>NC_090923.1:1180943064-1182193064 GCF_040938575.1 Ambystoma mexicanum
TAATTGTACCCCAAAAAATAGGGCAATTCTATGGGGAAAACTAACCGCCTCTAATTACAAACATCCGAAGGGAATTAGGCAGATTGAACCCACTACAGATTTCCTGGTGGGGTAGAATTCAATCTGTCAAGATGACCATTCTCCCAAAGGTTCTTTATTATTTTCAGGCTCTCCCGGTAGGTGTCCCAGACACGTTCTTCAAAACATTAACAAAAGTAGTATCGTCCTTTGTATGGAAGGGGAAAACGCCTAGAATAGCCAGGATGGTTCTCACAGCCCCAACCAGAGAAGGAGGGATGCCGCTCCCCCATTTCAAAAAATTCTACCACGCAGCACAGCTTAAAGTCCTGAGGGAATGGGTGGGGGAGAATCCGCAGCAGATATGGGCCAAACAAGATCGAGCAGTAGCGAGGACCCCACTGGTAGAACTCCTCTGGAAACAGAGGCAACACAGACATGAAAACTTAGGAATAAGTGAAATTATGAAGACCACCTTGGAAGCATGGGACTACCAAACACGAAAAGGCATAATGACCACGGCATTAGGACCCTTTACGCCCATTTGCAGAAATCCACAATTTCCACCGGGGATGGAACAAGGGGCATATGATAACTGGGAAAAGACGGGCATTACTAAAATAGGCGAGATGTTCGCAGATAAGGAAATAATTTCCCTTGAATCCTGCTTTGTAGTCATGAATATCCCCAAAAGTGATAGATATAGATACGAGCAGCTAAAACACTGGCTAAACTCCCCGGTTATCACTGAGGCAGCAACCAGGGATCTTACAGGATTCGAGACATACATCATCTCCAACACAGGGGAAAAAAAGTGGGTCTCAACTCTGTACAAATACATAAACTCGCAAGGGGAAAGCATTAAATGGTCATACAGAATTAAATGGGGCAAAACATTAGGGGAGGAACCAACGAATGGACAATGGGAAGACCTATGGAAACAGATCCCCAGAATGACCCGTTCGGCACAAACCAGGGAGATATGGATCAAAATTATGACTCAGTGGCATTACACTCCAGAGAGGCTCCACTCAATGTACCCAAACACAACAAACCAATGCTGGAGAGGTTGTGACGAAGTGGGAACATGGAGACACATATGGTGGGACTGCAAAGGCATAATACCCTTTTGGGAAGAAGTGAAAAGCGAAATGGGCAAAATGTTCCCGGAGGTGAGGTTGATGGGGGAGGAGGTGTGGCTCTGCGGAATAAGAGATGATACTGCAAGGCTATACATCAAATCACAATGGAGAAGCTTTATGGGACTACTCATAGCGGCATGGACCACCATAGCACAAAATTGGAAAAATAAGAATACCCCCTGATCTATACATGGCTACAGAAGGTTTGGACCCATATAACAATGGAGAAAATCACCCACAAAATTCAAGGCACTGGAGATAAATTTGTAAAAGAGTGGGAAGGGACCTTGCAATTTCTCCAGTCAGACTTTATGGAACAATGGTGCCCCCATAATATCAAAGTATCATACCTTTTCAATGCATAATAAGAACAAGGGACAATATGACTCATCCGATCCGGAGGGAGGGAGGGGGGAGGGAGAAGGGAAAGTTATAATGTTTTAATGTTGTATACCCTGCTTTATTTATGTAAAACTAATAAATACAAGTTGCAAAAAAAAAAAAACTGAAAGGTTATACCAACATTATTTAATTTATTTTGTAACATAAGGTAATGCTAAGCAATATAATTAAATAAAAACCTGTGTATCTTAAAAAAAAAAAAACAGCTCCTATATTTTGTTGGCAGTGGTCATTGAATGTGTCTTGTTGTAAATATAAAACAAAAAATATGATGTCCATCAGGGGATGAAACCTCAAAGTATTGCAAGTCCAATTAGCTAGTTTCCTGTGATGTTATCTGCCAGTTAATGGTGGAATACACCCAAACCAGCAAGTCACCACTCGATCTACCCAGAGGACCTTTTTGCCCTGGGATATGAAACGACTGATAGCCTTGTTATTCCACACCTACTATGGCACATGTTTCTTGCAAGCAGATGACCTGGAATCCCCTAAAATCGCACCAACCCGGAATCTTCAGGTTTTTGGCCACACCTGTTATGTTCCATGAAAGAAGTCTAGAATGGGGCAATATCAGCCAGCACACCATTATCCTGGTTCAGTCCATCAACCCCTTGTGCTCTAACACCATGAAGCGTCTCTTATGCTAGATGGAATTGCAAATAAAGATCTCAGACCAAATAATCGGACAGACTCAAAGAATATGGCAAAGTACTACTTTATTCTCAATTTAATAAAGCAGGGCGAACTGACAATCAGACTGATGCTTGCACCCTCACACACACACTGGATTACACAGAGGTCTTTTACCCCAATATGCATCATCTATGACGTTATCCTACGTGGCAAATTGTAAAACCTGTTAGCAGTAGGGATTGGTTAGGGGAACATGTCTACTTATAGAATATATATGGGCTAGTACTTCATTGGCTGTCTCTTATCTGTAAAACACACCCCGAACTACCTCTAAATACATATAATATTGATTATAGTGGACAAAATGGCAGTGGATTGGTCTATGTAACATTGTATAGCAGGCTGCCCCGAAGACCCACTGATTGGTTGGCATTCTCACCCAACCATGGACTTTCGGCCCGGCTAGCAGCACGCAAGCGAAACAAACCCCTGGTGCTTGAAACACATTTGATTACACCCCAATTTTACCAATTAGTCCATCATCTCTCATCAGTCTGGCCATGAGCCAAAGTTTCCCATTGGTAGTTGACCTTGTAGCCTGCTCTCTGTTCTAATACAATCAAGGGAGTGTAAGCACATTGCTATCTTCATCTGAGTCACATGTGAATAGGCCACACATTTGTCCATTTCAGCCTCTTATTTACTGCTATTTGATTTAATTATACTGGGTATCATTGCTCCTCTTGGCCTCTAAAGACTTGCTCACTCTACCTTGTGCAGACTTTATACACTTGTAATTGTCCAATAATTGGCTCTTGCAAAGGTTTTCTTCTTCTTTAACCTAAAAGAAATATGTCTCACGTCCATGACTTATCAATTTGCCTCCCTTCGTGCTTTGCAGCTATTCATTAAATATAGCATCCTTGATCCCAAGCCAACATAGACTCCTCATTGTTTTGCACACAAAGATGTTCTTCCAGCGTCTCCTGACTCTGCAACCCTGATCTATTTCTGAGGTAGCTGAATTGAATCCTTGCACGAGCCGGCGTTCATTTTCCCACTATGGCCATCCTAGCTGTATTCCTCTACAGCAAGCTTCTATGTGTCTCATCTACCTTGCGTTACTGCATATTTACACTAATCGGTCAGCAAGTGACTTTGTCTTCTTTTGCATTCATAATTACTTTATCATTTCGTACATGTTTCTCTTATCACTTCAGTTACACTGTTACTCTTCACTATTTTCATATTGTTTCAGTATGGCTTCGTATATTTGCTTTATGACATCACCCTGCCCACGTCAGATTTCACTCAGCGTTCCATGATGTTTAATGGAGCATGCTGACATCCTTCTACACTTTCACTGCCAGGGTACATTTGGTACGGTTGTCTGAGTGCATATCGTCTCTCGTACACACGATGTGGTATAGGAACAACACATGGCGTCCCCATAGAGAGGCCTTCTCCTACTGTTCCAGTATGATGCCAGGGAGGGGGCGACAGAAAGGGATAATGTGACCAACTGCTCCTCTACATCCTTCACGGCCCACCCAATCATTCATCTGTAGAGGAGGTCCCAGATATGGCCTATACTCCAGACACCCATTTTGAAGTACCAGGAATGTACACGCCAATATATGTGACGTATGATGAGCAAATAAACCAGCAGAGAGCCGCACTAGGGCTCTGCCCAGTGCCCATCAGAAGAGCAACACCTTTTGAAGTGCCGATAACCAGACATCCGTGGACAGTAAGATACCCATTGAGACAACCGTACCAGCAGCTGACACGAAATGAAGACTATTTACAAACTGTCCCAGAAGAGACCCAAAGGGCCTTAATTGAAGGCAAATGGTGACGACACAAGGGCCCGGAAAGACATTCAGATGAACGAAACGACAACCAAAAGATGACACACAAAGATGAAAATGTTACGAATAATGACGTAATGGACCTAGAAGAAGAGACGATGTCAAAAATAAAGAAACGTGACTATAAAGCAGGATGAAAATATGCAACTAGCTAATGCCTGTAAATAGGCTTGGAACGCAAGAAGCTAAGAAAACAGTGCTGCTTGCTATGCTTAGTAGTGCAAGTGCACTTTATACAATAGCAGAATTAAACCCAGGTTGCTAGGGATCAAACAGGCCAGGATTCGTATGCCAGCTCAAAGCCAGATGAAACAGCAAAATCGAAACTCAGCAAAAGGCAGCTCGCACCTGGGAAGTCGAGGTCAAACCAAGTGAGGGAGACGGACAGTAACCTCAGAGAATCGAAACTTGAGACGGTGTACAAACACATGACCAGCTGAGCGTGAAGAGGTACCAACGTCTGATGTCACCCAAAAGCAGAAGATACCATAACTTTTCCTGAAAAGAAGCTAGAGTTTCGAGGCCAACCTCAGCCAACTAATTGACACATAGCTCTAAAAGTACTGATTGGTGGAAGGGAGACAGGGTGAATCTTGGGGCACACTGCATCTGGGCAAACATTCTGCATGCTGATAATTAAAGTGGAGATTTATGCCTAGGGGGTGTAACTGATCCAATCACAATGGACCAAATAATGTAGGGTCCTATAGCTTGTAGAACCAATGAGACATCGCACCTTTAGTGACGTTTGACACAAGTGATGTAGAGGGATGGGCGTAGACACCCACCTGATAAGAGTTATCCAATCCTCACACTCAGTTACCATATACAGATATAGCACCTATACTTAAGTTACCTTTTCCAACCAATAGAATTGTATGACAAACTTATGAGTGTTACACGTCAATGATGACGAATCTTTGCTATAACTATTGCTGTTTGAATGAAGATTGCGGGAGTTGCAGCGAGACGGGCGATCGCATCACTGTTGATTTCTATGTTTCCCTATTTTTTGTACTTGTCATTAAACAGACTTCAATTTACCAAACCATTGAGTTTTCCTTATTGATTGGTGTTGGAGTAAGAGAATCCCGTACCCCATCCACCTCAAGGTGCAGCTATCTCATCTTAAAGTACTCGAGGGTGAGCTCTGATCCTATGGGCCCGTCAGAGGTCACTCTGCCCTCTTGTACACTTAGTAGCAGAGAGGATGGTTGGACCATTGATAATTGATTATTGATTATTGATTAAAATAAGACACCTATTGACCGTCGACACGAAGTAACTCTAGGTCTTCGGAAATATCACAAGTCCTTCGCCAATTGGCTGAGTAGACTGTGAATCTTCCCGTGGACAATGGTGACTCCGCCTATGTGACGTCAACAGTGCACGCAGGCCTAGCGCACTGGAAAAGGAGGGGCTACCTCCAAGCAGACGGCAGCCAGTACAGCACGCAGCCTTATTGGACAGACTGATGAAGGCACTACAGCTCCCAGTTGGGCATAGCGGTCGTGAAATGCGCCGCCCACACAAAGGGAACAGATATTGTGTTGTGCAGAAACCACGCAGCAGACACGGAAGCCAAGCGTATGGCATCCAAAAGTGAGATGGTTATGGAAGTGGAAGTGGCATGCCCCCATGAGAGAATAATGGTGGCACAAACCACTCCTGTAGCCTATAGCAATCTGGGGCAGACACAACTAATGGAGCTTCAAGGGGAGGCACCGCAGGACGAGAAGAACTGGTAGAAATGTCGAGGGTGTTCCTTAAACCCCTCTGATGGATTGTGGCAACAAGACAGCACTGGTAAACCAGTAATGCCTGTAGCCCTACTAAAAATAGCGTTAGAACAGCTACACTACCCGATACACATGTCAAAAGAAAATCGAGCAGCAACGCTCGCAGAAGTCTGGTTTATACCGAATTTAGCTGAGCATGTTGCATTCTTTATGGTGAACTGCATAATCTGCCAGCAATTCACCGCAGGGCACGCAATAAAAGTAGTGAGAGGAGTCATCCCCATGCCAAACGGGCCTTTTCAGCACTTACATATCGACTATGTCGACATGATTCAAGTGTGTAATGGATACAGATACTTAATTGTCGTGGTTTGTCCATTCTCTAGATGGATAGAAGCAGGTCCATGTACACACCCATACTCTACCTGTGCGGCCACATTCCTAGTAAGGGAAGTGTTCCCTAGATGGGGGGTGTGTGAAGTAATGAGATCAGATAATGGGGCTTATTTTGTAAATGCAGTCTTTGAGCAGATTAGCTTGTTGCTTGGTATAAAGCACAATTTCTCGTCTGCTTATCATCCAGAATGTAATGGAATTTGTGAGAGGCTCAACGGCTTGTCAAAGGAAAGGATAGCCAAGTTGAAGCTTACTCTAAAGAAGGGATGCTTGCACTGCCTTCCATTGGCATTGTATGCTCTTCGGAACCAACCAGGCTCCGACCATCATTTTACGCCGCACAATATAGTCACAGGAAGGAGAATAAATACTCCCCTAACCCCTCAAGACAGAGCTAGATGTGATGCCCAGTCAACCCAAGAGGTCCTGGGATCCCAAATGCAAAAGTACCTAAACTGCATGACATCCAGCCTTACTGTAATTTCAGAACAACTGCAACGATGACAAAAAGGGTGCAGCGCAGCACAGAACACAGCAGGAGACACTGCAACAGACCCAGATCAAGGTCTACGTGTTCCACTCGTCTTTCCTGGAGATGCTGTGTTGGTAAAAAACCACACGAGGAAGAGGTGGGACGAGCCAAGATTCAATGGTCCTTTCATCATGGAGGACTGCACTCCATCAGCTGTGAAACTGCAGGGCAGGAGAGTATGGATCTTTCTCAATGACATTAAGCCCTATATCGGAGAAAGCCCTTTAGCTGCACCCCACCGCAAAGAAACTACAGACAACGGGGGAACAGGGAAGAACCACAGCACATGCAAATAAGATCTATGACGAGGAAGAAGGATTCATGAGCAGTACAGCAAGACAGAAAACCCTTTTGCAAATTGTGGCTTAAATTGGACATTTCCTCTAAGCAAAAAAGAGGACAAGGACATAAAAACAGACACTCTGTGCATCCTAGTTGCAGGTTGAAGAAGAACATTGCACATGTAAGCCACAGCACGTTTGTTAACACAAACTTTTGAACCAAGTCACACTTAAGCCTTGTTGAGGAAAAGACTATAACAAACATTGATCAAGGATTTTTACATTGAGAACAAAATGCAGTATCCTGAATCATTCAGTACCAAGACTTTGTTCGACAGCACTTATGGTGTCCCCCAGTAGAGACAACACAAAGGACCTGCTTAACTACTTCCATTTGGTATTGGTATCATATCCGTCGCTGGTAGGGAGGGTCACCAGTGTCACAGAAAGTAATCTGGGAACTCCATACTGTCATCGCGGAAGCCTTCATTGTACTACCAGAGTACAGCGAAAAGGACACAAATGCTTCCACCACAGACGATTCTAGATGAACTCATCAATACACTTTTCTTTCGCATAATCGAAGATTGTCCATCTATTGTCAGGAGAACAACTGACACTCTGACCTTTATTCGAGATCCAGCAAACACTGAACATTTGAGCCAGCTGTTAAACCAAATTAGTATATTGGTCACAATCCATGCGTCCGGACAGTGCAAACATTGTTCAAGTCAAGAAAGGAACCTACAATCCTGAACCCAGCAAGGCAGGGCAAATGTCCCTGTCACCCGACGACAGCAGACTGGCACATAATGTCCTTTTTCGCCTAGTCACTGACTTTCCAGAGATGGTCGTGAGACCTATCGAGGTTCATGTCCTCACCTTCATCAGAGATCCAACTAATGTTGTTCTGATGGGAATGCTCCTCCATGGAATAATGCTGCAAGTGGAGCTTTCTAACTTTCAGAGAGAGTATCGAAGGAGGTTCTAGAGAAACTTTCCGCCGAGGGACAGATCGAGGGAACAGAATTAAAAACCCTAATTGTTGTATTTGTTAACACTTTTCCCCTTTCTTCACGTTGACCAGCATCCTGCATGTCCTCAGGACTGAAGCAGATTCAGGGGTGGACTGGGAACTCACGTATTTCGAACATGCACAGTAAAAGTGACTTACTGAAGTGTTAGTCTAATCTATTTTTCCATAGTCTAGCATAATTTTGCTGTCTTTGATGATCAGAACTGCATTTTTTATTGGTGCACAAAGCGTTCCAATTTCAGTGCACCCACCTGATGATGTACGCATGAGTCCCACAAAAGCACCCAGACCCTATATAGTTATTCCAGTCCCAAGAAAATCTGATGGTAGAGTAAATGAACTTGAAATGAACGTGATTGATAATGGTATGCACACACTTGTGGTAACAAGGCAGCAGGACAGCCGGAGACAGGCTAAAAAAAAATGAAGACAAGGTACTAACAACTACACGCACAAGCACACTGAATGCACACGCACCAAGCCAGATGGCAAGAGCGGCAGAGCCGCAAACGAAAACCACAAAGAAGATGAGACTGCCTACCGAAAAACCAATCCCAGAAAATAATGAGAGAAACCGAGAAGAATCAAGAGAAAGACCAATGAAAGCAGTCATATCAGAAACCCTTAAGAAGACAAAAGCGGCTGCTGAAAAACTCACTGCAAAGACACAAATGTTAATAGATCTCTTATTCCCGTACACAGCTAAAGCAAGGAAACTGCATGAGGAACAGAAAAATAAAACCACAGAGACTGTATTGACAAGCACACAAGTTCCAACACAAGGGACAAGTACCAGGCCTACGATGCAGCCATACACTGGGCCAGTGACAGGCTGGTGGTTGATAAAGGCACTTATAGAGGGCAGAAAAAGAATGCAAGAAGAGAAGGAGAGAACTGCAAAACCTCCATCTACCCCATCAATGCCGATAAAGAGACCTGCACCTTGGACCAGAATGCCCGAGAGTCCTCCAGCAAGGAAAAGCCACACAGACGCGTTTAGGGATGTAGTTATAGCAAACTACAGGAAGACACTAAGAATCAAGAGAAGCCCACATGAAGATAACAATTAACTGAACAACTACCTGGACAACACAGCACATCTAGGGAACAACATTTGGTACCAGCACATAAAAGAAGTTGGAAGGCGAACTTCAGAAGAAAAATGCTCCGTCTGTGCACTTCTACCGTACAGGATGGGAAAATCCAAGATCTTCGTGGCTGTAGAGATTGATGTCCCAACAGCACATTGTCACACGTAGCAATGTGCAACACCCGAGGCCAGTACATGGGAAGAGATGCCTCACTGATATGGGCAACCGAGACAGATTACCCCGATGAAGATAATTATGTTCAGGACATTAAGATGAGAAATAGAGCTTATACCAGGAATCATGTGATCAGGCATGAGAAGCCTGAAGTTAAAGGAGCAGGAATAAGATGGGAAATAAACCCAAGGCTGAACATCCAAGGACAAACTCCAGAAGAGGCTCAAATTTGGAAGAACATAGGCCAAATGCAGATTTTGGGAAACAGTGCTTTTACCAGACGGATGGGAAGAAGGAGTGGTGATCAGCCGAGTATGGATGGTCCTTGGAGCCTGCACGGAAGCAATAGAAAACTCACAGAGGTTGTGCAAACCTCTATGGCCAAAACTCACAAGATTGCTGACATGGGTCGAAGACAGAGGAGGACCCCTGCAGATAGTGCCACTAGAAAGCCCAAAACTCTGCTTCAGGAAAAGTGGCACAAGGAAGATGGGAGAGAATCAGAACTGCGGACACATTCTTGAAGCTCCAGGTATGACTCATGGAACTGCAGCAATTATGGATCATTACTGGGCGTGTGGATCCAAAGCATACATAAGACTGCCAAAAAGCTGGGGAGGCATATGCACAATAGTGAATGTCCACGTTCCAGCACTAGTGATCCCGAAAAGTGACCTGAATATTGACAGTTTCCCGAAAGCAGATGCTCGCCTGAGGAAAAGGAGATCTGTGGAACTGTCATCCCGAATGAAGAGAGAGAATTACTTCTCTCCCAAGTCGGAAGAAGCATTCCATGCAATTCCATATGAACACAAGCTGTTCAGCCTCACCTCATGTCATGATGCCTACTCCCGGGAAGCCAGTTCAGGCCCAGCGTCCCCGAAAGCAGACATCATGTCCCCAGGGAGGGACCCAGCAACCCCTTATAGGGCCTCTTTGGACATTGTCCCGGCGCCTTTGGCACCAGCCTCATAGAAGGCATCAGTCCTGGCACCATAGGCGCCAGGCTCATTATGGGAGGGCTTGGATGGACTTACCTGACACAGACCATGCTGCCGGATCCAGACCTCTTTGAGGTCTGAAAGGGACTATTTTACCTATGGGACTATTTTACCACTCGGGCGTGGCTGAGGAAGAATACTTACCTGGAACTACTTTGGGGGCTATTTAAACCACGCCCAGACAGCAGCTCACGCTTCGCGTTGTTCTGCATCTAGGAGCTGGACGCTCACCGTGTCTGCTCCTGCATCCTGGCTCCAGCCACCCCCGCCTGCAACCTTGAACACCTGAAAAGGAAGGAAAGGAGAGAAAGGTGAATAATTGAACTTTACCTACCTCCATCCGGAGTCCGGAACCATCACTCCGACGATCCTGAGAAAAGACATTATTTTTAGAAGCGCATCGCATCGCTCGCTGCAGCGCCGCGTTCCACTCACCTTCACGAGGCGCCCTCGGGCTCTTCAGCGACCATTGGCACCATCTGCCGCCTTTCAGCGCCTAAGGAGAAAAAGAGACAAAACAAAGGTGAGCGAAGGAACAGATTGAGGAAGGCCTGATTCTTCCACCTTAATACTTACCTGATTATTGTTGGGACAATCTTTCCTCACCTCGGGTCGGCGCCGCTTCTTTGGCACTTCCGTACCCCGGCCCCTAAGGGGAAAAAGACACACGCATTAGTGGGTGAAAGCAAGATCACTAAGGGAACCATCCATCAAAAAGACTCACCAGAGTTTACCTTCGGCGAATCCATTCCTCTACGCGGATTCTTCATCCTGCATCTGAAATACAGAAAAGGACAATGGACAATTAAGGCTTCAACTTTTGCAACTGAATACTTACGGCCTCATATCGGAAAAGTTAAGCGGAGTTGAATACTCACCAAACCTGAGATCCAGTGAAGTAACTGGAAATCAACGCGCCCCTGCATCGGAAGCAAGATGGAGAGCTCGTCCTTTCAGACTCTAAGGTGAGACTCTACGGGGAATCACGGAGGGGGTTCGAGGAGTGTGAGAGGGGAAGGGGGGGAATCCGACACATTATCCAGCAGACAGTTAATCCCCTTTTCCATCTACAGAAGGATTCTTCTACGGGCCAGACAGATGAGGTTTGGGGGTCCGGTCCAGTCTGTCTTCCGAGTCCTGCGCATCACCTTAGAAGAGGTCATAGCAGTCCAGAACAGGTCGGCGCCTCCGTGGGAATCAGGTGAGCGTTACAGAACGCGAAGCCTACCTACAATTTCCCACCCGGGCGCTATGGAGACTTCCGAGACAGACCAGCTGGCCCAGCTATTGGGGGAATTATGGGCTGAAGTTCATTCCACTCGCCAGGAGACGAATGCCCTCAGGAGAGAGTTAATTGTATCTAAAGAACAAACTGATGATCTTGCCAGACAGCTATTACAAGGTAAGGCTAGTCAAACTCCTTTACCAGGTTCTGGGGGTAATTCCTCCCCAGTGGTTTCAAATAACCCCGTGCAAATTAATCTACCTGGAAATATGCCACTGGCCCCGCCGGAACGTTTTGCCGGGGACCCCAAAAGGTTCGCCGTATTCATGAATCAATGCCAATTGCACTTCCTCTGCAGACCTGGGGCCTTCCCTAACGACCAAACCAAGGTCGCTTTTGTACTATCATATCTCAGCGGCAGTGCTGCGGATTGGTCAGTTCCACTGGTTACTCAAGATGACCCAATTCTTCGGAACTTTCAAGCCTTCCAGACAAGCATGGAAAGACTTTTTGCGCGGCATTCTCAGGGACAGGCCTGGACAATGAGCTTCTATCCCTACGACAGGGTAACCTGGACCTCTTAGCCTATATCGCAACCTTCAATAGGTTAATTGTGGAGACTGGATGGCCGGAGGATAAAAGAATCACGTTATTCCATCGGGGTCTACGTGGAGAACTTAAGGATGTCCTGGCCCAGGTCGTAAATCGCCCCCAAGACTGCTCTGAATATATAGAGTTGGTGGTCCAATCAGATCACAGACTTCAAAACAGAAAGGCAGATCGGTCCAAGTTTGAGACCCGGGTTTTGGTCAAAACCCATGTTAACCCCAAGGGTGCCGATGTTACTGAATCTATGCAAATTGGAGGGGTTAAAGGACCTTTAACTCAAAAAGAGCGTGAACGAAGACGGCAAATGCAATTATGCCTTTATTGTGGGGCTTCTGGACACTTTTTACGAGATTGCTCTATAAAACCGTCTAAGAAGGCGGTAGGAGTCGCTGATAAGAACCTGATGGAATCTGAGTCGGGAAACGACCACGCCCGACAAGCATAGGGGTCCGCTTGCCGAGCTTAAAAACTAACTCTCTGACCTCGCATTTCATCATGCCAATGGTCCTCATAAATCCGAAGCAGCCTGGGTGGTTACATGCCATTAAGGCATACATTGATAGTGGGGCTATAGGAAACTATGTGGATCGTGAATTGGCTTCCAGGATCAACCTCCCTCTTTGCCCTAAAACCAGTAAGGATGTCATCACCACAGTGGATGGAACCGAAATCGCCTCTGGGCCGGTAACACATTCCACTTCTGAAGTGACATTGTTGGGTTAAGACGGACATCAGGAGGCAATTGTGTTTGATGTAATCAAGGCTCCGCAATTTCAAGTAATTCTAGGAATCCCTTGGTTGGAAACACATAATCCTCGAATTGACTGGCGAGCAAAGAGGATAACCTTTCCAGATTGTGCACAAACATGTTATGCAAGAAATCCAAATATTGGCCTAGCTACAGTAACCCCTGTCATTTTGCAAATACCGCCAGAATACCAAGAATTTCAAGACGTCTTCCAAAAGGAACAGGCCAACACTCTACCGCCTCACAGGTCGTACGATTGCCAGATCGATCTATTGCCCGGTGCACAACCCCCTTGCAGCAGGATCTACGCCCTTACCGAACCCGAGAATCTTCATTTACGACAATATCTAGATCAGTACCTAGCCAATGGTTTTATTCGCCCGTCTAAGACTCCTGCATCCTCGGCTTTATTCTTCGTGCCTAAAAAAGAAGGCGACCTCAGAACTTGTATTGACTACCGTGCCTTGAACCAGATAACTGTTAAAAACCGATACCCTTTGCCCCTGATCCCTGAACTCCTTGGCCAGGTGAAGGATGCCTGCATATACACCAACTTAGATCTCCGGGGGGCCTACCATCTGGTGCGAATAAGGGAAGGCGATGAATGGAAAACTGCCTTCCGCACCAAATATGGGCTATTCAAGTACCAGGGGATGCCTTTCGGATTGTGCAATGCACCGGCTGCCTTCCAATACTTCATGAACGATATCTTTCGGGAACTCATCGACGTTTGTGTTGTCGTATATATCGATGACATTCTTGTGTACTCCTCTTCGGAATCTGATCATAGAAAACATGTCAGGGCAGTTCTCGAGAAATTGTGCCAACACAAACTATTTGCTAAACTTGAAAAATGTGTTTTCCATGCCACAGAAGTCGAGTTTCTTGGTTTCATCCTGACACCTAAAGGAGTCCGCATGGACTCACGAAAAGTGGATGCTATCCTCAAATGGCCATCACCTAGCTCCGTGAAAGGTGTTCAAAGGATGCTTGGCTTTGTCAATTTTTATCGCAGGTTTATCCCGGAATTTTCTCGTGTGGTTCAACCCATCACTGCGCTCTTAAGGAAAAATAAACGTTTCGAATGGTCTGAAGAAGCCGAGCAGGCCTTTCAGGAACTAAAAGCTAAATTTACCTCCGCACCTGTATTGAAGCACCCGCGCCCATATCTCCCTTATGTCGTCGAAACTGACGCATCCAGCCTAGCCATGGGAGCTGTCCTGTTTCAAAGAGATCCCGAAACTAACCAACTGCATCTCGTTGCATATTGGTCCAGAAAATTCTCGGCACCCGAGGTTAACTACGCAATCACTGACAAAGAATTGTTAGCCATTAAATCCGCCTTTAAAACCTGGCGGCATTATCTACTTGGCTCTAGACATACCATCACGGTGATCACCGACCACCGGAACTTACAGTATTTAAAGACCGCCAAGGCTCAGTCATCTCGACAGCTCCGTTGGGCTTTGTTTTTTGCGGAATTCGATTTTGTAATCTACTACCGTCCTGGCTGTAAGAATGGCAAAGCGGATGCTCTATCCCGAATAGGAATGGGAGAAACTGATACTAACTCAGAACCTGTACCGATAATTCCCGAACAGAGAATTTTGGGCATGACTTCTTTACAAACGCTTGAAGACATTCAAGCTAGAGTTAAACAACTCCTGGACCCTACAGACTTACAGGATTGGGTACAAAAGGGATCTGACTTTACTATAAATAATGATTTACCTTATTTCCAAGGGCGCTTATTTCTGCCACACAAGGAATTACAAGAGCTTGTTATTTCTCGTTATCATGATACACTAATAGAGGGGCACCCCGGTATTGCCAAGACGGAAGAAAAGGTGAAACGACAATTCTGGTGGCCTTCTTGGCGAAAAGATGTTAAATCATTTGTGATGTCCTGTGGTGTTTGCGCCCAAAATAAAGGCCAAAAGAAAAGACCAGCCGGTCTCCTTCAACCTTTAGACATTCCGCCAGCACCTTGGCACACCCTGTCATTGGATTTTATTACGGACTTACCTCCTTGTTCAGGATATAACACTATTCTTGTTATTGTGGATTTATTTTCCAAAATGGCCCACTTTATTCCATTGAAAGGTTTACCTTCAGCTTCAGTTCTAGCCAAAGAATTCCTTGAAAATATTGTTCGTTTACATGGATTCCCGTCTGTACTAATCTCAGACCGGGGAAGCCAATTCATTTCCCACTTTTGGCGTAGATGTTGTCAATTGGCACAAATCGATGTAAGATTATCGACTAGTCACCACCCTCAGACCGATGGTCAAACAGAGAAGACGAATCAGACCCTTGAGCAATATTTACGGTGTATGTTGCAGCAATCTGAAAGTAACTGGAAAGACATTCTTTGGATAGCCGAATTTGCATATAATAATTCGGTACACTCTGGAACTGGGCAAAGTCCTTTTTATACTTTATATGGGCATCACCCTCGAACCTCAGACCTCGACTCGCCTCAAGGCCTATAATGCCCGCAGTGGACCATCTGCATTCTACAATTACCCAAGCCTTCAAAGAAGCAACTACACATTTACAACAAGCCAAGAGAAAATACAAGAAGAATGCTGACCTGCATCGGAGTGAAGCACCTCAGTACCAGATTGGGGACCAAGTATGGCTGGCTACCAGGCACTTATCGCTCAAGGGACCTCGAACTTTTAATCCAAAATATCTGGGGCCTTACTCCGTTACGGCCATAATCAATCCAGCGGACGTTAAACTTGATTTACCAGCTAACATGCGAATTCACCCTGTTTTTCATGTGTCACTTTTGAAACCAGTGCAACCTGGAACCAGACTAATCAAGCCTCCAGAACCCATTCAAATAGATGGAGAACCTGAATTCGAGGTGAAGAACATTTTAGATTCAAAGATGTTAAGGTCAAAACTTTTCTATCTAATCGATTGGAAGGGATACGGGCCTCAGGAGAGGTCGTGGGAACCCAGTGACCATGTACATGCACCTCGATTAATTAAGAAATTCCACCGGATCTTCCCAAACAAACCAAAACCCCCGGAGGGAACAATCTTGGGAGGGGCCTTGGGGGAGAGTGCTGTCATGATGCCTACTCCCGGGAAGCCAGTTCAGGCCCAGCGTCCCCGAAAGCAGACATCATGTCCCCAGGGAGGGACCCAGCAACCCCTTATAGGGGCTCTTTGGACATTGTCCTGGCGCCTTTGGCGCCAGCCTCATAGAAGGCATCAGTCCTGGCACCATAGGCGCCAGGCTCATTATGGGAGTGCTTGGATGGACTTACCTGACGCAGACCATGCTGCCGGATCCAGACCTCCTTGAGGTCTGAAAGGGACTATTTTACCTATGGGACTATTTTACCACTCGGGCGTGGCTGAGGAAGAATACTTACCTGGAACTACTTTGGGGGCTATTTAAACCACACCCAGACAGCAGCTCACACTTCGCGTTGTTCTGCATCTAGCAGCTGGACGCTCACCGTGTCTGCTCCTGCATCCTGGCTCCAGCCACCCCCGCCTGCAACCTGGAACACCTGAAAAGGAAGGAAAGGAGAGAAAGGTGAATAATTGAACTTTACCTACCTCCATCCGGAGTCCGGAACCATCACTCCGACGATCCTGAGAAAAGACATTATTTTTAGAAGCGCATCGCATCGCTCGCTGCAGCGCCGCGTTCCACTCACCTTCACGAGGCGCCCTCGGGCTCTTCAGCGACCATTGGCACCATCTGCCGCCTTTCAGCGCCTAAGGAGAAAAAGAGACAAAACAAAGGTGAGCGAAGGAACAGATTGAGGAAGGCCTGATTCTTCCACCTTAAGACTTACCTGATTATTCTTGGGACAATCTTTCCTCACCTCGGGTCGGCGCCGCTTCTTTGGCACTTCCGTACACCGGCCCCTAAGGGGAAAAAGACACACGCATTAGTGGGTGAAAGCAAGATCACTAAGGGAACCATCCATCAAAAAGACTCACCAGAGTTTACCTTTGGCGAATCCATTCCTCTACGCGGATTCTTCATCCTGCATCTGAAATACAGAAAAGGACAAGGGACAATTAAGGCTTTAACCTTTGCAACTGAATACTTACGGCCTCATATCGGAAAAGTCAAGCGGAGCTGAATACTCACCAAACCCGAGATCCAATGAAGTAATTGGAAATCAACGCGCCCCTGCATCGGAAGCAGGATGGAGAGCTCGTCCTTTCAGACTCTAAGGTGAGACTCTATGGGGAATCGCGAAGGGGGTTCGAGGAGTGTGAGAGGGGGAGGGGGGGAATCCGACACATTATCCACCAGACAGTTAATCCCCTTTTCCATCTACAGAAGGATTCTTCTACGGGCCAGACAGGCGAGGTTTGGGGGTCCGGTCCAGTCCGTCTTCCGAGTCCTGCGCATCACCTTAGAAGAGGTCATAGCAGTCCAGTACAGGTCGGCGCCTCCGTGGGAATCAGGTGAGCGTTACACCTCATCAGTGTTCACAACAATCATCATGCCAAGGTTCCAATTTGGAGCACACACTAAATGGTTGCAAATAACCAGATGAGAATTATTGTAGGCCATCAACTCAACAATAAAGGGATTCAATGCAATCAAGGAAGAGTTAAGAGCCATTCGACTAATGACTCTCCAGAACAGATATGTACTTAACATGATCACAGCGATGGATGGAGGAGTTTGTGCAAAAATCGGAGAATCATGTTGCACATTTATACCTTCTCATGACAAAGAAAATGGAATCTTAACAGAAGCCATAGGTATGCTAACAAACCTGCAGAACCAGATGATCGACGAAACTGAGGAAGTTCATGATGGCAGCTGGTTTGGATCACTATTCTCACGGGTCCCACAATGGATGGCAGATATATTAAACTTCCTGGGAACCCTGCTATTGATGATACTACTGGGATTTTTTGTTATCAAGACAATAATCTTGCAATGCCAGAAAACTGCAAAGAAAGCCATAGGGATGAAGATCATGATCAATGTCAAACCAGGATGGAAGCCCAGAGACCTAACTGATGATGAAATAAGAGATTTTGTGAAGGCCAGTGAATATGCGCCAGAAGGAACAAAGTTTATGTATCCCAGGAAACGAAGAAAATATAAAGGAAAATTGATCTATTGCAGCCCAAACGGACGGTGCCAGCTAATGACCTGGAACAAAGATGAACATGTAAAAACAGCAGGAAGTCTGAAAGGAGTGATAAAAATACGTACTCCAAAGACACACTCCTTCACACCATCATGTACAAACCCAGAAGGCGAAGAAATGGATACAGAAGAACCAAGTAAGACGAATCCAAAGGAGGAAGCAAAAGTGGTCAATGAACCGACCAGAGGGGGGAGTGTAGAGGAGGTCCTAGATATGGCCTGCACTCCAGCCACCCATTCTGAAGTACCAGGAACATACACGCCAAGATATGTGATGTATGATGAGCAAACCAGCAGAGAGCCGCACTAGGGCTCTGCCCAGTGCACATCAGAAGAGCAACACCTTTTGAGGTGCTGATAACCAGACAACCGTGGACAGTAAGATACCCATTGAGACAACCGTACCAGCAGCTGACACGAAATGAAGACTATTTACAAACTCTCCCAGAAGAGACCCAAAGGGCCTTAATTGAAGGCAAATGGTGACGACACAAGGGCCCGGACAGACATTCAGATGAACGAAATGACAACCAAAAGATGACACACAAAGACGAAAATGCAGCTGTTAGAATGATTTTTCAGTTGAAAAGTTTGGAACCCACTAGTGCGGCAAGAAGAAAACTTCATTGGCTCCCAGTGGCAGCCCGTATCCAATTTAAAATGCTTACTACATGCCATAAGTGTATTTTTGGAAACGCTCCTTTATATTTGAAGGAGAAGATCAACATTGATCAACCGACGAGAAGTTTACGATCTTCGGTTGGTTCTCTGTTGGTTTTCCTCCGGGTAAAAAGATCTTGTGGTGGTTTAGGACGGGCCTTCCATGGTCGAGGTGCTGAAGCCTGGAACTCTCTTCCACTACAGATGCGCAAGATAGAGAATCATCTTGCCTTCCGAAAACATTTGAAGACGATCCTGTTTAAATAGAATAACTCCAGCTTTGTTTCTTTCTTACTTCTATCTTTCAGCGCCTGGATGTCTGGCGCGTTATAAGCCCAATTAACATAACATAACATGGGCCCATCAGAGGTCACTCTGCCCTCTTGTACACATGGAGTTATCACCATCTGCCCCCTTTTGCACAGTAAGCTCAACAAAAGTTAGCGGTCAATCTTTAGGGTCTCCTTACCCCACCATGATCAATTTAAATGCAGTTCTAGAGAAAGGGAGTAAGGTGGTAATTGAGAAGTTAGGTTGTCTGCTTACTTTGAAGTTTTGTTGAATCGCTTCAACTGCATCTACATGGTCTAGCATTAGTCAAAGTGCTATCTGCATTAAGGTTGTCTGCATTCATGATTTATGTGCAGAGGAGAAGGTTGCCCGTCATAAAAGAGAACCTAAAGCTTTCTCGGGTTATGATGGCACCACAGATGGTAGCTCAAGGAATTCTATGACATGGTATTATACGTGTGCCTTTATGTGAGAAGAATAAACAGCAGGTGACAATGATCAGACACCTCGAAACATGGCAGGATAATGTATCAACCTATTGCTACAGAATATCTAGATGATACAGGTAGGTAAAACGGGCCTCATTACAAGTTTGCCAGCCCAGAAAAAAGGGTGCCGGTAAGCTCATCGGCACCCTTGTTTACAGACCGGCACACTACAAGTTTGCTTTCCGGGGCTGCTGTGCCCAACAGTTCTGACCCTGCCGGCGGCAGCGGCCACTGTAGGCAGACTCTTCACGGAAGCGTCGGCACCGTTAGCAACAATCCTGCGTTTCTGAGTCCCCACTTCCATAGAGTCCCTTGGGACTCTATGGGAATGGGGACTTACATTTTACCGGCGCCTGACTTGTAATCGCTCGGTGGCACCGGGAAGTCAGGCGCAAATAAAATGTTATGTGTCTGGCAGCAACACAGCGGTAGCACCAGCAGGGTTACCGCCGGAGTCATAATGAAGCCCAATGTCTGGAAGTTTAGTAAATGATGACTGTTGTGAATGGTGAGACAATACATAGTCGGGTAGCTGTTTGTTACTGGCATGTGAACAGTAGTGTGGCAGCTACATATTGATGTCACATATAACCCGCCAAAGAGTGCGAAGAATAAACAACACGGGTACTGTTACCAGGGGAAGGGTGGGCGGCAGAAATATTGGCACCAAAGCGTGATGTAATGATACTGTACCCTGGGAGTAGACTCCATTGGGCAGCCATTATCTGCGGGCTGTCTTGGGGGATTAGTTACGCATGTCACTGCAACTAATGAGACTCGAATGCCAGATGCATTTCTAACCTGTATTTTTGATAAAATGCATGAGGCCCCATTGACAACGACAACGATGTGCAAAATAAATTGAACATTAATAATCAAAACGCAGGCCCTTTAAGCGGAAGCCCACCCTCTGTTTGAAAAGGTCCAAAATGATGACACTAGGACATGAGTCAACACACTCACTTCATATTGAGCCCTTATCAGTCTGCTCCGCCCCCCCCCGCCCTCCCCCCCAGTAATCCAGTAATCCAGCTGTTCCTTATCTGCTAGCAACATGGGCATTAGTGTTCATTTGTTTATCCACTCTCCGCCTTATCACTTTCCTCCTGTGCTTTCCTACGTTATGTTGTGTGAAGAATTAATTTAGCTAAACGTCAGATGACAACAAGATAAGCTAGCAGGCAGATGGCATTACTAGTGACATCATGCTTTACGTCACAGGTGGAGGAAACACGCCGGCTCCAATGGTGCCCAAAGCCCCAGGCACGGCACAGCTCGCGGTGGGATCAACACCTGTGATGCAGGAGAAGAAATATTGTTGCAACGGCAGAGCATGTATTTGAAGGCCCAATGTAATATTTAAGGCAGGGGTCATTCAACGCCATGTTGATAGCATGTGTAGAATTCGAAATAGGACAGTAAATGTTGAATGTACCCAAAGTGGGATAACTGCCTGGTCACGTGATAAGAGAGACTAAGAAAGCGGGTCCATACTATGCTGGACCACGTGAGGCAGCCTGGGAAAGCACAGAACGTCTAGCGAGTGTTTCTGCTGGCCATGCACCGAGTCCCAGGAGGAATGATTTCCCAGTCACAGGTGGCAACATTTAATTGTAGATAAGTTGTGCTTGCAAGGTCACTGCCCAGAAGCCCAGAAAAAGCAACAATGGAGTACTGCATTTAGAGTGGCCGCAGAAGAGGAGGTTTGCAATTGGCGAGCACATACATTTGGGAGCTTAGAAATAAAAGAAACATAACTTATGATGTTTCCCTTGCCTGCCTAACAGGAAGCAAAGGCACACCCCTAAACCCACTCATTGATGATAATAACATGGACGTTGTGGGGATTGGTCAGAAAGAGCAGCCTACAATGTTGGACTTGACAGAACTATGTCAGAGTGTGGCAAAATAAACGTCGCTGCGATCTTGGAACGAAACATAATCGCTCTAATTTAGAGGATTTCCGCGAGCCGCCGCTTTCTGTTCTGCTCTCTGAGTTTTAATAAATCCCATTTGCTGCCGTCTCTTGGTGTCAGTCTCCTTGTTCTGCTGTTGAGTTGGCAGTGAACTAATCGTTGTGTGCTTGTGAAGAGGAGGAGCTCTTCCTGGGTGCACCAGAAGGCAGGGGAAGATTCCCAGGACCAACACACGGGGACACTCAGCTTAGGGACCGGCACTCTGCACAGGCCCAGGTGCTCAGCCCCCATTTATAGGCTCGGAAGGATAGCTCAGCTGCAACGTGCTCTCATTAGAAGCAAGACGACACGGAGCAACACAGGTTCAATCCCCGGGTCTGCGCTTAGAAACCTCGGCCCTCATTACGATACTGGCGCTAAACCATGGCGCTATTAGCACCATGGTTGGGTCCGGTATCGTAACGAGTCCGCCAATGTTCAATGGGGAATTACCACCCCATTCCAAGGTTGGCGGGGTGGTAATTCCCCAGGGAACATTGGCCCTTCCCCATTCCCATTTTTGCCCCATAGGGCTCAGTGGGACTGGGGAAGGCGCTAAGTACGGTACCGCAAATTGCAGTACCGTACTTAGCACCAAGGTCCCTTTGCGGGTCCCTACTTTAATGGCTGGTCTAGACCAGCCGTTCAGGTCGGGTCCCGCAAAGGGACCTCGTAGTAAGGCGCTAATGGGTTAACGGTGCCGCAGCCTTTTACAGCGCTGTTAACCCATTGATCCCTGTCAACACACCTAGCTCATTGGATTTGATCTGAATACTTATCTCTTCGGATAAACTCTTCCCAAATATCTGTTTTTCATAGCTGGACAAAAGAGTAATTTCTCTCAGTACAGTTTAATGTTAAAAACTGTCAATAGTGGACATTATCCTTTGATTCATTGAGGGCTGGCTTCAGGGGTGCAGGATAGTCCTATCTGTGGACTTCTGGGGTTTGTAGGTATGATGATAGCGGATATCCTCATAGATCAACACGTCTAGGAATGTGATCTGCATCTGACTATGTTTTGCACTGAAGGTCAAGTTCTGGATTTGGTTCAACCATGCCTCGCATTCTAGAAGATGTTCTGTGTCCACATAGCAGATCATGAAGCCATCATCGGTGCATCATTGCCAGAAAATCAGATGGATCAGACAATGTTAGACATTCTGATTTCACTGAGTGTGCCAAATCAGGAGCAGCTTAGACTGCCTCACCCAAGCATTAAAAGCACAGCACCTACTGCAAGCAGAGGGATGATCCTACATAGAGGGATGATCCTACACAGTTCAGGGGAGCCAGACATACTCTGGTCAGAACTGAAAGAATACTGGAATTATTTTGTGAATGCAACGTATAGCCTGGAAAAAAGATCCTAGGCCCAGAAGGACAGTGCAAATACAGAGAAATACTGCCACTCAGAATTGGGCAGAATTGGTAGAAGGAAAATTCAACAAATATGACGCAATGTTAAAACATCTAGATAGCTATTATTTCACATTAGTACCCAGCAAGGGTCAATGAGCTTGTTTCAAGCGAGCTCATTGGCCTTTGCCAGGTTCTACATCGCCGACAAGGCACCGTTCGCCGCCACATCCTCTGGTGAATGGCCACCATGGAAAAGGAGTCCCTCCTCCGTTTCCATGGTGGCGCTTTTCTTTTTTTTTTTTTCTTACTTTTTTCGATGGCTGCCATTGAAAGGGAGAAGGGACTAGATGTAGTCCCTTCTCCAGTTCCATAACAGCCATTTTGTTTGTTTACTTTAAAAAAAAACTATTTCAATGGGCGCCATGGAAAGGAAGAACGAACTTCGTTTTCCATTCCATGTGCCCATTTTTTTTCATTTCTTTTCTTTTTTTCAGTCGCCGGAGAATCTCCCAACTGAAAAAAAATTCCACTTAGTACCCTGGTTTTATGGGCCGGAATACTAATAGCAGTAAGCCCCAAGCAGGGGCCGGGTCCGGGGGGCATTACATCTCCTGCTCGGGGCTTATTGCTTAAATAACTAATGTGATGATTAACAGCATTGCATTCTCATTGCGAGTTTGGCGGTAGTGGTAAAAAACACGGTAACTAGCCTTACCGGACGTTTAATCCCCCCACCACATTCCAAGTTTCATTTTTGAAATGCTCAATACTGCCACACAAAAGTGGTACTGCATGCCTTAATTACAGGTGTGGTTATTACCGGATGCCATGGAGTCCTATGCTACTCCAGAAGGGGGAATAACTGAAGGTTCTACATGACTTGGAATCATGCAGACCGTATCGGGGACGCAGTAATTACTATATGTGCGCATGGTAACTAAGTTTGATGGTACTACCAGAGATAATACTGCCAAATTTGTAGTCATGCCCAAAGTTTACTCAAAGAAGTAAGCTTAGGGGGTTAGCGTAGAAGGTAACACCAGCATTATGAAAACTGGCCATCTCCTGAAGGTTTAGGACCGGTGTAGCTACAGACGAACTGATAAGGGAACAACAGATAATCTTCCATACTAACAACGCCATTGTGCCAGAATCGGCATGGATGTTTGGTAATCCAATGTTGGCGAAGAGAATTGTGCTTTCAAAGAAAGTAGAACATTCACAACATAGCGCCAAGTCAGTAAAAAAAGAAAAAAGCTTATGGGGTTAGTCAGGACATGCACACAAGCATAGCTAAGGCAAAGCCAGCAGTCCTTTAGAGCAAGGATCCAAAGAGGAAATACTTGACGGTAGTGGAGTTGGACAAGGTCACGTGCTTAATGTGTGGTCGGATGGGTTACTTTGGCAATTCACAAGCATGCTCCACTATTGGGCAGAAATGCTCCAAATGTGACAGAAAGGGCCATTTCACTTTAGCTTGAAGAGAAAAAAGAAAGTGTTGTGCATCCAGGAAAGCGATGAATCAGACCAGGATTTGGTCATGGGTCTAAGAAGCGAAGGAGGAAATGCTCCCAAGTGTGGGCCAACAATGGGCAGGCCCAGCATGGAACTATTTGAAGACTCTTAATTGCTACATACAATAATTATGGAGAATCAATGGGAAAAGCTATGGAAGACGGGCTTGGAGAATGCCCAACGTTAAGAACCCTGGAGCATTAGAATGTTAAAAATTGAAATATTAGGTTATTTCCATGCAGGTTCTGAATTCATAGGTCCCATAGCAATGGTGAATGTGTTCATAGTCAAAAAGGGGGTAAACGAATAAGGCAGGAAAGACCAGAAGAGTCTGAACATGAAGTTGGACCCCGATCACAAGGAGCAGGGTTTTTTGCTACCTCCTTTTGCTGGGAGGTACAAAAATTAAATACCTACAGTCAGTCATTTAAAAATGGGCATAATAAAGAGATACCCACATTAAACAATAACACAAAATAGGGCTATGCTGATAATGCAAAACCCAATGGGCATGCAAGAATAGGCTGAAGGGGGTTAGAAAGGTTAACAGGACATGATATAATAGAACCCAAAAAGTCGGCAGAATGGTGAAGCCTTCTAATAGTTGCATGCAAAGCAAACACAAGATATGAGTTTGGTTCTACCTTTGTGATTTAAACAAGAACAACAAATCGGTTGACTATCACCCTATGCTGATTGAAACTTTAGTATAATATTAAACAACATGAGTGGTGCAGCTGCATTCACTGTGCATTCTGCGGCTTACTCTCAAATCCCACTGATAGACACCTCACATCCTTTATAACACAATTATCCCCAAATGATTTCATTCTGTCTTGCATCAACCAGCCCTGTGTTTCAAAGGGTGATGATGCATGTGTTGAAAGGAATAAAAGGCATGTTGGTATATCACAATGGCATCTTGATCAATTGCATATGGAGAAAGTAGTCTGAGATAAGATTACATGTAGTACTGAAGAGGATGGATATACGATTAGAGTACGGGAAGTATAATCCTTGGGGTGAATGGGATCTCCTTAGTTGGTGTCCTGTGTCCTCTGGAGTTCAACTCCATGCGTATAAGAGAAGGATCTGAATAATGAGGGCCATATCATAATGATATCAAAATGCCAAAATACCTAAATCCTAACCATCAACCCTCTGTACATACAAGATGAAATGTTCAACTGGTATACATTAGAAAAGACACACAAAAAGAAAGACACAATTTATGAAGATAAACTAGGGTCATATACAACCAAACCTTAAAAATGATGGAATCGAAGTGCACAGACCACTGAACGCAGACCAGGTCACATCATATTTCCTCCCTTGAAGGAAATTCTTGTGGGATGATGACTTTTCTTTCCCCAACAACACATCCAAGACTTGGCTTTTCTGTTTAGATTTCCAGCATTTCAAGATGTGCCTTTTGGCCACAAGCACTGAATCGTAACCCCCAAGTTCTGTGGGATTGGGCAACTAGACCTAGTTCAGAAAGTAACCTAGCAATGCAAGGAGGAGTTTATCCCAGAAGATGGTTATTTGATACCAGGATCAGGACGTTGCAGATATGCTCCTTTCTCTTTACGGCAGACCGTGCAGAAATCTTGATCTGTCAATTTGCAAATATTACAACAATGCAATTGGTGAACAATTTGGGATGAACATACCAAAGGTTAAGGTCAATCTTTGATCTGCCGCATTTGCACATATCTTATTCCAGACTGATATCTGAAAGTCCAAGCCTAATTCCTCCTTCCAATCAAGCATCATATCCCAGGGCCCTATAATTGCAATAAAGCTGTCTATACAACTCAGAGGCACATAAGGTTTACGTTTGAGAAAGGCTAAACAAAACAGGGAACTTGCATTTCTTAAAACGAAAGACCAGCTTCAACATAGCAAATATTTATAGATGTTTATACATACACATATGTACTTAATAGATTACAGCACCTACCATGGGAAAAATATTTTATCCTGGTTATCCTCGATACTGTCATACAACATGCTGATGGCACAAGAGAAGTCACATTCTTTTTACACAATAGATCAGCCCCTTTCATATGCAAATGCCAGTCTGATATGCCAGACTGATATGCAAAAGAATATGTCTCCTCTGTGAAAGGTATAGTGACCTAAAATGTGGTTGTAAACTCTCCCGGGTGGGAACCTACCCAGAGAACATGGTATTTGGCTGTGTTTGTTCTCGGAAGAGGGGCTCCCAGACCCTTTGCATATATTATTGTGGACTTGGGGTTTTACCCTAAATTACCCAGGGTAATCCAGACGGTGACCCCCTGCTCACTGTGCTTAGAGAGGCACAGCTTCACCTCACTGATGATGCCCAACTAGGCCAAACCACGTGTCTGGGGTTGCTGTTGGTACTCTTGTTCAGAGGGGAATTGCCTAGCATTTCGGTGCTGGACTGCCCGAATGGGTGGGACCAGACTGATATGCAAAGGGATATTTCTCCTCCCTAAAGAGACTGTGAGCTACAACGTGGTTGTAGACCCTCCTGAGTGAGAATCTACCCAGAGGACAGGGTATTTGACTGTATTCATTCTTGGTAGAGGGGCTCCCAGAACTTTTGCATATAAACAAATGTATAACATTAAAAATCAATATTGGCATGCATTACAGAAAGATGTGGATCTGAAACCTATTTTACACACTGAGGTACAGATCACCTCTAAACGTGGTACAAATATTGGAGATTTAATCATAGCAGTCATCTTGACATCCCTAAACAAAATAATTGGCTACAAAAAGTGGGATGTTACCCATGTGGATTATCTGCAAGCAAATTATTAAGAGCAATTGCTTCAAAATTAAGAGCACCAATTCAATCCATCACATTACTAATCAGGGATGTGGGTGCAAGTGGTCTGTGCCACATGTGGGGAATACTTGGTGCTTGTGAGCAGTGAAGGGGCTTATATTGCTGGTGACTTTGTTTGGCAATTTTCCTCTACGTGCTGCCCCTTCAAGGATTTGTGACCGGGATCGAAGCTACAAGGAGGTCGCCGCCTTCAACCATAAAACCTCACTTCTGGTGTGGATTATGCGCCGAAGTGGGTGCAAGTGGTCTGTGGTACGTGGGACCAAGGGGCAGAGGACCTTGTTGCAGTGGAACGGGCCCTGGAATTGTTGTTTGCATCGTCGGACAATGCTAAGGCAACCTTGATGTCTCTGTGCCCTTTGACTGCTCTGTAATCTGACTCTAGACCTGCACACCAAGGCTAGTGAAGAGTTCCTCGCCCAAGTATAAAGGCAACAGCTTGTTTCAATTTATTGAGTGTGGTTTCACCATTTCGAGGGGTGGTTGGAGGGACGGAGCTTGCCATTTGGGCCCCCTCCCACCAATTTGTTGAATACCGTCGAGTTGCATTGCCAAGAACAATCATCAAGAAGCTCACTAGACTTTGATTATAACATTGGAAACCAAAAGATTCTGTTGATCAATCACAGAAAGCATCACGAGGACGAGAGGGAAACGTGCTAGAAGCCCGCAAATGAATGAATCAGAGCTAAGTACTGCCAGCACATATTGTCGCCCCTGCACAATCAAAGACAAAGATAAAGTCGTTTTTCAAGCCTGCAGTTATTTCGATTGTGGATTCCTTGGAGTTGTCTAACATGGGCACTAGGGTACAGGTTTTGGAAGATTCCGATAGAAATTTCAAAAACTTTGTCAGGAGGTTAAGAGAAACTCAATGGCACTGGCAGACTTTGAGCTTTTTAACATCCGTTTTCCACCCTTTCTCGATCGCCTGACCTGGAAAACTTCATGACCTCTTCTGAGTCAGCTCCTGGTGAGAGTGACTCGGAGGAGAGCCCTGTGGAGGGTAACATGGTATTTCTTGAAGCTAGCCATCTTATGTCCTCCGCTGAGAAGAGCTTACTGGGGGCGCTGGAAGCAATGATTGAGGCATTATTCCCTTTGTGTTCGAATATGGCTGAGAAACAGTGGTCCTGAAAGGAGGGAGTGCTTGCCTTATCTGACATCTTAAGCAGCGCAAGGGGAATGCACGTCCAGGATGCTGATCAGTTAATGTCTCCTAGTACCAGTACCACCAGAGCCACATCTTCACCACCTAGGCAGGTGGATACCCATGAAGATAGGGCCTATGTGGTGGCGGACCTGGACAGCTGGGCATTGGAGGCTATTTGTGCCTACCTTCCCTCCTAAATGCTCCTAATTCCCCCTTGCAAATTTAGACTACTCAAGAAGGTTCCATGTGTTAATATCCCCGCAAAAATATCGCCATACAAGAATGTTGCCATATTTCTGCAGCGATATTAACCCATTGAACCTGCAGGGGGACACCCCTGCAATCCCCATATTATTTTAAAGGGAGTGGGGGACACCCCTGCAACCCCAGCTCCCATTTACCCCAAAAATTATCCCCACTAATAATATTGCCTTTGGCTGTTCCGGGCGACCATATATAGGGCGATATTATTGGTGGGGATATTACCGGATACCCTCAAGAAGAATATAACAAAGAAAGAGGGGTCTCAGTTGGGAAAACAGAAGTGCAAGCAGGCCAAGACTGGTCCTGGTAAACAGCAATGGTCGAGTAAGGGCCGAGCCATTGGCCCTCATTACGACCCAGGCGGTAAGTTACCGCCTGGGTCGTACCCTTACCACCATGGCGTAAACTATGTTTACGCCATGGTGGTTGGCGGATTTACCGCCCCATTCCAAGGTGAGTGGGGCGGTAAATCCCCATTTCCCATTTTACCCTTCCCCATTCCCATTTTCGCCCCATAGGGCATAATGGGAATGGAGAAAGGCGATAATTAAGGCACCGTAAATTACGGTGCCGTAATTATCGCCAAGGTCCCTTTGCGGCATGGATTTTAACGGCTGCAAAAAAGCAGCCGTTAAAAGCCATCCCGCAAAGGGAACCTTGTAATCAGGCGTTAAGGGTCGGCGCCGTTTACAGCGCCGTAAACCCCTTAACGCCTGAGTCAGAATGAGGGCCATTGTCTCTAAAACCCTTGAGGGTGGGGAAACAAGGCAGGTATGCCTTAGAGGTACTATTGAAAGCTGGGTAGCTAGATCTCTTGCTAAAGTGGTCATTCCCCAAGCGATTCCACTGTGGTCTCCATCCCATATTCTTGATCCAAAAACGATTGGCAAGCAGCCGGCGACTCAAATAATGGCAGACAATCCTGTCCTGTTTGGTACAGGACTGGGTGCTGGTCTGATAAAATCGACCAATTCGAAACTTACACAATTAAGTGGGCAGGATTGTGCCTCCGGAAAGGCTTTGCCAGTAATCGCTTTTCCTTTGGTGGCTGCCAATCCGAAAGCTCAAATGGCGGGAGCCTCAACTACTGTTCCCGATCAGTATTCTCAAGTTTTGACCACTGGCAAACAGGTCTCCTGGCTTGACCCGGTAGATCAAATAAGGCGCAAGTCTCAGGACCTGGGGGGTGAGAAACGTGATCCAGCTTGGCGCTCAGACTTGCTGCATGTCAAGTTTGTGGAAACAAATACTACAGCGCATAGCCCTTTTCTTAATCAAACTTGTCTTCTTGAGCTATTGCATATAATACCGGATCTCGGCATCATTTCCTCAAAGGACTTTGCCAAGTTGGAGCTCCCAAAATTCAACAGCAGCGACAACTGGGTTGTGGCAACTTTTGTGTATCCATTAGTGGTTGAGCGCATATGTAACAATGCCAGGGCCGTAACGCAGCTGGGATTTGAAATTCTGGTCTTTTTGCCAACCACCCCTGATGTGCCAAGTAATCTGGAGACACAATCCCTGTCGGCCGCAAGGGGACTCTGGGGAACAAGATAACCCATGAGTTGCCCAGACAGTGTGGCCAAGGTCCCACAGGCTCTACAGTGACATCCTGCAGTTGAAGAAGTAGGCGTGATTCAACTGCTTTCCTGGAACTCTAGGGGCCGTGTCTCTTTCTTTGGCAACGCCCACACAATGGAAATCTTGAGGAGTGTTATGTGCTTCTGTTTGCAGGAGACCTGGCTGTGTGCCGCATTTGCACTGGATGTTTATTCTTTAATTTTTCGTTTTTCTGGGGCACCAATCAGAGGTCGCCCAAAAGGTGGCCTTTGCGATGTTCTAGCAAAGCCCAACCTAATTATTTAGCAGTCGATATAAAGAATCTGGGAGTCTGCAATGAGCCTTTTTTGCTGGCACCTGTTTATGATCCGCCGGGGGTGCGTTGACTGTGGAAATGCTCGACACTGCTGTGGAGACTTTTAGAGATTGGTTGACGCACTTTCCTGGAGGAATTATTATCTTAACTGGTGATTTTAATGTTGATTGTGTTATTAAACCACATACTAGCGGCAGGTCGGATAAAAAAGGAGAGCAGTGTGTTAGGGCTAAAGAGTGGTTAGGAGCACTGTCCGAGTTTGAACTCAGCCCCCTACGTTTGAAAGAGGGGGCGGATGAAATGACCAGGAGCAGCCGAATTGATTTTATCCTTACGAATGATCGGCTTGCTGGGTATAGCCCAGAGTTGGAGACAAGATTTTCCATGGTAAGGGACCATGCAATGCTTATGCTGAGCTGTCATACAGCCCAGTGCAGGTCTGGAGAGAGATTGGTTTGAACTCTCCCGGAAGCAGACTGCGTCGGTCAGCAGGAACTATTTAAAAGTGTAATCTCTCCTTAAGAAATAGTGGCTTTAACAATGCCGAAATGTTATCATACTGTTACAAAGACCTAGGAAATCTGCATCACCTCTTTGCCCCCCCTGAGCATAGGTTTATCCTCAAATGGAACGGCCCTTCAAATAGGGCACGCCGTTTTGACTTTGCAATTGCCAAGAAGAAACGAGTGTTGAATGCAGCCTCTTGTAGCATAAGGAGAAATGGTCATCTCTCAGGGTGCAATAAGCGAAAACAGTTAGCTAGGCTCAGGGTTAGGTATAAGACCTGGCTTCTGGGCCATAGGTTTTCTATGAATGATACAGGCTGGAGATACTTGAACAGGTTGAGAACTATAAATGATTTTAGGAAATGTTGGCATTGGCTCCGTGGGCACGAGCCAAATCCATTGGCGCAAGAGACTGTGTTGTCTATCGGAGGATCAATGGGCTCCTTCATTGGTAGTGTTTTTGAAGGTGGGGAAAATGGTGGTGGGGCAGATGAATTCAAATCTATGGATAACTCGCAGGTGAACGCGCATAAAAAGGAGGCGCGCCGGGAGGCCCGCATAATTAAATCTAAGACTTCAAAATCGCGGTTGGCCCGGATGGCCTAACTTGGTACTGAAGGCTAACCTGCAAATGTGGGCTCATATTTTACATCAACTATTTTAGGATTTGTGAAATAGGATGGATTCCAAGATAATGGAAAGCATTGATTCTAATTCCTGTTTTTAAGAAAGGACCCAGTGACCTGCCTTCTAATTGTAGATTGTTAGCAATGCTTGACTGCAGCTCGAAGATATTTGCCAACTTATTACTGGAGCTGCTGTCAGCTTAGGTGGAGGAGAAGGGCCTGCTAAACTATCATCAAATGGGATTCAGGAAGGGGTGTGCAGCCACTCATTCGATCTGGACCCTCCTGACCCTAATTACTGACACGCAGTGTTACTCTGGGACGTCATTTTTGTATTTATGTTTTGTTGATTATTCGGCTGCGTTTGACAGTGTGGTAAGAGCAAAACTCTGGGCTAAGCTTGAATCCTGGCACATAGACCCATTACTTCTTTATTTCATTAGGATGCTCTATAGTGAGACTGAGGTTAGAGTCAGACTGTCCCTGGAGGGAGAATTGTATGTGCACTTCCCCACCAAGCGAGGATTAAAGCAGGGGTGCTCTTTAGCCCCCATGCTTTTTAAGTTTTATATCTCCCAACTTCCGCTGAGTTTGAGACAGGTTCAGAATTTCCTGCCATGTTATGGCAGAGAGTCTCTTCCTTGCCCTTCCTATGCAGATGATGTTATCATCTTGGCTCAAACCCAGATGTGTCTTCAGTGCTCCCTCTATGCACTCCATAGTTTTCCGAGCGCTCTGGGCCTTAGTCCGAACACTACCAAGACTAAGGTTATGGTTTGTGGTAGGGGGGCCCACGCCTAGGGCTCATTTAATTGGTGTCTGGGGGGGGGGAGCTAAGCTGGAGTGAATCACGGAATACAAATATTTGGGAATTCTCATCAGGTCATAATGTCCTTTGCCCATTTTGCTGATGACATAACCCATAAGGTTTGGTATAAGTGGCTCACTCTTAGGAAAACAATAGATGCACAGGGGGTAGATGCATTGAAGTAAAACTTATATCATACAAGACCTCAATTGTTCCAGCAATGACGTATGCATTACAGCCCCCCCCCACCCCCCCGAGAGTTGTGCTGTTTCTGTGTAAGCTTGAGGGGAAGATACTGCAGCCGCTGATGAACCTACCGCCTTGTGTCTCGGTGGAGGCGATTAGGTTTGAACTGGGCCTCCCATCTTTAACTTCTCCTTGGTCATTGGCGCCTTGTAGATTTTGGACAAAGATACAGTATGACCTGGTGGGCAGGGTTCTTTATTGGGCTATTCGGCTCAACACTCCTTGAGATTCTCTAGGTGTATTTGGTTTAGGAATCTGGATTCCAGAGGGAGGACTTATTTATGTGAGATTGGGGTGTTCTCAGTTCCTGAATCCTGGCTTGATTTCAACCTTGCAAAGATACCGCAGAACTCCCGGTCTATTGATGCGGATCGGGCACTGACTCACCTTGTAACACTCCAGAAATGTGCCCAATACTCCCACCAAGCTTTTGTACTTGGAGCTTTTAAGTCATACTTATTAAAACTCTATGCCCCAGCGCTTATCAGATTTATTCTCTCATTGCAGATGCAGACCCTCTGGTCCTGGAAATTACAGGGGCCTGGGTGGGCATCCCCCATAAAGACAGAATCTGCAGACTCTGCCATGAGCATGTAGAATCTCCCCAACATGTCCTCACCCAATGTGAAGCGCTTGACAGTTTCTATGAGAGAGCATATAGCAAATTGACCCCGTTGTCATCTGAACAATTTTGAAGTGGTATTTTTGGGGCAGAGTCGTTGGCTAAATCGGCGGTGGCTTATTATGTTTGGAAATCAGTTTTCAGTAGACTACCTTTGCCATCGGTGAGGTGCTAATGGAATGCAAACTGTGTTGTTTTGCTGTCTAATGAAAAATAAATGTATTTTTTAAAGAGATTTTATGGAGTTATCTAAAAGGACTTTTAATGTGTTGTTCATAAAGAACAGTTTTTGCATATTGGCTTTCTTACTGTGTACAGTGTAAAAGGCTACAACGTAAACAAATGCACTACAAATAAAAAAAACAATCGTGTTGATTGTGACAAAGAATATGGGGGTCGATTCATGGAGCAAACGTGCGCCGAAAATCCCAGCGCAAGCAGGCGCAAGGTGGCGCAAGCGTGAGAAACCCAGCGCACGCGCACGCGTGCGATTCAAGAAAGACGCTGCGCGTGTTTCCCGCTGTCCGTGCGCCAAATCCTGCCATGGCGCACGCGGGCACACACGGTGTGCGCTACACGCACAGCAAAAGCGCACATAGCGCGGCGCACACAACCAAAGTGGGCGGAACAGTGGGCATAACACGCGGAATGGAGAATAACGCGTGAAAAAGAAGGCGTAAGTGGGGAAGTACTGCAGGGAACTACACGGAACGCCCACACGCACGCGAACAACCCGTATTCATGGATTCGAATACGGGAAACCCGTGCACGGCAAAAGACGCACACAGGCGTCAACGCGTCCGCCACACGAAGGCAGGCAGAAGCGTCCCCGGGCACAGTATAAAAGTGCGCGCAAACAACAAACACGTATATACAGCTACGATGAATGCCCCATTTGTCGCAGCACTGATCGTGGGACACCGCAGGAGGAGGAGAATAGCCAGGGCATGCATTTTCACACCACGGACAAGCCTTTTTGGGATGCCTGACGACCAGTTCTACGGCAGGTATAGGTTTCCACCCCATATCATCCTAGACCTAGTCAGGGAGTGGGAAGATGACCTTACATCCCCCACCCTTTGCTCCCAAGCATTGAGCCCCTTGGAGAAGGTGCTCAATGTCCTGCATTTCTTTGCCACTGGGTCATTCCAGCGGACTACTGCCATAGTGGGGGGGTCTCACAGGCCACGCAGTCACGCTGCCTACACCAGGTACTGGCAATCATGACAGCGCGCCCCTCAGTCCGCAGGCACATATACATGCCCAGAACACCCGCAGAAAGGCAGGCCGTTGTCCTGGATTTTTTCAGGGTGGCACACTTCCCCAAAGTGCTCGGTGCCATAGATTGCACCCATGTGGCCCTACGTCCACCTAGGGCCACTGAGCACATCTACCGAAACCGCAAGCACTGGCATTCCATCAATGTACAGGTGGTATGCGATGCAAAGGGAATCATCACCTCTGTCTATGCAAACTACCCTGGCTCCACCCATGACAGTTTCATATACAGAATGTCCGCCCTGAGCCGGGCCCTGGAAGCTGGGCAGCATGGCGACACATGGCTCCTAGGTGAGTACAAATGCCCTTGCACATGCATGCATGTCACACACACACACACAAATACACAAACCCCAATAATCACAACCATTTACACCTCCCCAGGGGACAGTGCCTACCCTCTGAGCAACCACATGATGACGCCAATCCGGAACCCCACCACACCACCCCAGGTAAGATACAACGCCGCCCATATTGCAACCAGGGCCATAGTGGAGCGCACATTCGGAGTGCTCAAGTCACGTTTCCGCTCCCTTGACCGCTCTGGCGAGCAGCTACTCTATGCACCCCCAGTAGTGTGCAGGATCATTGTGGCAGCATGTGTCCTGCACAATGTTGCAACAAGGCAGGGCGTACCGGTGGACATGATGGTGCCCCCACATCCCCAACCACAGGCACAGGCGCTGCCCATGGGAGGGGACAGGGCACGTGGCGAGGAAGCCCGGACCCAGCTTGTGGCCACATTTTTCACCTAAACTCCCACCCCTGCTGAGTGCACACAGGCCTGGCACATACCAGGTGACAATCGATGATGACAAAGAGACAGTCAACTGTCACAACCCTACCACCCTGAGATAGTTGCCATGAAAGTGCCACATTGTCTGCATCCCTAGCTACTTAAACACAAGCTATCCTGTGTGACCAAAAGGCACACATATGACATGACATGATATGGCATTTGTAACGTGCCTATACACAAGTATTTCAAGGTGCGACGAGGCAGGGAGGGGGGAACAAGGGAAGACAGACAACGATACTACTAGGCCAGGTGTCATTTAGATTGCGCAAGTGCAGGGGTAGGGGGAAGGGAAAAGTGCAAGGGGAAGGGGAGGGGGGCGTGCAGTACAGGGTAAGTAGACTAAAAAACAAATAAATAGGCCAGCTGGTGGCAACTGCAAAGGTAAGTGCAGACAAGTGCTGGGAAGGGGGGGCTGTAGGGATAGAGAGACAGTCCCGCAGTGCAGGGGTTGCCAGGGAGGCAGTGCAAGTGGAGAGTGGCTGGGCCAGGGACCGAAGTCGGTGAGAGTGGCCCAGTTGCAGATCCAGTGCAGTTCCAGTGAAGAATTTTGCAAAGGAGAGGGAGAGAGAAAGCAGAAGCAAAGAGGAAGGTCTTGAGGTGCTTCAATGTACAGGTGGTATGCGATGCAAAGGGAATCATCACCTCTGTCTATGCAAACTACCCTGGCTCCACCCATGACAGTTTCATATACAGAATGTCCGCCCTGAGCCGGGCCCTGGAAGCTGGGCAGCATGGCGACACATGGCTCCTAGGTGAGTACAAATGCCCTTGCACATGCATGCATGTCACACACACACACACAAATACACAAACCCCAATAATCACAACCATTTACACCTCCCCAGGGGACAGTGCCTACCCTCTGAGCAACCACATGATGACGCCAATCCGGAACCCCACCACACCACCCCAGGTAAGATACAACGCCGCCCATATTGCAACCAGGGCCATAGTGGAGCGCACATTCGGAGTGCTCAAGTCACGTTTCCGCTCCCTTGACCGCTCTGGCGAGCAGCTACTCTATGCACCCCCAGTAGTGTGCAGGATCATTGTGGCAGCATGTGTCCTGCACAATGTTGCAACAAGGCAGGGCGTACCGGTGGACATGGTGGTGCCCCCACATCCCCAACCACAGGCACAGGCGCTGCCCATGGGAGGGGACAGGGCACGTGGCGAGGAAGCCCGGACCCAGCTTGTGGCCACATTTTTCACCTAAACTCCCACCCCTGCTGAGTGCACACAGGCCTGGCACATACCAGGTGACAATCGATGATGACAAAGAGACAGTCAACTGTCACAACCCTACCACCCTGAGATAGTTGCCATGAAAGTGCCACATTGTCTGCATCCCTAGCTACTTAAACACAAGCTATCCTGTGTGACCAAAAGGCACACATATGACATGACATGATATGGCATTTGTAACGTGCCTATACACAAGTATTTCAAGGTGCGACGAGGCAGGGAGGGGGGAACAAGGGAAGACAGACAACGATACTACTAGGCCAGGTGTCATTTAGATTGCGCAAGTGCAGGGGTAGGGGGAAGGGAAAAGTGCAAGGGGAAGGGGAGGGGGGGGTGCAGTACAGGGTAAGTAGACTAAAAAACAAATAAATAGGCCAGCTGGTGGCAACTGCAAAGGTAAGTGCAGACAAGTGCTGGGAAGGGGGGGCTGTAGGGATAGAGAGACAGTCCCGCAGTGCAGGGGTTGCCAGGGAGGCAGTGCAAGTGGAGAGTGGCTGGGCCAGGGACCGAAGTCGGTGAGAGTGGCCCAGTTGCAGATCCAGTGCAGTTCCAGTGAAGAATTTTGCAAAGGAGAGGGAGAGAGAAAGCAGAAGCAAAGAGGAAGGTCTTGAGGTGCTTCCGGAACCGGAGATGGTTCTCCTCAAGTTCCAGTGAGGCAGGAAGGCTGTTCCAGAGGGAGGCCCCTGCCGCGGAGAGAGATCTACCCCCAGCTAGTTGCTTTGAGAAGCGGATGACCCTGACATGCAAGGTGTGAATCACACACACCTGCAAAACAGGCCATGACCATCACTGTTATGTCACTCAAACCCTCCCAAACCACAACCTGACATGGCAAGCAATACCCATACACCAACACAGTACCAATAAGGTACACATTGCCATGTCAAAAATGTACAGTGGCATCAGACAATGATGCCTGACATGGAATCAGATGAAATGACTGACCAACAACCTCCCACCCAAAATAAGTCATTTCCAAATGCATTACAAAAGTTGTAGATGTAACATAACAATGAATGCCTGTCTACATGCACATTGTGCATTGCAAAATCAACACTGCAGCTTCTGTGTGCTGTGTCCAACTCCTGCAACACACTGCTCAGCGCACAGCACAGTGAACAGCCATTGTGTGTGATGCACACCCTGAGCATCACATCTAAGCGACAGACCACATCAAAAAGCAAATTAGGCATGTACAGGATCCATAATTGGTCACAGAACATGTGCTGCAGGGACACAGTGGGCACCAGAAGGCAAACAGAGTGTACACGTGGATATGCAGGGGTGGTTGTACATGTAGCGCATCATAGTGCAAGTGTGAGGGTCAGTAAGGACATGCACTCAACATATGCATGTGCAATCAAGTGACCATCAGTGTCCTCTACACATCACATGTGAACATTCACCATGTGTACACCCCAGCATGTCAAACCACAACTATCCCCTCACACCTGAAAGGTAAACACAACACACGAACAGGCATTGATCAGCAGAACACAACATGTACATAGGATACCACAATTACAATGTCAGGGTTCCCATCACACTGCAGGGCAAGGCAACTATCAACAACAAACCACCCTCTCCCTCCCTCACAAATGACCATGACCCACTGAACAACTGCACCTGGGTCATGGAGCCTTCAACCCTCAATTTCACCTGGCCACAGGATCACCCTTCCTCTTCGTCACCATCTCCCACCTTGTGTGTAAAAAGGTGCCTGCACCCTCAGAGTCCACCCTCATTTGCAAAATCACAAAATCCAAGCCAGAAAAACGAACCAGAACACCCTCCAGTAGATGACTTGACGTAGCAGTACCTCACAAAGGCCAAGTACTACCACAATGATGTAACAACCAAGGTAGCACACTAAAACAATGTCACAACAGGATGTGAACCATGTGTGGTACATAACATAGAATGATGCACCATGAACGGATGTGTACTGTCACAGGTCCCGTGTACAGGCGCAGGAGATGCAGGAAACAACCACCCCCACCGTGTCCCGGGTGCCTGCAAGGTCAAACTCACACAGGCCTCTGAGACCCTGGTGGGGAAGGAGGGTCAGGGATATGCAGTCGGGACAGGTGTTGGCACACTGGATAACTAGAATGAGTGGCAGGAGAGGGGCGGAGGAATGACACATGAAAGTAGGGAATGCACGAAAATGTACTACCTGCATGAACACATACACAATCTGAACAAACTTGGACATCATTGTCATGGCCTTCTGTAGTCCAGGCTTAGGAGTGGCACGAACCAACCACCCCCTCTAGGGTTTTGGCGCCTGCAAGTTTGGAGCTTACACAGGCATCCGCAACCCCAGCGGGGAAAGAGGGTTAGGGAACGTTGCTTGGATAGGTACGGGAAGCAGGAACACCGGGTAGAGGGTACAGGTTTTAAAATTGGATAGGACTCCAGGTGATTAGGGGAATACAAACATACCAAATTGAATTACACATTCATCCATGCATTAGTGCACCCCCCAGCAAGCCTATGCAGAGCAGTTTGAAAGAAAAACAACGAGACACTTAGCTCTGGTTTTGAGTGCTGGCCTCCTGCCTGCGCACTCTCAGGTCTGGTTACAGGAGCACTGCAATGCTGCAAAGAGAGCCACAGTTAATAATCTGTCCGTGCCCATGACACAAAAACACAGCACCAAACATGCCCCATAGCAACAAACTACTCTACAAACAGACAATCTGGTGTAGATGCTTCGTACCCATATATAACATTACCCCTGTGATGGGTCATACACAGTCAATGCAGAAAGTCAGCCGCCGGTCGGTGCGTGGCAAATGGAACACCAATGTGTCACAATTCACACAACATGCAATGTTCCCTGGGTAAGCAGACAGACCCATATAGCAAGGCATGACTTCAGAAAAAGTCGTGTTCCACCATGACCGAAACAAAGTAGGCAGTGCATGTATCAAAATGTACATGGAAATGAAATGCACTGCACCCGAGTATGTCCCTTGCTGTATGTCCCTGTGAGCTGCCCCTTTCCATGTCTCGGAAGGCTACATGGTTGATACAAGTGCCTCAATGGACCTTGGTGTGCCGGAGGGTATGTGCCACTGCCCCTGCAGGTGTCCCAGACAACCTTACAATCAACAGCCATCAGTCCACCAACACATCTGAGCTGCATTGTGTGCTTCAACACCAATATTCGTCCACGCTCACCCTCAGTGCTGTAACTAACCCTGCATGTGCAACTCGCCTGGTGCAAGCTTTGCTGTGTTGTGGCCCCCCTGTGTTGCTCACCTTGCCTGGAGTTCCTTGGAACACGTCAGCAGTTCTAGGATGTAGGTCTGCAATCCCTGTGCCTCTGCTTGTGCACACATGTTCATGTGGGCACCAACAAACGTGTCCAGAATTCAGATGTCGAATGGGCCATGTCTGCTGGCAATGGTGCTCTGGAGGCTCATCCCCCTGCAGAAAGGGCATGAAACACATGATTAATGCGTTAAAGTCATCTGTGTGTCTCTTCAGGCATCTCATTACTGGACCATGTCAGAGACTTACATCAGAAATCACACCATCAGTCCGTCTTTCACATCCAAAGTGTGGAACACACTATCTACGGCATGAATTGCAACAAGCACGTGTACAGTAAAGATAAGAAACATACTACACAATGCATAGCAATGAATGTGCACATTAATCATGAAACACCCCATCTAGCAAAAGCTGAACAGTTGACAATAACACCGCAATCATCCCCACTAGGGGTGTCAACACAAGTCACACAGCACCAGACATGCCACAGATATGACAGTCCAAAGCCCTTGTGTAATAGGTTGTCACACCGAATCATCCTTGCAAGCCCATGGATAAGGGAGGCAGGAGTGGCATATGTGAGTCAAGGACCCCAAGCAGCAAACACATACACAAGACAAGCCTGAAGAGCCCAGCTGGAACAGACAATGGATGCCTTCAAAAGCCACAAAGCACCGCACCGTCACATGAAAGCACAATAGACAAGCAATTTTAAACTATATTAACTAATTACACTAACTATGAAAAACCTACATTACCTAATTAAACTAACTATCAAACAGAAACTTAACTAACTAAACTAAAAGAAAAATCAAAAATGGCCACATACGACCCGGCAGGGAGAAGAGGCAACCAGGAGGGGGGAGGTACAGGGTGCTGCTCAACACCCACATGCGATGATGCTGAGCTAAAAAAAAACCTCCATGGGCTCATCGCCTGCACAGCCCGACCTATGTGGGAGATAGATGGTCGTCCGAGTCTGGCTCATCCTGGAAAGGAGGACGTGGCACAGTAGCCTGGCCACGCCTAGCCGCAGCTTGCCGCTCGTCGGCAGCAAGTCTGCCGGACGGGTGAGCCTGGTTCTGTGTGGCGATGTGACGTAGGTCTGCATGCAGAACCTCATGTGATACACGTGCTTCCTCTTGCAAGGTAGCACGTGTAACACAGAGTTCCTCCTGCAAGGCCTGGCTGGACAACCGCTGCACCTCCTGGCAAGCCTGTAGCTCAGCCGAGATGGTACGCTCAAGCTGTGCAAACCTCTCCTCTGCCCGCTGCCTCTGGGACATCATAAGGACACCCAGAGTGGATTTGAGGGAAGCATACTCCTCCCTCAGGGCATCCATGTGCGCCTCTGCGTGAGCAGCAATTGCTTGACGCAGAGACGACATTTCAGCCTGGCGTGCCCTGTCTGAGGCTGCCATGCCCAGCCTGAGCGAGCGGGCCGTGGACCGTGCCGCCTGCTGCTGGAGAAGCACCTGCCTAGCAGGGGGGAGCACAGATCGGGCCACACGCTCCATGCTCTCAGCGATGTTCTCCATTGCTGCCCCCTGCCGTTCTGAATTGGTAGTCATTTCTTGCTCCCACTCAGTATACTGCGGTTGCGCGCGGCGACCGCGTTGCCGGGCTTGACCCCTGCGGGACCCAAGGCCGGGGGTCCTCGCTGTGTTGGCACCGCCCGCGGCTGCACGACTACATGCCCCCGTCGACGTGATGTCCCAGGCACATCAGTGACTGGTGTGGAGGGTGACCCTGCGTCCCGATCCACCACGGGCAGAGGAACCAAGACTGTCTGATCCCTCAGTGCAGGTGTCGCGGACAGAGGAGTGTCCACATCAGAATCACTCACCCCTGACACATGGACTTGATGCTCATCCAACTCAACATGGAAGTCAGAGTCGTCATCAAGGCTGGACTCATAGGCAGCCAGAGACAAGATGGACTGTAGCACTTGGGGGTTTTCGTGGCCTACCACCCCACGACCCCCACTTGTGCCGGGTTGATGTAGTGGTAACAACCCTGTGTCTGGCATGACAACACCATCCTCCACCTCTATTGCGTCATCACCTGAAAAATAGAGAGAAAAAAGGTCACTACACATGTCAGAAGCACACAACACACACACACACCGACAACAAACGCATCAGGCAGACATGTGACACACAACATATAACCTGGCAAGCATGCTGGGTCAACTTTGAATTGCTTCTGTGATCAGACCTGTTAAAAGGAGGCAGTTTCCATGGAAGTGGGTCTATGCAGTGAAGACAATGTGTACGCCACTCACTACCTACATGTACAAGGACTCCATGGTGTGTGTCAGGAAATGTAAAGGCAATGCAAGGTCAAATTCAGGCATCACGTGCATTCAATGTGTACCATATCTAGAAGCCAAGCACCCCTCCACCCCAGTACAAAAGCAGGGATGCCTAGCATGGTATCAAAAGGCTGACCATACACCTGTGTATTGACAGGCAGTGTTGACTGGCATCAACAGCTTAATGTGATTCAAGTGACAACACTGCAAATGATGATGGGACAGTAAGCAGGACACATGATGAAAACTCTGGAGGCCGCCCACGTGTGAAGAAGACACAACAACAGTTGGACAGAGTCATTGGCCATTGAACAGGCTGAGGCCTGTGAGCCACACAGATTGTCAGACCCTAAACATGTGTGCAACGCAGTACTGACCCACAGTTGACATGAGAAGGCTGATGAGATGCCATGCAATGTATGTCACCCAGGACTTGTATTACAGTGATCATCCAGTCAAGGACACATGCACATGGACATGGAGCATGAATGAGCACTCATGTCCCTGCGGGACATCTGACCTATGCACAGTACAAGTGAGATACCCTGCATCAAGTACTAAGGCTGTACCACTCGGTATATGTCTGGCAGATTGTACGCTGGAAGTTAGCATCTACACAGGACGCATGAACAGGAAAGTACACATTGGCAAGATTGAAGCAGACCAGTGCAAAGGTGGAACTGGAGTGCAGAGTGGCGGAGGAGGGGCAAGGGAGCATGCCTACATGGAGTCCCCGCTTTCAGGGAGAGGAGACATGCACATCAGTCATGCAATGGCATTGTGCCTGGGCTGAGAGGAAGGTCACCCCACGCCACATGCAGAAGGGCCAGTGAGCTGGAACATGGACCGGAGGGGCATACTTGTAACCAGCATGTCACAGGGTGCAATAGTGGTGATGCGGACAGTCCCCGTCTGCTCCACATGTCCACCATCCAGCAGAGCAGACATGCATCACGGAAGCATTGCATTACTTACACATCAGAACCATGTACACGTCACATGTAGTGGCAATCATGCACAACACATCCCACAAGTGAAACACACATGTCCTCAACAAACACGCATCAACACTCACTGGACTGGGTATCAAAGTCCAGCATCTCTCCCACTCCTTCGACCGATTCAGGTGGTATGAACTCTGCAACGAGTGCCTCATGCGAAGTTAGCTCTTCCTCCTCTGGTGCAGGCCCACCGCCAGTCACCAGAGTCAAGTTGTAATTAGAGGCACGCTTAGCCTTAGTGCTGCGTTTGATGTCCTTCCAACACTTTTTGCACTCTTGCGCCGTGCGCACCTCATGGCCGAATGGACTGACATGTTCCGCAACATGCTTCCAGTGGGTGTCACGTTGGGCAGCCGTAGTCTCACTATTGGCACCCACTAGCATGTCACGGCTGTGGCCCCGCACGTAGCCCACGAGGAAGTCCAGTTCCTGCTTGCAGAAAGGCTTCTTCCTCGACGTGCAGGAGGTTGTGGCTGTGTGTGGGGTCCCAGCCTGTGCTGCAGGTGCAACCTTCCTCCTCTTGGACTGTGGCGCAGACCCTGGCTGGCTAATGCCGCCCTGACCAGTATGGCCAGTGGGTTTGGTGGATTGAGCCAAGGGAGTGGCAGGTGGAGGGACGACCAAAGGCCTGACTTCTGTCAGTGGCATCTGGGTGCCCTCTAATGGACCCTGCGCAGCAACATCAGCTGTGGCAGGGTCATTGACCGCAATGGTCCTGGTTGGCAGACTCACAACCAGGGTGTTGTTGGGTGCATCTGCCCCTGCACTTGCCAACACCTGGCTGTTCGGGGCAGCAGATGACATAACTGCCCCAGGGACACGTGTCTTGGTCTGAGCAGCCCTGCCTGCCCCTATGGTTTCCCTCCTGGCCTGTTGGAAATCTACCAAGGGCTCCTCAAGTGCCAACGCAGCCTGCGCTGGCAGACCCTGAGCCTGGGTGGCGGTGTCCACAACTGCACCTGCAGCTACCACTACCCTTGGGCCCGTGGCAGTCGATGGAACGGACTGCCGGGTCACACGGGCGCCAGTGCCAGATGCAGAAGCTGCATCCCCCGGAACCACAGGGGGTGGTGGCATGACTGCACCGACACATGGCACAACATTGTGCTCAAGTGGCGCACCCCTGCCTCTTCCCCCTCTGTGGCCGCCCTGGACACCCTGGAGTCCCCCTACTCCCTGGTCACCACGGCCACGTCCCCGACCACGCCCGCCACGAGGAGTACGCCCAGCTGAGGCGCCCCTCACCTTTGGTGCCCTCCCAACCATGGCACAGATGTAGTAGTGCCGGCACAGATGGAGTAGTGCCAATGGGAGGTGTACACCACAATTGACCTGGGCAATTGGGGCGAAGGGGGTGGGAAGCAAGATGCTAACAGCCCCCCTGCACCTGCAAGGCTGTATGTGACTCCGGTGATGTAGTGACGGGTCACGCAACACTCAGGCACCCCAAAAATGCAGTAAAACCGTGCACGCAACCCTGCAGCCTACGTGCGTGGAATCAACCTCCCGCAGTACGCGGTGGCACCCAGTAACACGAATAACGCGTACGCGTGGGACACGCAGGCTACTATGACATCCTAAATGGGTGCGATACACAGGGGCACCCGCAGTGGGAAAAATAGTGTGTGCGACTCACCGTCTGACTAGCGCAATGCAGAAAAACACGCATAGCCAATACCCCCGCCAAAAGAAGAGATACGTCCTAGATAGCTGTGAAATTGTGATGGCGCGCGAAACAACAGGAAGCAGCAACACACGTCGGTCTCCACGAAAGGCACGTACAGCGAACTGCTGGCCCCGCTCACCTTTAACCCGTGCTGAGGGAAAAGCCCGCGCGCGTCACGTCACTTACGCGCATGGGCCCTTTCCTCGGATTACACGCGGACGTGCAGTTTTTCACACGCGCTGAAACACCCATGCACGCCTGCGCGCGTCACGTCACAGATGCGCTTGCGCTTGAAGGGCCTTCTGTCCAATGAAATTGCGTATGCATGCAGACGCGCTTACGCGCTAAGGGCTTACGCTGACGTGCAGAATTTTCACGTGCCAAATCACTCCGTATCAAGCTGGCCACGCGTAAGCACACGGAAGACCACGCTCCTGCCCAGAAGGCCGAATTACTGCCCCCCAGAGCCCTGAGCACGCTCCCACCTGCCATCTGCTGCTGCCTGACTGCCTGCTGCCCACGTGCCCTGCCATTTGCTGCCTGCACATCAGCCAGGGGTGCTGTTGCTGTGACCACCCCTGCTGGAACTGAAGACTCCCGACTGGGATTCCATCGCTCCACAGCCCAGCCCCAGGACCCAGTTGCCCACCCACTCCTGCCTCTGGGGTTGTCATGTCGGGCACTGCAACATCTGGCACCACTGACAACCCCCGGCCAGAGAGGCAGAGGGGCACCAGCTTCACTGCCACCGAAGTTGGTGTCCTGGTGGAGCAAGTCCTGGGGCAGTATGATGCCCTCTTCGGAAGTGTGCGCGCCGACAAGGAAGGACGGACTTGGATCTGGACGGACATCGTGACTGCCATCAACGCGGAGGGGGTGGCAGTCCGCGACTTCCAACATATCAAGAAGCGCTGGGAGGACTTCAGGTCCAGGACCCTCAACAAGGCCCGGCGCCTCTTGAAGGCAGCGGATGCTAAGGGGCGCCGGGGCCACTTGTCGGAAGATCAGATGAGGATCCTGGAACGCATATCCCCAGCGCTCCACGTCCAGGTCCTTGAGAGGCAGACCCGTCTGGAGTCGAGCGGTAAGTGTACATGCATCATGATTGTAAGCTGTGCGTGTGGTGACGTGCCAGTAGTGTGCAGGTTGCACATCTGTTTGTATGGGGCCGAGTATGGATGGGGGTGTACAGGGCCGTGAGGCTGACACATGCGAGGGCTGTCTTGTGTGAGACATGGATGGTGCTTGTGTGTATAGGCTTGCATGCCAAATGCAGTTGTGTGGGCACACATGTTTGGATGAATGTGTATGTAAGTAGGCATGTTCATGATGTCACGCATGTATGTTGTTTTCAGCTGCATGTATCAGCACTGTGTACATGTGCATGTGTGTGTATTTGACAAGGGTGCAACAGTGATGCAACATGGATGCATGTGACAGCGGGATGTGGAAGCCTGATTGGCAGATGTGACATGGATGCCCATCTGAACACTGCGACAGTTGGCAGAGGTGTACACTTGCATGCAAGTGTGGTGGTGTGCGTGCATGTGTAGTGCACTCCCTGTGTTGCATGTGATGTCTGGCTCACCTTTGCCTGCTCATGCTGTTGTATGTGTATGGATGGTGCTGGCAGTTGCGATATGGCTGTGGTATGGCTCATGTGTGCAAGTTGAAATGACATGTGTGTTGGCGATTGTGATGCCATGTCTGAGGTATCCTATTGCCAATGCCACTCATGTACAACATGTACAACTGTCTTGTGTGTTTGTGTCCATTGTACAGTGCCCTGATGCCTGTGTTTTATTTCTCCCTGTCTGCAGCGTCAACTGATGAAGAGGGCGGAGAAGGTGCTGTGGAGCACAGTGGCGGGGATCGCACAGTGCTGGGGGTGGGGGTGCAGGGGGACATGAGTGGGGGCCTGGTGGAGGGTGCCCTGCACTGCTGGGGGGTGGGGGCCCTGGGAGACATGGTTGAGGGCCTGGTGGAGGGTGCCCTGCACTGCTGGGGGGTGGGGGTGCTGGGAGACATGAGTGGGGGCCTGGTGGAGGGTGCCCCACAGTGCTGGGGGGTGGGGGTGCTAGGAGACATGAGTGGGGGCCTGGTGGAGGGTGCCCCTGGATGCTGGGGGGTGGGGGTGCAGGGGGACATGAGTGGGGGCCTGCTGGCAGGTGCCCCACAGTGCTGGGGGGTGGGGGTGCTGGGAGACATGAGTGGGGGCCTGATGGAGGGTGCCCCACAGTGCTGGGGGGTGGGGGTGCTGGGAGACATGAGTGGGGGCCTGGTGGAGGGTGCCTCTGGATGCTGGGGGGTGGGGGTGCAGGGGGACATGAGTGGGACATGAGTGGGGGCCTGCTGGCAGGTGCCCCACAGTGCTGGGGGGTGGGGGTGCTGGGAGACATGAGTGGGGACCTGGTGGAGGGTGCCCCACAGTGCTGGGGGGTGGGGGTGCTAGGGGACATGATTTGGACATGAGTGGGGGCCTGCTGGCAGGTGCCCCACAGTGCTGGGGGGTGGGGTGCTGGGATACATGAGTGGGGGCCTGGTGGAGGGTGCCCCTGGATGCTGGGGGGTGGGGGGGCAGGGGGACATGAGTGGGACATGAGTGGGGGCCTGCTGGCCGGTGCCCCACAGTGCTGGGGGGTGGGGGTGCTGGGAGACATGAGTGGGGGCCTGGTGGAGGGTGCCCCTGGATGCAGGGGGGTGGGGGTGCAGGGGCACATGAGTGGGACACGAGTGGGGGCCTGGTGGAGGGTGCCCCACAGTGCTGGGGGGTGGGGGTGCAGGGGGACATGAGTGGGGGCCTGGTGGAGGGTGCCCTGCACTGCTGGGGGGTGGGGGTGACGCAAGGCCCGGCTCCCCTCCGAGGTTGTGATCTCGTCGGGGAGTGAGGAGTCCGGTGTCGCGTCCCAGGCCGCAGCTGCCGGGGGGAGGTCCAAGAGGCGGAGGTTGGAGTTGGACTCCTCGGCAGCAGAAGGGGCAGCTGGGACCCCACAGGGCCCAACGGGGGAAGATGGCACGGAGTCATCCAGGTTGGTGGGGGGTTTGGTGGAGGAGGAGGCCGTGCAAGCAACAGAGACGGGGTCTGGAGGTGGGGATTCCACTGGTGCTAGTGGTGCAGTGCAGGACCAGGGACAGGAGGCAGCACAGGCCGCCGTGGAGGTGCCTGTGTGCAATCCTGTCCCTGATCCTGTCACTGCATCATCTTGCACCAGCAGGGATGCCTACATCCAGACCCGTTTTCAGGCAGGGGATGAGCTCACGACAACTGGCCTTCCTCTGCCTGCGGACGTGGCTATCCGGGTTGAGCCTGTCCTGACTGGTGTGGCGTTGCGTCAACGGGCCATGCGAGGTGACCTGCAGTCTTTTCATGAGGTGACTGCACGTCATCTCGAATGGCTCGTTGACCGCGTCGGCCTACTGGGACAGGTCACCCAGGCCGGATTCCTCCGTTGGATGGGGCTTGCTCAGACCCCCTCCTCAACTGAACCCCCTATGCGCCAGTCGTCCTCCGTGCCATCTTCCCACCCATTAGTCACCTGGGTGCCCTGTGGAGCTGCCTCTGACGGTGCGGCCAGGCTGGTGGAGGAGGCATCCCTGCCACAGTCGGGAGTCGGACGTCCAGAAGGGGTGGCCACATCAACGACTGCACCCCAGCCAGCAGAGGATGTGCAGGCGGCAGGAGGTAGTGCACGGGCAGAGGCACAGCAGCAGCAGCAACGTGGTGGGAACCATGATGGCTCGGGGCCTTCGACATCGGAGAGGCAGGCATCGGCCAGAGGGCAGGAGGACCCAGGAAGGGAAGTGTCTTCCGTGTGGCAGCGGTTGGGCCACGCCATAGATGCGGAGCGGCAGCGGGCGGAAGAGGCACGACTCACAATGGTCAGGGCGGAGAACTCCATGCGGAGGGCCCTGACGCGGGCCGAGTGCCTCGAGGCAATCCGCAGGGGGTTGGAGGTGGACATGTCGACGGCCCTGCGGACCCTCGGGGCCATGGAGGAGAACCGCCTCCGGGACATTGAGCAGGAGTTCGATGATGCCCTGGCCCGGGACATCCAAAAGTGAGCCGTCGGACTAGCCCGCTGCCCTTGTAAATAGTTCTGTAGTTAGTGTTAGGTTTCCTTTGGTTTTGCATTTTTTGGGACCTTTTGGAAAATGGGCCACATTTTTGTATATAGTTTTTTTTTGATTAGGTAGTGTTATTAGATAGGTTTCATTTCTTCTGTTGGGATCATGGACCCTGGATTGTTTATCTGTATATAGTTGACTGTTGGATTTTCATTTTTTTTTCATGATTTACCCATGGAGCAATGGTTTTCGATTTTAATTTTCCATTGGATTTACTTTTGTGGACTGTGACTTTGGACACCTTTCCTTTGGATTATGATTTGTGGTTTTGCATTATTTCACGGACATGCTGTTTTTTTTTTATTCCCATTTTTTATTCCCATTTTTGTTTGTTTATTTTTGATTCAATTTATGTTGCTTTTAATACATACTTTTTCTTCTTAACTTCAATGTTTAGTATCATCTCATTGGTTTCATGCGTATCATGATATGGGTTTTGACATTCACTGACACCCATTGGGTGTATGTGAGGGACATGTGTTCATTTCCAAACTTGCAATTGGGGTTCTATCATGTTATTGCCATTTCTAAGTGGGTGGATGCAATACTCGGGTGGGTGTTTGGCATTTGGAGGCTGACCATAAGGGCCAGGGATCTAGATTGTGATGACATGTTGGCTGGGGGACATGTGTGGGGGCCTGGTGGAGGGTGCCCTGCACTGCTGGGGGGTGGGGGTGCTGGGAGACATGAGTGGGGGCCTGGTGGAGGGTGCCCCTGGATGCTGGGGGGTAGGGGTGCAGGGGGACATGAGTGGGACATGAGTGGGGGCCTGCTGGCAGGTGCCCCACAGTGCTGGGGGGTGGGGGTGCTGGGACACATGAGTGGGGGCCTGGTGGAGGGTGCCCCACAGTGCTGGGGGGTGGGGGTGCAGGGGGACATGAGTGGGGGCCTGGTGGAGGGTGCCCTGCACTGCTGGGGGGTGGGGGTGCTGGGAGACATGAGTGGGGGCCTGGTGGAGGGTGCCCCACAGTGCTGGGGGGTGGGAGTGCTGGGACACATGAGTGGGGGCCTGGTGGAGAGTGCCCCTGGATGCTGGGGGGTGGGGGTACAGGGGGACATGAGTGGGATATGAGTGGGGGCCTGCTGGCAGGTGCCCCACAGTGCTGGGGGGTGGGGGTGCTGGGAGACATGAGTGGGGGCCTGGTGGAGGGTGCCCCACAGTGCTGGGGGGTGGGGGTGCTGGGAGACATGAGTGGGGGCCTGGTGGAGGGTGCCTCTGGATGCTGGGGGTTGGGGGTGCAGGGGGACATGAGTGGGACATGAGTGGGGGCCTGCTGGCAGGTGCCCCACAGTGCTGAGGGGTGGGGGTGCTGGGAGACATGAGTGGGGGCCTGGTGGAGGGTGCCCCACAGTGCTGGGGGGGTGGGGGTGCTGGGGGACATGAGTTGGACATGAGTTGGGGCCTGCTGGCAGGTGCCCCACAGTGCTGGGGGGTGGGGGTGCTGGGATACATGAGTGGGGGCCTGGTGGAGGGTGCCCCTGGATGCTGGGGAGTGGGGGGGCAGGGGGACATGAGTGGGACATGAGTGGGGGCCTGCTGGCAGGTGCCCCACAGTGCTGGGGGGTGGGGGTGCTGGGAGACATGTGTGGGGGCCTGGTGGAGGGTGCCCCTGGATCCTGGGGGGTGGGGGTGCAGGGGGACATGAGTGGGACATGAGTGGGGGCCTGGTGGAGGGTGCCACACAGTGCTGGGGGGTGGGGGTGCAGGGGGACATGAGTGGGGGCCTGGTGGAGGGTGCCCTGCACTGCTGGGGGGTGGGGGTGCTGGGAGACATGAGTGGGGGCCTGGTGGAGGGTGCCCCACAGTGCTGGGGGGTGGGGTGCTGGGGGCCATGAGTAGGACATGAGTGGGGGCCTGCTGGCAGGTGCCCCACAGTGCCGGGGGGTGGGGGTGCAGGGGGACATGAGTGGGGGTCTGGTGGAGGGTGCCCCTGGATGCTGGGGGGTGGGGGTGCAGAGGGACATGAGTGGGGGCCTGGTGGAGGGTGCCCCTGGATGCTGGGGGGTGGGGGTGCTGGGAGACATGAGTTGGACATGAGTGGGGGCCTGGTGGAGGGTGCCCTGCACTGCTGGGGGGTGGGGGTGCTGGGAGACATGAGTGGGGGCCTGGTGGAGGGTGCCCCAGAGTGCTGGGGGGTGGGGGTGCTGGGAGACATGCATTGTTGATCAGTAGTGCAAGGTGACATGTGGTTTGGCTGGGGGGCATGCCCTTGGTGGATGGGCTGCCTGCGGGACATGAGCAGGGGTGCAGGGTAGTCTTCCGTGGTGTGGGGTGCCTGCAGGGGCCGTGGAGGTTGTAGAGCGAACACCTGGGAGGACCCACACGACCAATTCACTTGTAGTACTCCACGGAACCCCTGAAATACACGTACCCTGCTGAAATCGCGTGTGAAACTTCCCGCGCACCCCGAAATACACGTACACAGGACATTCGCGTGTGGAACTTCCCGCGCACCCCTGATATACACGTACCCTGATGGAATCGCGTGTGGAACTTTCCGCGCACCCCTGAAATACACATACCCTGCTGAATTCACGTGTGTAACTTCCCGCGCACCCTGAAATACACGTACCCAGAACATTTGCGTGTGGAACTTCCCGCGCACCCCTGAAATACACGTACCCTGCTGAAATTGCGTGTGAAACTTCCCGCGCACCCCGAAATACACGTACACAGGACATTCGCATGTGGAACTTCCCGCGCACCCCTGATATACACGTACCCTGATGGAATCGCGTGTGGAACTTTCCGCGTACCCCTGAAATACACGTACCCTGCTGAATTCACGTGTGTAACTTTCCGCGCACCCCTGGAATACACGTACCCAGCTGAGATCGCGTGTGAAACTTCCCGTGCACCCCTGAAATACACGTACCCTGATGGAATTGCATGTGGAACTTCCCGCGCACCCCTGAAATACACATACCCTGATGGAATCGCGTGTGAAACTTCCCGCACACCCCTGAAATACACGTACCCTGCTGAATTCGCGTGTGAAACTTCCCGCGCACCCCAGTAATACACGTACCCAGCTGAAAACACATGAGGAACTTCCCGCGCACCCCAGTGATACACGTACCCCGCTTGCCGTGCTGGTACAGGGTTAGCACAGCCCTTTGCACTGGATTGGGGATTTTGATGGCTTTTCCCTGCGCAAGGGGCTTTCTTGGGGGCGTAACTGGCGCTGCTGCAGGCTTGCTGCGCCACTGTGCGCCACGGCTGGTTTTGGTGGCTGGAATCCATGAATACGCTGTGCGCGGAAATTTATTTTAGCGCACGCGGCTGGCGCAGGGATTCGCACGCGCACACTGTGCGCCAGCCGCGTGCGCCACTTGTGCGCTGAATTCTATGAATTACCCCCATGGAGTTTATGGTCTTGTGTGCCCATGCGATAAGATCTATATCAGCAGTTCGAAAAGAAAGATCAAAATACACGTTTTTGACCATTCCAGAGCCATAAAACGCAGGGAGGCAAATTACCTGGTGGCATGTCACTTTGCTGAACTTCACAACCAAGACAGCTCCTTACTGAAGTGGGTAGGGTTAGGCATGATTAAACCCAAAACACGTAACAGCAATAAGGAATTCGTTCTTCCAAGGTTGGAAACCAGACTCATTCTAAGATTTATTAGCAAAAGCCCATCTGTGTTGCATTTTTAGGAAGTTCCTTCAGATGTTTTATTTTGCCTGCCACATGTTACATGCAATTCGGGTGAATCCATGAAATGTCTCGTTGTACAAGTAATATATCTTATATACTGATTCTGTTTGTTTGCATTCATTATGGCTCTCACTGCAGGTGTCAAGGAAATACGTACCATTCAAGAATCAAACTGAGAATGTATTTTTAGAGCATGTCCAAAAATCTTTCTATGTAATATGTCACTATGACATGATTTATCATTGATTTGTATAACAGTATAAGGACAAGAATGCACATAATGGAATTATGAATGATGTTTGATAGACACTTAATCTATCCAGAAAATCGTTAATTTGTATAGCACTTTAATTGCACTTTATAATATGCACCCTCACTTTTACTTAACAAACAGTCTGTTTTCTATCTTCTGGGAGAACTACTGCATTTTATCCATGATTATGGGTAATGTAGTCTTTTAAATATAGGATTTACGTGTAAGTCCTACTTTGACTTTTTCTACCATGACTAAGCTGTGGAGTACAGCAAAACGTCAGTGCAGTAATGTCATTTGGAGGATGGCATGGGGTAGCAACTTCAACCCCTGGCTCCCCCTCTGCTACCCCTAGGCCTGTCCTTCCTACCCCATGACCACTGGACAAAGAGGCAGTCCCAAGAGCAGATATATGTGTTGCACCTGAAAAAGGCAGTTGTAAATGCAGCTAAATGTGCCACAACTTTTTTCACCTAGTATCTCGATCTTTTTAGCTGGAGAAATAACAGGGATGCAGGAAAAACCATGAAGCCGCCATTTATTCATTGTTAATTTGTAATGCGCTCATACACAAGTGTTTCGAGGCACAGCAAGGCAGGGGGGACAGGAAGGAGGAGAGCATGCGACATTCAGATCATGCAAGTGCAGTAGCGAGAAGTGCAGGGGCGAAGGGAGGTGGGGAAGTGCAGGGAATGTGTAGCAACAACTAAGTAGAAGTGAAGGGGTTGGAGGGCTACAAGAGTTTAAGCCAAACAGATAAGTGTATGAGGGGGGCTGATGAGGGCAAGTGCAGGGTAAGGGTTGGGGGGACAGGGGAATACGTGCAGAGGAGGAAGACAGGGCAGGGAAAGGCCTGGGGACCTGTCATATTCTGAAGGAACCAGTCCACCAGTCTCAAGAAAAGGGGATATTAGCAGAGAAGGAGGCGGGAGGGGTGGAAGAGAAGAGGAAGGTCTTGAGCAGCTATCAGAATTTAAGGAGGTCCAGCTAAATTCTGTCATCGCTAACAGGTTGGCAGTCCATTAATGAAGAATGCCTGAATGGTTGGGTTCAGAGGTGGGGTTGGCTGTGCAGCACATACCCAGTACTGTAGCAGCAGGAAGGGCATGGGGGCTAGATCTAGCTAGCTGGGAATGGGTACGAGCAGCCTGCAGTACTCAGTGACAACACAGCATGAAGGCAAATCTCATCAGTGTTTCTCGTTGTCTGCTTTGCACATCCAGTGAGCCAATGGGCCTGTGATGAGAGGGGTATGCCTCATTGGCTTCTGCCACCACTCCTGCCTGGGCACTGTGTGATCTGACCCAGATCTGCCAGACCTGCATCACAGGCACACTGTAGATAGATGCAAGGTGGGACCATTAATTTACATGAAGTTGCCCTCTGCCATTGAAATAAAACATACGTTGCTTCCTCAAGCAAAACAAAATATATTTGGACGGATAGCTCAGAGGAAACACACTTGCTTTCGGAACAAGAGGATGCATTGCAACATGGGTTCAGTTCCTGTTTCAGTGCTTAGAAGCTGGAAGAGGCTGGTATTAAGAATGATATTTGTATTTAAATACAAATACAAATACAGATATAAAGGACCAAAGAAAATAATAAAATGGGCCTTTTCTAGGGGTGATGTCATGGAGCTGCTGCTGCTTACATTTTAAAATTAAAAAAAAAACCTGCAGTTACTGTGGCCTGCAACAAAAATGGTGGATTGCTTACCAGCTTACCAAAAGGGAAAACAGAAAAGTGATGGTTGGAAGGTTTAAAATCATTTATAACCACTGGCACAGCTCTGTGCAACCTTCCAGACCATCGTTTTTCAGCCTGCCAGCCACTAAAGGAGGGGAAAGACCATATGCCGAATCAGGCTTGGTCCCATCCCAAAAAGGGCAGTCCAGCCCAAACTGCTAGGTTACATCCCTTTTGCACGAGACCACAAGCATCCTCAGACATGTTTCGGCATTGTTGGGTGTCATCAGTGAGGGGTGGCTTGAGTCTCTAGACCTAGCAGGCTTTTCTAGGGGTGATATCATGGAGCCACTGTTGCTGTTTACATATTAAAATAAAAAAAAAAACTGAAATTACTGTTACGTGCATCACATATTTTCCCTCTATCTCCCATCTAACAACAAAAACTGTGAGTTAGTTACCAAATAAGCAACAGAAAGGTGATGGCTGGAAGGTTTCAAATCATTCATAACCACTGGCACAGCTCTCGGCAAACCTCCAAACCATCGTTTTTCTGGTTGGACTTGTGTTGGTCAGCTGCTGTTTTCAGTCTGTGGGCAGACACTTGGGAGGCACTGGATGTCTGCGCTTAGGAGTTTAGGCCTTTTCGAGATGATCTGTCTGATTACAGTTTAGCTCGAGTGATGTACAATAGTCCATGTTGTTGTGTTGGACGTCTGCTTACATTCACAGTAATTTGGTAATATGGGCCTATACACAATGGGCCTCATTAGGATCCAGGCATTAAGGGGTTAATGGCGCCGTAAAAGGTGCCGGTGCCGTTAAACCCTTAACGCCTTACTACGAGGTCCCTTTGCGGGACCCGACCTTAACGGCTGGTCTAGACCAGCCGTTAAAGTAGGGGCCCGCAAAGGGACTCTCGAGGTAAGTACGGTACCGCAATTTGCGGTACCGTACTTACCGCCTTCCCCATTCCCATTATGCCCTATGGGGCAAAAATGGGAATGGGGAAGGGCCATGGTGGCATGGGGAATTACCGCCCCGCCAACCTTGGAATGGGGTGGTAATTCCCCATTCCGCCATGGCGGACTCCGGCATCGACCATGGTGCTAATAGCATCATGGTTTTCCGCCTGAGTCCTAATGAGGGCCCATGACATTAACGCTACATATGGTGATCCATTCTTGTATGAAAAGTATATCATATTACAGTGATATCATAACCATATTTTTCTTAGTGTGCTGAGGAGCAATGCTATGTGATGACACTTCCTGTTTTGCCAAGGGGTGAAAGGGTATGTGCCACCACTTCCTGTGATGTCATTAGAGGGCGGGGTCAAATTATGTCACTTCCTGTGAGGTCATCAGAGGTCAAGGGTCATGTGATGTCACTTCCACTAGCCTGGCATTTTGGTGAAATGACGTTCCTGCGTCAGTGTTTTCCTGCTTTCAATGATATGAAATAAAAGCCTCTTTTCTTTAACCGCAGCAGCAACTTGCAAGTGATTCTTCCTTTCTGTATCGTGCAGTGCCCACCTGAGAGCATCAACTATATAAAGGGACATATATATATATATATATATATATACATGTGTATATCATTCTACTGAACTGGGCAGTCCTGCATCCAGATTACCACCTCCATAAAGGGCTGCTTATTGTGGGTAAACCTGTTTCTTGTTTGTGCATCGTGTATTGCGCAACGTGGCACAATTGAAAATTAATCTGCAAAAATGTAATCTGTGCTAAAATTGTCCCTCGATGCGTGCAACACCTACAAGGAAGCAACAATCTCTGAATTTCACCCTTTCTGCTCTGCATTCAACTCGATGTGCTACTGGCCCTAATCTTTAAGGCCTTATAACACGGCCGCCTCACATTGAGCCCACAAGCTGTGCCTTCGTTCTTGGCCTGTCCCCGCTCCAATTGGCTGGCTTGGACTTTTTCCATCCAACCCCAGCAACCGGGAGGAAGGAGCCAGCCCGCTGCAGTAAGGCCCAAAATGCAGGCCCTGTCTGCCCCCTGTCCGCTGCCTGGATGGGCCTGGGGGTCCTGGCCACCTTCCCACATGATGACATGCCTCAATATGGCACTGCACTCTCTCAAACCCACTGAGAACTTTGTGACACTGCACGTCCTGTGAATTGGTGCCATTTCTTAATATTACTCTCTCCCCTCCCAAAACCATCAAGGACCACATTGACACCCTTGCCCAAGCCCTGACTGATTTCTGCAACCACTCGTTTGCTCCAAGACCTTCCCCTTCCCCCTGAAGCACTCTCTTCTGCACCCTCTTCTCAAGAAACCCTCAGCCGACCCCTCCCTTCTGGCTAACTATTGCATGATCACTATCACCCTTTTCCTGGGCAAACTCCTGGAAAAGCTAGCTATCTTCCAGCTTAATCTTAACAATGAATCTGTCTGGCTTCAGAGCAGCCAGAAGGACGGAAACTGCTCTCCTGAACGCCCATGAAGACCTGCTCTCGAACCTTGATTCTAATCTCCCATCTGCCCTCATCCTACTTGATCGCTCTTCTGCTTTGACACAGTCAACCATGCCATCCTGCTCAACCGGCTCTGTGATAACATGGGTATCACTGATCAGGCTCTGGCCTGGCTGTCTTCTTTCCTCTCAGACAGACCCTCCAAGGTCCAACTTGGGTCCTTCCTCTCCTCTATCCCTCTCTCCACCTGCGGTGTTCCCCAGAGGTCTAACCTTTCTCCCTGGTTGTTCAACCAATACTCAGCACCTCTCGCCCACCGCATTGACGCTCTCTACTCCAATTTCCAGTACTATGCGACTGATACCCAGCTCACCTTCAGGCTCCCCTCTTCCACCTCTTTTCCCTCTCTCATCCCGGATTGTCGGACTGCAATCCAGGAGTGGGGCGCCACCAATGATCTCTGCCTAATTGCAAGCAAGATGGAGATCCTCCTCATCGGCACCTCCACACCCCTCTTTCCCGCCACTCTCTGGCCAGCCTCCCTTGGCACTCCTCCTGCTCCCTCCTCAGAGGCTAAGAACCTCAGGGTTATCTTTGACTCCTCTCTTTCCTTCTCTCCTCATATTTCCAACATCTCTAAGAAGTCGAATCACCAACTGCACTTCCTCAGAGGTATTATTTCTTTCCTCTCCTTCCCCCAGAAGTTCACTGTATCTAGAGCTCTGGTTCTCTCTAGGCTTGACTACTGTAACAGCCTCCTTTTAAATCTGCCTGCCTCTACTCTCCATTCTCTGAAACTCATCCAGAACAGGACTGCATGACGTGTCCTTGGCCTCAAGCCCAGGGATCGTATCTCTCCAGCACTGAAATCTCTCAATTGGCTCCCAGTGACTGCAAGGATCAAGTTTAAGACCCTTTGCATTGTCCACAAGGCCTACTGGGACCTGGGATCAAAATATCTCTAGATTTCTCTTCTAAAGTATCTTCCTACTCGAGCACTGCGCTCCTCCCCCTCCAACTACTTGAGGCACAGTCGCTTTTCCAAGCAATGAGTTGGGGACAGATCTCTCTCTTTGGCTGGAGCCCCCCTCTGGAACAGCCTCCCTGCCTCTCTGAAACTTGAGCAGCACCATCTCCGGTTCAGGAAGCAGCTCAAGACTTTCCTCTTTGCTTCTGCCTTCTCTCTTCCGCTACGTTGCTGATCTCCTGTCTGATTCTGCACTGGTTACCTGGCTACCCTCTGAACCACAGGCCCAGGTTCCTGCCCTCCCAGTTGTACAACTGTAAAGCCCCCTGGCAACCCTGGACTTGGGGCTGTATCTGCAACCCTACAGCCCCCCATACTTGCACGTATCTGTCACCTGTTTTTTCTGCACTTAACCCTTCACTGCCACCTGATGGCCGCACTCCTTTTTCAATGTTTAATCCTATGTCTTTCACTTGCTCCTCTTCCCCTTCCCTCTCCCCTGCACTTGCGCAATCTCAATGTCACTGGGCCTAGTAAGATCGCTGTCTTGTTCCCTCCTGTTCCCCTCCCTAGCCTCATCGCGCCTTTAAACATTTGTGTATAGGCGCGCTATAAATAAAATATCATATCATATACATATAGTCAAATGGGTGCTTGTAACTACAGAATCTTGCACCTCTAGTCATACTTCATGATTTGTATATATTTGTATGCATTTGTAACTTATATAGCGCTTTACGCCAAAGTGCTATATAAAGAGCTCAATACACAAAGGTTCATTCTTAAGTTTAGGGAAGAGCACCCTTCATTTTCTTTCTAAAGTTACAATTCTGGTCTGGAATTCCATAGGGTGGTTGATTAGGTGGAAAAGGATCTGCCTCCTTTTTTAGTTAGTCGAGGTTTACTGGGAAATAGCAGATTCAAATTCATAGAATAGAGGAAATAAGTGGGAAATATTTTTTTTATTTCTTTCGTCAAAAGGATGGGGCCTTTATGGTATTATGCACAATGCACAAACCTTGGCTCAAATCATCTCTTCACTCCACTCCCCCTGTTCCTGTTTACCCAATTAATGTAAAAATCAAGCATATTGCGCCTGGAACCCCACGTTGCTTAATCTCGCCCCTGCTGGTTATGCAGAAAAAAGGAGTAACATCTCTCCAAGAGAGCCCAGACATTACAGACCCTAACAGACATGCCACCTCAATGCTATCCACCATCCGCAAGCACACACTACTCTTGAGGTTCCGGTGTCTGTGCTGCCACAGCTAGCATGTAGGCTCCTGCCAGCCCCACATTATATATCATCTGCTGCCTTAAAGAAGCAACCACAATCCTGCCTCTTCTCTCCCAAACAATTCACCTCTCAACAATACTTAACTTGCACCCACCATGACTGAACTAATATAACCATCGTCACAGCTCCTCCGATGTCCATTTCCCAGAATACTTGAACACAAATGTAATTGAAATGGCAGTGCTTTATGAAAAAACAAGTAAATCAAAACAATAAAGCCCCCTCGCCCCTTATGTAGTAGGTTAGGGTTCTGTCAGCAGCCAGTCTGTGCCAAGTAGCGAACCTTGCCGGGAATGTCTGAATGATGGCTGACCATGGGATCCAAAGGCCATGCTGGAGTATTTGCAGAGTGATACTGGAGGGATGTTGTGTGTGTGTGTGTGTGTGTGTGAGATTGTTCTCTGCACAAGTGACCAGGCATTGCGAGGGATCTTGAAGCAATCAAGAGAGATTTTATGGAGTTTGACCCTCAACCACTTTTTTTAAATATAGAGTTAAAATGGGGCATATTACAGGACTGGGTCAAAATTAGTGTGGATATGTTTCAATGGTTAATATTTTTGTGGGCCAACACAAATGTTTAAAAAGTGGGTCACAGGTATGTAGCAAACTGGCACACTAAATAAACAGGCTGGAGGAAAGGAGAAGGTAAAGTTGTGCGAGGAAACGCATGGTAAAATGACCTCTGAACAAGTGACCCCGATCCCATGTTGCGCCACACTTTCTGTGAAAAATTGGGTACGCTGACATACACTTTGCATTTGGTTGCATAGGGTAACACAAGAAGAGATCGAATCGATACTAGGTCACCACCAGCATACAGGATCATTTCCCAGTGCATTGCTTTCTATAAGAACCATTTACTTCTACCTTATGGGAGTTATAGCCTAACATGTCATGCGCCAAATCACCACCATAGTAGCTTTACAGAAGACACTCCAATGCAGCAGCAGCAGCCATACCAGAACTAGGCTAACAGTCCCTGCGTGGCTGGAGCCCGTCACATAACCACAAGAAATTGGTAACGTGATCCCCTGCCCTTCACTCAGACTAATTTGCCCACCCCCGCCCCCCGGTCGATGGAATAGTATGGCGATCAACATCAATCCTATGCTGGAACAATCAGATTATCTCTCCCTGTGACCCTCTCATCTCTTTACCTGTCCCAACTGGAAGACAGATGGAAGAGGCACTGGATATACCAGCATCAGGATGGTGGTCCCTGGCTGGTAGTAGCACATCACGTGGCCGACGATGTGGGTCACATGACCCACACCTTGCCACTCGGACCTGGTTTTCACCTCACGTCGTGCCCTGGTTAATGGATTAATATCCCTTTGACACCACCACCCCCCCCTCTGACTTTCTCCTTCACTCCTTTGAAAGCACTAGCACTCAGCTACTCCAGCCCTCTACCCTCACCATTGTTCTACACTATTACCCGCCTAACCCTATCAACCTCTACTTAACTCTTCTACCATTGACCACTGCAACCATTCTCTAAGACCACTAGTACCCATCAGGAACTAGACTCTCTCCTTTTTGAGTACTCCCACTACTCTAGCAATAATTTCCCTAGTCACACTCAAAGCAAATTCCCTGATCTTGGCTTTTTCTCATTCTGCTTAACCTTTGCCAATTCAACTATTGACCCTTTCCAGTCTAACCATTCAGACGGGAGGATAGCTCTGTGGCAACGCGCGGGTCTTGGAAGCAAGACCACGCTGAGCAAACACAGGTTCGAATCCCGGATCCGCTCATGGAAAAAAGCGAGAAAAAAAAACGAGCATGTTATAAATAACCTGCCCTTCCACAATGAAACTAGTGCCTAGATACCTATGGGTTATGTGTGCTACAAATAAATGCAAATACAAACACAATACAAATGCTCTCTCATCATACACTTTGATGTTTGTCTTTCTGTTTAAAACGGTATTACCCAAATTGTTCGTTTACAATTGTTCGAAAGAACAATTGACTGAATTGAAAGGGTCACAATTTATATATGGGGTTTTGGGCGGGGTTGGGTTGGGTGGTGGGTTGCGGGGGGTTTCCCCCCGCATATATGTTACAATTGACCTTCACAATTCGGTCAATTGTGAAAAGGTCAATTGTCATTCGAACAGTAATACCAACAATTCGTATACAAACGTTTAAAACACCTTCTCCAAATCAAATCAATACAATAAGAACCACAGTAATGCTATTCAATCTCAGTTGAGGTCTTTGCATGGCGAGAGTCGTCATATTAAATGTGCAGACTCTCATGTCCAGTTGCTGCCCCCCTTAAATGCCCCAGAAATCCAAAGCAATAGCTCATATTCATGGTATAGTCACCATAGGTGATGTGCAGCCTCACATGTTCGATTGGTGCCATTGCATGGAAAATGCAGCCTCAAATATGTACATCATGTACTAAGGCCGGTCAGAGTGCTCGCTTTGACATCCATGCAGAGCCTGCTGATGCAGGTTCGAAAACTCAACCTTTCATCCTACCGAGGTCGATAGACGAGCACCACACACCGTGGATAATAATAAGCAGCGCTCAGATGCCTGAGGGTTTCGTAGCGCTATATAAATGCAAATTATTATTATTATGTGCATGGTACAGTCTCCCCATGATTACCCAAATCAACCTGATGCCTGCACTTACCTCAGTGCACATCGTGAGCTTCGGCTTCCAGCACCTCTCCGGCGGGCGAACGCGCCAGCGAAAGCTGGCATGGCGGGCGCCGCCCCTTAGTGGGGGCGGTACAGGCCGCCCTTCCCCTCCCCCCACGCCTGTAAGAAAAATGCGCCGGGGGGGCGGATGATGACGCAAGGCGGGGCCCGCCCCCCGGCAGGGCACGAAAGCTTTGGGTGCAGGGCGGGAAACCGGGGAGAAGCCGGGCATAAAAGCCCGGACTTGTGTGAGCATTCACGCATCCTCCCTCGGTTTCCCGTCTCGCCGGAGCTGCGTTCGTTTTCGTGTCGCAGGCAGCCATTCCGCATCGTGTGCAGTGGACGCGAGGTTGGGGATAGGATCGAAGGTGGTGACGGTGGCGTTCTGCGTCGGCAGAAGGAGGACGGGTATCGCGTCGGTACAGGAGGTCGTGGACGAGTTCGAGGAAGTTCCCGGTGCTGCAGCGGTCGGTTCGAGGAGCAAACGTTGGAAGTAGGCACTGGGGATATATGTTTGCGGTGATGTGGAGGTGGGGGGGAGCGAGTGGAGACGGTGTCGGGCCCGGTTCTGGGGGGGAGGGGCATTTTCTGTAGTTAGTGGACGCCGTGCCGCATTGAGGTGCCCCTTGTGTTGTTGCCGCGTTTATTTCAAGTACGATTTTCAGGTGGTGTCGGTTTATACGATGGCCTCCGAACTGCTGGGAGGTCAACAGGGCCGCCGTTCGTCAGTGTGCCTTACATGGGTGGCTCTTTTATAGAAGGCGCCGTGCCGCGTGTATTTCAAGCCCAAAGAATTTCTGGTGTTTGGTGTAGCTTCGTTGGTCTGTTCTGCGAGCTAGAATTTGTAGGAGCTGGTCGAGTGGCACAGCGAGCAGAGCGCTCGCTTTGACATCCGTGTAGAGCCTGCTAACGCAGGTTCGAATCCCGGCGGCGGCCCAAACGCAAACTTTTGCATCCGCGGGTACCCAGAGGGTTCACAGCACTACAAGTAGTCCCAATATATTATTTTTGAACAGTACTAGTGGCACAGCGAGTAGAGTAACGCTTGGACATCCATTTTATCCTCATGTTCATGCCAGAATCTCCCGACGCGGGTTCTGGTCCCGGCAGGGCCGGACTCAGCCATTCATACGTCGGGAGTCTGCTGACGCGGGTTCGATGCCGGTGGGGCAGCCATTCGTCCTCCCGGGGTCGATGGATGGGTGCCACACACCGTGGGTAGTGGTGGGGCAGCGCACAGAGATCCAGGGTTCATAGTGGTTAGAAGGCGAAATGATTATTATCCAAACTGGTTCCGTCAATCTACATAAGTGGTGGGTTGGAGATGGTGTCGGGCCCGGTTCTCGGTGGGGGGAGGGGCATTTTTCTGTCTTCATGTGCCGCCGTGTCGCATGTAGGTGCCTCTTGTGTTGGTGCCGCGTCTGTTTCAAGGACGATTTTCAGGTGGTGTCTGTTTATACGATGGCCTCCGCACTGCTGGGGGGGTAACAGGGCCGCCGTTCGTCAGTGTGCCTTACATGGGTGGCTCTTTTATAGAAGGCGCCGTGCCCAGTTTATTTTCAAGCCCAAAGTATTTCTGGTGTTTGGAGTAGCTTCGTTGGTCTGTTCTGCGAGCTAGATGCTGTAGGAGCTGGTCGAGTGGCACAGCGAGCAGAGCGCTCGCTTTGATATCCGTGTAGAGCCTGCTAACGCAGGTTCGAATCCCGGCGGCGGGCCAAACGCAAACTTTTGCATCCACGGATACCCAGAGGGTTCATAGCACTATAAGTGGTCCCCCAAAACATCGGGATCGCAGTTGCAGAGCTCGAGGGCCGGCAAACGAACGGGAGCAACTCACGGCATGTGCAAAGGTTTTCAGGCAAACAGGCGGTGCGCTGGCATTGTGCGGCTCCACTAATTACAATTCTAGTGACCCCCTCGGTGACAACGTGGCCTTCGGGCTACGAACCGAGGGCATTGTTTGCCGGGTGCTCTGGGGAACCCCTCAAGTGAACGGCGTGGCATACCATATGCGGGTATCTAGGTCACAATGGCTCTGGTATGTACAGCACGTTGGGGGCAGGCATCATGCATTTACAGGGCATAGTGATTTAGTGTCTATTCGCGGGATCCGGGGCGGGGTTTTGGCTGATCATCTCGGCGGAGTAGGAGGCTCGAGATCTGTAGGAGCGTCGTGGGCGTCGTTTTTAGAAAATAAGGTGATTAGGTAAGGGAGGTCATGGGGTCCGCCGGGGGGAGCAGGGCCGGGCACACGTGGGGTGCAGCAGATAGAAATGCATTCGGGCGTAAGAAGGGGCAGCATCGGGTTGCGTAGCTGGGCACGCGTGTCAGTCCAGATCAGGGGTGACCTCTTGAATTAAGGAACACGTGGGGATTCAGTCGCGGGAGGGTCCAGATATGCTGCCCACAGCAACGCATTTGGGGCAATGGCGGGGTGCGGTTTGTAGATGGCCCTGATAAGTTTCAGTGGGAAATGGGCCCCCGGCTCAGATCCACAGCGGGCGAACATCAGGAGAGGGGGTTGGAAAGGGCATTCCAGTTGGATGGAGACCGCACAGTCCAGCGGGGGCACAGGCGTCCCACAGGCGAATGCAGGAGGGGGGCGAGTTAAACAACCACGAGCACGGTCGGGCTTGTTGTGGCGGCTGAGAGGCGGACGTATTCACACGGCGCTGGGAACGGGTGCAAGTGGGGATTTAAATGCTGCAGGTTCCGAATAGGATGATTTCATTACGTAAACAACAGGATCAGAGGATGTGAACGGGGTAGAAATATGGGGCGAGGAGGAGTTTGGACGGCAAGATGTTGCAATGTTCTTTTATGTTATTCGTTGCTTTCAGGCCTGGTGCTGCATTAGGGGTATGGATCGCCATGCGGGGCTTGCCGTGGACAGGGATACAGAGCGGGACTTGGGTTCAAATTGTCGTTTATGACATGACTTTGGGGCGATTGGGATCAGGCTGTGGTGTGCTGCACACGCGGCCGGCGGCCTGCGCGGGGACGAGTTGCTGGAGGATACCCCTGGCCCAAGGTGGCGGCATGCAGCGTCACGGCGCTGGGAGCAGAGCTGTAGTAATTAGGGAGCAGGAGACCCGCTGGGGTTGGACAATGGGCACTGTTTGGCGGTGTCGGATCATGGCCGCGGTAGTTAGCAGGGAGCAATGGCAGTAGCTAGCTGTTTTGGTGCGGGCCGGGTCAGAAGGTAGGTGCGCCAGAGTGGGGAAACGGGGGGAATTGCATGCTGGGCATCGTAGCGAGCTGGGGGGAGTCAGCATTTGTGTCCTGGCTTGCCACGGGCGGAAGGGGGGGTTAGGTGCATTGTAGCCGAGGGAAAGGGTCGTAAGTCATAGACTTCAGGCCGTTTAGTGAGGCTCCACAGGAAGTGGACAGTGGGAAAGTCTCTGAGGTCAGCAACCTCGTGGCTACGGGCGGTAGCATGGAATTGTTCATGACACAGGCGCCGCTGCAAAGCGGGTACAATTTAGGCTGCCACATGATGGGTGGTCGCTGGTGCTCCAGCAGTACGAGATCGTACTGGGGACCGCAATGGGGAACGGTGAGCAGTTGCATGGCACAGTGTGGTGTTTCAGGAACGTTCATTTAAGCACGCAGGCGGGGACAGTTTAACAGTTGGATCGGTCTGGGAGGAAGGGGTGGGTTGGAGGAAGGGGTGGGTGGGCAAGGCATTAATTTGTGCTTCGCTAGTGGTTTCATGGAGATAGTTACTTTTCTGCTACGTGGGCGGGGAAGGTGTATCAATTCATGGTATTTAAGTGCGGGAGGGTCGCGATTTCTATCTGAAATGCCATTTGTTTGAGCTTTCTGGAAGTAGGCAAAGCACTGGTGCAAGGTGGTGATAACCTTGGAACGGTGCAGGGCTAGTGGTAGAACAAGCTACTTGGGAAATGCTTTGTTGTTGGTGGCATCGTTTTGGGGTTGCTCGTTGTTTACCAGGCATGGTCTACGTGTTGGACACATGTGGCTGCTGGGCGTATGGTGCGTGGGTCGCAACATGCTGAAAGTCGGCAAACGGCTTTTAGTGGTTGGAGGAGGGGCTGGAGTCAAGATTGCGCATAGCAGCAGGCATATGCTGGTAGGGTGGGAATACGATGATTAGAGGTATGTGCAACAAAGGGGTGTCAAAGAATTAGGTTGCCTCGCGGGCAATGGCGGCAGCCTGCACAACGGGGGACATTTACAGAAATGTAATAAATCCAGCAGAGGGGCCAATCAAGGAATGGGGAGGGAAGACTAGTGACATGGTCTGCAATCCTTATGGCGGTATGCCATTCATCATTTATTTTCCATGGACATTCCTCAATTAAAGTAGAATTGGGTCTAAGAGTGGGTGACATGCACAATTATAAGGTCAGGTGCACAGAGTGTTGAGCACGAAGCAGAAAACAGACTCATTGGTCATTTATCGGGGGGTAAATGACGTCACAAGTGTAAGGAGAGGGACCCTGATGCAGGCAATGGTGTTTTCAGTACAGGAGCCGGATGGGGCAATTGGAGGAGCCGGAGATAACTTGGTCTGAGATTATACCAAGGGTGGTATGGAGAGGGGACGATAGGCCCACAGCAGAGGAGAAGTCCGGGCGCAAGATCGATTGCGCTACGGTGAAACTCTGCAGGGGTAGAGGCCTTGGCCAGAGCAGGCACGGCCCGGTCAGCTTGAAAGCTCCTGAATATTGCCGTAATGGAGGGGTGCACCCGTCAGCATTAGGCATTAGGTTGTCTTTATGGAATATCGGCTCAAGGAGCTAGGAATTGTAAGGAGAGGAGCAAGGAGGGAGTGACAGTGGGCGGTAACCCACTCGTAGCGTGGGGGTGTTTGGAAGAACAAACACATGCTGTAATTCAGTGAGATACTAGCATGATTGGCTTAGTTTGCTGGTGGCAGCACCATGCCCGGTTGGGTTCGGCAGTATTAGCCAGCAAGTTGTCCATCATTGGGTGTAGCGGGGCAACCTGCGGTAAGTTTATGCATTTCTGCCTAAAATGGCTTTTCCTGCCACGGTGTGGGTTAGCGAAAAAGACACGAGGTGTGCAGGTATGAATGATGAATGTTGGAAACAGACACAGCAGTATGCAGGTTGGTTAATGTCGTACCAACTACGGTCGGGGGATATTGCATGTAATATGTGCTCTGTAAAGCGTGCTGGATTATGGCGCTGCATGAATAGCACGTCAGTAGCAGCACTGTTACTACTTCTTTTCGTACACTTTAACCACCGGAGGTAGGGAGAAAGAAAAGAAAAAAAAAAAAAAAAAAAAAAAAAAAAAGCAGCTCCCGTTAAAGGGGTCAAACACCAGTGTGGGGGCAGTCAATGTTTCAGGTGGATATTACGATTGGGTTTTAAGGGTAAAGCGCAATGCGGCGGAGAGATTTCAACAAGGGGATGGTCCACAAGGGGGGGTGGGGAGTTAAGGGGGGGCGATTGTGAAAGGCAGGGGGATGATTTGGATTCGCCATCCCCTCATCACTTTAAAAGTACCAGGGTATTTTGAAGGGGACGGGACCCGCCGGTCAGAGGTGGGCACTGCTTTGATGTCATTGGAATGGAAGACGGCACTTCAAAATGCGGGATGTGCATGAGAGGCCTGAGGGGGGGGGCACTTCCAAGGATGTCAGCCATTAAAATACAGGGAGTGCCCTGTGGAAGCAAGCTGGAGGGGGGGGAACTCTCTGCCGCCGGCAGCCAGCAGAGAGTCTTGGAGGAGTCACAGGCCAATCCCTGAATAAAGCACTGCCAGCAGACCCACAGGGGAACGAGCAGCCAAGAGTTTAGATGCACGGCGCCCCAAGAGCAATAGGCTTGGGGGAGGCCCTGGGGAAAAAGGGGAGGGATGTAGGGGACTTGGGAGGCAATTCCAAGACCCAAATTGCGGGGGGGGGGAGGGAACGAACAACAAACTAAAAGAGGGCAGCAAGTGAAGCTGGTTGGGGGGGAACCAGAGGAGAATACGGGGGGGTATGCTACCGGGACCAAAAATACAGCAGGGAGAAGTCGTCACGAAGGGGGAGGGGCAAGAGGGGGGGAGCTGGAGGAGGGAGTAAGAAAGGTAGGAACATCGGGGGGGGGGAGCTCGGACAAGGAGGGCCAGCAAGGACAGGAAAGAGGGGGGCCTGGCGGGGCGCAGCATAAGGGGACCGGGGGAATGGGGGAGACAGTTGGGAAAGGAAGATAGTACGAGGGACAGGGAATCTGGAAGAGATATGACACCAGCCAAGGGGGGGAGGACACCTGCTAAGGCTGCAGTTGGAGGGGGGGGGCGCCTTGAGTGAGAGGGAATTGCGATGTTTCTGGGGGCTCGGGGACACAGCAGGGAGACCTGGGGGGGGGTTTGGCATAGCAAGGGTTGGACTAGGATGCCAATAACCGGAACAACGCGAAGGCGTAGGGGGGGCTGAGTAGAGTCTGGTAAGAAAAGGTTAGATGGACGTCGCAAGCGACGGCCAACTAGGCAGGCAGAAAGTGGGGGACGGCATCGGAGGGCGGTGCCGGCCCAAATACGGATGGATATGTAAATAAATTGTAAGGGCACTTGTGGTGGTGCCGGTATAGTAAATTGTAAGGGCACTTGTGGTGGTGCCGGTATAGGAAATTGTAAGGGCACTTGTGGTGGTGCCGGTATAGGAACCTGAACATTAGCGAGGCACCGCGTGGCTGCCGGTTTTAGCTAGAGCCCGATTAGGACACGGGGCAAGTGTGCGGGGGGTCGGGCACCCGCTACAAGACCTAGCAAGGGGCAGGGTGAAATGGGGGGCACAAAAAAAAATTGACTGCAACAACGGCCGGGGTAGAGAGAGGTGGATAGCCAGGGCCGGGCTCAATCCGAGGCGTCCACCGGACGAGTACGATTGCGGGGGGGGGGGAAGCCCTAGGTAGCCGCACTCGGAATAGTGTATCGGTGACGGTGAATTACGGATCGCCTGTAAGATAACTCCAAGACTTTATGCAAATAAAGCTGCTGAGGCATGTTAACCTTCCAACCCAAACTGGTGTCGTGTCAATTTTACTTCCGCCTGCATGGGATGACTGATGCGGAGAGGGGGGGGGGGGTAAGAAGGGGCGGATAAAGGGGGGGGGGGAAGGCAAGGCGCTGAGTGCCCACGCTACGGCGGGCGAACGCGCCAGCGAAAGCTGGCATGGCGGGCGCCGCCCCTTAGTGGGGGCGGTACAGGCCGCCCTTCCCCTCCCCCCACGCCTGTAAGAAAAATGCGCCGGGGGGGCGGATGATGACGCAAGGCGGGGCCCGCCCCCCGGCAGGGCGCGAAAGCTTTGGGTGCAGGGCGGGAAACCGGGGAGAAGCCGGGCATAAAAGCCCGGACTTGTGTGAGCATTCACACATCCTCCCTCGGTTTCCCGTCTCGCCGGAGCTGCGTTCGTTTTCCCACCGACCCTCCCGATAAAAAGTATGTGAATAATGTTCTCTTTTGTTTTACAGGTCGCCCAGCGGAGTTACATTGCGATCCCTTTACGAAGCACTGCCAGCAGACCCACAGGGGAACGAGCAGCCAAGAGTTTAGATGCACGGCGCCCCAAGAGCAATAGGCTTGGGGGAGGCCCTGGGGAAAAAGGGGAGGGATGTAGGGGACTTGGGAGGCAATTCCAAGACCCAAATTGCGGGGGGGGGGGAGGGAACGAACAACAAACTAAAAGAGGGCAGCAAGTGAAGCTGGTTGGGGGGGAACCAGAGGAGAATACGGGGGGGTATGCTACCGGGACCAAAAATACAGCAGGGAGAAGTCGTCACGAAGGGGGAGGGGCAAGAGGGGGGGAGCTGGAGGAGGGAGTAAGAAAGGTAGGAACATCGGGGGGGGGAGCTCGGACAAGGAGGGCCAGCAAGGACAGGAAAGAGGGGGCCTGGCGGGGCGCAGCATAAGGGGACCGGGGAATGGGGGAGACAGTTGGGAAAGGAAGATAGTACGAGGGACAGGGAATCTGGAAGAGATATGACACCAGCCAAGGGGGGGGAGGACACCTGCTAAGGCTGCAGTTGGAGGGGGGGGGGCGCCTTGAGTGAGAGGGAATTGCGATGTTTCTGGGGGCTCGGGGACACAGCAGGGAGACCTGGGGGGGGTTTGGCATAGCGGGGGTAGGACTAGGATGCCAATAACCGGAACAACGCGAAGGCGTAGGGGGGGCTGAGTAGAGTCTGGTAAGAAAAGGTTAGATGGACGTCGCAAGCGACGGCCAACTAGGCAGGCAGAAAGTGGGGGACGGCATCGGAGGGCGGTGCCGGCCCAAATACGGATGGATACGTAAATAAATTGTAAGGGCACTTGTGGTTGTGCCGGTATAGGAAATTGTAAGGGCACTTGTGGTGGTGCCGGTATAGGAAATTGTAAGGGCACTTGTGGTGGTGCCGGTATAGGAACCTGAACATTAGCGAGGCACCGCGTGGCTGCCGGTTTTAGCTAGAGCCCGATTAGGACACGGGGCAAGTGTGCGGGGGGTCGGGCACCCGCTACAAGACCTAGCAAGGGGCAGGGTGAAATGGGGGGCACAAAAAAAAATTGACTGCAACAACGGCCGGGGTAGAGAGAGGTGGATAGCCAGGGCCGGGCTCAATCCGAGGCGTCCACCGGACGAGTACGATTGGGGGGGGAGGGGGGGAAGCCCTAGGTAGCCGCACTCGGAATAGTGTATCGGTGACGGTGAATTACGGATCGCCTGTAAGATAACTCCAAGACTTTATGCAAATAAAGCTGCTGAGGCATGTTAACCTTCCAACCCAAACTGGTGTCGTGTCAATTTTACTTCCGCCTGCATGGGATGACTGATGCGGAGAGGGGGGGGGGGTAAGAAGGGGCGGATAAAGGGGGGGGGGAAGGCAAGGCGCTGAGTGCCCACGCTATGGATCTATCATGAAGTTCCTGTGTTTCCCCAGCTGCTGCCACTTTCCATGCGGGCCACGTAGACAACGTCCTAATGACACGGCACCATTGGCAACAGCAGCTTTCCACCCTTTCTCCATTCTAGACAGCGCTGCGGAGGGGGTACCCCGCAGTTAAGGAAGCAGGGGCCAGCAACCTGGGGGGTGAAATAAGGACAAAAGGGGAGATCCCAGCTTGTCAAGCAACAACCTGGTAGCTCAGGAGAAGTGCAACACCTCTCCCCAGCTCATCCCACAGACACACGGTGCCGGGTAGGATGGGCAAAACAAAGGGGCCGCGCAAAATAAGAGAAGGTGACAAGCACCATAGGCAGGAGGCAGGAAACCCCCAGGTAGGAAACAAAAGAGCACCCCAAGGTGCGAAATGCTGTTGGTGCCAGCCGGCCGGGAGCTTGTCAGAGCCCCCACACAAGCAGTCATAGCCTAAGTACAATCCTGTTTTGGACTCCGCACGGAGCACCAAACAAGTAGTCTGCATACGCAGAATACTTTTTCCTTTGAAATGTTGGCCTGTTTCCCATTGCCGTGTGCTTTGCCTTGCTCTGGTATAATTTGTCCTATTGGAAGAATCGTTAACGGCGCGGCATTCTGCCTGGCTGAAATACTGTGAGCTTCACCTTGCTCCGGTACTATGTGCGGGCAACATTTTGGAGGGAAACAATCGGAACATTGGCCAAGTACGCGACCATGAGCTTTGCTTAGGCTCTGTGGCAATTCCAGCGGCTGGAAGAAATCATTTTCAGAAAACATTCTGCCCGGCTACAAAACCGCGAGTTTCACCTTACTCCGGTGTGATCAGCGGGTGATTTGAAGAGAGGCGAACAGCAGAGAAGGCGGCAGAAAAAAACTAAGCGAAAAACTGCTCACCAAAGAAGTATGGTGAAGCAATGGGAGAACCGAGAGTGCAGCAGCCTTCAGGTCGAGCAACGACACATGGAAAGACTCACCAATCGGTACAGTGCAGCCAGAGAAGCCAGGAACAGCAGACAGCAACCTGAGCGCGGAGGACGTTCAATCAGCAGACGCCGGGTAGCAGAGGAAGGACGCGGCGAAGAAAGAGGTGAAACTGACAGACTCTGCGAACGGAGAGTCTGTAATTAGCTTTATATTTTACAAACAAGGAGCTGAAGCTGTATAAGTTTATTGGCACAAGCACAAGCTGCAACACACTGGTCTTGGAAGCAAGACCATGCAGAGCAAGGTTTTTTGGGGGGGAAAACAATAAGAAACACGTAGTATATTTACTACAGAAGCAGAAAACAACACGCTGATTTTGGAAGCAAGATCACGCAGGCCATCGGAATTTTGTAAAACTGTAAACAGGAGTTGAGCACAAAAGAAAAAGAAATGTCAGCCCAAAAGAAGTCGAGACTGATGCAATGGGTAGCGAGGCTGAGCGCATAAATGACTGGGCCTGGGTACGGAAGCGCCGTGCTGCAAATCAAATGAAGAGGATAATGAGGACATCATAATACAGGAGGAAGCTGAAGCACTACAGAAGAAGAAAGCCAAAGCAAAAAAAACTCAGGACACAGCGAAGAAGCAGAAAACACCACTACCTGGGGAAAAGAATAGCAAACCAGGTAAAAAGAAAGCTTTTATGACTGAAATGATGGAGGATTTTGCTAATAAGTATTTGGTGCAACAGGAATCAGTAGTAAATGCCAAATTTGAGAAACTAGAGAAAAGTATGACAGAACTAGGGGAGAAACAACTCCAAAACACTGAAGCAGAAGCGCCAGTGGAGCAAGAGACGAGTGGGGAGGGCCCAACAAGGTCATGGGTAGGTCCCAACCCCACCCAGACCCAGAATTTGATTACACAGCCCGGAACCTCGGTCCCAGTGATAGAAGTAGGTGCAGCAGCAACTACCAGCAAAGGTGCAGGGAGTGCAGCAGCAATCCCACAAGACCAGAGCGAAATGGTCACAAACACACACCTAGTGGAAATACTAAAGACACTGTAAAACGATATTTTGAATCAGTTCAAGAGATCCTTGGCATGGAACATTGAACAGGTGGTCAATGAAACTATTTGGGTAAAGGGATATATGGAAATATTTTCATTACTTGAAGCAAAGAGAAAGGGTTATGACGTGTTTAGAGACCCCAAAAAGATAGAGGAGAAAAGTATAGCAAGGCAAGCACAAGTGGAGCACAGCTGGGATAACTGGCTAAAAGCATTTGCCATATTGGCCACAGTAAACTTAGAAGAAAAAAAAATGAAGCGGTACAATTATTTGCATATATTGATAAAATCAGAGAGGTTAAAGGGAGTTCGGAGGGGATGCATGGCTTATATATGACAAGAGATTTAGGAGAGCCATGTCTGAACGGCCAGAAATAGACTGGGACGAGGTACAAAATTATCTATATGTAGTAAATGGGAAAACACCTCGGTGCGGCGATAAGAGCCCAGCACAGGGTAAAACAGCACATATAAATAGCAATAAAAGCAGCAAGCAGGTGAATGCCAACAAGGGCAAACATCCCTTTTCGAAGAAACAGCCATTGGGGATAGGGCCAATACCCTCAGTCAAAGCAGCAGCAAGCCACAGAATACCAACAAGTATAATGTTACCTGTTGGAAATTTGAAAAAGGGGACTGTGCTTGGGGCAAGGAGTGCAGGTACAAACATGCATGTACAAAATGCGGGGGAGACCATGCCAGCAGTGGGTGCACCCGACTACCTAACAGGGGTCCCAAGAAAGAGGAACAATGAATATCTTAACACCGACGTCATATTATCACCGGGGAAAACCCCAATTAGACTCATAGGATTTGCGTCAATATTAGCAACTAACCCAGACAGAATCATCAGGCAAAACATAGAGAAAGGGTTTCAAGAAGGTTGTAACATCCCTTTCAAAGGGAAGTGCTCACGAAAGATTCCAGAAAATCTGAAATCTGCAAGGGAGAACCCAAAGATAATTAGGAAGAAAATCTTTAAAGAACTTAAAGTAGACAGAATTGGGGCACGATGGGAACCAATGCCTTTTAAAGAATACACATGTTCCCCACTAGGCTTGGTACCTAAGAAAGAACCAGGGCGAATGCGGATGATACATCGTCTATCTTATGCACAGGGGCAGTCAGTGAATGACGGGATCCCAGAGAGTGAAACTGCGGTGACTTGCACCCATTTCCAGGAGGCACTCAGAATTGTCAAGAAATGTGGGGAGGGGGCACTAATGGCAAAACTGGATATTGGATCAGCCTTTAGACTCCTGCCAGTAAACCCCAAATCTCAACCCCGGCTCGGTTTCGCATTTGAAGGGAAGTTTTATATGGACAGATGCCTGCCAATGGGGTGCGCAATATCTTGCACCCTGTTTCGAGCAGTTTGGCTCCTTTTTTAAGTGAGCATTTTTTAAACAGGTACCAGAAGCTCAAGTAGTGCATTACCTGGATGATTTTATGATAGTCGGCCAGCCAGGTACAGAGGAATGAGAAAAGGGTTTGAGAAAAATGGTAGAGATGGCAGCACAGTGGGGCATACCCCTGGCTAAGGAGAAAACGACCAAACCAGCAACTAACATAACTTTCCTAGGCATAGAGATAGATTCAAGCACAGGTGAATGCAGGATTCCAAGCAATAAAGTGGAAGAATTACTTGACAAAACCAGAAATTTGAGGGCAAGGAACAAATGCACAGTCAAAGAAATACAGTCTCTAGCAGGGAACCTAAACTTTGCAGCCAGGGTGATACCGCAAGCCAAGACATTTGCAAGGAGCCTTCAGCTGAGGATAACAGGATTGCAAAAGCCACATTTGCATGTAAGACTAGGGGAAGAGATTAGAAAAGACTTATTGGTATGGGAAGAATTCCTTACACATTTCACCGGAAAAACAATATGGGGCACGTCATTAAACACTGTCAATAAAGGGGTACTTTTCACTGATGCGGCAGGAAGCAAAGGTTTTGGGGCAATTAGGGGCACAGACTGGTTCGCTGGGAAATGGCATGACAACTGGCACACAGCAGGTTGGACCAAGAATATTACGCTACTTGAGATCATACCAAACTGGTTGGCACTTCATATTTGGGATGACCAGCTAGCAAACACGGAGTTAAAGTTAATCGCTCGGTCAGATAACATGGCAGTGGTAGGGATTATTAACAGAAGGATGACACATTTCCAACTGGTGTTGAACATTTTAAGAGCAATGACCAAGATCACTCGGAACAAAAACATGGTGGTAAGAGCAAAACACATTACCAGGACGGATAATGACAATGCAGATGCATTATCTCGTTTTCAGTGGAGCAAATGTCGGCATATATGGACCGAAATGCCCAGAAAGAGATGACGGTATTACCAAAGGACTGCTGGGGTATCCTGGCAGAATGATAAATGCTGCATCAACGCCGGATGGCCGGGCCCGGGATGCTCGAGCAACAACATCAAACACCTCAAACACGGGTGCAAGCAGAAGTTCTCTGCCAACGAAAAACACAAACCCTGTAAAGGGGCTGCTTTTAGACCTGGTCAGGAAGCCTTTGGCAACCAACACCAACACTCAATATAGTAAGTGGCTGGAAACGGTACTTAAAATTACAGGTATAGCACATTTAGAGCTAATAACAACAACCGATATTAACATATTCTTAGAAAGGGCATACAGGAAAGAGGTTAAAAAGGAATGGGCAAAAAGACACCTGACAACATTAGCATATTTTGCTAAGATCCAGAGGAGCAGACGCAACCAGCAGTGTGCTAATATCATACGCACTAAAGGGCTGGGGGAAATTGAAGGGCCACAGAAAGATAAGAGGCGCCCGCTGTATTTCAAAAAAGCTAACAAACCATAACACAACTACAAGATACAATATGCTCCCACCCATAAGAGGCATTATTATTTAAGACTGCCTTTTGCTAGCATTCTTCGGTGCTTTCTGGGTGAGCGAGCTTATAGCGTCAAGCACGAAAGCCAGCGACTGGTTAGTGATGTTAGAGCTAAGGGTAAGTGCGGACAGATTCAGGCATCCAAGACAGTGTACAAAAGGGAGATAAATATTTACAGCATTGAAGACATTACCAATTGCCCGGTGTGCATCACCAACCAATATAACGACCAACGCCTACTAGTGGCGGGCTGTTTTTTGATTCATAGGGACACATCCGCCCTAAGACAGTTCCAATTTAAGGCTGCACTCAGGAAGGCCATAGGTAAGGCTGGGTGGGACACTAAGGAATATGGCACCCACTCATTCAGAATAGGTGCAGCAACCTCAGATTGGCAAGGAGGACTAGGGGTGCAACAGGTAAAAGCAATAGGGGGATGGAAATCGGAATGTAACAAGCGGTACATAAGACCAGAGCTAATTTAATTTTTCTCCACACACAGATCGCAACGCCCCCTCAAATCAACATGGAAATAGGACGCTCCGCGTTCAGAACAGGGAGATGGTCGGAGGAAACGAAAGACAAGACAGCATTTCAAGACACCATTACGTCATGGTGGGGTGTATAGAGGCCTAAAATGGCAGGAAATCCACAAAAAGACTAGCTGACCTGGTGGCTTTCAGGGACCCTACAGAATTTCAAATTGTACATCTAGGGGGCAACGATTTAGTAATCCTGGGGAGAAAACAGCTATTGGCCGATATATGCACCTCGCTAGCAGGCATAGCACACACTTGGAAGGATACAGACCTTTTTTACTCAGCAATATTGCCCAGAAAAATATGGTTAGGGGCAAACTCGTATAAGGCTAACGATATAGCAAGAAAGAAATGGAACAGAGGGATAGAGAAATTCTGCGCAACCAGAGGGATACATTTTTTGAGGCACAGCGCAATCTCGTTAGCAAACCAGGAGTTGTTCCATAAAGATGGAACACACCTGTCCGAAAAAGGGATGGAGCATTTTTACAGAGAAATAATAAATAACCTAGCAAAAAGAGGATGTACGCAGCAACTTTTGGGGGGAACCTGGTAGGCCGAAAACCCTCCCAGGTGTGGTGGCACGGGCCAGGGGTCACAACCCTGGACCCCGTGCCCAAAAGTGTACATTATGTATTATTAGGATGATGATGGTGTATTATTATTACGTTATGTACAATAAAAACCATGGCCTTTTATTGCCAACACTTACACAGCGTTGTTTGGTGGTTTCTGGGGAAAGCAAGGGGGACAGTCACTAACCTTTTGGTTCCACAGGTTCCTAACTCCAATAGCAGCTGCTTGGAAGTTGCTGACAGACTGGTAGAGGGACAATGGGGTGGAAACTGCTGAAACTCAAAGGTGCTCTCATCAGAGCCCTCCCTATGTTCCGGCTTTAAACTGCACCTGTGATCCCCTAATCCAGGGGTCGCAGAGGCATTGGCAGGGGTCGCAGGTGAGTCGCCAGGGGTAGCAGCGGGTAACTCTGGCGACTACCGAATTATGTCTCTGAACTCCCAGACTTACGCTGTCCTGGCAATCACTTTTTCCACCGTTTCTTTGTTCTTAGCACACTCTTAGTGAGTGTTCGGGGAGTCAGAGCAGTGAGTGCATGAGTTATTAGCAGCACGATAAATGTGAGGGGAAAGAGCTCTTCTTAAACTTTGCAAAACGATGTCAGCATTTACATGATTCCTGCTTTATGTTTGTTGAGAGTCTGCCAATGTATCTAAGAGCATGCAGGGAACAGCAGGCCAGAGAAGTGTTTAGAGAGATCTCAAGCAATCCCTTGTCATATGTGAGCTGCCCAGCCAGCCCTGGACCGCAGGCTGCTATCAATTTGCATGATGGTATTGGCAAATCTGCTTTTATAAAAGAAAAAGAAAACTCTAAGAATACAGGGTGAGGAGTCAAAAAGCCACGATACGCAGACTATCCCAAACTAGGAGTCAAAAAGCCACGCAGACTATCCCAAACCAGGAGTCAAAGAGCCACGATACACAGACTATCCCAAACCAGGAGTCAAAAAGCCACGATACATAGACTATCCCAAACTAGGAGTCAAAAAGCCACGCAGACTATCCCAAACCAGGAGTCAAAGAGCCACGATACACAGACTATCCCAAACCAGGAGTCAAAAAGCCACGATACATAGACTATCCCAAACTAGGAGTCAAAAAACCACGATACGTAGACTATCCCAAACCAGGAGTCAAAAAGCTACGATACGTAGACTATCCCAAACTAGGTGTCAATAAGCCACGATACACAGACTATCCCAAACTAGGTGTCAATAAGCCACTATACGCAGACTATCCCAAACCAGGAGCCAAAAAGCCACGATAAGCAGACTATCCCAAATCAGGAGTCAAAAACCCATGATACGCAGACTATCCCAAACCAGGAGTCAAAAAGCCACGATATGCAGACCTTCCCAAACTAGGAGTCAAAAAGCCACGATACGCAGACTATCCCAAACGGCAGAGACCAAATGAGAGCTGTGTTTCGGAAAAAATCAGTGTAACTGAGTAGCACTTTCACTGGGGTAGTCCACGGGTCCCCCTTGAGCCACGCAATATAGACTGACAGTCCAAATACCAGAGAACATTTTTGCCAAAATCGTCTAAACCTTGATAAAGCACTGGAGTCAGCATGAAGTATGTGTTGGCAAAATGCATTTTTCAGCATTCAAGATATTTTGTGCAGGCAGTGCCCAGCTGTAGAGTTCTCTGTACACACACCTGTCTGTCTAGTAGTGTCTGTGGAGCGCTAGCGTATACACCACAGTTCTCCTACACACACACCTGCTTCGAGAAGTAGGGCGACTTTGGACACAAGCACAAAGGCCATATCACTTCCTGTCAAGGGGACGGTGGGAGGCGGGGGGGGGGCTTCCAAAGCACCCATGTTGACAGGGGAGACGTACACTGCAGTAGGAAGAGGTCAACATGGCAATGGAGAGGCTCCTGTGGAAAGTCACAGATAAAACAGACTGCAGCAGAAAGAGAGACTGCTGGGTAGAATGAGGAACTCTAGTGGAACAGATCAACTGCAGTAGAAAGAGACAGACTACAGCAGAGGCACACTCAAGGCCCCATGTAGGAGCCCTAAACGGAGGTACTATAGGGAAGGCAGGAGACTGTTGGGCAAATATGAGACTATGCAGCACCATATAGGGATGGTAGTCGGGGTGTAGTCTCCATCGGGTAGAAACAATGCACACGAAAGCTAAAGACTGGGTGCTAAAGGGAGCCTGCAGAGGGAATTTAGAGACAGCGCATTCACCTGCAGTGGAATAACTTTGCTGAAAATGTCAGGGGAACATGACATCTAAATGAAAGGGGACCCTGCCAAGTGAGTGGGACAAAAAGGTGTGCCACAAAAGTTGGCGGATACAAATACCTCCCTCCTCCACCTACAATGACACACATGTTCACCTGCAATTTCCTGGGAGGTTGAGGCCGAGGTGCCCACGGCAAGGGTAGAGCAAGGCGGCTCAAGGGTTGAAGAATACATGCTGCTGGGGCAACTGCAGCAACAATTACACTACCCTGGAAAGACATCTTTCAGTGGGAGAGTGTCTGCACGGGATATGGAGAGCCTTTGGGCATAGGGAATGCAGGCGAAGCAGAGGCTGGAGATAGACTGGGTCACTGACACGAGGAAAAGAGCCTGTGTGGAACAGGTAAGCCACAGAGGAAAGAGCAGAGATTTGGGGGCGTTGCGGGTCTATCTGGGAGACAAAATGGAGGCAATTCTCCTTTTCAAGGTAAAGGCTGTGCAATGGTTTCGGACGTGAGCAACGAGGAAAGTGAGTGCATTGTATGGATGCGCGTGTGTACCGTTTTAGACTTAGATGCCCCCCACCCGCCCCTCCCAGCTCCGCGAGGCCGGCCATTTCTATTAAACCCCATGGAGAGTTAGCCGCTATCACTCTGATGCGGATTTTGATAAGAGTATGTTTGCAGAAGCCGGCTCCAGTCCGACAGATATACAGCAACATGAAAGTGCTTTCATTACGCTAATGTATTGCACGGGCCGGAGGGATTGCAGATGCAATAAAGAGAACATAAAAAATTAAAAAAATCAAATCGATCCTCACTGTGATGACCTCGGGTGCTGAAAGTCTGAGGCGCACATGTCAGGATTTGAACTGACGTGCAAAGCCCAAGGTTACGTCAAGGTTAAAGGACGCGTACATTACCCGGCGCTAGGCATTGCGGCTGCATCTCCTGGGTGGAGGGCATGGCCTTAAACGTGTGTGTGACTGTGGACGGGGCGCCGAGTACAGGGGGCAAAATCAAGCCGGGGCTGAGCCCCCCCCCCAGCTGGAGAGAAGATACTGCATCACTTTTCTCCGGCCGGGTACAATCGCGAAAATGTCCTATGAAGCCCTCCCCTCTAGGACTCATATTGGTGTATGGTCCTGGAGGGGAGGGCTTAGGCAGCGGTATTCAAACTGTGGGGCGCGCCCCTCTGGTGGGCCGCAGCCTCATGCCCAGAAAAAAAAAGAGAGGATAAATGACCAAAGGGTCGGGCTGTTGCTTCATCAACAAGCAGCAGCCCAATCTAAGGCCCCTGCCACACATGCTTAGTGCAACAGGGGCCGGGCCTTTGTGAGGCCTGGGGCTCCATTAACAGCCTATTTATGAAGACAAAAGAAGGTGTGTGCTTTTTATTTTCTTCATGAATAGGCTCCTAATGGAGCCTGAGGCCCCACAAAGGCCAGGCCTCTGTCACACTATGGGTGGTGGCAGCAGGGAAGTTTCTAGCCCATTTGGTGCCCAGGGTGAAACACTAGGAATGCGCCCCCCCCACCTTCAAACCCCACTCCCACTGCACCCCGCGCGCCACTCCCAAACTCAATATAACACTTCACAACATTGGGACACGGGGACCAGTGGGGGCACACATTGGGACACAAGGACCAGTGGGGGCACAACAGTGGGACACAGAGACCAGTGGGGGCACACATTGGGACACGGGGGCCAGTGGGGCAGGGGACCAGTGGGGGCACACATTGGGACATGGGGACCAGTGGGGGCACAACAGTGGGACACAGGGACCAGTGGTGGCACAATAGTGGGACACAGGGACCAGTGGGGGCACACATTGGGATACAGGGACCAGTGGGGGCACAACAGTGGGACACGGGCACCAGTGGGGGCACACATTGGGACACAGTGGGGGCACACATTGGGACACAGGGACCAGTGGGGGCAAACATTGGGATACAGGGACCAGTGGGGGCACAACAGTGGGACACGGGCACCAGTGGGGGCACACATTGGGACACAGTGGGGGCACACATTGGGACACAGGGACCAGTGGGGGCAAACATTGGGACACATTGTGGCACAGGGACCAGTGGGGGCACACATTGAGACACAGGAACCAGTGGGGGCACACATTGAGACACGGGGACCAGTGGGGGCACAGTGGGGGCACACAGTGGGAAAAGGGGACCAGTGAAAACACACACTCTCATACTTTAATGCTGACACAAACACACACTTAGTACACGCACACGAGAGCAATCATGCATAGTACGGGTCCGACAGGGCAAAGGCAGAGAAGAGGTCAAGGAAAATGAGGACAGAGGGAGTGTTAGTGTCAAGTTTGAGAGCAGTTCTTCACAGGTGTTCAGAAGAGCAGTTTCCGGGCCTCTGGATACTCTAAAACAGACTGATGGTCGTGGAAGCACCCAAAAGATCCAGTGTGGAGGGTCAGCTGAGAAATAGCCAACTTCTCCAGGAATTTGCCCAGGAAAGGAGTGATAGAGATCGGGCGGTAGTTTGCCAGAATGGAGGGGTCGACAGAGGGTTTCTTGAGCAGAGGGTGCACAAGGGAGTGCTTAAGAGCCGTTGGGAAAACTCCAGTGGAAAAGGAGAGATTGCAGAGATAAGCCAAGGCTCTGGCGAGGGAGTCAATGTTGTCCTTAATGGTTTTGGAGGGGCAGAGGTCCACCTATTTGGATGAGGCCTTCATGGACCGGACTTGTCTGGCGACCTCAGCGGGTGAGACGGGTGAGAGGGAAGAGAGAGGAAGTGGTGGGGGGGGAAGAGGCTCCAGTGTAGGTGTATGTTGTGGTGTGGAAGGGAGGGAGGAAAGGATGTCTTCGGTTTTTGTGATGAAGTGTGCAGCCAGGGCCGAGCAAAGGTCCTGGGTGGGTGTGACAGAAGAGGCTGCTTCAGAATTGGTCAGTTCCTTACAGACTGAAAAGGTTGGCGGTGTTGCTTGATACCACAGAGATGCAGGCTTGAATAAAGGCTCTTTTCTTGGTGCGGATGCAGAGTTGATATCACCTTTGAAGGAGGCGGCAGGCCAGTTTGTCAGAGGGTTCGCCCGACAAATTCCATTTCCGCTCAGCTGCCCTACACTTGCGTTTTAGGGCTGCCAAATCAGAGTCGTACCAAGAGTTGCACTTTTTGGGAGACTTCAGATGGACCCTCATGACATGACATGACATTTTGTAAAGCTCAGGCAATATTATGTTACCACAGGTTGACAGAGCCTTTGAGCCACATATGGAAGTACTGTGGTTTAGGCGGACCTGGAACGCTTGCTCCTGGGAAGCAAGCGGTAGAGCCACCCACACTGAGTGAGGACTGCAGTCTGCAGGGCGGGCCGTAGTCTCCATGCTGGCCACTGCCCCCCACAGTAGTTCCGCTCTCAGCCTCTGATGCCCTGCGCCCCCAGCCATGGAGCCCCGGGGACGGGTGACGGCACTGAGCCTGGCACTGGGCCTTGTCTCGCTGGTGGCGGCGCTGCTTGTCACCGACACACTGCCATCTTCAGCAACCACACCCCAGTCCCCCACCCCCAATCTTGCTGAGATATCTCGCAGGCACTGACTCTGGCTTTGTTGATTTGAATAGTCTGCTTGGGGCTTGATGTGGAACCCATTCTTGAGCCGCCACATAGCCCTTCAATGCAGTTTTTCAGCATGTGTGTTCTGCAAGTAAGTAAGCACGTTTAACGTGGGTTTGAGCACTGGTACATCTACTTACATGGTTGGCAGTGTAGTCGGCACGGCACCTCGGTCCCGGGGTCCTCCTCACCTGTCCTGACTCCTGCGTCATGGTCGTCGCACTGCACTGCAGCATTCATACCATTGAGTTGATGATCGGATCGGTCAAGGGGGCACTTGTGGTGCTTGGTGGCGTGCTAATGCACATTGCATGCACAGGTGCCAGCGCTGCCACCAGGCCCATTCACCCATCGTGACCCTGACCCGGCCCCAAGTCCCAACCTTCACTGTGCCACCTGGTCTGCTGCTGCAGCCAGCCTTACTACAGACAGTAACTAACAACAGGAATGGTGCTATCACCAGGCAAGGCAGTAGTGTGGGGGTGTTAAAAAAAGCATTTTGCAGCTCTAACATTTCCAACATATAGGCAAGCGCCTAACCCTGCCTAGTGATAGCACTGGCCCTGCCAGGGCCTCTAATAGCAGTCCCTGACGAATGAGGTGTATGCTTGTTTCTTGGAAGGTAAGACGTTATTAAGCATAAGTGGGGTGTACTTTTTTTACTGACTCCTTCATTTTTTGAATAAGGGGTGTTTCAAATGAATGTTGAAAACCAGGAAAGTGGGAGTTTTTAAAACATGGAGACAACCATGGCTACAACATTTAGACGCAAGTGCTTCCATCAGTCCCAAACATCACTTGGGTGCAGGGTGAGCCTGGGTAACTGCTTTTTAACATTGTACACTACTTTACCAGAATTTCTGGTAAACTACAATGTTAAAAGCAGTTAACACTCTTCCCCCCAAGTCTGAAACCACACTTGATTGCATTATACTTCAGCCAGGATTGCATTATACTTCAGCAGGACATCTGGTGTGTCCACTGAAAGGTTTAAGATTAAGCTACATCCCTAACTCTCTCTGGTTACCCAGAGGTAACATCTTAGCAAATGTCACTTGTGGCTGGCCAATCTACAGCAGCACTATTGTAAGTTTGAATTGTTGATGTTTTACTGAACTATGGCACCACACACGTCTTGCTTGGTAGTTTTTAATCAAGAAATGTCTTTACTTCTTGTTTCCCTTGAATTGGAACTTTTTTTTTGGTGGTGGTGGTGGTACTTCACCTTGCAGCTGTACCTTCTGTTTAGCAAGCATTTCAATCTCCCATCCTAGTTGTGTTGCTCTGCCTTTTGAGGGAGGGCTACTACAACGTGGACGACTATAGAGCGGTGGAGTAGGGGCAGTGATGTCTTACTGGAATGCAACTCGATGGCTTAAATCTCCTTCTTACTTGATTTTAGTATATGCAGTGCATGCTAGCCAATGTTTCCACTGATCTGCGCTGCGCGCGCCCCCACCCCCCCCACGCGCCGTTTCACCAGGTGGGCGACTACATGCAAATGTGCGGTCATATAACTGCCAGTGATGTCACTTCCTGTATTTGGGCCCCTCCCCCCCCCGGGAAATTCGTAAGTCGGCTCCCCTGACTGTGGACCCCTTCTCGAGCTGTGCCGACATTCCATGGCCGCTACCGCTGGGACCCAATGCAAGCGAAACAACCAGAAGACCCGACATACTTCTTAGCCCCACTTCAGCGCACCTGCAGGGCAGTGATGACTTCTAAACTGAAACTCACCAATTAAACATATGCAAGGAATGCAGCCGGTTTGAATTTTTAAAAAAAACTGAAGTTTGTTGGCAAGCGTACACTATATGGATGAATGTAAGGCTTTGTTTTATTTATTTATTTTTTGCCTTAAGGAGTTGTACATTTTCGTGGCCGAACCTTATGCAGACGACACCTAGACCTCTTCTTATGTATACCGTGCTGACCTTTGTTTGCTCTGGTGTCTCTTGATGAGAGCACCCGCTCCCTTCCTTGATCCCCACACTTCGGGACTCCTCTGGAACCCCTCCTGGCTGGGTTAGCTCGGGGGTTCCTCTGAAGACCACCATTGCCGCAGGACCTCTGTCTCGCTTCCAGGATGGCGGCCTGATGGCAAAGAAGGAGCCAGGGCCTTTTGTGTTTACCTGCCCATTTCTCCTGAAGCCAAGGGAGGCCTCCATTTGCCTCGGCAGTTAATTGGCCCACAGTGATCACTGGGACAAATTGGCTCGTAGTGATCATAGGGGCAGGCTGCTGCCTTATGTCAGGGGCTTAGAGTACTTGCCCGGGGAAGGAGGAAGGGCTTGCTGAGGGAAGTCTTGATAAAGGGAATCGGCTCTTTTCCTCTTCGCCGAGCTTGCCTCCATTATACTGGGACTCCCCCTTCAACCAAAATGGTCTTTTTGAGTACCACTCCTACAGCTACACTCCATCAAGCTATATCTGAACCTATCTGTATTTTGGTATCTACCTTCTCATCTACATTTTGGCCACTATTGGTCTAACTATTTTCTGATGGCTACTGCCCTATCTGCACTTTGGTGTCTGCTGGTCTAACTGTATTTTGGGTGCTACCGGCTTAACTCTATTCTGAGCCGGGGGGTGGTGGGGCATGACTGTATTTTGGTTGCTACCAGCCTAACTTTATTTTGGTTGCTAAAAGCCTAGTATATTTTTGCTGCTACTGTCCTATCTGTATTTTGGTCACTATTTGCCTGACTGTATTTTGGTCGCTAGATTACTCTCTTTGTTTGCTACTGGCCTAACTGTATTTTGTTAGCTACTGGCCCACTTGTGAATACTTTCTTGTAACCAGTTGCCATCAGCCTCCTGATTTGGCTACACCTTCCTATACTCCTGCTGACTCCCCCTCATCTCCCACCAGACTCTCCTCCCTGCTCCTCCCCTGCCCTCCATGCTCCTGTCCACCATCACTCTCCTGCTCTTTTTACTCTCTCTCTCTCTCTCTCTCTCTCTCTCTCTCTCTCTCTCTCTCTCTCATGTGCCTTCACATCCCTTCATCACCTATCCTTTCCCTGCCCCTACCTCTCCGTCTTCACATCTCTTTTCTTCCACTTTCACACAAGCCACAACCTAACCGTATCCCTCCCTTATGCATACCGATCCTATCCTGTGCAACAATACTCTGTCACTCCCCTATATACCTCTTTTCACTTTCCTTCCCTACTGACCTCACTCTGGGCCCCTCGACTGCCCGATCACTCTGTAACAAAACACCCTTCCTCACTGGCTGCTTTTAATCCCATCAACCTGTCATGTCACCAGACTGTCAGTGTTGGCCATCGCTGGAACATGGATCACCCCCATGACACCCGCCCTATGGCTGCCTTTCACACTGACTTATCCACTTTCTCTCACTCCCCTAGTGGCATAGAAAGGCGGTGGGGTTGTGCTTATGATCAGCAAGAGCACGCCATCACCCCCCCTCTGCCTTTATCACCTCAGTCGAATGAATCTCTGCGCAACTTCCTCCCCACCCCTCTTATCATCCGCCGCACCTACTGCTCGCCTGGCAAACTAAGTCTATTATTCTCTAACTTGGCTTCAGACCCTTCCAGCTGTTGTGCCCTACGGTCATGATGGGGGGCCTCAATCTCTCCAACATGTCGAAGGCTCATCACCTGCAATTAGAGTTCGCTTCCTGATTAACATGCATGTTTTTCCCACTCACACCCCTGGAAACTCCCTTGGCATCATCTTCCTCTCCTCCGCTCGGTACCCCTAGGCCCTTTCAGTCATCTCCTCTGCCTCCTACCATGTGATTATCCACTACATCATCTCAGTTGCTACCCTGGCCCATCTAATAACTAAATAAAATTCAAACCTGATGCAATGCCCAGACTCAACCAAGTGAAGTCCACCCGTCTTGCTCTCTCCCCTGCCCTCACCTGCTCTATTGATCTTGCCTTCAGTGAATTCAATGACACACTGGTGTCCTCCCTTGACTGCCACTACTCCACCCACTCGTTCACCCTCACTTGTCTTCAACCTAGAATCTCCACAGCTATCCAGCAACAGAGGATACCCATGCACCTCGACCTATGCCACTCACTCTAAGATCACAAACGCTTAACACAACCTCCTTTCTCTTACACAACATCTGTTCTCCTTTCTCTTACACGACATCTGTTTTCTCTTCACCTCCGGGCAACCATATCTATTCCTCATTATCCCACTTCCCTCCCACCTGTCCCTCTGAACTTCTATCAGTCCTGCACTTAGTGCATCCATCATACACTCTCACTGATCCTTTTGGATATTATCAACTCATTAAAGAACTTGTCTCTAACCATGCCTCTCTGCCATTTACCCCTCGACACTGAAACCTTCCCTACCTGCTACGAAATTTCCTCTGTAATTCCCATATTGCAATTGGGAAAAAAAACTGCTTACTTTAACAGTCCCTCCTTCTATGAACCAGTCTTTCTCCTGCCCCATCACTCCAGAATCACTGGGCAACTTGTCTTTGACCGCATTGTGAACTACCTTAAGGTCCAATCATTCTCCAATTTGGATTTTGGAATAAACACTTTACCTACCAAAACTGCTCTCATCCATGTCTCCAACATGCACCTAAGGCTTAGCACTCCTATCTTTCCTCCATCATCAAACTACTCAGTCTCACAAAGCCTTTGACATGATGGACCGTTCCTTCCTTCTTCAAACCCTCTCCTCGCTTGTCCTCAAGGACACAGCCCATGACTTGGTCACCTCTTAAGCATCCAACTGCCCCTTCTACATCTCATGGATCTCCTCCTCCTCGTCCTCTGCACACTGTCCAAAGGGCAATCCCTAGGGACCAATTCTTGGCCCACCCATTTTCAACCTCTATACCTCAAACTCATCCTTTGACTCGTAGTGCCACCTCTTTCTGATGACCAAAAATTCTTCTTCTCCTTCCCTACTTCACCCTGTCACCTATAGTCATGTCATCATCAGTACCTCACAGCCAACCAGCACTGGATGGTTATTGGCCTCAAAGATGTAAGTCATTTCTTGTCACTACATTCAATGCCACAATTACTCTCCCAACTCCCATGACCTTCCCTCATGGCCTCGTTTCTCTGTCACCCAAGGCATAAACTCTTGGAGTCTTCTTTGACAGTGACTGGAAACTCATGCAATTTATCACAACCAATACCACTACAGATTGGAACAACCTCCTGAACATAATGTTAATGTTAATATTAAAGGACATTTGTACCGCGCACTATCACCACTGGAGTGATCCCGTGGCTCTCCGGCGGCTCTGAAAGAGGAAGGGAGGGTGAGTTAGTGGGAGGAAGCTGGAAAAGTGCAAGAGAGCAGTGATGCGGTGTTGGCGGCGTACGCCCAGTGGGTCCGTTGGCTGGGCCTGGGGTGTTTGCAGCTGGTAGTCGTCGTGTACTTTTGTGTGAGTCTATGTGTTTTTTTGTTTTGTTGTTGCAGTGTAGTGAGGTTTGTGCGGTTTGTTGTGGTGTCGGTGTGTGGTTGTGTTTGGTTTGGAGTTTGAGAGGTGTAAGCAGATGGGGAAATTGTTAGTGGAATTGGTTAGTTGGCATCTCTATCCTGAATTGACGTGTTGGGCTTGTGTAATCTCTTCAGATGCGGTGCAGGGGCACCCTGCGCCTCTGTCCTGATCTGGGCCCTTCCGGCATTCAAGGTCCCTTTCACATCTCGCTGCCACCTCCACCAGCCTCCCTCACAATCCCACCTGTCCTCCCTTCCCACGTATATGGCCAGTGCACCTGCCAGTGCCCACAACTCAGTTAGTGCAGTGATTTGCCACATCCTGACAATTCTACAACACTGTGGTACCTGGTAGCAACTAAGGGGCGAGTGAAGATGTTGGATGGGATTGGCTGGGGTTGTTGACTCCGTCTCCATGGGTGTCGCCTGTGTTCCACTCTACCCGGCGTCACCCGTCCTGGTGCCGTGGGTGGTCCTCAGTCGGTCTGGGAGCTTGTCAGTGTCCTTTCTGGTTTAGTCATTATTTTCCTTTCTGTTTCGGTTTTCAGTTTGAGTCTGTGGTGTTGAAGAGCCAGGTTTTTAGTAATTCTCTGAATTGTAGGTGATCTTTGGTGTTTCATATTTCTTTTGGGATGTTGTTCCAGGCTTTTGCAGCTAAGTGGTAGAAGGAAGTGCCTCCAAGTTTTTTCTTAAGGTATGGTTTTAGTTCCAGGCAGATTTCGTTGCTTGACCTGAGGAGTCTCGTTGGCTTGTAGATTGTAATTTTCTTTTGTAGGAATCCTGCTCCTTGTCCACAGATTTCCCTGTGCATTATGCACATTGTTTTGAAGGTGATGCAATGTTTTACTGGGAGCCAGTGTAGTGTTTTTAGGGCAGGAGTGATGTGGTTTCTTATGGCTAGTTTGATGAGTAGTCTGGCTGCTGTATTTTGAATCCATTGTAGTTTCTTCAGGAGGTATTCTGGCATTCCTAGGTAGACGCTGTTTGTATAGTCGATTCTTGACATGATGAGGGCGATGATAGTGAATGTGTTGTGCGTGAAGGAGAGGAAAGGTAGGATTCTTCTTGCCGTGTGGAGGAGGAAGAAACATTTATTGACTGTTGCATTTATTTGTGGTTCTATGGTTAGGGTGTTGTCCATCAGGACTCCCAGATTTTTTACTACCTTAGGTGGTGATGGTGCGGTTCCCATTTCTGTTGGCCACGAGATGACGGTTTCGTTCTCTTGGTCTTTGGATATGATCATGATTTCTGTTTTTCCTGGGTTGATTTTCAGGTTGTTGGCATTCATCCAGTTGAAGACTTATTTTAGACAATCAATTAGGGTTGAAAGATCGTCTTGGGTGTCTTTGATTTTGTAGATGATTTGAGTATCATCTGCGTAGTTGTAGCATGTAATGTATTTTTTGAAGATTCTGATAACTGGGGTCTGGTAGATGTTGAAGTACAGTGTTGATAGTGAGGATTCTTGTGGCACTCCACAGTTGTTAACTCATGGGGTGGATTTGAAGCTTTTAATCCATAAGTTTTCCGTTCTGTCTGCTAGGAATTATTTAGTCCAGCGTAGTGCTGTGTCTCTTATGCCTATGTCTTCTAGTCTTTTGGTTAGGGTATCATGGCTAACTGTGTCGAAGGATGCGAGAGGTCGGGCAGAATAAGGGCTGAGGTTGTGTTTGAGTCTGCGTTATTTTTTAGGTCATCCCAGATGGATAGTAGTGCTATTTCCGTTCCTCTTGCGGGTCTGGTCTAGCTTGGTCTAGCAGGTGGTGTTGTTCTATATGTTCTTGGGCTCGTTTGTATACGTAGGTTTCCAGGAGTTTTGCCGGGTAGGGGATGTTTGAGATCGGTCTGTAGTTGGAGAGGTCTTCTACGTCACCACTTGTGTTTTTCAGAAGTGGTTTGATATATGCAGATTTGAAGGTCCTCGGTACAGTTCCTGTTGCTAGTGATAGATTTAGAAGGTTTCTGTAATATTCTGTTGGCGTTCCTTGTGCGAGGATTGATTTGTAGATGTCCGGGGGGCAGGGATCCATGGACGAACTAGCTTTCTTACAGTCTTTTACCAGCATTGCAAACGCCTCTGCTAATAATCAGGAACGTTTTTGAGTTTGTGCTGTGGTTCTGAGTTAGGTTCCTTTGGTTGTATGTTGTGGTTGGTTGGTCTCTGTTGAATGGTTTGTCGGATGTCATTGATTTTTTTTTAAGTGGTCTGCCAGGTCGTTGCTAGTTTCTCTGAGGGGGTTGGGTTGTTGTCACAGCCTGGTGGTTTCTAATTTCTTTAATTATTTTTAACATTTCTTTTTGTGTGTTGGTGGCATTGGTGATTCTGTCATCATAATGCCTTCTCTTCACCTTTTGAATTTCCTTCTTGTATGCACGGATTTGTTTCTGGAACAATGTTTTTTTTGTCTGGGTTGTATTCTTTCCTATATTCCAGTTCCATCTTTTTGTTTTCCTTTTTCATGGTGCTTAATAGTGGGGTTAACCATTTTGCCATTGCTCTTTTTTTGATGGGGTGAATGGTTTTCTGGGCAATCTTGTCAATTGTATCTGCAATCCATTTGTGTAATAGCTCTGCTTTCCCGTCTAGGTCAGCTAGCTCTAGTTCTGTAGTTGAGGGTTTGGTTAACTCCAGTTGTTCGAATAGGTTACTTTCTTTTACGTCTTTCCAGTTTCTTTTTGTAGTGGTTGTGAGTTTAGGGGTTTGGATGCAGACTTGAGTAGGCAGAGTGATCACGAATGGGATGATGAGATGGTAGCTCCACAGTATTTGTATCAGCGGTGTCGTGGTGATGAGTTTTTCCTTGGCGAAAATTGCGTCCCGGGTGTTTCCCGCCGAGTGTGTTGCCACTTTAACTAGTTGTAGTTTCATGGTAGTGAGTTGTTCAATCAGTGAGTTGAGGGAGTTGGCGTGACTGTCTTCAAACCAGATGTTGAAGTCTCCCAGGATGATTAGGTGTTCGTGGTCGATGGCTATGTTGGTGATGGCTACTATGAAGTTGTCGACGAAGGCTGCATCATATGTCGGTGGTCTGTATACCAAGGTGAATGTGATGTTGGTTTTTGGGCTCGCTGTTAGGTGTATAACCATGGTTTCGCAGTTGAGGATATTGAGTGGTCCGTCTGTTTTTATTTTCAGGTGTTCTTTGAATGCTATTGCGATGCCTCCTCCTTTTTTGGTTTTCCTGTTTATTTGAAGGCATTTGAAGTTGGTTGGAAGGCAGCTTTGGAGTGTGATTTTGTAGTTGTCATCCAGCCATGTTTCTGTGATAAAAAGGATGTCAATGTCGTTGTCTTCAAGTACGTCGAAGATCTCTGTAGAGTGTTTTGACATGGATCTTGCGTTTATTAGATTGTAGTGGAGTTTGGAGGTGTAGTGGTTTGGCTTTTCTTGTTAGGGTCCTCTTCTGATCTTGTTGAGGTGTAGGTTTTGGGGTGTCAGCGTCTTTCGATAGTTCTTCTAGGTTTTGTCTTGGGTTTTTGTTTTCATCAGGTTCATCTTCCAGGAGTTGTGGTTGTCGATTGGAGGTTCTTCTTGCTTTGGTGATGTAAGGTGTTATCGCATTGGTCGTGTGCTTGTTGTTTCTGGTGCTGTTCATCCTTCTTTTGCATGCTTTTGTTAGGTTGTTTGATGTCTCCACCTTACTCAACACACTTATCTCTACAGTTCTTCTAAGTAAATTTGATTACTGCTCTAGCCTTCTCCTTGATCTCTATGTCTACTCTTTCTCCAATCTAATGAAAGTTCTCAACTTTGTGACAAGCACCCTCTATAACATGCCAAGATCCCCCCACACTTCCGCTTACCATCACCATGAGGGATGATTTTCTACGCAGAATCCCTTGAGCTTCACATTCCTCATCCTTGTCTTCAAATCCATTAAGAGTCTTGTCCCCCAATACTGCACCGACTGACTTTCGCCTCTCACTCAATCTCTAAGATCCTCTGCACTCCTCAACCTCTCTGTGTCCCAACCCCCTGTGCTCGCTCCTGCTTCTATGCTATCTCTCTACTTAGATCTATTCACAATTCTCTCCCCCTGTCATGAGAGCCAGACAATCCGTAAGACTCACCAAAACCTGCCTCAAACTCCACCTACTAGCAGGTGAGAGATCATCTCCTATCCCCTCCCTACCACTTTCTCACTCACCCCCAGACCATACATCCCACAATTACATGCAGGATTGTAGATATGTGAATATGTATATTGCGAACACTTGGATAATGTCACTAGGCCCTGTATATTTATCCTTTTTATCTGTGTCCTCATTTCCCTTTCCCCATAATAGCGAGATAGCGAGGTGATAGAGGGACTGTGGTGGTCAGAAGCACTCCTCCTCTCCTTCCTCCTGGTGCAAATTAGCGCTGATGAGCATGGATGGGGAAGGGGCTCGTAGGAGGTCAATACAAGTACAGCCAGAAATGAGTAGTGGCTTGGGGCAGCGGCAGCAGAGAAGTACTACAAAGCAGAGACAAAGAACCCAGGGAGCCCCACAGCGGACAACGGGGAAGACTCACTGTACCCATTGGAACTGGTGTATACAGTTTGGAATGGTGAGCACAGTCAGCCAGGACAGTACACTGGGCAGGAACACAGAGGGAGTAAGGCAGGCCTCACCACAGAGAGCCATACAGGTGATGGCAAAGGGTAAAGAGAAGAATAAGAAGGCCAGACTGTGGGTAAAATTCGAAGTCTATACCACACCAGCAGCAGCAAGTGCCCGGTGATGATGGAGAAAGGAGAAATTATGAGCAGGACAGGGGACTGCCCAATTAATCTACCCAAGAGATCCCAAAAGTGTTCAGGAAGCTAAAACTTCATTGGAACATGAGATTGATTTGATCAGTGCTGATGTGAGGCTTCTGAGGCAAGACCTTCAAAAGATGTTGGCGAGAGTGTGGAGACCGAAAACAGGTTGTCCAAAGTGGAGGCTACACCGGGGCCAATAAAGAAGGACATCAGACTTAATAGCAAGACACATATCCTAGAAGACAAGGTGGAGGACGAGAAGGCTGGGCAAGGTGCAGTAGCATTCGGATAACGGGTAGCCCCAAAAAACAGAGGGACCATTAACGGAACTGTATCTGGTGGGGTGTATGAAAGAGTGGATGGGTCCTCATGTCCTGTCCAACTTCTTTTTGGTGGAGAGAGCTCATAAGGTCCAAGTATATTGTTGCCCCCAGTGAGCCTGCCAAGACCTATAATAGCCAAACTGCTGAATTAAAGGGACCAAGATGTCATTGTGCAAGAGGCCAGAAAGAAAGGCACAGTACTAGTGAACAGAGCAAGAGTGGTTATTTATCCGAACTTTACGAGAACATGCAAAACACACAGCAATTGTTTGAGGCAGTAAAAGGAAGGCTGAGGGAAAGAGTTTAAATATGCCATGTTGTTCCCAGCTACCCTTTTAGTGTAGCGCAGGGTGTCAAATTCTTTGCTAATCCAAATGAAGCATGGGACTGGGTCGACGCACTAGGAAACAAAGTGACAAGCCACACAACCCCAGTGTAGAACCGTGAAACAAAGAAAACAAGTCACGAAACAAGCTGAAAGAAGAGCAGACAAACTGGCAGCCAGACTGACGACAGAAAAGGCATCAAAGCGGCGATGGTGAATAGACACAAGTGGAACCAGTAGGAGCGGAGCAGGCACACCTAAGAGAGAGCCCCAACACTACTCTCCCCCACGGGTGATATTTAATGGTTTTCATAGTTATGGGGCGACAGATGCTTCAAGTTGGGGGAAGTATGGGGTGGGAGGAATTATAAAGGGTATTTGGGGGAAAGTTGCTGAATGTTGAGGGGAAATATGGGGTTTGGGCATTCAAGAATTGTACGTTTTAGATTTGTTGGGTGGGTAGGGCATCAGACACAAGATGGATCACACTTGTTAGCACAGACCTGCAACACAGAGATTTAGTTGATGCAAACAGCCTTAGGGGAACGGGGCACAACAAGGATGAACATGGGTGAAAACAGAAGAGAACTGAAATGTCTCACTTGGAATGTAAATAGGTTGAATGATAAGATTAAGAGGGGGTTGGCCACCAGATATCTCAACAGACAAAGGGCAGATGTAATTCTCCTGCAAGAGAGCTCAGAGTGCAAATTCCTGGGTATGGCACAGTATGAGGCAGTGGAGCACATGGGGAACTACAAAGGATAAAGGGAGGTGGCAATTCTATTTAGATGCACCATTCCGTAAATGTAATGCAGATGAAGAGGGATGCGAAGGGCAGATACATTCGGGGGACAGTTGATTTATGGGGTGAGTCGATTACCATTGTCAGGTAATATCCACCACTGCCCCTACAAATGGAGTTATTGACAGTGGTACAAGTACAACTGACCACACACAGGGCAGATCTTATTATTATTATTGTTATCATAATTTTTTATAACATGCTTAATACTGTAGAGGTTTCTAAGAGCGGACACGGGATTCAAACCTGTGTTTTTCTGTGTCGTCTTGCTTCCAAGATGAGTATGTTGCCACTGAACTATGCTACCTGTGTGAAGATCTGATCTGATGATAGAGAGAGGTGATTTTAAAATTTAATTCGGGGAGATCTATACAGGAGCTCACATGGGGCCAGACCAATACAAAATGCACCAAACTAGCAACATTCTTGGTTGCAAGAGGTCTAAGGGGCATTTGGAGGGGAATGCACCACTGGGTGCAATACTTCTCTTTCTACTTAGGGGCACATGCGCCATTGTTCCGTCTGGATTACATTTTCAAACCATGCACCATTGTAGGAAAGGTTACGGAAGCGCAATATTTGTCAAGTGGTATATCGGACCACGCACCATTCTATGTTAAGATCTCAGGGAAAGAGATGAAGGGACAGGGGGACTGTCATCTGAGCGTGTACTATTTGGGCATTGAAGAAATAAGGGAGCAATTGGAAGTGGGAACGGAAGAATATTTTGAGTTAAATATAGGGTCAGTTGAAAGTAGCTGTACTATTTTGGAGGCATACAAGGCGGTTCTCAGGGGAACAGCGATGAGGGCCATCAGCCATCACTAGAAAGAAAGGAGAGAAAAGTTGGCAGCTCAAGAAAAAGAAATAGGGGAGAAGGAAAATAAATTCACAGATGGCAGGAAATTTGATGGAAAACTGAAGATGCTACAGACCATTGACTGATTCAAATCAGTGGTCTTGGATAATGCAAAACAAGCACACTCGGACGTGAAAGCCAAAGTGTATGAAATAGGGGACAACGGTGGGAAACTGCTGGCATGGTTGGAAAGAAGAGAGGAGGAATCCAGGTGGGTTAGGGAAATAAGGTCAGATGGGAGAGATCTATAAACGATGGGCAGCCAAATCTCCAACAAATTCAACAACTTGTATCAAAGATTGTGTGGGATAATGGCAAGCCCTGATGAACAAGGCATTGTGACATATTTGGAGGGTGTTAGATTGTCTAGGGCAGGAAGCCAAGTTCGACAAGAGATTGATATGAACCTCACAGTGGAGTAGCTAGAAGAAGTAATCTACCTCTCCTTCCCCCTGAAGCTCACTGTCTCCAGAGCTCTGGTTCTCTCTAAGCTGGACTATTGCAACAGCCTCTTTCTAAATCTGCCTGCTTCTACTCTCCGCCCTCTGCAACTTATCCAGAACAGGACTGTGAGCCTTCTCCTTGGCCTCAAGCCCATGGATCGTATCTCTCCAGGACTGAAATGTCTGCACTGGCTCCCAGTGACTGCGAGAATTAAGTTCAAAACCCTCTGCATCGTCCACAAGGCCATCTGGGGCCTGGGGCCTCAATAACTTCAACTCTCTCTTCCTAAATATCTTCCTTCTCGTGCTCTTTGCTCATCCGCCTCCAACTCCCTCAGGGTCAGTCGCTTCTCCAAGCAACAAGTTGGTGGTACATCACTTTCTTCGGCTGGTGCTTCCCTCTGGAACAGCCTCCCTGCTTCCCTTAAACTTGAGGAGAACCATCTCCGGTTCTGGTAGCACCTCAAAACCTTTCTCTTTGCTTCTGCTTTTTCTCCTCCTCTCCTCTGCTGACCTCCTGGCTGTAACCGAAACTGCACTGGCTACCTGGACACCCTATGATCTCGGGACCAGGTCCCTCCCCCGCCAGCGTCACACACCTGCAATGCCAACTGGCAACCCCTGCACTTGGGCACTGTTTCTGTATCCCTACTTTCCCCCTACCAGCCTGTGGAAACAGAGAAATTGATATGAGGCCGGGAAGCCCAAAAGGAAACACACCAACACAGGTTACAAAGGACATACAAAGCGCTTTATTTCAAAGTTACAAAGTTACCAAAGTCAATTGACATACGGATAGCTATTCGGCCCTCTGACTAACACGCGAACCTTCAACGTAAGGTTCGCACTGAAAGTGGGAGAGACCGATCATCGGGATGCTTGGGTTTTTATACGTTCTGTCCTGCATTGGCCAGCCCTCTCGCAGGTTAACCATTCTTGGAACCGTGGCTAGGGTTCGTAGCCAGGTCGAACACACAATTTACATAATTTGATCAGTTCCGCTGATACAGTTACATATTTACACACAGGTTAAAGAGAGGACAAGGTCTTAGTTCGTGACCCTAACAAGTGGCCTGCGGACATATTATGTATTCACGTGTGCGGAGGTCACCATGGCCGGAGTCTTACTCAAAATGTCATTCGGCCTCCATTTTGTGATTCAGGGTGACTTCCACACTGCAAGAGTACCTAAAATGGCGGCTAGATCCAAGATGGCGGCTTACACAATACATTAAGGTCAAGACCTTGCCGCGGAACCTATGTACATGGTATTCTTTAGACAGCTTGGCGTAGGCCAACATACATTTAAACAATGCGATTGGGGTCACAATATTATATCGATTTCCACAGACCCTCCTTTTTGGTCTATGCCAAGTGCTAATACATCATTTCCTAATACTTTCGAAAATAACTGAAGGCATTATCATCCAGATCCGCATCATTGTCCGAAATGTCAATAGCCATAAAGTTGTTCATAAGAACTTCTTGCAACATGAACTCTTTAGATGCTGTCTTCGGGGTGTATATCTTATGCCCTATTGCGCCCATTACCTGAGCACAACATCCCCCCATCATTCCACATATACTCGGGAGGCATTGAAAACAACAGCAAAGAAATAACAGAATCCCTAAAATACCTAAAATGACAGAAAGCACCTTCCACCCCCAAGATCGTAAAGAATCCCAAAACCAAGTACTAAGGTTCCAGTCTCCTACAGGGATATGAACTTCAGAACTGAGAGTGTGTAAATTCTGAATTGCTTTAAAAATTGTTGGCGAAGAATCTGGTACGAAAACACAACAAGCGGACCCCACTAATTTACATACTCCACCTCGTTCGGCTAAAATGACATCTAATGCCATTCGATTTTGAAGCGCTACCAATCTTATCGCCTTTTGCTCTAAGGTCATATTGTAAAGTATGTCCGTGGTCCGGTTGATCGTTTTCTCCAACACCCTCGCTAATCCCCTAATGTTTTCTGAATTTGCTATTTGTCCCCAAAAGGGCACTACTGATTTGGCTATATCCCCGAACACTTGCCCAGGGGTGTCTCCATTACTATCCCGTCGCGGGCGAGCCTTAGATACCTCTAAGGTACTGGCTATAAATACACCTGGCAACAATATCCCTAAATAACAAGTCCCCTGCCAATCCTTGGGCAACCAGGGAAAAGCTAAACTACCACAAACAAAATAAACAGGTCCCCCTACATACAAAGGCCTATTTTCCCCAGTCAAGTTTACAATATTTACACAAGGCTCGAAGTCTCCCATTGGCCTAGTGCCATTTCTTTGTACACAGAAAGGAACTGAATCAGGACTATGATTCACAGAATAAGAAGGAGGCATGGCATCCTTATTGCCTATCGGAGCCATCTTAAAAGAAACTAGATTTTGGAAAGGAAAAGATAGTTTATCAGACGGCCTAATAGAAGCGACGTTAGGTTTACTTCTATTTGCGAAAAGCGAGCATCCCAGGGGAGTCAATTCACGTTTTTCAAATTCATTCAAATTAGTCCCATCGAAGTTCCCTGAGATGCTATCATTCCATCGGCCAAAGAAGAGTGCTCTAAGAGAGGCATAGCAAGAAGTTGTTAAAGGTAAGGGATGTATATACCATCCCAGTCCCTTGTTCCCATGTTGTGGTAAGTGAGTGCAGATCCAACAATTACTCTTATTAAAAATAGCATGCGTAGCATTCATCACTATCATCAAAGTGTTATTATGATATTTCTGTCTATGCCGAGAGTCCCTAGGGGACAGAGTGTGAAGGTGTACAGAGGGAGTCAAAACAGTTGGTACGATTTTGGTCGGTAACAGAGGCTTCAAAGGATACATTTCTTCAAAATACCAAAGTCCCACGGCAGCAGTTGCAAAAATAACAATAATCAGAACGAGAACACAACAGTACGTTTTCGGGGCCCAGGCACATTGTTCATTGTTCGATTTGGTCACCTCCTTATCTAATAGTTCAATACGGGGAGCAGCGGTGAAGGCGGCAGGCATCATGGTCATCCCGATCGACGGCCCCAATGTTCGTTGCTGGCGGCACTTCGGCCGCGCGATTTCTGAGTCCTTCCCAACCCTAGCCAACAGAACCCTCCTTTTCTTTGTTCGAAAAAAGAAAGACAGCAGTACTTCAATCACTCTTTTCCTTCCAGATGCACGACACTCGTGCGGTAATTCTATTTCCGTGGTCGAAGGTTGTACCTGATGGTACCCAAGTTTGTTGAATCCAAAAGCAAAGTATTGTCGCTCCCTGAGGGGAGCGTCGTCTCGGTGGCGACGGAAGTCGCAGAGCTCGAAACAAGATTTTCCGGAAGCGATTGATCAAGAGAGTGCGGAGACAAAATGGACGGCTCCCCGAGCTCCTCAGGCTCAGAGAACTTCTCCGACGCACTCACAACGGCGCCTGCTACTCCGAGATCAGAGATTGTAGCACCAGCGAGGGGTTCTGTTTCTTCTGTAGCGTGTGGCGTCGGGTGAGGGATCTTCTTAACATGCGTTGCATGTATCCAGTTCTTCTTTCCTGCCACCCGCACTGCCATCCTGGTGACCAATAATACCTGGTAGGGTCCGCGCCAGTGAGGCGCAAGACAGGAAGACCTCTCGTAGGCCTTCACCAGGATCCAGCTACCGGGCAGTATATCGTGTCCTGGGCCCGTAAACCGTACAGGTAAGGCAGCATTCACCTGGTGGTAAATGAAATACAGATTTTTAGTCAATTGATTACAGTAATCTATGAGCAATACATTATCCACATCCCTCAGGGCTTTAGGTTTAGGGAGACCCCAGATATTAGCAGGCCTTCCCATTACCACCTCGAACAGAGAGAGCCCAGTTCTAGTCTGGGGTGTGGTGCGCATAGCTAACAACACAATAGGTAAAGCGTCGGGCCATTTTAGTTTAGTGTCGGCACATGTTTTTGCAAGTTTATTTTTTAAAATACCGTTGTGTCTCTCTACCAACCCCGCACTTTGAGGGTGCCTAGCTGAATGAAAACGTTTCTCAATCCCTAAGGCAACACATATTTTCAACATTACGGCTGCGATGAAATGGGGGCCGTTGTCCGACCAAATTATCCTCGGGAGCCCAAATCGAGGGAAGTACTCTTTCACCAGGATCTTTGCGGTAGTCATGGCGGTAGCATCTTTGACAGGGAAAGCCTCGACCCATTTGCTAAAAGCACAAATGATGACAAGAACATATTTCAAGTTATTACATCGCTCCATTTCAATAAAATCAAGGTGAATGGTTTCAAAGGGGACAGAGGGGGGCCCGAAACTTCCCCTTGGAGTCACCGTCCCTTTACCCACATTGTGCTGCAGGCAAATCATGCAATTCTGAACATATCTCTTTGCAGTTTCCAAAATGTTATCATTCGCCCAAACCTGCTGTAATATCTTCGTAATTTGCTGGGCACACACATGCGTTGGACCGTGTGCCATTGTAACCATTGCTAACACATAAGAATCAGGAAGCAACCATTTCCCGTCGGATGCGTCCACCCAACACCCTTCATCATCCAATTTTCCCATGCCTTCAGCCCACTTCCTAGCCTCTTCAACTGAGGCATCAGTCTGCATATCTCGCACAGACCCAATGCCTTCATCTATTATACAAACATCTCTCACTTCCCTCGAGGTGTACATGTCTGTGCTAAGGTCTGTGGCTGTTTGTCTAGCTATCAAATCTGCAAAAGCATTTCCTCTGCCCACATTGTCTATGACCTTGTGATGTGCTGCACATTTCATGATCGCTAATTGTTCAGGGAGTGAGAGCGCTGAAAGTAGTTGTACTATTAAGGGACCATGCTGAATCTTGGTCCCATGTGAGGTCAGAAACCCTCTTTCTGACCATAGTTTTCCGAAGTTGTGAGCCACCCCAAAGGTGTACTGGCTATCCGTATAAATATTAACTCTATGCCCTTGGGAGAGCTCACAAGCGCGGGTCAACGCTATAATCTCCGCGGCCTGCGCGGAGTTATGCGGAATCCTTTTAGTTTCAACAATCTTGTTCAAAGTAGTAACTGCATAAGCAGCTGTAGATGTGCCATTCGGAAGTTTGAAGCAGGAGCCATCACAAAACAGCTCCCCTTCCGCATTCTCCAAAGGAGTATCTGAGAGGTCTATCCTGCCCTTTGTTTCTTGTTCGGTGGCATACAGGCAGTCATGTGATCCTTCATCACTGCAAACAATATTTTGCGGGAGAGGTAAGAGTTCAGCCGGATTGAGAACACAACACCTTTTAATTTGGATATGAGGAGCAAATAGGACTAATTCGTACCTTGTCAACCGGGCAGAGGTAAGGTGTTGCGTTTGAGTTTTATTCAATAGAATATCAACAGAGTGAGGTACCATCAAGATTAAATCGTGGCCTAGGACCATCCCCTCACTCTGTTTTACAGACGCAGCGGCAGCAGCAACAGCGCGCAGACATCGCGGCAAAGCGCATGCAACAGGATCGAGGGCGGAGGAATAATAGCCGCACGGCCTATTCTTCCCTCCATGTTCCTGTGGTAACACAGACAAAGCACATCCATCACATTCATGCACAAACAACACAAAGGCCTTATCGTAATTTGGTGTACCCAGAACCGGTGCTGAACATAGCGCGGTTTTGAGAAGCTCAAATGATCGTTGATGTTCCGATTCCCATGGCAGTGGCAGAGAAATGCCCTTCTTCGTCAAAGCCAACATCGGTTTTACCACTAGTGCAAAGTTCGGGATCCACAGTCTACAGTAGGACGCCATCCCTATCAGGGCTCTGACTTCCTTCTGTGTTTTTGGGACAGACATGCCAGAAATGTGTTTTATTCGTTCAGGTGCCAATCTTCTCCCCTCCTTTGACAGGAGGTAGCCTAAATAGGCAACCTCCTGGCAACAATATTGAAATTTTTTAAGCGAAGCTTTGTGACCATTTTCAGCTAGATGAACAAGCAACAATATAGTGCCTTCTTTACAAGCTTTCTCAGAGTCTGCAGCCAGGAGCAAATCATCTACATATTGAAGCAGCGTGCAAGTAGGTGGCAATTCAAGGGTGTCGAGCTGCTCCTTTAAGGCTCTACTATAGATACTAGGACTTTCAGTATACCCTTGAGGTGCCCTTGTAAATGTAAACGAGCGTCCCCCCAAGGTGAACGCGAACAAATACCTGCTCTCCTCATGTATCGGAATACTAAAGAAGGCGTTTTTCAAATCTACGACACTAAAGTGTGTAGCCGTAGCAGGGATCATTGTTACGATCGTAGTTACATCAGGCACTATTGGAAATTGTGGGGCTACCACTCGGTTAATAGCACGAAGATCTATTATAAACCGGTACGGAATTGCATTGTCGCCTTTCTTATATACTGGCAAGATCGGGCTATTGCATAAGCTACCTGTTATCTCTTCGATCACTCCACGATGTACAAAATCGGAGACAATGCATTTCAGAGCACGCTCACCTTCAATTGAAATTTTATATTGCGGAATGCGCGGTAGCTTAACCCCATGTTTCAAGACTATCTTAACAGGCTCGATGTGCAATATCCCGACATCATTGTAGTCTATTGCCCACAAACATTCCGGGACAATGTCAAACTCGGGAGGTAGAGGTCGGGTCAAGTACTGGGAGTTAGAGGGTTGCTGTGGTGAAACTGTTAGTCTTATTCCGTCAGGGGAACAATGAATCACTGCATTCAGTTTCTTTAACAAATTCAACCCTAGCAAATTTTCTCCGCAGTTTGAAGTAAGAAGAAAAGGGCACTGGTCTGTGAAAGGACCCAAAGAAACAGATACCGGCGCAGAAACCGGACAAACAGTTGGTATACCAGAGAACCCTATAGAAACGTTTGTTTGCCCTGACAGTGGGATGTTTGGAACCCTAGAATGGTCAATGGAGCACTTTTGTGCTCCAGTGTCGATCAAGAACTGATGTTTCCTATTTCCCACCAATAATTCAACGTAGGGGCCCTTCTGAATAACGGGAATAGGTAAAGGTTCCAAACGCTGCTTCGGGCAATCCTAGTAAGGAAGAACTTCGTCAAAGGGAAGTTCTTCAGAAAGATAGGCAGCAGAAGGGTGATCAAATATATTTCTCGAGTCCATACTCAGAGTCTGATTTTCCCGTGAAAAAGGTTGCTGGGGATCTTGTAGAAGCTGACCCCTATCAGGGCCCCCTGCTCCGGGGCGGCCCCTTGGTCGCCTACCCATACCACCAAATGTGCCTCCTGACCTCTGACGAAGGGCAGGGCACTGTGCTCGCCAGTGACCTTCCTGGCGGCAATAAGCACACTGATTAATATTTATAGAATTTGGAGGAGTATTTCCTCTTGGAATGTACTGACCTCTAGTCTGTGTCGTACCTCCTCTGGGGTTTCTGACAATTTGCTGCAAAAATACCTTAGTCTTTAAGTCACCCCTTCTTTTTTCGATTTTCTCTTTTTCATTATTAACCCGATTCTCATAATACTGAGCCATATGCAAAACCTCTGACTGAGATTTTGCTTGCCAAGCGCTCTCTGAGGACATAATTTGTGACTGGATGTCGGGCAACAATCCACGTACAAATTTGTCCACAAACAACCTCTTCCCCGACTCTGTGCCTAAATCCTGTCCACTGAAGTCAGAGAACACCTGTTCAAATCTATTAAAGAATTCAGTAGTACCTTCAGTTTTCCCTTGGACGCAGGCCGTAAGCTTGTCCCAAATAATCCTTTTTTCTGGGATTATAGTTTTTAGTTTAGCAACTATTCTATCGGGTAAGGTAAGTATTACCTGGGGTGGTTTCTCACCAGCTGGTCGTTCCCCATCTATTCTAATCAGATTTACCCATGTATCCCCTAGCCCCGGCACATCATCTACTGTCCGTACCTGTTTCCATACATCAACTGGCAAGAGCACTGGAAACAATAAGTCCATGTCACTTAAGGTGAACACAGAAGACTGTAAAACGGATTCTATTTCTTTATAAAACCCTGTCGGGTTTTTCCTAATATCAGGGACTGATTGTCTAATCGTGTTCACTTCCTGTCGAGAGAACGGGACGTGAACAAACTGCGATACGTAATGTGCAGGGATATCCGTCGCGGGAGTACCAGCCGCCGCGTTGGCGGGGATTTCTACTTTTGGGACAAGGGTCGGGGGGACCTCTCTCATAGGCAACTGAGATATAGGGACCTCCGACCGCTTACTGAGCAATAGGGCCAAATCGAGCGCTAAAGCAGCTGTAGAAGTGTCGGGTGAAAAAGCTCTTTTACAAATACCCAATAACTCTATGGGGCAACCAACCTTCTTCCTTATACATTCCTCCTGTAAGTGCTGTACCATCACTTGGATTACCTTTCTTTGCATCTCTACCGCTCTACCGTGTATTGACTATATGTGTCATACACCTCATCTGGCGGTATCGATGAATCCGAGATCCATAGAATCGCGTCTTTGGTACAAATTCTTACTTCCTCAGGTGCTGATCTTCGGCACGAAAGGAACCGTTTCTGTACATATATCCTATCGTCCTCATCATCCTCGTTTTGTAACCTTTCAAAATCCCTCCTAAACTCAAACAACCTATCAACATGTCTATATACTTTCTGCTCTGTATCCCTCGAAAGTGCCAAAGCATTCAGATCTCTCACCCCTTGTGGGAGATCCGAAGTCTGCAATCTACCCCACATTACACCTAAGTGAATCCCCAGTCCTTCAATAAAAACATTTTTCTCGGGAAAATCGTGCAAATTAGATAATGTTGAAAATACATCAGTTTGATCACCTTTTTCCATGCAATGCTTAGCCCAAGCAAATAGTTCCTGTTTCCTGTCCGCAGGAAAAGTACTACGAGTCCCAATTGTTGACCCTGCACCGGGATCTGTTTTAACGAACACGGGACTCCCCGGAATCGAAAGTGTAGGTGGACTCAACAAGGGTGCAGGGGAGAGAGGCAGTGTAATAGACAGAGGAGCGACAACCAAAGAACTAGGAGCAGTAGGCTGCGCAGGGGGAGTAGGAATAGCAACGGGAACAATAGCAGGAACGGGCAAGGTGCCCACAACAGGAGCATACGGAGGTGGCGCTGAAGAATCAGGCCTCCGTTCGTTCAATATTTTCTCAAAAAACTCCTCGGAAACATGGAAATCTTTAGAGGGGTAAATTTTCTGGACCCCGAGCGAGAAAGCTCTATCCATTTTCTGGGCTTCTTCTAATCGTTTTTCCTTGTCATACAACAATGCCTTTTCGGCATTTGTTTTATGACGATGTGCATGTTTATCCCTACTTTTAAGCTGCTGCAATGCTTCCTTTTTCCAATTTTGTAACACATCAAAGGCTGCTGGCCTAGCCTTTTTCTTAAGCAAGATCGATTCTAAGTATTCAATACGGGGGATCTCAAAACTACCATTGATTGGCCACTGAAATTCGGAGGCATTTCTGGTCTGTCTGTGCCAAATGTCATTAAATACAATACTACCAATGCCATACTTACAGTACATAGTACACGCCGGCGACCCCTCCTGTGGTGCCGGACGGCTAAATTCCAAAGATTGTCGATTGCTGCGGAACAGAGCCCTAAAGCAGCTAGACAATTTCCCAGGCATTTCTCAAAGAATTGGTGTTACCTGGTCCAATAATTGTGTCTGCAGATACAATACGCCAAATTCAAATTGTCAGGGTTAAATTAAGAGCCGGGTCACGACTGCACCTGACCAAACCTAAGGAGGACCGTACGGTTTACAAAGGACTTCAACTAACGAATTTTTTACCTGCGATCGGTGGTTTCGGCAAATCTGCCCGCCTCGGAATTGGACCCTCGTCAAGATGCCGTGTCAGACCGCACGACTATCGCCCAAGGATCGGATCGTGCAGCGCTGCCGAGGTATCGCGTCTCGATCGGTCGGGCCCGCAGAATCACACCGTCCGATCCCGATTCGATAGTCTGCGTCAACCTTCGATGATCCGGCATCAATCTTGAGGGTCCCTATTCGGGCGCCAACTGTGGAAACAGAGAAATTGATATGAGGCCGGGAAGCCCAAAAGGAAACACACCAACACAGGTTACAAAGGACATACAAAGCGCTTTATTTCAAAGTTACAAAGTTACCAAAGTCAATTGACATACGGATAGCTATTCGGCCCTCTGACTAACACGCGAACCTTCAACGTAAGGTTCGCACTGAAAGTGGGAGAGACCGATCATCGGGATGCTTGGGTTTTTATACGTTTTGTCCTGCATTGGCCAGCCCTCTCGCAAGTTAACCATTCTTGGAACCGTGGCTAGGGTTCGTAGCCAGGTCGAACACACAATTTACATAATTTGATCAGTTCCGCTGATACAGTTACATATTTACACACAGGTTAAAGAGAGGACAAGGTCTTAGTTCGTGACCCTAACAAGTGGCCTGCGGACATATTATTTATTCACGTGTGCGGAGGTCACCATGGCCGGAGTCTTACTCAAAATGTCATTCGGCCTCCATTTTGTGATTCAGGGTGACTTCCACACTGCAAGAGTACCTAAAATGGCGGCTAGATCCAAGATGGCGGCTTACACAATACATTAAGGTCAAGACCTTGCCGCGGAACCTATGTACACGGTATTCTTTAGACAGCTTGGCGTAGGCCAACATACATTTAAACAATGCGATTGGGGTCACAATATTATATCGATTTCCACAAGCCCTTGACACCTGATGTCTGCACTTCCCATGCACTTGCCACATGCTGGCCATTACTTACCTATTGTTATTATCTATTCCCATGTACTGCACTTTCTCTGCCCCCTATCCACGCACTTGCGTGATCTGAATGACACCTGGCCTAGTAGGATCGCTGTCTGTCCTCCCTTTGTTCCCCTCCCTTGCCTCGTCGTGCCTTGAAATACTTGTGTATAGGCGTGTTATAAATGCCATATCATATCATATCCATAACCTACAATCTGGGAAAACAGCAGGCCAGGATGGGATTCCACTCGAATGCTGGAAGCGAATTGGGGGGAACAGTGGTGAAACCAATGTTGGATATGTTCATTGAAAGTAGAGAAAAAAGGGGAGCTTCTAAGAGACCTGAGGACAGCCATGATGGTGGTTTTACATAAAAAAGGGAAGCCAACAGAAAGATGCACTTAATATAGACCCATTTCCATGTTGAACAAAGAGGCCAAAATTCTCGTGAAAATCATGTCAAATAGGTTGATGAAGGTCATTAATCAACTGATGCATTCGGATCAATGCGGATTTGTCCCCACCAGAGCCACGAAAATGAATCTGTGGAGGGCGCATAACTCATTGGGATTTTCAAAACATCTCCAGGGCCCCCAAGCAATAATGTCTCAGACTCAGAAAAGGCATTTGATTCGGTATGGTCAGAATTCTTATGGGCGGCCATGGGAAAAGCCGGTCTGGGGCCTAACTTCATCTCATGGGTGAAGATACTATATGCAAACTGTGAAGAATCCTTGGATATTGTCCCTTCTCCCCTAGGGGGAGCCCCTCCCTATGAGCCCAGGGAGGTGAGACTGCTACCCGATAGTCCACCCAGGGGTGTTACTCAAGGGGTGGATCTCATTGGGAGGGACGCCCCCTGTGTGATTAATGATGACCTGGGGAGAATGCTGTATCCCCATGGCCCACGTTACCCCACCTTCTCCACCAATCCCCTACAACACCATCACTAGTATTGATATCTGTTTCTTTAAAACCAGTAAGGATGGAAGGTGAGGTGTTTGGCCGATCTGGCGCGTAATTAAGAATTAAAATAAATAAATAGTACTGGGTCGAGGAAGAGTGTGGGCTCCTCAAGGGACCTATAGCCCTTATGTACTGAAATGAGGAAGAGACCAACTGACTGGGAGTTGTCAAGATCAGTCTTGGGATGAGGAAGAAGTGCAGAAGCCTAAAGAGCACCTGTGCATACCATGCTGAGCCGTCTAGACTTTATAGACTTCGTATTGGCAAGGTACAGCTAAAATAGCAGAGGGAAATTCAACCACAGAGAGAGATCCTCCTGGAGGAACCTGGAGTTGCGAAGCCCGTGGTTAGAAGCCAAATGAAGCAGCTGAGGATGGGACACTTGGTTGTTGGCAGAGATGCCCCCAAGAAGTCCACCAGTGTTGGGCCATGCCTGGAAGCAGGAAGAGGAGTCGCCAGCTGTTCGAAAGAGCTGGGGCATGAGGGCCACCTGGAACGGACCTCCTAAAAGCAGGACTCTGCTCGGGAGCTAAAGAGTGTGGTCACCTCATGTTCTGCGCTCACAAAAAAACTCAAAGAATGTTGGACCAGTGTTGTGAGTATGTGCCAAACCGCTTGATTTAATTGAAAAAATATATATGTATGTTATCTTCACATAATTTAAACAGAAAAATTGTAATACTAAAGTTATTACATCAACGCATGAAAAAACCTTTGCATACTTGTGTACAAAGTACAAGAAAAAGATTGTTAATCAAATCTTTAAATATTATGCTCTGTTTGATTGTTACAATTTAAATAGTCAATAGAATGGTATAGTTAGCTCAAGACTTTCTATACAAAAACCATCATATTCCAAAACCGAAAGTATAACAAAGACACACCTCCCCGTGTTTCAACCCTCTAGGGTCGTCCTCAGGGCGTAAGATTTGTACCGTTAGTACTGTAATGTTTCATTTCTAAACCTCATATTTCAGCGAATCCAGAACAAATATTGCTCATATATATAAATATGGATCCACGTTTGTAGTTCAAAAGTTCGGTTTGGTAAGTCAGTATTACAACTGTGTCTTGCTAATGGCAAGATGCGTGAAAAGTGACATGTTCCATTTTCTTCATAAACAGTTTATGTGCTGTGGAACTCGTGTGGCAAGCCGAACGGCACTCGGATACTGAATTCAAGCAGCACTAACAACATGATGTATCCATACGAGTTCCACAGCACATAAACTGCTTATGAAGAAAATCGAAAATCGAGAAAAGGCCAGGAGAAGAAAGACACTTGTCCTGGCATTGGGAAAACCACTGAGAAGCCTGTGAAAGGACTAGGGGAGGGAGTCATCCCCCTTACACAGTGAAGATACAAGACTTTTGATCTATGTGCATTGCTGAAGCCCCAATTCAAGGAGCTGTTTGAGACTTTTTTTGTATCCTTTGAAAAGAACATTTCATTTGCATCACCTATAGGCGAACTTTGAACCGTCGCCCAGAAGAAGGGAGACATTCTTCTGGCCCAAGAAGAGCACCCCTTTTCCTTAGTTGAGTTTATAGTGTAGGGGTTGGAAATAGGTTTTGGACACAGGACAGGGGACTCTTTGCTTTAGACTGACATCCTGACAGATTCCTTACTGTTTAGTTGAGGCAGGGAAACCCCTCTTAGAACTAAGGTCAGACAAGGTTTTCTCTTTTATTTTCTCACTAATAAAAGTCTATAGCCAAAAGCATGCAGCCTGTGTGCCGGTTTCCTACTTCTACACCCTTACAAAAACCACTGGCAAGCGTGTGGGTTAACGGGTTCACATCCAGAATTGTCCCACTTCAGAAAGGTACCCGATGGGGTGCTCGCTCTCCCCGTTGCTGTTCTTCCGGGCAATGTAGACACTGGCCGAACGGATCAGGTCAGACCACATAATGAGAAACTTCCGGTGGCCAGCAGGGTGATCGGAGGACAGAATCTCCTTATATGCGGACAGCCTCTTAGTTTATCTGGGGGACCCCCAGAGTGTGGGACCCAGAGTAATGGGAATTCTACATGATTTTGGTGCACAATGTGGGCTTAGAATAAACTGGGGAACTTTGCAAACTGTGCCTCATTATGAGTGTGCCGATGCTTATTACCGCATGCCGGCACGTTACCGCACCAACACATTCCAAGTTTGCCGGAAGGGTGATGAATATACTTCCAGCTCTGAGCTGGAGGTATATCCGTGACCCTACTGGCAAAAAACAGCCAGTATTACCGGCCCAGTATTACCAGTGCCGGTAATACTGCAAATCTTTCCATGCGGTTCAATGGTACTCCATGGAATTTGGATTTACCAGCGTTTCCGCCACTTGAATCTGCCAATAATTGCGGCGGACCAAGTGTCAGAAACGGTACTACAGTTTGATGGTATCTTGCCTGTAATACTGCTGGGATAACAGCAAACATGCAATGAGGCCCCTTGGGTTGGTGAAAGGGGGACCAGAGGCGACATTGGACAACTGAACCCTAAAGGTTGCTAGTGGGTCATTCAAATATCTCAGGGGAAGCAGTGTGCCTGCATGAGTCCTTGTTCCTAGCTAAGAATAATAATAAACTGGCTGCAAGAAGACGTCAAGCATTGGGCCACCCTGCCACTTACAATGATATGCATGGCCAATTTATTTTAAATGATGGTTCTCGCTAGACTGTTATATATATTGCAAAATACCCCAGTGGATGTCCCTAAAACATTATTTGTCAGAATCGAGGCAATAGTCAAGGGGCTCATTTGGGGTCATGGAACATCGCAAGGTCAGTCTGGGAAGGTGGGATTGGAGTGCCGGACGTCGGTAAGTACTTCTGGGCCTCGCAATTAGTGGTGGCGAATGAATGGGTGTTTGGGATTACGACTCAGTCGCACAGGAAGTTGGAGTTAAATGAGATGAGCGGTAGATCCCCTGTACAAACACTACATGGCGGCCGGTGCTGGAATACCCTGCCATCAGCTTGGCAGAGGATAGTGCAGAGCTGGAGGGAAGTCACAAAAGCAATGGGGTGGAAGGGAAAAGCCACCAAGTGCTCTCCGCTGTGGGAGACCCTGGGCATCTCAGAAGTGGACAAGCTGGACAGTCAGTTAAGGCGGACAGAAGCTTGCACCCACAAACTGGGAGATATACTAGATAACAAAGAGATAGTGCCATTCCAGTTTCTACAGGAGAACTATGGGCTACTACAGTAGGATAGCTATAACTACGTGAGACTAAAACACACAGTTGTGGCCCAATTTGGTAGAAAGATAGACATACAGGGGCATACACCCATAGAGGTAAACCTACTCATAACATGACTGGACAAGAAAGCAATCACAATAGCTTACATGTCTTTACCTCGAAAAATATACATCAAGGACATGTTTTACGGAGTTTTTTTTAACAGAAAAATAGTTTCACTGAATTTACATATATAAAGTGAAAAGGGTTTGGATACCGAAACACTTTTACTGTAAAGAGTTTTGGTATATAAACACTTTTCATTTTTTTGTATGTGAAAATGTAGTTTATGTAAAAAACAAGCATAAAGTCAGAGGGAGCTGTCCAGTGCTGAACTAGATCGAATACAGTAGCAATCTAGTTCAGTCCTGGACAGCCCCCTCTAACTTGTGTAGTGTCAGCAAGTAATTTCAGCACTGGAGAGCACCCGCAAAACAAGCATAAATTCAGAGGGAGCTGTCCAGTGCTGAACTAGATTGCATACATTTTTTATTGGGCGGGGTGCCTAACCCCCATTTTGAACCCTTAAAAACACCCATAACATTAATAGAGCTGTTGTACCTACCACTTTTCATTGAATGTATGTTTTGATGTTAAAAACTTCAAGGGAAGAGTTTTTCGGTGTAAAATACATTCAATGAAAAGTGTTAGGTAAAAAAGCTCTCAAGGAAAATTAATTTGGTGAAAAGACTGTATACCATCACAATACTGTATCAAACGATAAATAACAACACTTTGTTACCCATGACCAAACTAAAAACTAAGTGTGAGTCCGACTTGGGGTCACTAGAGGAAGAGGATTAGGTGGTAGTACAAATAGCCACTCGAGAGGTCAACATGTCAACCAGGTTGAAGCTGATACAATATAAAATATTGCATAATCTAGCATACTGTATGATGTGACTTTTCAGAATGGGAACAATTGCTGACGATACGTTTCACAAGTGTAGAACAGAGGTGGGAACCTTAATTAATTTACTATGGGAGTGCCCAAGTTTGCTGGTTATTGAAAAAAGATGCTGACCAAGCTATCCAGACTGACAGGATGTAGAATCCCATGGTGCACCAAACATCTGCTACTTCGTATACCGGGAGACTTTGAAGGATCGGGATGGGAAAGGAAATTGATATCCACCGCGTTCATGGTTGCCAAGAGGGATTTGGCCATCAAGTGGAGAACAGCGGAAATACCCACAGTGGGAATGTGGAAGGAGGGTATGGAGCATTGTAGGGCAATGGATATAATAATATATAGGAACAGGGGCTGTGCAGCCAAGTTCCAGAAGATCTGGGGAAGTGGGCATAGGCAATATGACGGAAGGAAGAGGCATTTCGCATTACACACAGTAGGGCCCCACTGAAGGGCAAGGACAGTGGACCAAGAAGTAAGGGGTGCAGGAGACTGTGGGAATCGGGGTGGCATGGGAGGGTGGAGGAAGGGGGTTGATGGCCTGCCATATGGTTGGAAGCTGTATGGTCTTTAAGTTGAAGGGGAAAAAAATTGTTTTATACAAAAATAATAACAAATACAGTTGTAGTGGATGAATTGTTGATGATATTCCTCTGGGTATAGGGACTCATATTAGCAGGTTCCCATGAAATGTGCTTGAGGCATCAGGTAAGTCTTTAGGTAACTTCCTTTTATTTAAGTTACATGTAGTAAGAGCATAGATAAATGGAAGGAATATGAACAGGGCCCACCACTGCACTACCCATGTAAGCCAATTTCAAATGACAGCAGCAGAACCCTGAGTGAAGGGCACTCTGTAGAGATATCACACTCACACCTGAAATCACATTATTCATCACAAGGAGCTATTCTCAGGGGTAAAGGAAGTGGCATAACTTACTAGAGATCTTACCTGATGACTCCAGGGACTTCAGGTGGACTTTCATATATTAGTACCATAATTTGATGTTGCTGGAATGTGTGCCCTTAAGGGGAAGTCCAGAATATGAAACACTCGCCTAGTCAATAAGGTTGTAGTGGGTAGATTTTTGTTGATATTCCAATGGGTACAGGAACTAATGTTAGCATTTGACCAATAGACTCATGCCACATCGAATAACTCAAAAAGGGAATGGTGCAAGCAGTCTATTCAAGGTAAAACATCATGGGAAATAGAATGGGATATTCCACATTAGTACCCGGAGACAGTTTTCTTTACGCTTATGTAGAAGAGGATCCAAATGCCTCTACCGGAAGTCCCGCCCCTATTTTGCCTATATGTTGGAAGCCGGAAATTGCGACATACATGACGCCGCTATTGGTACCTATCCCACGAAGAATCCTTGAAACAAGGTATCCATTGAGAAACCCCTACACGATGTACCCAGAGAGAAATGATAGTCTCTTAAAGGAGGTCCCTGAAGAAGTGTGAAGTGATAAAGGCAATAGGCTAGTGACATCACATGAAGCAGAGTTAACGCACCAAGAAGAGGTGCCAAGGAAGAAAGTATATAGACATTACAGAATCTGATGACAAAGTAAATATTTGAGTAACATTTCATGTGCAGAATGAAGATTGTACATGCGAAGAACACTGAAATGCACATCTCTTTATAATTGTACAGCTGCTGCAACGCAAGAAGTCTAAGTAGTCATGAAGGCTGGCTATACGTAGTGAATAGGCTGCAGGCGGTGCCGCCAATATACGTATGTGTATAGAATCTGGATGTTCTATGTCATATTTTAGCAAACTACGACCCGTGAGCAAAAAGGGCTGAAAGAATGGTGCAGCAAAGAAAGATGGTTGAAGGTGGAGGAAGAATCAAGAAGGCTTGTCTGGCCAAGTGTCAAGGGTTGAGACAGCCAAGAAACTGTTCATCTATTCGAGAAGATACAATGAATGTGAGAAGTGAGTCAAGCTCCTGTTGAGGTGCAATGGAAACACACTATGAGTGCCAAGTTCTATTCATTTAATAGTATTAAATATGAAAAAGAAGCTAAAACACAATCTCCTGTCACATGGTGTAGATGAAAATAGACTTTGGGCAAACTATATCGAGACTGAAGATATGAACGTGCTCACACTCCCTTCTATTCTCAGGTGCAGTGATACTTTACAAGGCTGAGTTCAAAGACAATTCGAATGGCAGACAGCAGGACTGATGATTGATGATGTGCTAATCGGATGAGAAGGCATGGTCAAGTACAACCACAATCACCTGGGGTACCAGCCTGCATGCTGCTAGCGAGTGGACTATTCCATAAGGGTACAAGAGTGCCAACCAATTGTAGAGGGGCACATAGCAAGGAGCCCTATAGTTTGAAAGCCAATGAAATGTTGTGTATTTGATGACAATGAAGATGACTTGCACTAGGGGTGGGCATAGTTGTCCACCTGATTACAAAGACCCAATCATAATCCTATTTCTCAACAAAAGTATATCTAGCTGTTCCCTGTAGCCCAACTACAATCCCAGTTAAGGTTTTCTTACTTTGCCACATAGTATGACGCCAATGATGACAAGTTTTTACAATAAATGTGTGTTTTTTCATGTAAAACATTGAGAGACTTGATCGAACGTCCGTTGATGTCCGTTGTTCTCCCTGTTTTAGACAATTGCAAATAAAACAGCTACTTTTTGCCAACTTCCTGAGTCAGTCTTATTATTGATGTAAGAGTAAATTCTGCATCCCCATCCGTCCAATAAATTGTTACCTCGCTTAAAGGTCCTACGGGTTCACGTGGCAGCAGAGATAGGATGGTTTCGAAAAGATCCATCGACCAGTAGGACAATCGGACACCCTCCACCATCTAGCCAGAAGTGGAGTGGCTGATTTATAGAATACTTGCAAGAAGATCGATATAGGTGGGACGGGTCCCTCTTTGATGAAATCCCTCCTGGTTTCCACAGGTGCTGAGCGGACGGAAGGCGACGGTGGTCGATTGGAGGAGGGGAGATGATACCGAAGAACCTTGAGCTGAAGTGCGAGTGGTGAGTAGATTGAGGGGATGGCAAAATAAGGGGATGAGATTGTGGTAATGTAGAAAAGTAACAGGGGTTATTTAAAATATGACGAGGAGCGTTATAGTAAAATGAGGAGCGTTTATAGGGCCCGGTTTCCAACCTCAAGGCAGGTCTAGAAGGAGTCATTTCAAACCCCAATCGGGGTAGAAATCGGCAGCACATAAACAGGTTTATGATAGGGAATGTCTCAAACTCCAATAAGAGTATTTTAGGGGCTAGGAGAAAAGGAGTACCATGGTATATATGTTAAAAGTCGACTAGTCTGTATGTCTATATTTTGTATATTTTTTAAATGAGAAAAGGTGTCGAAGAGCGACAAGAGTAAACTGTGTAAAGTTGATATAGATCTAAAAAGTTATTACCTATTTTAGGTCATTGTCTGTGCCGACTGAAAAGTAGGTTGAGATAATTGAGAAATAGAGGCTTTGAGCAGCGAAGTTTGGAGCGCCCTCATATTTGTTGTTTTTCTGAAACGTATCTGTGTAAACGACAGTAAGTATTAACAGTCAATTGAGACTTGTCACAACGGGAGATATTACTCCACTGATACACCTGTGTAAAAAGCTGCCAAACACGTGCCTAAGCTTAAACAGTATAGTTCGGAATGGGTAATGGGCACAGCAGACAAAATGATAATGCCATGGCCACAAGGAGGATCGCTTTCAAAAGCAATATTGCAACACATGACCACATACTTGTACGCTGCGTACACAGAGAACAAAATTAGAGAAAAGGTTAGCTATTTTAGAGCTCTGGAAAATGTATCAAGAATAGAGCGAGAATCTGCCACCTGAGGATTGGATGCTTAATCAGTGTCAGGAGATAGCTATCAAGCCTTCTGCTCCCCTTGCCTCGCTTGAAGTAAATAGCGTTGATATAGAAAATGCAGGATTGTATCAATTGAAAGAACTAAAGCCAGTGACAGGGTATATGAACCGTCTGCATATAGCAGTGACGATAGTCAAGAAGAGGCGAGAAAAAAGGAGGAGATCTTTAAGATCATACAGAACAAGGAGGCAAAAAACACATGATCGAATGTAATCACAGACATAGAATGAGAGATTAAGAGATGGAAAGGAGAAAAGGATAAAGCTGATGAGGTAAAGCTCGTACAGAACGAATGGATGGGAGGACAGATATTCCTCAAGCTTGATGGGAATTGTATTGAGGAAGCCAGGCAAAGGGAAGATCAAGACGAGCAGGACAGAAAAGATAGGAAACGAGAAAAAAGATTGAAAGAGGGTGAACATGAGAGAAAGAGTAGGCAGAGGTGAGAACAGATGTATCAGGAAGAAAAAGCAAAAGAAAGAAGAAATGGTGGAGGAGCAAAAGAAATATGACAATAGACAGAAGAGCAATCGAAGAATGAGATAAGCAAGAAAGGAAGAGAGAAGAGGAGTAAGCACAGAAATTAATGGATAAAAGAGTACAAAGATGAAGGGATGAAGAGCATAGAGCGAATGAAAGAAAGGAAGAGAAAAGACAAGAAGAGGAAAGAGTTAGATGGGAAGCGAGAAGGCAAAGAGAGTTAGATGAGGAAATGGAGTGAAAGAGGAGACAAAGGGAGTGCGATATTGATCACGTTCAGAAAGAGTTAATGGAACCAAGTCCAGTAATATCATGGCGCAATATAGAGGAGTTCCTCCCGCCACAGGGAGCAACGTCAGGACCGTCTAGAGTAGCCCTATAGGAGAATTTTAACATTGGGAGCATCAGATAGAGGATCTATGAAGCCTATCAAGACCTAAGAGAAAGTGGCAAACCGAGAAGCTAAGGGAAGGGAGAACAGTCCCTGGTCTTCCAATCACAAAGCGAAGAAAGAGACCCATTCAGTCTCGAGCATAGAGCCTTGTCCTCAGACAGGCTGACTTTAGATAAGGGTGAAAGAGAAGAGAGCCATACTAGTTGGGGACTAGATATGTCAGACGAAGAGAGAGAAACCTTCCATGGGGAAGAGGGAGGAGGTGCATGCGGACCCAAGGGAAGTCTGCAGACAGACAAGGAAATGAGATGGTCTGATCTCCAGCAGCCTAAAGATAGGATGCCAGATCCTGTAGCATATCCAGAATGACCTAAAGGACGATTGCATAGCGAGAAAGGAGAGCCACCGCCATATGTGAGCAGGCTGAGGTCATTGCCAGGTAGAAAGCGATCAGGAACCATTGTCCCCACTATGGATAGGCAGATGATGGGAGCCGATTGTGGATTTGGGTTCACACAGTTCCTTTTATTGGAGAAAGGAGGGGCCAGCCCACAGTATATTCCTTGGCCACGAATGAATAAGTATAATTTAAGGTGTAATCTTCTGAATTTAACGTTGGGTGCGGGAAAATGGATTTATGAACTCAAAAAAATGACAGGGGGAAATATATTAGCAATAGGGGGTATTAAGGGTCTCCTAGTAGCCATTCTTGGGGAAAGAGCTGATAACATTTGGACAAGAGCCGGATACTCAAGTGTCACAGCACAGAATACAGCGCACGGTGGAGCGCCATTTAATAATTGTAGAGCAGATGTCTGGAGAGCACTCAGGGTGCAGTATCCTGATATGTCAGATATGGGTGCAATTATGGCGTGTAAGATGAGAGAAGATGAAGATCTGCTAGCTTCCATTCAAAGTATTCAGAAACGGTGGACTCTTAAAATGCAGTGGGGGAAGACAGTGGCAGTGTTTTACCATAACCTATGTCAGGGATTACCAGAGCAGATTCTAAAACAGATTAAGAAATTAGTGGGAATGGAAGTGAAGCCATGGGCAGAAATACAGTTGACCATAGAGCATCACTGTCGGTTTTTGCAAGAGAAAAATAAGAAGAAGGCTGATACTAGAAAACCTGAGGAAGCCAAGTTAGTTCAGAGGAAATTGTCAAAGTACACCATAGAAGGAGCGATGTTGACAAGCAGAGAAGGATTGTGAATGCAACAAGCAGTGGGTGCATCACAGGTGAATAATCAGCCCCAAATGGATCAATGGCGGGAATGGGTTTATGCCGTGAGGCAGAGGAATGGGCAATTCTCAAAAGAGTGGAAATCCTATCCTCCAGCATATAGCTCACAAGCTAGGGATGGGTTTGCCCAAGATCAGATATTGTATCAAGCACAAGCACCACAAATGCAACAGGCATTGCAACCACAGCAAGCACCGTTGAATCTCCTACAAGGGCAGTCACAGCAATCACCCATGCAGATATAGCAGAATGCAAACACAGGGCCGTTACTGACACCAAAAGTAGGGGGGTGTCACTGTGATAGGAGGAAGTCCTTTCCCAGGTACGGGAATAAGTATGTATCGACAATAGGACAGCTCACCGGGCATCTTGATGTGTTCAGTACTATGGGTGACACCAGACCCCAAGAGGAACCAAGTGTTGATGTGACGATCGGAGGCCAATCTTTTTCTTTTTTTAGTAGACACTGGAACTAATTATTCATGTATACGAGAGGGAAAATACCCAATGTCGGGAAATGCCATGAATGTGCAAGGATTCTCTGGAGCTACAAGTCAAGTTTCTTTTACTGATGAATTAGCCATGCTCCATAGGAGAGTATGACATGTCTTTTCCATTATTGTATTCAAGACAGACACTGGTTAACATTCTAGGATGAGACTTAATGACAAAACTTAATATGATGCTTTCTTTTACTGATGAAAGCATAGTGTGTTCTACTCCAAGGATACATTATATGAATGTGGGCAAATGTATATTGGCATTTGCAGGGCAAATGGCTCTGCGAGGAATGCCATTAGAGCCAGAAGTTTTTCTTAATGGGGTATGCATTTTGTTGACATGGCTACCCGGCTTAGTGGGAAAGATTATGAGAATACCTGATAAATTTTTGTTCAGGCCACAGATACCTACGGAGGAATATGGGGGGACAGATTTTTCCCCTAGAGTTAAATGCAGCCATAATGTGATGGGAGATGGCCATGTTCGAAGGAACTGACAATGAGGGCAGGCCATGGAGAACAGTGATTGCTATTGGGGAGGGGTATAGACTGATTGACGTCACAGACAAAGACATGTTTAGAGATGATCCATCAGATGATGAAGAGATATTTGAGATGAGTATTACATATTGGATCCAGATAGAGAAAATACAGATCCCACAGCGAATGGTAATAGTGCAACAGCGCCCAGGATTTTTGATGAAGATTTGGAAAAAGTGCCAACTTTTTATGGACTACAGGCCCCTGTGATGTAGGCCTATTGAAGGGGGTAAGGGAGGTTAAGACTGAGCTGAAACCAGGAGCAATTTTACCTCGGGCAAGACAGTACCCAATTTCTCTAGAGGTGGATGAGGGTATTTTTAAGACTATATCAATCCTGATGGAACAAGTTATTTTAGTGACCTCAGAGTCACTGTGTAATACCATGGTGTATCCTAACAAAAAATCAAAGGGACGGTCATGGAGATTCATAAAAGATATGAGACCGATTAACCAGATTGTAGAAACAGAGTTTCTGTTACACTCACCTGGTATGCGTGGGGACGCCCTTATGCCCTGGTTGCCGGATTCACCCTGGACCTTTCCGATTCTGGACGATGCCTTCTATGGTGGTCGGGCCTGAAAACGCAAGAGGACTGGACTTAGGAACAGATTTCGTTTCCTTGACCTGATGGCCCACTCCTCACCTTGTTATGATGTCTGGCGTGCTCTCCGTCCTGCCTTCTGTGCAGGGGCACGTAGTTTTCTGCGGGTTGAAGCGACCGAGTTAACTTCACTGGTGCTAACCCATTCAAGTGTCTTTAAGGAGGTAAGTCTGGTTATAGCAGTCTTAAAATGTCCTTGCTTTCCTTTCTTGCTATTAATGTCTTTTCTTTGTTTGTTTCCCCTTAGGTGCACGGAGGTTCGGTGGGTGTGCTACTTGGATCAGGCTCCTGCCAGGATGATGGACGCAGGAGCATATAATGAATGGTAGGTTAAGCGCGAAGTGCGGCGCGCTAATGTCTTTTCTTGCTAACCTGTATTCTTTATTCCTTTTCAGATCGCGATGGTCTTTCTGGTTGTGTGAAGATTTCCGGAGTGGAACAGGTCCAGAAATGCCCAGCCAGGTGAGAATTTTGTGATTACTGCCGTGAATGCCGTGAGTAACCTGTTTTAACATTGTCCTTCTTTCTCTCTCCCCCCAGGTGCTTTGTTCCAGTGCGTGCGTGGTATCCTAATGATGCTGCCAACTGGATGGAAGACCGCGAGCAGCAGGAATCGACGGATGGAAAGTTGCAGGTAAGCAGAGACTGCTAATGATGTTCTTTTGTCTCCTCTGCAGGTCTGCTATTCAAGGATCGCCGGTTGCTGGTCTCTGAACACGATGAGCGTCACGCTGCTGGCTGCAGAATAATGCGAAGCACGTTCTGTAGCTTGGGTTGGTTTATATAGCCCTCTGTAAAGTAGTCTAGGTAAAGTAGTCCGGGCTACTACACCCTAAAACACTGCACCGCACAGTCTGGTTCTTAGGAACTAGACTGTGTGGGTGCCTCCGTGTTGGCTGCAGGCCTTCACAGAAAAAGTAGTCCCTTCAAGACAATACCCAATCTGAACATGAGCCTGGCGCAAAAGGCGCCAGGACTGACTCCAGGAGAGTCTATGATGATAATGCAAGGCCCTAGGGGCCCCAAGTGAACCCTGAGTCCTAATCCTACCTGGCATGTGACCATGCCATTGGGGTTTTGGGTCACGGGTCGTGACAGTTTCCTTTAGTTCCCAATCCGGTGACAATATTGTGTAGTATCCCAGCAGAGGCATGATATTTCACGGTGATTGACTTGACAAATCTATTTTTCTCAATCTTGCTGCATAAGGACTCCCAAGACCTTACGTCATTTATGTTTCGCCAAACTAAACTGAAAAGCACTCGGTTGTCCCAAGGGTACTGTGATTCTCCATCGATCTTTAACAGGGCCCTTCAGATGGACCTAAGTAATATTGATTTGAAAAGTGTTCTGATACAGTACGTAGATTATATTTTGGTTTGTAGCACAACAGAAGATGAGTGTAGACAAGACTTGATTCAGTTAATGACTATCCTGGCAGACAGGGGATATAAGGTAGACAAAGAGAAGTTGCATTATTGTCAAGAAGAAGTGTTGTATATAGGCCAGTTGATCTCACATGAGGGAAAAAGGGTCACACCTGAAAGAGCTGAAGCAATTATCAAAACAGCAAAACCGCACACGGTAATACACATGTAACAGCTTTTGGGATTATGCAGCTATGTTAGAGAATGGGTGTTTGAATTTAGTTCATACACCAGACCACCCTTGCAGGCTTTGAAGAAAGCACATGTGAATAAGGAAAAAATAGAATGGACTGAGGAAATGGAGGGAGAGTAACAGTGTACAGTGACTGCGCCTATGTGATGTCAACTGTGCATGCAGGGCTAGCACGTTGGAAAAGGAGGGGCTACCTCTGAGAGAATGGCACTCCAATGCAACATGCAGCATTATTGGACAGGCTCATCAAACCACTACAACTCTCAGTAGCCATTGCAATTGTTAAATGTGCAGCACATACTAAGTGAACTGAATTTATCTCTCACGGGAACAAAGCCGCAGACGGAAAGGCCAAGAGGGTTGCATATTCACCAGATATTTAAAGTTTTGATACTCCTGATGTAAAGGAAAAAGTTGTCACGATCATGACAGTAAATGATGGGTTTAATAATTTATAGAGAACACAGTTCATTGAGGTTCAAGGCAGTGCGCCACAGGAAGAGCAGGAATTGTGGAAACAAAGGGGGTGTTCATTGTCCCCCTCTGAAGCATTATGGTGACAGGACAGCACTGGAAAGCTGGTGACCAGTAGCTTTGTTAAGGGTAGCGCTTGAACAGCTGCACTACCCCGCACATGTAACTAGGGAAAGCCTTGCAGCAGCTATTGTGGAGGACTGGTTCGTACCGAACCTGTTAGAACACGATGCATCTAATGTAGTAAATTGCTTTGTATGTCAAAAGTTTACTGCTGGGTATACACTGCGAATGATCAGAGGAGTGATTCCTTGACCGAATGGTCCGTTTCAGCATTTACATATTGATTATGTGGATATGCTGCAAGCATGTAGTGGATACAGGTATATGATAGTGTGGTGTGTCCCTTTTCTAGGTGGATTGAATCAGGTCCTTTTACACACCCTAATGCCACTTGCACCGCAAAGTTTTTAGTCAGAGAAGTCTTTCTCAAATGGGGAGTATGTGAGGTGCTGAGATCCGACAATGGACCCCATTTTGTTAATGAAGTATTTGAACAGATCAGTCTATTACTAAGTATAAAACCTAAGGTTTCTTCTGCTTATCACCCGCAAGTGAATGGGGTATGTGAGATACACAGTGCTCTCCTTAAAGAGAGAATTGCCAAATTAAAATTGACACTGAAGAAGGGATGGCTGGACTGCCTGCCCCTTGCATTATATGCATTAAGGAACCAGCCTGGGACGGACCACACTCCACAAGCTTGTGACAGGGAAACAAATGAGAATGTCTTTGTCTCCTCCATTGAGGAGCAGAAGTGATGCCCAGAAGACTGAAGAAATGTTAGGAAATGAGTTACGTCCTTATTTGACATGAATGACTGCTAGTATCTTTGTCATTTCAGATCAACTCAAGCACAGGGGGGTCAGTCTCAGGGCACAGATGAAAACCATTCAGCAACCAGAATTCAAGAACTACTTCCTGTACCTAGACTTTTTATTGGACACCCAGTTTTGATAAGGAACTTCACCCGGAAGTGGCACGAGCCACGCTTTAGTGGTCCCTACGAAATATAAAACATTACTCCCTTAGCAGTAAAAGTCCAAGAGAGACGCGTCTGGATCCACGTGAGTGACGTAAAGACATACGCTGGTGAGACCGACGCACCCCCAACTTTCGATTCGGAAGCAAGACATGAAGAAGAAGTCCAGCATGTGCAGACCCGATCGATGACGAGCAAGAAGGACGCTTAGGTGGCTGATTAAATAATTCAAGTGTGCATTTGGACTGTGGCTCACCCTAGACACTCTTTATAGATATTGTGCCAGGAGTGAAAACCCAGTTCTTGAGTCACAGGAATCTTTGAACTGGACTTTGGAAAGTCTAGATGTACTAAATATGCCAAACCAGGAGTTTGAATTTGACGACTGAAAATGTGAGCAGTTTCCAGACTCGTTCCTCAGTGAGTTTCTGTTTGGTTAATCCAGTGGTTCTGACAGATGGCGATGCCCATAGGCTAAGTCTTGCTGTTTTTGTTTTTATACTTCAAGCTTATCCTGCTCTTGTTGGGTGCAGTATTAATATATGCACTTTTCTGCATGGTCCTAAAAATGGTCCTGCAATCAGGAGGCTGCTTATGGTGATAGTTGAACAGATCCTACAGTTACCTGACCATTTAACAGGGTTACCTGATTTAAAAGGGTTTTTTCTTCCTTAAAGCAGTACACAGGCACAATGAGTAATGTCGAGAATGGTACAGTTTTGAGAGTGAGCAAACTCAACGACATGTGGAAAATCTTAAATGGTGGGAATTGATGTATTGTTGCATAATATGCATGCTCAGCATTTATTGTTGTTTTCCTGATTTTGTTGATCCATACTGTTTACTTCATTGGTCCATGCAAGGTAGAAGTCCCTTTGATTCTTCCAACTCCAGTGAATCTCACAGATTTATCTATTACTGAAAGGCCAAGACCATTTGTGATTTTCCCCACACCAGTGGCTTGTGTAAGGTTGCCTATTGCGAAAGCGAATGTACCAATGATATCCCCTGTAGGAAGAACTCTTACTGATATACTTCTTGAGTATTATGCAAGCACTCACTTTGCAAGAGGGAGACACAGGAGAAGCCAAGGGAAGACGATTATGAGTTAAACAATTATCTTGACAGTACAGCGCACTTGGGTAATAACATGTGGTATCAGCACATTAAAAAAGTAAAAAAGTGGGAGAGAGAACGTCCAAGGAGTGTTTCTATGTTTGTGCTCTCATACATTATGCTTTGCGGAATTCCAAGATTTTCATAGCTATAGAAGTACCAGTTCAGAAATCTCACTGCCTGACGCACCTTGCACTCTGCCATACCAGTGGTCAGTTCCAGGGTCGAACAGCATCCTTGGTATGGGTGACTGAGAAGACAGCTCCAGAAGAAGATGATTAAGTGCAAGATTTAAAGGCAAGAGAGAGACCCCAAACCAGAGATCACGTGATAAGATATGAACAGCCTGGAATAAATGGAACAGGAATCAGATGGGAAGTAAACAAACAGCTCAATTGTCAAGGAAAGCACTACGAAGAAATACAAAGATGCAAGGAGAGAGGTCAGCTGCAAATCAAGGGAACAGTGCTTACTCCAGAGGGATGGGCTGAAGGCCTGGTTATATGTAACGCATTAGCACGAACAGGATACTATGAGCCAGTTATAGATACTGCAGAGAATGAATGCAAACATCATTGGCCAAAGATTGCAAGGTTGCTGACATGGGTTGATGATAAAGGAGGCCCATTGCAGATAGTGCCTCTAGCTAGTGCAGAACTGTGCTTCTGAAATAATGGCACAAGAAAGGTTGGAATGAATCAGCAGTGTGGCCGAATTTTTGAGGTCCCAGGCATGAAGGAAGGAACATTAGTGATAATAGACCACTACTGGGCCTGTGGACCCAGAGCATATATGAAGTTGCCCAAGGACTGGGGAGGGCTGCCTTTCATAGTTCTCATTCACTATCCAGCATTGGTTATTCCAAAGAGTGACCTGAGCATTGAAGAATTCCCAAAAGCAGATGCTCACCTAAGGAAATGGAGATCAGTTGGATATTTTAATCAAACAAAGAGGCAGAACTACTTTTCAGCCAAGTCCATAGAAGCCTTTGATTCTATTCCATATGAACACATGTTGTTCAGTCAGACTGCTGCAGTATTCACGACTATGGTCATACCAGGGATCCAGACAATGGCGAATGTCAAATGGTTACAGATTACCAGATGGGAACTTCTGCAGATGATTAATACTACCATAAAGGGAGTCAACGCTAGCAAGAAAGAATTGAGAGCCATATGACTAATGACTCTGCAGAATAGATATGTCCTGGACATGATTACAGCTATGGATGGAGGTGTTTGTGCCAAAATCTGAGAATCAATTTGCACATTCATACCTTCTCAGGATGACGAGAATGGGACCTTGACAGAGGCCATAACGATGTTGACAAACTTACACATCAAAATGAAAGATGAGACAGGAGATATTGCTGATGATGGCTAGTTTGTATCGATCTTCCCATGGGTTCCACAATGGATGGCTAATAACTTCAAGTTCCTCAGAGCACTATTGATGACGATCATGTTCGGATTCTGTGTGATCAGAATGATAATCACACAGTGCAAGAAGACGCAGAGAAAGCAGTAGTAATGAAGATCATGATCGATGTTGAGTATGGGTTTGGACCCAAAAAGCTGACAGATGAAGAAATAACAAAATATATAGAAGCAACCATTCTAGCACCTGCGGTAACAAAGTTCCTGTATCCAAGAAACCACAAAAAGTATGTGGGAAGATGGATCTACAGCAGTCCGAATGGACAATGTAGTCACATGATACTCGAGTGTTGATGAACATGTAAAATTAGCAGGATCTCTGAAAGGAGTAATGAAGGTATGGACTCCAAAGAAGCACTTTTTCAGATGAGGATGTCTGGATGTGAAGACTGATGGGAGAGTGGTAGATGAATCAACCAGAGGGGGGGGGGAGTAAAGGAGAAGCCAAATGCCTCTACCGGAAGTCCTGCCCACATTTTACCTATATGTTGGAAGTCGTAAATTGTGACATGCACCTGCCAACATGGTACCTATCTGACGAAGTATCCTCGAAACAAGATATCCATTGAGAAAGCCCTACATGATGTACCCGCAGAGAAATGATAGTCTCTTAAAGTAGGTCCCTGAAGAAGTGTGAATTGACAAAGGCAAGAGATTGGTGACATCACATGAAGCAGAGGTAATGCACCAAAAAGAGATGCCAAGGTAGAAAGTATATAGACATTATAGAATCTGATGACGAAGTAAAGAATTGAGCGACATTTCATGTACAGAATGAAGATTGTACGTGCGAAGAGCACTGAAGAAAATGCAAATCGCTTTATAATTGTACAGCAACGCAAATAGACTAAGTAATCATGAAGATGGCTATACGTAGTGAATAGACTGCAGGTGGTGCCGCCAATATATATATGTGTATAGAATCTGGATGTTGCATGTCGTATTTGAGCAAACTAGGACCCATTGAGCAAAAGTGGCTGAAAGTACGGCGCAGCAAAGAAACAAAGCTGAAGATGGAGGAAGAATCGAGAAGGCTTGCCTGGCCCAGTGTCAAGGGCTGAGGCACACAAGAAACTGGTTATCTATTCGAGAAGATACAATGAACGTGAGAAGCGAGGTGAGCTCCTATTGAGGTGCAATGGAAAAGCACTATGAGTGCCATGTTTAATTAATTTAATAGTATATAATATGAAAAAGGAGCTAAAACACGGTCTCCTATAACATGGTGTAGATGAAAATAAACTTTGGCCAAGCTATATCGATACTGAAGATGAGAACGTGCTCTCACTCCCTTCTATTCTCAGGCGCAGTGATACTTTGCAAGGCCGAGCTCAAAGACATTTCAGACAGCAGGAGTGATGATTGACAATGGCTGATTGGGTGGGAAGGCATGGTCAAGTCCACCCACAAGCACCTGGTGCACCAGTTTGCATGCTGCTATCGAGTGGAATATTCCAGAAGGGTACAAGTGTGCCAACCAATTGTCGAGGGCCACCTAGCAAGGAGCCCTATAGTTTGAAAGCCAATGAAACATTGTGTATTTGATGACAATGAAGATGACTTGCCCTAGGGGTGGGCATAGTTGTCCACCTGATTACAGAGACCCAATCATAATCCTATCCCCATATAAAGTATATTTAGATGTTCCCACAGACCAATCACAATCCCAGTTAATTTTTCTTACTTTGCCACATAGTATGACGTCAATGATGACAAGTTTTTACTTTATAAATGTTTCTTTTTTCATGTAAAACGTTGACTTGAGCGAACGTCTATTGATGTCCATTGTACTCCCTGTTTTAGACAACTGCAAATAAAACAGCTAAGTTTTGCCAACTTCCTGAGTCTGTCTTATTATTGATGTAAGAGTACATTCTGCATCCCCATCCATCCAATAACTTGTTACCTCTCTTAAAGGGCCTACTGGTTTGCTTGGAAAGAAACTGATTAGTTACTTTGCGAGCCTTTCCCAATGGTAAGTCCACTCATGCAAATGTGCGACCCTCGCGCTGCTTGTTTTTTTCAAGCCACCATGGAAAGGGAGAAGTAGTCCCTTCTTCTGTTTACTTTTTTTTTCAATTTACTTCAATTGCCATCATGAAAAGGGAGAAGGGACTATATATAGTCCCTTCTCCCCTTCCATGGCGGCCATTATCTTACTGCTCCCTTTGGGCTGTTGTGACCCTCTCTCTTCCTCCAAACATTCTTGTGCATCAATCAGCACTATGCTCCTATGACTAAATATTATATCTCATCTTCTTTTAATCCCATGCTCCTGTTCATTTCTTCTTCTCTTCTCCTCATCTCCCTCATGTCATCTTCCTCTTACCTTCTTTGCAACCTGCATACTTTCATTCTTTGGGCTTCTATCTCTACTCGTTTCTTTTCTTTTAATCTCTCCTTTTCTTTCCTTGGCTCATATCTTCGTTCATCCCTTCAGTTGCATTTTTAATCCCTCTCTTCTTTGTATGCGCTTTCCTCCTCCTTCTCTTTCTTTTCCTGCTCTTCTGTCTCCTCTCTTTCTCGAATCCTATCAATGACCTTCTCATCTAGCTTAAGTAATATCTGTCGTTCCATCCATTCATTATGTGCTATTGTTATTCCCTTAGCTGTATCCTTTTTCGTTTAGTTTCTTCCTCTGTCTCTATTTGTCCGTCTTGCCTGTCCTTTCTCTTATCACGCTGTTCATTGTGTGTTGGTATATCTTTGCGCTCTCTGCTTTTGCTCTCTTCCGCATTATCCTTGCTGCTATAAGGGCCGGGCACATAATGTTGGATTAACATACCCAGCCACTGCTTTTAATTACTTAAAAGGGTAAAATCCCTTATCCTCTGGATCTACGCTCTTACCTTTAGGAGGGGAAAGAGGAGCCGAAAGCATTTTATTCTCCCCTTTATGCTGATTGAGCATCTCCTCCCTCTCGGCTGGATATTCTTTTCTCACTCTGGTACATAATTCTCAAATGGCCAGTCTTTTCTGTAACTTTTTACCTTATATGTAGCGTGCAGATATGTTGTCATATGCCGCAATATGTTTTTTGACATCAAACCCTCCTGAAGACATGGCATGATTGTGTTATTAGTCGTACCTTGGACCGATTATCTTCGCTATGTATCTCACCAATGTCCTACACGGAGGTAAAAGAGGTGTGTTCCCCAGGATGATGAATCGGTTTCGATCGTCAATACTTACCCGTTCATTTATTCAAGTCTTTATTTGATCAAATATACCACACTGATCAATTGGCACAGGCACCATTGATTACTGTTTATTATCCCAAAAAGAAATGGTTTAACTACTTACTTTTTTATTTAAAAATGTATGCAATGATATTCTGTTTTCTCCTTTGTTTATACTTTCTATCAAGTTTTATTTTCTCGTTCTTTTATTATTATTATGCTAAGAGTCTCTTCTTTATTTATACATTAATTTCCTTACATTTTTTCCTTCCTGATTGATGTCAATCTCTTTGTCCAAATGCTCACCAACCTCCTTAATATTTTACTATCGTTTTATATTTATTAGTCTAAACACAACAAAAGATTTGTATTTATATTTGTATAACCCCACTCATGTGTGTGTTTGTTTGTTTGTTTGTTTGTTTGTTTATTGATTTGATAATGCGCACCAAACCCTTGGGTAGCTGTGTGCAGCAGTACAAGAAGTCTCGAAGCTTAGTTACAGTGCTTGTCGCAGGCAGGTACATGCGTGTGCATACATACATACAATGTAGTGCAAAAATGTGCATGTCGGGGAGCATAGAGGATATAGATATACATATAAGCATGACAATACAGTGCTTAACATTGCATATACTTTGAGGGCAAGCCTGCAGCCAGGGAGAGCATAGTCAGGTGCAATGGTTACAATAGTTGTGTCAGGTGCAGTGGTTGCTGTAGTTGTGTCCGGTGGGTCAAGTAGCAATGGGGAAGGGTAGAAGCGGTTATGAGTCGTTAATGCAAAGGCATTTGAGTGCATTATGTCTAAATTTGGCGTAAGGTTGAGGTAGTCTGAGGTCAAGTGGGAGCATGTTCCATGATTGCACAGCTTTAACAGGGAAACTAGTTCCTCCCGCCGTGGACCATTTAAATCTAGGAATCTCAAACATAGATGTATTCGCAGATCTTGTATGTCGGGTGGTTGTTCTCCTAGAGATTTTTTCCGACAAGTAGGGGGGTGCTAGATTGTTTAGACATTTAGAGGTGAGAGAGACTGTTTTAAGGAAAATTCTGTCCTTTATTTTTAACGAATGAGTCGCTTTCCTGAATTTAGTGATGTGCTCTCTGCAGGGGATATTCAGCGCTGCTCTCAAGGCATTGTTTTTCAAGCTTTGTCTGTGACATACTTGTTGGCTGCTGAGTACAGGGTGTTGCAATAGTCTAATCTGGACATTATGAGAGCATTGGCCAGGGTAATGCAGCTGGCACTGGAGAGGAATGGTCTGGAGGCTCGGATGAGTTTGCAAGTATAGGCTGTTGTGGAGGCAAGGGAATTGACTTGCTTCTTGAGGGTGAGAGAGGGATCCAGGTAGAATCCTAGGGTTTCTACCACAGGCATCACCTTGATGATATTATGATCCATGTTGAAGGATGTGTAGTTTGGGGTTAGTTTTTTTAGATTAGTGTCAGAGCCGAGGATTAGTATCTCGGTTTTATCGTCATTCAGGCAGAGGCCATGAGACGCCATCCATGCCTGAATGAGCATATATATCTTGTTCACCAAGGCTGAGTCCGCTTCGAAGTTGCCCGAAAGGGGTATGAGGATCTGGGTGTCATCTGCATAGTTAGTGTAGGTGACGCCCAGTCTGTCCAACTTGTCGAACAACGGCTTGGTGAAAATGTTGTACATAGTGAGTGAGACACAGGACCCCTGTGGGACTCTGCATGTTATTTGGATGGGATCAGCGGAGGCTGAGGTGGAGAAAACTCTCATGGACCGGTTAGCTAGAAAGGAGTGGACCCAGGCTATAGCTTCCCCTGTGAAGTTCACAGCAAGCCTGAGATGGCTGCATAAAACTGCATGATCCACCAAGTCGAAGGCTGCCGACAAGTCCAGTAGGAGTAGCAAAGCTGTTTTTCCACTAACCTTTAGCTCCTCGATTTGTGTCTTGAGGTCTAGCAAGGCTGTTTCGGTGCCATGGAGGGGGCGGAAGCCCGATTGCTGAGAGCCTAGCAGGTGATTGGCTTCCAGGTAGTCCTGAATGTGTAAGTAGGCAAATCTATCGATAATTTTAAGTAGGAAAGGCACGGTGGTGATAGGTCTGTAATTGGTTGGGATGGAAGGATCAAGGGTTTGTTTTTTAAGTAAGGGAAGGACCCAGGATTCTTTCAGATTGCTAGGTACTGTATTTGATTTAAAGGAGGAGTTTATGAGATTCGAGATGAAGGGGGCTAGGTCCCTAGCTGCATCCTTTATTATTTGTGCTGGGCAACTGTCGCCCTTACAGTTGGAGGGTTTGAGGGAGAGTATGACTTTTTCTGTATCAATAATTGAGATAGTCTTGAAGCTAAAGGGTGGAATAGTTCTGATCTCAGTGGGCAGTGGTAGCTGTTGATCAGAGAGGGGCAGTGTGGCCTTTTTGTTAGCAATTTTGAGTTGGAGAGTGGAGATTTTATTTGATAGGGCATTTTGTATGTTAGTGCACCATATCTTGTCCTTGGGGACAGTGTCTACCAGTTGGATTGGGTATTCCATTTCACGGAGGATGGAGAAGAGTTCCTTAGTGTTTGATTTGGCTTTTGTGGTTCTGTCATTGAATATATTTCTTTTGTGATGATGATTTCTTTTTTATAGAGTTTGGATAATTGGGTTAATTTGTCTTTGTTATTGTCAGTAGGGGAGCTGCGCCAAATAGCTTCAAGCTTTCTTTTTTGTTTTCTTAGATCCTTGAGTTGGGGAGTGAACCAGGCATTCAAATGCGCTTCCTGCTTGCCTTTGCGCAGTTTATCTGGTGCGATAGTATCTAGTGCTTTGGTCATGGCGTTGTTGAAGGTATCAACTAGAGTGTCAGGATCGGCGTTGTTTCCAGTCCATTGATAGCGGGAAGGAGGAGGGGGATGAGTTTTTCCGCAGTAATGTCCTTGTTACTTCTGGTAGGGAGGGGGGGTGCCATACTGATGGTTTTAGGATCAAGTGTAGCGGTGAAGGTTATTAAGTAGTGGTCCGTCCAGGGTTCGGGACGGTGTTGGTAATGGCAATATTGCATTTAAGATTGGATACCCAGTCGAGGGTCCTGCCCTTAATGTGGGTGGGAGGGAGGACTTTTTGGGTAAGCCCGTGATCATTAAGTAGGGCTGCTATTGATTGGGCATGTTTGTTGTCTATATCGTTAAAGCCAATATTATAGTCACCCATCAACAGGGTTTGTGAGTGGTCTTTAGTATTGTTAGCTATGAGACTAGTTAGGTCATCTTCGAAGGTTCCTAGGGTTCGCGGGGGCTTGTATATCAGGTGGTGAGGTGGCGAGTCTAATGGGAAAGTGGTTTTGGAGATGATGGCTAGACCACCACCTCTGGCATTAGGCCTATCTGCTCTGAGAATCTGGTGGCTGTCAGGTACAGCTATCATAAGGGTAGGTCCTGCTGCCTTGTGGAGCCAGGTCTCTGTTATGGCGAGTAGGTCCAAGTTGTCATTGTTTAGGATGTCTGCAATTTCGGTAGCGTGGTCTACCATAAATCTAGCATTGATGAGCGACCCAGTTAGCATCAGGGTGCTCTTGGGTTTGGATATATGTGGAGGTTTAGTTGTGTGGATATTTTGGCTAATGTTATTCTTTTTGTAGGTATGGGCAGGCACAGAGTTTAGGGTATTTAGTCTGGTTGCCTGTGCTCGCTTAGACAGGAGGTCATTGTGTTGGGTAGTGTACTTTTTCAATGTGACTGCTTATGCCTTTGTTTACTATTTTAGTAAATGTATCCCTTCTTCGTTTCACTCAATTTTGGAGTATCATAGGCACTCTTCTGCAGGCCTTGCCTCAGGAATCCATAACACCCCTATTTAGAGTCTTTACTTAATTGCATACCCTTCTGCCCCTTTGGAACTAGGAATCGAGGTATCTAGCTCTTCTCTTTTTCATCTCCCCAAAAAATCCCATTAATTTGTATACATATTATTTACAACACAATCCCTCCCACTATTTTTGCCACCTTCATTGTTCTACTTATATCCGTGACGTGCTAGAGTCCCTCGGCATCAACACTCCCTCAACCGACAAGTTCACCTTCCATCCATGGGGAATCTACAGGGAACGGGACAGGAATTTCATCAAAGGGGGACCTGTCAACCAAATCTTCTATAAGCCCTGCCGCGAAAAGGGCTGCCGTCTGTTTTGCTGCATTACATTTCGAGCAATCAGCTGTGATAGAACGCTCGAATACGGAACAAATTGTTACCTGTACCTTTAATCTGCCTCCGGTCCCGCCCCCTGGAAGAAGGAGGAAGGAGGAAGTGACTAGAAAAAGGGGACCCAGCAGCCCTTGCGGCGATAAGCCCTGCCACGAAAAGGGCTGCCTTCTGTTTTGCTGCATTACATTTCGAGCAATCAGCTGTGATAGAACGCTCGAATACGGAATGAATTGGTGCCTGTACCTTTAATCTGCCTCCGGTCCCACCCCCTGGAAGAAGGAGGAAGGAGGAACTGACTAGAAAAAGGGGACCCAGCAGCCCTTGCGGCGATAAGCCCTGCCGCGAAAAGGGCTGCCGTCTGTTTTGCTGTTTGGCTGGACGCTGGCCCTGGGCTGAGGCTATTAAGATACACTCAGACACAAAGATGTCGCTAGTGGAGAATCCAAGTAAGTCCCCCTCGACGTAAATGTTTGACCGCATCGTGCGTTACCATTCAGAATATACAGACATTTGAATTACCTGGGCGACAGAGTTAAAGAATCATCTATAATAGCATGTGCCTGGAAATCAAATTCTGCTAGAACAAAGGCAAAACTGGAGACTGTCAAGGCTTTGACCTCTTTGATCCCATTAGACGAAATTTACTTGATATTGACATATACAGAGTAATTGAGAAATTATCATGGCAACGAGATATAATTTGAGAAGCGGCCCAGCGGGGGAAGAACATAAGGATCAGGAGGGGAGAGCCCTAGAAATCATCACGCTCCAATGCAACACGATAACACCCTGCAGGAGCTGCAAATGTGTATTCCCGCAGGGCATCCGGGTTAACACATGCACAAACACATAACCCTACTCTTTCACATCAGAGCAGAAGGGTAGACCCGGGACATATAGCTTCCTCCCTGGTTTCAACGCTCAAACGAGGTAAAGATTATACACTTACGAACTCAAATATTAAAGGGACCATAGATCATTATTTCCAGAGAGGAGGGCAGAGAAGCCGGAATGAAGGAGAGGGTGCACAAACTCCCATGATTTGCAATGCAAACTCTGTGAATGAAACGAGAAATATTTCTTTGCAAATGGCAAGCCTTGATTTTTCAGAAGGCAGCAATCTGTCTGCAATTCCATCAGGCATTGCGTCAGATTCTGGTCCCCCATTGAATGAAATAATAGATAACAGAAGTGACCCAGAAGTCCAGTTGGGAACGAATTTTCTAATAAACATACATGAACAGACTCCTTCAGTAAGACCCCCAGCAAAGGAACATAGGGCAAACCAGATCACTCTAACAGCGCTGCATTTTGTCCTCAATTCCTTGGTAGGGGTCCTGGAGGCAACAAAGAGTGACACCCAAGCCCACACCGGAATCTTGTTAGAGATATCTAAAGATTTTGACCTGTTTGAGTCCTCAATAGTGGGCCTTACTTCTGCTATAAATAGTACAATTCTACCTACGATAACATCATTGACAGGAACTTTGGCATCCCAAAATATGGAGATAGCCAACATTAATAAAATGCTTCAAAGCATAAGAGTAGATGGAAAAGAAATTAAGTCAATGTTGTATAACTTGACCCAGATGCAAGGAAACGATAAAGGACAAGAACCACTTTTATTAGTTGAGCCCGTGAAAGAACAGTCTTCAGTCGCTTGGGATGATACACCATTATCCTCATCAGTGATGGAAGAGTTCTGCCGCCTAGCCCATCTGAAGGAGGCTAATCCACAAGACAAGGTGATTTACATAGAGGAAGATTCTCCCCCGAAATCAAGTGATATGGATAATGAAGAAGACGGTGGAGAGGACAAAGAAGAACAAATATTCCAAAGAAAGAGGAGGGGGAGAAAAAAGAAACAAAAAAACGCAAGGCATAAATCACAGCAATTGTCCAGACAAGAAAAGAAATCAAAAAACATGAAAGGAAAGAAATCAACCAATACGGATACAAACAAGTTCATTAACAACTTAGATAATCTATCCAACAAGCAAAATAAAAAGAAGAAGAACAAAGAAGAGAAATTGCTCCCAGTTTTGGAGATGGAGCTGCCTCCTGTGATGGGGTTGGAATTCAATCAAAAGAAGACAAGGGAAAAATCGGACCCCAACATTAAAGAACCATCTAAGAAAACAGTGGCAATACAAACAGAGCAAGTAGGCTGTAAACATTTGGAAAATCTAACTGGCCCAGTTGCGGGTATGAAACCACCATTGATTGCAGAGAAATCAATAAAGTGGTCCCCCATCTTCCTTCCTAGAGCAAAAAGGGCTCCCATAAACCCACCCCAGATAAGAGCTCCTGCATTAAAAATAGCTCCGATATTCCTGCAAGGTCCAAAAAAGACAAATAAAGCATCTGAAGCCCAGGAAAGAGGAGATGAAAGAGTAAGAGAAGTTTACTACCAACCTTGGGCCAAGGGGAGTTGCCATTATCACTATCATCAGAAGAAGCTGCAGTAAATAACCTTCCGTCAGAGCAATCAAATTATAAAGAGTCTGAAAGTCAAAAGGAGGGAGAGCAAGAAGGAAGGGTTGAAAGAGAATTATCCTCGTCTAAAATAAACCCGTTTGCAGTACCGCGGCTTCGGCTTCGGGGTCATAAAGACAAGATGAATTGTAAATATCTAAAATAGAAGGTCACTTTTGATACTGTTCAAAAAGAAACCAGACCTTTATTTATTTTCATCAAGTGATATTGAGTATGTTAAATTCCCTGAAAGGCAAGCAACCCATTTTGTGGAAGTGGGGTTTACATCCAAGGTAGGGGCAAGGGCAGTATTGGATGCAGCAGACCTTTTACAGAGCCAAGGTCTAACCATATATGAAGCTATTCCAGTAGATACTGGGGTAGAGGAAGGAAGGAGGAAAGGAGGGAATGAAGGAGTGAAAACACAAAAAGATCAAGTAAAGGGAACATCAGTGGCTCCCCACGATAAATTGGAGGAGGATAAATGCTCAATGTGGGCACTATTACCAGAGATTTTAACACAAGTCTGCCAGAAATTGGGCATGGGTGAGACCTGTCTTTAGTTGGGAGACTATGAGGGTAGTTAGCTGGAACACGCGGGGCTCCAGTTTGTTTAGGAACCTCAATATGAGATTAGAGGTTTTTGAAAAAAAACGACCTGGTTCTCCTACAGGAGACATGGCTGGTTAATATGCCAGAACTAGAGGGCTTCATAATGACCGCTCAATCAGCAACAACCACCGGGAAAGGAAGGCCAAAGGGAGGTCTGTTAATGGCTTATAAAGCCACTCTCTTCAAAGAAGTAAAAATAATCTCAGACGAACGAGAGGGGATTTTGGCAGTAATATGTGATGCCTTAACATCTAAAGGGTCAAAACAAATAGCAGTAGTAAACTTATATTGGAATCCCGCATGTTCAAAGCTTACTGTTTTTCTGGACTTTCTTTCTAGCGCGCTGACTGAAATAAAACTGTCTTACCCCAATGCATATGTTTTGGTGGTAGGTGATCTAAATTCCCAATGTGTGGAAGGTGGTAAAGGAAGAGGTGTAGCAATTTATAAAGCTATCTCCGCAAATGGAAAAGTGTGGAGATCCTTTTTTAAAGAATGGGATCTGAAAATGGGGAATGGATCCCTAGAAGGAGACATTCCAGCGGCAAGTACATGGTCCCGGGGAGTTTCAGAATCTATTTTGGACTACATGTTTATGTCTCCAGGTATGTTTGTTCAATGTGAAAATATGAGAGTAAGAGAAGGAGGTACAAGCGACCACAAACGACTGGAAATGTCAGTAAAATGGAATAATGTCAGGAAGGTAAAGAGGCAGATTGAGTGCACAGTGGTAAATAATCAGAAAAATCGGTTAGTCAAATATAAGAGGAAAGGAGAGGATTTGAATAAAGCACTGAATAAATGTAAACAAGAGCTAAGCGAAAGAAAATGGAAAGACATGTGCAATCTTTACGTTTTCCATGACTTTTTGTGGTCGGTTGAGGCTCCAAAACCTGTGGTAGGCCAAATGAGAAAAATCCATAAACACACATTTGATAAGCAAACTTGGGAAAAGAAACGTGAGCTGCGGTGGGCAATAAATGCCATTAGAAGGGAAGAACATGTTATAGCCATCAAAGAAATTAAAATAAAGTCAATCAGAAGTATGTATAAACAATGGTCGAAACAACACCGAATGTCCCGCGCCCAGGAAGATGGAGAAACTATGCTCAAAGCAGTTCTAAATAAGAACTAATGGAATTTTTGGTCCTTAATTAATCAACAATCTATGGACCAAGCCGGAGCCCTGTCAAATATGGTCACAGAATTGGAGTGGGTAAATTTCCTTTCGAAGAAATACACTAAGCCGAGGGAGGGGTTTATCTTTTCCCATCTCTAGTGTCCAGTGGAACTTGGACATAACGGAAGAGGACATTCATGCCCTTATAAGAAAGTCTTCAGCCTCAAGGGCGGCTGGCCCAAGTGGTTTAACATATCAAGTTTTGAAGCGAAACCCCAAAAGGTGGGCTGGTCTCTTAAACACCCTATTTCATGGGATTTTGGGGCTCAAAATGATCCCGTCATCTTGGAAATCGGGAATTCTTGTCCAAATATTCAAGAAGGGGGACAGAAGAGATCCCCTGAATTATAGACCGATTACCCTCCTTGACGTGGAAAGTAAGTTGTTTTCCAGTCTAGTGTTGAGAGATCTGGAACATTGGGCTGAGTTAAATAACATTCTTCCAAAACAACAGACTGGCTTTCGAAAGGGTCATTCTTCATCCCTAAATGGCATAGTACTTTCTACTCTTTGCAGCATTAAGGAAGGGGGAAAATTGCACGATTATATGGCACATTTATAGATCTATCAAGCGCTTTTGATTTGGTAAATCAGGATAGATTATGGTTTAAATTAAAAGACAGGGGAGCTTCAGCCCAACTGATTGATATTTTGGTTTCACTTCATAAAGGAAATACGGTCCAAGTAAAATTAAACGCAGAGGGGTTTTTATCAACACACATTCCGGTGAAGAGGGGGGTGAGGCAGGGGTGTATGTCTGCTCCCTTCTTGTTCAGTTTTTACTTGGCAGACTTTGGACAGGAGGTCGACATTGCAGCATTGGGCAGTGCCAAGTTAGGCACAAATCCAATAAAGTGGCTCATATATGCAGATGATATCATCCTCCTGGACAGGACACCCGTGGGCCTTCAGAGGTTGTTAAATGCCCTGGATCAATATATGACAGAAAATGATCTTAAAGTTAACCCGGAGAAATCTAAAATTGTGATTTTTGGAAGGAAAGGTGGTAGAGGAGAGAAATATGGGTGGTCAATGGGGTCAATGGGGGACATACGAATTCCGGTAACTGAGGAGGTGATTTACTTGGGCTACACTGTATGCAACACCTAGAGTTTGCACGATGTGGGCAGAGATGCTACAAAAATGCATACAATTGGTGACCCAACTACAGAAAATAATTAAGCAGTACTGTAAATTCTCTCTTCTTCCCGCCATTCGCTTCTATCGAGCAAAAATCGTGCCAATTCTTTTTTTTTTTGTAAATTGGTTTTATTGTTTTTCAAACCTAGAGAATGCAGTTTTCATTACAAAGAATACAGAATAACTCAACTGCTTTACATTTGCACATATTTAACGACTAACCACAACTTGACCCCCTCCCCGCTCCCCCCAGCCTGCAGCCCTTGAAGCGACAGTTGGTCTAAGGTAATTTTTACAGTCCGGCGAAGGAGTTCATAGGCAAAAGAATTTTTGGAAAAGTGGCATTTGCATAAGACATTTCAAAATTAACATTAGAGCAGTAGGCAGATCATTGCAATGGCGCTTTGGCTATATCATGCTGCACACTCAACTTTGTGCGATATACTTGGCTCGGAACCCGGACCATTCATTGTCAATGGAAGTGCGGTCACCATGAATGGCTGCTGTTAGATTGTCCATGTTGAAGATATTACGGGAGACGTTGATCCACTCAGCTTTAGTTGGTAAATTAATTCTTTTCCACACAGTTGTAAGGCAGGCCCTCGCAGCAAGCAAGAGCCCATGCGTCATTATGGGAAATTTGGTTGTTTGTTCTTCTGTTTCGACCAAACCAAATAGGATCAAGAGTGGGTGCTTCTCCCTTTCCTCTCCTTCAACCTCTTTTATCCAACTGAGTACTTCGTCCCAATATGCCTGGACCGCCCTACATCCCCACCACATGTGCCAATAGTCCGCTTTCTGGCCACAGCCCCGCCAGCAGAAAGGACTCACATCCTGATACATCCTGGCTAGTCGGAGTGGGTCGTACTGCCACCTATACAAAAGCTTGATCCTGTGTAGTTTGTACTGGCAGGAGATAGAGGTTTTCGAGGTCCTTCTACAAATCTTGAGCCATGTTTCTGGGGTGAGATGTCTCCCAAGGTCTTTTTCCCACTTTTGTTTCAGAGCGATTGAGGGGGTTGTGTTGACTCCAACTAGTGCTGCATACATTGCACTGATGAGTCCCTTGGAGCTTATGTATGTGTCTAGAATTTTTTCGAACAGTGTGAGGTCTCTCTGTAGGGCCTCCCTCCATACCTCCCGGGTCATAACACCTTTTAGTCTTAGGTATTGGAAAACTGAGAGCCGACCTATGCCGAGAGATTCTTCCAGCTCTTGGATAGTGATGAAGGCGTTATTCCTCCGTAATTGGCCTGCCCTTTCAAGCCCTGCCTCGTACCATGATTCAAAACTGCCTGGATCGGGAATGTCATCTCGGATGCCCGGGACCCACAAATGCGCCAGGGGGGAGGGCCATGTTGTGACTCCTTTCATTCCTTTGTTTGGTTTCCATATGGCCCATATGGTCCCGAGGATGGGGTGGTTTTTGATGCTATTTCGTAATTGGGGCCCAGGTACCCATAACCATTCCCCCACAATAAAAGGACGAAGATAGTAGTTGTCTAAGCCTATCAATTGGGGGTCTTTTTGTTGTCTGACGTGTGGGATTGGTACTTGCAGTTGTGCTGCTCTATAGTACAGCTCTATGTCTGGGAGACCCACCCCGCCCTCGTCTTTCGGGAGGTGAAGTAAGGCAGCAGGGACCCTGGGTTTTTTGTTTTGCCACAGGAAGGTATGTAGGACTTTTTTGGTGGTTGTAACGAAGTCCCTGGGGAGTTGTATGGGGAGCATCTGAAATAGGTAAAGTAACTTTGGTAGGATTACCATTTTAATGGTGTTCAGTCGGCCCATCCACGAGATGGTGAGCCTTGTCCACCGTTCAATGTCTTTTTGTATTGTGCTTAGCATCGGGGGGAAGATGGCTTCAAACAGGTCACCCAGGTTACGAGTCACATTGATGCCCAGATATCGCAGCGTAGTGAGACTAACCTCCATCCCTAGGGGTGTAAATCGCTCAACCTCTGAGTCCCTACTCTTGTCTAGCGGGAGGAGGACCGATTTCTCTGTGTTGATTTTCAGGCCCGCCAATTGACCATATTCGCCAATTATTTCCATGGCCGCAGGTATCGAGCTCAGGGGGTTCGTTATATGGAGGAGGATATCGTCAGCATATAGGCCTAGCTTGTATTCCTGATCCCCTACTGTAATTCCTCTCACCCTTTTATCAAGTCTAAGCTTCTGTGCCAGTGGTTCGAGAGACAACACAAACAGTATAGCAGATAATGGGCAGCCTTGCCTGGTGCCTCTCTCTAATGGGAACCACCTTGAATAACCACCGTTCACTGCCACAGAGGTCCAGGGAGCTGAAAATATTGCCTTAATGGCGCGGCGTATTTTGGGGCCAAGACCTATCCACACTAGAACTCTTTCTAGGAACTCCCAATCGACTCTGTCGAAGGCTTTTTAGGCATCAAGCGACAGGAGGGTGGGGTCGTCATTCCTCCCCTGTGCCGCGTGTATCAAGTGTAACGTCTTCCTCATCGTGTCAGCTCCCTGCCTTCACGCCACAAAGCCGACCTGGTCCGTGTGTATTAATTTCGGCAAATGCGTTTCTAATCTGGCCGCTATCACTCTTGCATATATCTTGGCATCTATGTTAAGGAGTGATATGGGGCGATATGACCCACAGTATTTGGGGGTCTCTGTCTTCTTTTGGGATGACCGTTAGAAGGGCCTGAGCAAAGGACGGGGGTGCCTGCCCTGTTTCAAAGGTGTGGTTGAATAGAGTCACCAGGAAGGGGGTAAGGAACGCAGTGAACGTCTTGTAGAAGCCCGCAGTGAAGCCATCGTCCCCGGGCGCCTTTCCTGACTTGAGACGTTTAATGGCATCAGCCACCTCCTCCTCAGTGACCGGAGTGTCAAGAGCTTCCGCCTCCGGGTGTGTAAGCATCGGGAGATCTGTCTCTTTGAGATAGGCATCTACACTCCCCGGTGGGGGAGGAGGGTCACAGGTATATAAATCTTCATAAAAGAAGGCAAATGCCTCTTGTATGCCCTCTGCGGAGGATTCTGTTGTATCCACGAGAGTGCCATCTGTCCTCTCTATAACGTCTACCCATCTTTCTGCCCTTTGCGCACGGAGCCTTGCCGCAAGAAGGGCATCGGCCTTATCTCCTTTTTCATAGTACTTTTGTTTCAGGTATTGTAAGGTCTGGGTCACCTTGTTCATCTCAAGGGCTTTTAGCTCCTCCCGTAATGCCTTAGCTTCCGCAAGGTGTGTAGCTCTACGTTGAGGAGATGTCTGGGCTAGACTCTCTGCTTCGCCTAATTTCTTTCTAACGTTAGCCTCCAGCAAGGTGCGTTCCCTCTTTTTCCTCGCCCCCTCCCTGATTAGGATCCCACGCCACGCGGCCTTTGCCACTTCCCAGACATTCACCTTTGCGACTTCACCCGTATCATTGGTCATGAAGAATTGTTTGATTTCATTTTCCAATTCCTCCCTGAAAACCACATCCGACCACAATGTTTCGTTGCACCTCCACTTAGTGTTGCGATGGGCAAGGCCATCCCAGTCTAGTTCCGCCATAACCATGTCATGGTCAGACCATGCAATAGGATGTATGTCTGCGGTGTGGAGTATTCTCATCAGGTCTTCCGAGAGGAACTGATAGTCTATTCTTGTGAGCGTGTCATGAGGGGTGGATCGAAAGGTAAATGCTTTGTCCATTGGATGTAAGTGACGCCAACTGTCCGAGAGGCCGGACAGGGCAAGCATTGTTTTAATTTCTGCATGTTCCTACGACCGGGGAGGTTGAGAGACATTGTGTGCGGTTTGCCTATCCGTGGCACTGTTCATCCATGTGTTGAAGTCGCTCCAAGAATAGTATGACCTTGCGATTTATTAAACAGCCATTCGGTCGTTTTAAGGAGGAATCTTTTTTGGCCTTGATTGGGTGCATACATTGTGGCAAGGGTCACGACTGTGTTCTGAATGGATCCCACTATTAACATGGCCCTACCCTCCGTGTCAGACCAGGAATTTAGGATCTTCATGTGGAGATTCTTCCGGACCAGGATCCCCACCCCGGCTTTCTTGAGGACACCCGAACTCCAATATGTATGCCCCACCAGACCACTGGGGATCCCCTTCTCGCTACCCTTCTGATATTTCGTCTCTTGTAAGAACATAATATCAATGTTCGACCTCTCAAATTCCCTCGCTACCAGCAAGCGTTTAGTGGGGGAATTCAAGCCTTTTACATTGAGTGTGCATATACGTAGCTTGTGATGTCTAGATGTTGCTGCCATTGCAATGTGTGAGGTAGCCCCATAAGTGCACCTGCCTCAATGTCTCTGCTCTAAGCGCCTGCCATATGCCTATTCCTACACAAGTAAGCTGGTTCCTAAGTGGCCTTATGGGGGCCGCTGACCATCTTTGTCGCTCAACCTTCAACATTATTAAGTGTGCCTTTCTCTTCTTCTCATTTTCGTATTCATCCGTTCCACCTGACCTTTCCAGTCGCACTAGCCCACCCCCCCCTAAACCAGACGGCGTCTGATCCGGCTGGGTTATGTTCACCCAATCGTCTTCGGACCACCAACGGGAACCGCACCTCAAACGGTCCCAACCACATAATTATAAAACATAACCATGAGCCCCCAACTCCCCCCCTGCATATGTAAAGATGTTAACGAACTGAGCTGCATTTCAACAATAGGATCTCAGTCATTTGCGCCCGATATTCGGCCCCCGGTAAAACTTTGTAAGGGCCCCCCTTCATTTTCATATCGGTTCACACCACCTCTTACGTGCTACCCTTTCTCGGGCCTCACACAGACCTCTGCTTCCTCCATCTTCTTTAGGGTCCACTTAAGCGCATCGAGTCACATCATCTTAGTGTACCCTCATCCCAGGTTGCTTTGCGAGCACCTCTTCCGCATGAGGTGAGGTGGTGTGAGGACAACGATTTCACCCTCCCCCGTTGCTACCCAATGGGTGTCCATCCGACGTTCTCCAGGGTCTCTAGTTAGCCTAATGTCCGTCGTCAGGTGCACCCATGAAAAGAGAAACAGGTAAAGGAACAAAGTGGGTTCAATGTTCAGTGTCCGGGGAGGCGTTCATCCGTCTATATTTCCTGGCGCCCTGCATCTTCTTTCTCTGTGGACCTTTGATGTGCCATTCCTTTGCCTCCGGCCTGTTTCTGCTCTGTGACGGTTCCTCCTCTTGGGTACTCAATAGATCAAATATGCAGCACCTAATATCCTTTTCTGAGACTAGTTTGATGGCATTACTTTCCCATTCAAAGGAGAGTGAGAAGGGATAACCCCAACGGTATCGGACCCCTTTTTCTTTCAGCATTTTGGTGAGTGGTTGGCACTTTCTCCGTATTGCTAGTGTGAGGGAGGATAGGTCTTGATATATGGAGACATGTACCGGGCCCAACGCGAATTGCAGAGTGTTTCTGGCCTTGTCTGCGTAATAATGGAATCGGGCAAGCACCGATCGTGGGCCTCCTGGTTTTCTCCCAGCCCTGTGCACACGTTCAATTTTGGGCTCATCAATTGAGTCATCATTGAAAAGCAACTTCATTATGCTATGCAATGTTCTTTTCAGGTCTGACTCGGTCTCGACTTCATTCTCCGGAATTCCGAAGATGCGTATGTTATTGCGCTGATCCCTGTTTTCCAAGTCATCGATTTTTAGGCAAAATTCCTCTTCCCTAGCTTCGAGTCCAGCGAGTCGCACGTCCATCTGGGTCTCCAGGGTGTTCAGCAAGGTCTGGTTGTGCTCAACTTCCTCAAGCCTGTCCTCCATCTTGTCCATTCTTTGAGTTATTTTATCGATCCTGCCGCCGATGTCAGCTCTCATAATCCGCATTTCGTTGAGGATATCGGCGACGTCCGCTTTGGTGGAGGCTGCCTCGGGGCCCGGTGTTGACATAGTGGCGACTTCGGGTGCGCAGTAGCCGTGTTGCGAGGGTGAGAACTGGTATGCTGCCAGTCTCTCCTTGGCGTTCATACGTTGGGTTTGGCTGTGTTTGGGCAGGAGATCCCACCAAGGGTACAGTCAAAGAGTGGAAATCGGGGCTTGTCCCTGGTTCCACAGCCACCCGACTGAATATGGTTCAAGGTTGGCGGGTGCCCTCTGGAAGAGGAGTCTGGGCAGTTGAGGAGGGCAGGGTGCGTGCTGGTCCTTGGTTCATTGGGGGGCACCCGTTTAACCTTGTTGAGGTCCAGTAGAGGCAGGCCTTGTTATGGACGTTGGCTCTGAGAAGGGCGCATGCCCCGCAGAACGTGGGGGCCCAGCTCTCAGTGCGGGGGCGCCTTTCCAATGCGAGGGGTTCTCCGCTGTCGGCGAGGTCTTGGGTGTAGGCCCAGGCAAGATGGCGTGGGGGAGATCTCCTGACCAGTAGCTTTTAAATTGAGGTTCAGGCCCCGGAGGGGGCAAAAGATTGGTGGTTGTGCAGAGGAGGGCACACGCCCCATAGATGGGGGCCCAACCCTCTGTACTGTCCTCACCTCGGGCGCAAATCCCTCGCCCCGATTTCTGTGGCTGGCTGTGGCGTCTAAGTCTCCCAGGGCACTGCGCTTGTTCTAAGGAGCAGCTGGGCCAAGGGCGTAGGCCGCGTTCGATACATACAGCGGCCCGCTTGTCTGGCCTAGATGTGGGGGCCCTCTTGAGGCCGTGTGCCACCTATCACAGTGGCCCGATTATGGTGGGCGGTTCTCGTCTGCACCCCAAACGCTATCTTCGGCCCCGGGCCCTTGATGAGGAGAGTGCCGGGGGGGATAGGGAGGACCCCTGGCCAGGCAAAGCGCCGCTGCGTGCTCCGAGGGGGGGTTCACTTACCCTCTCCACAGTTTCCTTTCGCTCATGGCCTGGAGCTGCTCGGGTAGCTGCGCGGGTATTGCGGCCACACTCTCCCGCCCCAGGTGGTCGTTCGCCCCGCAGGCGAAGCGGGACAGGTGGAAGGGCTGCGGCCGCCGAGGGTTCGCAGCAGGGCCTGCGTCGTTCGCAGTCGGCTCGTGGAGGGAGCCGGGTTCCTCGATGTGGCGCGTAGTCGCTTCCCGCTTTCCGGCTGCTGCGTGTGCGGCGGAGAGGGGCCTTGCTGTCGGATGGACTTTACTCCGGGATGGGAAGTCCGTTTTTCACCCAGACTTCGCTCAGCGGGTGGGGGGCCACTTCGGGTGGCATGAGCAGCAGTTACTTCTCCACGGGGGGGGTCAAAAGCGGGGGCTCAAAGCGCTTTTGGGACCCGAGGGTGCAGAGCTCACACCGCGGTGCTCATCGTCCGTGCGCCCCCTGGTGGCCGAACCGTGCCAATTCTTTTATACGGCTTAGTTGCAAAACATTTTTCTTGGAATATGGATTGGCAGATATTAGAGGGCAAGATTTGGAAAAAAGCATTACATCTTCCAAATAGTCTACCAATGGCTAGCCTGCGATTTGAGCTGGGCCTCTCCTCACTTGGGGTTCATGCCGATTGGAAGCTCTTATCACTCTATAATCTGATAACAAATCCAAGACGAAATACATTATATGAAGATCTCCAAGTACATTTGAGCCGAGATTCGGCGGGAACTCTACAGGCCTTAAAAAAAGTCTCTCAAGGAATTCTTACCAGATGTAATAGTGACATAGATACTTTAATTACAAACCCCATGAAGATCAAGAAGGAACTGTTATTATCCGATTGGATGAAGACAATTGACCACACATGATCCTCTTTTGTGGCACCCTCGCTTTCCCCGACTGATAAGAAACTTAATTCTGTAGCAAACTATTTGATGAAGCTCCCGGACGCAATATTGAGGCAAAACTTTCTCAGACTTCGCCTGGGTTTGATCCACACAGGAGAGTTCTAGTTTGTTGGGGTTGGGGTGAAAGAAGCAGACATTTATGCCCACAATGTCAAAATCCCAAAAATCAGTCATTGGAGCATCTGTTAAGATTCTGTGAAGGCACACGGGCAGTGCAAAAGAAATATCTGGAACACTTTGTTTGCTCAAGTGACTGGCTGACATCTGATGATTTTTGGGTGAGAATGACTTTGGGCCACGAAACGGCCTTGACCATAAATGTGGTCAGAGTTTTACAACAGACAGGTTTTATTTAAGACTAATATGTTTGTCTATTTATCTGAACTGAAGTTGTGAAGATAAGAAATTTTGTAAAATGTATTTTTTCTGGTACCTGTGAAAAAAAAACATTTTGGTTTAAATCACAATAAAAAATAAAAAAAGTAGGGACTTCTAAGTGTCACCTCACTGTATGATGTATATGGTTACCCCCTGCACACTCCCTCTCTTGCACTTTTTATATTTATTTCACTATATATTCTGTTTACTAACACAATGAACTACATAGTGGTGTTTGTGTTCCTCACAGGACCTGTTTGTCGTGATAAATGTGTACAAGTTGAAGCACAAAAACAAAGACTCATGCTTTATGCAAATTGATGCCTTACTAATAGCACTTTCTCTTTTCACTGTCAATGTTATCACAGTCACTTTTTGATGCTGCCCCTTTACATATTTTTCCGTCATTGTGTTTTCATAGGTCCCATATACTACAGTCAACAAACCAATCCCTGATGAACATATCATCAAGTTTGCACCTTGTCCAACTGTATAGCCTCTGAAGAAAGTCATGTTACCAACATAGAGGGTTGAAACATGTAGGGTAGAGGTAGACAAATAGGACATGGAAGAACAAGGGTCTATAGTGGTAGACAATATTGAAGAGATTATCTTCTTTCAGTTTGTTTGTATACATGTTGGTATTGCTCCTCAAAGATTGGTGCTACAGAGAAAACAATAATTTATTTGTATGTCGTAATTTTTCGTTTTTTCAATTGTGAGTGTAAAATAAACTTGGCTACAGCCCTGTCCATGGCAATTCCACCAGGTTTCACTATCCTCGGTAGCCATAGACTCAACTCCAGAGGAGGAGGCAGTGCACTGATTGTGAGAGATAACCTCCCTGTCAGACAGTTCAGCATGACCCATATACCCAACTGGAATTTACTCCCACTCAAACTACCCCTCTCCCACACCTCCACCATCACCATGAGTATCATTTATCGCCCCCCAGGCCCACTTCGAGCGGGCAGGAGCCCCCACCCCAGCGCTCTCAACCACGAGCGGGCAGGAGCCCCCACCCCAGCGCTCTCATCCACGAGCGGGCAGGAGCCCCCACCCCAGCACTCTCATCCACGAGCGGGCAGGAGCCCCCACCCCAGCACTCCTCTCCGCGACTAGGCAGGAGCCCAGCAGTCACTGAGGCCCAGCCAGAAACCCTGCTGCCCTCAGCACCATGGAACTCCATGTGTGCCAAGTAGAAGGCAGACCAACGGCAGAAGCACCGCCCGAGTCCTCCTGAGCTATTCCCTGCACACTGCTGTGCATCTCTTGCTTGTGTGGCCTGCACTTGTACCCACGATCCGCTTTCGCCGACATTTCCCAAAAACAAAATGTCGGGCGCGATGCAGGATGAAAACGAGGCTCTGCCTCGGGCTCGTTGCTAGGCAACGTGTGTTTGTTTGTATTCTAACAAACACTTCCGCCGGCAGGCGGAATAGCCGGCGGCCACTCCAAGGCCACTATAAGGCCAGCAACCCTGTTTGCCCCTGTTCGCTGCTGGCCGACGCAAGGAGCTACTGCAAATTCGAACGCCACTGTATGAACTGTTCACTCATCTAATTCACAGACACCTGCATACCGGATGTAAGTACAACGATAAATGTACCATAACCCATACCTATGCCAGACGTTATGCATTAACACCATAGCACCCAGCCATAACCTTACCTGCTCAATTAAAGTCCTATCCGTGCTCATGTCTGTACACAAGCATAGTGCCTTCTGAAGCCCATCTAACTGTGCCATGCCCCCTACTACAACCCTGTACCAGGTGGCACTAACTTGCCTCATCTGTGTACCTCTCCGCTAACCACCTACGCTGATTGTCCTATGACGCTGCAATGTCCAAGTGACTCCTTACCAGTATTCTGTCCACTCCCAGATTGCTGCATTTTGCCTATTTTGCCCAACAGTTGATTTCTGCATTTTGCCTACCCTGCCCAATGGTTGCTTGTTGCATTTTGCCTATTTTTTAACCCACAGCTGACTGCTGCATTTAGCCTATTTTGCCCAACAGCTGATTTCTGCATTTAGCCTATTTTGCCCAACAGTTGATTTCTGCATTTAGCCTATTTTTCCCAACAGTTGATTTCTGCATTTAGCCTATTCTGCTCAATGGTTGCTTGTTGCATTTTGCCTACCTTGCCCAATGGCTGCTTGTTGCATTTTGCCTATTATTTAGCCCAATAGCTGACTGTTGCTTTTAGCCTATTTTTGGACCTATAGTTGACTGCTGCATCGAGCCTACACTGCCTAATACTCAGCCTAATATCCAGCCCATGTTGTCTAACATTTGAGCGATACACGCAATAGCAGGCTCTAGTTCTAGCACTAGCTATAACACTATGTACTCTTACCTGCCTACCTCAGTCTATCGAGCATCATTCACCAACCTGATAGCCCTATTTATTACCACTGCCTATATCACCATGCCTGCCACACTGCCCCCAGAGGGCATAGGAGCCTCTCATATGCAACTTATCTCTAAATCCCCTTGTTGCATCGCACAGAGAAACCATAAACTCCTGGCACGACTACCCAAAATATTCGAACCTGTTAACAAATATAACATTAACCTGGATCACCTTCGACCGAAAGGTCCTCTGGAAACCACCATTATTCCTAGCCGCAAACCCCTCCCTATAAGAAATAAGACCACCACCAACCGACGTGCCACCACTAACCGGAGTCCTACACCACAGCAAGAACCCGATTTGAAAGGTGCATTAATCAATGCTAGATCTATAGTCGCTCATGCTACAGATATAGTGGACACTATCCTGAACAACGACCTCGACTTCATCGCCATTACTGAATCCTGGCTCCACGAGGCAGCAGGTCCAGCACTAATGCTAGCAGTCCCGGACAACTATACTATCCTTAGAGCTGATAGACTAGATGCACGAGGCGGAGGAATAGCGATCATTGCCAAAACTAATCTTTCCATGAGAGTCACCTCTACACCCAACCTCAAATCCTACGAGTCTCTCTCCATTAAACTACCCACTGCCAACTCTCAAACATTAAATATCCATCTCCTCTATAGACCCCCAGGCCCTATCAGCACCTTCAATAAAGATATTACCACTGTTATCGCTGAGAAGTTAAAAAACTCCTCACAAACCTTAGTGCTAGGAGACTTCAACCTAGGGTACAATGATATCAATGATCACCAGGCCACCACCGTAGCCAACATCCTGACAGAACTAGGCTTCTCGCAGAAAGTGAACATGTCCACCCACACCAAAGGGAGAACTCTTGACTGGATTGCCAGTCACAACTGCAACCTCTTCATTACATCGATCGCCCCCCAAATATGGACTGACCACCACCTAATCTCCTTTACTCTCAATACTAAAAGACCCTCTGCTCTAATACCCCCCTTCGCCGCACCTAGACTAACCAGAAACAAGAAAAATATTACAGCAGACAATATTTTGCCCCATATCCTACCGAATCTTAACTCTCTACCAGACCATACTGACCCAGGCCTTCCAGTGGAGGAATTCAATAAGGCTATGACCACGGCCCTCGACAGCATTGCTCCACTTAAACTTAGGAACAGCAAACCAAAAAAGCATCTTAACTCTTGGTTTACACCCCACCTAAAAAACCTAAGAATACAGAAAAGAAAATGCGAAACGGTATGGAATCTACATCCAACCACAGAAAATAAAACTAAGCTAAGAAATATCTCAACGCAATACAAAAAGGATATCATCCTGGCCAAACAAGAAAGATTACCCAAGCCAACTCCAGTATGAAGGAGCTCTTCTGTATCTTAAAATAATTGGAATCCCCCATTGCAGTACAGGACGACTCCATAAAAGATAAAACTTGGTGCACAGATATACAGTTGGCACTAACCAACAAAGTAGCCAACCTCCAAACAAAAATTGCTCTAAAGAAAGCCTTATTATCTTCCCAAACCCAAATTCCCCTGATCAAAACACCAATACCTAAACCCAAAGAATTCACTCTATTCAACTTCTCTAAGGTCTCAGTGATCGAGGTAGAGAAAACCATTCTTGGACTCAAACCATCCAATTGCAAAGGTGACCAATGCCCAGCACAACTGATGAAGGACGCTGCTAGACATCTAGCTCCCTTCATCACCAAACTTATTAATGCCTCCTTCACCACTGGCACTATCCCACGCAACCTAAAGGAATCCTGGGTACTCCCCCTTCTGAAAAAACAAACATTGGACCCCAACATTCCTACAAACTACAGGCCCATCACCACGGTGCCTTTCTTACTAAAAATACTAGATAAGGGAGCATACACCCAAATTCAGAACTTCCTTGAGGTAAACCACCTCCTTGGCGCCCTTATCGATTTAAAGGCCCAAATAGACTCACTTAGAGACAAGGGTAAATTAGCACTCCTCCTCCTACTAGACCTCTCAGCCGCCTTTGACCTGGTGGACAATAGAGTCCTGTGTAATCACGTGGACTCTGCGGCCCACTTTTCAGGGGAGGCTATAGTCTGGATACAGTCATTCCTCAGTGACAGGACCATGAGGGTGTTCTCCCCCTTAGCGGCAGCAGACCCGATACCCATTACTTGTGGAGTGCCACAGGGATCATATGTCTCGCCTACACTCTACAATATCTTCACCAAGCCACTCTTTGACGATCTTGACAATCTGGGTATCACCTATACTAACTACGCAGACGATACCCAGATTCTCCTACCTCTTTCCGGGGATTACGGGGAAGATCTGGCTTTGGTGAACAGAGTCTATAGCATCGTTCAGGCATGGATGGCCAACCATGGCCTTTGCCTGAACGATGACAAAACGGAGCTCATCATCTTGGGCACCGCTGCTCACATTTCTAAACTCAACCCAAATTACTCTGCATTTATCATCAATGGTATCACTATCAAGGTCACCAGAGAAGTAAAAACGCTAGGTTTCTACCTCGACTCGACCCTATCCCTCACCAAACAGGTAAACTCATTGGCTTCATCCACGGCCTATACATGTAAATTAATACGCGCCGGGAAACAATTCCTATCAGATGACAGCTGCCTAATCCTAGCTAGAGCCCTTATCTTATCAAAAATAGACTATTGTAATTCCCTCTACATAGGGGCAACTAAACAAACCATCAACAGAATACAAGTGCTCCAAAATAATGCACTTAGAGCGGCCCTAAGTATTCCTAGAAGAGTACATATTTCAGAAATAAGACGGAAACACAAATGGCTCTCTACCCAGGAAAAAATCAACCTCAAAGCTGCCTCCCTCATCCACAAATGCTTAAATAACAAAGCCCCTTGTTACCTAACAGAACGTTTTACTAGAAAAATCTCCACTAGACCAACAAGAACAGCCAGTCCCAATTGCCTGCTAGTGCCCAGATTTAAACTGACCACTATTGGAGGGTCCAGCTTCCCAGTCAGGGCAGCTCAACTTTGGAACTCCCTACCTCATGCTCTTAGATCTGACCAAACGTTCAACAAATTCAGAAAGAACACAATAAGATAGCTCACGAGAATGCTATGTAACCCACATTCGCCCCACGTATCCTCTGCATGTACTGTACTTATATAGATTTGCTATCATGTAAAACGTCAGCTATATGATGACCTGCTTTCTGCACACCGTATTGTACATGCACTTTACTGCCTTACCTTCACCATGTGGAGCCAAGAAAACTGTTTTTACCATGTTCTGTATATTTGTAACTTCTGTAACCAAGCTGTAAGTCCTCTTGTCTTATGCGCCCTGCTACCTCAGGGTCCGGTGCGCACAATAAATAAATAAACAAACAAACAAACAAACAAACAAACTTCTCTCCTTCAAAGAGGACCTCCAGAATATTCTCTGCTCCAACATCAAGCCTACCTCAAAATCTATCCTCCTCTGCAACCTTAATCCAGGTCCCAATGACGAGGAAGACACAAATGCCTCTTCTGTAGCCAACTCCTTCGATGCCTTAGGTTCTATCCAAGGTATAACAATGTCCACCTCCCAACAGCAACCCAGTCATTCTAGCCGATCTTTACCACGAAAGTATCACTAATGCAGTTGACACCATCGCCCCCCTTGCACCATGCAAAATGAAACCCACCACTCACAGAAATTCATGGTTCACTCAAGACCTCCAAACACTCTGTTCTAAAAGACGTGGGGCTGAGACCAAATGGAGAAGAAAACCATCTGACAATCTCAAATCCCAATTTTCCACTGCTGCCAAATAATACAAACAGGCTATCCTTCTTGCCAAAAATGCAACCTACAATACCAGAATCGCCAACACCAAGTCCAACACTCGTGAGCTCTTCACCATCCTCAAAGAGCTGGAAGTTCCTTCCTCCACCCCACTCAACATCAAAAAAGGAGAGGCCTGTTGTACCAACTACCAGAATGCCCTCTTAGACAACATCTACACTTTTCATAACAAAATCCATCTAATACAACTCACCATCAGCTCTAACACACAACCCCCACGCAACGACCTGCTGCCCACTGCCTTGCAAGACCAACCACCATCTCTCTTTAACCCGGTCTCTTAAGCAGACATTACCTCCATCCTGAAAGGCCTCAAACTGTACAGATGCAAAGGGGATGCATGCCCAGCGGCAATCAACAAGGACTACACGGATGCCCTGACTCGGTTCATCACTAAATTCATCAACACCTCCTTCACCAAGTGCATGGTCTCTTCGAGCCTCAAAGAAACTTGGGTTCTTCTGTTGCTTAAAAAACCCTCCTTGTACCCTTCTGTCCTAACCAACTACCAACCCATCACTAAAGTCCCCTTCCTCCTAAAGTATCTGGATTGAGCAGCCTATCTACAAACCCAACAATACCTGGGAGCCAACTGCATCCTCGGAATCTGTCAATCATGTTTCCGTCCTGGTCATGGCACTGAATCAGTTCTGCCTCACCTGAAGAGCAAGCTAGATGAGATCAAAGATGCTGAAAAGCCAGCACTCCTACTACTCCTAGACCTCTCAGCAGCCTTCGAGCTAGTTGACCACAAGATCCTCTGCCAGCACCTTGTTTCTGCTGCTAATTTCTCACCTGAAGCAACCAGCTGGATCACTTCCTTCCAGGCTGACAGATTCATCAGAGTCTTCACTGAAAATGCCAGTGAGTCACCTTCACCAAATGCCTGCAGTGTCCCCTAAGGCTCCTGTGTCTTCCCGACCCTCTATAACATTTTCACCAAATCACTATTCGACCTCCCTAACTCTCATGGCATCTCCTATACAAACTATGCAGATGACACCCAAATACTTCTCCCCCTATTAAGGAACTAGCCAGACGACTCCACGTTACTCACTATCTACCAGACCATGCAGGCTTGGATGGCTTCCCACTCACTTTGCCTTAATGATGAAAAAACAGAAATTCTCCTGTTGGTATTGCCCGCCGTGCTCAAAAGCCTTAACCAGCTATTGCACCCTCTGCTGCACACACTACCAAACTTATCAATGCCTGCAGGCCTTTCCTATCTGCCGACAGTTGCCTCACCATCCCACGAGCTGTTGTTGGCTCTAAACTCAACTACTGCAATACACTAATGGTAGGCACCTCAACAAGGAATGTCCATGAACTGCAAGTCATCCAGAACAATGCACTTCGAGCAGCCCTCAACATTCCCAGGCGAGAACACATCTCGGCCGCAAGAAGAGCCTCTCACTGGCTTTCGATCCGAGAATGTATCACGTTTAAAATGTTGTCTATCACCCACAGGTGCCTCCCTACCTTTGCACGCCTACCTCTCTCAGAAATTCACAAAATCCCAGTCTTTGAGACCAACCAGATCTGCTTAGGCTCGTCATCTCACCACACCAAGATTCAAACTGGCCAGAGCCGGTGGCTCTAGTTTCCTGGTCATTGCAGTGAAACTTTGGAATGCACTACCGCCAGCTTTAAGATCTGAACAGTCTCACTGGTCCTTCTGCAAGCATTTGAACACCTGGCTCTTCACCTAGGGAACCTTATTAGTGCCTTCTTCCTTCTCATGTTGGTTATTCTCTACTCACAAGTGGAACATGTCCTATAACTAGCGCCTTGATACCCATGGGTTTAGAGCTCTTTACACATGTAAAAAAATGTAATTCAATAAAACATGTATTTGTGTGTCAGTGCACTTTTGCACTTGATTGGTCTAGGTACCGCTTTGTAAATGTTTTTTTTTATAATCGAATTACTATAATAAAGTAGTGTATGAAATTACTACCATCTAATGTTTTAGGGTATATTTGTTTTCCCAAGACATAGGGCCTCATTACACGGTAGGCGGTAAGGGTTTACCGGTACCGGTATTTTACCGGTACCGGTAAACCCTTACCGCCTTACTACGAGGTCCCTTTGCGGGTTGGAGAATTTAACGCCTGCTTTTTGCAGGCATTAAAAACCAACCCGCAAAGAGACCAGGGAGCTAATTACGGTACCGCAATTTGCGGTGCCGTAATTAGCACCTTCCCCATTCCCATTATGCCCTATGGGGCAAAAATGGGAATGGGGAAGGGCAATGGGGGAAGGGGGAATTACCACCCCACCAACCTTGGAATAGGGCGGTAATTCCCCTTTCCAGCAAGGCGGTGCCAGTATTTTACCAGCATGGACCAAGGTGCTAATAGCACCTTGGTCCACCGCCATCCGCGTAATGAGGCCCATAGTGTCAAGTATAAGGTGGTAGGCTGTTCACACCAGGATCATTAGAAAGTTGTAGTGCTGGGACGAGAGCGACCTGTGAAGCAGAGGAGACAAATATTTAGGAGACTCAGGAGAAAGATAGAACCAGGAGGATGGGGAGGGAGAAAGAGAGAGAGAGCTACATGAGTCTGGGAGAGAAAAAAGACCTGATGCTGGGGAGAATGAGATCTGGGAAGTAGGGGAGAGGAAGACCCTGGAAGCTGGGAACAGAAAGGCTAGAGAGAGAGAAGAAGGAGGCTGGGGAAAGAGATTCAAGATATTTAAGCGCAAGAGACAAGGGAGTTTGGGGACAGAGAAACACAGGAGGCTGGGAAGAGGCAGAGACCCCAAACGTTGCAGAGAGAGAGACCCAGAAAGCTGGTGAGAGATACCCAAGAGGTTGAGTGTTCCAGGAAGTTGTGGAGAGAGAACCCCAGGAGGCCGGTAGAAAGAAACCCAGGAGGCTGAGGAGAGAGAAAGCCAGGAGGCTTGGGTGGAGTCTGGAGAAGGAGAAAGAGAGGGTGGGGGAGAGAGAGAGAGGGAGAGCTAGATCCAGGTGGCTTCAAAGAAGAAGACCCATGAATCAGGGCAGAGAGATACTCAAATGGTTGGTGAGAGAGAGAAACGGGTGGCTAGGGAGAGAAGGACCCATACAGTTGGAAAAGAAACTTGAAAAATTAGCTCCAGTGATAGAGGTGTGAAAGGATGAGCTGATGAGAGAAGATAAGGAGGATCCTAAACAGAAGGTATTCTGGTGTAGAGAAGGTGCTAAGTACCCCCACCTCAACCACTTTGCCCAGAATGCCTATGTGTTGGAAATCAGAGTATGTGACCTATGCAGAACAATTGAAACGACAGATGCCAAATGAAATCCTGGAGGCAAGGTTCCCATTGAGAAAAAACATACTTGCATTCAAGACAGTATGATGGCTGTTTAAACAAAAACCCAGAGGAAGCAGGACGCCTGACTGACGAAGCAGATTGGTGACGTCATGCGAGAGTTGAGCTGACGTACATAGAAGAGATGCAGAGACGAGAGAATGCAGATATTCTATAAGGCATCAAGAACGTATCAAAGATAAGCAACATCTTAGGTTCAAGATGAAGAGGCTTATGCTAAAGAAACGATGAAATTATTAAAGTCCATTCACACATGTACAGATGCAAAGTAACGCAAGCAGAGAAAGTTTTCAAGCTAAGCTAAGGCTAGCTTTATAGTAAAATAGATTGCAGCAAGCGCCAATGTATGGGTATGTAGGAATGAGTAAAGAGTGGATTGTCCCAGTATGAACTATAAGCAGGGCTGAGCTAAAGGAGAAAGGCCATCTTTTCCACGCATGGCACAGTTAGAAAACAAGTGAATTACAGGCGGATTTCAGAAAGGCGAGGTTGAATGAGCCAAGAAGCCAAGGTCCTATTCAGCTGAGAAAAACAGAAATGAGTTACAATCTTGTGAAGGAATGAACCTCCTGTTCAGAAGCTTGGAGAGAACAAAGAAGACGTCAGAGGCTCATTGGAAAATAGTCTTTTTAATACACTGAAAGCTCAATTTCTTGGTCTCCAGTCACGTGGGGAGAATAAGTTGGACGAGCATGATGGTCACACCTACGCATGAGGGCAGAGCACGCCTCTACTCCCCTGTATCTTCCAGAGCAGAAGAACCCTTCCAAGGACAAGTTCAAAGGCTCTAAATGACAACCGACCACTGAGGTGATGATGTATGATGTTCTAATTGGTGGGAAGCAGATGTTTAAGACTAACTCACCAGCACCTAGCAGTCTGTCCTGCGTGCGGCTAGCGTGGGCTGAAGGATGCTCACAGAGGTTCAAAGCCAACCAATGATAGAGGATCGCATGATTGGGGGTCCTATAATTTTGTAGCCAATAGGACGTCGTGTATTTAATGACGTTCATAGAGGCCTGTTTTAAAGGAAGGTCTTAGTTGCCCCACCTGATTTTAAGAAACCTATCACCTCTTTCATGCCCATTAGACGAGAATGGATTGTTTACTTAGATGTTCCTTTAGACCCTATCACTCTCTTTAGTAGGTTTTTGTAGTTTGCCACGTAGGATGACATTAGTAATACGCAGGTTGTAGCGTCACCTATGACGAGATTTTAGTATAAAGGTGTGCTTTTTATTAAGTTCGTTGAGAGACCTGTCTATGATACGTCAGATGACGTTCGTTGTACTGCCTGTTTTAGATAATTGATATTAAAACAGTTATCTTTTTGCCAACTTCCTAAGTCGTTTCGTTTATTGATGTTTGAGTAATCTCTGCATTCCCATCCCTCTCAAAATATTTCTGACCATTCTTAAAGGGCTAATATTTCTCCAGTTCACTGGGATAATATGTCCATCTCTCGTTTTATGTGTCGTCTATTCCATTCCTATGTTTTATAACTATTTTCCTACAGATGGATATGCATTATGTTTAAAATGTTAACTGTTTCATGAGACCACACATACTAGGGTTGCTGGTGCATTGACATGCGACGGCAGACTATAAATGTGTTGGTGAAATGGTAGGAGGCCTGGCACCATTGGGGATATTGGCATGATGATGCGCTGTCTCTGCCAGGACCTTGGTGCTGGGAAGCAGCGCAGGACGTATACTCATGAAAGATGGGTTGAAGTAAGATGGCAGGTAGTCCCCAGGTTACTGCTGAGTCTGGACACTTCAAGAAGACTCTCGTCACATGATCGAACGGAAGTGGCGTGTACTGTAGAACGAGACAAGGGGGTAAGCAAGGTCCTGCTCTTCAGAGCGCGGGGATGCATCTTCCCAGGACTGGTATCTCCAAAGACAAATGACCTCATATATGATAATACACATAGCTTTTGGTGCCAAGTTTCTATACAAATGAGGGTTTCAGAGTCCAAGGTTGGGTTGCTGCTGGAAGGATGGAAATGGGCATGCATCCACATTTTTGTATTGCATTGCTATCATGTGGGCTCAGTTTCTAGACAACCATTTGCCATGGTACGGACTTGTCGCTAACCTGGGATGACACTAGTGGCTGCCAGACCACCTCCCTCCCAGCCTCCTGCTTCGTATCTGAGAGGTAAGGAGTCAGTGGTGGACTGAGAACCAAAAGAGGCCCTGGAAATAATTTTCAAAGTGGCCCCATAATACACATTTTCAGCAAGCCCAACCCTTTTCCTATGTTAAAATCTGGAAATACCACACAAAAGGGGCCCATGGTGCAGAGGCCTACCGGGTAATCTCCAGAGCTTGCTATAGGCCAATCCACCCCTGTAAGGAGTCCATTTCTAAACTCCAGTGGGGTTTTCAGAGAGAGGCTGACCATAGGTCATGCTCTCTATTGGGTTACACACGGAACTCTGGTTTTAAATAAATAAACAAGTAGACACTGGGTGGGGTTGTTCCATAATACAGGGTCCTTTGGGACCTAGTAACCGGATCAGTAGTCACAGGTGTTTTGTCTAGTTAAAGGGTTGTGTCTGGTCAGGTTTTCAGGGGGAAATTCACATGTACACAATATCAGACTATACCCCACAGCACTGTTAGGAATAGTACCAGCCCGTCGGAGAATCAAACACATGCATACAGTAAGTCACGACAATAATAATTAGTCAGTGAACCATGAAATTCATAGTCAGTCAGTCAGTTAGTATGCTGCTTAAAGAGCTCCCAATAACTAGAAGCTGGGGCGGATGATTGTGGTGGCGGGGAGAGGAGAGTTATACCCGGACACCAGAGCCGTGTGTTTGGATGAGTGTGAAGTTGTCCTGGTCTGGGACTACCATGGCTTTCAGCCACACTAAGATCCCACCCTGGCAGTAGCTATTGAAAGCAACGGGAAGCTAAGGGAAAATCGAGGACTGAACAGCTTTTTTTTCTATCCGCTGTAACCTTCTCGTGTGAATGATTTCCTCGTCTATCAGGGCCACTTATAAGAGAATTACTGTCCTCGTGCCGCAACCCTTTTCCACTGAGTATCACAGAACAGTGGAGTTTACATTGTATGTAAGCGAGTGGAGAGACTAGTCAAAGAAAACGCCTCTAGCCAAAACAATGGGGACAGACCAGTCCAAGGAGTTGCGATACAAACCATGGGCACTCTGGAAAACTATATGTACACGAAATATAATACCAGGACATGTAGCTATCATCAAAATGGCATGTCTTAAAGCAGGAAAATCGATATAACCAAATCCCACTCAAGAGTACTGTTGATATCAACAGAATATGCAATTTGAATACAAACTTGAAGCTAAAAGGGTAAAGTCTTCCCACAACAATGGAGTATTTATTCTGATTGGTATGAAAAGGCACCATTCAGATAAAATGCATCGGAATTAAGGGGATTGAACCAATCTAATGAAAAACGAAAAGATCAAAACATGAATACTAGATCAAAGGATGAACCAATCAAAGGGCAGCTGCTCTGCCTTATCCTCATATGTCAGAAGATACTCAGGATGAGGAGCCAACAGAAGATATCATTGATTTATTTACTAATGCTCGATCTAATTCGTGACAGCCTTCGTACAGCCTAATGTACCGGCACCAAGTAACCAGCTATAATCAAAAAAAGTCAACACTGTGCCGACCCCTCCCACCATGCCCAGCAGATGCCCATTGCTGAGAACTCTGTTGCCGTGTATCATCTTTACACCTGTATCTACTTGCGAGATTTGAGCATTCTCTGGCAAAGTTTCTTTCTGCCAGTTCTCCAGCTTATTGTCTTGATTGCTGCCCCTGATGTCCCCAGCCCTCCAAGATGTCAGGCTGGAACCAGGCCACAATCACCTACATGGCCCTCAAGGGCCTCTATATCCCTCCAAAGACCCACTTGGAGTCAGACTTGGCACTTGTGGCACCAGACTCACTCACTCCCATAGGATAACATTGGGGATTGGACTTGTAGTGCTTTGATGGGGACAAGATGGATGCCCCCACATATTTCGGTTCCCAGAACTGCATGTGCAGTCTAGTCATTTGGGTGTGGTTCAGCCCAGAGACACCTGGGATATCCAGTGGCTATTTAAACCACGCCCAGGCTGAGAAACATGCTTTGTGTTTTCTTCATCTACAGCGTGGCACTCACCGTGTTTGGATCGGTCTCCAGTAGGCCTGCATCTTTCTTCTGCCCTCAGCTCCTGCAAGAACAAGAACACCGTTAGGAACAGCCTTACCTTGCGGCGCTTCTGCCCATCATTCATCGCTTCTTCTGTTCTGCGGGCATCTTCGGCGGTGTCATTCCCATCCCGGCATGCCGCTTCCTAAGGAAAAGGGAAAATAACAGAAAAAAAGGCATTAGCAAGCCTTCAGCAAATCGTCGCTCATTTTTAAAGACTGTACGAGCTTCAAACGCTTACCTGAATACCAGGCGTTCTGGGGGAACTCTGTCTCTGGAACTTCTCATCCATCTGCAAGAGGGAAAAGACACTCCAGGTTAGCGTGGAAACATCTAGAGGCGCCACATACCGCACTTACTCACCGCATGTCTTCTTCATAACCGGCATCCACGCTGAAAACGTTGCGGCACCTAAAAGACACAGAAAAAGAACTCAGTTCAATACAAATACGAAAGGGTCACATCGCGCATCGCGCTCTCACTCACCTTCAGCACTACTCATCTCAGCAGCACGTCGCCATCCCCGGACGCCGGCCATCATCTAAGGAAGGAAAGGAACGACTCATTATACTTACCTGTCAGCCTCTTGCCAATGAAGTAACTAGGCAGCAACAAGCCTGCATCAATCAACGTGCCCCTGCGCTGAAAGCAGGATGGAGAGCACACTTTCCAAGAAAACAAGGTGAGCTGTGGATCAAAGGGGAGGGTTGGGCCCTGGGGAAGAAGGGGTTCAAGCACACAGAGACATTAGGGAGTTAAACTCTACCAAACTTGTGTTTCAGGCCCAGTCTCCAGTCAAGTAGACTCCAGGGAAAGGTTTGAGGTCGTAAGAGGTCAGAACAGGCTGAGTGACGTCCCCGTGGATACCAGGTGAGCGTTACACTTATTCTCCCATGGGACACCAGTGGAGTTGGCCATCCCCAGGTTCAACCACATTTCTGCTACCTCTCCCTTTCAACTATCTGTTACTCCAGGAGGTGCCAACTACAGGACAGACACTCCCATAATTCAGGCCCCTTTGAGACACCCCCGGAGAACTTTACTGAAGTATACATTCTGGTCTCCATGCATGCCCTGTGGAACCTAAAAACTAATTTGAAACGTTTCTATAGTTTAATTATGAGATGTCGACCAGCTCCCTTTCCAAGCTTTGAATTCCGTATATGATGTTAGACCAATATCTGTTAGATCACATGCCTCGCACCAACATAGAATGACTGACAACAGGCAGGATTTGCTGAATTTGTCTTAGTGTAAAAAACATACGTTCCTTCTCCTATCTCTGCTTTGCTGTCAGTTTCATTAATTGAGATCACCTTGAATGCCGTAAATACGTCCATTTTGTCAGTAGTCAAGATCTTTGAAACATTAACTAACACATTAGAAGTGCAATCATTACAAATAAATAAAATGCTAGCATGGCTGGCAACTTATATTAAGTCACCTGGAATTCGATCTGGTGTAAACCTTCTCGTGGAGAGTCAACTAAACAATCGTGGCCCATCACCAGATAAGAACAAACCAAATGAGCTAAATCGGACCAAGCTCTCTAGTGACATCTTATCCCCTCAAGATCAATGTCCCTTACCATTAATTGTAGAAGTCATTAGCTCTACTGAGAAAGATCGCAGACATCAAGAAGCTGTAGATGTACCAAATCTGGTTACATCTGTTGGAACAAACACGAATACAAGTCGTATTGTGTCATCCACTAAACAGACCTATACCATATTCACATCCAGTAATCAAACTACTAAAAGAAACAGTAAAAAGGAGGCGCAAAGCTTGATAAAGCAAAATCAGATGAAAAAAAACTAAAAACTGCAAACAGCCTAAGCAAATATCAATTGCTGCAACTAAACAGTTCTTTATGTCAATTACAATACCAAAGAAAAACAATATTCAAACATCTGAAGAAATTATATATTTTTTTTTCCGATCATAACACAAACAAAAAAGCTTACGAGAGATCTGAGACCACCATCCTCTATAGACTATGCTCCGTTGGATGACCTAATATCAGCAGTGGCTGATCAAGGCCCATCTGAGTCGATTAAAATTCCCGTGGCATGTGTGCAAAATCATGCTGCACAGAATCTAGAAGACAGACATGCCGAGATTTGCAAAGAGGTTGACAAGTACATGGCAGCGGAAAGGAAACCGCCGTCTGCAATTTTGCATGAGAGCACTTTGGACAAGCCTGCCATCACCATTGATTGTCCCATGCCCAAAGCCCTTTTCTGCTGAGACTTTACAGCTAGACTCTCCCTCTCTACTTTCAGAAGTTAGAGACACAAATAAACAAAGCACTTTGTCCCATGAAGCCATAGGCCCTCACAAATCTAACCATAACAATCCCATAATCAAACACGCTGATCTTAGAAAAGCTGTAGAGATCTGCATGGCTTCGCAATCCATGTTGCATATCTCTAAACATCAAATCCCTTTGACGGTAGTAACAACTCATACTGAGAATCTAGTCCCTAATCACATTAAACACTCTAGGATGAAGTTACATCATAACACTCTTCTCCCAACTGCGCAAATTGTGAAAAGGACTCAAAACTTTCCTGTACCTAAGGAACCTTCTAATTACCTTAAAGGACTAATTTGAAATGTTTCTATAGTTTAATTATGAGATGTCGGCCAGCTCCCTTTCCAAGCTATGACCTCAATAGATCTACCATAATGGCCATATTTGCTGAAATTGCAAATCTGGAAGATCTAAGCTCTACTGATATTGATCGAATTGACTTTCTTTGATGATGACAAATTATCATAATCAAAACTTTGGATCTCTTCAAGAATGGTCCTTAAAGCTATTTGGCTAGCCAAGGCTGATCTTTATCAACTGGGCTTTGAGGTTATACATGAAGTGTCATCAGTAGCGAAGCCCACCACGCAATCACCTTGTGTTTCGAAGCCGCATGTTTATCAAACTTCAGACACACACAAAATGCTGATGCATGGTCAATTTAATATACCGAAGCAAAATCAAACTGCAGCTAATTAGCAACAATTAGCTTGTTGCTGTTGTCACAACAAATCCTAACTAAATGCAAGCTCAAAAATGAGACAAGTAACAGTAGTAGCCAGTTGAAATACCCGAGGACATATGCATTTGCTAAACAATAGTGAAAATCAGTTACATACATTTGAGCTGGTCCTTTTGCAAGAAATGTGGCTTTCAGACACGCCCAGCTGGGATAATTACCACATACATTTGCATCCAGCGGTTCGACCCTCCAAGTCTGGTCTGTTAACAGCAGCAAACATTAGCTCAGGGTTCATAATTGAGCCTTGGTCTGCTCCAAACGCATTTATGCAAATGGCCAAAGCTCGAAATCTAAATGTAGTAATTGCACTCATTAACCTATAATGTAACCCTAAGGGTATAACCAATGAGCAATTCTTCTCAGATCTAATTAAATTATTTGAACTTATTAATATTGCACCCAGGATTTCTCATATTATTCTGGCTGGTGACTTAAACCTACATTGCTTAGATACAACTTCGACCTCATATGATGCACACCTAGCACTTTGGCGATCATTCGTCCAAGCTCGTAATTGGATCATGGCAAATGGGTCACTACCTGGTGACATCATACCCCAGGGAACGTGGAGAAGAGGTCGCTCAAAGGCAATTATTGATTATATATATGTTGACTAGGCCCTGTATGCTGCAGCTGAGAAATTAAAGTGATTTCTCAAAGTGAGAGCCATCATGAGTTGCTCCTGTTAACGTGGTCCTATTCAGACTTCTCATCTATACCTTCTCTAAAGCATTTTAAAGGAATTCTAATAATAAATAACAGCAAATTGAGATTTTGCTGGTCATGGGCCGCTTTGGAAAGCTTTAACAGTTTGTTACTTTCAGCAACTAATAGCCCAGTTAATTACTCAGTCCAACAAGGATTGCAATACAGAGAATTATTACAATTCTTCAAGTTAAATAACACCAGAAATAATAAAAAGGATCTTTAGCACTGTTCATATCTATAACCCTGGGGTCAAGGAACGAAAGGCCCTTTATCGTCGAGATAAAAGAATGGCCATGTGTCTGCCTCTGGATCATAGGTTTGCTAAATTGAAGATGATTAAAACAGGATATAGAAATTGGATGCGGGTGCACAGTGCAAATGGTTATCAGAAAGATGGTGAAGTAATGATTCGGGTCATGACTAACAAAAGCACTGCTCAAATGTGGTCCTTACCAAATCAAGCAACGTCTGAATCCCAACTGGAAATTCAAGAAAATGGAGTTTCCGAATCCAAGTGGGTAACTAATTTCTCAGATCTATACATCCTTCCTGTGAATAGTTCCAATGAATCTGCTAACATTTATGATAGCCCTTTCCATCTGACTTTTGATAAAGACGATATTATTCAACTTATAAAGAAAGCTAGCAGATCGAGGGCACCTGGCCCTTGTGGACTCACATATCTGATATTGAAAGAATATCCTGAACTGTGGTCTGAAATTTTGTTGAATTTATTTAACTACATAAATCTTTCAGATAAGATTCCAGATTCTTGGAGGCACTCCATAACAATACCAATATTCAAGAAGAGTGATCGCAAAATACCATCAAATTATAGACCAATCGCCCTTCTTGATGTGCCTGGAAAGATCTACACACGCTTAATTCTACGAGACCTAAATGCTTGGACCTTGAAGTCAAATAACCGTGATCCCCATCAAACTGGGTTTGTCGCAGGTCTGATTAATGCACTGAAATTGCATTGTAGTAGCAGGGGGCAGCCGTTGTATCTTGCTTATGTCGATTTTCGAACGGCGTTCATTTCTATCGACAGAGAATTATTGTCCAAAAAGTTGCAAAACAGACATTGCTCAACGTCTATTTTGACGCTTATTTACAGTTTACACACAAACACTAGCATGCAAGTACGCCTAACACTTGAAGGTCTCCTTTCATCTTCTATCCCCACTTTTAGAGAACATAAGCAGGGATGCATTTTAGCGTCAATATTAGTCATTTTTTTAATTCTTGACATGAAAGACATTTTTCTAGCCATTCAATCAGATGCACCAAAGCTGAGAACATATCCAGTCCCGTGGTTATTATACGCGGATGACCTTGTGCTTTTGGCTAAGACACTTAGTGGCCTACAAACATTAATAAATACACTAGGTCTGTATGCGCACAAAAATCAATTATCAATCAATTTGGACAAAACCCAAGTAATGAAATGTGTCAAAAGTAAATCTTGTAAATTAAATATGCACATATGGACCCTACAAGACATTGCCTTGACAGAAGTAAATCAATATAAATATCTAGGAATCAATATAAATAATCTTAGCAATGACAGTCCTTACTTTACTGACATTAACGCTAAAGTAACAACACTCTCTTCACAGGCATGCATAATAATGTATACATTTGGCAAATTCTCATGTGGCTCTGTTATAACTTTCTACAGTCATAAAGCTCCCCCTGTCTTAATCTACGGAGCGGAACCCTAGAGTCCCTAAAATCAGCCTTTCTGGGATAGAATGGAGGGCACATTTTGGAGGAAGACACTTAATGTACCTAACTGTGCGCCAATATCTTTAATTAGGCATGAACTAAGACTTTCCTCCTTATATGTGATCTACCTGTGGAAGGTATGCTGTCTCCTGAACAAATGTCTTATATCTGAAGATGGAACAAATGTGTTGTGTTTCCTAGCAAGTTATATCTTAACTTCTACACATATTATTGCTGTAAAATGGAGAAATAAAGCTTATAATGCTTTGGCTGATGCTGATGTCTCTATAGAGCTTTTGATACAGAATCCTGTCCAGGCCCAGAAATAACTATACGAGTGGGACTAGATAAATACACAACATAAATGTGAACAATATCGAGATTTTCGAAATAGTCATTTTCGACCCAAAAAATTGAATACCACAGAAGTTTATTTAATAATTTATATTGCAGATTTAGATTAAACCTATTGTATACTAAAGACATCCTGGCTCGCAGTGGCATTATAACATATCAAGAAAACTTTTGTCGCTTTTGTAAGGACAAAAAACAAAAATAAATTTTACATTTGTTTGTTGCGTGCCCACAATTTATGGAGAAACGCATTCATTGCTTCAAACGACACTTTACTGGTCTTGAGATCTATGGACTAGGATTTTTTATACTAATTAAAATTCTGATAGAATAGCCACCATTCAATTTCTGGAATTTATGAATTTGGAAAGTGCACATCATTTATAATCTAATCTGGTGACCATATTTACTTTTTAAGAAACTGAATATGTAAAACATATTTTTAAGCAATGTTATTGAAGTTGTAAGTACATTGTGAATTTTAATGTTAATATTGATGTAAATTTATGTGTACTGTAGCTCATAAAATTGTTTGCATGTAAACATCAAGAAGCCGATGCAAATAGTAATATGCAATAATATTGAAAGGTTGTATATACAGCCAAAATAATTAAAAAAATATGTATTTCTTTATTTTTATTTATTTTTTACTTATTTGTTGATATAAACTTGTATTTTCCAGAAACTGAACACTTTTTTTAGTAGTCAGGCAGTACTCAAATGGATTCAGGTAACCATAATACATATGATGCACAAGCAAATTTATAAAGGTAGTTCTAGGCGTGGTGATCATCTACCAGAAGCCCTGACATTGTGGCAGTTCCTGGTTTCTGCAATTTAGAGAGGAATGCTGACAATGGAAATGGACCCTATTGTTTTTTAATAACAGGTCTATCAAAAGAAAATGAAACAACAACAGAGAGAAGTTTTTCCGATAGATCCCCCTCTGTTTTGGGCAGGTGCATACACACCGATAACGATGTGTCTTATTCTATTTTGAGGTTTTCCATCTCCCATGTAATGTAAACAGTAGAATTCAATAATCTTACCACAGCAGTGTGTCAAGAGTTGTGGTATGAGACAGCATCTAGGTTAGATAAGTCAATGTGCTGGTTGAATTTCTAGAATTAGACTTTGGGCACTACCAGTGTCTTATTACCTTTGCCTGCCTCCCAGATAACTTCCCTGTACCCAAATAGTTCCAGAGGTGTAGACATACATCTGGCAGAGCAGAAAGCATTATTCACGATGAGAATTAAGAAGGACATGGAAGATCTGGTATGGAAAGGTGCAAATTCCGTGCTTGAAGATTGAAGCACATACAAGGGCCAGTTATTTAATGACCATTAAGAGCAACTAGGGCAGGCATCCACACCTTTGAATATTCTGTGCTCTGAGCATCACACTGAGGAACTCCGGACTCGATTGAGCTGGAATATCTGCAAGGCTGGAAAAGTAATGGAATGGGATAGTACCTGTTTGGAGGTCCAAAACATTCTCAACAAGCAGCTGCTAACAATTTCTGAGGATGTGTAGCATCATGTCTTGCCCAGAGAACTCACAGAGGAGTCTGGGATTCCTACTGAACTGTGGCAATGGAGACTGTTCTGGAAGTACAGCTGCTGGAGCTGTCAAGCACATGGACCTGTTGAAGGAATGTGGGCCTCTACTAGTCGGACACTGCCTGGTCAATTGGCAGGGTATGTTTGGGACAAGATCAGGCATCAGGATGTGTGGCTGATCAAGATGGCAGAACAGCACCCAGATTTGTGCTGATCACCTCCCCAAAATAATGTTGTTTGTCTGAAGAGGCCTTGGAACAGATTGGCAGTTGTGGGCTATTACTCCCCCATCGTTGCAATGTATCAGAAAACTGGAACCAGATCCAATAGTAGTTGATGACAGGATACGATGGACAGGGTTGAGACATGGGCCATTAGAGGGCACAGAGCTATTTAATGCAAACTACAGTTGTGTTTAGGCTAAAGGTGTTCTCGCCTGAGATACACATTTCCATTTCAGCAGGCAGACATGTAATAGAACTCACATTGTGCTTTGGCCAGAGGAAAGAATAATTGCCATATCTGAAAGCATAACAGTATCCAGACTGAAAGACTGAAAGGACATGGCCTTTCTTGGTCCAATTAGGACCAGACACTTTTTAATACCTGTTTGATTCAAAACTGGTTCAGAATCAGTTAACTTTAGAGTCAATCTATTGCTTTATGAACTTTGTTCATAATTAAGTGTTGTCTTGATTCATCCTGTCAATATTATTGTATTCACTTGAATTTCATAATTATGTTTGTTGTGCTTGTTTGATATATATCAATGGTATGTTTTGTCTGTCTAATGATTTACATGTGTCTAATTGTTTATGCATATGTATTTGTGAGAGTTTGGGGGTTCTTAAACCAAAAATGTAGTACATTCAATTACAATTTTTAATATCAGTGATATCCCGTTGATGATATTTACCTCATTATAAATGAGTTACCTTAAATACTGTATTATTATTACATCAGTTGGATAAAACATTTCCCGTGGGTATCACTTTTTGTTTGTTTATTGAGCTTATCTAGCATTTTCACCACAGTGATGTGCATATTATAAAAACAATACAATTCATTACATGATTGTGATGCAGTGAAGGATTGGAACATTGGAGACTCTGGAGTGGCCCGGCATCACAGCAAGCAGAGGACAATAGGGTGATGTCACCAGGGAGGGAGTGAATTGATTGACGGTGATTAAGAGCCAATCGGTGGAGGGGAAAGAAGTAAAGGGCTTTTCTCTAATCCTGGCGTTGTGGTGGTTTGTTTTTTGAACAGGGACCGAAGGCAGAAGAGGAGGAACCGTCTTATGAATGGGCGTACTGAGAGCCCTAAGTAAATCCGGTTGAGAAAAGTTGTTCCGGCACCGGTTGTGCCCAGTTTGATGAGGAGGAGGCATGTTGCTGAAATCCATAAGTTGCGTCGCACTTGGTTGTGAAAAGAAGGGGGGCGAGAGGGCACCTCGCCGGGGGGCCCTCCCTCGTGTGGGAGGAGTTTGAGGAAGAAATCCCGATGACGAGCGGCTGGCCGGGGAATCCCGAGAAGATGCAACGCTACGTGTAAGCGAACAGCTGGTGTGCGACTGAGCGAGGGAGTACCCGACCGAGAAGCCGGAGGGGCAGCACACGCCGCTGCAACAGCCGATCGAGGGGACAAGAGAAAGCAGGAAGAGAATTACCCGAGTGGCCGAGGAGTTGATACGAACGAAAATACAGCAGAAAGACGGTGAGGCTCGGCGTATGAGGAGAGTCCAGATCGGGAATTTTGGGGTAACGGGGTACGAACCCCTTTGTTAGAAAAGCTCGCCACCGACCCCGAAATTCTAAGCAGAGTCATTACGCTAAAGAGACTTCCTTTTTCCCATTATTTCTTTAGTGCCAGTTGAGAGTTGAACTGAATAAAAGAAATCTGTTAACCAATCGGCCTCAAGAGTGTTTATCCCTCCCGCTAAGTTGTAACATTTGGTGGCAGCGGTGGGATAAACAAGGACCATGGAGGAGCTGATCAAATCATTGGCCGAAGGGCAACAGTTGTTACAACAAGCGCTCCAAATGCAGGGACAGCAAGCACAGGCCGATCGGCAGACGTTCCAGCAAGCCTTGCAGCTTCAGTAAGCTCAACTGATGGAAACAACCGGTTCGAGGAGCCATACGCAGGTGCCTACCTCTGTGCTACAGAAATTTACTTCAGGGGAAGATCCGGCTCACTTCTTTGTGAACTTTGAGAGAGTGGCTCGGAATGCCCAGTGGCCTACAGACCGGTGGTGTCATTATGTGGCTCCCCTAATGACGGGGGAGATGCAAAGCGCATACCAAGCAGCCAACCCCGCAGGAGACACCCCATATGGAGAGATGAAGCGGGCGGTCCTGGAGAGGTTAGGTCATGATGAAGAGGCCTACCGAATTAAATTCCGAGAGACTCGACTACTTCCCGATGAGACTCCTCGCCAGCTGTATTACCGGGTGAAAGAAATAGGGGACAAGTGGTTGCAGACAACCACCTCCACCGCCCATGAGATGTCGGAGAAGATAGTGCTGGAACAATTCCTCGAGGCCCTACCCCTACCGATCTAGAGATGGGTACGGCAACATCATAAACCATCTCTGGTCGAAGCGGTGAATATAGCTTCCGCATATCAGAAGGCGGGCCAGGGGAAGCTATTAACCTATCCAGCCGTCCAGAAGGGGATGGGGGGGAAACCCCGGTACTGGCCCGAAACTCTCTGGCAGTTCAAGGTGGCCGAACTCAATGCTCCGAAAACCCGATTGGGAGGTACTAAAGACTCGACCTCCCAGTGAAGGCTTTCCGACCTCGGTAAGTCCCAGACCTCCTAGCCTCGGTGCCCGGGGACCCCAGTGTTTCGAGTGCGCAGAATGGGGGCATCTAGCCCGACTATGTCCCAAGAGAGGAAAAACTGAACCGATGGAGATGGGGACACTGGAGGTCGCCAAGGAAAGTAACCAAGCTGAGGCAGGTTTCGGAACGGAGCCTTCTTATCCCTATGTGTGCGAGGCAGAAGTGGAGGGCCGACCTACCAGAGCCATGATAGATTCGGGAAGCCTACAGACTGCTGTCAACCCGGAACTGGTAGGTGGTATGCCAGAGACGAATGAGACTGTACAGATACGCTGCGTGCATGGGGATGTCAAAAGATACCCAACTAAAAAAATTCATTTCAAGTTAGTCGGGGAAGAGATAGGGATACGAGCCGCTGTGATGCCGGTGCTTCCGGAGCCCCTGTTAGTCGGATCCGATGTACCAGACCTATCACGCATTATCCAGAAAATTGAGAGAGGGTGGTTGAAAGAGGCGCCCTTCCACCACCAAGAGATCACATCAGAATCAAACAAACAGAGGAAGAGTCGAGTAGAAAAGCGAAGAGAGAAACGAGAATGGGTTGCGCGAAACATGTATCCTGTAGCAGTCGATTGGACTATGGAGGATCAGGGGGACAGTTTCCGTTCTGCACAGGAACTTGATCCCCTATTAAAAAACGCTAGAACGTCGGTAGGAGAGACGACAAGTGGGAAAGGGCCCTACTTCATCAAAGACAAAGGATTGTACTATAGGGTGGTCACCAACCCCACCGAAGGAGAAGTCCGACAACTGCTGGTACCCAACAAATATACCAGGTCCGTGCTGGAAGTGGCACATGTCCAGTTAGGGGAAGGTCATCTCGGAGTGGAAAAAACTACCAAGAAGATACTCGCTAGGTTTTTTTGGCCAGGGGTATATGGGCAAGTGACACGCTTCTGCCAACAGTGTCCTGAGTGTCAAAAAAAGAACAAAGCTAATGTCCGAAGAGTACCGTTACAAACGATGCCCTTAATACTGGAACCGTTTCATCGGATCGGGATGGACATAGTGGGTCCACTAGATCCTACAAGCAGAGGTCACAAATACCTATTGGTAATCGTAGATTATGCAACTCGATACCCAGAGGCTTTTCCTTTACGATCCATTAATGCGCAACAAGTCTGTGACGTCTTGGTCCCATTTATTACAAGAGTCGGCATCCCCAAAGAAATCGTAACGGATAGAGGCACCAATTTTATGTCGGCCGTATTAAAACAGGTGTGTGACACCCTCCACATAGAACAGATTAAGACAGCAGTATACTACCCACAAACAGATGGTCTAGTGGAGAGGTACAACCAAACTATAAAACTAATGCTAAGGAAAACCATGTTGCCCGGAGAATGGAATTGGGACAGACTAATCCCTTGGATTCTGATGGCCTTAAGGAATACACCACAGTCTTCGACAGGTTTTGCGCCATTCGAACTCTTGTTTGGCTGGCCGGTGAGAACTTTATTAGATATTTTACGAGAAAACTGGGAGGAACAACCCAGCTCAGAGATTACGCTGACCGAATATGCCTTACAATTGAAGGAGAGGGTGGAGAAACTTCAGGCAGTTGCACAAGGTCATCTTCTACAAGCTCAACTCAACCAGGAGCATTACTATAACCAAAAGACTCGCATGAGAAGTTTCCAAGTGGGAGACCGAGTTTTAGTTCTCCTACCCACCTCAGAGAACAAAATGTTAGCCTCCTGGAGGGGACCTTATACCATCGAAGAAGTCTTGGGTCCCGTAACGTACCGGGTTCGTCAACCTGAGAGGAAGATACAGCTACAGACCTACCACATCAATATGTTAAAAAAGTGGGTCGATCCGGTACCAACCATAACCATGATCAACGTGGAGGAGATGACGGAGGAAAGTATGCCTAACAGTGGGGAAGAAATAGGCAAGGAGGCATTGAACATTAATCCGGAGTTGACTACTAGCCAGAAGAATGAGTTGTCGAACTTGGTGGGAGAGTATGCAGAAATATTCTCGTTACTTCCCGGGAGAACCACGCTAACTTGTCATCAGATCCAAACCGACCCGGGAGTCAAGGTCCGACTTCGCCCATACAGGATTCCCGAAGCGAAGGTCCAGGCGGTGAACCAAGAAATACAAGAAATGCTCAAATTGGGGGTAATCGAGCCATCTTATAGTGAATGGTGCTCTCCCCTAGTACTCGTACCCAAAGCAGATGGGACATCGAGGTTCTGCCTAGATTTTCGAAAGCTGAACGAAATATCAAAATTTGACGCATATCCCATGCCACGTATTGAAGAACTTCTGGAGAGACTAGGGAAAGCCGAATACCTGACAACGATAGATCTAACCAAGGGTTACTGGCAGATCCCTTTGAATCCAGCGGTTAAAGAAAAGACGGCTTTTGCTTCTCCCACCGGCTTATATCAGTTTACCGTGCTGCCATTTGGCCTTCATGGGGCTCCGGCTACGTTCCAAAGACTGATGAACTTTCTAATAAAGGGTCATGAAGGTTATGTGGGAGCATACTTAGATGACATCATTGTCTACAGCCAGAGTTGGACAGAACATCTCAGTCATTTACGGGCCATCCTGCGCACACTACGAGATGCCGGACTACACATTAATCCAAAGAAATCTCACCTGGCCAATTTCCACACTAAATACCTGGGGTACCAGGTGGGTCAAGGACTAATTAAGCCCCAGAAGGAAAAACTAGAGGCCATCCAGCGTTTGCAATTTCCAGTAAATGCGCGACAAGTGAGAGCATTTCTAGGATTTGTAGGTTATTACCGACGTTTTATCCCACATTTTTCAACAATTGCGGCTCCCTTGACTGATCTGTTAAAGTCCACGGCCCCCCGTCAAAGGGAGTGGAGAAATGAGAAAACCGAGAAAGCTTTTGAGGGTCTAAAGAATGCCCTCTCGAATGAAGCGGTGTTAAAATGTCCCGATTTCCAAATGCCATTCTTCCTACATACGGATGCCTCAGGTTATGGTCTGGGGGCCGTCCTGTTTCAGAACGATTGAGATAAGGAGAGACCAATCCTGTTTATAAGTCGTAAACTGTTACCCAACGAGATGGGATATGCCACCATCGAGAAAGAGTGTCTGGCGGTAAAGTGGGCAATAGAAGCCCTGAAGTACTATTTGTTAGGAAGATCATTCACGTTGGTGACGGATCACGCTCCTCTAGTGTGGGTCTCTAGAAACAAAGATACGAATCCTCGAGTGTTGAGGTGGTTTCTATCCCTTCAGCCATATTCCTTCAAGACGATACATCGACCTGGCCGTGGAATGGCACAAGCAGGTTTCCTGTCTAGGATGCATGCTCTTCCCGAACGTAAGAGCCCGGAAGAGGGGGTCTGTGATGCAGTGAAGGATTGGAACATTGGAGACTCTGGAGTGGCCCGGCATCACAGCAAGCAGAGGACAATAGGGTGATGTCACCAGGGAGGGAGTGAATTGATTGACGGTGATTAAAAGCCAATCGGTGGAGGGGAAAGAAGTAAAGGGCTTTTCTCTAATCCTGGCGTTGTGGTGGTTTGTTTTTTGAACAGGGACCGAAGGCAGAAGAGGAGGAACCGTCTTATGAATGGGCGTACTGAGAGCCCTAAGAAAATCCGGTTGAGAAAAGTTGTTCCGGCACCGGTTGTGCCCAGTTTGATGAGGAGGAGGCACGTTGCCGAAATCCATAAGTTGCGTCGCACTTGGTTGTGAAAAGAAGGGGGGCGAGAGGGCACCTCGCCACGGGGCCCTCCCTCGTGTGGGAGGAGTTTGAGGAAGAAATCCCGATGACGAGCGGCTGGCCGGGGAATCCCGAGAAGATGCAACGCTACGTGTAAGCGAACAGCTGGTGTGCGACTGAGCGAGGGAGTACCCGACCGAGAAGCCGGAGGGGCAGCACACGCCGCTGCAACAGCTGATCGAGGGGACAAGAGAAAGCAGGAAGAGAATTACCCGAGTGGCCGAGGAGTTGATACGAACGAAAATACAGCAGAAAGACGGTGAGGCTCGGCGTATGAGGAGAGTCCAGATCGGGAATTTTGGGGTAACGGGGTACGAACCCCTTTGTTAGAAAAGCTCGCCACCGACCCCGAAATTCTAAGCAGAGTCATTACGCTAAAGAGACTTCCTTTTTCCCATTATTTCTTTAGTGCCAGTTGAGAGTTGAACTGAATAAAAGAAATCTGTTAACCAATCGGCCTCAAGAGTGTTTATCCCTCCCGCTAAGTTGTGACAATGATACATTGCAATATATATGGATTACAGTTGATTAACACATTTTAAGAAGGGGAACAGTTAAAGAGAGAACATATTATTTCAGAAGAGAGAGAAAAATTACAAAAGAAGGAGGATAATGGACATGGAGGCTAAGAATTCCAATGTTTGGCTATGAGTAAAGCAGAAGAAGGAAAGTGAGATTGCACACAGGGGATGAGGGGGAGTCAAAAGACATTGGGTGACATAATGAAGAGAATGCAAAGGAGTGCACAGAGTGATGAATGGACAGAGATAAGGATGAGCCAAGCCAAGAACACATTTAAAGACAAAAGCATGGAAAAATTAAATGGGAGATAGTGAAGTGAAGCCAGTGAAGAAAATACACAACAATAAAAATGTGGAGATGGTAGAGAAGATGAATACAATAATAAATATTAAGCAAAGAGGGTCAAGAACACACTAAGTGAGAACAACAAGAAAAGCAGAACTATAAGAAAGTTGTCAAAAGGCATGAGTAGAAATTAGAAGTTTAGTGATCTGGAAAGAAAGGGTCATACTTGGTGAATATCAAAATGATGATGACATTGACAAGAATGAGTAGTATGAGAAATATTGAGAGAAACAGAAAGGATGGATCAAAGATGAGTCTGTGGTTGTTGGCTGACGTGGACAAAAGGAGAAGGGGAACAAAAGAGTGAGAAGTAGAAGGGGTCTGAGCTGTAGAGGAAGAAAAGAACTTCAGTCAAGGAAGGATTAAGATGGAAATGTGAGCAAGAATACATTAAGGAATAACAGAGAGACAAGATGAAGGCACAGAGTGAAGGGAGTCAGCGAAGGAAAGAAAGGAGAACAAGATTTGAGAGCCATTTGCGTAAAAATATTAGGACAAATTGAAAGAAGAAATAATATTGGAAACAGCTGTAATATGGAGAAAAAAAGTAAAGTACCTAAAACAGAATCTTGAGGAATACTGTGGTGAAGCGGAATGGCGGAAGGGAAATGGCCATCTAAAACACAGGATGTGTCCGACAAGAAAGATAAGAAGAGAACCGGTGAAGAACAGTAATGGAAGCCTCAGTGAGAAAAGTGCAGACCTTGTTCATAAGACTTCACTGCTTAACATAAAGGTGGGAGTAGTCATAGAAAATCTAATGGACTTTCTAGAAAACTTGATCAATTACAACCTGAGGACTACCTTGGTGGAGATTAGTCACCCTTGCATAATCTCAGACGGGTGTGAGATTGAAAGTCCTAAACTGTATCTCTGGCAAAGGGACCTTGTGATTTTGCATTTTCCCAGACTGGTCTGTTGGCTTTTCCCCAGATGAGTCGGAATTTGAGACATTATCATGGATGCAATGTGACTGATGTGACAATGAGACACACTAAGACTCTTATGGTGAGAGTGCACAAACAAATACCATACTTTGTGCGGTGTGACCATTCTCAGGTCACTAGCTGTGAGTGTTATATTTGATGGTGGTAGATTTCCCAATTGGAATCAGGTGCAGGGTGTACCCTATCAGTGGCTCTAGAGAGCACCCTGTTAAAACCCAATATGGCATATCATGACCAAAACTGGATTCCCACGTGCGGGTGACTTAAGGGAGTGGCGGCATGCACGGGGCTTTCTTTCCCTGGTCTGATTGTTGTCAGGTCGGCAAGGAAACCAGCCCACCATCGACAAAATAGACGACACTGATGTAGTCTGGTTTGCCATCTGCCGGAGTAGCCCAGTTGCTGGGTTAGAGCATACTCTGTCTGCAAAAGACTGGGGTCAAAGGATGTCTGGGAATGCACTTCCAAACTGAAAGCCCGGGGACAGACCAGTGATGTTTGAATGAAACTGCACCAGTGACAGGGTGGCAGCTAATATGTTTGAGTGGATGCCGTTTTAAGATTGGAGACTGAGTTTCCCCTGCAGCTCGGAGTCTCCCATAAAAATGGAGAGTCTATACTATTACTTTGTTTTTAATGCTGAGACTAGAGTCCCAAGAACAAAGAGAACTCCTGACCCTGTGAAGAAACTCTGCCAGATTCCCAGCCCATCCAAGACCATTGCTTGTGGTGAAACTCTGCAAGTGCAGGCAAATGCCAGATATTCAGAACCAATTGGAAATGGAGACTCTGAGGCAAAGGAACCAAGACATCAGTGAAGGAATATATCAATGAGTCTGTGGTTACTATGCTGAAGATTACAACCTTTTTTTTCAAACTTTCTTTATTGTCATTTTCTTATTCAGAACACAGTGAGAACCTACAATAACCCCAACTTCGCATCTTGTCCCCGTCCCGTCACTTCCCTCCCTCCCACCCTTCTCCCCTTGACACATGAATTATTGAGAACACTATCAAATAGTGGCATAATCCCAGCTCCCTTTTCGGTTCTGGTCCGTTTGGGTTCATGATGACTCATTACCAGGCAGTTCCTTGATCATCATTAAAGTCTGTGTCTGTAACTAAGCATGCCCTACCACTTTTCGTTCCAGGTCTGATTTTACTGCGAGCTCCTCCCTCTTTTCGACACGTCGTCTCCCCTGTCTGAGTAAACCTGGCAGAAGAGTGGCCAGTAGTCCACTTGTCAGCTGCTGTCAGGTGGCGTGTGTGCATTGCACGATTCTCTCTGTTCACACATGTGCATGTGTTCCACCCACCTGGCAAACACCAGTGTTGAGCTCTTCCCCCAAGGGGAGACTATAAGGTGCCTTGCTGATATTGAGGCCATTCCCAGTAGTTTCCTCTCCCCTCGGGTGGCCCCTTCTATCAATGCTAAGAGCCAGACTGCAGGTGAGTATTCCCATTCAGATATCATCAGTGGCCATTACGTAGTCTATCCAGGAAGAGCTCAAATGAACGCTCGAATAGTATGTGTATTCTCTCTTATGTGTATGTTCTTCTCTCCATACATCATGTGAATCGTTGTGTTGAGCTATGATTGACCAGGCCTGCACTGCACGGTGTATTGTGAGTTGCATTGTAGAGGATCTGTCGTATTCCAACATAAGGGCCATATTGAAGTCCCCCGCCCAGATTATATCATATCCCGGGAATGACTGAATGTGTTTGGCACATGTATGGAAGAACTCTGGGGAGTACGTGTTCGGGGCATAGACATTAATCAGTAGGAGTTTCAGCCCTAGGATTTCCCCGGCTAGAATTATGTATCTACATTCCTTTTCACTAACCTGTTTGTGTAGCCTGAAGTCCATGGAAGTGTGTAAGTAGATTGTAACTCCTCTCAAGTGTGTCGTGTATTACGATACGTATCTGTGAATCCCGCAACCCGGCATGCGCGGGATGTGAGTGTCATGGGCCAGATGTGTTTCTTGTAAACAGAGGACGTTAATGCTGGGTTTTTTTTGCAGTAGTTTGCGATTAAACAGATCTTTTTCGGCCCAGTGGGACCTCTTACATTCCAGGACAGTATTGCCTGCAGATTACTTCCCCTGCCGGTCATAGTGGGGTCGTCTTCGTTTTCTATATTGATTTACTTCTAGCTTGACCGCATCCCATATGTGTAAGACCTTGTGTTGAGGTGCGTGTGTATGTGTCAATGGGTGGGGCCACTGAGAACTATTATCGACTGCCCCCCAAACTTACCCTGTCCCCCCCTTCCCTCCCGATCCTCCCACGCCAGCAACCTCAACCTACCGGCTCTCCCCCCCACCTTGCAATGCCCCAACGGTGACATATATCAACAATCCGCTACTGAAGCGGGAATCGGGGCAATGAGGGCAGCCTCTACACTCCATGTGGCAACTGCCATTATTAAGAGCCTCCCGCACTCCTCCATTGCCCGGAGAAGACTAGTTGACTAGCTTAGTAGTCATTCGTTGGGTGATTATTGTTATAAAAGGATATAGCAGTGGTATCATCGCGAGTGTCCTGGTGATCCCCCAGGGTCTAGGAAGTTCAGTGAGCACCGTTCAGTCAATTCCAGGGAGGTGAAAAACATTGTTGTGCCGTTGTGTTGTATACATAGTTTGGCCGGGTACATAATTGAGTATTTGACGTTCTTCTTCGGTAAGGTGTTTTTCACAGTCTGGAAAGTCTTACGTTGTTCTTGCACCATTGGGCTGAAATCTGGAAAAAGCCTGACTGTGGAGGGGGCCCATTTCAGTTCTTTCTTCTCTCTTGCGGAGCCTAATATGGTATCCCTGTCTCTATAACAGAAGATTCTGGCTATGACGTGTCTTTCTGGTGCCCCGGTGGGGAAGGGGGGGCACCCTGCCAGGGATCTATGGGCATGCTCCCCCATGTACATACTGGACAGAGGGGGGTTGTCAAGGACTTCAATCAGAAGCTGCTCCACGAACTTCTCCATGTTTTCTATACTTGTTGATTCTGGAATCCCCAGGAAACGTACATTATTCCGTCTGGAATGGCCATCGAGATCCTCATTTTTGGTTAGGACCTTTTTGACTGTTTGTTGTAAATCCGCAACTTCCGGCTGCAATGTAGTTACTTTATCCTCACTCTCTCTGATTATCTGTTCTGCCTCGGCCATTCACCCACAAAGTTTGTCGATCTGAATTGCTGAAACATCAATCTTGCACGTCAAGGTGTCAATTTTTTCCCCAGGCTGTCTGTGCTGCTCTTCAGGGCTAGTAGCGTTTGATTCAGCACAACCATGTCTAACTGTGATGCCGTCTGTTCTTGCTGAGAGGGTGTGTCGGGTTGCGACTGTTCCGAGCGGGCAAATTGGTACATTTCTTCTTGCTTTTGTGGGACTACCATCTTGATGTTGAGACAGGCCTCATTACGAGGCTGGCGGTAGCCGCTGCTGCCGGACCCGTGATTTTACCGGCACCCGCGAATGGGCAATTAACGGGTCATGCCGAGTTTGGGGGACCCGGTAAATGCCCATTCGCGGGTGCCAGTAATAAGGGACTCCCCATCCCCATTCAGCCCCATAGGGCAGAATGGGAATGGGGAAGGTGGAAGCACCAGTACCATTAATAATGGTACCGGTACTACAGTCCCGTTCTGCTCACAAGCAGAACTCGTAGTATGGCGGTACGGTAGCAATGGTGCCGGTAGTGATACTGGCGCCATTGTTGCCTTACCGCCATACTTATAATGAGGCCCTTTGTCTTTACGGTCGGTGCCGGGAGGAATTATTGCTGTACTGTGCCGAGATTGTCTTTTGTCTTAAGCGCTCTGTAAGGGTGGTGCTGTCTGCGGGACCCCATTTCCCTGTTTGCTCTATCGGGCCTTGCTTGCCTTCACAGTGCTCTTTGTGCCGATGTGACTTTTACACCGTCCCCTTGTTGCCTCGATGTGAGTAGATGGCTTTGGCAGCCCGGGTTTCCCCCCTCCAGGCAGGTGGGGTTATGCAGTCTACCCCGTTAGAGTGCAGTGCTTTCACGTCGCAGTGGGATATTCACACACAGTCCACCAGCTGGCCCTTGTGGTACCAGGGGGATCTCGGTTGGAAGGGGTTGTAGCTCGGCCCCCGCGTGGGGTCACAACCTTGCTGCTCCTTTAATTATGGGGGTATCTGGCCCCCAACAGTGTCCAGCCAAGTTGTTATGCCCCCTTGGTGTTTGGTCCCCTTACGTGGCAATCAGCCTTCTCGAGGGAATCTCCACCCATATCTGCTCATGTTGTGGGGTGTCAGGAGGGATGCTGAGCGTCTCTGCCACTTATCCATAAGGTATTCAACAACAGGTATTCACCAGCTTGAGCCTGGGAAGACGTGTGCAGCACAGACCGCCTGTGAGTGTTCTGTTGGTGGCGTAATGGTAGACGGGGCGGGGGATCCTCCAGCATGCCGATGGGGTCGTACGGCGTGTATTAGGAATTCTGTCACTTAATGTCCCAGGCCCCTTGTGTGCTGTGAGCTGTACATGTGGGCTGAGAATGGTATCTGTGTCCGCACTCCCCTGGACGTAATGGTGGTGGTCTGGACGAGCTGAACCGTGAGACTCTCCCCCTCCTTCGAGTCTGGTCCGCGTGGGCCGCGGGCCGTGGTTGGGCTATGTGTTCCTGTTTCAGGCCCCCCTACCTTGTAGTGCTGGTACACCAGCGAAGTTAGGTCCTTCCTCCCTGCTGGGGCCCGAGTGGTAGGCAGCTGCGGTAGAGATTCGCTGCCACGCCACTTTGCCGCCCTGTTGTCCAACCGCCTGGAGCCCCTTCTCCCTGTACAGGGGGCTCAGGCGTGCAGGGTTCCGTGTGGGTGTCGGCCAAGCGTATCGGTTCGGAAGTGCTGCTCCCCGGCAGAATCAGATCCCAGCTACCACAGGATACTGGACCAGCCCCTGCTCTGTCCTCTCAGGGCGTCCTCGTCACTTGCCTCGGTGCGGGGCACACTCATATTTACGTGCCTGCGTGCCCGGCTGGCACTCCGTTGGGGGAATCTTTCCTGTGTAATCATTAGGGTGCCAGGTCCCGCCATGAATGCAGGTCGGCCCTCTCAGCCAGCCCACTGAGCCGTCTAACATCGTCTTTCAGTTCTCCCTCCTGTTGGGGCATTATGATTCTCGGAGCAGGATCTCTCCCTTCCTGCAGGGCGTGTGGCTCGGGCCTTCGGGGCCCCTCTCAGTATCTGCGGTTTTTGCCCCATGCCCCGTGCTGAACGAAGTGCGGCACGATGGAGGGCCTGGGGGGTTAGGCGCAGGGTGGGGGGATCCCAACAGGCGGGAAAGCAAAAGGGAGGGGCAGCCAGAGCGGCGCCCCCACCCGCGGAGTGACCCAAGGGAACACAAGAAGAGAGAAGCAAGGTGTGAAAGTAACAGAGGGGTGGGAGGACAGGAAGGAACACGGGCGGCTCGAAATCACCACAACAAAAGGTGGAAGGGGTACAAATACCCCAGAGAAGAGGGAGCAAGACACAACCAGGTTGGGAGCTCACCTCACTCGGGTAAGCTCCCAGGCCCTGGTTAAAGCGGAAGAAGGATTCGTTTTGAAGAAGGATTCGTTTTGATCTCGTTTTCGCCTCTGCGGGCTTAAGCGGCGGGAGGAACGCAAAGAACATTTGCAGTGAAGAAAAAGGAAGACCCCAGGTGGCAACGCGAGGATGCAGCGGCGAAGAATGGGACCCCGGCGGGAGAGAAACGGGGACAGCTGCAGAGGACCCGTGAGCCTGGAGCTGCATGCATAAAAAGGAGGAACCACATCGCGGTGGCAGCGTAGCACAACGGAGAAGAGCGGGACCCCGGCTGGAGAGAAGCGGGGACAGCGGCAGTGGACCCGTGAGCCTGGAGCGGCGGGCAGAAGAAGGAAAAACCACCCCGCGGTGGCAGCATAGCCCAACGGAGAAGAGCGGGACCCCGGCTGGAGAGAAGCGGGGACAGCGGCAGTGGACCCGTGAGCCTGGAGCGGCGGGCAGAAGAAGGAAAAACCACCCCGCGGTGGCAGCATAGCCCAACGGAGAAGAGCGGGACCACGGCTGGCGAAAGGCGGTTCAGCAGCGGCGGTCCCGAAGGCCGGGGCTGGGGGCAGAGGAAAGAAGAACGCCACAACAAACATCGTCGGGAAACAGGCTGCGGAGGCGGTGAATGAAGCGGCAGCATCTACCAAATAGTGCAGTGGATGTGACGCTCGCTTCTCACGGGCAGAGCGTGAGTTCAAATACCGGCAGTGGAGCAGGAAATACAAAAATAAAAATGTTAACCGGCAGTGCCCCTGCTCAACAGAAGTTTTCGAGAAGCAGGCAACCAGGAAGCTACATGGTTTCGTTGCTGCAGTTCCTGACTGACGAGGATGGTTTTCAGTGGCGGTAATGCTGGGCAGTCCATGACCATGAAGAGGGCTTGTTCCAGTTGGGCTGAGCAGGGAGGACGTGCAGTGTTCCTGACCGAGAGGAAGAAGTTTTCCAGTTGTGGCGCGGGTTCCAGCGAGGGGGAACTTCGCAGCAGCCATGAAAGGGTGTTCGGTAAGGAGCCGGTCCAGCAGTTGGAGCAGGCGCTGGAAAAGCTCTGGGGCTTCGGGGCAGGGAAAACGGGCTGCAGCGAAATACTGGCAGCAGTGATCGGGTGCTTCACAAGTTGTCGCGTCGGCCGAGTGGCCAGAAAAAGAATAGAGTGCTGCGAGCGACGGCCTGGGCCCTCCCGGCCGCAGCACATTGCCCGCCACCGTCAGCAGTGGAATCTCAGGAGGAGAAATACCGCAGGCTCCACAATTTGAATAGCGCGCTTGACGTAGAGGACAAACAGAAGGGACGGTCATCGTCCCAACCCCTCCAGCTTTGCCGCAGTTCGGGACGCTGCAGTAAAGACGGGGTGCAGGAAAAAAGCACACGGACAACCGCGAGGGTTCACCGGAGGCAAGGACAGGCAAAAGCAGATCCACCAGTCCGTTTTACTCTCAGCTTCGCACGGAGGCAGCAGCTGGCAAGGATCGAAGGTTGCCACGAGAACGTAAAACAGGCCAGTCACTGGAGGGACAGCGCGATGTGCGTTCAGTGCACACATTGGAAGCAGGACGACACGGAGCAGACCAGGCAGCGTCAGGTCAGTTCACAGCTCCGAGAGGGAGCAAACTAACAACGCCCCAGGCCCCGTGCAGTACAAAGTACGGCACGATGGAGGGCCTGGGGGGTAGGGGAGTTTTTAAGAACGGGGTCGCATATGGAGTGACTAGCAATTGTTTAAAACTGTCGTGGGAAAGGGGCCCCTGGAGTGATTAGGAGTGAGGATGGGAGTGGTAGCTCCCTCAGGCCGTAAGTGGGAGTCAAGGGTGTTTGTGGTAGCCATGTGCAGGTAGTAAAATAAGGAAAGTTAACGAAGGGAGGGAAAAAAAATTAGGGACCGAGTTGCTGAGGCTGCCCCTGTTTTCCCCGCATGTGCATGGGGACTTCCCTCCTTCCTGTGCCGACGGTGATATCACGGGCCGCATCAGGCATGGTGGATCCGACAATCACGCCGAGAAGATTAGCATGGCCCCTGCACAAAGATGACACGCAAATTCGTGAAGCGTTCCATATTTTAAGAGCACCCGTGGCACAATCAGTAAATACAGTCAGCAGTAAGCATTAAAGGGGCAGTACGGGCCGAATTAGAACAACGGTCGGAACAGGCAACACGGGAAGCCATACAGGGGCCCGGTGAAACAATACAGGAGGAACAAGGCGAGCGAAGGCAAGTCTACTGGAAAGCCAGAAGAGGCAAAAGTCGGGGATGACGGATGAAAGAACAAGAAGAGCGCATGAATTCAGCGCATGGGCCAAAAAGGCGGAAAAAGACCAGGGGGCCAAATAGGTACTGGAGGTGATGCAAAAGGAAGAAAGGGCTAGGGCAATATCGCCCCTGCTGCGAGAGGATTCCACGAACAGCAACGAGGAAGCCGCAGTACCCCAAGGACAGAAGAGGGCAAGGGAAGTGGCGGAGGAGTCGCAGGAGACAGAGAAGAACATGCTAGACCAGGAGCAGCCGGAGGCGCCGTCGAGGAGGCAAAGAAAAGGCATTGTTAAAAGGGATAACAGAGTGGGGGAAAAAAATGGTGAAAAAATTTAAAGGCATGCAGCACGGCTCAGGGTAAGTCGCCCAGAACCGGGGAGCATGGAGCACAATGGGTGCTTGATGTAATGAATAAGGAGGAAAAGGCAAGGGCAAGGTCGCCTTTGCTGCTAGAGGAGGCCAGCTGCAGCGAAGAGGAATACCACAAGCCCAAAGGAGGTCGAGAGAAGACCCAAGAGGGGCACAGGAGCAGCCGGAGGCACCATAGAGGAGGAAAAGGAAAGATACGGTGAAAAGGGATAACAGAGTTGGGGAAAAAATGGTGAAAAGGTGAAAGGCATGCAGCACGGCTCAGGGTAAGTCGCCCAGAACCGGGGAGCATGGAGCACAATGCGTGCGTGATGTAAGGAATAAGGATGAAAAGGCAAGGGCAAGGTCGCCTTTGCTGCTAGAGGAAGCCAGCTGCAACAAAGAGGAATACCACAAGGCCAAAGGAGGTCGAGAGAAGACCCAAAAGGGGCACAGGAGCAGCCGGAGGCACCATAAAGGAGGCAAAGGAAAGATACGGTGAAAAGGGATAACAAAGTTGGGGAAAAAAAAGAAAAAAAAAAAAAAATGCTAAAAAGGTGAAAGACATGCAGCACGGCTCAGGGTAAGTCGCCCAGAACCTTGGAGCATGGAGCACAATGGGTGCTGGATGTAAAGAATAAGGATGAAAAGGCAAGGGCAAGGTCGCCTTTGCTGCAAAGGGAGTCCAGCAGCAGCAAGGAGGAATACCACAAGGCCAAAGGAGGCCGAGAGAAGACCCAAGAGGGGCACGGGAGCAGCCGGAGGCACCGCTGAGGAGGAAAAGGAAAGGTACGGTGAAAAGAGATAGCAGAGTTGGGGGGAAAATTGGTAAAAAGGTTAAAAGCATGCAGCACGGCTCAGGGTAAGTCGTCCAGAACCCGGGGAGGGAAGGTTAAGAAGCAAGTGGCAAGGGGTAACACCTTCAGAGACGAAAAGTAGCAAAGGTAAAGAGGGGGGCCATTTGAAGGCATGAGTGAATAGGAAGGGAGCAGGGAGCAATAACGGACAGAAAAGGGGGGCCTGGACCAGTGGGCAACGGGGTTCCCATACGACAGAGGGTGGCACAAGGAAGTACGCCAGGGTCGATTCACCAGGGAACGGGTGTTACCTGACCAGGCTACCTGACTGTAAGGTAGAGGACATGTAGGAGGTTGAGAAGGGATCATTAAAAGGGGCACCAGTAGCAAGGAACCCTGGTATAAGGGGAGGGCGGATTTCCAAAGATGGTACATCGTTATATTGCAGTAATACACAGATGACGGGGTGTCACTTGTAACATACCAACAGAAAGTCTTAAAGGCGACAAAGCATTTGGGCATAACGGGAAAATAATGATAGAAGCAAAGACAGGTACAAACATCAGGACATGATAATAACGACAAGGAATCATTTGAGGTCAGGGGAACAGAATCTGTGGGGCAGTCAATAGGGGACACAAAGAGGACGGCAGAGTAGCAAAGTAACGGACCACCAACGGTACAAAAGGGGTGGCAGGGGAGATAGCGTGAAAATCACAAGCGGGGAGCATGGAGCACAAGAGGAAGGGCAGGAAAGGGGAAATGCCAAAGGGTCCATTAAGCCTACACGAATAAAACATCGGGAAAAGGAGAATATGGCAGCGTAGAGGGCAGGAAAATAACACCCACACCGGGAAAAGGCATGGGTTCCACGAATAAAGCTTCGGAAGGAATTAAGAGGTTAGCCAATAAGGCTGACTGGAAAAGGGAAAAGATGGCCACATGTATGGCAGGGAAACAACGCCCATACTGGGAAAGGAATGGGTTCCCCGGAGAAACATCGGAAATAATAAAAAGGTCAGCCACAAGGCCGACTGGAAAAGGAAAATATGGCCACGAGTTGACAGGAAAATAACGCCCATACCAGGAAAGGCATGGGTTCCACGAATGAGCACAGGAAATAAGGGAAGGGTTAGCCATAGGTTTGGCTGGAAAAGTTAAATATGGCCAGGTGCATGGCAAGAAATTAACACCCACACCCGAAAAGGCATGGGTGCCACGGGAGGAGAAGCGGAAATAGCTACAAAGAGGTCCGAGAAATAGGTAAAACCAAAGGAACCAGGGCGAGCCAAAGAGAACCAGGACAGGAACGTACAAAACGGGTAAGCAGTACAAAAAGCAGGTAAAGGGGTGATAGCGGAAACAGGACAAGACGTAGGGAAAATGTCAATGGCCAACAGGGGCTATTGCTGTTAAAAAAGCATTGGCCCAGGGTAAAAGGAAAAGATGGGCAGCAGCACATTTTGTCTGCGGCCGCATATACCACAAAGGTGGCCGGGGTGACGGACCCAACAAATAGCACACGGATAAGGAATACAACGAGGGGCTGGGCATGATCACTGTTTTGGGGGGACCTGAGCGGTTTAGACAAACAACCCCTCAGGTGTGGCGGCACGTGTCCAGGAAAGGATGCCACAGGACATCGAAAGGGAGGCTAAAGGAAGGGGGGCATCCCAACCCCTGGACACGAGGTGCCCAAAAAAGTGTTAATTACTGTACAGCTGTCATAACCAGTGTACAGTGCCATTATTTGTATATAATAAAAGGCCTACGGCCATTTTAATTTTTCCATACAAACAGAGCTGTCGTGTTATCATTCATGGTGCAGGGCACATTACAACAGGGCCAAGAGCAGGGGGGAACCCACACTACTCAGCCTATGCCCCAGGCCCCGTGCTGAACGAAGTGCGGCACGATGGAGGGCCTGGGGGGTTAGGCGCAGGGTGGGGGGATCCCAACAGGCGGGAAAGCAAAAGGGAGGGGCAGCCAGAGCGGCGCCCCCACCCGCGGAGTGACCCAAGGGAACACAAGAAGAGAGAAGCAAGGTGTGAAAGTAACAGAGGGGTGGGAGGACAGGAAGGAACACGGGCGGCTCGAAATCACCACAACAAAAGGTGGAAGGGGTACAAATACCCCAGAGAAGAGGGAGCAAGACACAACCAGGTTGGGAGCTCACCTCACTCGGGTAAGCTCCCAGGCCCTGGTTAAAGCGGAAGAAGGATTCGTTTTCCACCCAACCCACCCTACAAGAAAGGAAAGAGGAAAACCGGAACAGGAACGCCGAGTACTTTTGACGGTACACGGTAGAAAAAAGAAAAAAAAAAAAAAAAAAAAAAAAAAAAAAAAGTCGTAGGCGGCGGCACGTGTCCAGGAAAGGATGCCACAGGACATCGAAAGGGAGGCTAAAGGAAGGGGGGCATCCCAACCCCTGGACACGAGGTGCCCAAAAAAGTGTTAATTACTGTACAGCTGTCATAACCAGTGTACAGTGCCATTATTTGTATATAATAAAAGGCCTACGGCCATTTTAATTTTTCCATACAAACAGAGCTGTCGTGTTATCATTCATGGTGCAGGGCACATTACAACAGGGCCAAGAGCAGGGGGGAACCCACACTACTCAGCCTAATAGCTGCTGCCAACTGTTGGGGGAGAGCGTTGATGTCCCCTACCGCTATCGGGGCACGTTGTCGCTGCTGTACTCTTACGTTTTGTGCTCAGGCTCCGCGTGTGTGCTCCACTCCCCCACACACGCAGCACTTCACTGGGGATTCCGCGCCAAGTGTCTCACTGCATTACTCATCCCGGGCGTGCAAACCAAGTTGATGTCGTTCCACCACCAGCACAAGTGTTTCTCCTGAGTATTCCTCTGCTCCCCGGTGTGAAACGGAGCTGCAGGCACCAGGATATTTAGGAGGATTTTTATCTAGTCGCCGCAGTTTTTCAGGTGGCGGCCATCTTGCTCAGCTGCGCAACAGTGCCCCCCTACCGATTACAAACTTTTTAAAAAGAATGCTCGTAACAGGAAAAGGTACATTCACATACTTGCTGACATTACTGGGTCACTGGTGCACAGACCCGCCACTGGATCCATTGACCTTGTAGACTGAGCCAGTCACAATGCACCCTATAATGGTTAGACTTCTTTTCTCCAGTTCATACTACCACTGACTTCCTTTCATGGTCCTACAGCTTAGTGCAGCATCAGAGGCGCCCGTCATCGCTGGAGCCCCTCCTAGATTTTGAAAACCCTCTGTAGCTGCCCTTCAGCAAACAGAGACCTACGTAGAGCCAGAATCAGAGGGAATAAGTTGGAAACTCGGTTTTCTTCTGACTCAGAGGTTCCATTGAGCCATGGGCTTACACCAATCAGCTTCAACCTTTATGCCCAGTGAGAAATAACAGGAATCTGCCAGTGAGGCTTACCTAGAGCCATTCAGCTACAACTTTGGACACTTTGGCTCCAGTTTGACTAAACTTCTAAGGCTCAAGGCTGGTGACACTGCGAGCATTACAGTCTTTTGGGTTGACCTCAACAGAAGGTTTTTAAAGTAATACATGGTTGTAAGAGAATATAAAAGTTCTTACTTAGCTACAACAGTAAAGTACATATTGAAATATAATTTCATTATTTTAACTACATCGTGTTGTGCTATTGTCTCCCCACTCACTGCTGGAGGAATGTGCCTTGGCTGCTTGAACTTAGCTAGCCTTGGTGGCCTGCAGGCACTTGGACAGTACGTTTGTGGTGACTTTGGGGCTCGAATACAGGCCTATGGGCCTGATTCATGGAATTTCTGGCACGGTGCCAAGTGACATACACCCTGATTCATGGAGCAGTGCAAAGTGTATTGTTGCAGTGCAAAGCCAATGCAAAGTCACTTTGTACTGCAAAAATGACTTTGCACTGAAAAAATACACTTTCCACAGTTCCATGAATCAGAGTGTTTGCTGGCAGTGCAAAGTCACTTTGAACCAGTGAAAATTCACTTTGCACTGTGCAAAGAATTCTATGACTCAGGCCCTAAGCCGATTCCTCCTCTGTACTAAAGCCCACTCATATCAGAGGAAACATACTCAACTTCATCTTCTCATCATCCCCCCTGATAGCATGTCTGAACCCGATTCGGACTGCAGCATAAATTGGTTCGGGCACCAATGAAAAACTACCCCGCAGTCGCAAATGGAAGTTTCTTTCTTTTGTGACAGATTGCTCAAATAGGAATCAAGGAGTCGTTTATTGGTCAAAGGTGTTGCGAAGTGTGCATTTTACAGACTATGGGCCAGATTCTCAAATCCATGTGTGGCGCAATTGATGAAATTCCTAGCGCTCCTCATCCCTGGCGCCAGGGGCGTTGCTAGGGGGGGGCTAAGGGGGTTATAGCCCCTGATCTTTTGGTTGTAGCCCCGGATAGAATCTCAGGAGCTACAGCCAAAAGAATAGCTAGCCCCCAGTCCCAACAGTTCTGACATCAGCTTAGCCCCGGGTCTTTTCCAGACCTAGCAACTCCCCTGCCTGGCGCCACAGAAAAGTAGTAGGCCCAGTCTCAGAGGGCATCCGAGCGAGCGCTTCATGGCCGACCTCATTCAGCTGCACTGTTTCACCTCTTTGGGGGGCCTTTCTGGGCATTTAAAAGCGCATCCCAAATTCTCAAACATGACGTGCTTTTAGAAATACCCAGAAACGAGGGTCACACCTGTGTGAACAGGCGCAGGGGGAGCTGCAAATCTTGGTAGGGTCATTTCTGACCCTGTCATGATTTGTTTTTGAAGTGTGACAGCCATAGTGTAAACCACGGTTGTCACACTTACATCTCCACTCCCCTACCCCCCAACACGGATCAAAATGCCTTTTTTTTTAGCATTTCACTGAGACAGGTCGCTTAAGGGCCCGTCTCGGTGAATTGTACTCCCAGCAACCATGTGGTTTCTGTGAGCCTCTCATAAATGCTCCTGCTAATAACGTATGCAAGGGGGCAGGATAGCGCCTCTATGCGCCACTGAAGTGGTCAGGCCACCTTTGAGAATAAGGTGACCTGACTATCCCAGTAAGTAGAGCAAATTAAACGGGCACATTATCTGCTCTCCTTTCATTTGCCCTACTTTTTTAGAATCTGGCTCTACTTGATCAGTAAGACTAATCAAAACTAATAGGTGTGTGGGTAAGTACTCATCAGACTGGTCCACTTTGGTAAAAGAATAATTGGCCACACTGGCATGTTGGGCCTGCCCTTCAGGTATTGCCCTATTACCCTAAAGGTCAGTCCGATCCTGGTCTTAACCCTATCTCACGGATTGGACAGACCACACCACCTTCCCCCCTCCTTACACACACTCTCCTACCCAACAAGGGACAGATTAAGACCACCATGCCCTCAAGTCACTCCTTTAAGGACGTCCCCTTGGAAGGACGTGAGCACAAACTAGCAGCTCTTGCAAACCCCACCCCCCCCAACCTCTAAACACTCTTGTCAACTTTCCACTAAACCATAATGGAACTGGTAGACGCACATGCCCCCTTGAAATTAAGTTGCATCAAAGGGAAACCCCCTAACACACAGAAGAACTAACTAACAACAATCCCACCATCCGATCACTTGAAAAATACTGGTGTAAAATGTAGAGGAGCAAAGGCCACCTCATTCTAAAGCCCTTGCAGTACGCGCTGGCCTCGCATCAATAAAGCCACATTCACATAGTACTCATTAGCTGCCAACAGGTGTAAAACTCTCTTCATGGCAGGGAAACATTGCTCAGACCTACTGCCTGATGCAGGAATCCCTGAGTGTATAGAAAATGCAATGCTTTTAACAACTTCTTCACTAACAAGCCAGATAACACACAACAACAGATCGATGCCACATATCAGTCATCTCCGGTCTCGACTCCACGGTGCACATCACAAAGCCTCCAGGATCTTACTGGCACTGTTGCATCCCTTAAAGTTAAGCCAGTCATATAGAAGATGATGTCCTCTCTGCTGCCATCCCAGAGCATATTAAAGGGCCACCATCACCCCCTTCCTGAAATAATAAATACCTCACTCACTTAAGGCATCTTTCCAAGCACACTAGACAAAGGACTAATCACCCCTTTTTTCCAAAAACATCTTTTCACTCAGATGATCTTGCCAACTACGACTGATCGTTGGCCTCCCATTCGTTGTGAGAATCGGTGATATAGCACTTGCTGACCAGCTCCTTGATCAGATTAAGCAACATGGCCTCCTCCTCGATCACCAATCTGGGCTCAGATAGATGCTGATCTTCATATCATGGACAAAGGAAACTCGTAGCTTCTGATCTGCCTGACCTCTCTGGAGCATTCAACATGTTTGACCACCTCACACTGACCAGCCTACTCGTGAATAGAATGGGCTTCCCGGGTACAGTTCACAGCCTAACTCTCTGGCAGGCGCTGAGCTGGCCGGATGGCCAACTTCAGGTCAGACACCTTCCTGGTCTCCTGCAGGGTACAACATGCCTCAATACTCTCTTTGGGGATATTTAATGAACGCATGCAGCCATTGTCATCACTTCTCAACATCTGACTCCACTAATAAGCTGACAATATTCTGTGATACATAAAAAGTTGTTTGGTTGTCCGTATCTGCTTATCTTATTTTACTTTATCAGTAGCTTTGATATGTTTTTTTGGATATGTGTTTATATGTGATGTAGCTGGCAACTGCTTATAAATATTTGAAATGTATGGACCTGTATTGAAATGTTTTCGGAATTTTGTTTTATAAGTTTTATACTTTTTTCCTATTGTATTGTGTATATGTATGTAATATACAAAGGTTCTATGAATTAAAATGTATATTAAATAAATAAAACTGAAAGTAATTGGTACCTAGGACGGCTCATGCTTCAGGAAATACCCACCCCCACATCCCCCATCATACAAGCCCCGGATGAGAAGCACATGCCAGAAGTTTTATACCACAAAGAAAGAATTCATCCTACTCCCTCAGACATTAAAGCAGATACTATTCAAGGCTGGATAAACAATATGTACCTTGAAAGCTTCCCACCTTGCCTGGCCTCAACTGCCTAATCACCTCGGTCCATAATGAACATCACTCTCTCCTTCCCTCAACATATAAAGAAAAACACCTAGCACAATGTAAGGTTCCAGATTCGGGAAATGAGTGTCTGCAGATGGAACAACATATGCAGGAATGTGTCCTTGACCTCGTTGAATCTAGGGGAAAGAGCAAGACCGACTAAGATCCTGAATAGGGTATACTGGACTCCACAGACATTTTTTAAAAGTGGATTGTTGGAGTCAGGGGCTTGTTGGAAATGCAAACATAGAGTAGGATCCTTTGAACATATGATGTGGGAATGTGGAACTGTAAGGGATTTCTGGAGAAAAGTGACACAGACAATGAATAATGTTCTAACGATGGATGTGGATTTTGATTACAATAGTGTTATTCTTGAGGAGGAGGAGCTGATAGAAGAATTGACATTTCCTCCCAGATGTTGGTTCTTTAGAGTTTTGCTCTCTGCAAAGAAAATTGTGTTGAGGAATTGGAAAAGTGTGCCAACACCCTCAGTTTCTGAATGGATGTCTGATTTGGTGCAGATGTCTAAAATTGAAAGTTTATTTTGTTATTGTTTTATTGATTTAGCTGAACTAAGTCAACTTTACAATATATATATACATAAAAAGAAATCATGTTAATACAAAACACTCCATCTTAAACAAACCATTAAATAAACTCTTGGTCGATTAATTTAGTAAGAGCAACAGACTAAGAGAAAAGGCTGCTAAAATAAAATAAATAAAACAATGAGAAAAATCCTAACTAGATCATAAATAATACATCAAATAATAATCAAAATAAATGTGATCTATTCCACTCTCATATACTGTTTCTTCTTGTGGTTAACATCTTTGCTATACATTACTTACTACTTTAGGGTCATTAATTTTTAGTTAGTTCAAAAAATTGATGGCACTGATGCGAACATGGGTTAAGTATCCTGCATGAATCATTAACCACAGGTGTTCTGGAGTTAACTAACGATAATCATTGAAAAGTTTGTTGAAATATTTAATTCTTACATCAACTAAAGCTGAGCACTCAACCAGCAAGTGGCATATTGTCTCTTCTTGATCCACTTGAGTGCCAAAACGACATACATTTTCAAGTTTTTTTTTTATTTTTGAACGCTTATCTTGCACTTCTTTCGTATTCCAAAGATTAAAGCGTAGCCAAATAAAGTCACACCTGTGAGATACTGATGGATACCGCACCAAGTATTGCTCAGGATTACCATATCGCTGCCTGGTAAGTATATTTTCAGCAAAGTCGCGATATTTTTCACATTTTGTTCTCGTTTGAATCCATTCCATCTGGAATAGTTTGTCTCTACATGATTGGATTCTGAATCAGGGTTATCAAAGTGACATCAGCAGTTGCCAGGGCATGTACAACCAATTTACACCAGTCTAAAATAAATTTGTCTCTGGTGGAAAAAATATACTTGGCCAACATACTCAAAACTGTAGGAGACTCAAAAGCCAAGATACATTTACTAAAACATTGCAATAATTTGCCATTGATATCGAGCATACAATGTAATGAACCCCAACTCGTGCAGAATCAGTGACACTGGGACACATTGTGGCAGGTCTAATAAACTACACCAAAATGTCCCCTCTAATTTAGTCCATACGCCTTCTTGCCGCACTGGTTTAGTTTCAGATGCGTACAGCAAGATGGGCGTCACCTTTTGTAAATAATATGTAATAGCAGGCCTAAGAGTAAACTTCCCAAACTTCGCCTGAATAATCTTTGCTTGTGAAGTCGATCTTAATAACTTATTTTTAAGTGTTTTCTGTAGATCTTTATATCGCCTTTAGTCGCTATTAACACACCTAAGTACATATATTGTTGGACACATTCCAGCTTAGCACCTCCTAATAACCATTTTGGATTTTGTTTCTTATTTTTGTTTGTTAGATTACCTACCATAACTTTAGTTTACTGCAAGTTTATGGTAAGGAGATTTGCCTGAACATAGCTATCCACTGCGTTAAGAAGCCTCTGCAATCTCGTTGGTGTCTTTGAAATCATCACCAAGTCATCAGCATATAATAAAGATGATACAGGTTGAATGTGAATCCTCTGAGCATCCGTGATAATTTCACAAAACCCATCGCCCAGATCAGCGATGTAAAAGTTAAAAAGGGCAGCGGCAACAGGACAACCCTGTCTCAGCCCTCAATAGGTGTTTATTGAGGCAGACAGTTGACCATCTAATGTGAGTCTCACTTGCATCGAGTTTCTACAATGCAGATCCCGAATCAAGGAGACAATATATGACAGACAACCTTTTTTCAACCAGTTTTTTGAATTAATATCTGCCTAGATTCAGAATCAAATGCCGCTTTCAGGTCTACAAAGACCAAATAAAGAGGCTGTTTGATATTCGCATGATGATTAATAATCAAGGTCAGCATTAAAAAATGCATCAATGTTCCCAAACCTGCAATAAATCCCGTTTGAAACAGGTCACGTTGTTGGCATTCAATGGACCATTTCGTACAATCTCTCAAGATAAATCTTGAGAATATTTTCCCCGGGGCGTCGAGCAAGGCTATTGGCCGATAGTTAACTGCATTTACTCAATCGCTGTTCTTAAAAATGGGTACTATCACCGAGCTCTGCCAAGTATCTGGTACAGCATTTGTTTGAATAACTTGATTAAAAATCTTATACAAAATGCTTGCCCAATGACCCGGAAGTTTCTTGAACATATAGTTACTGAGGCCTCAGGGCCCGGAGCACGGGTGTTGCTCAATTTGGTAATACAGTCCAAAATCTCTTGTTCAGTAATGTAAAGACCACGATAATTGGAGGGCTCAGTGATAGTCTTCTTCCCACAAGGGGGTGGACACGCATACATTTCTGTGAGCTATTGGGACTCATTAACCCCATTGATTTGAACCGGCTTTTGGGCCATATGGGTTGCAGAATTTATTAACGCCCATATTTGAGCTGAGTTTTTCTGGGACAAAGCATGGAGCATTGCTTTTCCGTCAGTCTGCAAGAGTTGGGCTTTATGACCCCGAAGCCAATTTCTATATTTACACTGGGCTGCTTTAATTGCCTCTTTTTTATTCAATATTTTGGATATCGCCTTTTTTGTGGATTTAAGCCAACTTTTCATCTCACATACCTAAGGGCTAAATTCAGGGCTGAGACATTGTTTGTCTAGCAGTTTTTTTATATACTTGGTACAAATGCAAAAAATGTGTGAAGTTGTATTTAGAGGGTGCTGGTGTTCCCTCTATACACAATCTCCTAATATTGTTCTCAAGAGATCTTAAAGTGGTCTGGTTCCAGGTAAATCGGGTCCGCGCATTTTTTACAGTGAGAGAATAATGGTAAAAAGACAGTTTATCCTTACTCCAGGTGTAAGATTCCGACCAATATAGCCCCAGCAAATCATGATCACTACTAAACTGCTTTTCAACAGTACATTTTGTTGCTTTATTGAATGTATCGTGATCAGTAAAGAGGCAGTCAATAATTGAAGCGCTTATTGCTCTTTGCCAGGTATTTTGGGCTGGAATATCACTCGGGAGAGAACCGTTACACCTAACAAAATTCCTCTCTTTCATTATGGATAGACATTTCCTACTGGTAATGGTTTCCGTGGCATTATTCATTGGTAGCAAACGTATATGTAAGTCGCCATCTATTATGGTTCTTGTTATATCAGGCGTCACTGCTATGATGTTTAATAGTTGTTCGAAATCAATCAAAAACTTTTTATACGTTAAACCAACTGGATTACAGTAGATATTTATGGTAGCTAGTGAACCTCCTGGGTAGTCTACTCTGACCATCAACAAATACAAATTTGGGGCTTCCCATGAAGCTATCTTCCAATCTTTATGGTTTTTAATGGCTACTAATATTCCTGCAGAGGGGCGCCCACGGGATGATGTTTTAGCCGGATGAAGTACTATGGTTTTCCCATATAGGCGCTTCCGTAAGCCACATTTCTTGCAATAATACTATATCATAGGCCCAGAGAAATTTAGCACTAGCTCCAAATAAATGTGACGATCCACATGTGTCCCAGCTAGCAATTGATATAGTATTTGTATACTGATCCCAGGAAAGTTATGATCGTGGAGTCCACTCGTTTTGTTGATAGTTACTCTTGGAAACATGAGCTGGTCCACGTGGGAAGCGGTTTATTTCCAAGAGTCTCGAGTTCTCACTACTAACATTTTGCCTAGACTTCTGTTCACCCTGACCCTCTTTATGATCGCAAGGAGTTGGATCAAGTGCCAAGCGGAAGCCCATCTCAAATAGCTCCATACCAGCTTGCCAAAGTGCATTCCTAACAAGGTTAGATTGCATCCACAATCGAACTACAGACCCATTCTCATCATTCAAAAATTCTGTTCAAAATCAGTAGTCATGATTTCCTGCAAAATTTCTACATCTTCACAAATGGCCAGGACACTAGAACGGTTTAGGACATAAGGCGTAAATGGCACCGCATGACATTTTAGAATTAACCTGTGGAATCTATTCAACTTGAAGATATCCTCATTTTTAGATCTTGCTACCGGGCTAATTCCAACCCCTTCATTGTTCTTTTCAGACTTCAATTCTCTATCTTTTGTTCTAATCGTACTGTTTACTGTTGGTTCAAAAGCAACCTGCTTAGTTTGATCCAGGTGTCTAATCACATGTGTTTTCTCTCTTTGTGAATTGTTACTTTGCAATATATAGAAGTATTTTTCAATTGCAGTAGCAATTTGAGTGGTCATATCAACATCAGCCCCCACGGCACCCTTACTTCCCATAACCAGGCTGATGTCGTTACCAGTAGGTTTCACCACAGTATTTATAACTTCATGCTCTAATTGTGATGTTGCTACTCCTACAGGCTCTATCCTAGATATTTGCGTGTCTGCCTCATCTAAGGGAGTCCCTACACTTCCCATTAGTAACTTCGTTACTTCAATATTGTACAAAGTTTGTTGGTCATTATTCTTACTTGACATTCATTTTATTGGGCATCATCATCGAATTTCCCAATATTACTGTGTCAGTATTCTTTGGAGGAACAACCAACTCAGGTATTCTCAAGGTAATATCAACCTCACATTTGTCCTGATTAAATCTTTGGAAAGTTCCAGATCCCAAGCAGTTTGTTTGTAACATGACATATTTTGCAATAGATTTAACTATTTGTGTTTTAAGGTCATGAAGAATTGATGTGTGAACAGTCACAACGGCATCAGGTACAGTTGGAGACCGAACAATTTTCTGATTCAATGGAAGAGGTTCACCACCTTGGCAGTTCACATCAACCTTCGGAGCAGGAACAACATCATCTATTTCTATAATTGCATTAACCAATTCATTTAAAGGTGGATAATCAGTGGGTAAGGTGGTCAGATTCTTATCAGTGAGCTGGCTTAGCCTGTGAGGCAGCAGCATTGATTTAGACACTGCTATACAGTTAACTGTAGGCACTCTCACCCTTGACCTAATTCTGCGCACAAATTCCTTAATACCACCTCTAACTCAATCAGCTGCCTCCCTCTGATTTTTACTTTTCTTTCTCAAAGGGCTGTTTTCTTTATTTCTCTTATGAGGATTGTCAAACAGATTATAATTTTGGATCGCTAAGGGGGTCGCTCCGTCTTTGAGAGGCCAATCTTTATCAGCAGCACCAGTTGAGAGGGAACTTGGAACAACCCATGGCCCTTCAGTATCTCCCACGATAGTAAGTTTCCATGGTGGGGTGTCCACATATGCTGTTTCTACATTGTCGGTATTACGCAAGGGAGGGAATGCCGAAGCCAACCGCGGTGTTTCAAACTCACCTATAACCTCACTAATAAAAGGCAACACCCCAACACAATCATTCATATAATTGGTACCATCACGTCTCCATTTTCATTCTCATTTGCCTTCACTGACTTTGCACTCGAGTCACCAGATTTCACAAGTTTTGGCTCTTTCATGAACTCTTGCATCCACAAGACTATTTGATCAATCTGTTGATTCTGCTTAGAGAATTTCGCATCAAGAGTGCCAAATAAATTTGTAAGCGAAACTATTGTCATATGCATTGTGTTGAGCGTTATTCCCAGTAAATCAGCTTGAGATTGTACTGGTGTGGAATCTCTCAGAGTTCTTTCAAACATATGTCTTTCTTCAGTTGATAATACCATCAGAATTGATCCTTCAGATAATGATTTCCCAAGACTAGGAGAATGATACAGACTATTTGTGTCCATATCTATCCATATCTATCCATATCTATCCGAGATGAAGAAGCTATGATCGATATCTTTTCGTCAATCGACAAACAGTCATCTTTCTGACTCATTGGCAGCAGTACCCATTGGGTACCCATCTTTATCATCGGAGGTCCCTTCATTTCTTCAACGCCCCGCATTTGGGTGTCAGTAATTGATGTATCGCATATTTGAGAAGCTGCTATTGCTTCACACATTTCAGTATTTCCACAAATGATCACACATGGCTTGCAGAACTCCCTGATATCCCCAGGACACGTTTTTTTATCGGACACAAAGCGTTCAGGGCCATTCATTTTCCGTTTGATGACAATAAACGGAGATGGTTTAGCCGGTGTTAATTTAAGCATGACTGAGGTAGACATAATTTTCAGATCGTTCGGCACGCCTGATTTCAGTGAATAAATCCCACGATTCTCCAACATCAAACTCAATGGTTATTTACTAGTTGATTTTAAATGTTATACTCGACTCTAAGAGTACATTACTTATGTACTTAAATTCAGTTACACATTAGGAGTGGTCAGAGTTTATTGTTCGGGGATACGGTCAGTCAAAGAAATGCTCTGCAATTGCGCCGAGACTCACTCAACGCTTCTCAAAGATTTGTTTATTTCCAGTGCTTTATTACGCATTAGTACCCGGCGGACGTGCATCCACGGGATACACTTAACATGATTGGCTCATTTCCGAGCCATACCACGGTGTAATCCTGTGGACGCATGTACGTGCCTGGGATTGTTCCCGACGGGGGGCATGGCAGCCCCTTAGCCAATGAGGAGGCTCGAAACGGGGCAATCCCCGCTCCGAGCCTCGCCATGGCTGGAGGCTGCCTTCGTCCCCCGCTGGGAACTCGGGTGCGTTTTATTTTTCCTCCACCCCTCTCCCCTGTAAACTATACCCTCCCCACCCTCCCAACCCTACGTACCTTCTTTTTTCTTCTTTTATTGAGAGCGAACGCGCTGGGAACACTTCTGTTCCCAGCGTGTCCACTCCCGATGGCCGCTATCTAAAGGGAAAATGGACTATGTTTTCCCTTTCCCGGCGGGCATTTTATTTGACTTTATTATTCTTTTTTTTTCTGTTCCGTAACGCATTTCGGAACAGAAAAAAATGGCATTAGTACCCCGGTCTAACGGGCCAGGGTACTAATGGCTATAAGCCCCTTGACAGTGGGCCAATACCACCCACGGTAATGCCCCCGGGGCCTCGTTAAGGCCCTCGCTATGCTCGGGCCTGTAACTAGGGGCCCCGGGGGCATTACCTGGGGCGGTATTGGCTCACTGTCTTGGAGCTTATTGCCACATTCAGCCGCTCAAAGGGTTAAACCCTGCAGTCGGAGCAGAGCGAAAAAGCATTTACTTAGATGGTTTATTAGAAAGCCTGCCGCTCAAAGGGTTAAACCCCGCAGTCACAGCAAGGCGTAGTTACGTATCAAAGAGAGACGTTCAAGGATATAATCAATGAAGATTGCCTTATCAAAGGATCAAGGCCCGCACTCTGAGGTCATTCTTATTTATGGTGCTGCCTTCTGCGTAGGGTAGAGTAGAGTGAGGTCCAGTTCCGGCATGGCCAGGTCTGCATGGAAGAAGCAGGTTGGTTGTGTCTTGCTCTGCTTCGTTATCAATCGTATGAGAGCTTTCGTTCGCAAGGCGCGGTAAAACAATACCAGAACAAGTAATTGGTGGCTTGCTTCTATGCCGTTTCAGCTTTGGTTTGCGGTGTGGAATAATTAAAGATATGTGATTGAGATTTAGCGATATTTTATCAGTCGTGATGAATAAATATTTTTGCACGCATGTGCAGCTCCTTACCGTGATCTTAATTGGAGTCTTTGAGATTTCAGGAGCGGGCACCCAGCCCCAGCAAAGCAGCGAAACAGCAGAATACAATGACGCCCTTCACTCGCTCAGGCTTAACGCCGCAAGGGCCAATGGGGCTGTCTTTTAAGCTCCTGCTTCCTGGAGGGGCGGAGCTTGTAGGTCTTACGGCAACTGTATCAGTTAGCTCTCCAATAGCACAATCCACGCAGATTCAGGTCTGTGACCTATTTTCTGTATGTGAACTTGTACAGTTACACTTGCATCTACTGTGAGCTCATTATATTTTCGTGTATTTAAAATGTTTTGTGATATTGAATTGTTTACTTTTCCAATTAATAATAGGCATGTGAATACAGCAAAAAAAACATATCAAGAAAAAGGCCACAACCACCTGGTACCAGCTAACCCCCCTCCAGAAGATAAAACCTGTCCTTCCATCAGAGAATGAGAGAACCACAGTCCAGGCCCTTTTAATTTCTCACATTGATGGGGTATAGGCCATCCTCATCAGCGTTCTGACTATGCACCTGGCCCCACTTAAAGATGCCCAGCACACTGCAGAACAACTCAAAATGGGAAACAAGAAATTCAAACACATTTTCCCATCCTAAGAATGCTGCACTTGCTTCACATCCCAGCCAGACTACGCTTTAAGACTGCCTGCATTATCTATAAGGCAGCCACTGCTTCAACACCTGCCTACCAAGCTGCAGAACTCTGTAGCTCAGCAAGATGAAACTGGCATGCAAGGAAAAAACAACAAACAGACCATGGGCCTCATTACGACCCTTCCGGTCCGGAAAGAACGGTGGTGGTAAAATCGCCACCACCGTTCTTTCCGGACCCGCTGTTTAAGAGTCCTGCAGGCGGGAGGTGTCACTCCCGCCAGGTCTGACATGGTGGGTTTAACACCACCCGCCTGCAGGCGGACATGGAAGCACCATGTCTGTCATAGACGGAACCGGTGTTTCCATGGTGCCCATCCCCATGGAGTCCTATGGGGCTCCATGGGAATGGGGACTTACACAATTCTGCCTCCGGAATTCCCGGGTCACCGGGGTCATAATGCCCCGGTAATTCCAGGAATCACGGAGGCGGAGTGGTAATACGAGTCTGGCGGTAACCTGACGGTCTTTCCGGCTCAGTTACGACCGGACTAGTAATGAGGCCCCATTTCTTGCTATGCCCCTGCCCAGTGGAACGCCATCCTGGTGGCAATCTCAACTGCGTCAATGCTCTTGTAATTAAGAAAGAAACTAAAGACCTTACTCTTCAGTCATCGCATGCCCCTATGGCTGGACCTTGTCATGTCACATATTGAAACCATGTACCTCATATATTATCCTCAACAACAGTACTGTGTTGCCTCCTAGCTAGGTTTGCACTATATGATGATGATGGTGGTGGTGATCTTGTCATTTTGCTATTGATTGTGGCAGTCATATATGTTGTTTGGGTGGTAATGATGGTGTTGGCAGTGGTGATGGGGTGGTTTGACAGTGACCTTGATGGAGGGGGGGTTTCACGCTCGGGATGAGAATGGTGATGGGGTGGTTATGGTGATGATTAAGATCATGTTGGTACTGATAAGGTGGGTTGGGTGGTTATGGAGGCAATGGTGGGGGTAGGAGAGGTGGTTTGGGGATTGTGATTTGGCTGGTGATGGGGTTTTTATAGAGATTGTGAAAGTGATGCGACTGGATATGCTTTGGGTGGGTAAGACAAACATTCTCTTGATGGATGTGGTATTTGCGCTGATGATGGTGGTGATTTTGGTGGTGATGATGGTGTAGAGGAGGTATCAAGCACGATTCGCACTCCAACCGCCCATTTTGAAGTACCAGGAACGTTCATGCCGAAATATGTGACGTATGATGAACAAATAAACCAGCAGAGAGCCGCAGTTGGGCTCTATCCAGTACCTATCAGAATAACAGAACCTGTTAAAGTACCAACACCTAAGAAAACCTGGACAGTGAGGTACCCATTGAGAAAACCATACCGACGAATGAGACAGAATGACAATTGTCAAAATGCAGCACCTGAAGAAGCCAAGGAGATACTAAAAGAAGATGAATGGTGACATCACAAGAACCCGGACTGACTCACATATAGAAGATATGACAACCTGAGAATGATGAAAAAGAGACGAAACACCATGGACAAGTGACATCCTGAGCCTAAAGTGAAATGATTGATGTCAAAATGTCAGAAACGTATGCCATGAGCGTGATGAAGATATTCAGCCAGTTTAAACATGTACATATGCACAGTAACTGCAAAAAGCACAGAAAATCGTGAGTCTTGCTTATGCTTAGTAGTAATATAGTTTGCGGCAAGCGCCTCCTATACATATCTACCTCAAAAGGAACACTTTATATAAGTATACTTCCACTATGCACAAGAGCAGAATCAACCAAAGGTTATTACAGGTCTCAAGAGGAGAGCTTCAAAGCAAGCAAATCGAGAATTAAAGACAGAGAGAAACTCAGACAAAGACAACCATGCCAAGAAGCCAAGGTCATATCAGCTGAAATAGACCCACAGTGGATACAATTAATGAGGAGAAGAACGAGAAGAACAGAGTATCCTATTCAGAAAGGTCACAACTGGCAGAATTAAATCAAATACACAAAATTACATGGAGAATAAGACGATTTCACGGTGTCAAAATCACGTGACAGAGCAAGCAGAAGGGATGAAACTTTCACACCTACGCATGGACTCATGCCATGGTCAGACGCCTTAACTTTCCCAGACTAAGAAGCAGACTCGAGGCCAAAATACAAAGAAATAATTGACACATGACCACTGAAGTGATGATTGATTGTTGCAATAATTGGAGGGAGGCTGGGGGTGCAGAGGATCTCCCTGCACCTGGCCGGACATTCTGCACGCTGCTAAGCAAGTGGAAAAGTATGAGTTGATGGAAACCCAACCATAGTGCACCAAGAAATCTAGGGTCCTATAGTTAAGTAGAATGGGACGTCGTACTTTTAGTGACATCTACGGTAGCCATTTTGAAGGAAGGGCTTAGATGCCCCACCTGACATTGTTCATTCAATTCCCTCCCTTCGTTACCATGTACAGATATATTACCTATATTAAAGTTACCTTCCTAGAACCAATCAAGTTGCATGATAAGTTTTGAGAAATTATACGTCAGTGATGATGAGTTTTTGGTATAAATGATGTGTTTTTTATTAAATTAAGTGGAGTTGAAGCGAGAAGGTAGTTCGAGCGATTGCTGATATTCATAAACTCCCCGTTTTTTGTACCTGTCATTAAATGGACTCCCTTTGTCAAACTATCGAGTTGTCATTTTTGATTTGATGCAAGAGTATTAATCTGCATCCCCATCCATCTCGAGGGTGCTGCTACTCATCTTAAAGTGTTTGTTGGGAAACCCCCAGTCCTATTTGCCGGCCAGGGTCCCTGCTGCACACTTGGTAGCGGAGAGGATGGTTTGATTAGAATCGATTAGATAAGACACCCAGTGACCGTCGACATTAGTAACTCTAGGTCCTGGGAAATATCACAAGTCCTTTGCCATCCAGCTAAGTAGACCGAGAGGCTCCCCGTAGATAGTGGATAGTCTAAAGTGAAAAACCTGTAGTTTGAGGTGTGAAGGAACCTGTGCTTTCTCCCACTAACCCCTTCCCATGTCTACGAGCAGCTGAACGGATAAAAAGCAAGGAGAGGCGGTAACAAAGGCGGGGATCCCGAGCATCCAGAGAGGAAAAAATGTGAATGGTGAGTGAAAACAGACTAAATGCTTTGGCAAACAGTTGCATGCCTTAGAACAAGTAAGGGAAGGTAACGGAGAGAGGTGGGACAAAGATAACAGAGTAAGAGTAGAATGTATATATACAAGGGGAGGAAATATTGACTTGCGAGTGGCCAGCAGTACATAGAGGTACCAGGAGGGTACCCGAGCAGCGAGAGGATACCGGGAGGATACCCGAGCATAGAGACTACGCCCAGATACCTACGCTTTGATATAGCACTAGAAGAAGCCTTCATTTAAAATCCTGAATGAATAGGGCACAGTAGGAGACCCGAACCGATGAAAAAGGTAATCTGAAGGAAATGGGCTTACATTCCATGTTGGAATAAATGATAGGGGCAGAAGATTTGTGTAGCCGGCTGGAGTCTGTCTAGTCTGTTACGTCTGTCTTGTGTTTTTTTTTTTTTCTCTGACGCCACTAGGTAAGAACATTTTTGTGGGAAATAGCATGAAAATTGTGCGATTGCATAGCCAGGGTGTTGTATGATATGAATTGATGGTTGTTGTTTGAAAAAAAGTTAAAAATGTGTTGTGAAAAAACGGGATTGGAGCTTGCGAGGATTGTTGTTCGCTCATATTGTTGATTTTGTTTGAGAAACTAAAGCATAACAAAGTGTTATATGAGGAGAGGAAAAACAAATTTAAGCATGGAGGACATTACACCGTTAGTACACTTGTACAAACAGTTGCCAAAGCATGCACCTAAGCTGAAAAAGTACAGTGCAGAATGGGTCAAAGGAACCGCCCACAAAATGTTTATGCCATGGCCCCAGGGTGTATCGCTATGTAAAACGGTACTGCAACACATGACGACATATTTGCATGTCACATATACTGGCAAAAAGTTAGATAAATGCCTAGCTAGTTTAGAGCTTTGGAAGATGTACCAAGAGTATAAGGAGGAGGAGCCACCGTTATATTGTATACTTAACATATGCACAGAGGGGGGTGAAACGCCTTCCACGCCACCCGCCCCGTCTGGAACAAAAAGCGAAGCTAGTAACGACGAAGGATAATACCCATTGAGGTAACTTAAAGCAGCCACAGGACATAGCAACCCAGCATATGAGTCACCTATGCAAAGAAGTGACAAAAACCCAAAGACAGAGATAGAAATATCACCTCCAAAGTCCTGAGGGACAAGGAGAGATGCGAGAAAGAAAAAGGAGACCAGGCACAAGCAAGTACATCTCTAGATACAAGTAGAGAGGGAAAGAGATGGAACATGAGGACAGAACTGATGAGATGGCATTCGCACAGAACGAATGGGTGGGAGGTCAGATTTTATTGAAACTCTATGCTAAAGGCATTGAGGACGTGAGACAACAAGGAGAGTAAGACGATTCAAAACTGAAAGAGAAGGAAAAGGAAAAAGGATTGAGAGATGAAAGAATCAGGAAAAAAGATAGACAGAGACGAGAGCAGCTGTATCGCGAAGAGCAAGAAAGGAAACGCGATCATAAGCCAAGAGCAGCTAATGATCAGGACAGGCAGGAACAACAAAGAATAGAGGAAGAACAAAAGATAAGGGAGAAGAGAATTAAAAGACGAAGGGATGAGGAAATACAAAGAGCAAATGAACGTAGAGATGCGAAGAAACAGGAAGAAGATAGGGTCAGAGAGGAAGCGAGGAAGTGCAGAGAGTTTGATGACGATATAAAATGCAAGTGAAGACAGAAAGCACAGGATCTTGAATATCTGGAAAGGGAGGTTAAGAAACCCGATCCTGTAGTAGACTGAGAGGACATAGAAGAATTCTTTCCTGAGTATGATTCAGTACCAGGAACGTCTAGGGCAAATATTGAAGATGACTTTGACGCCAGAAGCATCAGAGAAACCATCGCTAGAATATATGATGAAAGGGGGCTATAACAAGTACCCCAAGGGAGAGGAGAGGACGAACATCTTGAGAGCACTCAGTTGTATGAAACTGAGGACGCCTGCTGAAGTAGCAGAAATAGAGAGCTGTCCCTAGAGAGGTTGACACTAAATCGGAACGAGGAGGATGAGAGGAGTTACACGAGTTGGGCACAGACAATATCAGATGTGGAAAGAGAGGAATATGAAGAAAAGGAAGATGAGAGAAGACACAAAAAAATGCTTCTCAAAGGGAAAAAGAATAAGATGGTCAGATTCTAGTGAGTTTGCAACTAAGAAATCAGAGTCAGCCACACAATCAGACTGACACAACAAGGAGTACCTTAAGGTCAGAGGGGGGTGTTTCCACCGCCCCAGGTAAGCAGACTAGGGACATTGCCAAGTAGACGGCGCTGTGGGAATATTACCCCTGCAGTGGATAGAAAAATGATGAGAGAGGAAAAGGAGTGCCATGTGTTACAATTCCTGTTGCTTGAAAAAGGAGGAACGAGGCCACAGTATATACCCTGGCCACACATGGATCGAGAAAATCTGAAAAATAAGCTTCCAATGTTAACATCGGGAGCCAGAAAATGGATACGAAAGAGACAGACTTTATCTCATGAGGAAATCAAGCAGCAGACACAGAAGCCAAGCGTGTGTTGACCAAAGACAAAGTTATAATGAATGTGGAAATCACTGATGTGCATGAAAGAGTGATTGTTGCACAAAGCGAATCTGAAGGTTATAGTAACATGGGGCAAACCCAATTAGTGGAACTCCAAGGGGAGGCACCACAGAAGGAGAAAAATCTTTGGAAGCAGCGAGGGTATTCTTTAAATCCCTGCGAGAGCTTGTGGCGACAGGACAGCACTGGTAAACCGGTGATGCCTATAGCCTTATTGAAGATAGCACTGGAACAGTTGCATTATCCAGCACACATGACAAAAGAGAATCTAGCAGCGACGATTGCTGAAGACTGGTTTATACCGAATTTATCAGAGCACATTGCATTTTTTGTGGTGTACTTTATAATCTGCCAACAGTTCATGGCTGGTCATACACTACGAGTAATTAGAGGAGTTATCCCAAGGCCCAATGGACCTTTTCAGCACTTGCATGTCGATATGATTCAAGTATGTAACGGGTACAGGTACCTAATTGTTGTGGTGGGTACATTCTCTAGATGGATAGAAGCAGGTCCATGTACACACCCAAACTCTACCTGTGCAGTCACATTTCTGGTGTGGGAGGTATTTCCCAGATGCAGAGTGTGTGAGGTCATGAGGTCAGATAATGGTCCAAACTTTGTTAATGCAGTATTCAAACAGATAAGCTTGCTGCTTGGTATAAAGCACAAATTCTCTTCGGCGTATCATCCTCAAGGAAATGGGATATGCGAGAAGCTCAACAGCTTGTTAAAAGAAAGGATAGCCAAGTTGAAGCTTACTCTAAAGAAGGGATGGTTACACTGCCTTCCATTGGCACTGTATGCGCTCAGAAACCAGCCTGGTTCTGACCACCACCTTACGCTGCACAAAATCATAACAGGCAGACGGATGCACACTCCACTGACACCCCAAGGTATAACTAGATGTGATGCTCAGCCAACATAGGAAGTGCTAGGGTCTGAAATGCAAAATTACTTGAATTGCATGACATCTTGTCTTACTGTAATTTCAGGACAGCTGCAGCGACGACGAAAGGGTACAGGGCAGCACAGAACACAGAAGGACATACAACAACAGACCAAGTTCAGGGTTTACATGTACCACAACTGTTTGCTGGGGACACAGTCCTGGTGGGAAACCACACGAGAATGAAGTGGGACGCACCAAGGTTCAACAGTCCATTCAGAGTGGAGGATGTCACTCCATCTGCAGTCAAGCTACAGGGAAGAAGAGCTTGGATATTCTTGGGTGACATCAAGCCATACATCGGAGAAGGCCCCCTGCCCGCTCCCCAATGCGTAGAGACTACAGACAATGGGGAAGAACCACAGCACGTGCAGACGAGATCCATGACGAGGAAGAAGGACGCATAACCAGCAAAACAAAGACAAATAATTTTTGTGCAGTTGTGGCTTAAATTTGGACATTTCCTATGAGCAAAAAAGGGGATAGGGACATAAAACACAGACACTCTGTGCATCCTAGTTGCAGGGTGAAGAAGAAAATTGTGCGTATGAGCCACAACCTAGTGTGTTGACTTTGAACTTTTGACTGAGGCATACTGAAGCCTTGATAAGAAAAGGATATGCCAAATTTTGATTGAGGACACGCCAATTGGAAGCAAACACAGTATCCAGACTCTTTTCATGCAAGAACCTTATTTGGGATCACTTAATGTGTCACACAGTAGTGATGTCCCTAAAGACGTTCTGATATACTTCAAGCTAGTTCTGAGATCATACCCGTCATTAGTGGGAAGACTACTAACATCACTGAATTTCTTCAAGACCCTGAAAACGAAAAGACAATAAGGAGGCTGCTCGTTGTGATTGCCGAGCAGTTCCTTCTACTTCCCGAGTACAGTGAGGACAAACCAAATGTCCCAAGCAGAGGAAACAGCGAATAGGCTTGTCAGCGTACTATTCTTTCACTTAATTGAAGACTGGCCAGATATTGTTGGGAGACACACTGACGTTTTGACATTTCTTCGAGATCCAGCAAACACAGATAGTTTAAGTATAATCCTGAACGGAATCATAATTCAGGTTGCTCTTCAAGCCCATTGAAATCACAGAAGCTGCTCACAGTGAGCGTTGAGCAGTTCCAGAACGCAGCAAGGACAAGACAAATGTCCCTGTCCCCAGAAGATAGCAGACTTGCAAGCAACGTCTTCTTTCGTCTAATTGAGGACTTTCCAGAACTTGTAGGGAGGCCTGCCAGTGTTGACGTCCTCACTGTCATCAGAGACCCAGCGAACTCTACACAGATGAGCATGCTCTTGCATGGCATTGTAATGGAAGTTGAACTTTCTAATCATCAGAATTTCCGGAGAAGATTGTAAACTTTCCGCCGAGGGACAGATCGAGGAAGTGTTGACAAAGAATACATTTTTGCTGGCAGAGTAGCAAAATTTCTTCTGGAGTGAAACAGATAAGAGGCATTGACTGGGAGCTTGTTTATTTTGAAACCGCACACTGAGAGACTTGCTGAACTTATTACTTTCTGTTGACATTTAAATATACAGAAAAGAGAAATGTTTCCAGAAACAAGAGGCAATCTATTATTCAGGCAAGAAAGGACAATCATTCCAGTACCTGCAACCTACGAGCAGAGACAGCAGAACCCAGAGATAATATTATTTAGAGTGTATTAAAAGTTAGTTTTCTTTCCTTAAGTAATCAAGATGGGAAACCAAAGTAGTAAAGTTGTCATCCCTCAGGAGGAGAGACGCTCACATTGTTCCAGAACTAAGTGTTGCAGACTTACTTATAGAGGAATCATGTATCTATGCATTATATTCATCATTGTTTTACTGTCACTGATGATTCGAACTGCATTTGTTATTGGTGAACAAAGCGTTCCAATTCCAGTGCACCCACCTAATGATGAAAGCATTATACCCACAAAGGCACCCAGACCTTACATAGTCATTCCAGTCCCTAGAAGGTCTGATAGCAGAATGAGTGAACTTGAAATGGATGTAATGAGCAGTAACACACACTCACTTGGGGTAACAAACAAATTGAAAAGCTAGAGAAAAGATTAATGAAAACACACAGACGATGAGTGCACATACACCAGGTTTAGTGTCAATGGGGGTCATTCCGAGGTTGGAGGTAAGGAATTACCGGCACCGGTAAGGGTGCCGGTGCCGGTAATCCCTTACCTCCGTATTCCGAGGTCCCTTTGCGGGTCCTTCCTTACCTCCTGCTTTTAGCAGGAGTAAAGTACGGGACCCACAAAGGTACTTCGGAGGTAATTATGGTACCGTAATTTACAGTGCCGTAATTACCTCCTTCCCCATTCCCATTGAGCCCTATGGGGCACAAATGGGAATGGGGAAGGGCAAAAGGTGAATGGGGAATTACCGGTCCCTCCAACCCTGGAATGGACCGGTAATTACTCCATTCACCATGCCAGATTTGGGACAGTTTCGGAGGCAACTATGGAGCTAATTACTCGATGGTTAGCTCCAAACCCGGAATGAGGCCCAATAACTGCAGAGCCACAGTCCAAAGAAAGGGAGAAGTTTGGACAACCTACTATGAGATGTTCCACACCAAGAGAAGTAAAAAGACAAATAGAGAAAGCTGAACTTTTAAAGAGACAAAAGGAGTTGGAGAATAAACAAACGGAGACAGCATTGACAAACACACCTAATCCAATGAAGGGAACGAGCACAATTCCTGCAAAACGGTCACGTGCGGAGATAGTGGCAGAATATATTTGACCATTCATAACCAGAGCCAGGAAAAGACAAGAGGATAAGGAAAGAATTGCCAGACTCTTGCCTACTAAAATGGTTCAGATGAAGACACCTGGACCATGGATGGAGATGCCTGAGAATCCTCCAGTAAGAAGAAGCTACATGGAGGCTATTAATGATGTGATGATAGCAAACTACATGAAAACCTTAAGAATAAAAAAAAGCATACAAGAAGATGACAACAAACTAAACGACTACCTGGACAGCACTGCACACCTGGGAAATAACATCTGGTACCAACATATGAAAGAAGTTGGAAGACGCAATTCAGAGGAGGAATACTTTGTTTGTGTACTCCTACCTTACAGCATGGGGCAGTCAAAGATCTTCGTAGCTGTGGAAATAGGTGTCCAGACAGCACACTGTCTATCACATGTAGCAATGTACAAGACCAGAGGCCAGTTCATGGGAAGTTACGCTTCACTAAAATGGGCAACTGAAGCAACTGATCCAAATTAAGGCAATTATGTCCAAGACATAAAGACGAGAAACAATGGAAAAACAAAGCACATTGTGATCAGATATGAGAAGCCTGGAGTTAAAGGAGCAGAGATCAGAAGAGAGGCAAATCAAAAACTGAAAGTTTAAGGAAAAACTCCAGAAGAAGCTCGGAGTTGGAAAAACAGAGGCCAAATTCAAATTTGGAAAACAGTGCTTTCACCAGACGGATGGGAGAAAGGAGTAGTGATCTGCAGAGCATGGATGGTCTTCGGTCATTACCAGCCCACCATTGACATAGTACGAAATGGATGCAAGCCATTATGGCCAAAACTTGCTAAACTATTGACATGAGTCGAAGACAAAGGAGGACCCTTGCAGATAGTGCCATTGGGGAGCCCAAAATTCTCCTTCAGGAATAATGGCACAAGAAAATGGGAGAGAATCAGAACTGTGGACGAGTATTTGACACTCCAGGAATGGTACATGGTACTACAGTGATCATGGATCATTATTGGGCAAGTGGATCCAAAGCATATAACAGGCTGCCGAAGAACTGGGAGGTATATGCACAATAGTGAATGTCCTTGTTCCAGCGTTGGTGAGTCCAAAACGTGATCTGAATATTGACAGTTTCCCGAAAGCAGATGCGGACTTGAGGAAGAAGAGACCTGTGGAACTGATGAGCCAAATGAAGAGAAAGAATTACTTTTCTGTCAAATCAGAAGAAGCTTTTCATGCAATCCCGTATGAACACAGGCTCTTCAGCCTAACCTCATCAGTGTTCATGACAGTTGCTATACCAAGAGTTCAGGTTGGAGCAAATGCTAAATGGTTGCAGATAACCAGATGGGAGTTATTACAGACAATCAACACGACCATAAAAGGATTCAATGCAATCAGAGAAGAATTAAGGGCGATTGAACTAATGACTCTCCAGAACAGAAATGTCCTTGACATGATCACAGATATGGTTGGCGGTATTTGTGCAAAAATCGGAGAATCATGTTGCACATTTATACCATCTCATGATGACGGAAATGGAATCTTAACAGAGGTCATAGGTATGCTGACAAAACTACAGAATCAGATGATTGATGAAACTGATGAAGTGGATGACGACAGCTGGTTTGGATCCCTATTTTCATGGGTTCCGCAATGGATGGCAGATGCATTCAAATTCCCAGGAGCCCTGCTAGTGATGATATTGCTCGGATTCTGTGTTATCAAGATAATAATCTCTCAGTGCCAGAAAACTGCAAAGAAAGCCATAGGGATGAAGATCATAATTGATGTCAAGCCAGGATGGAAGCCCAAGGACCTGACCGATGAAGAAATAAGAGACTTTGTGAAAGCTAGCATTCATGCACCAGAAGGAACAAAGTATCGTTATCCAAGAAAACACAGAAATTATGTGGGAAGATGGATCTATTGCAGCCCAAGTGGACAATATCAATTTATGATGTGGAATAAATATGAGCATGTGAGATCAGCAGAAAGCTTGAGGGAGTAATAAAGATATGGACTCCAAAGAGACATTTCTTCAGACCTTCATGTGTGGACCCAGAAGATGAAGTAAAAGTGGATCCAGAGGATGCAGAAAAGGGGGATACCAAGGAAGAAGTGAAAGTAGTTGATGAATCACCCAGAGGGGGGGAGTGTAGAGGAGGTACCAAGCATGATTTGCACTTCAACCGCCCATTTTGAAGTACCAGGAATGTTCACGACGAAATATGTGACGTATGATGAACAAATAAACCAGCAGAGAGCCGCAGTTGGGCTCTGTCCAGTACCTATCAGAATAACAGCACCTGTTTAAGTATCAACACCTAAAAAAACTTGGACAGTGAGGTACGCATTGAGAAATCCATACTGACAAATGAGACAGAATGACAATTGTCAAAATGCAGCACTTGAAGAAGCCAAGGATATACTAAAAGAAGATGAATGGTGACATCACAAGAACCCAGACTGACTCACATATAGAAGATATGACAACCTGAGAATGATGAAAAAAGAGACGAAACACCATGGACAAGTGACATACTGAGCCTAAAGTGAAATGATTCATGTCAAAATGTCAGAGGCTTATGCCATGAGCGCGACGAAGATATTCAGCCAGTTTAAATGTGTACATGTGCACAGTAGCCGCAAAAAGCACAGAAAATTAAGAGGCTTGCTTATGCTTAGTAGTAAGATAGTTTGCAGCAAGCTCCACCTATACATATCTACCTCAAAAGGAGCACTTTATATAAGTATACTTCCACTATGCACAAGAGCAGAATCAACCAAAGGTTATTAAAGGTCTCAAGAGGAGAGCTTCACAGCAAGCAAATCAAGAATTAAAGACAGAGAGAAACTCAGATGAAGACAACCATGCCAAGAAGCCAAGGTTGTATCAGCTGAAATCGACCCACAGTGTATACAATTAATGAGGAGAAGAACAGAGTATCCTATTCAGAAAGGTCAAGATAAGCCACAAATGGCAGACGACTGGCAGAATTAAATCAAATACATTAAATTGCATGGAGAATAAGATGATTTCACAGTGTCGAAATCACGTGACAGAGCAAGCAGAAGGGATGAAACTTTCACACCTACGCATGGACTCATGCCATTGCCAGACGTCTTAACTTTCCCAGACCAAGAAGCAGACTTGAGGCCAAAATACAAGGAAATAATTGACACATGACCACTAAAGTGATGATTGATAGTTGCAATAATTGGAGGGAGGCTGGGGCTGCAGAGGAACTCCCTGCACCTGGCCAGCCATTCTGCACGCTGCTAAGCAAGTGGAAAAGTATGAGTGGGGTTGATGCCAACATAATCATAGTGGACCAAGTAATCTAGGGTCCTATAGTTAAGTAGAACAAATGGGACGTCATACTTTTAGTGATGTCTACAGTAGCCATTTTGAAGGAAGGGCTTAGATGCCCCACATGACATTGTTTATCCAATCCCCTCACTTTGTTACCATATACAGATATATTACTTATATTAAAGTTACCTTCCTAGAACCAATCAAGTTGCATGCTAAGTTTTGAGAAATTATACGTCAGTGATGACGTGTTTTTGGTATAAATGATGTGTTTTTTATGAAATTAAGTGGAGTTGAAGCGAAAGGGAAGATCGGGCGATTGCTGATATTCATAAATACCCCCCCCCCCCGACCCTGTTTTTTGTACTTGTCATTAAACGGACTCCCTTTGCCAAACTATCAAGTTGTCATTTTTGATTTGATGCGAGAGTATTAATCTGCATCCCCATCCATCTTGAGGGTGCTGCTACTCATCTTAAAATGCTGTTTGGGAAACCCCCAGTCCTATGGGTCCTCTGGGGTCCCTGCTGCGCAATGGTGGGGTGCTTTCGGTGATGGTAAGGATGATGGCTGTGGTAATGATGGAGGTGGTGCTGGTGGCAATGACCAAGCAGAGAGAGTTGGTTTGTTGGTGACAAGTGTACTGCTGATTGAGTTTTATATGGGAGCACCGGTGGTGGGATTAAATTTGCTTTTTTGGTAAGGTGGCCATGGTGGTGATTGATGTGGTTTTGATGAAATTAAGATTATAATGATGACAAACACAACAGCGACGATGATGCTGGCGGTGGTGATGTTGGTGGGCTGGCTTTGGCATTGTTGCTGCTTGGTAAGGAGGTGGGATTGGAGAGGTGATGATGGTGATGGCAGATGTGCTGTTGGAATTGATTGTGGTGTTGGTGGCTTTGGCAGTGATAATGGTGATGGTAATGAATGTGATTATGGGGTTGATGGTGGTGATGTTGGTGGCTTTCGTATTGATGAAAGTGATGATCGGAGATCTTGTATGTTCATGATGATGATGATGGCAGTGAAAGAAGTGGTTAAGTAGGTAATTGCAGTGGTGTGGTGGTTTTGGGGGTGGTGGTAGGGGAACATTTGGTGAGGATGATGATGAGGGTGGTGTGTTTGATGGTGATAATGGCAGTTTAAATGGTGATTTTGATTGTACCGGTGGTGGTGAAGGAGATGGTTGTGGGTTTGGTGGTGAGGAAAGCGTGTTGATGGGGTTGATGGTGATGATGGTGATGATGATGGTTGGTGTTGGAGTTAATGGTGGTTACAGAAATGTGTTTAATTGTGATGGAGAAGGAGTGGATGCTTAACCAACATAAGGGGCAGGGCATCAAGCCCTCAGCTCCTCTTACTCCTCCTGAAACTAAGAGCCTAGATGCAGTGGAGATAGAATTTTACCCATTAAACGAACTATAGGCAGCAGTGGGGTATAGTAACTTATGAACCCCCTGCTTTCAGTAGAGATGACATTCCAGAAGAGAGCAAAAGAAAGGAAGGTGCCTGTAAATTCATATGAGATAAAGAAGAAAGAGGTGAGAGATCGAATGTATCAACAGATACAGACAGAGAAATTAAGAGATGGAAAGGAGAAATGGATAGGATGATGAGGTAACGCTTGTGCAGAACAAATGGATGGGAGGACAGATATTACTCAAGTTAGATGGGAAGAGCATTGAGGAGGGTAGGCAAAAGAATGACAAAGATGAGCAAGAAAAGAAAAATAGGGAACGAGAAATGCTGTTGCGGGAGGATGAGCAAAGAAGAAAAATCAGGGAACAACGTGAACAGATATATAGAGAAGAACAAGAAAAGACAAAATGCGGGCAGAGGAACAAAACAAGTATGACAGTAGAAAGAAAGAAATAGAAGAAAGGAATAGGAGAGATAGAAATAGAGGGGAAGGAGAGGCACTACGAGTGATGGAAAAAATATTACAGAGAAGAACAAGAAGAAGAAGAAGAAGAAGAAGGGAAGAAATAAGAAGACAAGCACGAAAGCAAGAAGAAGAGAGGGCAATGAGAGACATGAGAGAGCAAAGGGAGGTGGAAAAAGGAATAGAACAGAATAGAAGGCAGCAAGATCTTGATGCCAGTCTCGTTCTTAAGGAATGAGTTAGACTGAGTGATGAAATACAGGGATGATGGGACATGATAAGCGAAGTTCTCCCGATGAGAGAAAAGAGTCAAAAAATACTTAAAGTGACAGAGGAAGAGGAAAGATATGATGCAGAAAGTATTGGAGAGAGAATTGCCAACATATATCAGAAAATAAGGCAGAATAGCGAGCATGGGACTCCAGGGAGCGGCAAATGATCCCTGATATGTAAACCACGGGAGAAGGAGGAAAACATGTTCAGTGATGAACGCCGAACATTGTTGTTAAGTAGATTAAATTTAGATAGAGAAGAGGAGGATGATAGTCACAGTAGTTGGGGTCTAGCAATGTCAGACCAGGAAAGAGAGTCAGGTCATGAGATAGAAGGGGAGGGTACATGAGTCCCCTTGGGAAGTCATCATTTGGATAAGGATGTAAGATGGTCAGACACCAGATCCCATACCATATCCTGAACTTTCCCGAAGACGATCATGTAGTGTGGGGGATAATCCCCACTGAATGTGAAAAGGTTAAGGTTGTTACCAGCACGAAGACAAATAGGGACGATTACCCCTGCATTGGGGAAATGAATAATGGGATCCAATTATGGGTTGGGATTCTCACAGTTCCCCTTGCTAGAGAAGGGGGTCAAGACCGCAATATATTCCATGGCCCCAGATGGCTAAGGATAACTTAAAATGTAAGTTACCTAGTTTGACTTGTGGGGCTGGGAAATATATATACGAATTAGGAAAAATTACAGGGGGAAATATGCGGGCCATAGGGGACATAAAAGGTCTACTGACAGCTGTTCTTGGGAAGAGAACTGATGACATTTGGAGATGAGCGGGATATGCGAGTGGGAAAGCACAAAACACAGCCCATGATGGAGAGCCATTTAATAACTGCAGGGCAGATGTTTGGTAGGATCTCAGAGAACAGTATCCTGATATGTCCGAAATGGGTGCCATTATGATATGATAGTTTATTTAAATAGCGCCTACACACAATGTTTTTCAAACCGCTTCAAGGCAAGGGAGGGAACAATGGAAAATACAATGACATTATTGCAGGCCATGACCAGTAAGGATGTGAAATTAACTATTGTACTCAAAGTGACTACATTTCAGATAGTGCAAGGGTTAAGACATAGATAAGGAAGGGAGGGGGGAGTGGGAAGGAAATGGAAACAGACAGGCGGCTACCATACTAGGCCTGGCGGCATTTCTGGTAGAGCCGGAGAAAACAAAAGGTGAGGGAGAGGGGTGCAAGAAGGGAGGGGAGGAACAAAACAAGCGCCTATCGTGCTAGGTCTGACAACATTTCAGATAGTGCTTGGTGGGGGGAGAGGAAAAAAACAAGTAAGGGGAGGGAGGAGGAAACAGACGAGGTTGCTATACTACTAGGTCCAGGGACAATTCTGATAGAGTAAGTGCATGGAAGAAAGTAAGGGAGGAGGGGAGGATATTGGAAAAGGGAGAAAGGGCGAGGAGGAGAGAACAGAGAGTAAGCAGCCAAAAAGAGTGGAGAAGCAAGAGGGAGAGCGAATAAAATTCGTCAAGAAACCACTGCCATCCAAGAAATCACTGTTATCCATATTTAAAGCACATCACAGTCATGGTCCTGTTTCCACCCCATTCCTCTCGTGTTTTTGGGCGGTAATTCTCCATTCACCAATGGCCCCTTCCCCATTCCCATTTTTGCCCCATAGGGCATAATGGGAGTGGGGAAAGGCGATAATTACGGCACCGTAAATTACGGTGACGTAATTATCGCCAAGGTCCCTTTTTGGCATGGCTTGTAACGCCTGCAAAAAGCAGGCGTTAAACAGCCATCCCGCAAAGGGAACCTTGTAATCAGGCGTTAAGGGTCGGCGCCGTTTACGGCGCCGTAAACCCCTTAACGCCTGAGTTGGAATGAGGCCCATGGTCCTGTTTCCACCCCATTCCTCTCGTGTTTCTCGCGTATTACAGGACAAAAGAGACAATGGTATGCTAAAATGAGACACAGCAAAACCCCAACGCGCAGTATGTCTTTTTGTGTGCGTTGGGGGCTGCCGTGGAGACGATGGTGCCCTGCCCACCGGTCTTCATGTGTGCGGTCACGTCAGAGCTGCGTCCAATGGATCAGGTGATTCCTTCCCGTTTTACGTCCCACCCAGTCAAGGAAGCTCTGCTTCTGAATCGTGTTCACCAGCAGCCTTCTTGCTCTACGCTACGTTTTGGAGTACATGGTTATTTGAATTCTGTTTTGCTTTCCGGATTTGCTACACGTCTTGTCACCTGTCCAGTCTAGAATTCTTGGTACCCGACCATCGGAACGTCCCTCGACTTTTCTATGCCTCACGTTATTGTCCACGTTCAAGCCAGTGAATTTACCACTCGGCAAGCTCTTCAGACTGTGTTCTGTTTTCTGTTTGTTTGTATTACCGCCAGGAACATAACGACCAGGAAACGTTTTTGGATTACACAGTAACTTTGGTTACAATGTGTCCACGCTACTCAAGGTAACAAACTTTGGTCTCACTGTTATAAGGAACTTGGTTAAGGCTTGTGCTCAAACTAGAGAATTCTTGATTCAGCAGTACTAAGCGTCCTCGTTCTGTTGGTTTTCAGGGGGATTTCAAGCATCATCCAGCCTTCAATTTCCAAGAACTCTGCCATGCTTCAGATTTTAACTCTTTTGGTAAGACATTTTGAATTAGTTATGTGTTCATGTTTAGTGCTTTAGTTAGAACAATCTCGGGGTGTCTATAGTTATATCTGATACACTGCTTATCCTTTGTTTATAGGATTACGCCCCATCTTGATTCAGGAACAGGAATTCCATTCCACCTTTGTTATCAGGGGAACTCCTGTTGACACGCAAGTTAGCACTGACAGTTCTTTACCTGCAGTACTGTTTCTTATTGATTATTGTGGCGCTGATCGTGTGTTTTCTTTTGCAGCCATCTGTGTCCTATGGCGTACATCCCTCTTTTGGTCAATAGCCCTCTCAGTCTGTCCTTTTGTACTCCTGAGAGTTATATTGCCAGAAATAATTTGTCGGCTACACAACGGGTTTAACTGCCTGCAGGTGCACACCCTTTGGTTCATATGGGGTGTATCTGACATATTCAGAAGCCTTACACATACCATGGACCCTACAAATGATCCACTGGCAGCTTTGGTCCAGTTGGTTGCAGATTTACATGCAGACATGGCAACGGCTCACAATGCCACACAACGTCATATCAATGACCCACAAGCTGGAATGCAAGCAGGTGGGGCAGGTGCGTCTGCCTCCACGTCTGCTTCTCGTTCTGCTTCTGGTGGTGCATCAGCTAGACAGGAGAACATGCCTGTGTAGATGGCCGCCTAGTTCCCTCTAGCCCCACCAGAATGGTTTCATGGCAAACCTAATGCATTCCGGACCTTCATTAACCAGCGTAGACTTAAATTTTTGTGTCGTACAACTTCGTTACGGACTCTACCACCAAGGCGGCCTTCATCTTGTCTTATTTTGGAGGTACGCCACCTGTTTGGGCCAATCCATTATTGGAGCAATGCAGTCATCTATTTTATGATTGTGACGCCTTGATAGCCACCATGTCATGTGTTTTTGATACAAGGTATAAATCTCAGGCCATCAATTTAGAGTTGCTTGCTTTGCAGCAAGGGGACACGCCCCTTTTGTCATATCTAGCCAAGTTTAATCAATTAGTGGCTGAAACAGGTTGGCCCGACGAGAAAAAGGCAGCCTTGGTTTATAAAGGATTGTCAGGCTCATTGAAAGGCATTTTAGCCACAGTACCAGTTGTACCTACTGCTTTTTCCGAGCTCTTGGATTTGGTTCTCTAGATTGACACACGAAAGGTAGAATGGAAGGGTGAAAAAAGAGGCTTGCCGCCTACACCACACGCCCTAGTGGTTCCTCCTGCAGGGAATGGTGAGCCCATGCAGATTGGAGCGGTTCGCAGTCCTTTGTCTTTGGAGGAAAGAGAGCATCGTAAGAAAAGTAATTTGTGTTTCTATTGTGGATCTTCGGAACTTTATCTAAGGGCATGCCCTAAAAAACCCAAGAAGCAGGGAAATGCCAGATCCTGCCAATAGAGGGAGCCCCTTTGCCGATCAAAAAAGACCCAGGGCTCCTGTTTTTCAGTTCTGTTTGTTTTGTCTGCCACTCTTGCCTACCCTTCCAGGGAGCCTTGGTCCATTGAGGCTGTTTTGGATTCTGGTGAAACAGGAAATGACATTGATGCAAAATATGCGCATGAATGGGATATTCCAGTAATTCCTAAGGATCAAACATAGTTGGTTAATGCGGTGGATGGAACCACACTGCTCTCAGGTTTGGTAACGGAACATACCATAGACTTGACCATGACTGTTGTACCAGGACACACTGAGATTATAACATTTGATGTTATCACTGCACCACAGTTTAAAATCATACTAGGCTTACCGTGGCTAGTGTTGCATAACCCGGTTGTTGACTGGCAAGCAGGGTTAGTGGAGTTTAACTCCAATTACTGTGGTGTTCATTGTTTGTTCCCAGAGACTAAGCTATTAAGTCCTTGTCATCCATTGTTGGACTCAGCCCTTGTGGTAGGGGGTGTCTCGACAGTCTCTCTTCCTCAGGAGTATGAAGACTATAGGGATGTTTTTCACAAAGGAGCGGCGGAGTTCCTTCCCCCACGCCGACTATATGACTGCCCAATTGACCATGTAGAAGGGGCCAGGATTCCTTCAGGGCGTGTTTATTTCCTAACTCAAAAGGAAGATGTTGTACTCAAGGAGTATTTGGACAAGGCTCTGGAAATGGGATTTATAAATCCTTCTCGTTCCCCAGCCGCATTCCCTCTCTCCTTTGTACCAAAGAAGGAGGGCGATCTGTGGATCTGCATAGATTACCGTGCCCTGAACGTGGTTACTATATGTAACCAATACCCTATATCACGTATTCTGGTACTACTGGACCAGTTGGGATCTTCTGTGCTTTTCACGAAGTTACGGGCAGCATGTAATCTTGTGAGGATGACGAAGGGTGACGAATGGAAAACAGCATTCAAGACCAGCTATGGCCTATTTTAATATCTGGTCATGCCATTCGGCCTCTGTAATGCTCCTGCAACTTTCCAGAGTTTCATAAATGATGTACTAAGGGATATGCTCGACAAATATGTCATTGTGTATTTAGATGATATCTTGATCTACTCTGCCTCTTACGAGTCACATGTGCAGCAACGCCTGCGTGACAATCATCTCTACGCTAAACTGGAGAAGTGCATATTTCATGCAACGGAGGTTGAGTTTTTGGGGTACGATATCACAAGTGAAGGATTTAAAATGAGCAGCTTGAAGGTAAAAGCCGTCCTAGAATGGCCTACCCCTACCTCTGTGAAAGCCTTGCAGTCCTTTCTTGGATTTTTCAATTTTTATCGGCAGTTTATCTGCTCCTTTTCTGCTATGGTCACTCCCTTAACACCCCTCACCAGTAACAAGCACCCGTTTGGAGTGCAGATGCCCAACAGGCGCTTGATGCTTTGAAAGCTGCATTCACTACGGCTCCTGTACTTCAGAATCCCGATCCCAAGCGTCCTTTCTATGTTGAGGTGGAGGTCTCAGACATGGCGATCGGTGCAGTTTTGTCTCAATTATGTACTGACTCAGGTCTCCTGCATTCGGTGGCTTACCACTCACGGAAACGTACTCATCATGAACAGAACTATACTATTACGGAGCCTCAGTTGTTGGCAGTAAGGGATGCTTTCATGGTGTGGAGACATCATCTCCTGGGAGCGGCAACTCCAGTGCATGTTTACACTGATCACAGGAACTTGCTTGCTTTGCAATCGGTTAAGTGCACCACTGCTCATCATGCCAGATGTCAAAGGTTCTTTTCCATGTTCAATTTCGTACTAACTTATCACCCTGGCTCGTTGCATTCTAAAGCCGATGCACTTTCAAGGATGTATGGGTCTTCACCACCAGGTATATGGGATGGTAATATGCTCTTGCCCAATCAGGTGGTGCGTGGTTGCATCTTACAACCCTCATTGAAATCTTCCATCCATGAATGGGTCTCTAAGGAACCAGCAGAAATCAAGGACTACAATATGGATGTCATTCATTCTTTACATTATGTCCAGGGCCGTATATACATACCGGATGCGTGTACCAGGCGCATTGCATTGAAATGGTGTCATGATTCTCCTATGGCTGCACATCCAGGCAGACGTAAAACCATGGAATTACTAAGACGCTGGTGTTGGTGGCCTTCTTTGCATAGAGATGTGGCGGAGTACATTGCCTCCTGTTCCATATGTGCGCAGTGTAAAGGGACCACGGCCAAAACCATGGGCCTTTTACAACCGCTTCCAGTTCCGAAAAGACCATGGACTATGATCTCAATGGATTTTATAGTGGAGCTGCCATTGATCAAAGGATACAACACCATTTGGGTTCTGATTTACTTTTTTACCAAGTTGGCCTTGTTTATACCTTGCCAATGTTTACCCACAGCTCCTGCTCTTGCTGAACTGTTTTTGCAAACCGTGTTTCGTTTCTTTGTTCTCCCTGACGTTATTGTCTCTGATCAGGGAACGCAGTTCATCAGTAGTTTTTGGAAGCATCTCACAACCTCCCTGGGCATTGATGAGCGGTATTCAAGGGCATAGCATCCACAGACAGACAGTCAGACCGAACGCTTGAATGCTACATTTAAAGAGACAAAAGGAGTTGGAGAATAAACAAACGGAGACAGCATTGACAAACACACCTAATCCAATGAAGGGAACAAGCACAATTCCTGCAAAATGATCACGTGCAGAGATAGTGGCAGAATCAATTTGACCATTCATAACCAGAGCCAGGAAAAGACAAGAGGATAAGGAAAGAATTGCCAGACTCTCGTCTACTCAAATGGTACAGATGAAGACACTTGGACCATGGATGGAGATGCCTGAGAATCCTCCAGTAAGAAGAAGCTACATGGAGGCTATTCATGATGAGATGATAGCAAACTACATGAAAGCCTTAAGAATAAAAAAAAGCATACAAGAAGATGACAACAAACTAAACGACTACCTGGACAGCACTGCACACCTGGGAAATAACATCTGGTACCAACATATGAAAGAAGTTGGACGACGCAATTCAGAGGAGGAATGCTTTGTTTGTGTACTCCTACCTTACAGCATGGGGCACTCAAAGATATTCGTAGCTGTGGAAATAGGTGTCCAGACAGCACACTGTCTATCACATGTAGCAATGTACAAGACCAGAGGCCAGTTCATGGGAAGTGACGCTTCACTTAAATGGGCAACTGAAGCAACTGATCCAAATGAAGACGATTATGTCCAAGGCATAAAGACGAGAAACAATGGAAAAACAAAGCACATTGTGATCAGATATGAGAAGTCTGGAGTTAAAGGACCAAAGATCAGAAGAGAGGCAAATCAAAAACTGAACAAACGTTTAAGGAAAAACTCCAGAAGAAGCTTGGAGTTGGAAGAACAGAGGCCAAATGCAAATTTGGAAAACAGTGCTTTCACCAGACGGATGGAGAAAGGAGTAGTGATCTGCAGAGCATGGATGGTCTTCGGTCATTACCAGCCCACCATTGACATAGTACGAATTGTATGCAAGCCATTATGGCCAAAACTTGCAAAACTATTGACATGGGTCGAAGACAGAGGAGGACCCTTGCAGATAGTGCCATTGGAGAGCCCAAAATTCTGCTTCAGGAATAATGGCACAAGAAAAATGGGAGAGAATCAGAACTGTGGATGAGTATTTGACACTCCAGGAATGGTACATGGTACTACAGTGATCATGGATCATTATTGGGCATGTGGCTCCAAAGCATATATCAGGCTGCCAAAGAACTGGGAGGTATATGCACAATAGTGAATGTCCTTGTTCCAGCGTTGGTGAGTCCAAAAAGTGATCTGAATATTGACAGTTTCCCGAAAGCAGATGCGGACTTGAGGAAGAAGAGACCTGTGGAACTGATGAGCCAAATGAAGAGAGAGAATTACTTTTCTGTCAAATCAGAAGAAGCTTTTCATGCAATCCCGTATGAACACAGGCTGTTCAGCCTAACCCCATCAGTGTCCATGACAGTTGTCATACCAAGAGTTCAAGTTGGAGCAAATACTAAATGGTTGCAGATAACCAGATGGGAGCTATTACAGACCATCAACACGACCATAAAAGGATTCAATGCAATCAGAGAAAAAGTAAGGGCGATTCGACTAATGACTCTCCAGAACAGAAATGTCCTTGACATGATCACAGCTATGGTTGGAGGTATTTGTGCAAAAATCGGAGAATCATGTTGCACATTTATACCATCTCATGATGACGGAAATGGAATCTTAACAGAGGTCATAGGTATGCTGGCAAAACTACAGAATCAGATGATTGATGAAACTGATGAAGTGGACGACGACAGCTGGTTTGGATCCCTATTTTCATGGGTTCCGCAATGGATGGCAGATGCCCTGCTAGTGATGATATTGCTCGGATTCTGTGTTATCAAGATAATAATCTCTCAGTGCCAGAAAACTGTGAAGAAAGCCATAGGGATGAAGATCATAATTGATGTCAAGCCAGGATGGAAGCCCAAGGACCTGACCAATGAAGAAATAAGAGACTTTGTGAAAGCTAGCATTCATGCACCAGAAGGAACAAAGTTTTGATATCCAAGAAAACACAGAAATGATGTGGGAAGATGGATCTATTGCAGCCCAAGTGGACAATATCAACTTATGATGTGGAATAAATATGAGCATGTGAGAACAGCAGGAAGCTTGAGGGAGTAATAAAGATATGGGCCCTCATTCCAACCCAGGCGTTAAGGGTTTAACGGCGCCGTCGGCGCCGTTAACCCTTAACGCCTGATTTCCACCTTAACGCCTGCTTTTAGCAGGCGTTAAGTACCAAGGCGCTAAGCGTCCTTGGCGCTAATTACGGCACCGTAATTTACGGTGCCGTAATTAGCGCCTTCCCCACTCCCATTATGCCCTATGGGGCAAAAATGGGAATGGGGAAGGGTAAATGGGGTTTGGGGATTTACCGCCCCACTCACCTTGAAATGGGGCGGTAAATCCGCCATCCACCATGGTGTAAACAGATTTTACACCATGGTGGTAAAGTAGGGAACTTACCACCTGGGTTGGAATGAGGGCCATGGACTCCAAAGAGACATTTCTTCAGACCTTCATGTGTGGACCCAGAAGATGAAGTAAAAGTGGATCCAGAGGATGCAGAAAAGGGGGATACCAAGGAAGAAGTGAAAGTGGTTGATGAATCACCCAGAGGGGGGAGTGTAGAGGAGGTACCAAGCATGATTTGCACTTCAACTGCCCATTTTGAAGTACCAGGAACGTTCACGACGAAATATGTGATGTATGATGAACAAATAAACCAGCAGAGAGCCGAAGTTGGGCTCTGTCCAGTACCTATCAGAATAACAGCACCTGTTTAAGTACCAACACCTAGGAAAACCTGGACAGTGAGGTACCCATTGAGAAATCCATACTGACAAATGCGACAGAATGACAATTGCCAAAATGCAGCACCTGAAGAAGCCAAGGATATACTAAAAGAGGATGAATGGTGACATCACAAGAACCCAGACTGACTCACATATAGAAGATATGACAACCTGAGAATGATGAATAAAGAGATGAAACACCATGGACAAGTGACATAATGAGCCTAAAGTGAAATGATTGATGTCAAAATGTCAGAAGCTTATGCCATGAGCGTGACGAAGATATTCAGCCAGTTTAAACGTGTACATATGCACAGTAGCCGCAAAAAGCACAGAAGATTGTGAGGCTTGCTTATGCTTAGTAGTAAGATAGTTTGCAGCAAGCACCACCTATATATATGTACCTCAAAAGGAGCACTTTATATAAGTATACTTCCACTATGCACAAGAGCAGAATCAACCAAAGGTTATTAAAGGTCTCAAGAGGAGAGCTTCACAGCAAGCAAATCAAGAATTAAAGACTGAGAGAAACTTAGACGAAGACAACCATGCCAAGAAGCCAAGGTTGTATCAGCTGAAATCGACCCACAGTGGATACAATTAATGAGGAGAAGAACAGAGTATCCTATTCAGAAAGGTCAAGATAAGCCACAGATGGCAGACGACTGGCAGAATTAAATCAAATACATGAAATTGCATGGAGAATAAGATGATTTCACAGTGTCGAAATCATGTGACAGAGCAATCAGAAGGGATGAAACTTTCACACCTACGGATGGACTCATGCCATGGCCAGACGTCTTAACTTTCCCAGACCAAGAAGCAGACTCGAGGCCAAAATACAAGGAAATAATTGACACATGACCACTAAAGTGATGATTGATAGTTGCAATAATTGGAGGGAGGCTGGGGCTGCAGAGGAACTCCCTGCACCTGGCCAGCCATTATGCAAGCTGCTAAGTAAGTGGAAACGTATGAGTGGGGTTGATACCAACATTATCATAGTGGACCAAGTAATCTAGGGTCCGATAGTTAAGTAGAACTAATGGGACGTCATACTTTTAGTGATGTCTACAGTAGCCATTTTGAAGGAAGGGCTTAGATGCCCCACCTGACATTGTTTATCCAATCCGCTCACTTCGTTACCATATACAGATATATTACTTACATTAAAGTTACCTTCCTAGAACCAATCAAGTTGCATGCTAAGTTTTGAGAAATTATACGTCAGTGATGACGTGTTTTTGGTATAAATGATGTGTTTTTTATGAAATTAAGTGGAGTTGAAACGAAAGGGAAGATCGGGCGATTGCTGATATTCATAAATACCCCCCCACCCCGTTTTTTGTACTTGTCATTAAACGGACTCCCTTTGCCAAACTATCAAGTTGTCATTTTAGATTTGATGCGAGAGTATTAATCTGCATCCCCGTCCATCTCAAGGGTGCTGCTACTCATCTTAAAATGCTGTTTGGGAAACCCCCAGTCCTATGGGTCATCTGGGGTCCCTGCTGCACAATGGTGGGGTGCTTTCGGTGATGGTAAGGATGATGGCTGTGGTAATGATTGAGGTGGTGCTGGTGGCAATGACCAAGCAGAGAGAGTTGGTTTGTTGGTGACAAGTGTACTGCTGATTGAGTTTTATATGGGAGCACCGGTGGTGGGATTAAATTTGCTTTTTTGGTAAGGTGGCCATGGTGGTGGTTGATGTGGTTTTGATGAAATTAAGATTATAATGATGACAAACACAACAGCGACGATGATGCTGGCGGTGGTGATGGTGGTGGGCTGGCTTTGGCATTGTTGCTGCTTGGTAAGGAGGTGGGTTTGGAGAGGTGATGATGGTGATGGCAGATGTGCTGTTGGAATTGATTGTGGTGTTGGTGGTTTTGGCAGTGATAATGGTGATGGTAATGAATGTGATTATGGGGTTGATGGTGGTGATGTTGGTGGCTTTCGTATTGATGAAAGTGATGATCGGAGATCTTGTATGTTCATAATGATGATGATGGCAGTGAAAGAAGTGGTAAAGTAGGTAATTGCAGTGGTGTGGTGGTTTTGGGGGTGGTGGTAGGGGAACTTTTGGTGAGGATGATGATGAGGGTGGTGTGTTTGATGGTGATAATGGCAGTTTAAATGGTGATTTTGATTGTACCTGTGGTGGTGAAGGAGATGGTTGTGGGTTTGGTGGTGAGGAAGAGGTGTTGATGGGGCTGATGGTGATGATGATGATGATGATGGTTGGTGTTGGTGTTAATGGTGGTTACAGAAATGTGTTTAATTGTGATGGAGAAGGAGTGGATGCTTAACCAACATAAGGGGCAGGGCATCAAGCCCTCAGCTCCTCTTACTCCGCCTAAAACTAAGAGCGTAGATGCAGTGAAGATAGAATTTTACCCATTAAACAAACTATAGGCAGCAGTGGGGTATAGTAACCCAACGTATAAACCCCCTGCTTTCAGTAGAGATGACATTCCAGAAGAGAGCAAAAGAAAGGAAGATGCCTGTAAGTTCATATGAGATAAAGAAGAAAGAGGTGAGATATCCAATGTATCAACAGATATAGACAGAGAAATTAAGAGATGGAAAGGAGAAATGGATAGGGCTGATGAGGTAACGCTTGTACAGAACAAATGGATGGGAGGACAGATATTACTCAAGTTAGATGGGAAGAGCATTGAGGAGGCTAGGCAAAAGAATGACAAAGATGAGCAAGAAAAGAAAGATAGGGAACGAGAAATGTGGTTGCGGGAGGATGAGCAAGGAAGAAAAAGCATGGAACAACGTGAACAGATATATAGAGAAGAACAAGAAAAGACGAAAAGCGGGCAGAGGAACAAAACAAGTATGACAGTAGAAAGAAAGAAATAGAAGAAAGGAATAGGAGAGATAGAAAGAGAGAGGAAGGAGAGGCACTACGAGTGATGGAAAAAAGATTACAGAGAAGAAGAGAAGAAGAAGAAGAAGAAGAAGAAGAAGAAGAAGAAGAAGAAGAAGAAGAAGAAGAAGAAGTAGACGAAGGGAAGAAATAAGAAGACAAGCACGAAAGCAAGAAGAAGAGAGGGCAATGAGAGACACAAGAGAGCGAAGGGAAAAAGGAATAGAACAGAATAGAAGGCAGCAAGATCTTGATGCCAGTCTCGTTCTGAAGGAATGAGTTAGACAGAGTGATGAAATACAGGGATGATGGGACATGATAAGCGAAGTTCTCCCGATGAGAGAAAAGAGTCAAAAAATACTTAAAGTGACAGAGGAAGAGGACAGATATGATGCAGAAAGCTTTGGAGAGAGAATTGACAACATATATCAGAAAATAAGGAAGAATAGCGAGCATGGGACTCCAGGGAGCGGCAAATGATCCCTGATATGTAAACCACGGGAGGAGGAGGAAAACATGTTCAGTGATGAACGCTGAACATTGTTGTTAAGTAGATTAAATTTAGATAGAGAAAAGGAGGATGATAGTCACACCAGTTGGGGTCTAGCAATGTCAGACGAGGAAAGAGAGTCAGGTCATGAGATAGAAAGGGAGGGTACATGAGTCCCCTTGGGAAGTCATCATTGGATTAGGATGTAAGATGGTCAGACACCAGATCCCATACCATATCCTGAACTTTCCAGAAGATGATCATGTAGTGTGGGGAGAATCCCCACTGAATGTGAAAAGGTTAAGGTTGTTACCAGCACGAAGACAAATAGGGACGATTACCCCTGCATTGGGGAAATGAATAATGGGATCCAATTATGGGATGGGATTCTCACAGTTCGCCTTGCTAGAGAAGGGGGAGAAAGACCGCAATATATTCCATGGCCCCAGATGGCTAAGGATAACTTAAAATGTAAGTTACCTAGTTTGACTTCTGGGGCTGGGAAATAGATATACGAATTAGGAAAAATTACAGGGGGAAATATGCTGGCCATAGGAGACATAAATGTTCTACTGACAGCTATTCTTGGGAAGAGAACTGATGACATTTGGAGATGAGCAGGATATGCGAGTGTGAAAGCACAAAACACAGCGCATGATAGAGAGCCATTTAATAACTGCAGCGGAGATGTTTGGTAGGATCTCAGAGAACAGTATCCTGATATGTCCGAAATGGGCACCATTAAGATATGATAGTTTATCTAAATAGCGCCTACACACAATGTTTTTCAAACCGCTTCAAGGCAAGGGAGGGGGGAGTGGGAAGGAAATGGAAACAGACAGGCGACTACCATACTAGGCCTGGCGACATTTCTGGTAGAGCCGGAGAAAACAAAAGGTGAGGGAGAGGGGTGCAGGAAGGGAGGGGAGGAACAAAACAAGCGCCTATCATGCTAGGTCTGACGACATTTCAGATAGTGCTTGGTGGGGGGAGAGGAAAAAAACAAGTAAGGGGAGGGAGGAGGAAACAGACGAGGTTGCTATACAACTAGGTCCAGGGACAATTCTGATAGAGTAAGTGCATGGAAGAAAGTAAGGGAGGAGGGGAGGATATTGGAAAAGGGAAAAAAGGGAGAGGAGGAGAGAACAGAGAGTAAGCAGTCAAAAAGAGTGGAGAAGCAAGAGGGAGAGCGAATACAATTTGTCAAGAAACCACTGCTATCCAAGAAATCACTGCTATCCATATTTAAAGCACATCACAGTCATGGGCCCTCATTACAACCTTGGCGGAGGACCATGGTGCTATTAGCACCATGGTCCATGCCGCTAAGGTTGCAATTCCGCCATGGTGGATGGCGGAATTACCGCCCCATTCCAAGGTGAGTGGGGCGGTAATTCCCCATTCACCAATGGCCCCTTCCCCATTCCCATTTTTGCCCCATAGGGCATAATGGGAATGGGGAAAGGCGATAATTACGGCACCGTAAATTACGGTGACGTAATTATCGCCAAGGTCCCTTTGTGGCATGGCTTGTAACGCCTGCAAAAAGCAGGCGTTAAACAGCCATCCCGCAAAGGGAACCTTGTAATCAGGCGTTAAGGGTCGGTGCCGTTTACGGCGCCGTAAACCCCTTAACGCCTGAGTTGGAATGAGGCCCATGGTCCTGTTTCCACCCCATTCCTCTCGTGTTTCTCGCGTATTACAGGACAAAAGAGACAATGGTATGCTAAAATGAGACACAGCAAAACCCCAACGCGCAGTATGTCTTTTTGTGTGCGTTGGGGGCTGCCGTGGAGACGATGGTGCCCTGCCCACCGGTCTTCATGTGTGCGGTCACGTCAGAGCTGCGTCCAATGGATCAGGTGATTCCTTCCCGTTTTACGTCCCACCCAGTCAAGGAAGCTCTGCTTCTGAATTTTGTTCTCCAGCAGCCTTCTTGCTCTACGTTACGTTTTGGAGTACATGGTTATTTGAATTCTGTTTTGCTTTCCTGATTTGCTACACGTCTTGTCGCCTGTCCAGTCTAGAATTCTTGGTACCCGACCATCGGAACTTCCCTCGACTTTTCTATGCCTCACGTTATTGTCCATGTTCAAGCCAGTGAATTTACCACCCTGCAAGCTCTTCGGACTGTGTTCTGTTTTCTGTTTGTTTGTATTACCGCCACGAACATAACGACCAGGAAACGTTTTTGGATTACACAGTAACTTTGGTTACAATGTGTCCACTCTACTCAAGGTAATAAACTTTGTTCTCACTGTTATAAGGAACTTGGTTAAGGCATGTGCTCAAACTAGAGAATTCTTGATTGAGCACTATTAAGCGTCCTCGTTCTGTTGGTTTTCAGGGGGATTTCAAGCATCATCCAGCCTTCAATTTAGAAAGAACTCTGCCATGCTTCAGATTTTAACTCTTTTGGTAAGACATTTTGAATTAGTTATGTGTTCATGTTTACTGCTTTAGTTAGAACAATCTTGTGTGTCTATAGTTATATCTGATACACTGCTTATCCTCTGTTTATAGGATTACGCCCCATCTTGATTCAGAACAGGAATTCCATTCCACCTTTGTTATCAGGGGAACTCCTGTTGACACGCAAGTTAGCACTGACAGTTCTTTACCTGCAGTACTGTTTCTTATTGATTATTGTGGTGCTGATCGTGTGTTTTCTTTTGCAGCCATCTGTGTCTTATGGCGTACATCCCTCTTTTGGTCAATAGCTCTCTCAGTCTGTCCTTTTGTACTCCTGAGAGTTATATTGGCGGAAAGAATTTGTCGGCTACACAACGGGTTTAACTGCCTGCAGGTGCACACCCTTTGGTTCATATGGGGTGTATCTGACATATTCAGAAGCCTTACACATACCATGGACCCTACAAATGATCCACTGGCAGCTTTGGTCCAGTTGGTTGCAGATTTACATGCAGACATGGCAACGGCTCACAACGCCACACAACGTCATATCAATGACCCACAAGCAGGAATGCAAGCAGGTGGGGCAGGTGCGTCTGCCTCCACGTCTGCTTCTCGTTCTGCTTCTGGTGGTGCATCAGCTAGACTGGAGAACGTGCCTGTGTACATGGCCGCCTAGTTACCTCTAGCCCCACCAGAATGGTTTCATGGCAGCCCTAATGCATTCCGGACCTTCACCTTAACCAGTGTAGACTTCACTTTTTGTGTCATACAATGTCGTTCCCGGACTCTACCACCAAGGCAGCCTTCATCTTGTCTTATTTTGGAGGTACGCCAGCTGTTTGGGGCAATCCATTATTGGAGCAATGCAGTCATCTATTTTATGATTGTGACACCTTGATAGCCACCATGTCATGTGTTTTTGATACGAGGTATAAATCTCAGGCCATCAATTTGGAGTTGCTTGCTTTGCAGCAAGGGGACACACCCCTTTTGTCATATCTAGCCAAGTTTAATCAATTAGTGGCTGAAACAGGTTGGCCTGACGAGAAAAAGGCAGCCTTGGTTTATAAAGGATTGTCAGACTCATTGAAAGACATCTTAGCCACAGTACCAGTTGTACCTACTGCTTTTACCGAGCTCTTGGATTTGGTTCTCTAGATTGACACACAAAAGGTAGAATGGAAGGGTGAAAGAAGAGGATCGCCACCTACACCACACGCCCTAGTGGTTCCTCCTGCAGGGAATGGTGAACCCATGCAGATTGGAGCTGTTCACAGTCCTTTGTCTTCGGAGAAAAGAGAGCATTGTAAGAAAAGTAATTTGTGTTTCTGTTGTGGATCTTCGGAACTTTATCTAAGGGCATGCCCTAAAAAACCCAAGAAGCAGGGAAATGCCATATCCTGCCAATAGAGGGAGCCCCTTTGCTGAGCAAAAAAGACCCAGGGCTCATCTTTTTCAGTTCCGTTTGTTTTGTCCGCCACTCTTGCCTACCCTTCCAGGGAGCCTTGGTCCATCGAGGCTGTTTTGGATTCTGGTGAAACAGGAAATGACATTGATGCAAAGTATGTGCATGAATGGGATATTCCAGTAATTCCTAAGGATCAAACATAGTTGGTTAATGCGGTGGATGGAACCACACTGCTCTCAGGTTTAGTAACGGAACATACCATAGACTTGACCATGACTGTTGTACCAGGACACACTGAGATTATAACATTTGATGTTATCGCTCCTCCACAGTTTAAAATCATACCAGGCTTACCGTGGGTAGTGTTGCATAACCGGGTTGTTGACTGGCAAGCAGGGTCAGTGGAGTTTAACTCCAATTACTGTGGTGTTCATTGTTTGTCCTCAGAGACTAAGCTATTAAGTCCTGTCATCCATTGTTGGACTCAGCCCTTTTTGTAGGGGGTCTCTCGACAGTCTCTCTTCCTCAGGAGTATGAAGACCATAGGGATGTTTTTCACAAAGGAGCGGCGCAAGTCCTTCCCCCACACCGACTATATGACTGCCCAATTGACCATGTAGAACGGGCCAGGATTCCTTCAGGGCGTGCTTATTCCCTAACTCAATAGGAAGATGCTGTACTCAAGGAGTATTTGGACAAGGCTCTGGAAATGGGATTCATACGTCCTTCTCCTTCCCCAGCCGCATTCCCTCTCTTCTTTGTACAAAAGAAGGAGGGCGATCTGCGGCTCTGCATAGATTACTGTGCCCTGAACGCGGTTACTATACGTAACGAATACCCTATACCACGTATTCTGGTACTACTGGACCAGTTGGGATCTTCTGTGCTTTTCACGAAGTTACGGGCAGCATGTAATCTTGTGAGGATGAGGAAGGGTGACGAATGGAAAACAGCATTCAAGACCAGATATGGCCTGTTTTAATATCTGGTCATGCCATTCGGCCTCTGTAATGCTCCTGCAACTTTCCAGAGTTTCATAAATGATGAACTAAGGGATATGCTCGACAACTATGTCATCGTGTATTTAGACCATATCTTGATCTACTCTGCCTCTTACGAGTCACATGTGCAGCAACGCCTGCGTGACAATCATCTCTACGCTAAACTGGAGAAGTGCATATTTCATGAAACGGAGGTTGAGTTTTTGGGGTACGATATCACAAGTGAAGGATTTAAAATGAGCAGCTCGAAGGTAAAAGCCGTCCTAGAATGGCCTACCCCTTCCTCTGTGAAAGCCTTGCAGTCCTTTCTTGGCTTTTTACATTTTTATCGGCAGTTTATCTGCTCCTTTTCTGCTATGGTCACTCCCTTAACACCCCTCACCATTAACAAGCACCAGTTTGTTTGGATTGTAGATGCCCAACAGGCGTTTGATGCTTTGAAAGCTGCATTCATTACGGCTCCTGTACTTCAGCATCCCGATCCCAAGCGTCCTTTCTATGTTGAGGTGGACGCCTCAGACATGGCGGTCGGTGCAGTTTTGTCTCAATTATGTACTGACTCAGGTCTCCTGCATTCGGTGGCTTACCACTCACGGAAACGTACTCATCATGAACAGAACTATACTATTACGGAGCCTGAGTTGTTGGCAGTAAGGGATGCTTTCATGGTGTGGAGACATCATCTCCTGGGAGCGGCAACTCCAGTGCATGTTTACACTGATCATAGGAACTTGCTTGCTTTGCAATGGGTTAAGTGCACCACTGCTCGTCATGCCAGATGTCAAAGGTTCTTTTCCATGTTCAATTTCGTACTAACTTATCACCCTGGCTCGTTGCATTCTAAAGCCGATGCACTTTCAAGGATGTATGGGTCTTCACCACCACGTATATGGGATGGTAATATACTCTTGCCCAATCAGGTGGTGTGTGGTTGCATCTTACAACCCTCATTGAAATCTTCCATCCATGAATGGGTCTCTAAGGAACCAGCAGAAATCAAGGACTACAATATGGATGTCATCATTCTTTACATTATGTCCAGGGCCGTATATACATACCGGATGCTGGTACCAGACGCATTGCATTGAAATGGTGTCATGATTCTCCTATGGCTGCACATCCAGGCAGACGTAAGACCATGGAATTACTAAGACGCTGGTGTTGGTGGCCTTCTTTGCAAAGAGATGTGGCGGAGTACATTGCCTCTTGTTCCATATGTGCGCAGTGTAAAGGGACCACGGCCAAAACCATGGGCCTTTTACAACCGCTTCCAGTTCCGAAAACACCATGGACTATGATCTCAATGGATTTTATAGTGGAGCTGCCATTGATCAAAGGATACGACACGGTGTCCAGTCATAATATCGAATACAATATTTTCGAAAGTCAAAATGTCGAAAATATTTATTCGAAAATAAAAATGTCGAATTACAAAAATGTCGAATTTTTTTCGATTTTCTTTCGAATTAATGTTTAAATAAATAATTAATTAATAATAGTTTATTAAACATAATTGTTTTAAATAATTAAAGGTGTATCCATGGTGGGTGGGGAGGATGGGGAGGAGGGGGGGGGGGGTTGGGGTAGGGGTTTGGGATGGGGTTTTTTAATAATTCATTATTTAATTAATGTTTTATTAAATATATTTTTTTTTAAATTAAAGGTATATCCATGGGGGGTGTTGGGAGGGGATGGGGAGGGGGGGGTTGTGGTAGGGGTTTGGGATGGGGGGTTGGGGGGACCCCCCCATAAAAAACATTAGTTTTTGTGACATTTTACATAGTTATTTTAACATTGGTTTTTCGATTTTTTTTTCGACATTTTATTTTCGAATTAATGACTTTTTCTATTATATGTATGTGTTTTCGACATTTTTGCATTCGACATTCTTGTTTCGACATTTTTGTAATTCGAAATTATGTTTTCGATATTATGACTATAAACCATACGACACCATTTGGGTTCTGATTGACTTTTTTACCAAGTTGGCCTTGTTTATACCTTGCCAATGTTTACCCATAGCTCCTGCTCTTGCTGAACTGTTTTTGCAAACAGTGTTCCGTTTCTTTGTTCTCCCTGACGTTATTGTCTCTGATCAGGGAACGCAGTTCATCACTCGTTTTTGGAAGCATCTCACAACCTCCCTGGGCATTGATGAGCGGTATTCAAGGGCATACCATCCACAGACGGACAGTCAGACCGAACGCTTGAATACTACATTAGAGCAGTATATGTGATGCCTTACTCTACAATATCAGCAAACATGGCTTTCGGTCCTAGTCCATGCTGAGTTTTCTTACAATAATTCTGTTCATTCTTGTAAAGACTGGAGGGGGGCTCTGTACTTCTGCTCTCTATATGGTAGAGGAGATGCACAGAGGACCCCAGCCAAGATTCTCCATGGTTGATAGCAATGGACGAGCAATCAGGGCTTAGCTTCTCAGGAGGTGATGCAGGCTGATTCTTAAGTACAGTGTAGTCCTCAATCCCCCACAAAGAAATGTCCACACATTTTATTAGTTAAAACACAGTCTTTATATAATTAAGGTTCAAGGCTCTATACACAGTCACAATAATAACTCACTTTGTACTCTACAATGGCAAATATATACAGTTCTAACTGGTACCACATTATTATCAGATTTCATTAAAGTGCATCAACTGTACTCTGGTTAAATGTCACACAAATCACTTAATAAAGGTAACCAACAATAGACATAGGAGGAAAGCAGTTGGTTAGACCAATTGCCAGAATACTGGCCCCGTTACCTAGACAGAGTTCTGTGTGGAGATCCCCCCACCTGGGCAACCTGTAAAATAAAGATATATCACAAGCCTAGTCCATATATTGTCCAATAAGTCTTATTTCCTTCTATAATGTTTCTACCAGCGCAATGTACTTGGAATAGCAGAGTTTGACGACGAGTCATCGACAGATCCTTCTTGAGCGGCTCCCTTTAAAGCAGGAGCCACGGATCGACGAGATCCCTCGAAGAAAGTGAATTTGGTGTTGAGGCGGCAGCTTCGGTCCCAGCGGTGCTCATCGACGATGATCCAAAGATGTCCTGTAAGGAAGAAGCATGCCAGGCACCTCGGTGTCGATAGTTCAGGACCGCAAAGAGATTGTGAAGAACTGTGGCCCAGCAAGGAGTCATCCGGCATCTCTAAGGTCTTTGGGTGGCGGGAAACCCACCGGCGGATGCTCCTTGGCGCCTCAGCGGCTTGGCCTTCTCCGGTGGGATAAGGCGGGCAGCGGTGCAGTTGAGCGCATCCGTGAATCAAAAGTCTTAGGCAAAGGAGCGTTGCGGCTCTGGTCGTCGATGGCATGGCATCATGCGGTCCTCTCTTCTGGGTAACACAGCTTCGACGGGCCTCCAGCCGTTATGCAAACCTGCAAACCCTGGTCGACAGCAGTGGACAGAAGGTCCGGTGCTTACCTTCATTCTCCTTGGTGGTCCCCATCTCCGGTCGGCAGCCTGTCGAAGTTCTGACGTCCAGGGTGCTTCGGCGAAGGTTAGTGGTGCTCGATGGTCCCTCGGAGCACGGGAAGAGGGCGCCTTACCAGGTCCTCTCTTGGATCAGTCCTGACGGCTTTCGGCTTTCAGATTTTGACGAAGGGAGACATCAGTCAATCTTCTTCTTCAGGCTTGGGTTCAAGATTCAAATTCAGTTTCAATGTTAGTTTCAACTCCAGCTTCCGAATGAATTCTAGCAGTGAGTGGCCCCCCATATATACTAGTTGATCTACCATTCATTCTTCTGGGTCACACTCAGGCAGCCAATCACTCAGAAGGGCATTCAGCAGTCAGTCAGCCAATCAGGCATACAGTGCATTCAGACCATTCTCCTCCCTCTCAGACACTCACAACAAGGAATGTGTTTTGGGACAAGTACCCAGCCATTCAACACTACACACTGTATTCATACCAGTTTCAGGCAGGGCTGTCTCATTCATTGTATTTCATACTAGTAACCAGACATCCACAACAAGAAGTGCATATTGGTCACACACTCCATTCACCCAGGTGCCACCAACAGGGTGTACCCACAACATACAGTCACTGGGAAGGCTCCAGCCAGTCTGGCCTGGACTTCACAACAACACCATATATTGAACTTCCACCCAACAGCCAGTCAAGGGGAAAGGACTGAGTCAGGGCTTCCCAGGACTTTGGGAAAACAAGGTAACAGGCAATAGAAAGCAAGAGGCCACAGGGGCCATCTTGTTGCCGATCAGAAATCAACTGATTCCAATGGCAGGGCCTGTGTATCCCAAAAGGGAGGATACCAAGGGCACCTGTCAAATTCAGCATGGAGCTGCCACCAGCCCATACCCTGCTATGTGGGCCACACACAGGTACCCAGAAACATACAGTAGGGGCACAGGGTTGTACCCCCACCCATGGGTGCCATAAGGGTATCCCATGGGTCTGTACACCAAACCAGAAACAGGAGGGGGTCCCACATGGACTCCTGGGCAGAAAGCAATACAGAACACAAATGAAAAAGGACTACAGGACAAGGACAGGGAGGCTCTGCCCCGCCAATGTATTTCCAGCATCACAATGCTTCCACTGGGTCTTTGCCGTTTTTTTGTTATGTATGGCCAAAACCATAGAACACTGCCTTTAGATCTGACTGTCAGATCAGACAACCCCACTGTTCAAGTCTTTGTTCGTGACCTCTCTGCTTTGCACACCTACGTTCAGAGACATTTGACAGAGGCACAGGAACTGTCCAAGGTTTATGTGGTTCGACATCGAAAGAAGGCTCCATCATATCAGCCTGGTATGAAGATTTGGTTATCCACCAATAATCTCTGCATTCCTGGCCGTAAGTGCCTAGTGCCTCGCTTTGTGGGCCCCTGTCTGATTAAGGAAGTCATAAATCCTGTGGTGGTTAAACTCGAGTTACCTCTGCCGTGGAAAATTGGAAAATCCAACCCGTGTTTTGCTGTGTCTTTAATCAAACCATCTGTGAGCGACACTGGACTCCCGGATCGTCCTCCACTACTCACAGTACATGGGTCAGAGGAATATGAGGTGAATGCAGTTCTCGATACAAAGATCTCTCAATGGGTTAGGGTGTACTTGGTAGACTGCAAGGGCAATGGTCCGGAACATCGTACCTGGGAACCTGAAGCTAATCTGCACACCCTGATTCTCATGTCTCGTTTTCTAGCCTCCATGGGGGGGTGGTAGTATCATTAGGGGAGGATGCTGTCAAGAAACCACTGATATCCAAAAAATCACTGTTATCCCTATTTAATGCACATCACAGTCATACTCCTGTTTCCACCCCATTCCTCTCGCATTTCTCGCATATTACAGGACAAAAGAGACAACGTTAGGCTAAAATGAGACACAGCAAAACCCCAACGCGCAGTATGTTTTTTGTGCGCGTTGGGGGTTGCTGTGGAGACGATGGTGCCCTGCCCACCGGTCTTCACGTGTGCGGTCACGTCAGAGCTGCGTCCAATGGATCAGGTGATTCCTTCCCATTTTAAGACCCGCCCAGTCAAGGAAGCTCTACTTCTGAATTTTGTTCACCAGCAGCCTTCTTGCTCTACGTTACTTTTTGGATTACATGGTTATTTGAATTCTATTTTGCTTTCTAGATTTGCTACACATCTTCTTCACTGTCCAGTCTAGAATTCTTGGTACCCGACCCTCGAAACGTCCCTTGACTTGTCTTTGCCTCACCTTATCGTCCATGTTCAAGCCAGTGAGTTTATGACCCGGCATTCTCTTCGGACTGCGTTCTGTTTTTTGGTTGTTAATTTTACCACCAGGAGCATAACGACCAGGAAACATTTCGTATTGCACAGTAACTTTGTTCACGATGTTCTAAGGAACAAACTTTGTCCATGCTATTCGACGGAACAAACTTTGTTCTCACTTTTATAAGGAACTTGGCTAAGGCTTGTGCTCGGACTAGAGACTTCCTGATTGAGCACTATTAGGCGTACTCATGCCGTCGGGGGATTTCCAGCATCAGCCAGCCTTCACTTTTCAAGAACTTTGCCATGCTTCAGACTTTAACTCTTTTGGTAAAACATTTCAAATTAGTTATGTGTTCATGTTTGGTGCTTTAGTTAAGAACAATCTCGAGGTGTCTATAGTTATATCTGATAAAATGCTTATCCTCTGTTTACGGGATTACACCCCATCTTGATTCAAGAACAGGAATTCCATTCCACTTTTGTTATCAGGGGAACTCCTGTTGACACGCAATTTAGTACTGACAATTCTTTACCTGCAGTACTGTTTGTTATTGCTTATTGTGGTGCTGATTGTGTGTTTTCTTTTGCAGCCAGCTGTGTCCTGTGGCGTCCATCCCTCTTTTGGTCAATTGACCTCTCAGTCTGTCCTTTAGTACTTCTGAGAGTTATATTGGCAGAAAGAATTTGTCGGCTACACGATGGGTTCAACTGCCTCCAGGGGCACACCCTTTGGCTCATACGGGGTGTACCTGACACAATTGCAGAAGTCAGTAGTAACACATAATGTTGCAAGCCTGGATGCAAGATGAAGAGAGACAGCATGATTCAGGTCCACCATGAGAAAGGGTGACACACCGTGAATCAAAGAAGTCCATAAAGGTTAAATCCAGCATTGGCCACAAGACGGTGATGGTGAAACCAGAATGTATCAGGACAGACTCCTGCAGAAGTAGACAGGAAGGGGGAGCAGGGTAGAAGAATCAAGCAAAACAGGCAACACCTGTGTGCGAGAAGGGAGGGGCACAAGGGAACATCATGGAGGGACCAGAGGGGTGGGGATGGCCTGTGGTGACAGAGGGAGTAAACACACGTTGGTGCATGCCTACCGGCTGTCTGAGCAGGGGTTTGGGCCCTGGATCCTCCTGGTCTGAACAGGAATTGCCCTTTTCTTTGTCTGCCCTGCACTTCGGATGCCGGGGCAAGAGATGCTCTTGATCTAAGAGTTAAGAGCAGAAAGTACGAGGCAGAGCTAAGAAGGTGGGTGGTGCTTAGGCCCGGTGACCCAGATCCACTTGCACCTGCTCCCCATCTGCAAAGGAAAAGAGGCTGGAGGGCTCTTAAGTAGGGAAAAAGAGCGGCAACCAGGAAGGCACCAGGTGAGCGGGGCTTGCTAAGTGGGGAAAAAGAGCAGCAACCAGGCAGGCACCAGGTGGGTGGGGCTTAGGCTAGGTGATTAAGATACACTTGCACCTGCTCCCCATCTGCAAAGGAAAAGAGGCTGGAGGGCTCTTTAAGTAGGGCAAAAGAGCGGCATCCAGGAAGGCACCAGGTGGGCGGGGCTTGTTAAGTGGGGAAAAAGAGCAGCAACCAGAAAGGAGCCAGGTGGGTGGGGCTTAGTCCAGGTGACCAAGCCCCTCTTGCACCTGCTCCCCATCTACCCCACGACACATAAAATGAAAGAAGATGAGGACCCTACTGCTTATATTCAGGATATTCAAGAGAGATGCCAGCTTGAAAAGTGTGAACCGTGGGATAAAACAGTGGTGCTATACTATCATATTTTGTTGCCAGGGATTGACAGAACAAGTACAGAGACAAATGAAAAAACAAGTAGGAATGGAAGCAAAGCCATGGGCTGAGATACAATTAACTATCATGCATCATTGTCGGTTAATACAAGATAAGAACAGAAAGAAAGATGAGAAAAGGAAGATCAAGGAAGCTGTTAGTTCAGGAAAATTGTCAAAATGTGCTATTGAAGGGGCAGTATTGACAGGTGGAGAAGGAGTAGGAACGCAAGAAATAACGGGTGTGTCACAGGTGAATAGTGTACAGCCAATGGATCAAAGTGGGTATGGGTTTTGGCCACAAGGAATGGGTGGAGGATTTAGAGGAAGAGGTGGATTTCAGAACATACGAGGTGGATTTGGTAGCGCCCCACAAGAAGAGCAGGAGCTATGGAAACGTAGGGGTGTTCTTTATCCCCCACAGAAGCATTACGGAGACAGGAAAGCACTGGAAAGCCAGGGATGCCAGCGGCATTACTGAAACTCACACTTGAGCAGCTGCATTACCCCACACATATAACCCGAGAAATTCTTGCTGCCATCATTGCAGAAGGCTGGTTTGTTCCCAATCTATTAGAACACATTGCACAATTCATTGTGAATTGCATCGTATGTCAGAGGTTTACAGCTGGGCATACACTGAGAACAATCAGGTGAGCAATACCTCGACTAAATAGTCTGTTTCAACATTTACATATCGATTAAATCGATATGCTGCAGACATGTAATTGTTACAGGTATATATTAGTGGTGGTGTGCCCCTTTTCTAGGTGGATTGAAGACTGTCCTTGTACACACCCTGATGCCACTTGTGCAGATAAGTTTCTGGTGCGTGAAGTATTTCCGAGATGGGGTGTGTGCGAAGTATTGAGGTCCGATAATGGAACACATGTTGTCAATGAGCTATTTGAACAAATGATGATTCTGTTGAGTTTTCTTCTGCTCATCATCCACAAGCAAACAGGATTTGTGAGAGACTCAACAGCCTCCTAACAGAAAGGATAGCCAAGATCAGATTAACTTTGAAAAAGGGATGGCTATACTGCTTTCCCCTAGCCTTATATGCCCTTTGAAACCAGACAGGTTCACTCCATCATCTTATGCTCCATAGGTTAGTGACAGCGTTGTTCAGGAGGAGAGGAAATCACTGACGGGCCCATAGGTCAGCGCTCACCATCTAGAACTTGTAAGACAAGATAGCTGCACCCATCCCTCTATATCACACGTGATTGACGTCACTACAAGTACGACGTCTCATTGGCTGCAGTGTCTATAGGACCCTAGATTACATGGTCCATTGTGATTGGGCAAGTTACACCCCTAAACATAAATCTCCACTTTAATTAGCAGCATTCAGAATAGACACCCCTCAGCCTGGTGTCCCAAGTTTCACCCTGCCTCCCTGCCTCCCTCCCTTCCATCAATCAGTGTTTTAGGGCGACGTGTCAATTAGTTGGCTAGGGATGGCCTCGAAACTGTAGACTCTTATCGGGAAAGGTTATGGCATCCTCGGTTCCTGGATGACATCAGGCGAGGGTACTTCTTCGCGCCTGGCTGGTCACGTGTTAGTTCACCATGAATCTGCTTCAGTTTCCAGCTTTTAGTGCATTTAATTCTGTGTCGGCCTAGCCACCTGCACGGGCACCCATTATCTTGACCTTCATGAGGCAGGCTGGTATGCTCTGAAGTTGGAGTCTTGTGAGCTGACGCTCTCCTCCCCTTCTCCGGTTGACCTCGATTTCCTAGGCATGAGCTGCTCTTTGTTGAGTTTCGATTCCGCTCCTTCTCTTGCCTTTGTCTGGGTTTCGAAACTTGGCCTGGCAGGCCTCTGGCCGCCTGGGTACCTTTTCTGCTTTTACAAAATGGAGTCGCACTTGTATAACATGCCTTATTGAGGTAGATATACGGTTGGCACTAGCCGCTTTATCTTCTACTAAGCATTGCAAGCAATATCGATTTCTTAGCATCTTGCGTTTCAAGCCTATTTACACATGTTTAACAGGACGGTTGCTTCCATCTGGTCTCGTAACACTGTTTCCTGGCATTGTAACATTGTCTCCTCTCTGTGCCTATTCTATTCAATTTCATAGTTACTCGCACTGGCGTGTTATCTTCGAATACTGCTCTTTTTCATTCTCGAATCTGTTCAGGCCCTTGTGTCATTTCCACTGGCCTTCTGTTAAGGCTTTTGGGGTCTCTTCGTGGACCGTGTGTAGGTACTCCTCATTTCGTATCAGCGGCTGGTATGGCTGTCTGATAGGGTACCGTGCTGCCCAGGGTTGTCTGGTTATGGGTGCTTCAGCCGGTATGGATCTTCTGATGTATACTGGGAAGAGTCCCACTGCAGCTCTTTGTAGGTTAATTTGCTCTTCATACGTCACATACCTTGGCGAGCACATTCCTGGTACCTCGAAATGAGGGGAAGGGGTGCAGGCCATGTCTGGGACCTCCTTTACACTCACCCTCTGGTCGGTTCATCGACCACTTCTGCAACCTCCTTTGTATTCATTTCTTTCGCTTCTTCAGTGTCATGCTCATCGTCCTCTGTGTTGGTACATGATGACGTGAATGTGTGAGCCTTTGGAGTCCATATTTTTATCACTCCCTTCAAACTCCCTGCTGTCTTCACATGTTCGTCTTTGTTCCACGTCATTAGCTGACATTGTCCATTTGGGCTGCAGTAGATCCATTTTCCTTCATACCTTCTTCGTTTCTTAGGGTATGTGAACTTTGTTCCTTCTGGGGCAAATTTGCTGGCCTTCACAAAGTCTCTTATCTCTTCATCAGTCAGGTCTCTGGGCTTCCATCCTGGTTCAACATCAACCATTATTTTCATCCCTATGGCTTTCCTCGCAGTTTTCTGGCACTGTGACATGATTATCTTGATAACACAGGATCCTAGCAATACCATTGCTAGTGGAGCTTCCAGAAACTTGAATATATCAGCCATCCATTGTGGGACCCACGAGAATAGGTCTCCAAACCAGCTGTCATCGTCTACTTCGTCACTTTCATCGATCATCTAGTTTTATAGGCTTGTCAGCATGCTTATAGCCTCTGTTAGGGTTCCGTTTTCTTCATCGTGTGATGGTACGAATGTGCACCATGATTCTCCGATGTTTGCACAAACACCTCCATCCATTGCTCTGATCATTTCAAGCACATATCTGTTTTGGAGGGTCATCAGTCTGATTGCTCTCAGCTCTTCTTTGATCGTGTTGAATCATTTTCTAGTGGTATTGATGGTCTGCAATAACTCCCATCTGGTTATCTGCAACCATTTAGCATTCACTCCAACTTGGATGTGGGGCAGGAGCAGTGTTGTGAATACTGTTGAGGTGCGGCTGAACAGCCTGTGTTCATACGGGATTGCATGGAATGCCTCTTCTGATTTGGGAGAAAAGTAATTTTCCCTCTTCATCCTGGATATCAGTTCCACAGATCTTCTTCTTCTTCTTAGATGAGCATCTGCTTTCGGGAAACTGTCCAACTTTAGGTCATTCTTAGGGATCACTAGTGCGGGAACGTGGATGTTCACTAGTGTGCATATGCCTCCCCAGTTTTTCGGTAGTCTTATGTAAGCCTTGGCTCCACACGCCCAGTAATGGTCCATAATAACTGCGGTTCCTTGTGTCATTCCCGGAGCTTCAAAGATTCGTTTGCAGTTTTGATTCTCGCCCATCTTCCTTGAGCCATTGTTTCTGAAGCATAGTTTCAGTGGCACTATCTTTAGGGGTCCCCCTCTATCTTCGACCCATGTTAGCAACTTTACTAGCTTTGGCCACAGAGGTTTGCATAACCTCTGCGAATTCTCTATTGCTGCCTTGCATGCTCCAAGGATCATCCATGCTCGGCAGATTACTACTCCATCCTCCCATCCATCTGGGGAGACCACTGACCCCCAGATCTGCATTTGGCCTCTGTTTTTCCACATTTGAGCCTCTTCTGCAGTCTTCCCTTGAACGTTCAGTCTTGGGTTTATTTCCCATCTCATCCCAGATCCTTTGACGCCAGGGTTCTCATACCTGATCACATGATTTCTGGTGTGCGCTCGGTCTCTTGTTTTAATGTCCTGGACATAGCCATCTTCATCCGGGTAATCCTTTTCGTTGGCCCATATCAACGAGGTGTCTCTTCCCATAAATTGTCCTCTGGTATTGCACATAGCTACATATGACATACAGTGTGCTGTAGGGACATCAATTTCTACAGCCACGAAGATCTTGGACTTTCCCATGCTGTATGGTAGGAGTGCACAGATGAAGCATTCTCCTTCTGACTGCCTTTGTCCTATTTCCTTCATGTGCTGGTACCATATGTTGTTTCCGAGATGGGCTGTGCTGTCCAGGTAGTCATTAAGTTCATTGTTATCTTTATGAGGGCTTCTCTTGATTCTCAGCGTTCTTCTGTAGTTTGCTATGACTACGTCTCTGAATGCATCTGTGCTGCTTTTCCACTTCGGGTATCTCGATGGAGCAGGCTGCCTTGACTGCATCGCTGTGGTAGGAGGGGGATTTGTGCTTCCTTTCCTTCCCTTTTGCAGTCTGCCATAGACTTCCCATAACCACCATTGGTTCATCAACCTCACAATTTGTGGCTGTGCTGTAGTCCTGCGGCTTGTTCCTTGAGTTGGAGCAGGTGTGCTTGCAGTTATAGTTTCTATAGTTCTGTTTTTCAGCTCCTCGTGTAGTTTCTTTGCTTGGACTATAAATGGGAACAAATACTCTATTAGCTTGTGGGTCTTCTCTGTGAATTCTTTTGTGGCCACTTCTGTTCTTTTGAGGGATCTTGCTAGTCCCTCCTTCTTTGGCATTTTACTTGGCTTTTATTGGTTATCTCCACTATTCTCTGGAATTGAAAGTTTGGCAGGCAGTCTCTCCTTTTCTGCTGCCTTCGTTGGAGGCCTTGTAGCCATTGACACTTGCCCTTGATTGTTTGCATTCTGAGTGTGGGTGCATGCCGTGGCCAGTGCTACATTATCATTCATACCGTGCTGACCCTGTCTCCAGCCTTATCTCTCATTTATCACCTCGTGTGTATATGTATCACTGCTAATTATATTCAATTTTACATCATTTGCTTCACCATTAGCTTTTCTTGGAACTGGAATCACTATGTAGGGTCTGGGTGCTTTTGTAGGCCCCAGATGTTCATTATCTGGTTGGTGCACTGATAGGGGGACACTTTGTGCACCAATAAAGAAAGCAGTTCTGATTGTTAATAATAGAAAACCAATTATGATCACAGTACATATGCACATAATCGTTCTGAGTGAAAGTTTGCAGCATTTTCTTCCAGGAAAGCGCGGGCGCCCTTCTGTTGGGGGTAAAACCAAGTTACTGTTCTGGGACCCCATTTCGAATGAGTTCATAGTCAGTTATTTATTCCTTCTTTTGCTCTGGTCTCACAGTTCGAAAGTTTATTACTACTAAAGTGTCGAGTGCTTTCAGTGTCCCCCCTCTTGTGGGTGATGATGGCAGTCTCTGGGTATGTAGCACGGTTCTGTTCGCTAGACTATGGAAAAAGGTTAGGCTATCAATTCTGGTACATCACGTCCATCTAAGCATATCGATACTAGGTGAGATCCCAGTACACGCCTCAAATTTGTTTTGGTCCTGAGGACGTGCTGGAAAAATAAAAACAAAAGCGAACATGAAAAATACAAATAAAAAATAAAGTAAAAATAAAAATGAAATAAAAACTGAACGTGTGGCTAAAATAGGAAAGGATGAGCTAATAGTACAAAAATAAAGTTGTAAAAATAGGAACAAAAATAAAAATAAAAATATGGAAAAATAGAAAACGAGTCAAAATCGCAAAAATAAGATGTTGTACCAACAGGAACAAAAATAAAAGCAGAAGTCAATATATGAAAAAATAGGAAAAACTGAGAAGGATGCAGAGCAGGGAAAAATATGATGGTGAAGTTCTTGTGTCTGCTCCTTTTGTTCGGTCTCTCTGCGACAAGTTGAGGAACAATGTCTCTCTTCTCTGTCTGCTCCACAGTGAAATGATGACGACAAAGTTCTATTTTGGATTTCCTCCTTCTAAGGCTCTCCTCAGCAGTGGATGTCCAAAATTGCTTCTTAGTTGCGCAATGATAGCCCTCAGGAATCTGTTCAGTTGCGCGTTTTTTGCTGGATTACTGAGGAATGCGGGTATGTCAACATTGCTGGGTCTACCCACTAGTTCTGGAAAGTTTTCAATGAGGCGGAAGAAAACACGGTATGCATATTGTCTGTCTTCTGGTGTTAATGACATTTTCTCTGTTTTTCTAGCCTCTAGATTACAGGCCTTTTTTTTCAGCGCTAACAGTTTTGTCTCCTCGATCTGTCCCTCGGCTAAAAGTCTCATTGGAATCTCCTTAGGAATTCTCGCTGGAAGTAGGACAGCTCCACCTGGAGCATTATGCCTTGGAGGAGTGTGCCCATGTGTGGGGCTTTGGCCGGATCTCTAAGAAAGGTGATGACATCAACATCTGCAGGCCTCCCCACCATCTCCGGATAGTCTGTGACTAATCTAAACAGGACATTGTGCGCAAGCCGGGTGTCCTCGGGTGATAGGGACATTTGCCCTGTTTGGTTGTGTCCTGATCACAAGCTTTTCTTTTGATTCACACAGTTTTTACACTTTCCTGCTGCGTGGATTGCAACCACGTAATTCAATTTGTACCATACTTGGTTGAGAAAGTAATTGTTTCTTGGGTCCCTGACAAAGGTTAGGGTATCTGTGGTTCTCCGGATGAGTCCTGGGCATTCCTCTATGATGCGGAAAAATAGGGTATCTGTAAGTTCATCAATGATCACTTGAGGTGGGAGCATTTGTGTCCTCTTTGCTGTGCTCGGTCAGTTTGATGAAGGCTTCCGTTATGACAGTCAGCAGTTGCCGGATTACCTTCTTGTTTGCAGGATCTCGAATAAAGTCTGTGACACTGGCTTCTTTCCCTATGAGTGACAGGTATGATAATACCATGAGTTGAAAGTAGGTTAGCACATCCCACTTGAGATTTCTGCTGGAATGTACCATGAATTCTGTGATTAAAGTCTCGATACTGGTTGCTTCAGGATACTGCGTTGCACTCTCAGGAAATATTTTATTGGCAGTCTATCAGGGTCTTGATTCTTTGTACTACCTGGGCATGATGTGATTTCAACAAGTTCAGTTTATCAGTGTTGTTATGGCTTTGGATGTGCTTCTCTTTACCCTGCAACTAGGATGCACAGAGTGTTTGTTTTTTATGTCCTTATCCCCCTTTTTTTTTTTTTTTCAGGGGAACTGTCCAATTTTAAGCTACAATTTTGCACAAAAGTTCCTTGTCTTTGTTTTGCTACTCATGCGTCCTTTTTCGTCGTCATGGATCTTGTCTGTACTTGCTGAGGTTCTTCTCCTTTGTCTGTAGATTCTTTGGGGTTGAGTGCAGCAGGAGGGCGCTCCTACAAAGGGCTTGATGTCTTTTAGGAAGATCCAGGCTCTCCTGCCCTTGAGCTTCACAGCGGACGGGGTGCAGTCCTCCACAATAAACGAGCCATTAAACCTTGGCTCGTCCCATCTTTTTCTTGTAAAGTTTCTCACGAGGACGCTGTCTCCAGGGAAGATGATGGGTGCACACAGGTTGTGAGTTGCATCTGCATCAGCACTATCTGTTGTGGTTTGTGCTGTGCTGTCCCCTTTCCGTCGTCGCTGCAGCTGGCCTGAAATGGCAGAGGCGCTGGATGTGAGACAGTCCAGATAGGCTTTCATCTCTTCTCCTAGAACCTCCCTAGTCAGCTGGGCATCACATCTAGCTCTGTCTCGGGGGGGAAGAGGGGTCCTCATCCTTCTACCAGTAACTATCTCGTGCGGCGTGAGGTGATGGTCGGAGCCTGATTGGTTCCGAAGTGCATACAATGCCAATGGTAGACAGTGCAGCCATCCCTTCCTTAATGTGAGCTTCAACTTGGCTATCCTTTCCTTAAGCAAGCCACTGATTCGTTCACATATCCCATTCCCCTCAGGATGATACGCCGACGAGAACTTGTGCCTTATACCAAGCAACAAGTTAATCTGTTCAAATATTGAGTTTACAAAATGGGCCCCATTATCTGATCTCACCAGAAATGTTGCGGCACAGGTTGCATCGGGGTGTGTACAGGGACCTGCTTCTACCCATCTTGAAAAGGGATACACCACCACAATTAAAAACCTGCACCCATTACACACCTGGATCATATCGACATAATCGATATGCAGGTGCTGGAAAGATCCATTTGGTCTGGGGATGACTCCTCTCACTACTTTTAATGTGTGCCCAGAGGTGAATTGCTGGCAGGTAATGCAGTTTACCACATAAAATGCAACATGCTCCGCTATATTCGGTGTGAACCAGTTTTCTGCGAGCGTTGCAGCAAGATTTTCCTTTGACATGTGTATGGGGTAGTGAGGTTGTTCTAACAATCCGTCAGAGGTGTTTAAAGAACACCCTAGACGCTTCCATAAATTCTTCTCCTCCTGAGGTGCCTCCCCTTGGAGCTCCATTAGCTGAGTCTGCCCCAAATTGCTATTGGCTCTGGAGTGGCTCGTGCAATCATCATTCTTTCATGGGTACGTGCCAACTCCACGTCCATGATTGTTTCAGTTTTGGATGCCATACGCTTGGCTTCCGTGTCCGCTTCATGATTTCCACGTGACACGAAATATGCCCCCTTTGTATGAGCGGCGCATTTTATGACCGCTATGCCCACTGGGAGCTGTAGTGCTTTTATCAGCTTGTCCAATAAGGCTGCGTACTGCACTGGCGTGCCGTCTGCTCGAGGTAGCCCCTCCTTTTCCAGTGCGCTAGTCCTGCGTGCATTGTAGACGTCACATAGGCGGAGTCACTGTACACTGTTACTTCCTGGTCTGCATGATTCTCAATGGCGAGTATCAATGCCACTAGCTCTGCAGCCTGTGCCGAAAAATGAAATGGGATTTGTGCACTGACAAGTACTTGGAACTCTCCATTCGTTATGTGTTTGATCACGGCCACGCCTGTATACCTTTGTCCGTCTTCTTGGTCAATTCTTGAAGACCCGTCAATAAAGATGATCTCTCCACATGCCAGGGCATTTTCTTTTATCCTGGGGATCTCGTCATAGAATTCCTCATAGTTCTCACAGTCGTGCACAGGCTCTTCCTCGGTGACTGGCTCAGCTATGAACGTAGCAGGGTTCACAGTTTTGCACCGCACTATTTTGATCGATGGATTAGAGATAATCACCTCATAGGCCGATGCTCTCTGAGAAGTCAGCGTGCCCTTTGGCTTCTCTAGTATGGCAAACAGTGAGTGCTCAACATATAATGGGCCTCATTCCGAGTACGGCGCTAACCAATGGCGCTATTAACGCCTTGGTTGACGCCGTACCCGGACCGGCAGCGCCTTGGTGGATGGCGGAATTACCGCCCCATTCCAAGGTCGGCGGGGCGGTAATTCCCCATTCACCAAGGCTCTTCCCCATTCCCAAATGAGCCCCCATAGGGCTCAATGGGAATGGGGAAGATGCAAATAACGGTGACCGTTCATTACGGTCACCGTTATTGGCTTGGAGGCCCCTTTGCGCCCTCAACTTTAACACCTGCTCAAAGCAGGCGTTAAGGGCGAGGACGCAAAGGGAACTCGGAGTGTGGTGGTAAGGGTTTTTCCCTTACCGCCATACTCGGAATGAGGCCCAATGTCATGGAGCACTCCATCACAATGGATGACGCCTTCTCGGTGGCGAACGCAGCAGCAGCTAGATTTTGCTTGCGGGGAAGTGGCCCTTCATGACCGGGTCCAGACTCCCGCTGTAATATGCTAGGAGCTTGTACCCCAACGAGGTTCGTTGTGCGAGCACTGCCGTCATAGAATTACCATCAGTATGAGAGAACAGATAGAATTCCTCCGCATAATTAGGAATCCCGAGGACTGGGGCCTTACAAATTGCCCCCTTGAGTTCTGTAAACCCCTTCTCCATTTCTTCATTCCACTCAATTTCTTCTCGTGTTGCCTGGGCCTTTTTAAGGGCCTGTAGCAAGGGCTTGGTATACGAGCTGTAGTCAAAGACCCATGCTCAGACATAATTGCACAGACCTAAGAAGCTTTGCATTTGTTTTATCGTGTGCGGCTTGGCCGTGTTCATGATGGCTTCAGCCCTTTCTGGGGTTACCTTCTTCCCCTCATGTGAGATCAGTTGCCCTATGTACAACACCTCCTGTTGGCAGTACTGCAACTTTTCCTTGTCAACCTTGTACCCCTTCTCAGCCAGTATAGTCAATAGCTGGACAGAATTGCGCCTGCATTGCTCTTCAGTGGTGCTGCAGATCAGAATGTCATCTGCATACTGCAAAACAACACTGTCCACCGCGATATTGCTTAGGTCCATTTGCAGGACTCTGTTGAAAATGGATGGAGACTCACAGTACCCCTGTGACAACCTCACACTTTTCAGGCGCATTTGTCTGAAAGTAAATGACGTCAGGTCTTGTGAGTCACGGTGCAATGGAATCGAGAAAAACACATTTTTCAAATCGATCACCGTGAAATATTTTGCCTCAGTGGGTATGCTGCACAAAATTGTGGAGGGGTTCGTGACTAGAGAAAACTCGGCTTCGACTATGTCATTCAATGCTCGTAAATCCTGGATTAAACGCCAAGACCCTCCCTTTGATTTCTTGACTGGATAAATCACTGTGTTGCAAGGTGATTCTGATGTCACTAGGATGCCTTGCTCCATCATGGCGGAGATAGTCTTCGCGATTCCTTCATCTGCCTCTCTGGACATGGGATATTGTCGTGCTCGTGGTAAAATTGCTCCTGGTTTTAATTTGATTTTCACTTCACTTGCCCCTTTCAGGAGACCTACATCATAAGGCCCAGTAGTCCATACTGTAGCAGGCACTTGGGCCATGTCATTATCAAAGTATTCTGGATGTTTTAGTGCCAACATCATTCTCTGTGGTACCTCCCTTCTGATAATTTTGACCCAAAATATGAGACTCACTTCCACTCTTGTCTCTTCCAGGCCAGGGTGTTCTTCGAACAGATCGTCATCGGTGATATCAGTCACTCGATACCCTTCTTCGATGGCGACAATCGCACACCATGGTCTGCCCTCATCGTCATATCCTTCAACTAATACGACTTTTCCTCGCACTGCGGCAGATTGTATCATTAAGGGAAATACTTGTCCCTCCTCTTCGTGCATGGGTATTCTTGGTCTGAATAGAAACTCATCAGGGGCTCTCATAGTTTTGTCTGCGAGGCCTGGCAATCCCGCCATAAGCACTCCTACACCATATGCGAAAACTTCTGGCTCCAGTGGTATAGCTCTCATAGCTGCATGGCCAGAGTATGCTCTGATCATTTTGCACAAGTTTGAATAATGCATTCCTGGGGTGGAGCACACTATGCCACCCTCAGTAAACGAGATGGTCATGTTTAGTTTAGTCATCAGGTCCCGACCCAGAATATTTACTGGGGTCTGACGCGAATACAATAGATGTACATTCATTTCACGCTCTCCCACTAAGAGTGGGAGTGCATCTGTAAAGGGAACTCTACTATGAGCTCCAGTGAGACTCTGGGTATCTATGGCCTCGCCGGACAAGGAAAATGTGCCTTCTCGTATACACGAACGCGTTGCACCTGTGTCAACTAGGAGGGAATATTCTTTATCCCCTATGGTGACATTCACCCTAGGTTCCCTATTAGGGTCTGGTGTCACTGATAGGATAGAACACATCAGGGTCTCCCGTGAGCTGTCCTACTTTATATATGGGTTCGGCCCACTGTACACTTGTGGGTTTCCCCCATTTCCACGGTTAATTCCCCCTAAGGGATTATTGCCATAAGCCATCTGCGGCGGTGCCTGCTGGGGTTGTCCCTGTGGCACATTCCCAATGTTCAGTGGCTGAACCACTTGCTCTGCACCTTGCTGCGAGCCAGCCGCCTGCTGCTGCACGGTATAATTTTGTGCACTGCCCTGTTGCGGGTAGCAAGTAGATTCACCACGCCTGCCCCCATCCCTTGGTTGTTTTGCCATATGCTTTCGCTTCTGCACATGCGCACCACGTGTCCTGTCACTCCATACAGCCAACATACTGGCGGTGGTCGGGCCATCTGTCCATCTAACGTAGCTGGACTGCCCATCTGTGCGTTCTGGACACCACCTTGAACATTTTGAAAACCTCCTTGGTTACCTCGAAATCCTCCCTGATTACTCTGCCATCCTCTTCGTCCAAAACCCCTCCCCCTTGGGTAAAATCCTTCATTACCCTGGGTATTCTGCGATGGGTTGGTAGCTTGTAGTGCGCTCGGTTCAGCTGGGCTTGTTAGCATGGCTCCCTCGAGAGCATACTTAGAAAGCTTCCTTTGCACCAGCTTCGCCTCCTCTCCTTTACGCGTTGCCTCCTTCTTCCGATTCTTTTCTTGCAACAGCCTACAGTAATGTGCAATTGTCAACTGGATTTCGGCCCATGGTTTAGCTTCTATTCCTACCAATTTCTTGAGCTGTTTTTGCACTGGTTCTGGTAACCCTTGGCACAATATGTGATAGAATACAGGGATAGATTTCGTCCAAGACTCATCCGTTTCGAGTACTCACGCGTTCTGAAAATTTTGGATATAAAGCAAGGGATCCTCTGACTCTTTCATTTTTCAAGTCAATATAGCTCCCATATCAGATGTGTCTGGATATAGTGTATGCAGCGCTTTCCACACTGTTGCTCTACAGTTATTAAAGGGTGCTCCATCATGAGAGGTGTCCGTTAGGGTTACCCTAGGGTAGCCTGCCCGTTTCCATACATCATTGGCTCTTTCACCCAGTATGGCAATTAGGAGGCCCTTAATGTCCCCGATAGCTAAGGTGACACCCCCCGTCATTTTCTCTAACTCATGTATCCACTTTTCGGCTCCCGATGTCAGCATTGGAAGCTTATGTTTAAGGTTCTCTCAGTCCATGTGTGGCCATGGAATATATTGTGGTCTTGCTCCCCCCTTTTCTAGCAACAGGAATTGGAAAGCACAGACCTCCTTCTCTTTCCCCATAGTTACATTCCCATCTTGCCGTCTGCCTGGCAATGCCCTTAACCTATCTGCATAGGCATGCGCCGACGCCCACCTCTCACCACGGGGTGTTTCTTCATGTCGGCTGGATTGACCAGCAAACTTCGGTGTCCTATTTGCGGACCCGCTAGAATCTGACCATCGTACTTCTCGGTCCCTTGGGAGCCGTTTTTCGCACCGTCTCTCTTCTTCATATGCCACTTCCTCCGTTTCCCCACCGGAGTCAGACCCTGAATACTCCCAGTTTACGCAACTTCTTGCATCTTCTTCGTTCTCCCCAATCTCTAGCCTTACTAGGCACAGTCCCCTGCTCCCACTACTTCGGGTGGCATCCTCAGTGTCATATAGCAGAGTGCTCTCTAAGCGCTCATCCTGCCTTCCCACTTGGGAAATTAGTTCCAGCCCCATCTCATCATAAATTTGATCAATCGTTTCCCGGATGCTTCTGGTGTCGAAGTCATATTCAATATTTGTCCCGCTTGTACTTGGTACCGCATCGTTTGCAGGAAAGAATTCTTCTATGTCTTCCCATTCTACAACAGGATTGGGTTTTTTAACTTCCCCTTGTAAATATTCTAAATCTCGTGCCCTCTGTCTGTACTTATGTTCCGCTTCCTCATCTATTTCCTTTCGCTTCTTTGTTCCTTCTCTAGCCTTATCTACTTCCCTCATCTGTTCATTTCTATGTTCTTTTGCTCTTCTACTTTCCTCATCTTCCCGCTTCTTTACATTCCTTTCTTGCACTCTCCTTTCTTCCTCTAACTTTAGCATATTCTGCCTGTACTTCTCATAGGCTGCACATTGTGTGCGACTGAGTCGTATTCCTTGCTCTTCGCAATATAGTTGTTCTCGCCTCAACCTATTCTTCTTTCTTATCCTCTTGTCTCTCATATCCTTTTCTTTCTCCTTTTCCTTTGTCATCACCTCATCAGACCATTCCCTTGGTCTTATGTCATCACTCCCTTTACCATCAAGTTTTAGCAATATCTGACCTCCCATTCACTTGTCCTTTGCGAATGCTAACTCGCTACTACCTTTCTGCTTCTTTCCCTCTCTCTCAAGAGATGTACTACTCTGTACCTGATCCTTCCCTTCATCACCGCGTCTCTCCTTGTCCCTCAGGACTATGGAGGCAAGATTACTTTCCTGCCCTTTTTCTTTGATGTCGTCACCACTGCATGCAGGCGACTCATGTGCCGGGTTGCTGTATCCCGTGGCTGCCTTAAGTTCTCTTAGCGGGTAAAGACCCTCTGACTTACTCCCTTCGATTACTGGTTCAGATGGGGCAGGTGGCGCGGTAGGCGTCTCACCCCCCTCTGAACATACATATAATATCCAATCTGCGGGTGGTTCTTCCACCTTCGTTTCTTCAAACATTTTCCACAGTTCCAGCACAGCAAGACGTTTCTCTAGCTTTTTGCCGGTATATGTGGCATGTAGGAAGGTGGTCATGTACTGTAAATACTGTAAAACAGCCTTACAGAGTGACCCGTTCTGGGGCCACGGCATAAACATCTTATTTGCGGTGCCCTTAACCCACTCCTGGCTATATTTCTTCAGCTTTGTTGCATGCTTGGGCAGTTGCTTGCATAAATGCACAAGCGGGGTAACTTCCTCCATTCTTAATTCCGTCACCAATCAATAACTATACAGTTCTTTCACTCTTTTAATAGTATGCGCGAGCACCAAATACGCAAGCTCCAATCCAATGTTTTCCTGCCAAATTTTATACCAATAATTTACTCAAAACTCATCAATTCAGTGGCGATTCCCTCTCAGTCACAGAATCGCGTAAATCCAAAATGCATTTTAAACAATCACCAATACAATTATTTTATATTTGACATACAATAGAACATATATGACAGACGTTTGACAGACTAGACAGACACCAGCTGGTCATACGTATACCTGCCTTCTAATTAATACCCCGTCATGGGATTTGAACGAACTCCCTTATTACGTCTTTAAACGTAATCGTAGCCTAATTGTCCCCCCTCTGTGGGCTCTGGGTTCACGTTCCTTCTGACCACTCTTTAAAGCGCTGGAACAAGGCGAATCTTTCAATTTTTTTCTCAGGTGCCCCCCTGGTATTCCTTACGTTTTATTCTCTCGGGTGCCCCCCCTGGTATTCTTTACGTTTTACTTCAGGTGCCCCCCTGATATTCTTTACGTTTTACTTCAGGAGCTCGAGTCATTACCCCCTATATATATATAGTCTTCTCTACTTCTGACTATTTTATTTTTTTCCTCCACCCTCCGTTACCTTCCCCTTACTGGCTCTAGTGCCTATATGACATTTGCCAAAGTAACAAGTTTATTGTTTCACCCACCGATTGCATCATTTCCTCTCTGGAGCTTCAGGATCACCGCCCCTTCCTCTTCCTGCTTTTAAGGTTTTCGTCCTATCCGCTGCCTGTGGGAATGAGAAGGGTTATCCTTGGAAAGGCGGGTTCCTTCAGACCCACTGCAGATTGTTTGAGATTCTTTACTCTATCATTGTCCACAGGAAGCTTCTCAGTCTACTCAGCCGGAATGGCGAAAGGACTCGTGATCTTACCGAAGGCCCAGAGTTACTTCGTGCCTTCGGTCTAAGGGTGTCTTACACTATATCAATCGATAATCTATAATCGATGGCCGAAATAATCCTCTGCTACCAAGTGTTCAGGAGGAGAGGAAATCACTGACGGGCCCATAGGTCAGCGCTCACCCTCTAGAACTTGTAAAACAAGATAGCTGCACCATGTGAGGACAGGGGATGCAGGATTCACTTACTCCGACATGACTCAATAACGAGGACTTGTTTGGCAAAGGGAAGTCCCTTTAATGATACATACATCAAACAGGGAAACAAATGGGAATCAGCTGTAGTGCGATCACCGGTCCCGCTCCGACTTCCATGAACTTCAGTTGAACAACAATTTTTATAAGCACAAATCGTCATCATTGACATCAAATTTCTATTAAAAAAATCATCATGCAATATAATTGGTTAGGAAAGGTAACTTAAATATAGGTGTTATATCTGTATATGATAATGGAGCATGTGGATTGGATAACTCTTATCGGGTGGGCTCTACACCCACCCCTCTATATCACACGTAATTGACGTCACTACAAGTATGACGTCTCATTGGCTACAGTGTCTATAGGACCCTAGATTACATGGTCCATTGTGATTCGGCAAGTTAAACCCCTAAACATAAATCTGCACTTTAATTAGCAGCATGCAGAATAGACACCCCTGAGCCTGGTGTCCCAAGTTTCACCCTGCCTCCCTTCCATCAATCAGTGTTTTAGGGCGACGTGTCAATTAGTTGGCTAGGGATGGCCTCGAAACTGTAGACTCTTATCGGGAAAAGTTATGTCATCCTCGGGTTCTGGATGACATCAGGTGATGGTGCTGTTTCGCGCCTGGCTGGTCACGTGTTAGTTCACCATGAATCTGCTTCAGTTTCCAGTTTTTAGTGTATTTAATTCTGTGTCGGCCTAGCCACCTGCATGGGCCCCCTTTCTCTTGACCTTCATGAGGCAGGCTGGTATGCTCTGAAGTTGGAGTCTTGTGAGCTGACGATGTCCTCCCCTTCTTCGGTTGACCTCGATTTCCTAGGCATGAGCCGCTCTTTGTTGAGTTTCGATTCCGCTCCTTCTCTTGCCTTTGGCTGGGTTTCGAAACTTGACCTGGCAGGCCTCTGACCGCCTGGGTACCTTTTCTGCTTTTACAAAATGGAGTCGCACTTGTATAATGTGCCTTATTGAGGTAGATATACGGTTGGCGCTAGCCGCTCTATCTTCTACTAAGCATTGCAAGCAATATCGATTTCTTAGCATCTTGCGTTTCAAGCCTATTTACAACAGGACGGTTGCTCCATCTGGTCTCGTAACACTGTTTCCTGACGTTGTAACATTGTCTCGGCTCCATGCCTATTCCATTCAATGTCGTAGTTATTCGCACTGGCGTGTTATCTTCGATAGCTGCTCTTGTTCATTCTCGAATCTGTTCAGGGCCTTGTGTCATTTCCATTGGCCTTCCGTTAAAGCTTTTGGGGTCTCTTCGGGGACCGTGTGTAGGTACTCCTCATTTCGTATCAGCGGCTGGTATGGCTGTCTGATAGGGTACCGTGCTGCCCAGGGTTGTCTGGTTATGGGTGCTTCAGCCGGTATGGATCTTCTGATGTATACTGGGCAGAGTCCCACTACAGCTCTTTGTAGGTACATTTGCTCTTCATACGTCACATACCTTGGCGAGAGCGTTCCTGGTACCTCGAAATGAAGGGAAGGGGTGCAGGCCTTGTCTGGGACCTTCTTTACAACCTGTCATATGAGGACACCTCTTATGCCTCCATCTAGAGTCAGGAGTGATGCCCAAAGTTTAGCGTAGGCTATAGGTGAAAAAATGCATGATTATTTGACATGTATAACTAGCAGTGTTTCTTTCATTGCAGATCAAGTCAAGCATCGGAGGAAGAGGTCAAGGAACACGGAAGAGCATGGCCCAGTAACCAATCTGAGTGAATTATTAGCACCACCAAAGTTGTATGTTGGAGACCAAGTGCTTATAAAGAATGTTACTCATAGATGGCATGAAGCGAGATGTAATGGTCCTTTCTGTGTAGAAGAAGTTTCCCGTACTGCAGTTAGGGTGGCTGGAAGAAGAGCTTGGTTACATTCAGGAGATGTAAAAATCTATAAAGGCGAGACCCTCCCTCGAGCACCCGTTGACCAGGAAGGAAGACAAGAAGAAGAATTGACACCTGTGCAGACTTGATCTATGACCAAGAACAAGGATGACAAAAAAGTGAGTGGTTAGCACACATTTCTTTTGCAATGGAATTCATTGGACACTCCTTCAAATTTTTGCAGGAAGTGCATGGACATGCAGAAATTCTAGACCTTAAACATACTTTTGGAGACTCTTTGAAAAAGTAAAGCCATATCAAGATTATGCCCAAATGCCAATTCCTTATTAAAAATTGGAAGAGAGATCAATACCCAGATTCATATTTAGGAGCACATATGTTTCAAGGATAATACATGTTAGCCGTCGACAGTGATACACACCAGATTCTAGTTGCAATTCTTGTGTTTATACTTCAGTCATACCCTACTCTCGTTAGAAGAGATGTTAACATTCACACCTTTCTCTGTGACCCAAAAAATGGTCCAGTTATAAGACATCTGATTGCGATAATTGAGCAGATTGTGCAACTACAAATGTTAATAGAACATATGCATTAAAAGGATTCAGGAAGAAGATAATGTGGTAATAGAGAACGAGTTCAATGAGTATTGGTATGGCACACCAAGTATTTTTCTAGACTTTTATGACTGATATACATATGTCTGTGTATTTTCTTTTTCTTTCTGTATCTTACATTTCAAAGTCTTTATTATCCTAATAGTCCAATTGAAAACACAACACCCGTGTTTTTTCCTAGTATGAGTACAAATGATGATAATGTCTTTGACCTCTTTGGGCATGTCAGGCGACATAAGAGGGGTGCAGAAGAAGAAAACCAGGGGATAAATACCTATCTAGATAATTAAGCTCATCTAGGGAATAATATGTGGTACCAACACACGAGAAAGGTGGTGGAGAGAGCATCTAATGAGAGCTGCTATGTCTGCTCTCTCATCCCATATGCCATGAGTACAGTAAGAACCTTAATTTCAAAAGAGATGTCGGCACAAGATGCAAAGTATCTAGCAGTATGTACTACTAGAGGACAGTTTCAAGGGATATGGGCAACCTTGTGATGGAGATCAAGACAGACATTTCCATACCAGGATGGATTATATAAAGACAACACAAATGGAAAAGGAGCCTGGATGGACAGATAAGATGCTTGTGTATCCTTCTCCAGGACAAGACACAGTGATTGTTGAAGAAATGAAGAGGATGAATTGCTCTAACAAGACGGAAAGGGCTGGAATGCCTGTATGCTGGGAGCGTTCACAGCTACTAATCTATGGACGAGAGAGTACAAAGGTTGGGAAGATGGAATGATGTGCAGCTCGTCTGTTGAGGAAGGAAGCAGTGCACAAGAAGCGGAAGGTGAATGATGAGTGTCTAAAGTCATGGGTCAAGAACTATAAACTGCTGACATGGGTGGAAGAAGAATCAGGTCCAGTGGGTGTAGTCCTATTAGTAAATATGACACTGTGCTTTCGGAACAAGGGAAAAAATTGAGTTGGATAGAATAAAGGGTGCAAAAACACAATTGACATTGAGGAGGGGAACGGCTGCCTTAATGTATTGATATTGGGCCTGCGGATCAACAGCATATATGAAACTGCCCAGAAATTGCAGTAGAGTGTGTTCCTTGGTATATGTCCATGTTCCAGCATTGGTGATTCCTCAGAATGATCTGAAAATTGAAGGATTTCCAAAAGTGGACGAGCACCCGAGAAGAAGAATGTCACTTGACCTCTGGCGGATGAATGGAGAGAATTATTTCTCACATTAATCACTAAAGGTTCATGAAGACATTCCTGATGAGCACAAGTTGTTCAGCAAGACTGCGATGATGCTGACATCTAAGTTCATGCCTGGAATTCAAACATCGGTGATTGCCAAATGGCTACAGGTCACCAGGTGGGAGCTGCTCCCAACAATGAATGCCACTATAAAAGATTTAACGCTATAAAGGAAGAGGTGAGGGCCATAAGGTTGATGACACTCCAGAATAGGTATGTCCTCGACATGATTACAGGAATGGAAGGAGGTGTTTGCACCAAGATTGGGCCATCATTTTGTGTATTCATACCATCTCACGACGGAGAGAAAGGGACTTTGAAGGATGCTATTTCAATGTTGACAGAACTACATGTAAAAGAGGAATAGACAAGGGCCATTGAAGATGACAGTTGGTTCTCACTCCTGTTTTCATGGATTCCTTCTTGGATGGCAAATGTATTCAAGTTCCTTGTGCCAATATTGGTGATAATAATGTTTGGATTCTACATCGTAAGGATAATAATTGGACAATGCCAGAAAACGGCAAAGAAAGCAGTGGGACTGAAGATCATGATTGACACAAAGGGTGTACCAGAAGACAATCTGCTGACCGATAGTGCCAACAGAGTCCACATAAAAGCAAGTATTGTGGCACCTGAGGGAACACAATTCTGGTATCCAAAGGATCACAATAATTACGTGGTATGTTGGGTCTTCTGTAACCCAAGTGGAGAATGCAATTACATGATCTGGAGTGTGGATGAACACAATAAAAATGTGGGCATCATGAGGGGGGTGATGAATATATGGATACCCAAGAAACCTTTCTTCATGAAAAGATCCAAAGAAGCAGAAACACTAAAGGAAGTGGTTGAGGACTCGACCAGATAGGGAGGTGTAGAGGAGCAGATGTATACATCCCCAGGAGATCCTACGGTCCTACCTCCCATGTATTGGAGTCATTAAACCATGCCCTGTCTAACTTCAGCTACTGTACCAATAACACAGCGAGCATATGGAAGACGGTATCCTTTAAGACGACCATATCGGATGTAATCCTCGAGTTTACAGTCTTCAGGAGAAACTCCCTGAAGGAATATTAGAAAGAGCTAAGAAAATGAACTGATTACGTCATAATAAAGTGTGCATGACATCCCGGTTACTGAATGAAGATAATATATGGATCCTAGAGGAAAAATGACGGAGTAAAGAATCAAGTGAACTATCAAAGTGTATTAGTCCGTATAACAAAGGACCTTACAGCTTGAGAGACCAATAAAACACTGTTTATCTGTTTTTTTCTGAAATTACATGTTTGTAGAGGTAGCCATAAGTTGTCTACCTGATAAAGGACAGCCAATAACAATCCTAGCTCCTATATAATTGTATATGTAGATGTTTCCCTTAACCAATCCCGACTCCTGATAGGTTTTACTATTGCCACGTAGTATGACGTCACTCCAACGGATAAAGAGGTATTAAAATTGTATTTTTTGTGGAAATCACTGGGAGACTGAGCGTATGTCCATTGATGTTAGTTGTAACCTCCCTGTTTTAGATAATTGTTAATAAAAATGAACTTGCCATCTTCTTGAGTTTGTCTGGTTAGTTGGACTCAGAATTGTTCTGGTGTAATCCCATCCAGTAACAGATGCACGTTCCAAGCTCAGTGAGGAAGGTAATTTTGTGTTAATGGCTGTAATGCTTAATTTGATTTTTAGAGGTGGGGTTGGATATGATTTTGGTGGGTAAAATGGCCATGATGGTGATAAGTGTGGTGTTGGCAGTGATCACGGTGTTGACTTTAGTGATGATAATGGGAGTGGTGAGGGTCTGGTGATTTTAATATTGATGGCCTGTTTGTGAGGAAGTGATTTTGGAACGATTATGGTGGTGGTGATGGGTCTGACGGAGGTATTGATGGTTGTGAAGGTGATGATGGCTTTGGTGGTGATGCTGATGATGGTGGCAATGGATGCGATTTTGGTGTCTGTAATGATTGTGGTTAGGGTATTTCTGGTGGTCGTGATGCCATTTCCTTTGTGGTGGTGATAGTGATGATGGAGCAGACATTGGTGAGGATGGTGGTGGTGGTTTCTTGGTATAATGTATTGTAGTGGAGGTGATAGAGGTGGCTTGTGTGGTAATGATGATGGTGATGCTTGTGATGTTTTTTCGTTTGTTGTGTTGATGGAGGTGTTCATGGCGGTGTTGGGATGATGATAATGGTGATTGGGGTGGTTTTGATGATGATCGTTTGGGGAAGGCTTTGGTGATGATGGCGGCATGGATGTTGGTGGTGATAGAGGTTTTGGTAGTGGTCCTAATGTTGTGATGGCGATGAGTATTATTGTGATGCCGGCGATGTGGTAATGGATATGATTGTAGTAGAGGTGGTGTGTGTGGTAAAGACGATGGTGATTCTTCTGAGGGAGTGTGTTTAGTTATGGTGTTGATGGAGGTGTTCATGGTGATGTGGGTGGTGATGGTAATGGTTAATGAGGTGGTTTTGATGGTGATCATTTGGGGGAGGCTTTGGTGATGATTGAGTCCAGGATATGGAAGGTATGGTTGGAGGTGTTCAGGGAGGTTTTGGTATTGTTCCTAGTACGGCGGTGGGTTTGGTGGGGGCGCCGGTGATGGTGGTAATGGATGTGATTGTAGTGGTGTTGGATGGTGTGGTCAAGATGATGGTGAGGCTTGCACTGGTTTTTGTTAGCCGCGATGTGGTTGGAGGTGCTGATGATGTCTGTGATGATCGTTTGGGGGGGGGGTTAGGGTGATGACGAGGATGCAGAAGATAGGGTGGTTGGTGGTGAGAGAGGTTTTGGTAGTGGTCCTATTGGTTGTGATGGAGGTGGGTTTGATGGTGTGGCTGATGGTCGTGGTGGTTTTCGTGCACATGGTTTTTAGGGATGCGATCATAGTAGTGGCTGTGCTTGCTCCTGGTGGCGGAAGTGGGGGCACATCCCTACCACTGCAGGTAGGACTCAATGACAACCTCCTGCCCCCGGTGGTGGAGCAGGCTTGGACGGTACCATCCGTCGTCTGAGAAGGGTCCAACGGCGAGAACTATTTGTTGCCACCTGACCAACAACCTTCCGGGAGGCGCCCGTTTCCCTTTCCACACCTCTGCTCAGGCGGAGACTGCCCCCCCCCCCTGCCCCCTTGCAGCGTCAGAACAGGTGCTTGCGCCGCCCAGAGGGAGGAGGGCGCTGTATGTATATATATTTTTTTTAGGGAAGGGTTTATCATCGCATTCCCCGCGCCTCCTTCCTCTGGCCCATCCCGCCCCCTCCCCCTCCCGGGATGCTCAGACCCGCAGACGAAGCACAGTGCGGTCTAGCGCCTCCGTCCATGTGCCATGTAGCCCGCGAGCATCGCCCCGCTCCCTCCCCGTCCTCCCGCGAGCATCGCCCCGCTCCCTCCCCGTCCTCCCGCGGTCCTCCTCCGAGCGGTAGCCGGGCAGCACCTGCCGACGCACCGGAGCACGCCGCGCCCTGCCATGGAGCGGTGAGTACACGACCCTGCGCCGCCTTGCTGTAGCATTGCCGCCCTGACCGAGGGATGCGGGCGGGGGGTCTCGGCGCTGATGGGGCCTCAGCCCCGTCACGTTTCCGGGGATGCCGCACTGGGATGCCAGGCTCCTCGTCCTTTGAAGGTGACATCTTAGGACGGCATCGGGGTTTTCGAATAGGAGGGGCGGGGAAGCGAACCAGCAGAAGAAAAAAACACACACACACACAGAAAGCACGGTTTCATTGATGCGGGGAAAGAGATGCAGCGCTCTCGGTGGTGGTTTGACGACAATGGTGCAGGGTCTGTGGGTGGTGTGGAACGCGCTAGTGGAGAGGGCGCAAATGACGGGTCACAGGACGCAAGCGCTGCGGACTGGGTGCTCCAGCCATTAGAGCTGGTGCGGTTCCAGGGGTGCCGAGAGCTGCTCCGCTGGGTTTGGCGGTAAAGAGGGGGTGCAACACCTTAGCCGGTTTCCGGGGATGCGGAGAGGTGCAGTGCCGGATGCAGAGAGAGTGCGCAGTGTGTGATTTGAGGATGCAGAGCATGTGCAGCGCCATATTCTGGGGGGTGGAGGGGGGTGCAGCGTGTGAATGCCGGACCCCCTGAGGCCGATGGTGTGAGGCGCCTGGCTCGGGAATGCAGTGTGTGCAATGGGGGTATCGGACGGCGGAGCCGGAGGGTCCGGAGGCCCTTCTGTGCGCTCGCTCCTCTGCCTGCAGGGTAGAGGCTGCGGGGTGGCCGTTCCCCCCGGCCTCCCCGCTCCCCTTCCCTCTCCTCCCCTGGTCCGAATAGCCGGAGCACCCGGGACCTGTGCTGGGGTGTCCTCTCCCTGCCGGCGGGGAGAGGAGGGGGGCGCGCGCGCCACGCTGGGGGCAGCGGCAGCACCGCAGTGCCCTCTCCCTCCGCCAAAGGACCTTCACAGTCCGCTGCGTCTCCGGCAGAGGGGGCCCCGCGGACGCCCCGCGTCCCCCACCCAGACCCCGTTCTCATGTGCGCTTCTGAGATCGGCGAGGAGCGAGCGGGGAGGTCGGCACTATTCTGGCAGAATACTTCCATCAGCGGAAGGTCGCAAATAACTGCAGGCCGACTTCCACCTGCCACCCGCATTGCTGGCGGGTCGCAAGAGGGCCGATGAGCCGATGGGGGTGCTAAAGCACACACCTGCCTTGATTTCCCGCCCCCCTCGCCAAGGCTGTGGGAGTGCTGCATTGCAATGTCTTTTTTTTTCTTTTTTTTTTATTCAACTGCAGGGTAGGGGGAGGGACCGCGCGCAGCATCGCCGCCGACAGGGCCGCCTGATTGGCCGAGGCCGGGGACTGGCAGTGGGGTGTCTCGAGGACGGAATGGGGCAGAGGGGCAGAGGTGTCAATTGGCAGGCTGATGTTGAGGGGACCGCCGTGCGTCTGCTGGGGGGATTGGCGGGTTGTGGGGGTCGGGTGGGATAGGAGGATGGCATGGAGATGATGGCACTCTCGCGGACTGGCATCCGAGGGCGCAGAGAGAGTGCACCGTCTCCGTGGTCCTGCGTCAGGCTCTCTCCCCCAAGCCCTTCTTTCCCTCCCGTCCCTTTCTCTCCATCTGTCGCCCCTCTTTCCTGATCTCGTCCGTCTCTTTCTCTCTCACCCCCGTTCTCCCTCTGTTGCTGCCTCTGGCACACAGACACACACACCCGTGGTCTCGCTCCTCTTTCTTCATTTGACTCCGCGTTTGGGCCCCTCTTTGCCTGTCCTCTCCCCTCTGCACCCTTCATCCTCCCCAGGGCCCCACCCCTCCTTCCTTTCTACACAGATTCCGAGGCAGGCAGGGCCCGCCTTGTGCAGCGCGTCCGCGTATCGGCCAGGGGTCGGCAGGCGCCCGCGGGTTATTCTCGCTCACCTGCCGCACAGAGAAAGAGAGAGAGAGGGGGGACACTCTGCATGGAGGCGAAGGAAGTCCACATCCAAAAACACGCACAGCCTGCCACCCAAAATAATGCAGCATGAACACAAGTGACCCCACCCCCAATCCCTCCCCACCATCAGCAGCATGTGGAGATCGCAGTGACAGGCCTGCAGTGTGCCTAAGGTCTGCCCCGTGCCCACTGCAGCGAATAATGATGGGCATGCACGAGTAGCGCTGCGCAACGGGCCTCTTGGCGCACCTGTTGCAATCCCTGGACCAAGGCGCCTGGTGTGATCGCGTTCGGAAGCTCCAGGCATGCTTCCAGGCGGTGACCTTCGGGCCACCAGCAGACGCCTGCAGCAGGCGCCTCGGCCCTCTCAGCCGTCTTCTGTAGCCCCAGCGCCCCCCCCCCCCCCCCCGCCCAGAAAGCACTGCTCCAGGCCATGGCTTGTGAATTGGATGGGAACTATCAAGGGCTCAAGTTGAAGGTACACGCGGGTGGACGGAGTCCTCCCACTTTTTTGAGAGGGCACCTTGCTATGCTTATTTTTTCTGGTGTCACCACATTCAATTGGTCTGTTAATGAGCCCCCCCCCCCCTCCACACACACTTTTTTAACGACTTGATAGCCCATGGGTGATAATTTACGTGCATTTTTCTCCACTTAACCATGACCACCTTCTAGTGCGTGCTTAGTTTTGCGCAGGGGAGGTGGGGGGGGGGGGGGGGGCTGCAGGGTCTACTCTGCGCGGTAGCGTCCGTTGCGGCGGCTGCGCGCCGAGGACGCGTCCCGGGAGTGCGCTCCTCTCGTTCTTGATGAAGTCACTCCTTGCATGTTCATCTTTGCATGAAGGCATGCAGTGTGCATGGGGTCCTACGGGGATAACTGGAGGGCCCGCCCCGTTACTGCATGCGCACTGGGAAACCAGTTTGGACGTAAAACGGGCATTTCTGAACCCCACCTGTTTCACCACACCCCCCCCCAGATGACCGGACCTGACATGAACTACTACCCCAACGCACGTGAGCGGGGAGAGTATCCAATTGTAGCAGGGCAGAAGTGGTGCTGACGGTATTACAGCACGCGGTTATACCACTTCCTAATCAAGGGCCGGATTCATGGAGTTTTTGCACTGTGCAAAGTGACTTTGCCATGCCCAAAAACAGTCTGATTGATGGAGCAGCGCAAAGTGTATTTCGGCAGTGCAAAGCCATTTTGCACCAGTGAAAAGGCACCGTGCAAAAAAATCCCATGAATCGGGCCCTGTGACAGTGACTTGGGACTTAGGAATGGGGAGTACCCGTTAGTTGCAATCAGGCAGTAATTCAGTTTTTTCATCTGTGGGAATCGCAACGCAGTTTGCACATTGCTTTGCTATTGTTTTCACGCACACAAACACATTGATCGAGTAAAATAAATCAGGGCGTATGCATGGAACCTGCGAGGAGAGAAAACTGTGGAGGTCCGTTCCCTCACTTATTTGGGAGTCTGCGTAAACACCAGCACAAGTCAATGCCAGGACCTGCATAACAGACGATTTGCACGAGGGATACACTTGTCCTGATGAAATCACGCATTGAAAAGGTACTCGTTTGCCACAGGGTCATTTTTTGTTCATGTGCCAATACCGTGCCAAACGGCACTTGCACCAGTGCAAAATGTCCGTTACGTGCTCTAGACAGGTGCAAGTTTACCCGATGCTATTACCGCTGCAGATATGAAAGTCGTATACAAAATGACGTCTGTCTGGGTGGATAGCCCAGAGGTTAAGCGCGGGTCTCTTACCTGCGCATTTCCAGTTGGAATCCTGGGCTGGCTCAGCCCTTTACCACGCCGAGATCGATACATTGAATACCTTTAAATGGGGTAATACCAACTCTTTTTTTAAGCACTTTGAAGCACGAGGAATCCATCATGAAGCGCTATGCAACAACACAGATTCTTCCTCAGAGGTAAAGCGACACCCCCAGGACTGCAAACAGGCTTAATAACAAAAAAAACATTTTAGCGTTGGTGCATTAAAAAGGGTCACATAGCTATGAAAAAGAACACGGCACAGTGCAAAAGGAAGTGTGAATTGACAATATTGTGTAGGTAGTGTGAATTGACAATATTGTGTATTATTTCTTCGCACAATCTGTGAAGACTCGTGGTCACATTGTAGCGAATTCCCCACTTCTGGCATGACCAAGTAAGCCTCGGCTCCGGGACTATAGCAGACTTATTCCATGACGTTTCACGGGGCGGGACATAACCTGGGGCCTTTAACCAAACACCGCAAATGGTCTGGGGCAGCCCTCTCCTGTCCTGACCCCTGCCTGAGAATCCAAAGTCAATGTCAATTTCTTGATTTGCATTAATGATTTTTTTTAAAAATCGATGACATTTGTATTCTCTGCTCTTCATTCAGGAGCCGATTGGCGGGCAGAGGGAACCTAGAATGGGCCCCGCCCCTGGGGCGCGAGGATAGGCGGATGTCAGTTTCTTTGGTCAAAGGACTGGAGAGGTGATGCACACGTTCCCAGCATTGTAATCAAGCAACGCATGCGCACAGTACCTGATTCGGCACACGGTCTGCAGGCACACACACACTCTGGGCCTGATTTACAAAAATGTTTTAACATGGGAAAGCCCCAATGAAAACCTTTATGTAAATCAGGCCCATTGTATACACAATACAAACATGCATTGAAAAAGCAATGGGGTAAGTGTGTGTGTGACTGAAAATGAAACGTTCGTTTAGTAACTTTTGATAGCAACTGCTTCTGCCACTGTGAGGAATTCAACCATCTGCACGGTGGGTGTGCGCGCTCACCTGGGCTTTTTTGAAACTTTAAAAGAAATTGAAAGATGGTAGATCAACATCCGGAAAATGTGTCGGGTTGATACGATACGATAATATTCTCTGGACCCATGCCAGACCCTGTTGAATGCCGTAGAGGCTGAAGGACACTACATATTTCAAAATTGAGCTCCTGAAGAAGGGACGATGGTCCCGAAACACATAGAGCATAGATTGATTGGACTTATTGGATTTCATGAAATTGTGATCTATATGTAGATCATTGATTGTTACAAAACATTTCTATTTGAAAACTGTGTTTTCTAATAATTTGTTTTACAAAAAAATGTGTGAGATTGAATTTGTTGGATTCTGTTAGTCTACAGCCCAGTGCCAGGGCTGCTACTTTCTCCCCGTAACCCCTGATTTATTATATGTAAAACTGAGCAGTATTCTTTTTAAAACACTGGAGTACACCTGTATACTATATTATGTTACATTTAAAGGGATGTACTATATGATTGCGTGTGAGCATATATTGAAGAATTGTGAGGTTGACCTGCACCAGAATCTAGTGGACAAGACTATTACAGATCCTAGGGAGCTTGCAAAGGCTGCCGACAGCTTTGTAAGTACTTGAGTCCAGAAAAAAGCTCAGAAGAGCACACCTAAACCAGAAGAGAAATCTTCAGACAAAACAGTTAACAAACATGGGAAGGAAAAATGTCCAACCCACTCTTCTTCAAAGTCAGTTCCCCAAAAAACTGAAGGGAAATTCCAAAACTTTAGTTTAACTTTACACACGGAAAAGAAGAGCGCAGGCACCTCTAACAATGGGACACCTGCATTCTCATCACCCAAAGGTTGTTTCATGTGTAAGGAGCTGGGCCATAGGAAAGGGGATCCTGCTTGAAAGGGCTTACCCAAGCAAGCCATAGTGAATTTTGGACTCCTGGAGGAGAACTTCCCACTGTGCCAAGGAGTGGCCGAATGTGGATTGGTTCCACTGAGTGGGAATGGTGCCAGGCCTTCAAAAGAGATCCCAGTTCCCAATAATACTCAACTTTATCTAGAGCATGTGCATATCAATGGACACAACTCCTGTGGTCTGATCCACCACAGCTAGCCTCACTGCTGTCACCCGTCAGTGGGCACAGCCAGGCCAGTATATTGATGGGCCTGATTGTAGTGTCAGTGGGTTTGACGGAAAGAGTAAGTGCCCCTTGGCGATGGTAGAGTTCAGCTGGTGAGGTGAAATGACCCACTGCCACGTAGCAGTGAAAGACTCCATCCCTGTCCCATGTCTGTTGGGTAATGATCTTCCTGATCCCGAGAAGGTCGCAGTGGCTACCCGATCGAGGGCCAAAGATATCACCAGATTGAACATTCTCAGACCTTTAGGGCCTGGTATGCTTTTAGAGGGCTTGAGGGAGGGACCGACATGGCCCATAGCCCTTAGTCCAGTTCCACAGTCTGCTGAGTCGCCTTCTCCTTCAGGAGAGGGGCCAATAGCCACTGAGGACCCTACTTTGGTAGCAGGGGACTCAGTGACTTCAGAGTTGCCTGGCGTAGCACAGGAACCTGAGGTGGAGGACCAGGTGAGCTCAGATCTGAAGGCCTGCCCAAGCAGGATGAGTTTGCATCAGCTGAGGGCCCAGATCAGACTGACTTCTTTAAAGCCCAGAAAGAGTGTCCCACTCTGGCGAACCTCCAGAAGCAGGTGGAGGAGCAGGCTAAGGGCGAGGCCCCTAGCCTGTTCAAAGTGTACTGGGAAGATAGACTCCTGTACAGTGAGCCAAAACACTCTGAAGACGAGGGCACCAGAAGGTTGGTGATTCCCCAGTGGCACAGAACGTTTATTTTGGACTTGGGTCAACAAATTCCTTTAGTGGGTCACTTGGCAGTGAATAAGACATCATACTGGTTGTCTAGACACTTTTACTGGTCGCAGTTCGGCATAAAGGTTAAGGAATTTGTCTTGTCCTCCCTGACTTGTCAAGCTTCTAGCAAGTCAGGTGGTGCCACAAAGACCCCCTTAATTCCCCTGCCCATGGTTGGGCGGCCTTTTGAGAGAATAGGCATGGACATTGTGGGTCCTTTGGATCCTCAAACCAGCTTGGGAACAGATACATCTTGGTGGTGGTAGCCCACACCACAAGGTACGCTGAGGCCCTTGTGAGGAGCATCTAAGCCAATGTGATTGCAAAGGGTCTGATTGGGATATTCTCCTGTGTTGGATTCCCCAAAGAAGTCGTTTCTGACAGGGGATAAAACTTCAAATCAGCGTATATGAAGGCTATGTGGGAAGAGTGCAGAGTCACCTACCGGTTCTCTACATCCTTCCACCCAAAAACAAATGGGCTTGTTGAGGGGTTCAACAAGACCCTGAAAGGCATGATAGGTGGCTTGGAAGGGCACCTGAGGAGAAAGTGGGACATTCTCCTGCCATGCCTTCGGTTCGCCTACAGGGTGGTGCCACGGAACGGAGCAGGGTTTACCCCCTTTGAGCTTCTGTTTGGAAATCCTGTGCAAGGTCTCCTCAGTCTAGTGAAAGAGGGATGGGAAGGAAACCCCTCATCCCCTACACAAGATGTAGTGGACTATGGACTTGGCATTCGGTCTAGAATGGCAACGTACATGGAACAGTCAATGAAAAACTTAAAGGCTTGATGTAGCACTGGCACAACCAGAAGGCCACAGTGACAGTCTATTTTCGAGGCCAGTTAGTGTGGATTATGGAGCATTTCAAACCCAGTACCCTCCAGGACACGTGGACTGAATCTTACTGTGTGCTGGAAAAAGTCAGTGAGGTGAATAATCTCATTGACGTGAAAGGACCTAAACAGGTGTGCAGGGTCTTTCATGTGAACCAGCTAAAACCCCATTATAGCCAGGATGATTTGGTCATAGCATTAGTGACTGATGGAGAGACTGAGGAGGAGACCAATTCCCTCCCAGATCTCCTGCACACTGAAGCCGCAGATGGGTCAGTTGAACGTGTCCGCTTTGCAACAGACCTGTCAGAACTGCAACTGACAGACTGTCGCTTTCCCTGTCTGTTTTCACGGACTCTCGGTCACGCAGATTGGTGCACACATGATGTGGACATTGGCGACCGAAAGCTGTTAAAGAATAGGATTCACTGAATGTCCCCTAGGGCCAGGGACACCATCAAGGACGTTTTTAAGATTATGTTGCTAGGAGTGAAAGAGCAATCCTACAGCCCCTGGGCTAGCCCAGTGGTACTGGTCCCTAAAAAGACCAATGGTGGAAAGACTGAAGTCTGCTTTTGTGTAGACTGCAGGGGGCTCAGTTCTGTCACAAAGACAGATGCTCACCGCATTCCTCGGGCAGATGAGCTCATTGACAAGCTTGGCACTGCCATGTACAGGAGTACCTTCAACCTCAAAGCAGGGTACTGGCAGGTTGGCTAGACAAATGGAGTAAGAGATAGTTCAGCATTCTCAACCCCAAAAGGACATTATTAGTTCACTGTGATGCCCTTTGAATTGAAAAATTGCCCCAGCAACATTTCAGCCGATGGTTAACCAGGTTTTGTCTGGTTTGAAAAACGTCAGTGTCGCCTATTTATTTAGATGACATTGCTGTGTTCAGCCACACCTGGGTGGATCACTTATCCCACCTGAAACGAGTGCTTCAGTCAGTGCAGAATGCAGGTCTGACTATCAAGGCTACAAAGTGCCAGATAGCACATGGCACCATGACTTACCTAGGCCCGCTCGTATGTGGAAGTAAGGAACAACCTCTCGAAGGGAAGGTACAGGCTGTGAAGGATTGGGACATCCCCACCACACAGACACAAGTGAGAGCCTTTCCTGGTCTCACCAGGTACTACTGGCTGTTCATCAAGGGGTATGGCACCATTGTCATGCCCCTGAATGATGTAACTTCCAGGTAAATGGTGAAGAAGGTAACTTGGTATCCTGTCAAACCTCTTGTCAGGATTTAAAGGATGGTTTGTACAGGGCCCCATCTCTGAAAGTGACAGACTATGGTCAGGAGTTCATAATCCAGACAGACGTCTGTGATTTTGGGATTGGAGCAGTGCTAGCTCAACTGAACTCTCAAGGGGTAGAGCAACCTGTCGCCTAAATTAGTAGGCAATTGACAAAAAAGGGAAAGGAACTAGGGCATCATTGAAAAAGAGGCTTACACAGTCATGTGGCCGTAAAGAAGCTGGAACCCTATAATTTAGGGTCTAAACAGATTTTTTAATTCAAGCAGGCCCACATGGGACCTGGCTGCAGAGGCTAACAAAGGAAACAGGAAACCCCAACAACCTTTGAAATGCACTGCGTCAACCTGATGCCAGCTCACGTCCTTAGTATCAATAGAGAGTGAAATATCATGTCTGGGACTGTGTGTTACAGTATTAATCCCAGCAGGGGACCCCATTCAGAAGGTAGGATTATGTGATTTGAGGGAGACTGAAAGTCTGGTCCTGCCCAGCTTCAATGGAGACGTACTGCTTTAATCAGGAACCACAGAGAGCTCCATTAACCAGAGAGATTCTTTTATCTACAATAGACAGGAAGATGGGTGGGACTTAGTATTACATGTTTTCACCCCTTTACTTTTTCTGTTGCAAAACAATCAGGTTATGACCTCATGCATACAGGAGATTGTGGTTCTCTGTAGTCCCTGATTAAAGCAACAGGTCTCCCTTGAAGCTGCTGCGACCAGCCATTCTGGCGCCATCAATCCACATACTTGTACCTTCTGAATGGGGTCTTGTGAGGAATTCAAACATCCGCATCGGAAGTGTGTGCTCGCCTGGGCTTTTTTGAGGTTTTGTAACTAAAATGAATAATAGATCATCAACCTCAGAAATTGTGTGGGGCTAATCCGCACACATTTTCCTCTGCTCACTGCACAACAAACACATAGTCATGTGCACTCTGGGGGGGGCGACACAGTCTGCAGGCACAGTCCCCCCATGTCACATTTAGCTGGAATGTGTCAGCCATGGGTACATCAAAGCATCTCAGGAAGGGGGAAGGCAACACCTTCCTCCGGCCATAGCCAGCCTAAATAAAATATCAAAGGCTCTATGGATCCGCCCCCTCTATATTATCTAAGTTGTGCTGGTGGCAGCACTTATTGATGAGAGTTAATTGAAGCAGGCCTGTGAAGGGGCTTTTTTGCAGAACTGACAAAAGGGGACAGGAAACCCAACCCCTCTTTCATATGCAATTTGTCAACTTGAAGCTAGCTCCCAGCCCTCTGTATGAAGAGCAGTGAATGGCATGTCTTGGACAACTGTTTACAGTAGGCAAACCCTGCAGGGAGACCCACTTTTAGAGGGAAGAAGTATGTGAATTGATGGAGACAGAAAGTATGTTCTCACCACAAACTGCAAGGGAGACCTGTGCTTTGATCAGGAGCCACAGAGAGCTCAATTAACCAGAGAGACACTTTGATCCACAACAGACAGGTTACAGACAGACAGACCCCTTACCTTTCCTGTTGAAAAGCACTCTGGTTATGACCTCACGCATAACAGAAGATTGTTGTTGGGGAGCCAGGGTTGGTTCATTAAGGTATGCTTAGCCTGCACCAATCTTTGGGGCCCATTTGGCTTTAAATGAGGGCTGATCCCCTCACTTAGGAGATCATCCGGTGACTTTGAAAGGAGTAAGAAGGACTCATTTGGACTCTGGCTGAAGGTACAGTCTGCCTTACAGCTTTCACCAGTGAAGGCAGGCCAGAATTTCCAAGAGGTTATGCAAGACACCTCCCCTAAACATCTCCCAGGGAACAGAAGAAGATATCGGACTCAGGGCATCCATCCAGCAGCTCCAGAACTGGTGCCTGGCCAGCACAGAGCATGCCCTTCTAGGTTCTGCCAGCAAGCTTCCTAGGTGGGAAGTGCCACAGATTCTCTGAACAAAGGACATGGTCATTGCCTGCAAACACTCTCCTCAGCTTTGGACTGTTCGCCTTAAAGGATGACACGAGCCCTGTAAAGAAGCTAGGAGGAGGGCCACGACAAGCATCAACCGGCATCCATGATTTAAGGACATTTTTGAGGCAGTCGAGCCCTCAACCCATGACAGCTGCTGTCATGCTGCCATCACTAAAGTCGGCCGAGACACCTCAAACAGCGTTCCAGATCTGCCATCCAGCATAGAGACAATGATTCTTGACACTGAGCCGCTGTGTAGGCCATCATTTAGACGTCCATCCAGCCTCGCTTGCCGGAATGCCTTCCGCCTCATACCCACAGCAGTCTCCCATCTTGAACTCTGTCGCAGGAGCTGCAAAGCATCCTGGAACTGATTCGATGCTGTCAAGCATCAAGATCATCTCAAGCAACAGGTACATTGTGGTTCTGTCCCCCTGGTCCTTCTCAGAAGGCCCCTAGTGACATTGACGACCCCTTTCCCCCTTGGTGCTGAAACCAAATAACCTTGAACAGTTAAGATTGATTGCTTTACCGACTACTCCCCTACTATCAGTATCCAGAATGCATCCCTTTCCTTTGTGAAACTGTCTGTCCTCTGTTTTCCTTTACAGGGTGGGTTGTATTTTGTAGTGTGCTCGAACTGTCCGTTGTAATAATAATAAAGTAGATATTTCTATGCAACTTTGACTGGACAGTCCCTTTCATCATTGGGTAATAATTGTATTTTCGCTGTGTTGCAACTAACCAATGATCCACAACCTTGCGTAGATAAGCCTGCTGTTCCGTCCACGTTACCAAAATTGGACAAGGAGGTTTATAATTTACTTGTGTTTCCAATCTGTTTGGATCCGTTCTGGTGTACTAGAGGTGTGGGGCTGATTGATGGTTTAGAAACCGATATTCAACGCTGGACCACTGGTGCACCTTAAGTTGATTCGTCGCAGGTCTCCCTGTGGGAATGACTACTGTAATACGTGCAGTCCCAGAAATGATATTTCACTGTCAATCGATACAAAGGGCGGAAGCTGGCTTCAGGCTGAAACAGTGCATATAAAAGAGTGTTGGGGTTTCCTGTCTCCTTTGCTAGACTCTGCCGCCAGGCCCCAGGTGGGCCTGTTTGAATTAAACTATGATTAGTATGTGAACACTGCCACCAGCTACAAAGCTAAACAAAAGGACAGGGTGGATCCATGGAGCCTTTGTTATTTAATTAAGTTTGCCATGGCAGGGTGATTGTTTGGCCCTCCCGTTCTTAGCTGAAATGGTGGACTCCTGGCTGTCATATCCCAACTAAATAGCACAGGGGGTAATGCGCCTGTATGTTGTGTCCATCCAGAGTACACAGGTCTATGTGTAGGTCGTGCGGTGAGCATAGGAATATGTGTGCGGATTAGCCCCACACATCTACCCTCATTCACTTTCATATAAAATGTCCAAAAAGCCCAGGTGAGCCCACCGTGCGGATAATCGAATTCCTCACACTTTCTGCCACGGAACTGCCGATATGCATCAATAGAGAAATGGTATCTATCCTGTTTCATTTAAAAAATACAAGTACAGCCCTTGACCGATTCATCCTCCAGCCACCAGCTACCCTTACGCCTCCTCCTATAGCCAATGTAGTAACAATGCGTGTTTTTCTCATCCTTTCTCTGCGCTCTTTACTCTGCTGTGTGCGCCCTGCCATCGCCTTGCTCTTGGCACATCTGCCACCCTCGCTCATGCCCAGGTTGGTTGTCCTTTGTAACACAAGTCCACATTTTTGCACTAACCGCACCATTCTTTGACTGATAAGAGTGTTTTGCTGTTTTTCTTTTTCCTATAACAAATATTTGATGTCCTAGTAATGCACCTTTTGCCCCTTTCTCTGCTTCGTCCGCTCCATCTAGGAAACAACTGTATTACCAATCACGCAGCCAAGAGGCTGGAAGCGCCCTCGCTTGACATCTGTCCTCATCCTGGCCACTACATCTGATATCGACCCATGCCAGCCTGACTCTGCTATTGACTGCAAGGGACACTGGGATGCCCCTTTGGGCATCAGGCAGAAAAAAAGACTTCCAATAGAATTCCCTCCCCTCGGTTTGATAGTATTGCTTGTTAGGCGGCCCTAAAAGCGCTGCCTATAAGCTCAAGCTATTGGCATGGGAAGTGAAGATAGGCGAGAAATGGCATGTGAGGAGCGACACATAACATGAGGGTGTTGCTTGGGTTTTTTCCCCAACCGTTATCCACCATGGAGGTTATCAGCCACCTCTCGGTAGGATAGCACAGGAGGAACGTGCTCGCCTTGGAAGCAAAATGACACGAGCAACACAGGTTTGATCTCCAGGTCCACGCTTAGAAACCCCTGGGTATTAAGCACGTTATAAATAACTTATCATATCATATCATGGCCATACTAGTCCCTATAGCCATTCCTGCCCCACTACCTGCTCCCCCTGAAAGAATGCATCCCTGGGATCTGTTTGAGCTAGCGCTGTTTCCTTTAAAGGGGATGTCAGGGATAATGGCCTAATGGCACGTGTAAACCAGCTCATTGCGGAATAAACAAATGTCTTCATCAGTTGTGCCTTCAGCCACTTGGTTTGTAAGTGTGTCCTTGCATGTAATCCTTGTGCTGAATTCCAGTAAAAACGAGCATTGGTAAAGCCAAACACGTTGGCTCTCATATAGGTACTGTTTTAGGATGCCAAGGTACTATTTGACAGCTGTTTCCCTCTTTTGACCAGGCACTACCACTATGTTGGTGCATGGAAAAGGTGTATTCATGGTGCGAGTACCTGGGAATCTAATAGGGCGCCTTGCAAATGCCTACTACTTATAAACAAGCCAAAGCTGTTATCTTTGCCAGTTCTTGTTTTTAACAGAACTTCAGTGAAGGGCACACATAGTACTCATACATCGAGAGGCTGAAGGCAGACCTGGTAAACATTTTTATTACACCAGTAGCGTGTTTAAAACTCAAATTAAGTCATTAACTCTTAGAAGACTGCTTTGAAAAAACACTGGTAAGCACTTTAAAAGTAAAGTTTGATGGTACGGCTTGATTAAAAGAGGAATAGGAACAGGAACTGGCCATAGGGCTTAGCATAGCCATGGGTAGTTAATGTGTGGGCAAATAGCCAAACACCATCAAGCTGTGTGTCCCTCCTCAGATGGAATTTCTTCCTGTCTGGACTCATTGCTCCTCCGTGCCACGCAGCCCCCACCATATGGCAACCAATCAGTTTGCTGATTGGACACATGCTGCTCACTGCTGGCGCCAGAGCGAGAACAACAGTCAGGTACTAGAAAGATATAAAAACAAGCATTGGCAATGCCAACAGTTTGGGCTCTTTTATAGGCACTTGCCAGGCACTGCTGCAAAGGTATTAACTGGCTATTGATGGTAGCGTGCGCAAAGTAGTGTGAGAACCTGGACATCCGATAACAGTGCATACAAATGCCTAATACTTATACACAAGGCAATTCACACCCAAGCCATTAGCACCTTGTAAATCTCAATAAGGACTTAGCTAAGGTGATGGCTGCCAACAAATGGAGAGTGATAACAGGCAGGGCAAGTGGGTATCTATTTGTCTGCATGCACTGTGGGAGGGGAGTTCACCTGGCTACCCAGCAAAGCAGTTATTACACCACTTTTTTTTAAAGACTTAAACAGATAATGTGAATGCATAGTGTGCTCATGAGGTATTGCAACCCAGCTCAGATCAGATCAACTGAACCTCTAAAAGGCCCGGTTTGTGCATGGCAATTCATTCTTTGGGGAATATATTAATACAGGAACAGAAATATATAATATATTAATGCAAGAACAGCAATGCAAGATAAATGATGGTTGTTACATTTCTCAGTGTTACCCATCTACTAGTATATGCAAAATGTGCAATGTGAAGTGATGTTCTCATTTCTCAAAGCCCCCTAATAATTGCAATCTTCTTCTCTTCTTTAATGTGTGCTTTCTTTGAGATGTATCTTTTATATGATGTGCCCCCTTTTGATCAACTCCCTGTTTTTTTAATCCATTCTTGAGCAAGACGTATGTCACATATTGGAATGTATACAGTGTGAGGAATTGCCATCTGGCAGGTGTGCAAAGCCCTGGCGTTTTTTGTTAAGACATAAAATGATACGGGTAATTCCATCTCCAACCAGGTTCCTCTTTTTGTCAGCTCCATGCAAAAAGCATAGTGTACTTGTGCCTTGCTGCATCAGTAGCCTGATCCGCAGCGCTTGTAGAGCAGATTCAAAGGTCATAAGATGCCCACCTGACACCTGCTGTGCACGTGTGGCATTTAAGAAAGATATGCCTCGTACCAAAGCTACGATGATCATGAATAACCCATGCATGTGGCAGGGTAAACTCTAAATAAAGCTGTGCCTTAGTTCAGGCATGGTGCATAGTACTACATGTGATTATGGCCACCACATCCCAATTGATATTGCACATGTGCCAGCCCTGCTGTGGAAGGTGACGTGTATTCTGGAGTGCCGGGTGGAGACTGCCCAATGGCAGGACAGGAACCTGGAGGACCGGGTCTATTCTTTGTTCTCTTTGTGAAGGCATGTAACACCCTCCACCAGAGGCAGCTGTCCTGGCTCCGGGTCAAAAAAGGAACATACCCATTCAAAAGGGATACCCTCACACCAGAGTGCTGCATCTCTAAGGGCATTTGTTCTCAGTGGAAAGGGAAGGAGGTAGGATTTGAGCGAGCAGGAGGCCCTGGTCAATGGAAGGAGACTTCCACGATCTTGTTTCTCTCCATCTCTCTCTTTCCTGTCCCCTCCACTTCCGCTGGAGCGAAGCACTTTGGGTGTAACTTCGGAAGGGCAAAGTCCACTCCACTCAAGAACAGGGATCGGACCACTAAGTAGGCTAGCTTAAGTCCCATCATCTGGGGACTTTTGCCTTTGAAAGAAGAGGTCTTCCACCCCTTCTTTAGATTTATTTTCTTAGATCCTCTCAGATCCTCTTAAGACATGAAGATTCACCTGACAATAACTCACTGGTCTTCATTTGGGAAGTTGTGCTTTCCAAAACCCTCAGCTTTTGTTGAAGAAGGAGCAGTCCAAGGCGGAAGGAAGGTCTGCCCCCTTAACCCCTCCCAGGGCACATCTGGAGTGACCTGTAAGCGTATGGGGTGGACCAGGAGCTAGCACGCTGCACCAGAATCTCTTGAAGCTGGGAGAGTAGACCCTGCCCGGAACCATTCTGTCCTCAAGTGCCCCTGAACAGGCTTCACAGCAGCTGCAGGGCCAGACCAGCCAAATCTTTTGGTTCTACCGAACTGGTTGCTACGTGTATATTGCACCATGAATGAGGGGGAAGGCACTGGCTTTTGCATTCCTCCACCAAGTCGAACATTCGCTTGCACTTTGGACCAGCTTGATGCTGCATCGTGCCCTAGCTAAGCCTGTCACCTGCTAGGCCCGAATCACTGGGGCCTGAGCCGAATCACTGGTGAGTCACACACCGACTCTGACCAGGGGTTACAACCATGGGTGAGCCCAGCTAGCCCCTGAACGGCCACCTCATCAACCTGCACATCGGCACCCCCAAAGCCACCACGTTGACGACTGTTGCACGCCGACTCAAACCACTGGAGCGCCACTCATCGACCCCTCCAAGTGGCTAAAGTCGGACTCGGCCTGGCTCAACTGTGAAGCAATCCTGGGAACGCTCTGACCTGCGTAATTGGGAGCACCCCTTCTGCTGCACAGAGCGACCTCATTTGCCCATACTCGGTACCCACCAATAACTGAATCCAGGTACTGTTGATCCTGAACTGCCACCTCAGTCCACTTGGGCCCTAGTTAGGTCACGATTGCATCTGTTTTCAACATTGACATATTCTTTTTGTGGCTAGTTATTCTCCTACCACCCCTGGAACCACGCTCAGAGTGCTAGTTTCATCTTATATCTTCTGTGTTCTTCCTTCGGGGTGTGTTTTGTACAGTATTTACTATTAGTTCTATTACAGGCTGTGCGTTTAATTAAAGTATATATATTTTTATAGAACCTTGATTGTACATTCCCTTTATTTTGGACTGTGATCCTGTTTTGTTTGGGTCACTACTGGTTCACCTTCACACCCCTCTTAAGAGCATAGCCTTCCCGCTGCCCACGTTACCACAAAAGGCGAAGGAGGTAAATTCTTGTAACTGTCCCTGTTTTACCTTTCTGATTGAAGCCAGATTGAATTCTTCAGCTCTGTTAAGCATTGAGTCTGGAATGGTTCAAGAGATAGACGTTTCTGACATAATGAATGATTTTGCACTATGAAAATCTAGATGGAAATATATAGTTTAATGATGGCAGTGTTTCGGGCAAATCAGCCTCGGGCAGTAGAAAGCATGTACTCAATGGGTGCTTCTCATGTCATCCTTTCAATGATTACTTGAATGCGTCTGCTGTGTGGGAAGGAACTGAAATGCTAAGTGAGTTTTGATGTCTGTTACATGCCTTTTTGTATTCTCTGCTGCCTCGTCATGTAATGTTTTTCCAAGGGCATGTACTACTTTGGACAGATTTACACAGAAACAAATGGTGAGGTTGAACTGTTAGGTTATCATTGTATTAAATAAATACTTGCCTAAAAATAATTTTCCTTTATTTTCTTTCAAGATTAACATATTATTCGAAAAACAAAGTGAAAATGTATTCAATATAGCACCCTCTTGGGGAAACAGGTCACAGAGATGCGTAATGTTTACAATGTTCATATTTTATTAACTGGATAATCCATTTAAAGCCTAGACGAGTTTCTGTTAAATTTAACTCGAGGTATGTAATCCCTTCATTTTGGAGATTGGGAGGGAGCATGGGTTTTGGGGGGGAGGGCATGGGTTTCAGAGGGGGGACAAGGCTGTCTGTGACCCTGGCCCCAGAAACTGTTAAAATACATCGCCGGGCCTGTAAGCGTATGGGGTGGAGCGGCTTCCCATGTCTCCTTAGCTGGCCTAGGTGTAACTAGACCACACGCTTTACGTCATCCTGTGTGTCGTGAGTTTTGTCTTTTCCAACCCTTCCTTACCTGGGAGATGCCACGGGCTGCATTTGACGCCTCACATGGAGTGCACCCTCCCTGTGTTAAGGTTTCACGAGGTGTGAACGGTGCAGTACGGCTTTATGGCAAAGGTGGCATGCCCATTGCCCTTTGCCCCTATGCTGCAATGAAATGCCCCTGCCACGTTAACTTGCGATGGTCCAAGGGCATCAAGTAATCCAACCGAAAGCTAACATAAGTCCACTTTTGGGATTCCAGAAGCAAGCCCATGGGTTCATCTTTCGGGATGGAGTGCAAGGGATCTACGCAGACACAGCGCCTCCTTTGAACTCTGGTATTGTGCAGGTTGGAGCTGTATCCAGGCTTGCAGAGGGAAGAGTTTTTGAAAAGGCCAGTGCGTGCTGGAGTTTCCAATGGAGGGAAAGCTAAGTCCAGGGCTGAAATGGGTTCCAATGCCGTGCCCAAGACACATGGCAGGCACTTTTCAGAACTAACAAACACTACCTCAGGGCACTACTGATTTGTGAACTAAAATACCAAGGTACCTTACTTTAAGGAAAATAGAAAAACCAGAACCACCAAACCGGTGTTTCATCAAATGAATTGTAAATATACGATTATTTTTGGGGTAAACGAGACTTACTAGTCAGTGGTGGACTGGCCTACAGGGACCTCTGGAGATTATGCGATGGGCCTGTGCGCCCTGGGCCTTTTGAACGGGATGAAGTTGAGAATGAGTTACAAAGCTTCCAGTGTATGGTAATATGGGGCCACTTTGAAAAACATTTCCAGGGCCACTCTTGAGTCCCAGTCCAGCCCAGTCTCTAGTCCTCCACCCTGGAAGCAGTGTTTAGGAACTGTGCATCACAGAGCTGCTCACAGGTTTAGCTGCATCGTGGAACAATCTTACCGAGCATAGAACATGACGGAGGCAAACCGATGCATGTCAGAAAAGCCACCGAGGGTTCTTCATCAGAACTCTTGCCTCCTTTGGAGAAGGATACACTCGTCATTAAAATATCCCGCAACGGGGTTATCTTACATCAGGAAGATGGGAGAGCTTTAGTGAGGCTGTCTAACCAGACCCTGGCCATTGGCGAACTAAATCTAGGCTTCTGAGATCTTTGACATGGTGATGGCCAAGCGTCGGTTCTGTGGTTGTCCCCAATGGTCGGAGGTTTGCACGATCCTTTACATGTTCTTTCCCATATTCAAGGACACATCAATGAATGGGTCATATTGGCCCACAATGTCTCCCCTATTAATAGCCAAACTCTAGCCTTGAAGGACCATAAAACAGTGCCTTTTCTACTCCCTCTTAATCTGTCATCGACCAGGAAGGCCTCATGTAAAACGTTAATCGCCTATAGAGGATACAAGGCACATTGAGAAATGTTCCTGCTCTCCAGGTCAGCAAGTCCTGACATGGGCACCCCAGGCTCCTATATCTTACTCATATCCACAACTTTAGCCACAAATAGGTTGCTCATAGTTACTCTCCTCAAATGCAAAATTGAAAAAAAAGTCCTCACAAAACAAGTGTTGGTACTCTGAATAACTACACTCAAATGCTAGCAGTATTGGAACAAAATGAAGGAAAAACTTACACGCATATCAAGGTGATTTACTTAAAAGAGCTTGGTAAGTCTGCAACTCCTGATGCCAAGAAAACCTTGCATTCTGGCCAGATGTAGGCAGCTCATGCTGTTACTATAGCATATGATGGTCAGATGTAGGCAGCTCATGCTGTTACCATAGGGTATGATGGTCAGATGTAGGCAGTTCATGCTGTTACCATAGCGTATGATGGTCAGATGTAGGCAGCTCATGCTGTTACCATAGCGTATGATGGTCAGATGTAGGCAGCTCATACTTCTACTATCATGTATGATGGCCTTTCTCCCACCCTGTACAACATCTTCACACGGCCCCTCTTCCTCATCCTCGACGCTATGGGTATCTCATACACTAACTATGCTGACGATACCCAGATCCTCCTTACCCTCACTGGCAACTACGACACTGACTCCTTGACCCTTAACAACCTCTACAACACCATTCAAGCCTGGATGGCAGACAATGGACTATGCCTCAATTCCGATAAGACTGAACTCCTCCTGGTAGGCTCCACCGACACACTAAGAAATCTAGACTCCCAATTCAGTCACTTCACCATCGACACCATCAAAATACCTGTCTCTGACTCAGTCAAAACCCTTGGAGTCTATTTGGATTCCAACCTATCCATGGAGAGACAAGTCAATGCAATAGCCTCCTCAGCTGCATATCACGCTAAACTAATCAACGCAGTCAGGCCCCTTCTCTCCAAAGAGAACTGCACAAACATAGCCAGAGCCATCACTGGCTCCAGGCTAGACTACTGCAACGTACTCTTCCTAGGAACCTCCAACAAAAATCTGGAAAGGTTACAAGTCATACAGAACAGTGCTCTCCGTGCAGCCCAAGGCATTGCTAAAAGAGAACACATCTCGGAGGCCAGAAAACTAGCCCACTGGCTCCCAATTAAGGAAAGAATCGTCTTCAAAGCTCTTACACTGACCCACAAGTGCATTCACCTCACTGCTCCCGCTTACCTCTCCGAAAGGATCCACCCTGTCTCCTCCACAAGGCCAACCAGATCACCCTATACCAACATGCTCTATGTGCCACTAGTAAAAAGAGCCAGAGCGGGGGGTTCCAGCTTCCCATATCTTGCACCCACACACTGGAATGCCCTACCTCCCACTATCCGAGGTGAGGCCTCCCTCATCGCCTTCCGTAAAGCTATGAAAACCATCCTCTTCACATAAGGTCCCTCACATCAGCATGAATACTATACATTTTGACCCACTGCATAAGCTGGAATGTAATGACCAATCGCAGAAGCTGTAAGTATTGTATTATGTCTGTAATACTTATAATGTACCAACAACTGCTACCATTCCTGTACCTCTGTAACTAAGCTCTCACAAGTAACAGTGCCTCAATGCCCGTGGGCTGCTGCGCGCTATATAAATCTAAATAAATAAATAAATATAGGCAGATCATGCTGTTACTAAAGTGTACGATGCTCAGATGTAGGTAGATCTTACTGCTACTATCATGGATGATGGTCAGATGTAGGCAGCTCATACTGCTACTATCATGTATGATGGTCAGATGTAGGCAGCTCATACTTCTACTATCATGTATGATGGTCAGATGTAGGCAGATCTTACTGCTACTATCATGTATGATGGTCATATGTAGGCAACTCGTACTGGTACTAAAGTGTATGATGGTCAGATGTAGGCAGCTCATGCTGTTACTATAGCGTATGATGGTCAGATGTAGGCAGTTCATACTGCTACTATCATGTATGATGGTCAGATGTAGGCAGCTCATACTTCTACTATCATGTATGATGGTCAGATGTAGGCAGATCTTATTGCTACTATCATGTATGATGGTCAGATGTAGGCAACTCGTACTGGTACTAAAGTGTATGATGGTCAGATGTAGGCAGCTCATACTGCTACTATCATGTATGATGGTCAGATGTAGGCAGATCTTATTGCTACTATCATGTATGATGGTCAGATGTAGGCAACTCATGCTGTTACTATAGCGTATGATGGTCAGATGTAGGCAGCTCATACTGCTACTATCATGTATGATGGTCAGATGTAGGCAGCTCATACTTCTACTATCATGTATGATGGTCAGATGTAGGCAACTCGTACTGGTACTAAAGTGTATGATGGTCAGATGCAGGCAGCTCATGCTGTTACTATAGCGTATGATGGTCAGATGTAGGCAGCTCATGCTGTTACTATAGCGTATGATGGTCAGATGTAGGCAGCTCATGCTGTTACTATAGCGTATGATGGTCAGATGTAGGCAGCTCATGCTGTTACTATAGCGTATGATGGTCAGATGTAGGCAGATCTTACTGCTACTATCATGTATGATGTCAGATGTAGGCAGCTCATACTGCTACTATCATGTATGATGGTCAGATGCAGGCAGATCTTACTGCTACTATCATGTATGATGGTCAGATGTAGACAACTCATACTGATACTAAAGTGTACGATGTTCAGATGTAGGCAGCTCATACCGCTACTATCATGTATGATGGTCAGATGTAGGCAGATCTTACTGCTACTATCATGTATGATGGTCAGATGTAGGCAGCTCATACTGCTACTAAAGTGTATGATGGTCAGAAATCCTGCTTATGTCCTTTCCTGTTTAATATCACATCTGTTAAGTCATGGATGCTAACGTATTCTTTTGTTTTGAATTCTGCTCAAATTCACATTTCCAATGTTCCTGAATCATCTCCTTATGACCGCTCTCCCACGTATTTCCTTGCGCCCATCCTGATTATATTTCTTTTTTGCCTTTTTTGTGATCTGTGTAGTATCTTGGATTTGTCACTCCCTTTCTCCAGTGATATTTCTTTGCTTGCTCGTTTCTGTTGCGTGCAAGGCTTCAGCATTTCTAGAATCCGTCCTGTCCTCACTTGTTTGATTACTAAGACACTCAGCCACACTTTGGTCTTCTCACAGCTCGACTACTGCTTCCCACTTCTCCCGGCCTCCCTGCCTAGAGTCTGGCTCCTCTTTAGTCTGTTTCTGGTCTTCCACCATGACCTCAGATTTCTCCTTCACACATGCTTCCCGGTGGCTTCCTTTTCCTGCCAATCTGCAGTTTAACCATTTTCAGATAGGTCCATGGTTCTGCTCCTTCCTATCTCTCTTCTTCTACCCGCAGTCTTGGCTCCTCCTTGCTGTTTCTTCTCCCCCTTGGCTCCTCGTTGTTGTTTCTTCTCACCCATGGCTCCTCATTGCTGTTTCTTCTCGCCCTCGGCTCCTCAGTGCTGTTTCTTCTTGCCCTTGGCTCCTCATTGCTGTTTCTTCTCACCCTTGGCTCCTCATTGCTGTTTCTTCTCTCCCTTGGCTCCTCATTGTTGTTTCTTCTCGCCCTTGGCTCCTCCTTGTCGTTTCTTCTCGCCGTGTCACGACAGCCCTGTGCTCTTTCTCACTTTCGCTCATTTGCACTTCTTCAGCCCCTGAAGCCTGTTTGACCTTGTTCAGGTTTGGATGATCGATAGTTGGCTAAGTCAAGATCAAAGTAAGACAACATTTCTCCTGCTTGGAACTGGACACTGCGAGAAAGTCTGACCAGTCTACTCACAGGTTGCAATCGCCTGTGAGATTGTCTTCTCCCAAAATCCAGACAGATCGCCGGGGCCACAGTTCCCTCTTCCTTCTGTTTTTCCGCTGCGCAAGAAAGTGGCATTATTTGCTCAACCAACTTTCAGATCAGAGCCAATCTGTGCAACCATACTGGGGGGCCACTACAGAGTACTACCGGGTCTTATTTATTGGGACGCACCTGCATGTCCTGCACCATCTACAGGTGTTGCTCAATAATGTGACGCAAATCATCTCCAACACATCTCGGAGGCAATGTATGTCACCTGTGGTGAAGAGGCCGCTATAAGGACAAGATCTCCTTCATGGCACTACCTCTGCTCCTCAGGGTATGTATGTCCCAGAATCCAACCATCTAAAATGAAAGTGTACCCACCCAGGAGAGAGCTCTGTTCTATGAATGCGAGTTTGGTGGGCATTCCCCAATTCCAGGTACCACCTGTCGCACCGTGAAACCAGCTTTCGTGTGAGGTTTGCTGTATTCGTCACTTCCCGGCCTGCAGACAGAGGCTAATATCTCTCCTTTCGTTGGCGACTGGATTTGCGCCATTTGCCTCAAGCCTCCAGGGCTTGGATGCCCATCGGACACGTGACGCTTTGTAAATTAAATACTTCCGGGGATAGACGCCGCAGAGGAGGACAGAGCGGATATGATACCTCGGAATGGGATGGCAGCACATTGCAGCACAGAGGCGGATCTAGCAAAAGAAAAGACCTGTTTAAGGAGGCTTGGAAAGACATCATTCTCAGTAAAGGCAGACAAATGCCCGCGCCACCTTTAACCAAGAGTCATCGGATGAAACAGAAACGTGATTTTAAAAGACCTGGGAAACGCATGGGGTGCGTGGGCGGAAGCACAGTGTGAGAGCAAAGACTGGCCTCATTTTCGGAGGTCCCCTTAATTAGACAGTGAGGGCCTGTTTTGCGTTAACAGGCCCTCGCCTCATAATTTTCCTCATTTGCAGGGCAGAGTGCAAAAGGGGGGTGTAAAAGCCTTCTACGCTGCCCTTTTGAAAATGAAGTAAACGCTGCTGCCCTGGGAGTATAGCAAGCAGCTGCATTCACGATGGATTCCTACAGAGGCTGTCTGATCCTTTTTGTTGTTGTAAAAAGCAGGAGGACTCCATAGGTATCCAGAGCATTTGCGTCAGAAGAAAATGAATGCGGGCTCAAGTGCTAGCGTATTTGTATGGTGGAGGGAAAGGGCTGGTGGAATCGTAACGTACGACCTCTCTCTATACAAATGAATGAAAATGGGGCGGGATGTGAATGAAAGGCATAAAAGCCTTATGCAAGACCTTCACGCCTTTCATTTATGTTATGCCGGAGAGCAATATGTCTGCTAACAAGGGGTAGCACGGGGAGGAGCACATTCAGTAAGGGAGGGGGGTCCTTTTCTGCAATCTATATGTGTACATCCGCATCTTGTTCCTAAGTGGTCCTCACATGGCAGGTCACTTCACTGCCACACCTCAGGCCCCTCAGGTTGAATGGTGAGCACCCCTTTTGTTTAACTGCTGAAACAGGGAGTTCTCTCAGTTCTTTGCGATGCGTTTCACTTCCCCATTACTCCACTGTTTACAGCTGTCAAGTTAATAAGTACCTCGTGTGCGCTTCAGTAGTCAGGAGATCCGTACTTCACTGCTGATCCGAGTGTCCTAAATATGTGGGCATATGGCAATAAGCAGGGTACATGTGCGAAATGAATGCTGGGAGCCAAGTGAGGGAGCGTCTAGATGCTTGAAGTGCTCAAGTCAAGCTCCACCACCACCCTATCCAGCTGCTCACGAATTCGGCCAGACCAAAAGCCACTTTGAAGCACCCTTAACTCACCTACAGGTATCCCACGCCGAGTTTAAGGCTTAATTTTGACAGGGGTGCTGGTAAACGAGGGTATTAGAGTGCCAAACAGCTGAACAGTTCATGCCTAAACACACAGTTGTATAAAAATGGTGAACATGTATTACTATTTGCCACTGGAAAGATCATAGGTAAAAATTGGAGGAATTCGATTTTATGATAACATTAAGAAATGTATAAAAAAGTGAATAAAAATGTTGATGCACCAAAACAGTACAATTAGAATAAAGGGCCCCATGACTACAGGACTTATACGACCTGTCCACTGATTCTTTTGAATCAGTTTTTCTCACATTTCTTTTCTCGCATTTTTGTTATAGGAATTGAGGGGAGACACCCGGAAACTCTACCACTCTACCACTGCCCTGCACGCCTGCCCACACCACCCCACCCGACCCCAACCAATGTTGCCTAATCCCAACTCACCATCTACATGTGTTGTGGAAAATGTGTGTAAAAGAATTCGAGCAACAATGGTTTGGTCAGTTCTTGTGATATGCGAAGAAGGAGCTGGGGTGCAGCATGTGCATGGCAACCCAGCAGGGGGCCAGTGGCAACTTCCCCACTGCATGCAGAACACAGTGGCTTGAGTCCATGGCTCCAAGCGCTACAGGGAACTCCCGTGTGCTGTGGCCTGGATATTCCGATGCGTTGGTCGGCTGAGCCCACTAATGCCAGGGCACTCCGCTGCTAAGGCTTCACAGTGAGGCAGACCCTGGTCTCCACCGAGGAGTGCAGGGTGCCGCCCTATTCCCGCAGGCAAGCAGGAGCTGTGCTTAGCTATTGGTAAGGGCTAAGCTGCTGCACTTATTTCTGAGCGCAAGTACTTATTGTCTCAGACTCAGTTCAATGGTGAAGGGTACCCAGTCAATTTGCCGAACATAATTCAGAAAGGCACATTTCACCAAAGACCATAATACCGAATAACACCAGAAATATTAAATACATATAGGGTAGTGGGGTAAGGAGTTAAAATGAGTCCAGATGGGCTTGGGTGGCGTTATAAGGGTAGAAAATCAGGGAGGTTCGGGGGACACCCCACAAATAAAAAAAAATAAAAAATCAGTGTTTTTCAGTATTTTGGTGGCAATGAAATGTACCACTCTGAATTTTCCGGCGGTAAAATCACATATAACCTTATGAAGAGGTGTTTTGGCAACTTTATATTTTATGACTGTCGGACAGTCTTTATAGTCTCACAACAAGCAAGAACAGTGTGAGCCACGCTGGCATTGTTGTGCCACCTGTCCAGTTGATCCAGAAGGTGACCGCTTGGATGGTCTTGCTGGCCCTGCCACCACACTGCTCTAATCAGTCTACAGGACACTGCAACAGCTGGGTTTCTGTAACACCTGGCAGCACTGCTGCAGCAGGGTGGGTGTCTTGGGAATGTGGTGCAGGTAGCAGCGACGCAGCAGAGGTAGCAGGTGCCACTCAGTAGTTGAGCAGACTGTTTGGCATGTACGTGCATAGGTAACTCAGTTGGTACATGCCGGGCCGTGTTAATCTGGGCACTTCCCCCTTTTCTTCTGGTAGGTTGCTAGCCAGGGGTGCACCAACGCGCAGGTGCATGCCAAGCCCCCAACTCACTGAGTCTTAAACACACACTGGCACATGACTGCAATCAACACCAAATATCTTGAAACTGGGGAGTCGCAGTGGCTGAACGTAGCGGTACGCTGCGAGCTGGCGCCCCAACGTGACGCAGGCATGTTAGAAAATATACGGGCCCTGACACCTATATACAAATGAATCACTGGGCAGACGGCTGGCTTCGCTGGCACTGGAAACCAGTCTTCAGCCTTACAAGGGCGTCGTGAGCACGACAGTGGTCCTTGGCGGGCACGCTTTAAAGCTATTCTCAGGAATGCCCCTCTGGATGCCTCGACAAAGAGGGGCACTTCAGTTTAGCAGCATTCAGAGAATTACAGTTATGTGATGGGTGACATTTTAGGCTACCTCAGTAGCCAATAGCACGTCCTCCTTCCTGGTGCCTACCCGTTCTTGTCAGCAGAGCAGGCACTAGCAACATTCAAGCAAGTCACCCGGCGGCATTATAATTTGACTGATGGGGGCTTCCGGAGGAAATCCTTGCCCAGAATGTGTCTCTTCCTTTTCAGTGTCATCAAAAGATCTGTCACGAAAAGTGGCACGTCCCGCAAGCGGGTTGGTGCCAGGGGATATGATAACCCACGATGAGCTTCAGCTGAGATGATGGACTTCATGAAAAACCTAGCAGAAGCAGCAGGATGCATTAGGGTATCTTTAGGAAAAGGCTTAAGATACCTTTTTGAATAACGCCTCTGGTGTGTCTTAGCTGCCTGTTCAACTACGTTTATCATCTGTGCCTAGAGGCAGACTCTGCATGGTTCCACGTGATATGCGCTATACAAGTTCAAACATTCAAAATCATAAAGATCATTGCACTAAGCATCTTCTCCGCCATAAACGGCATGCGAGATCGGCAAAAGTTCCTCTGGTGCTGCTAGATAGGCAATCCTCTGCGGACAGCCTCCCACGCACCCACAGGAGATAGTGTCTGAAAATGGCCACTCTGTCCGCTACATGACGAGATCGGGGAACTATGTATAGTTAAGCAGATGCACGTTAGTTCATTGAACTGTGGCTTACGTGAGAGCAGCCCAAGACCCATTGAATTTGTTGTTCCAACTGACAAACTACAACTACCCTGAGGGTATCTTTCACTAAGCAGTGGTCGAAATGTATGAAAAGAAGTAGTGGAACCATGTTCCCTGCTGGCCGGCTCCTGCTCCTCAAAAACCCCTCTGCCACGCACCCTAACACGTGCCATACAAACCCCTAGACAAATGTACTTGTTGTTTAAGGGAACCTTTGGTGCAGTGCACTGAAGAGCAAGTTTAAACTTGTTCCTATACTTTTATTTTAAAACAAAACCATTTTGGAACAGTTTCTTTTTTAAATGAAAGTATAGGAACAGTAAAACGTACTTTTAAAAAGTAGAGGAGCACCGCTCCCACCCACTCCCGCCCACGTCATCGACTGAAACTGGCATATTCTGTGCAAAAGTTAAACAAGACATCAGAGTCTGCTTGCAAAAAGTAACACAGACCTGATCCTCCATCCACAAACATCTTCATCATCTCACCACTTTATCAGTCTGCCTTAATATTTCAAACATAACACTTGCGAGGGCGTGGGGGGGCTTTACAAGTCCCTGGAGTGCAAAGGTAAGGCGTAACCAAGGAGGACACAGTTCACGCCTTACTTTTACACTCTGGGGAGCCCATTTTCGATGAGCATGTAAGGCAAATGAATGACGTAAAAGCCCTGCGTAAGGCTCATTTTCCAGGATTTGAATGGTGGAAAGGAGGTGCAGGATGCAACTTGCGTTTCCGCTGCCTCCCATTGTCTCCAGTATTTGTGCCGGCATGCATTTTCATGCCCGTGCAAATGCTGGAGATCCTCATGTGGACTGCCGGCTTCCATCGGATTCCATTGTAAACATTGCCTGAAATGCTCACATGGCAGGCAGATATTGCAATTACAATTAAATGCTTCCCGGCATGCTCGCATGTCGGACAGCATTTCAATTGTAATTGTGAACACTGCTTACCATGCGTGCATTCCCATAAAATACATATTTTTTGTCCCTTCTATAAGTAGGTGAATTCCATAGGAATACATTTAAAAAAGGCTGCCTGCAATACGTCAATGCGAGTCTGTATTTACACTGTTTGCAAATCTGAGTGCACAAAAAGTTGTTTACGTGTTTGCACCAGTTTGAACACTTTTTTGCACACCGTTTTACACACGTGTATCATTGCAGGCGGATGGCAACAGCCTGCAAATGCTAATGTAGACAGTCTCCTCCGTTACCATTTTTTGAAAAATTCCTCCACAACACTGTCCACCAATGCCTCTGGAAGAACTCCTCCAACCAGAACTTAAAAGCCCAGGTGCTGTTGCTACCTTGCACAGCAGACGCATATCAGGGACCTCAGAAGTGTAACATGCGAAGCTTTCCCCTCCGGCATTCGAGCTTTGGAACTGTAGGTAACCAGAGCAGAACCCACTTCAAACGCTGGACCGCGTCCTACCCGCTGGCACACATGCCCTGTAGAGTGCCAGCCTCCAAGGGCACCCCCAGCAGATTTCGCCGCAGGGAATTCTTTTCAGGGGCGCGAGGCAGCTCAAACGCCAGCGACAAAAACTGCAAAGGACTGCATGGTACACGAAATCCATCCTCCACATCACCCCGGCTCTCCCGTGTTGCTAGGCAACCGCCGCAATGTGACCTCTATCATGCAATGTAAAATGGAAGCGATTTTTTTTTTAAACAGAAGGTTGTACGAACGACTGTCTCCCCTTCCAGAGAAGGGGCGAGGACAGGGCGACCGCGACGCCTCTGGCCGTTTGGCACATGGTTAGGGAGTCCTCTGGGCTGCATGAAGGGACAGAGACTTTCACCCCCCGGGGGTGGACGGCCAGCGCGTTTCATAATGTTAGAGAGCCCTGTACCTCTGGGGCTGGCTAGAGATCCTGCGCCTTCCAGGGTGAGACGTTCAAGGGCCTGCTAGGGGCGAAAGGCTGCACCACCTGCGGGGCTGAATGGTCGGCGGGGGTTATTCACGCTTCCCACCTATAGGGCTGGACGGACGCTGGCGCTGCACGTGGCGAGAGATTGGGCGCAAGCATGCAAGGGAGGGCCTGGCTCAGGCGGACCAAGCCAGTTAAGAAGGTCAGACTGGTGGACTCTCACAGGGATCTAGCTTCCGCAGGTGCCCACCTGCAGCTACGGCGGCACATTAATCACGCATGGGTCCCCCATGCCCTCCCTAAGGTGTATCCTCTGTGCATTACTCTCTGCATCACCTCCCTCTCGCCCCTTCCAAGTGCCCCCTAAACAGTCTATACCTTTAATAGTATCCTTATAACTGTACCCTATTGCTATGTGCCCTTGTTGTATAGCACTACTTTGCTGTGTGCCCTTGTACAGCACTCCTTTGCTATGTGCCCTTGTTGTATAGCGCTCCTTTGCTACGTGCCCTTGTTGTACAGCACTCCTTTGCTATGTGTCCTTGTTGTACAGCACTCCTTTGCTATGTGCCCTTGTTGTATAGCACTACTTTGCAATCTTCCCTTGTTGTACAGCACTCCTTTGCTGTGTGCCCTTGTTGTATAGCGCTCCTTTGCTATGTGCCCTTGTTGTACAGCACTCCTTTGCTATGTGCCCTTGTTGTACAGCATTCCTTTGCTATGTGCCCTTGTTGTATAGCACTACTTTGCAATCTTCCCTTGTTGTACAGCACTCCTTTGCTGTGTGCCCTTGTACAGCACTCCTTTGCTATCTGCCCTTGTTGTATAGCGCTCCTTTGCTATGTGCCCTTGTTGTACAGCACTCCTTTGCTATGTGCCCTTGTTGAACAGCACTCCTTTGCTATGTGCCCTTGTTGTACAGCACTCCTTTGCCTAACAGCTGGGCTTGAGCTATAGAAAGGCCAGCACAAACAGCAGACACACACACCCTGCTCACACTCGAGTGAGATGACCAATGGCTTGCAGAGTGTTCAAGGCTCCGTCATCAAAAAAGTGGCTCACAATGCCTAATGGCAAGCCATTACTTTTCATAACAAACAGGGTGCTACCTAGATCCCTTGAGGGGCATTTTTTGGGGAAAAAAATGGTCGTAAACAGGTCCCTGTAAAACAGTTTCTCCAGTAACGTTGATAAAAAAAATGTACCAGCTGCAAAGTGAACTAACTCATCCCACTGGCACATTTTGGCCCAAACACTGGCCCACGCTCGATTGTTGGGCCGGCAATTCAGGCATTGCCCTCTGGGCCACTTAGAGCCCGTCTTGGAGCTGGATCGTTCATGGATTGCTCGGGGTTAGAGCGCATGTCACGTCTGTTACCCTGGTTCGGCAAAGAACACACAGAGCGAGGTCTATCCTCATAGACTTTATTTCTGTAACTGCCGCCTTCCACTCAATCGCTTCTCCTTTTCCTGTCATGCAGAACTACCCTTAACGGGTCCCAGCATGGCAGGCCAATTAACCCATAACACCTCCCTCTCACATATCCCTGTGCGTCCACTCACATTTCATCAATGAGCACGGTAGGCCTCTTAACTGTCCTCTTGGGCCTTTCGTCGTGCTCTCTCACTCTCCTGTGGATCTTGGTCTACAGGATTGTCACTTCATCTTTTGTCACTTATGGGCACCTGACTGGTTTGGACTTGCTTTCAGCCCTGGCCTCCCTGCCTGTCCAGCTCTTTGTCGTCTCTGTTGAGTCTTTTGAATACTTAGGTGTTTCTAGTCACTCCTTCCTCTCATTCTGGGCAGTCACCATTGTCCCTTTTACCTCTGTCGTTCGTAACAGATCACGTCATACCTGTAGACTGTCGTCCCCTGTGTGACAAGGTGCGCTGAAATTGTCCAATTGACGGTAGCAGTGTGTTGTCGTCCCACTGAAAAATGCGTACCATTGACTGGAACAGATGGCTTCAGTCACTTGTTTACAAAAAATCCTGCTCCCCCATGATGTTGACGGTGGTGCCTGTGGCTATCAGAAAGCAGTGAGTATCACCGTCCATCTCAAACATTACTTTTGAGGCCTCCATGGCCTACTGATCCCCATGCATCAGGTTGACAAACTTGTCTGTGAACTCTGAGTATGGGTCTCGCCCCATCTCCTCGTAGTCATAATACAAATCGGGCGAGTACTCGTACTTCTCCGGGTAGCCCATATACTGTGCCATCTGGTCTTCCTGTTGTGCCTCACAGTACTCAGGGCCCTGATCCATCATTCTCACCATTTCTCGTGGCATTTATGGATGCATCAGTGGGGGTCTACATGGCATCTGCATTGATGGTCTGGTCGGGTATCTCCAGGTTGTTTGAATGGGGTTGCCCCTAATTGGAAACTGCCTCCCTTCCCTGAATACAGTGTGGAAGTGGCCCTTTTGCTTGCAAATTGAGCATCTCTTGGGGATAGATGGGCAAATCCCTCCGTGGAGAAATGCCTACCCACACCGAAAACATAGTCTCTGGGGCCTGCCCGATTGTCTCGAATGCTGGTGCCCGTCTCTCACACGTGCTCTCGTCATGGCCTGGAAGCTTGCAGGTCCTCTGGTAGATTTTATGATGAAAGTGATAGCCGCTATTGTTACATCTTTGTCCACTTTCTTATTCGGTGTCTCCATTGATGTTGCTTGTATATCCACTCTTTCACGAACTATGGCCAATTCAATCACTTCATCTATTTTAAGTGGTTTCTTTAGAAGATGCTTACGAAAGGCCGACTATGTGCACCCGTCGATTACGCGCAGCCGTATGGCTTCATCATCTGAGAATCTTGAAAACTAGCAATGCACTAATTTCTGCCTTAGCCGGGTGATACATTCATTGACCGTTTTATGGATAAATACATATTGTTCGTAAACTCTGTTGGCGTGTATCACCAGTTTCTTGTTCAAGGCTGCTGCAAGGTTTTCACAAGATGCTTTTTCCACATCCTCGATAGTTTTTATGATCCCTTCGATATCTTTTCCCGGCGACTTATCTTCGCCGACGAGCCTTATAAATTCATCAAAGTCCTCCACCCATTCAACCCACCGGGGTCCTTTGTCACGATTGGGCTGCAGAGTGAACGGAGAGGGCTTCCTGAGGAATGTGGCCCTTGTGCTTAAGTGCTGCATAGCTGACTGATCTACAGACTGATCTTCCATGCCTGCATGTATTCTCGGCTTGGACATCAATGAACCAGTGTAGCCTGGGACCTAAATGTGTGATTCTTATTTGTTTATTTATATTGTGGATGGCAGTCCTCTGGAGAGTGCTCATTGTCTATATATATATAAATATATATATATATATATATAGAGAGAGAGAAAGAGAGAGAGAGAGCGAGAGAGAGAGAGAGAGAGAGAGAACTCTTAGCTGGCTCCTTCACAGATCCTTGGCACACAGAGTGCTCCTGTGCCAGCTCTTGTATTCTCTGTGTGTACCAGCAGATCGGGTGTGTGCCACTTGCCTGGTGTGGTCAGCGCTGGTATTGCCGGGCCTGTTCTTAATGTTAGAAAAGCCACAGAATTGGCACCTCACACAGGGCAATCCAGTGGTGCGGGCGGCAGACTGTGTTAGCAGAGGATAAGCGTCCCTCAGTGTGTGGTGTGCCGTGGATCACGGTTGGATAATTACTGCAGCTTTGTAGCAGAGGGAGAGGAAAACCCTCAGCGTGAGCAGCTGCCATCGGGTGCGGGCATAAGGACATTGCAGCAACTGGCCACTGTCGCTGACTGGCAACAAGAGTTGCCCTGGATGCCAAAGATTGTGGCAGATGTAAGACGCTGCTCGCTGTGGGCACGCAGAGGCTGGACGCCCCCAGCTACTTGCACAGAGCAAGTTATCCGGACGCTACAGATCGTGGCAGTGTCAAAGAACACTGCGGAATGCAGCGGGAACCAAATGCACGGCACAAGCGCTGTTTCTCCTCGTCGCTAGTTGTTAGCTTGGTGGTTCAGAAAGGAACACACTGTCAGATCTATCTTCATCAACTTTATTTCTGTAACTGCTCCCTTCCTCTCAGTTGCCCCTCCTTTTCCTGTCGAAAGACAGTGACATGTTTGCGTGGAGCGTACCTTGCACAACCCTTCAGGGCTGGATGGTCAGTGGTTTGCTTACAGCAAGAGAGCATGACACAGCTCAGGGTAGGTTATTACCCCTTGACTGGGGCTAGACACTCTCATGCCTAGAGTTGTCTCTTAATTTGACTGCAGATGGGTAGAGAATCAGTGGCCTGTACGCATGGTCGGACGTCTGTTGCGCGGGTTCAGATGGCATTTCAGAGGCACCATCCTTGGGTGACCAGATGTCCCGGTTTTTCCAGGACTGTCCCGTTATTTGGTGCTCTGTCCCCCTTTCTCAAAATTATATTCCCATTGGAAACTGCAGTGGTGCTGGTTTTTTGTAGTAGGTTTTCACAGCAGGTAGGCAGGAATGCAAAATCTTGCACAGAAGAAATGCTGCATTTTACAACTAAAGTGTTAGTTTGTGATCAATTAATTATAATGTGTTGATTTGAACAGTAACATTTAAACACCCTTCTCCTCCAAACACTACTGAAGTGCAGTGCCATAACAGCCACTTTCAAGAGTTAGTCCTACGTTTATGTTAGTTGCCCTGTCCCAGTTTTTTGCTCTTTAAATCTGGTCACCCTACCTACACCATCCTCTCTCCGAGAAGTGGTCGGATGCAGGGTCCCGCCAGCAACGCGTGTGTACTTGCTGCCTCGGCTTTCCAGTCCACCCCTGCTTCGGCCTCCAGTGATCCCCATCCCGCACGTCGTGCATGAGCTAACTTGGCACACGACATAATCCTTTAGAGAGCAGATCCCAAGGGAAGTGAGCTGTCAGCCACTAACATCCGTGTCAGCTTCGCTGCAGCCTGTGTGCGGTCCGCCCACTGAACGCGCACGCGCGCCAAGCACGGCGCCTGGAGCTGGCCGTGGTCCTGAATTCCACTTTCACGGCATGTTATGTGTGCATAGGCGAGTGGATATTTTTTTACTGGATAAGTGAAGGGGACATTTCTCTCCACAGTCTTACAATGTCGTTGTTTCAGCACAATGAACCATGCCGACAACATCCCAAAAGGAGGTACCCACGAGGAGGAAAATGCATCTCTGATGCTCGGATAGGTTTAACAAAGTCATGTTTAAAATGAAACTTCATTGACATAGGACATTCGTGTCGTGGCTTTTGCTCTGACCCACTGAAGTTAAAAGGGGCGCTTCGTCGGGGATACATTTGATAACTGCAGTTTTGGCGGGAGCTTTAGTGCGTCCCCGCGCCTCCAGGGGAGGGCGCGGTCGGACGGGGGTGGGAGGGTCAGCGCAGAAGGGTGGGGTGATTTGTAAGCAGGACAGGAGGTTGTGCGTTGTGCACTTTTCTCCTGACATATGCTTCTTATTGTTCGCTTATACAATGACGTACAGTTTTTTATTTTTTATGTTACGGTATTTCAATTCCATAGCTGGTTATCTTCGGGCATACCATGACAGGGGATGTCTTTGGCAGGTCGTGCCACGTGACCGCGTCATTTCTTGTCACAGGCTTGGGGCGCACACTCTAAACCTCCTGCCCACTCGTTCATCTCTAGCGAGCCACACCAGAGCCATCAATCCCTCAGCTTTTCAGCGGGTCTCAAAGACTGATTTACGCCCGACTACTGCAAGCAGAGTTTTTTTTTTAATTTATTTCTTTTTTATAGACCAGAAAGGCTCACGACTTCTCGGTCTGCGGTGGCAGGTGAGAGATGTGAGCAGCAATTTTCCATATATTCTTCGATCCCTAAATATCCTTTCTGATCACGACTACTCTTTGCGTCCAGCTGCGGGGTTGCTTGGGGGCATAGAAGGGGTAGTCCTTCTAAAGGGGCTGCATTAATCAGGGCACACGTCGAGGGTACACGCCGGTGGACGGAGCCCCCCCCCATTTTTTCAGAGGGCACCTTGATATGCTAATTTTTGGAGACACCACATTCAAATGTTATGCTAATGCCCCCACCCCCCACTTTCTATTTTAGCACTTTACCCCATTAATAAGTATTCAACACAGAATCGACACTACTGAGGCTTGGCGCGCACAGCCAGGACTATGCCACCTGCACATTGTACTACCAGCCAGCAGCCTGCACAGGGCCTCCTGCTCTCCCCACCCTTTGCTGATCACTGCCTAGACAATGAGGATACATAAGGGGCAGTGATATCACGGGGCGTGGTAACTGCAGTCAGGAGGCATAGCTGGCAAGCAGAGCGATGGCAGCAAGTCCCCGAGCGGGCTAGTGGAGAGAGAGCTTATTGTGGGCTAAGGGCAAGAGTGTGGACTACTCTGTTTAAGACTAGGGATAGTCTGTTTTGGGCTACCTGAGACAAACATGAAGATCAGCATTGGGGAGGGGTGGGGTAGTGGGGTCCGTTGGGTGCTTCTCAATTCGGATTACAAATTCAACTATGTTCCCCAATGTTTTAAAAATGTTCCTGTGGTTTAGACCAAATGCTTGCAATGCTGTACAATGTACCCATTATTTTCACTGCAATTCAGGGACGTAGAAATATCCCTGGAGGTGACAGTGTCATGGCAAAACCTATACTCTGGGTTGATAGTGGCGTACACTTAAAAGAGCCACAATTCTTTTTTGACTTATTAAGGAATAATCTCACAACATTTGGCCACAGTGACTTTGTGTAAAATAGCAAAACCTTCCGTGTTGGGGGGCGCATGTTTATCTAACACGTAATTTGGCGGCGGGAGATGTTAGGTGTTGACATACGTGTGCATACACGTAGGCGTCTCCCTGCCGTCAAATTTGCATCATTTGCACGGGGGAGTGCATAACCCGGCGTACCCGCTATTTATTCTGCACATTTGCACTCTGCAATGCAAAGTGAGTAAACGCTGCCTGGCGTGCTCGCATGTGTTCATCGCCCTTGAGAATAAAACCTCAGATGTTTCTATCCAATACGTTTCTTTCTGCATAAGAATAGAGTTAACATCCCTGCGTCTATGTAATGATGCAATGTGCTCAAGTATGACCACCTGCATCTGGGCTATTGAGTGATGTGCTGATGCAACATGTTGTGCCTCCGCAGATCTCTCTGGCTTAGTTCTGATGTTAGACTCACGCTCTGTCCAGCATGTTTTTGCTTTTCTGGTTGCCATGCCGACATAAAAGATGCCGCACGGACATCTTATTGCTTGAGGCACATGTGGTCGAATGTCTCCTATTCTTCTTTGAAACCCAGGAAGACACATTGTATTGACCTGAAGAAGAGAACTGAGTCCTCAAAACGTGTAGTCTCAGCAGGCAAACAATTACCCAAGACCACTCCATTGACAAGGGTGGAGTTTGCTTGCCGAATGCAGTCTGCCAACTTCTAAGAACACCTCGGAATGCATATTAAGTGTGCTTATTAAGTACCTAATGAATTTGTAATACAAATTAGCTTGTTGAATATATTTATACATGATATATTCTTTTGTTTATTCTGACAAGTAAATTATAAATAGATATAGAATTGATTATTGCTAAATTTCAACAAATGTCCTAGAAATTTCAATAGGATTAGAGAGACCAGGAATTTCTTCTTGATTTGAAGAACTCATTGTGCAAGCATGAAATAGGGGACATTAGGAAGGGGGGAGCATAGCTGTGAAGAGATCCAAAGGTGAGGAAGCGACAGGTTATGCATGGGTAGCCAGCCGGCAGAGAGGCATTGGGGAGAGGTTAGGGTAGGGAGTTGGGGGTGCGCATTGGCAAGGTTTAAGACTTTGTCAAGGGGAGCAAAAGAGGAGTCAAGGAAGCCCATGAGATCTGTAAATAGTCAAGGCAGCTTAGCACGAGGACAGATATAAGAGCTTTAGCAGAGCAATGTGTGAAGACAGTGTGGCTCTTACGAAGGCTGGGGAAACTAATCTTGGAAATAGTGGTTGCAGTGTTGATGACGTTTTGGGCTTCCAGATCTCCATCAAAATACTCTCCACGGTTGCATGCCTTCGGGAGGGTGTGAACATGTTTGAGGAAAGGGATAGGGGAAGGGAGAAACGGAGGGCTGCTGGGGATGGAATATAGATAACTTTGGTTTAGGAAAATAAGAGTGTTGGGCAGCAAAGGGCTATCCAGTGACACATGGCAGAGAGGCAGTTGGAAAGTTTTAGGGTTAGGTCTGGGGCAAATGAGGGGATAGGTGAAATAAGACGCCAAAGAAAGAGATGTGTTTAGGGAGGGGGGAGCTGTACAGTGTGAAAAGCCGGGGGCCCAAATCTGGTCCCTGAGGGGCCACTACAGGGAGAGGAGAAGCATCAAAGGTGATTGTGTTCCATGACTAAAGGAACAACAGTCAGAGCGGCAGGAGGCAATCCAGGTGAGAGAATTGGCCTTTATCCGTAAGTTAGAGTGGGTAATAGGAAAGAAGGGTGGTCAACCATCTCCGAATCAGTGGATAGGCCCAAGAGAATGAGGATGGAGAAGTGTTGGGCAATGAGCTGAGGCAAGGAAGTCAGTACCGTGGATGAGTGCCGTCCCAGTGGAATGGTGACTGCAGGAGCTTTAATGAAAGGGGAGACAGATCATTACTGCCTAGGTGGCTAGTTACCCTATTTAAGACCAGGGGGGAGACGGGTCAGTAGTTGGCAGGGCATTTAGTGTCCATAGAGGGCTTCCTGAGGATGAGTAGTACTGTATCTACCTTAAAGATTGTGTGGAAGGGACCAGTGGAGAGGGAGGAGCATAAAGAGAGATCAGGGGATTTGAGCAAATCCTTTGATGATTTGAGAGCTTGAATTATTGCACACAAAAGGGATGGGGGCCCTGAGGATGGGGGCCCTGAGGATGTAAGCCTTGAGTTTGGAAGCCCTGAGGATGGGTGCCCTGAGGATGGGTGCCTTGAGTTTGGAAGCCCTGAGGATGGGTGCCCTGAGGATGGGTGCCCTGAGGATGGGAGCCCTGAGGATGGGAGCCCTGAGGATGGAAGCCCTGAGGATGGGAGCCCTGAGGATGGAAGCCCTGAGGATGGGAGCACTGAGGATGGGAGCACTGAGGATGGGAGCCCTGAGGATGGGAGCCCTGAGGATGGGAGCCCTGAGGATGGAAGCCCTGAGGATGGGAGCCCTGAGGAAGGATGCCCTGTGGATGGGAGCCCTGAGGATGGGAGCCCTGAGGATGGGAGCCTTAAGGATGGGAGCCCTGAGAATGGGAGCCCTGAGGGTGGGGCCCTGAGGATGGAAGCCCTGAGGATGGGGGCCGGTGAAGAGGTTGAGGTGGTAAGCAAGAGCAAAACCTTGAGGAGGCAGTGGGGATCAGCGCACAGATGAGCCCCGTCTCACCGATTTAGGATGTATATATATGCGTCTTAAGGGCAACACAGAACATATTAATGGGAAAGGGTTGACAAAGCCCTATGCTGCCAGGCAGAGGTGGTTATGAACGGAATGGAGAAAGCTCAATGAGAGTAAATTCCCATGACTACCATTGCCCTGATACAGAGAGAGGCGTCCTCCTCTGCTCATGGTTATCTGACCCCGAGATGCCTCTGCTGCCTGCCACCCACTATAGGTCAATTCAGTTCCTCATGTTGACAGGTGCCACCTTGCCTTCTGGGGCCCTCTGATCCAGCAACATCTGTGTTAATAAAGCCCTATGCCACCAGGCAGAGGTGCTCATGAACAGAATGGAGAAAGCTCAATGAGAGTAAATTCCCAGGAACCTCACAGGAATGCTGTAAGGAGGGGGTCGCAGTGAAATCCCACTGCGCGACTGCTGAGAAGAACCTCACACTCCCTATCGTTCCCTTTCACCCAAACCTTTAGTGGGCACCAATGCGCGAGGACCACTCACTGACACGGGAGGTCGTGAAAATACACATTCCATCCACATAACTGTCATGTTCTCTCATTGCTGTTTTTTACTAGTGATATATTGAGGAGATTCGATCCTTCGTCTCATGAAGAAGGCTGTGGAGTCTCCGCGAGACGCGCTGAGACATGAACATGGCCATCTTGTTATCTGAGGATATCTCATGTCAAAGAATATTGAATAGACCTTACTATTCTTTGTTAATGGCCATATTGACCAGAACATACATTAGTGTATTTAATTTATATGAATTATGTTTCTATTTACAACTTTGTGGATGCATTATTTTCGTTAAAAGAAAAAACCTCTTGATGTACTGCTTGGTACATTAGATTTTACTTTTCCGAATGCTGTTTGGTGAATTAAATTCTATTTTCAATGTAACAAGGCATTTATCCTTCCTAATAAATCACTCCAATTTCGATAACTGTTACAGTACAACATCTGTCCAAGATCATTATAAGAGCTAGACAAGGTTTTTCTCCGTCTAAGAGCGTGGCGTTGTCGGCACTGATATACTGTGCACAGGTTTGGTTTACCTAACACTATAGGGTTTAGTGGATATTCTATGCATGCAAGCACCAGGAATAATCTTTGTTTTTTTTTTAAAAACCTTGAATGTTTGTATTTATTTAGAACACAACGTTGAGTGCAATCTCCCCATAATATGAAGGCAGTGAAATATCCCATGGGATTTGCATTTTGACTGGCAGAGAAATGTGAGCTGGCTGGATGTCTGCCCTTTGCAGCATAGCAGTGGCTGGCTTTTGGAGGGAGATTGTTGAATATATCTGGGCTGTAGGAGCGACAGAAGTCCACAAACTTGTGGAACAATCCCGTCCCCTGCACACCGGGTGTCGCTTCTACATTATTTGATGCAACCCAGTGTCAGGGTTTGTTTTTCTCCACCACACCCCACTAATTACCTTAAACTATTTATTAATACTTCTCCAAAAACAGGTGTGCTCTAGGCATATTGGCTATAAGCTTTGAAGATATCTGGGCTACCCACTATGCACCTCTAGGAGTGGGGGAGGTGGTTGTCCAGTGTTGGACTACCATTGCCCTGATACAGAGGCAGGCATTCTCCTCTGGTCATGGTTATCTGACCCGAGAAGGCTCTGCTGCCTGCCACCCACTAGAGTTCAAGTCAGTTCCTCGTGTTGACAGGTGCCACCTTGCCTTCTGGTGCCTTCTGGTGCCTTCTGATCCAGCCACATCTGTGTTGATGCCCTGGAAAGGAGTGGCCTATTGCGTCACCCTCAGAGGGCTATTATGGTGGATCCCTTACAATGGTGAGCTTGCATCCTTCGTTCAGCACAAGGATATAACCCAAGAAGCGTCCTCTGTACGTGCTGTTTCGGACCAGGGGTGCCTTTGTGGTGATTTAAGCTCTAATACCTGGATGCTAGAGTCCCCAGACATCCGCGTCACAGCCTTCCCGATGACTGAGGGGCGACAACGCATCCCATTTGGCTCCAACCGTGAGGTGTACCAGCCCGTGTACTGGACGTGTCTGGAGGTCAATGTTACAGCGTTCTGAACAGCCCATGAGCTTCACCACTTTATTGCATAGATTACACCCCACAGCCCGTGAGCTTCAGCACTTTCATGCATAGGTTATACCGCACTGACAAAGTCATTGTCGTATCACTGAAGAAGTCGAAGAAAATCAATGAGTCCATGTGACCAAAACAATTTCTTCCAGTGAATCATCTCAGTGAAGACTCTTTCCCTCCAGTCAGGAGTTAGTTTCATTCATGCCAGGATCGTCTGCAAGCTGGCCCCAGCCCTGGTACAGGAGTGCCCACCACTGAATCTGACCTTCAGCAAGGATGCCTGATCTCCAGCTCAACCTGAGACTATTCAAAAACTCTTAAACACAATTGTTTGAGTGGAAAGCATGAGTAACAGTCTCCAAGGCTTCTGTAACGGCTATTCACTTTCAATGTTTTTCGTTCTCCACAGCAAGGGTAATATAGCTTAGTGGCAACGCGCTTGTCTTCGAAGCAAAACAACGCAGAGCAACACAGGTTTGAATCCCTGATCTGCGAAACCTCTTTGGTATTAAGCACATTATGAATAACAAATTATGATTATAGTTTTGCTGAATTAAAATTGCCTGATGTTTTTCGATGGAAAAAGGCTATGTTTTTGGAATAATCTGCTAAGAACCAATTAATCAATTGAGGTTTCTTGCAAGCGCTATGCATTAACCATTAACATAGTAGATAGTGAGTGTTCGCCTAAATAGGCAAGAGAGTTCAGGAACGGCTCAGCTCGAGCCTCCCCAAATGCCCCTTGCCTATGCAGGCAAACCTCTCAGGGCAAGCATCCATGCAGGGCTGCAGCAGAGTCTTTTGACCGCAAACATGAGAGTCTTTTAGGGGGCTCTTGGAGGAACTGGGCAGGTTGTCAGTCGGGCACTCGCCTAGACTCTGTGGGATCATGAGTACCCACACCACACACTGTTAAATTGATCTCGTGATGGGAGTCTTCCTTTCCGAACAATGATAATGGAACAATAGTAACTTTGAAGACCCTATTCTTCACATAACATCTCGCCAAACACTGATCGCCCTACTTCTCCCCCTTTGGAGCTCCCTCCTTACCCAGCTTCCCCTCCTCATTAAAGCTCCTTTCCAGAACTTACACACTACTTGTAACCCCCTGGGTGGATCCTCTTTGTAGAGCAATTCAGTGCTTCCCAGCGTGCTTCATAATCCCAAACATGCATGCATAGATGCATGCCTTTATGTAATGCTTGAAACTGCAGTGTTGCCATCTCGAAGGGCTGTAAAACAGTGTTACTACAAGCTAGAAGCAACTAACATAGCCAGGCATTTGCACATTCCACAATTGCACCAGTTGGGAAGCCGCTAAACGTAAAGTTGAATCCATCCCACCAGACTCCGTACTTATTGTCGCCATAATTGTACTTGTATTTCTGTCTCTTTCCAGACTAATGCAATGGCAGCCTATGGAAATGTGACATTTACCAAACTTTGGTAAAAAAATCAGATACTGGCGGTTATAGATTCAGTCGATAGCAGCAAGTCCCGCGTGAATGCCAAATAGGCATCAACTTGCTTTGCTTGTGGTTGGGTTTTGGCTATGGTCTTTTTTTATCATTCTTTGCAGAATGGTCTCCATTACATGTTTGGCGGTGCAGGAAAAGAGTGGAGGTAATTCCGTTATCTCCACCACCGATGGAATTACAGAGTGGTAATTCTGCTGGTTTTTGGAGGTAATTTGGAGGATCAATCTCCAGGAGGTAGATCCTCCACTTTATCTTCACTTTACCTCCAAAGATCAGCAGAATTACCACACGGTAATTCCGCCGGTGGTAATTCTGCCAAACATCCCAATGGGCCATGGACCCATATATGGTAAAATCTCCTGCCTTTGTGTGGAGGTAGTACCTCAGCAAAAGGCAGTGATGTTGGCGGTAATGGTGTTGGCGGTGACGCAGCAAAGGGGGCGGGATGAATCCAGCTTTCAAGGCAGAGAATCATGGAAGCCTTGCTGTTCTCTTCACTTGAATGAAAAAGTTCAGACACCCTCGAGAGCAATCAAACACCCGTGTGGGCAGCACCAACAGGATTAAGGATAATCAAAATCTAATCTACTACCATCCAGTTACTCGCCTGATTTACTCCATACCAAGGCTGACATTTCTGTTCACTTCACTTGGACAGGTTTCATCAAGGGAACTGTGCCCCTGGACCTGGGCATTCCAAGCACCATGGTCCTATGTGCTCCATAAAACAGGGATGTACACCACCTGCCATCACTTGTAATCCCATGGTAAACCCACAGGACCAAGTGGCCGTAACAGTAATTCTGTTTAAGGGTTTAATACCCCCAAACCCCATAGAAAAAGGCTCTGTAAATCAGGCCCACTGTACTTTTTCACTGTTGACTAATATTGAATATCAACAAACAAGCAGCAAAACGAAGGGAAACCTATATGAGGGGCAAAGCAATGTCGTTTTTTCGTTTTTTGTGGGCCACCCAAAATCAGCCGAAAAAAAATCTGCTGAAGAAAATCTGTCTTTTTGTTAGGCGACCTACAAAAATCAGAAAAATCACATAGAACGGGACGGAACGGCAGGCTTATCTCTGCAAGGTCGTAGATCGTTGATTATTTGCAACACATCGAAAATACAATCATTACCCAATGATAAAAGGGACTGTCCAGTCAGGGTTGCATAAAAATATCTACTTTATTATGATTGCAATGGACAGTTCTAGCACACTACAAAATACAACCCACCCTGTAAAGGAACATAGAGGACAGACAGTTTCACGAAGGAAAGGGATGAACTCTCGGTACGGACAGGAGGGTAGTCGCTAAAGCAAACATTTTTAACTGATCAAGGTTATTTGGTTTCAGCACTAAGGGAGCAAAGGGAGCAAGGGGTCGTAAATGTCACTAAGTGCCTTCGGAGAAGGACGAGGGGGACAGAACCACAATGTACCTGGTGCTTGAGATGATCTTGATGCTCAACATCATCGAGTCAGTTCCAGGACGCTTTGCAGCTCCTGCGACAGAATTCAAGACGGGAGACAGCTGCAGGCATCAGGCGGCAGGCAGTTCGCGAAGCAAGGCTGGATGGAAGGCTGCAGGCTGGCCTACACTGTGGCTCAGGGTCAAGAATCATTGCCTCTGTGCTGGTTGGCAGATCTGTAACACTGCTTGAGGCGTCTCTGACAGCTTTAGTGACTGTGGCATAAGAACAGTCAGCGGTTCCGTCGGTTGCAGCGCAAGGGGCTCGACTGGCTAGAAAATGCCCGTTAAGGTGGTCGTCGGCAGGTGCTTGTCGATGCACTCCTCATAGCTTCTTCACTGGGCTTGTGTTGTCCTTTAAGGTGGATGGCCCAAAGCTGAGGAGAGTGCTGTAGGTGTTTGCCTTGTCCTTGGTTTGGTTCAGAGATTCTCTGGCATACTCTGCACTGGCTGGTACCAGTTGTGGAGCTTCAGAAGGGTCCTCTGGATTCGATATCTCCCTCTGTTCTCTGTGAGATGTTTAAGGGAGAGATCTTGCTTCCGTCATGGACGTTCTAGCCTTCTTTCATTGGCAGAAAATGTGAGGCAGACTGTACCTTCAGCCACAGTCCAATGATGAGTTCTTCCTTCTGTTTCTGGTGAAGCCTTAAAATGATCTGCCCAAAAGAGGACCTCGACCCTCTTTTAACGCCAAATGGACCACAAGGATTGGTGTAGGCTAAGCCTACCTTAATGAACCCATCGTGGGTCCCCACAACAATCTGCTGTATGCATGAGGTCATAACCAGAGTACTTTGCAAAGGAAAAGGTAAAGGGGTGAAAACATGTAATACGTAGTCCCATCTTCAAGTCTGTTGGGGATAAAAGGGTCTCTCTGGTCAATTGAGCTCTCTGTGGTTCCTGATTAAAGTGGCAGGTCTCCCTTGAAGCAGCAGCAAGACCAGACTTTCTGGTGCCATCATTCCACATACTGGTACCTTCTAAATGGGGTCCCCTGCAGGAATGACTTCTGTAATACACGCAGACCCAAGAATGGCATTTCACTGTCAATAAGATCCCTTGTCCAGGATTCAAAGTTAACACAAAATGTTCATCAAAGGAAAAAGGTATTGAACCAGCTCTTGATGTCAGAACAAAAATGTAAACATGTAATCACGGTGGTGAAGTTTTTGACGGAGGTCCTGCCAGAGATTGGAACTGTGAAAAAAAACATTTTTTTAACTGTAAACTGTAAAATTGTAAACTATAAAATTGTAAACTGTAAATCATACTTTCCTTTTTATTCTATTTTGCTAAAAAAAGTGTTGACTCAATTTTATAGCAAACAAAAAAAAATACACAATTCTTTAGGACTTCCTCAGTTCAACTTTAGTTACAACTGGAGATTGGTATATTTGTCAGAAAGCTTTCTTTGTGTTACTGCTTCCATTTCAACAACCACACTTCTGCTGTTGGTACTTTGAGAATAATCAACTTTATCCCACAGTATGTTACTGTTTCAGACCCCTTCAATGTGACATCTGCTGACAACGTAGCAGTTATCAGCTCACGTAATTACCCAGAAGCTTTGGTGGCTCTCTCTCAGCTTCAGGTTATAATAATATACTTGTAACTTAGGCCACTTGACTGTTAACAACTTCACAGTGTTGTTGGATAGCTCCTTGACTCTTGGCAAGGCTGGTTTCACTATAAAAAGGGAGTGCCGTTTGGCTTGGGTAGTGCTTGTTCTTCTCTTCAACAGTTTAGATTCTTTACTTTGTAGAAATTGAAAGAATGTCACTTTTAGATACAGTATAGGATTCAGTCTTTCAGGTGAAAACAGAACTGGGTCTACGCAACCTCTCTTTAAAGTAGATTTCAAGGTTTAAATGACTTTAGCTTCTCACGCTAGTGTTAAACCATTCACGGTATACGCACATGCTACATTTCCATTGTTAGCAAGACTTCTGATATAACCAACAGCTTTCACTCGCATAAAGTAATACGCAAATCAGTTAGGAGCTGGCTACAGTTACAGGCAAGGCTTGCATAGTTTATTTTAACGCTGTGCTTCACTCACCGGCTTCATAAACACTGATCTTGCAGGCCGCACTGCTTTCCTGACTTTCTCTAGCACTTCTACTGCTTCTGGCACCCTTCTCTTGCACGGGTGTCTTTGATACAGCCACTTTATTTGGGAGTACTTTTTCCTCCCGAGACCCTCGGCTTGCCACTGGGTTCAGGCCTTAGTCTCCTGCACGTTCACAGCTCTGCAATCAGGGCAATCAGGCTCACACGTGGGAAACATAGTCTCTCCTGCATGTCTCCCGCCGCACAGCCTCTGCACTTCAGATTTCGAGAGAGCAGGACTCTCTCAGAACTTGCAGGTGAAATCTGCTGTCTCCATGTTCTGGTGTCCTTCTCATGCTCCTACTTTCTTGTGATTTGCCAGCCTTGTGCTACTTCTCTGCTCCTACTGTTACAGCCAGCCTACCAGCTCACCTTCCAGCTCCTTCTACTCGTCCTTTCCTGAAGGGACCTTTTATGCCTCACAGGTTCAACAATTGTCTTCAGATGTCAGCTATTAGCCTTAATTGCCTGACTACTGCAATGGCTACTAGGCTTAATTGCCTGACTGCTACATCTACATACCTCTTCAGCCTTCTTCGTCTCAGTATCTGTAGGATTCTGGGACTTGTAGTTTCTCTTTACAAAGTTAGGTTTTTCCACTTCCGACTTACTTGCAAGGGTAGATTTAATTTCCTTTAAAATACTGTGTCTTATCCCACAGAATTTCCTCAGCAGCCTGGGCCCTGTCTCCTCCCAAGTGATCCTCCCGCAATACACCACCCCCAGATTTGGGATCGGGAAGCGCCTGCCTTCCCCTACCACCTGGGAGGAGGCTTTAGTCAGGGTTTCTGTGAGGGATCCGCAGGATTCTTCACAGCGCGCACAGACACACATCGTAGTTTAGGATAATGGGTTGGTGCCTGGGATGGCCAATCAGATTCCATGGATAATACGTGCCACCCCAGGATACTCCCAGACACGCCTGTGGCCCCAGTCCTTATGTTCTGAACACTAGCAAGTATACTCCCCAGGGCCTTATTACCACCACTGCTCACAGTGTTGATCCTGAACACCTTTGCTGCATGCAGTAAAAAAAAAAATCCTCCTTGATTTAGGCAACTCACTATTGGGGATGGGGGGTGTTACCGCCGGCACCATTCCTGCCTACATTACTGCCTTTTGCAGAGGGGATACCTCCACGCAAAGGCAGGCAATTATACCAGATTTGAGCTATCTAACCAACATTCATAGGAAGCGGTAGAGCAGGGAGTATTGTTCACGCTCAACTTATCATGAGACCCACGTGTGCATTGTAAAAATACCTTGGCTATCTTGAATTCACTAACCTCTGCCTCCCGGTCACACTAGTCTTCACCTGTGTCTCTTTCTCTGTAATTGCCTTTAACAGATACTCTCTCCTGAAGTGCCCCAGTTTCAAGGTAATGACCCCCACCTTCTTCCTTTCTCGGCAGGACCTCCCTGTCTGTTGCATAATTCATTGGCCCTTCTTCCCTTGGGGGGAGCCTGTTTTTCTGACTGCCAGTCACCCACAGTCTCCTTCTAATGATAGCCACTTTACTCATCTGATGCTGAGCAGGGAGAGGCAGCCCCTTGAACAGGCCAGTGCAAGGCATCATTGCATTACAAAGCATGATCATTAATGCTTCAGGGAATACGTCCTTCACTCGTCTACAGGACATGTCAATCTTTATTCCAAAAATTAGGACCTTCATTGTACTAGAAAACAGCCTTGTTATTATACTACGAAACAGGGCTTTCGTCACATTGCACGCTATTCCCATCGTTGTACCGCAATATGTTGTCCTCGTTGTAGTACAGAATACTGGCCTCAACGTACTGCAGAATAAGGCCCTCTATGTATTACAGAATTTGGCCTTCGTTGACTGTGGAATTTGGCCTCTTGCTGTTGCAGGATCTGGCTGTTATTGCCCTGCATAGGGTACTTAACCGTGCCAGTGGGGAACACCTGTAGCTATTGACAGCAGATAAGGGTCCCACTTGCTCCCTGTCTGCCTGTGTCCTTGCCTGCCCGGTTTCAAGCTCTTGCTTGCTCTCACTCTGTAACCAAACCCATGTCTGTCCCAGGACTTCTTGAATTGTGTTACTGTTCCTTCACTCCCTACCCCCTCGCCCAAAAGGTGGTTTTCCACCCTTTGTGCAAAGAAAGTCCCTCTGTACCGCATGACCTTTGCGCTCTATATCCCCCCTCTTCTCTTCCAGATTATGCAACTCTGTTTATAAGTGCTTGAAATACTTCTGCATTGTCCCCTTTGCTGTATATCACCTATCCTTTCTGGAACAAAAGGTAATGTTCCAGAGGTGGATTCAACACACTTCTGATGTGGCCTTCAGTACTTGGCACAATACTCCCGATGGAGTCTCCAGAACTGGGCACAGTACTCTGGTGGAGCAAACAGAAATGGACACAATACTCCAGATGGGGCCTCAGAACATGCCTCAATACTTCAGGTAGGGCCTCAGAACTGGACACGGTACTTCAGGTGTGACCTCCAGAACTAGACACAGTACTCTACGTGGAGCCCCCAGAACTGGACACAGTACACTGGATAGAGCAAATAGAACTGGACGCAATATTCTGGATAAAGCAAACAGAAATTGACATGGTACTCTGGGTGGGGCCTCCAGAGCTTGCCTCAATACTTCAGGTAGACCCTCAGAAGTAGAAGCAGTACTTCAGGTGTGACCTCCAGAACTAGGCACAATACTGTATGTGTGCCCTCCAGAACATGACACGATACTCCAGGTGGGACCTTCTGACCTGCGCACAATACTCCAAATGTGATCTCCAGTCCTATAAACAATACCAAGATCTGGCTTCCAGGACTGGAAAAGAGCAAAAAACTGGAGAACACTGGCCACACACACACATTCAATAAACTGTTGTGATGTGACTCTAAGTATGGGAGTGAAGGTAGGGAGAAGCTTTGTGGAATGTTAGCTGGTATGTGGAACCTGGGGAACCATGGGGTTCCAAGAAAGGCAGTTAGTGGACTTAGAATAGAGCTAGGTACCAGGATGGATGCTAGTGACCGTCTCTCCCACTTCTAACCTATGTAACCTGTAACCAAGTGTAATGACGCATCGCCTTCCTTTTGTAACTGACTTGGGTCAGTCTGGTTCCTGCTCCTCGTCTCTTACCTGACCCAGACACATCAAAAACCACATGAAGTGTAACTCTACTACGTGCCACATGAGGGGCCCCCATTGCTCGGCAACAAGAAACAGTACCACACACACCACAGGGCTCATGCCCCCCCTCTCCCTTTTCCTGTTGAAGCATTTGCCCAGAATTTCCGAAGAGAAAGTGGGCCATCACCACCACATTATGGGGCACACGTCAGTCACAAAACTCCCTGGGCATGCAGTGCATCCAACACCTGCTGGAAAGTCCTGGGGGGGAGAGGGGAAGGCATGATGAATGCCCGTGAGCAGCCCCTCCTGCTGCTGGAAGCGGGTCTCTTCTGGGAAGCTGGGGCGCGCGCAGGCGTGCTGGCTGAATTCAGTCTTGGGGTTTTGCTATTTCCACTTTAGTTAGCCAATGACGCATCCAATGCAGGGTCTGTGGGGCGGGGGAGGAACCAGATATATAGATGAAAATCCTGGTTTCGAGAGAGGAAGGGCATGCGGGTAGTGTCACCACCCCCTGAAGCAAAGCTATGACAGAAGGAGGGTATCAGGTAATAAAATCATGGCAAAAATGTCGCTGGCAAAAAGATTGCGGCAAAAATGCTGTGGTTTGACCCAGTAAAGCGTACCCTATTATACCATTTAAGGGAAGCCGGGGTGTCCCCCGCATCCTTTACATGATTGTGGTGCAAAACACCTCTGCATTTTTGCTGCGATATTTTGTAATCACGGCCATTTCTGCTGCGATTTTAAGACATGGAACCAGAAGGAGCGACTATCCAGTGTCCTCCCATAGCTACCCTTGGTTTCTGCCACCAACAACTGCGTACAAAATAACACTTTTCTGTGGAAGGGACATTTTTAAACTCACAGAGGATGTGCCCTCTTGGGGCGGTCTCTATTGCGGAGACCCACCTTGCCCCGCTCACAGTACCCCGGTCCATCCTTTTGACTTGCTTTTTGTTGAGGCAAAACAGGTCCAATTTATGTGTCCCTAATCTCCGCCATATATTTGGTCCTAAGCTGATTTGGGGTCTCAATTTTCCATTAAACTGGAGACCATTATTCTGGTATAAACACAGCCAAGCCCACGTGAATTCTCCACTGCATCCTGACTGTCACTTGGTGCAGCAATGTTTCATTTTACACCCCAACAGGCCGTTTAATGTACTAATTCTCAATGGGTGGCTTGTATTTGGAAGCAGACTGATTTGCTAGCCAAGTGTAATCAAGAGAGTGCCGCTAGCTAGCACCTGCTGAGCTTGTGCTGCGGACCCACCTCATCAACCTTGCGGCTCAGAATACAATGGCTCCTGTACTCCTGGCCAGATACCATGCCTTGTGAGGGTTCAAATGTTGTGGGCCAGTATGGGTACCTTAGGCATCCAATATTCCTTGGACACACTCACTTGAAAAATGTTTTTTTGTCACTAAAAAGCAGAGCAATTAACTGTCGGCGCACATTGCATAAATGGAATTAAAACTATATGTTGTGTTGTTATGTTATGCTGTCTTATACCGCGCACTGTTACCATTAGCATGGTCTCCTGGCGCTCACGTGGCTCTGCAAGAAAGAGGGCAGGTGGGTTAGTGAGGGAAGAGTAATAGGATAGGTCCAGAACCAGGAGAAACTGGCGTCTGCGCATGTTAGCTTGCTGATTCGTTGATTGCGTGAACTGGCTTATATCCACAAGGGTAAGGACCAGTGTCTGGGTTATTTGTTGTATGCAAATGTTTTTTTTTTATGTCAGGTGTGTGTTTGTGTGTTTCATGTGTAGTTTGGCTGGTAGTTTTGATTGTGAGTACTGGCTTGTACCTGTAGGGAAAAGGTCCAGTGTCTGGATAATTTGTTGTATGCAAGAGTTTGTTATTTTGGGTGTTTTGTGTGTGTCATTTGTAGTTTGACTGGTAGTTATGGTTGTACACACTGGGTTATGTGTGGGTAAGGGAAGGCCCAGTGTCTGGGATTTGTTGTATGTGAATGTTGCTTATATGTTTGTGTGCAGTTTGGCACCCATAGGGCGTGTATAGTACTTGGGAGGTATGTTGTAAGGAGCAGGAGCAGGGTGGTTAGTACACTAGCTACTCTCAAAGTTCTAGTTCTTCCAAGTATGTCCTCAGAGTTCATCCAGCTGCAACACAATGGCACCCTCCAATTCTTCCAAGCGCAACTTACTGGCCACCAACCCATCCAAGTTCAACAAACTAGCCACGCCCACAAATTCCTCTAAGTGCAATACATTAGCTGCTCCCACAAGCCCCTCTATGTGCAGCAAGGATTAATAGACACAAAGTGTGCTTCTGAGTGGAGATTTTCACGAGCGACCTGTCGTTTAACAGAACAGCCATGCTCTCCTTTTTTTCTTCAAAGCAGACTATTCATAGCACTGAACATATACAAGTTTAAAACTCACAAAACTGAGATCCCAAGGCACAAGCCTAGCCCAAAGAGCTCTGCAGCAACCTCTTCAGAGAAGCTGAATGCAGGGTTCCCAAGGCACCAGCCTGCCCAAAGAGCTCTGCAGCCAAGCAGCAACCTCTTAAGAGAAGCAGAATGAAGGGTTCCCAAGCCACCAGCCGAGCCCAAAAAGCTCTGCAGTCAAGCAGCAATCGATTGAGAGGAGCGGAATGCAGGTTTTCCAAGTCACCAGCCTAGCCCAAAGAGCTCTGCAGTGAAGCAGCAATCTCATGGGAGGAGCAGAAAACAGGGTTTCTAAGTCACCAGCCCAGCCCAAAGTGTTCTGCAGTGAAGCAGCACTCTCCTGGGAAGAGCAGAATACAGGGTTCCCAAGTCACCAGCCTAGCCCAAAGAGCTCTGCAGTGAAGCAACTATCTCTTCAGAGAAGCCGAATACAGGGTTACCAAGCCACCAGCCTAGTCCAAAGAGCTCTGTAGCCAAACAGCAATCTCTTCAGAGGAGGCGAACGCAGTGTTCCCAAGTCACCAGCCTATCACAACCCAAAGAGCTCTGCAGCCAAACAGCAATTTCTTCAGAGAAGCAGAATTCAGGGTTCCCAAGCCACAAGCCTAGCCCAAAGAGCTCTGCAGTCAAGCAGCAATCGATTGAGAGGAGCGAAATGCAGGTTTTCCAAGTCACCAGCCTAGCCCAAAGAGCTCTGCGGTGAAGCAGCAATCTCCTGGGAGGAGCAGAATACAGGGTTCCCAAGTCACCAGCCTAGTCCAACCCAAAGAGCCCTGCAGCCAAACAGTTATCTCCTCAGAGAAGCAGAATGCAGGGTTCCCAAGCCACCAGCCTAGCCCAAAGAGCTCTGCAGCCAAGCAGCCACCTCCTCAGAGAAGCAGAATGCAGGGTTCCCAAGTCACCAGCTTAGCCCAAAGAGCTCTGCAGCCAAACAACAATCTCCTCAGAGAAGCAGAATGCAGGGTTCCCAAGTCACCAGCCTACCCAAAGAGCTCTGCAGTGAAACAGCAAACTCCTGGGAGGAGCAGAATACAGGGTTCCCAAATCACCAGCCTAGCCCAAAGAGCTCTGTAGCCAAACAGCAATCTCTTCAGAGGAGGCGAACGCAGTGTTCCCAAGTCACCAGCCTATCACAACCCAAAGAGCTCTGCAGCCAAACAGCAATTTCTTCAGAGAAGCAGAATTCAGGGTTCCCAAGCCACAAGCCTAGCCCAAAGAGCTCTGCAGTCAAGCAGCAATCGACTGAGAGGAGCGAAATGCAGGTTTTCCAAGTCACCAGCCTAGCCCAAAGAGCTCTGCGGTGAAGCAGCAATCTCCTGGGAGGAGCAGAATACAGGGTTCCCAAGTCACCAGCCTAGTCCAACCCAAAGAGCCCTGCAGCCAAACAGTTATCTCCTCAGAGAAGCAGAATGCAGGGTTCCCAAGCCACCAGCCTAGCCCAAAGAGCTCTGCAGCCAAGCAGCCACCTCCTCAGAGAAGCAGAATGCAGGGTTCCCAAGTCACCAGCTTAGCCCAAAGAGCTCTGCAGCCAAACAACAATCTCCTCAGAGAAGCAGAATGCAGGGTTCCCAAGTCACCAGCCTACCCAAAGAGCTCTGCAGCGAAGCAGCAACCTCTTCAGAGAAGCAGAATGCAGGGTTCCCAAGTCACCAGCCTAGCCCAGAGAGCTCTGCAGCCAAGCAGCAACCTCTTCAGAGAAGCAGAATGCAGGGTTCCCAAGTCACCAGCATAGCCCAAAGAGCTCTGCAGTGAAGCAGCAATCCCCTGGGAGGAGCAGAATACAGGGTTCCCAAGTCACCAGCCTAGCCCGAAGAGCTCTGCAGACAAGCAACAATCTCTTCAGGGAAGCAGAATGCAGGGTTCCCAAGCCACCAGCCTAGCCCAAAGAGCTATGCAGACAGGTAACAATCTCTTCAGAGAAGCAGAATGCAGGGATCCCAAGTCACCAGCCTAGCCCAAAGAGCTCTGCAGTGAAGCAGCGAGGAACAGAATGCAGGGTTCCTAAGTAACCAGCTTGGCCCAAAGAGCTCTGCAGGCAAGCAATAATCTCTTCAGAGAAGCAGAATGCAGGGTTCCCAAGCCACCAGCCTAGCCCAAAGAGCTCAGCAGACAAGCAACAATCTCTTCAGAGAAGCAGAATGCAGGGTTCCCAAGTCACCAGCCTAACCCAAAGAGTTCTGCAGTGAAGCAGCAAGGAGCAGAATGCAGGGTTCCTAAGTAACCAGCCTGACCCTAAGAGCTCTGCAGTGAAGCAGCAATCTCTTCGGAGAAGCAGAATGCAGGGTTCCCAAGCCCCAGTCTAGCCCAAAGAGCTCTGCAGACAAGCAAGAATCTCTTCAGAGAAGCAGAATGCAGGGTTCCCAAGCCACCAGCCTAGCCCAAAGAGCTCTGCAGACAAGCAACAATCTCTTCAGAGAAGCAGAATGCAGGGTTCCCAAGTCACCAGCCTAACCAAAAGAGATCGGCAGTGAAGCAGCAAGGAGCAGAATGCAGGGATCCTAAGTAACGGGCCTGGTCCAAACAGCTCTGCAGCCAAGCAGCAAGGACCAGAATGCATGGATCCCAAGCCACCACCGGCCTAGCCCAAAGAGCTCTGCAGTGAAGCAGCAATCTCCTGGGAGGAGCAGAATACAGGGTTCCCAAGTCACCAGCCTGGCCCAAAGAGCTCTGCAGTAAAGCAGCAATTTCCTGAGAGGAGCAGAATACAGGGTTCCCAAGCCACCGGCCTGTCCCAAAGAGTTCTGCAGCCACGCAACAATCTCCTGAGAGGAGCAGAATGCAGGGAACCCAAGCCACCACCAGCCTAGCCCAAAGAGCTCTGCAGCCACGCAGCAATTCCCTGGGAGGAGCAGAATGCAGGGATCCCAAGCCACCAGCTTAGCCCAAAGAGCTCTGTAGTCAAGCAGCAATCGCTTGTTAGGAGCAGAATGCAGGTTTCCCAAGCCACCAGCCTAGCCCAAAGAGCTCTGCAGCCAAGCAGCAATCTTCTGGAGGAGCAGAATATAGGGTTCCGAAGTCACCAGCCTGGCCCAAAGAGCTCTGCAGCCACGCAGCAATTCCCTGGGAGGAGCAGAATGCAGGGATCCCAAGCCACCAGCTTAGCCCAAAGAGCTCTGTAGTCAAGCAGCAATCGCTTGTTAGGAGCAGAATGCAGGTTTCCCAAGCCACCAGCCTAGCCCAAAGAGCTCTGCAACCAAGCAGCAATCTTCTGGAGGAGCAGAATATAGGGTTCCGAAGTCACCAGCCTGGCCCAAAGAGCTCTGTAGCCAAGCAACAATCTCCTGAGAGGAGCAGAATGCAGGGATCCCAAGCCACCACTAGCCTAGCCCAAAAAAGCTCTGCAGTGAAGCAGCAATCGCTTGAGAAGAGCTGAATGCAGGGTTCCCAAGCCACCAGCCTAGCCCAAAGAGCTATGCAACCAAGCAGCTATCTCATGAGAGGAGTGGAATATAGGGATCCCAAGTCACCAGCCCGGCTCAAAGAGTTGTGCAGTGGCGCACTCCCCATATACATACATAGAAACTAACACTTGCAAATAAATGTCAATGAGCGATGCATCATCTGGGAAGTTAACGCACTCTTTTTATTTCTCTCTCTCTCTCTCTCTCTCTCTCTCTCTCTCTCTCTCTCTCGTCCAATCAGCGCCTTGCCTATCTGTTGTTTTCCATGTCAAGCATGCACCCTCCTGCGGAGTTATTGCATGGACTTCTAACTGAATACAGAACGTGCCGACCCTGCATTTGCATTTGCTTAAGCAGTGAACGCTGCCTGGGGTTCTGCTGGGACTGTAAGCAAAGCTTTAATTGTGTCAAAGGCATCAAAGGGTGTTGCCAATCAGGAAACCAACATAGCCCCTCTTGGGGAAATGGAGGCCACAGAGCAGCACAGGATCCAATGGAATCATTCTGCATTGTGACTTAGATTTGCTATCACTCCAATTCCCCTGACCAGGGGGTTTCTACCTGACCTCTTGAATCACTGCAGGGGCATTGGGAAATGGGAAGTGGGTCGCGAGAGGTGGGTCTTTCCCCCTGTCTGGCTACTCGTAATCAAATAGGCAGGATGAGGTACTCTGAGTTCACCTGCATCAAGTGTCCAAAGGGTTATTCCGGTCCACATGGTTTTTCAAACTTTACACTGCCAGAATCACAGTTGAGAGCTTTCACAGCAGATAATAATAACTTTTAAGGAATCAAGAAACTGTGGGTGTGCCAATTTTAATAGCCATACCACCAAGACCAGCAGTGTAATATCCCAGTTCAACTCTGGGTGCAATTGGTCAAGGCTGGTGGTATTGCTCACCCCGCCCGATCTCGTCTTCTCTTGCATCCCTTGACCAGCCTTCTGTGACTGCAAATCGCCATCCTCACTCTAGCAATCTGTCTGAGATGAGTGCCTTGGCCCCGGAACTTGGAATCACTCGGGTTGGCTGTGGTAGTTGCGAAAGCGTCCATGCCTGTCTTTGTAGAACTGGAAGAAAGGCCCACCTGTGTGTCCCTTCCCTTTTTCCTGTCACAATGGACAGAATGCTAAACACAACATATTGCTTACATCACATGACTTCTTGTTTAGAATGAGACCTTCCTTCTTAAATAAAGGGAGGTGCACTTGGCACAACATCGTTGGTCATAGGTTGTAAGAGGTTCGTGACAGAAATCTCACACACTGGGAAATCACCCCAAAAGTATACAATGCCATGCATGGTGTCCAGCCTAAGAAACCGGCAGAACACTTGGTTTGGGGGTTCGTGTGAACGCATGCACTGCACATTCCCACTCCAGCCAAGGGACAAAGCCAAGCCACACTTAGGTCAGTACTCGGTAGAAATTATTTCACAACTACTTATCTCCGGCTGTGTGTGATAAAATGGCGTTGGGGCGAGGTGTTAGCAATTATTGGTAAACTACAAAATGGCAAGGGGTGGCATTACTCATTTCATAGAAATCCCCTTAGTGCCAGCAGGACGAACCCTGCCATTTGTAAACATTTCTGAATTCTAGGACTTCAGAAATATTGCAATGTTATAATGGAATTTCTTATTTGGAATGTCCTTTTATGTGATGCAATGCTTCTTGTCAGAATAGTGTGTGATTGGTATGCTTGTCTATGAGCAACTCGCCTTCCCATTATAAAGTGAGCCCTCTTAAACTCAGACCTTCTTCAAGTTGCCTGGTTTCCTTTCCACAAAGACCAGTAGAAGTCTTCCAGTGCTGGGACACCAGCATTCTGACTGGACGTGCTTCTTTGGTTGGGCAACACTGAATGAATACTGGCTGAGAATCCATATCTGTCCTCTTAACCAACAGCATCTTGCCTACAGAAGCCTGTCTGAATTTGAAGCTGTCTAGGGCTCTCTTGGAAAAGAAGTGTCATCTCCTGGCTCCACCTTAATGTGCCATTGGCCAGGAGACAACATCAAGATGGGTGTGCCTACAAAGCCTTCTATTTGTAGAGGCCTACTGTGATAAATCAACTTCCAGGGCACCAGTGGTCCAGGGATGAATATTGGTTTCTAAACCATCAATCAGCCTCACACCTCTTATACACCAGAAGGGATCCAAACAGATTGGAAACACAAGTAAAATATAAACCTCCTTGTCCAATTTTGGTTACATGGATGGAATGGCAGGCTTCTCTCTACAAGGTCGTGGATCATTGGTTGGTTGCAACACAGCGAACATACAATTATTACCCAAGGATCAAAGGGACTGTCCAGTCAAGGTTTTATACAAATATCTACTTTATTGTTACAACCGACAATTCTAGCACCTTACAAAATGCAACCCACCCTGAAAAAGAACACAGAGAACAGACAGTTTCAACAAGGAAAGGGATGCGCTCTGGATACTGACAGGAGGATAGTCAGTAAAGCAATCAGTCTTAACTGTTCAAGGTTATTTGGTTTCAGCACCAAGGGAGCAAGGGGATGTAAATGTCACTAAGGGCCTTCGGAGAAGGACCAATGGGACAGAACAACAATGTACCTGGTGCTTGAGATAATCTTGATGCTCGACAGCATTGAGTCAGTTCCAGGACGCCTTGCACCTCCTGCGACAGAGTTCACACAGGAGGCAGCTGCAGGTATCAGGTGGCAGGCAGTTCAGCAACTGAGGCTGGATGGATGGCTGCAGGCTGGCCTACATGGTGGCTCGGGGTCAAGAATTGTGGCTGTGCTGGTCGAGGCATCTCAGACAGCTTTAGTGACTGCAGTGACAACAGTCAGTGGTGCAGCCGGTCACGGTTTGAGGGCTCGACTGCCTCGAAAATGTCCTTAAACGATGGATGCTTGTTGTGGCACTCCTCCTAGCTTCTTCGCTAGGCACGTGTCATCCTTTAAGGTAGACAGCCCAAAGCTGAGGAGAAAGTTTGCAGGAAACTCCTTGTCCTTTGATCAGAGACTCTCTAGCACTTCCCAACTAGGAAGCTTGCTGCAGAACCTAGCAGGGCACGCTGTGTGCTGGCTGCATACCGGATCTGGAGCTGCTGGATGGGTCCTCTGAGGTCAGTATCTCCTTCTGTTCCCTGGGAGATTTTTAGGGGAGGGATCTTGCTTCCCTCTTGGAAATCCTGGCCTTTCTTCACTGGCAGAATCTGTAAGGCAGCCTGTACCTCCAGCCAGGGTCCAAATTAGTCCTTCTTCTTACCAAATAGACCCCAGTGATTGGTGCAGGCTGAGCCTACCTTAATGAACCAATCCTGGGTCCCCACCAACAATCTTCTGTTATGCGTGAGGCCATAACCAGAGTGCTTTGCAAAAGGAAACATTAGGGGTGACAAAATGTACCAAAAGGTCCCACCCATCTTTCTGTCTGTTGCAGATCAAATTGTCTCTCTGGTTAATTGAGCTCTCTGTGGATCCTGATCAAAGTGCAGGTCTCCCTTGAAGTTTGTGGTGAGAACAGACTTTCTGTCTCCATCAACTCATGCTTCTTCCCTCTGAAAGGGGGCCCCCCTGCAGGGGTTGCCTACTGTAAACAGTTGTCCCAGAGATGACATTCACTGCCCTTCATACAGAGGGGTGGGAGCTAGCTTCAAGTTGACACATTGCATATCAAAGAGGTGTTGGTTTCCTGTCCCCTTTTGTCAGTTCATGCGATCAAGCCTCTCGCAGGCCTTTTTCAGTGAACTCTCATCATTATGCGCTGCCACCAGCAGAACGTTGACAATAGACATGGCAGAACCATGGTGCCTTTGATATGAAATTAGGCTGGCCGTGGCAGGTGGCTCCCTACCTGGACTGTAGGCTGTGTCCACCCAGAGTACCCGTGACTATGTGTTTGTTATGCGGCGAGCATAGGAAAATGCTTGCGGTTTAGCCCCACATATTTTCCGAGGTTGATCTCTCATCATTCCATTTCTTTAATAAATATCAAAAAAGCCCAGGCGAGTGCACAACCGCTGTGCGGATGGTCGAATTCCTCACACCTACCTTGCTGAGCACACCGCCTATATGTTGTTTGGCACTCTGGCATCTCGGTGTAGGGCATGAGGAGATCTTCTTCCACTCGTGCTGTTGCCTAGGGCATAATACCCCACACTGGATGTTGTCCTGCTAGCCCAGCACTCTGGAAGCTGCCCAAATGGTGAAACTGGCGCCGTATTACTTTTTATAGCCAGAATTGTGGAAGAAATCCTGCTCGTGCTTGATGAGCTGAAATATGTGTCACTTGGATTGAGGTAGCCCCTTACTCCTTGTGGACAGACTGTGCGCTTTCTGTGTACGTTGCATTAACGCATTGACTGAGACATTGCTGAATCATCAAAAAAGCCTCTGTAAAGGCCCTGAGATCGCATCATCTGTGAATGTCTGGCTTTCCCAAAGACTGCGGCTGCGACAACCTCAAGGCTCTGGAATATGGGGTTCCCATCTTGGTAGAAGACCAAGATAGTCTGTGGAGGTAACTACAAATGAACCTGGCTGCCTTAAAGATTCCTGGTCTCCAGCTTTACCGTCTAGAGTGTTCAGTAGAAACTGTTCACATGCACTGTTCCATCAGCAGGCAGCAAGAGTCAGAGACTCTTTTATTTGCATTTGAAACCCATGTTTGCTATTGTTTTAATAGCAGTTAAGCTTTACTATGCTTATATCTTTTTATGATACATAGTTTTGCAAAATGTATATTGTGTGGTGAATAGCCGTTTATGTATATTTATTATGATACGCTGCTAAACCCATGTTTGTTTTTCTTTCGAGAATACATGAATGTGGTATGCTATAATCCGAGACAGCCCATCCTCCCCTCTGCAGAATGCAGCTTGAGCATTCAGCCTCGCTATTTTTTGGTGAGCCGGGGGCTCTCGTAAAACCCTGGTTTGACATTGGATTAAGAGTTGAGTATGCTGAGGCATCCAGAAGATTAAAGAGTAACACCACTGGAACTTTCTGAACCTCCCTGGTATTTACAGACCGGCACTTCATTTCACAACCCTGCCATGTCTGAGAGCAGTTCCTCACTCACCACTAGACCAGTCCCTGGATAGAGGCGAATCGGACATATTGCCTGTGTATCAACATCTATCGATTGATTGCCAATGGCCTCAGTTTGCCTATTTGACCCCCCTGGCGTCTAACGTTGACTTCTCCAGTTAATTCCCTCAGATACTGAAGCTCTCGGCTGGATCACCAGAATTTAGAAACCAGGCACGTGCTGGCTGAGACTTGAGGGTCCCAGATTTGCCAAGCCACCGCCTTAATCCAGTACTTCGTAACTATTTGGATCAAGTTAGAGGTATCTGACAACCTAATGTTTCGAAAGATATTGAACATCTGGCTTTGGGTCTGATATGATTTCACGCTTTCAGTTTCGCTTTGTTGCCTGCAATGAAAGGATGACTCGTATCCTTTCTGCCTGACTCACAAGCACCGGCGCCTGACCTTTCACCAGCCCTTTCACCAGCCCTAGCAGACTCTCACAGGCACCGGCGCCTGACCTTTCACCAGCCCTAGCAAACTCTCACAGGCACCGGCGCCTGACCTTTCACCAGCACTAGCAAACTCTCACAGGCACCGGCGCCTGACCTTACACCAGCACTAGCAGACTCTCACAGGCACCAGCGCCTGACCTTTCACCAGCACTAGCAAACTCTCACAGGCACCGGCGCCTGACCTTTCACCAGCCCTAGCAAACTCTCACAGGCACCGGCGCCTGACCTTACACCAGCACTAGCAGACTCTCACAGGCACCGGCGCCTGACCTTTCACCAGCACTAGCAAACTCTCACAGGCACCGGCGCCTGACCTTTCACCAGCCCTAGCAAACTCTCACAGGCACCGGCGCCTGACCTTACACCAGCACTAGTAAACTCTCACAGGCACCGGCGCCTGATCTTACACCAGCACTAGCAAACTCTCACAGGCACCGGCGCCTGACCTTTCACCAGCCACTGCAGACTCTCACATGTACCAGCGCCTGACCTTACACCAGCCACTGCAGACTCTCACGGGTACTGGCGCCTGCCCAGATGTCTCCCTTGGCCTATTGCCGCTGCCCCACGGTGTACGGGTGGTGTAGTGGTGCCAAAGACGCTCTAATGTGCAGAGCAACGCAAACCTGCTGGAGGGTTGCACCTGCCTCTGCCTCCTTCTACACTCTCTATACGTGCCTCTGGCAGCATGGCTGGGTACGGCCTTAGGTGGGGCCGTCTCCACACCCCCCGCACCCCTCCTACCTTCCATGGAAGAGGCATTACCTGCTCCCAGGGCGAACCCAGCTCCCTTAAGTGATGCCCATTTTCCCGGCAGATAATAGACTCCTCCGGCCTTGGATTTCTGCAGCATCATCATCACCGGGCGCCTAATGCGAGGAAGCAGCTCAGTCCAGTAATTGCTCCACTTTTTGCTGACACAGCAGCAGCAGGGACCACAGGCAGGCATGGGGTGTACGAGACATTCCGGCACCGGAACAGGGACCACAGGCAGGCATGGGGTGTACGAGACATTCCACCACCAGAGCAGGGACCACAGGCAGGCATGGGGTGTACGAGAGATTCCACCACCAGAGCAGGCACCGCAGCAGGGACCACAGGCAAGCATGGAGTATACGAGAGATTCCACCACCAGAACAGGCACCGGAGCAGGGACCACAGGCAGGCATGGGGTGTACGAGACATTCCGGCACCGGAGCAGGGACCACAGGCCCACATGGGGTGTATGAGAGATTCCACCACAGAGCAGGCACCGGAGCAGGGACCACAGGCAGGCATGGGGTGTACGAGACATTCCGGCACCGGAGCAGGGACCACAGGTAGGCAAGGGGTGTACGAGAGATTCCGGCACCGGAGCAGGGACCACAGGAATGCATGCAGTATACGAGAGATTCCACCACGAGAGCAGGCACCGGAGCAGGGACCACAGGCAGGCATGGGGTGTCCCCGAGAGATTCCACCACAGAGCAGGCAGCGGAGCAGGGACCACAGGCAGGCATGGGGTGTACGAGACATTCCGGCACCGGAGCAGGGTCCACAGGTAGGCATGGGGTGTACGAGAGATTCCGGCACTGGAGCAGGGACCACAGGAATGCATGGAGTATACGAGAGATTCCACCACGAGAGCAGGCACCGGAGCAGGGACCACAGGCAGGCATGGGGTGTCCCTGAGAGATTCCACCACAGAGCAGGCAGCGGAGCAGGGACCGCAGGCAGGCATGGGGCGTACGAGAGATTCCACCACCAGAGCAGGCACCGGAGCAGGGACCACAGGCAGGCATGGGGTATACGAAAGATTCTACCACCAGAGCAGGCACCGAAGCAGGGACCAGACACAGGCATGGAGTGCACAAGAGATTCCACCATCAGAGCAGGCACCAGAGCAGGGACCACAGGCAGGCATGGGGTGCACGAGAGATTCCACCACAGAGCAGGCACCGGAGCAGGGACCGCAGGCAGGCATGGGGCGTACGAGACATTCCGGCACCGGAGCAGGGACCACAGGCACACATGGGGTGTATGAGAGATTCCACCACCGGAGCAGGCACCGGAGCAGGGACCACAGGCAAGCATGGAGTATACGAGAGATTCCACCACCAGAGCAGGCACCGGAGCAAGGTCCACAGGCAGGCATGGGGTGCACGAAAGGTTTCACCACCAGAGCAGGCACCGGAGCAGGGACCACAGGCAGGCATGGAGTGCACGAGAGATTCCACCACCAGAGCAGGCACCGGAGCAGGGACCACAGGCAGGCATGGAGTGCACGAGAGATTCCACCACCAGAGCAGGCACCGGAGCAGGGACCACAAGCAAGCATGGAGTGCACGAGTGATTCCACAACCAGATCAGGCACCGGAGCAGGAACCACAAGCAGGCATGGAGTGCACAAGTCCACCACCAGAGCAGGCACCGGAGCAGGGACGACAGGCAAGCATGGGGTCTACGAGAGATTCCACCACCAGAGCAGGCACCGGAGCAGGGTCCACAGGCAAGCATGGAGTGCACGAGAGATTCCACCAACAGAGCAGGCACCGGAGCAGGGACCACAAGCAAGCTTGGAGTGCACGGGAGATTCCACAACCAGATCAGGCACCGTAGCAGGAACCACAAGCAGGCATGGAGTGCACAAGAGATTCCACCATCAGAGCAGGCACCAGAGCAGGGACAACAGGCAAGCATGGGATCTACGAGAGATTCCACCACCAGAGCAGGCACCGGAGCAGGGACCACAGGCAAGCATGGGGTCTACGAGAGATTCCAACACCAGAGCAGGCACCGGAACAGGGTCCACAGGCAAGCATGGGGTGCACGAGAGATTCCGCCAACAGAGCAGGCATCGGACCCCAGAACAAATAGACAACCATTCTAGGTCTCTGGGTGCTAAAGTGGGACACCTTGAAATTCAGCGCGCCGGCAGCCTGGCTCCAAGAACCTCCCCCCGTAACAGATCTCCCAGAACCACAGGAGAGCACGATGAAACACACTACCCTCCAGAACAACAGCACCCCAGGACGATTACCATGCTTTGCCCCCAGTGCCGGCCGGGAATGTTTTCACTGCAAGTGTCCGAGCGACCGAGCATGGAAGCTTCTGCACTTGAGAACATTTTTTTTTATAATTGGGTTCAAATGGTGCATTTTACAGCACACTTTTTCAATAAGTCGTTAAAAAAGGCCTATACAGTTTACAATCGGTTGTTTAGGCTAACACATACACACAAACCAATAGAGGCAAGGCCACCAACCGTGGAAAGGGCATTTTCCAACACATGTTCATGATGCCTGTGCCCTCAGTATTTGCCAGCATTGCCACTCTGAGGACGTACTCATGTTCGCCGTGCCCACTGTCAATATCGCCACTGCAAAAACAGGCTTCTGTTGGATTTGTCTAATATTGTCACAATTGCCACGGTGCAAACACACTCATGTTGGCTTTGCCCAATAATGGCACAGTATGTACATGGGGTGATGCTAGCTGTGCCAATATATGCCACAAGTCTTGTTTGCAATGTGTTGTTTGCCCTTGCCTGCAGCCGGCTTGCAATATACACAGAGGATGGAATTGCTTGCCCCATAACACTGGCACCAGGCAAACCCGCACCCTGCTCTACATACATGCACACTACACACAATCACCCAATGCATATACACACATATACACATTCACATGAGCACACACACATACAGACATGCTAACACGCATGCATTCACACAGAAACACTCACACAAATACGTAAACATGTGTTAGGTTGAAAACGATCCTGTGACTAGTCTCACAGTGGCAAAGAAGTGTGGGAGCCCCTCTACTGAGAACGAACATGGATCAAATACCCTGTTCTATGCAATTTCTTCCACTCAGGAGGTTCTATAACCACGTTTTAGCTCATTGCAACCTTCACAGAGGAACAATAACAATAACTATTTGCATACCAGTCTGGTCCCACACACTTTGACACTCCAGCATCGAAATGCTAGGCAATTCTCCTCTGAACAAGAGTACCATCAGAAACCACAGCCACATGTCTTGGTCTGCCTCCTCAGTGAGGTGAAGCTGAGCCTCTCTAGGGCATAGTGAGCAAGGGGTCCACGTCTGGATTACCCTGGCTTACTTAGGGTGAAACCAACGTTTTACAAAATTACAAAGGAGCGTGGGAGCCCCTCTACTGAGAACCAACATAGGTCAAATACCCTATTCTATGGAAATTCTTCCACTCAAGAAGGTCTAAGACCACGTTTTAGCTCATTGCAACCTTCACAGAGGAGAAATATCCATTTGCTTATGAGTCTTTGTCCCACCCACAAGGGCAGTCCAGAACCGAAATGCTATGGCAATTCTCCTCCAAACAAGAGCACCATCAGCAACCCCAGACACATGTTTTGGCCTCGGAGTGGATGAAACTGCCCACCCTGGGTCCCTCCCCCATCACGGCCCATAGGAATACATGAACTGAGTGTCCAAATATGCACCCTGATGGGTTTCAACGTCCCACACCTCCCACGCCGCCTGCTGAGATGGGAGCCCTCAGCTCTGCAGGCTCCCACCTGGGACAGCACCACAAATGGGGGCTGGCAGGGCCGTTGCCCCTGCAGGCAGCAGGCAAGCATTCCGTCATGTACAGGTCTCCTGAAATGGAGCACCGTGCTTGAGGCTATAATGAAATCAACGCTCGAGGTGCCTGGTAGCTACCAACTTGTTGCACATCTGCCCTTAGAATGCCGGAAACTAAAGCCGGTTTGCGACTACCTAAGGCAGTTCCCTGACAAGAAGGTCAGGGATCCATTCCTGCGAGCTCGTATGAACCTTCATCCCACGAATGAGGTATGAGCAATTTGTGGATTATCGCAAAGAAATCACTGTCGTCACTGCAAAGACGATTCTAAGGCCGAAACCTTGACACATCTTATCACATCATTCCCGGCACCCAGAGACGCACGAAGAAAACATTTTAGACCTCTTCTGTCGGATTTTCAAATCTCTGCCTCAGAAGCCTGGAGGAGGTCTGCTGCGGGCAAATTCCTGTCTAATATTTTGCTCGAAGCTTGACTTGTCTAATTTGTGTTTATTCGTATGGAACAGTCTTCGTGTGACTTTTTCTCTTTCTCCTTTTCCCTCTAAGGATGATCACTGTAGATACATTTCAGTTTTTTTCTTTACTTTTTATCCGCTACTTTGGATGTAGGATTTAAGATATAGTGATATTGCTAAAAAAATGTTGTTTCAATTTCAATGCAATTAAAATAAATAATAAATAAATTCATAAATAAATAATGAAATCCCCTGCTTAATAGAAGGGACTGCACCCCAACATCGATTAGGTACCGAGCAGCCCTGCTGGGCGCAGAGAAGTGCCCCAATAGCCCCCAGAAGCACAGCACCCCGCAGCAGGCGCCCAGAGCATGCCAATGAACCTTGCCTGCCAAGGGTGCTACATCCGTCTCCTGGAGGCTGCACTTTTTAAGGGCAGTGTTGTTGTTGTTTGTAATGATTTGCCCTGTTGACTTCTGTAAGAGTCATATTTTCTGTGTATCTTTTCAATCTTGATTTAAAAAAAAAAAGTTATTTTTTGCAGTGTTTGAATTGATGGTCAATCTTAGTTGGTTCCCATGAGAACAGGTGTTACACAATTTTAAACATTTCGAGCTTAAAATCAACAACAGCCCCATGTACTCAGCAAGACCCTGACAACCTCAATATCCCCTAGGAGGATCTTTGAACCCCACATGCCACAGCAGTCCCCAAAAACATTGTCACCTATATGGCTGAGGAGGGAAGGAATTGAGCGGAGGCCATTTCATGTAGACCCGAGGCCCAAATCGCCCCAAGTTGAGGAAGCTCTTTGCCCCTGACTGCGGCAAGTCTCCTGAACGCCGTGCGTTTGGAATCGCAATGGGAGCATCTGAGCAGCGAGACTTCACAAACTGCATCTGAACATCATCCTTTGCTCACCAGCACAGCCCAACACAAACAATGAAAACAGACAAAGCTGTATATATGTCTCATGCTGTGCACACATTTTACTGTCATGGTGACTATTCTGACAGACGAAATGAGCATCATACCAAGTAGGCATTGCATGCTCAGAAGGAATTCACATGTGAATTACTGTTACAGACATATTTGATACATTGGTGGTCGTTCTTATGTTCCCAAAAAGCACTTTGTTTTTTTGCAAAGCAGCCAGTATCCAGGGCACCCACATTATCTGACACGTAGCTCTGCCCCTCGATCCAGCCCACACCATGACAATCCCCCACCCCACCTGATACCCCCCGTGCGTGGAGGAGGGTATGGGAGGTGAAGGAGTTCCCCCAGTACATTTTTCCCATTTCCAGCACTGTGGCTGACCTTCCGAAAAGCCAATAGCAAGCCTCCCAGAACCACAGCAGTCCTCACAGTCCTAACACCCCCAGAGGGAGCCTGACGTACCCACATCACTCGCACAATAGGCCTTCCAGAAACACAACATGCCCACAACTGTGTGACAAGAACTTCACCACCTCTGCAATAGGCCACTGAAAACCTCAGCACGTCATAGTGGGCCTTCCAGACCCTGTTCAGCCTCACAGGATGTCCCACAAAATCTCAGTAGTACTCTAGCAAGATTTCCATATGCTCTGTTAATCTTACACTTACCCGCTATCTTGGTGCCGATAGTGCCTCAGGCTCTATCAGCAGAGGGTAATCGTTGAGCCCTTCCACCCTTCCATCGTTACGCCATTCATGGTGTTGGGTCTTCTGGCCTTTGCCAAATCACCACCATAGGTGAAGGTATTAGGAGCATGTATTCTGTTTCTTCCTTCAGCATCCCCACAGAGCTTGCATGCCAGAACCAGAGCACCCCACAAATAACACCCGAAGAGCAGGCATCCAATAACCACGGCACACGTCTCGAAAATTCAGAACCTCTACACGAAGCCTCCCATAACAGCAGGTTCCGCCGACTAGGTCTCCTGGAACATCTGTACCATGGCAGCAGGTCGATGAGAACCCCAAGCCTCCACAGAGCAGTCATCTCCATCACTGGCGCTCCCATAGCAAGCCCCCCACAACCCCAGCACTCCTTTCGCAGATCTCCCACAACCTCAGCGGCATTCATTAGACCTTTGCAGATATGCACGGAAGGGATCCCCAAAGTGCAAACTCAGCTGGGAGGAAAGGAGTGCTGTACAAAGGGGTTGCAAAGAGGGCGTACAAGTGGGGTGCAGGGGTAGCAGTGGATCTCAGTTGGATAAGGTGAGCTGAGGGAGGGGGTGGGCTCCAGACGTGGAGAAAGCATTGAGTGGAGCAACCAGTGCTTGGCCAGATGTTCTTTGAAGAGAAGGGTCTTCAGGGAGTTCCTGAAGTGTGAGATGGAGGGGGCCAGACTTATCTGTCAAAGGAAGCCATCTCCTTGATGGCTGCACCATCATGTCATTGCTTTGGTAATGGTATTACCTGCTGTGCCTAAGGCAGCCCTGTGTGTATTATACTCTCTAATAGTATGATACTCAGATAGCACCATTTAACTCTGATATTTCTAAGATATTTCAGTTGGAGTAGCATTGCACTCTGGTAGCACCATGCAGCTCTAATGGAAAGAAAAATGCTACCTCGTGTACCTGGTTTCTTGCTGCTGATTGTTGTCGTGGGTTCTATGTGCAGGGTGTCGCCTGCTGGACATGGGTTTACTTACGGCGCATTGGGACATATGTTGATCTGCACGCATTCCGCATTGTTGACTGATAGTGAGATCTGTAACCTATGGCTTCTCCTCCAAAGGGATCACATTTCTAGCCCAACGTCAAGGGAGATCTGGAGGTTTACCCCGCCTGACCGAACCCCCTTCTGACCGAAACGTCAGGTCACTTAAAATGATATGACAACACTCCATAATGTACTGTTGAGCCACTATAGCCGCGTGGTATCTGGTCGAGGGAGTATGGGAAAAGGTCTCCGTAGCAGCTCTCAGCTCGTGTCCCCATCCCATTGGCTTGCAGTGATATTGCTTCTCCTTCCTGGAGCATGAGCAAAGTTCTCCCGCACATGGGCAAATCACACAGGTTTACATCTCAGTGTTGGGGGTCCAAATACCCGATCGGCAGTACTTGCACCATTATAAATCAGACTCAGACCTGGACGAACTCTGGCATTTCTTGAGTTCGTAACAGTAACCGGTAGCGAGGCAGTTGCCATAGTGCCTCATTCTGACTGCAAACTTTAGCTAGGCAGTTTCTATGGTGCATCAGTCTGACTGCAGTCTTCTAGGGGCTAAGTGTTAACAGGCTGGCCTGGCTCCTCACCGCAAGCACTAGGACCATGGTCTCAATCTGGTGCCTGCCTTGCAAGTAGAGCAGCACATGGCCTCCTTCTGAAGCAGGGGTCCTCACAGGTGCTAGACTGAGTCATTAAGTAGGGGAGATTGGTAAATCTGGTTTGGGAGACTGCAACCCCCCGCTAACCCTGCAGAGGCTCAATCCAAGTGTAGCGCTAGCTACTCCCAGAGTGAACTTCTCAACAGACAACAGACCTCCAGGCATCAGCCCTTTTAGGGCTGCATACCCAAACCCCTATTCTCTAGAGGCCAGTTTACTTGACACCAGATTCCTTCTCAGAGTCTGTAGTGGAAGAGAGCTCCAAAAGTTTGAACTGGGATGGGGGGGTTGGTCAACACTAAAGCAGATTCCTTCTCACTGATGATCTTTCTCTGGTAAAAAGAGGCCCTCCTTTTCCTTGCAGTGGGAGTAAGGTGTGCCTTCTTTGACAGGTAAGAATCTTCCCCACTTCTAGGCAGACTAATATTCGGGATGCTGGTCGCAGTTAGGCGGGGAAGCCAGGAAATCGTTAGTGGGCATTGAGCAGGGCATCTGTTGGTAGACTCTTGGAATCCAGTTAGCCCTTTTGATATGCTGTGTTATGTTAAGTGGTATTTGCAGAGTGCGTAACTGCCAATGGTATGGACTCGAAGCGCTCATGCTCTCTGGAATACAATTTGATAGTGAAGCACTATATTACATTTTAGCAGTAGAAGTTTACATTAGCAGAGACAGCCTGGGCTTTAGCTTCAGATACATTATATAATAAAGATATGTGCTTGGGGTGGGCTGTGTTTTTTTTCAGTGACGTAACACAAAATATGGGGGCCCCACTGCGGAACATGGTGAGGCGCCCCCTCCCGCCCAAGCTCAGCAACAAAAACTTGGGCCGCACCATCATCCTTGCCAACCTGGAACACCACACACGCACAATGCACACGATGATCATGCTGTTGCAGGGGCACGTCGCGCACGGCACTAGGTGAAAAATGCAAGTATGTGTTTTAATCAAACTTTAAATCTTTCACCTAGTGTAGAAACAAGGGGGCTGTGCCTGGCTCCTGAGACCTGAGACTAACTGTACTAGCCAAGTCTGTGTGTGGCCAGTAATAGAACGTAAAGTAATGATAGCATTAGAAAATATGTGCATGGTGGCTCTGTCAGTATATGCCAGTATCCTCATGTACAAACATTCTCTGGTTGGGGTTGCCATTAATGCCAGTAAAGATTGCTGGCCACAGGAAGAAAATATGTTCTTGCTAGTGCAAAAATGCTTACCCAACCCCTGCACCACCGTGTAAGACTACTCTTTATGTTGACTTTGACCTCCATTCCAATAAAACATGCAATGCTGCAGCAAATAACCATTTCCTTGTTTGGCTGCACAAATGCCCCCACCCACCATGTAAGAACACTCGTCATGTTGACTTTGCCCTTAACACAAGTAAAACATGCAATGCCACAGTAAGAAAACATTTACTTGCTGTCTACACAAGTGCCTGCACCCTCCCCATTTAAGAGGACACATCACATTGGCCTTCCCGCATGTGTGATAAAATAATGCCATGCCACTGAATGCAAATGTCCAGTCACGCTGTCCCATTGTGCTATAAACAACCCACCCCAAACCTCCTCCAATTTCATTATGTTGGCTATGCCCAAACGTAGAAGTAAAATATGTAAGAATATGTCCATGCTCCAATGCCCTTTTTCCTGGGCCCCAGCTGTACATGCACACATTCATAACCATTCACCCACCAGCCACTCATCCAGTGGCCACTGGTGAATATTTTAATTGGAGGGGCACAAACATTTTCCACAAATATGCCAGAGCGACCGAGCGTAGTGAACCAAACAAAGGGAGTTCAGGGAGGGGCAAGGGTGTCTCCCCCCACCAGCTCCCCTTCATCCCCTGTTCACCCCCATTGTCCCCCAGAGAAAATGTTTTGAATAATGGGCTAAAATGGTGCCTTATACGGCACACTTTCTTAAATCTTAAAAAAAATGGTAAGAGGCCAGGCAGTTTGCAATTGGTTTTGTAGGGTAAACCCAATCCAAAAATCTAATAGATGCAACTCACCAACAGTGCACAGGAGCATTTCCCAATGCATTTTCATGATGCCTTTACTCACAAAATACTCCAGTATAAAACATTTTCACGCTGGCTGTGTCCATACATGTCCATAATAGGGGCACAAATATGTAGCAGTATTCCCTTTTAAGGATATACTCGGGTTTGCTTTAAGTATAATGCCAATAGTTATACTATGAGAAACCATGTCCAGACTGGCTCTGCCATTATATGGCAGTATCCCCACTTAAGGACATACTCCTGTTGGCATTCCCATTAAAAATGCTTTGCCACAATAAGAAAACGTGTCCAAACTGACTGCACCAAAACGCCAACCTAGCAACATAACATGTATCACTTTATCATAGATGCCCAAAAATAAATGCCATGCCACAGTAAGACATAGCTAGACTGGCTGCACCAAAATGCCAGTCTAGCCACGCAAAAACACACCATGCTTGCTTTACCATAATGCCCAGTAGAAAATTGCATTTCACAGTAAAGGATGATTAGACTGGCTGAACTCAAATGACAGTCTATCCATATAATAACAATTGTTATGCTTGTTTTATTATAAATGCCCATTAAAAAATGTCATGCCATATCACAAAATGGGTAGACTGGTTCCCCCAAAATGCCAGTCTAGCCTCATTTCACAAAACATGCTTGCTTTGTCACGGATATATACACCCTTAGCCCCATCTGCCAAAATCGGCTCCTCGCTACCGCCCCAGCACAAATACACTCATTCGCACGCGCATCCAGCCATTCATATATCATACACTCCTCACTCCCACATTACATAATCCATAACACACCCTTGCATGCACGCATCAAAATGCAGCACACGCAAACACACACACATGCACACACTTACAATGTTTTCTTTCTTACCTATTCTGGACCCGAATCCCTGGTCCCAGAGGAAGGCCTCTGCTCCACTCTGGCAGCTGGCTCCCGCACTCCAGCCTCCACCCTGCAGACAGGAACCTGGATGCAGGGAGAGTTTCCGGGTTTCCATTGTGAGCAGGGGGGCCGGAGCGCCGGGCCTGGCCTTGCAACTGGAAATCTTCTGTTTGAATTATTTCATTTCTTTGCAAACCTGGAGTTCAGAATTGTAGGGTTTGGGTTCTGTTGCTGCCACCCTCCCCAATGCGCGTAGTAAAACTATTTATTCACTCTTGCTTCTGACTCAAAGGCCCTCCCAGAGATATATAAAAAGGAAGTATGGGATTTTGTCAAACTGTATATCCAGGAAAATAGGTTGGCATTTTGCTCTTGTCAGGGGTGTTGCTAGGTTTGGAAAAGATCCGGGGCTCCGCTAATGTCGGGACTGTGAGGATTCGGGGCTAGCTGTAGCCTTTTGGTTGCAGCCCCTGAGCTTCTATCCCGGGCTACAACCAAAAGACCCGGGGCTATAGCCCTCTCGCCCCGCACCTAGCAACGCCTCTGGCTCTTGTGCTGCTCATGGATTAATTAGCCTCTGATTTTGGGGGGAAGTTGGGTACTGAACAGTGATGCAGAGACTTCAAAGGCAGATTTAAGGAGTGACATAGTTTGCAAAAATGTATGGGGCCTCGTGCAGTGTATCCTGCTGGGCCCATGTGACAAAGGTCCCCTCTTTCTGCAGGCCCACTTACCTGATCATCAAAGGCCACCGATGAAGCCATGAGAAACGAGCCGGCAATGCCTAGGCCCTGTAAAACTTGATCTAGCACGAGAGCGGGATCTGTAGATTAGACGTCGCATAGTTTGGCTATTGGTGAAAGTCTAATTTAGTCAAATGAGTTAGTGAATTTGTAAAGAGTTATTCTTTATCAGCAGAGCTTGCTGATTTGGGCAATATAGTGCCTCGGTTCGAGTATGGCAGCGCTGTAAAAAGGGTGAGGCATTGGATTTCGTGTCACATTCATCTCACCGCCATATCCCGAGTTTGCAGGTGATGGACGTTGTTCCTTCATATTGGGTCTCATTCCAAGTTGGTCGGTACATGGTAAAAGCGCTGGTGTTAATGTTTACCGGGACCTTTACCAGACTGGCCCACTACAACTGTGCTGGTAGGGGCTAAGAGCAGGAGGTAAATCTAACCACTTCCTGCCAAAAACTGCCTTCATTACTAGCACAGCCGGTTATAGTGGCAAAATTCCCCCCATGGAGTCCCACGGGATGGGGATGAACTGACCTTACCGGCACTTGTAATCGTCCGGTTATTCCGGCTGACGAAGTGCTGGTAACGGCAATTCTGGAGGATTTACTGCCGGAATACCGACAAACTTGTATTGAGGCCCGACTGTCGCCTATAAATGCAGGACTTACTAAGAGGGGAACAACCATGTTCTGTAAATGCTGCCTCCCCAGTGGATTCCCATGGGACTCCAAAATGGGGACTAACACTGCTCCTCCCACTACTCACAATTTGGCAGTTTTAACGACAGAACGGGTGACTATACAGGTGAAAGGGTGGGGCAGGATCTCGCTCAGAAATAACACCATACTGCTAATAAGGCAGATCGTTTTTAAGTAGGAGAACAGCACAGATGCATTTATTTATCCATAAAATACTTGTATTAATAGTATTTAGTCAATTCATCTAAAACCATTCCATCTAATACCATTCCTACGACATTTGTCCATCTAAACAAATGTCCATTTAATGCATGTTTTTGTGGGTTAAAGGGTTAATTTTTGTTCAGATGTATTTTAAAGGGTAAAAAACAGGGGTTTGGGGGGGGAACGCCCCCCAAAACAAGAAGAAGAAAAAAATGCATTAGATGGAAATATTTTAGATGGCAAGATTTCGATGGAATGGCATCAGATGCAATGGTTTTAGATGAAATGACCATAAACCGTAGTAATGCATGATCTATACACTGTTTGTTATGCACTGTCCGTTGTAGGCATGCCGCCTTTGAGAAAGGACAGGGAGGACATGACCTGCTGCCTAAGTTAGCCAACTTTGGGATCAGGAAACCAGGGAGAGAATCCCAGCTTCCTCTACTTGACCACATTATGTGATCCTAAGCAACTTACTTTCCTCATTATGCCTTATGCTCCTAAAGTGGGACCACTTAAGCTGTGTTTTTTTCATTCCAGTGTGTGCTATCGATGTCATGGTTTAATAGGATGAAGCGTTGCTCCATATATGGAGCCAAGAAGCCATTTGTGGTGTTCATTGCACATCACAAATGAGTCATCCTGCCCGTAAGAATAATTGTGTTCATTTAGAAAGTGCAACTGAAAGCTAAATTGTATGTCAGCTTATTTATGGCAATGTCGCTTGTGAGCCCTCGTTACAGAAAGGTGAAATAAATTGTATGTTACGTTTAAATGAAATATGTATTTGTATTCTAGGCGTATTTGTAAATAGCCCTAAGCATCAGTACCCAATAATATTCGTTGTGCTCCTAACAATGATTTTTAGTAGCATACCTGATTTTACACAACTAACCAAGTGCGTCCAATTTTCTTTTTTGCAATTGATGCTATATGAAGTTAATTGCTTGACATTTTTCAAATGTGTACTAGATCTGGGTGCTTGGCTAGCTGACCAATGTATTTTTTTCAAGTACATCCATTGTTACCGTAATAACTTATCTGCCATGATTCTGTGCAGGGTTAATTGGTAGGCAGTGTTAGCAATACATGATTCTACCATCAGCAAGTCAGAGTGAGCCAACAGCATGGGCAGGCTCTCAATTCGAACTGGAATTAAAAAGGGAAATTTAACAATCAAACAGTTTGTAGCATTTGTAACAAAAAGGAACAGTTGTCGCACCTAAGACAAATGGGCCTCATTACCAGTTTGGTGGTGCGGGAAAAACGTGTAGGTATTTCCGTTACATCCATTTTTCCGGGACTGCCAAATTACAAGTTTTGGCGGAATTACTCCCAGTGGAATTATGAGTGGTAATTCCACCTATTCCTCGAGGAAAAGTGGAAGATGTACCCCCAGCATGTTGCTGAGGGAGAATCCTCCACCTGTTCAACAAAAATTGGGTGGAATTACCACTCGTAATTCCACCAGTGGCAATTCCGACAAAAATTCCCAATGGAGTCCTAAAGACTACAGAAAATGGGGAATTTACACCTCCTACCGCCACTTGTTATCCTGTGGTAAATCCACAGGACCAAGTGGATGTAACCGTAAATCCTTTTGGTGGTATCTCAGAGGGTTCCCTCCGAAAAACCTCCAAACTCGTAATTCGGTCCAAAATACTTCCCACCCGTCAGGGGCGTTGCTAGGGGGGGGCTAAGGGGGTTATAGCCCCTGATCTTTTGGTTGTAGCCCCGGATAGAATCTCAGGAGCTACAGCCAAAACACTAGCTAGCCCCCAGTCCCAACAGTTCCGACATCAGCTTAGCCCCGGGTCTTTTCCAGACCTAGCAACTCCCCTGCCACCCGTAGCCCCATCCCATCACCTGTCCCACATCCACACCCACCCACTTTAAGAGCTTAGGACAATACGTGTTTTTAGAAAAAAGTTGCATAAAATAGGAGTCAGCATCAATTCTCATTGCAAAGAAACACAAACTCACAGAATGAAAACCGCAGCGTCACAAGTGTAACACCCAATCATAGACACAGTCACCTACACAGTCACAGTTCTTGCTCAGCCGCTGAGAAATTTGGCAACAGCTGTTAAATACACTTCACTCCTCACGGTCAACACACATTCCTTTCTGAGAGGAACAAGCTGGCAATAGTGAGACTTGATGTATCACAAAAATGAAACTATCAGGAAGTGAGTAGTAATCTATCCTCGCGAGTTGAATGATTAAGTATTGCTGCCGCCTTCGCCTGCTTGCTGCATGACAGCAACTGACAGTTAACCGTCAAAGAGGTAACGAGAAACGCCTTTGCAACAGGGTCAGAATCACACAAGATGGAGTCTTTAAGGGCATGACCATTGCTACAAACTCACACAGATCCAAAACGATCAGAAGTTCAGCACATTTTTTCAGGGTACAGCATAAAAATCATGGACGTACAATACACTTTACAACAGGCAATAGAAAGAAAAAGTGACTTGCAGTTGTGACTACTGTACTCCTAGTCCATAGTCCCCATTTTGACATACTGTATGAGCATCCTCACAAGGGGATCGGACTGGAGCCCGTTGCACTGCAAAATATGCACTTCCCCATCAAATTTTAATTCAGGTATGAGGGGAGGCGTGACTGTGCACGCTAACCCTGGCATCACACGTTAGTCTCTCCTTATACGCTCATCAGTAGCAACTGCATATCTATGCATATTTAAATGGGGGGGTGGTGGTTAGGGCGTATGCAGGCATGGGGACTATGGACTAGGAGTACAGTAGTCACTACAGTGAGTAACTGTTTCTTACTCCTACGCCCTGTCCCCTTTCCTCCATACTGTATAGCCGATTCTGACGCAACAGACAGTCTAGGGTGGTGAACCACTAACCAGCCAATTAAGCGACTACATTTCTGAGTACTGCCTCTCCAAAATCTGCATCTTCTCTTGATCTAATATCCACACAGTAATGTCGACAGCAAGCCGACGGAGTAGCCCATGTGGCTGCTTTGCTGATAATTTCCCATGACACATGGCACTAGAAAGCCACTGCTGCTGCTTTCGCTCAGAGTACGAATACCTTCTGATGGAATTTTACCCTGCACTTTAAATGCTTCTGAGACACAAGCCACCATCTATCTAGCAATAGATGCCTAGGATGTCTGCTTCCTCAGAGAGCTAGCTTCCACCAAACTTTACAAACAGAGCTACTGAAAATCAGAATGCTTTTGTCCTGCTTAAATAGAACGTTAAAACTCATCTAACATGCAAACAGTGCAAGACCTTGTTGGGCTGTGATTGTGGATTACGAAAGAACACGGGTATAACTATTTCTTGATTATGTGAAACTCCAATACGACCTTTGGTAAAAACGATGGATGGGTGCGTTAAACTGCCTTATCTCTGTTAAATGTCATATACTCTTCTGATGCTGCCATAGCTTGAATTCCACTGCTTCTGCTTGCTGACATTAATGCCACCAATAAGACCGATTTAAGTGTTAACGTCTTGATATCTACCGAGGCCATCTACTCATATGGTTTATGTTGAGGTGTTGCTAGCACAATGTTCAGATCCCATCTGCATTGGGGTCCTGATCGGTGGAAATAACCTCGACAAACCTTCCAGGTGGCTTTTGACCATTGGATTCTCTGAGGAAAGAATCATATGGTCTGAATTCCTCTATGTCCCTATAGCTGCTAAATTAGTTCTGCACAGATCTACCTGCACACCCGAACAAGCTACATAAGGTGAAAAAGATACTACATTGTCCAGCATACAAGTCAAAGGGTCTTGACCAATAACAAAACCTAGTCCACTCACTCTTACATTGAGATGGAGTGGATTTGTTTCTAGCTTTTTGAACTATATTCAAGTTGTCCTCTGAAAGCTTAAGGTGGGCTAATGCGTATTTCACAGGAACCAAGCTGCCTGCGACAATACATGTGGATTTGGGTGAAGCACGGCACCCTTTGCTAAGATACCATTGCTCTAGAGATCTCCAGTTTCAGAAGGCTCTGGTATGCTATCTATATGGCCATAGCGGGGCTATTAGAATCAAATTGCAATTCTTAGTCATTTTGAATGTGTTCGGAACCCTCTGAATCAGTGGAGTTGGCGGAAACGCATGACAATTCATTTTCACAACCAGTCTGTCTGGAATGCATTGACCTCTGAATTATGAGGCAGATTTGTTGCATTTGGTGTTGTTGCTTGTTGCAAGTAGATCCATCTCCAGAGTGCCCCAAAGTAGGAACAATTTCTGAAGACTCTCCGAAGATATCTCCCATTCGTACGAGATTGCTCTCAGTCTGCTGAGCCTGTCCGCTTCCTTATTATTCTGGCCTACTGAGCTATTCTGAGCTACTTGAAACCATAAACCTTGTTGTAATGCCAATTCCCACATCTGGAAGACTAACAATCACAGACTCGGAGACCTGAATCCACCCTGTTTGTTGACATTGAATATTGTTGTCATGCTGTCCGTCAAGACTACTACCATCCTCCCCTGTATTAGGGGGAGAAAATATTTCAACACGAGAAATATGGCCTTCAATTCAAGGGGCCTCATTACGAGTTCGGTGGTAACCGAGGTGGCAAAACCGCCTGGTTACCGCTGGACTCGTATTACCATTCCGCCTCCGTGATTCCCGGAATTACCGGGGCATTACTGTCACACACCGCTGTCCCTGGCGATTGTGGAAACGTTGGCGATGGAGCGGCCATTAACCTTGCCGTTACGCATTACGTTCTTGTCCGCAGCGGTCTAGTCTTCAGACCGACGAGTTCCTTTTAGCCGGCTCCAACCCGGAAGCAGATGCGTTGCAACCTTCCGCGTCAGGCTTTCGGGTTGAGACGCTGTAGGTCTTTCCTCCGCGGCGCCCTGCCGCTCTTTTCTTTCTCCTTTCTACGAGATTGCACTCTCTTGGCGTACCTTGCTATCTATGGTAGCGCTTCCTGGTTTTCCCTTTACCTCGACTGTCTTTTCACACTCCTCCGAGCAGTCAGTCCTTTTCCGGTTATCCTGCTGGTCTGCATTTAGTTTCTTGTGTCAGCTAACCGGCTACCTGGTTCCGCTACGAGGGGTTTTTATGCCCGCTGGCTTTTTCCCCTAAACCGGTCTGCCCCGGTACGGGGGCCCCCTTGGCCCCGAGTTAGAGGGGCAGGGTGGCTTCCTCTCGAGGCAGACCACATCGACTATCCAGGGAAGAAGCATTGAGAATCCGGAGATTCGGAGTTGCGTCAGACCAGGATACTACAGGTGAGGAGAAGGGCACGAGGGGTACTCAGGAAGGTGGAGTGGAATTGACGGAAATCAAGAGTGAGCTTGACAGTTTGCAACGCCAGGATAAAAGGATGGCCACTTCAGAACAAATACAGGAATTAGTGGCTGCTGTCCAGGCCCTGAATGTGGAACTCCAGAATGTGAAAGCGGATAATGCCGTATTGAGACAGATGGTCTCTACTAGGGATACAAGGGATTCTGACTTACCTCCCATGGCTTTATCCACTGGCAAGTACGATGGTACTCCGAAACGACTAAAGGAATTTTTGGATGCTTGTACCATTTACTTCACCTTTAGACCTCTGTTGTTCCAGAATGATCATACCAAGGTGGGATTTATGGTATCCAACTTAACGGGGAATGCATTAGCCTGGGCTGCCCCGTTGGTGACTAACAATAACCCCGTCATAAGAGATTATGAGGGGTTTCTGTCCTTATTGCGCCAGGCTTTCGAGCAACCAGAGATTACCCATGTTGCTGCGGAAGAACTCCTGGATGTTAACCAAGGTTCTAGAGATATACAGACTTATATATCCACATTTAAACGTTTGGCTACAGAAGCTGGATGGCCAGAACGGGCTCAATACACCATATTTCGTCGAGGTTTGAAGGACGAATTAAAGGACGAACTGGCAAGGATAGCTCGCCCCACCACCCTGTCTGATTTGTTCTCCATTGTTACTCAAATTGACTATCGCCTTAGTGAACGCAAGGCGGAGAGAAAGAAGCAAAGAGCCCCGGCCTCGTTTCTACCGAGTACCCACTCATTGCCCTCCCTACCTGACTCCGAGAACAAGGAAGAACCAATGCAAGTGGGGTCTGCTAGATCTTCCTTGACTCCTGAAGAAAGAAGACGTCGGAGGAATGCTGGCCTTTGTATGTATTGTGCATCAGGCACTCATTTACTACGAAACTGTCCAGAAGTTCCACCTAAGCGGTCGGGAAACGATCAACCTCGGAACTAAAGGGGACGAGTATCCGAGGACAGAGTGCTAGTCCCTATGTCACTGTAACGGTAGCCTCACAAGCCGTCTCGATGGACTCTCGTCTCATGGCAGTTCCCATCCAGTTGGAGACTCCTACAGAGGTTCTTACAACCATGGCTCTGGTAGATTGTGGTGCCGCAGGCATATTCATGGATACCATGTGGGCTCACCAACAAGGCCTCCCTCTGTTACAACGAAAGGAATGTCAGAAAGTAGAGGGAGTTGACGGTTCACCACTCTCGTCAGGACCGATTACCCATTCCACGGAAACCTTGAAGGTCCAGGTGTTCCAGCATTCGGAAGAATTACAATTTGATTTGATACGAGCTGCACATTTCCCTGTGATCCTGGGGATTCCTTGGTTGAGGAGGCATAACCCGCACATCGATTGGGCACAAAACACCTTGGCTTTTTCCTCCCCATACTGCAAACAGTATTGTTTATCCCCTGCTTCAGAGGAAATGGTGCAAGTCCTTACTCCACAAAAGGAAGGAGTACATGAGATCAGTAGGGTGCCTCCGGAATTGGCAGAATTCAAGGAAGTCTTCAAGGATGATCCAATCCTGGATCTACCTCCACATAGGCCGGAGGATTGCGCTATTGAGTTGGTGCCCGATGCCCTGGTGCCGTTCAGCCGCATGTTTTCTCTGTCTCTACTAGAAAAAAGGGCGCTTCGCAGATATTTGGACTCTCATTTGACCAATGGCCTCATTCGTCCTTCCAAATCACCGGCTGGAGCTTCGCTGTTCTTCATACCTAAGAGGGATTCTACTGAGTTAAGGCCCTGCATTGACTATAGAGGGCTAAATAAGGTTACAGTTCGGGACCGATACCCCATGCCTCTTATAACAGATATAGTGGAAGCGGTCCAGGGTGCTACTATCTTCTCTAAGCTGGACCTCCGGAGTGCATATCACCTTCTACGTATAAAGGATGGAGACGAATGGAAGACCGCATTTCGTACTCCGTTTGGTCTCTTTGAGTACCGAGTGATGCCTTTTGGCTTGGTTAACGCTCCTGCCATATTCCAGCGCTTTATGGATCGTCTTTTCTCTGACCTGCTATACCTCAGTGTCATAGTATACTTGGATGACATTCTGGTTTTCTCAAAATCCCCATCTGAACATATGATACATCTCCAGACGGTTTTGCATCGCTTGCAATTACAACATCTATTAGTTAAACCAGAGAAGTGTGTCTTCAAGAAGTCATCCGTTCCGTATTTGGGATACATTCTTTCCCCTGATGGTATCATTATGGATCCAAGGAAGGTATCTGCCATCTTGGACTGGCCCATCCCCACCTCGGTGAAAGAGGTCCAACGGTTTCTGGGCCTGGCCAATTTCTACAGAAAATTCATCAGTCATTTTTCACTGATTGTGTTACCAATAACCTCATTACTTAAGAAGGACGCTAAACCGTTTTTCTGGTCAGAATCAGCGGATCAAGCTTTTGTTGACCTCAAGAAGAGATTCTGTTCTGCACCCATCCTGACTCAACCGGATCAAACCCAACCTTTTATGGTAGAGGCTGACGCCTCTGCAAGCGCTTTGGGTGCTGTACTACTCCAGCAGAAGGACGGGAAGGAACATCCGGTAGCATATCTTTCGAAGACTCTTTCCTCCAGCCAACTGAACTATTCAGTGATAGAAAAAGAACTTTTGGCTCTCAAGGTGGCCTGCGAGGAGTGGAGACACCTGTTGCAAGGCGGAAGGCATCCGTTTACGTTACGCACAGACCATAAGAACCTGAAGATTCTCCGTAACATGGAATGTGTCAATTCAAGGCAAGCCCGCTGGGCACATTTCTTTAGTCAGTATGACTTTATCATCACGTACATTCCTGGCACCCAAAACAGCTTGGCGGATGCTCTGTCTAGAAGCCGGTCTGCGGACAATCATTCCCCCTCAGTTAGCCAACCAATGTTTCCTCGAAACAAGATTGTGGGAATGGTTTCGGCATTTCTGCAGGAGATAAGATCGGTAACCAAACCCGATTTGGCAATCACGGTTCCCGGTGACTTGCAATCCAAGATCCATTGGTCTGAAGGACTTCTATTGGTAGGACAACGTTTGTACGTTCCCTCTAGGTCTTTACAATCTAAAGTCCTAGAATGGGGTCATAATCATGTTACTGCTGGACACAGGGGAGTTCGAGGCACCCTTGAGCTAATCTCTCGATCTTTCTTTTGGCCTCGACTCTCGCATGATGTTAAGCAACACTGTAAAACGTGTGTAGTCTGTGCCCAAAACAAGAACTCCACGCATAAGCCCTATGGGTTGCTTACGCAGCCAGACTTGCCAAACCAGCCATGGTCCCAGATTTCCACTGATTTCATTGTAGATTTGCCCAAATCTCAGGGGAAGACTTGCGTTATGGTAACCATTGATACATTCACCAAGTTAGCACATTTTTCCGCACTACAGGGTGTGCCGTCAGCCTCCGAGATGGCTGAGGTGTTTCTCAGGGATATTTTTAGGCTCCACGGCCTTCCCGATAAGATTATCTCAGACCGAGGAAGTCAATATACTTCAAGGTTCTGGAACGCCCTGTGTACACGGTTAGGAATCGAGAGGGCTTTATCATCAGGTTTTCACCCTCAGACCAACGGACAAACAGAGCGGCTTAATGCCACTCTGGAACAATACCTCAGGTGTTATGTAAACAAGAACCAGGACGATTGGGTTAACCTTCTGTCCACTGCTGAATTTGCATATAACAACACTGTACATTCGGCCACAGGACTGAGTCCTTTTTTTAGTTCCTATGGACATCACCCTCGCAGCATACTTCCTGTTTTTCCTTCTCATACTAACATACCCACCATCGAATCCACTCTTGATCAAATCACCAAAGCCCACGATACTGCATTACAGAGTTTAGCTTTGGCCAGGCGCAGATACAAAGACCATTCTGATCGGGCTCGATTGCCCTGTCCGGAATGGAAGGAGGGCGATTGGGTCTGGCTGTCAACTAGATACTTGCCTAGGTGGGTTCATCCGACCAAACTGACCCCCAGAAATATAGGTCCCTTCAAGATTATCCGGAAGATTAATCCAGTGGCATTTAGATTGCAACTACCTAAGTCCTTGGGCCGGGTACATCCGGTTTTTCACTCATCCCTTCTCAGCCCTGTTGATCCGAACACCCCGATGGGCAAGACTACTGGGCGTTTGAGCAATTTCGATTCAGGACCAGAAGAGTATGAGGTGTCTGCCATCCTTGATTCTAGATACCACAAGGGCAGGCTAGAATACCTGGTGTCATGGAAGAACTATCCTAGTACTGAGGACTCCTGGGAGCCCAGGTCGTACATACATGCATCTAGACTCATCGGGCGCTTTCACCGGACACATCCAGGAAAACCTGGAGGGTTCGGACTGGGAGGGGGATATACTGTCACACACCGCTGTCCCTGGCGATTGTGGAAACGTTGGCGATGGAGCGGCCATTAACCTTGCCGTTACGCATTACGTTCTTGTCCGCAGCGGTCTAGTCTTCAGACCGACGAGTTCCTTTTAGCCGGCTCCAACCCGGAAGCAGATGCGTTGCAACCTTCCGCGTCAGGCTTTCGGGTTGAGACGCTGTAGGTCTTTCCTCCGCGGCGCCCTGCCGCTCTTTTCTTTCTCCTTTCTACGAGATTGCACTCTCTTGGCGTACCTTGCTATCTATGGTAGCGCTTCCTGGTTTTCCCTTTACCTCGACTGTCTTTTCACACTCCTCCGAGCAGTCAGTCCTTTTCCGGTTATCCTGCTGGTCTGCATTTAGTTTCTTGTGTCAGCTAACCGGCTACCTGGTTCCGCTACGAGGGGTTTTTATGCCCGCTGGCTTTTTCCCCTAAACCGGTCTGCCCCGGTACGGGGGCCCCCTTGGCCCCGAGTTAGAGGGGCAGGGTGGCTTCCTCTCGAGGCAGACCACATCGACTATCCAGGGAAGAAGCATTGAGAATCCGGAGATTCGGAGTTGCGTCAGACCAGGATACTACAGGTGAGGAGAAGGGCACGAGGGGTACTCAGGAAGGTGGAGTGGAATTGACGGAAATCAAGAGTGAGCTTGACAATTACAACCCCGGTGACCCGGGAATTCCGGAGGCAGAATGGTGTTAATCCCCACTCCCATTGAGTCCTATAGGACTCAATGGGAACGGGGATCGTGGAAACACCGACACCATCTCGTGATGGTGCAGGTGTTTCCTCGTCCGCCTGCAGGCGGGCGGTGTTAAACCCGCCAGGTCAGACCTGGCGGGTTTGACGCCTCCGCCTGCAGGAATTGTGATCACCCGGCATAGAAACAACGGTGGCGGCGGGTTTACTGCCACCGTTGTTTCCATACCGGGTCGATTGTAATGAGGCCCAAGGTACTTTATATGCATGTCCTTGTGGCTTTTGGACCAAAGTCAGTGAGCCATATGGACTCCTATTTTGGCTCTCCATCTGTCTAAGGATGAATGTGTCATCACTACTATGGTGTATGGAATAGGGCCAAATGGAGCACCATGCATCATGCCGTTCTTCTCCCTTGACCAGAGAAGATCCTTTCTCAGTGACATGGGGATTGAAATCTTGTCCAATTGATTTCCTTTCTCCTCTACCAGGAAGCTCTAGATTTAGTTGTATTCTTCTCATCTTGCGTCTTGCTAGATACACCGTGAGAATACAACTAGCTAATAGACCCAGCCGATGTTGATACCACCAGAGAGTCGTGCAGTTTTTCGATAAGAAATTAGTAATTGCAGCGACGGTATTCTTCTGCCTGTTTGGCACCAGGAATAACTTGGTCTGAATCGTGTCCCAGTGGAATCCTATGAAGGTCAGCTTCTGAGTTGGGATTAGTTTTGACTTTTTCATATTGCTCGAAGCCCCAAGTTGAACAGAATATTCGCCAGATCCTGTAGAGTCTTTATCGCTTTTTCTGGTGACTGCATTCTGATCAGCAAGTCGTCTAAATAAAGGTAGACATGTTGACCCCCCGTTTCGCAAAAAGCTGGCTATTGCATTGTGAAGACTCTGGAGGCTAAATTGAGTCTGAGTGGAAATACACTGCATTGGAAATGCTTCCCGGTTACCGAAAATCTGAGGAATTGACAGTGTAGATGGCAAATTGGCACATGTAAGTCGTGTACTTTAGGTCCAAGGAACACAGCCAGTCCCGGGGACTCTGCAATCTGAGCAGGTATTGCCATCTTGAATCTTTCTAGTGGTAAGGATAGGTTGGCGTACGATAGATCCAACACTGCTCTCAGGCCAGACTGGTTCTTTTTTGGAATCGAGAAGATTCTCAAATAGAATCCCTTGCCTTTGTTGACCAGAGTAACGGCTTCAACCGCTCAGGATTCCATCAGGCTCTCCTCTTCCTTGCAAAGTGTTGGGGAGCGTATGTAGATTAAGGGTTGAGACGATGGGGAAGGGTAGGGAATGTGTAGATGAAATTAGTTGGAAACCACTGAAATTAACCAGAGGTATTTTAAGTGATGACACCACTGCTTCTTGTGCAGAGACAAACTGCCTCCCACTGAGGATTTGTGGGCTTGGATGATGATATCATTGCTTCCTATCTTCAGAGACCGCTGCAGAGGAAAGGGCCAAGAAGAACCCTTTCGGGGTAGTCCTTTGTTGCTTTCGCCTGTGTGTACTAGGTGATCAAACTGGCTGCCTAGTTCTCATCTCTTGGAAGCCTCTGAACCCCCACAAACGACCTTGAGCTGGAGTCAGATTAGGGTTGTCTTTGTGTAGAACTATTTATTGATGGCTTGGTTAAGATAGACATGGATTTAGCTTTTTAGAGCTAGTTTTTGTTTGTATTCATTCATCAATGGATGAATGAGAGGGGTCACTCCACTCAAATGGAATATCAATATTTATTTATTTCACATTGTTTGTAGATTTAGTGGCATCCATCCATGTGGATCTCTTCATATCAACGCCCATGCACATCCCCCTTCTGGCTGTATCAATCTGCCCCAAGGAAGACTCTAACACATCTTGTGCGACCGGCCTTGCTTCTTCCAAGGCATATTTAAAAGCTGCTTGTCTATCAATAGGCAGCTCTTGCGTGAATTCTGCAATTTCTCTCCATAGCTGCTGACCCATGCAGCTAATAACCATCAGCATTTGTTTGGTGATGATGTAGAGCTGTGTTTAAATAAACCTTTTTTCCAAAGGGTTCCAATAGCTTGTCCTCTCCGTTTAAAACTGTAGAGGATGCCGCTGAATTCTCTGAAGAATCTGCAGTGCTGAGTTAAGCAGATAAAGAAGTTGATGGCACCACAGATGAGTGCGTTTAGGGATGTGAGGCAAGAAGATAAGGTAAGATGCGGGTAACATAGATGAGTGGGTTGACCGCTCGCTGCTGCGAACTGTGTGTGATCTGTTGCACAGGTTGCAGGTTGGAATCCCGGCAAGACCTTTCATCCTTCTGAGGTTGATAATTGAGTACTAACTCTGGTTGGCTTCCTCTTCTTCCTCATCTGAGTCCTCATCCTTGCTCTCTAAGAATGTAATATTCGGGACACCAGCTTCCTGGCTTTTGGCTACAACTATTGGTCCATTTGAATCGCTTTCAGTAGGTTGGTTTGCCACATTTTGTACAACCTTTGGCACTACTATAGGTGGTGGAGGCAGAGGAGGAGGGGGAGTGGCGGAGGTGGCGGCAGGACCAGTTCTAGTTTAAATTGAGGTTGTAGCTGTTCCTGTGGCAGCACCTGAATCAGTCCTTAAAATATGTCCAACATCTGAGGTGACTTCATGAGGTTTAGAAATCTCTCAAAAAACATATCTTCGCATGTTGGTGAGCTCTGTACCGAACCATAAGGGGCAATTGCAGTCAGGGTCCACGGTGATGTGACCAGAACCCAAGGAACCTGTCGGGGCTGTTGCATCCATGGATCTGAGTACCTCAATGTATTTGAGGTTGATGTGCATGAGGTGCACCAAGGCATATCGCCTCAGAATCATTAAGCCCTGGCCCTGGCCATGGGTTCTTGGACAGGCATTGTTATCCCCACAACTTGCTATATGGGGGTTCTTGCAGAGCGTTCTGCTGCCTTTTCCAATGGAGATGACTCTACCGAAGATGGCGCCTTAGCAGACGAGGTCGAACATACCATTGAACCTTCTCGTCTTGATGCCATTTTGCATACTTCTAGTTATGATATGATATGATATTTTATTTGTATCGCGCTTGTACACAAGTGTTTCAGAGCGCGACAAGGCAAGGAAGGGGAACAAGGGAGAACACAACACAACATAAAAACGATCTTACTAGGCCCAGTGACATTGAGAATGCGCAAGTGCATGGGAGAGGGGGATGGGGAAAAGTACATGCAAGGGGGAGAGTAGAAAGTGCAGAAGCCGAGGAGCGCAGATAAATAAAATAAATAGAAAATTGAGGCAAACTGTGGTAGTGCAGCAAGCAAGTGGCAAGTGCTGTGTTTAAGGCAGCAGACTGGGTAAATCTGAATAAATGCAGAAAAGAAGAAAAATGGGGGGGGCTGTAAGGGTACAGATACAGTCCCCAGTGCAAGGGGTGGCCAGGAGGCAGTGCAGGAAGGTGGCAGGGTGAGCAGGTACCTGGGCCAGGGGACAGAGTGTGGCCAGGTGCACAGTGCCAAGAGAGCAGATCAGCAGGGGAGAAGGGGAGCGAAGGCAGAAGCAAAGAGGAAGGTTTTGAGATCTACCCCCAGCTTGTTTCTTTGAAAAACGACTGACCCTGAGGGAGTTAGAGGTAGAGGAGCAAAGAGCTCGAGAGGGGAGGTATTTGCGGAGGGATAGCTGAAGGTATTTTGGACCCAGGCCCCAGAAAGCCTTGTGATGAGGTAAACTGGGAATGCATAATAAGAAACTTTGTCCTGCATAGACCCCTAAAGAGGAGGTTTTGATGGACTCTGAAAACACTGCCCGGTTATGTTTGGGACCTTGGAGCAAACTTTGGAAGGCTTGTTGCCTTCGGCTGAAGAGCAAGTAGTCCTAATGCGTAAATGAGCCCCCTCAGGCCAAGGCCGAGTGACATGACCCGAAGCCAACTTGAATCTAGTCATTCTTGAAGGGAGGTCTGAGTATAGGGCATTCACATTGCCAAGACTAGTTGGCACAAAGGAAAAGACCAATAATGGAATGTCCATAGGGGACAGAAGAAGGTGATGTGATCCCTATTCGTCTTAAAATTTAAAAAAAAACAGTTGTGATATGAACAGCAAGGTGGATCACGGGCTCTGAATCTTTGTGGAACATATGGGTATAAGTGCTCTTAGTTGGCAAGGAACGCATGATATTTAACATTAACTCACTAAAGGAACCTATAGAGTACAACAAATAATATGAAATAGCCTGAACTTTTACGGCATAAGGATCTGTGTGTGAATAAGTTACACTTTGTTAGACCTATGAGAAATCATATTATTAGGACCCACTTATATAGATACACTTGTGTTGCTTTTACTTTTGTATTTGTTTTATGTGATATGATAATTGTTATGATTGTTTTTATCAATAATTCTATTGTGTGTGATTAATAAAATTTGAATTGTATGGAAATTAAAAATATGTAATAGTATTGAATGCCAGACAGGATATCCATTTAGATAGGCAATTTGTCTTATTGAACTTCTTTTTGCATAATATAAGTACTTCTCCATAGAGTAAGAAGTTGTGAATCCCCCACTGTGGACAAAGCCGATTTGAGAGTAGTGTGTCTCACAAAAACAGTAAACACTTATTGAATGTGTATAAAATTCAAGGTTCGCATTTTATTTACTCATTGGTGCAAATAAGACAATGTAAGAACATTAAAACAAATGCAAGTTTGACTTGTACATGGCATGCGAGCCCCCTGGTTCCTTGGAGAGTACCAAAAGGAAATGAGAAAAGAAAGGCAAGAAGGAGCCTCTAGTAACAATTTAATATTCCGCATCTAAAAAGTACCAAAGGAAAATGATCTCACAAAATCAATGGTGCTATGGACAGAAGTCAATGTTAAGATTCTATCTGAAATATGGTTGGTCTTGCTCCTAAAGAAAGTTACGAGATTATGTAATGGCTGAAAACATTTGAATCTGTCGATGTTTGGGATGTTGCAGTGTTGCTCTGTAGAAGGCAGTGTGGTCAATACCTCACACCTATGCTGCTGCATAAATCCGTAGAACGGGCTCTTTGAGACGGTTGTGTTTGGCAAATAGGCAAATCAATGTTGTACATTATGAACATGATTTAAAACTGGGAAGTCTTTTTAATTTTAAGAAATGGGATCCATTTTTCATAGATATGTTTATTTATTTATTTATTGTGCATTTGTAAAGCGCTTATACATCAAGTAAATTGTGTTTCAAAGCATCCACAGGGCAGCAGGGAGTGGACATGGGAATGAAAACACATCTGACAATGACTCGTCCTTGTGAGCATTTAGAGCGTGTAAGTGCAGAGAGAGAGAGGGTGGAGGGGGTGAGTGCTAGTTGTTGTTGCCAAGAATATGTGGTTGACAAGCATCTGGTATTCCCCTTCCTAGAACAAACGTTTGAGTATTTCTTTTTTCAGCTTCAATGTTTGTATTAATACTTCAGTTCCTGGCATGTTTTCCATTAGGTATGAGTAGAGTATGATGGATGCATGTTTCTGATATATAATATGATATGGCATTTATAACGTGCCTATACACCAGTGTTTCGAGGCGCGAGATTCACTGTGATTCTATAGCCAAGCAGAAATCTGGCTGTGTACTTGGGCCAATGGCCCACGGCGGCTATCAGTAATTAACACTAAATCACGATCAGATGGCGGCTTTGTAAATTCACAAGAATTTTTTTTATTTTTTTATTCATTTGTATGTGGTTTAAAAAAAAAAACAACCTTTACAAAGTAACTAAAATACATCCGTTGGTACATAAATACATTAATACGGTAGGCTCAGGAGAGGAGTGAAATAAAAAATATATATATAATGTTTTATTTTTCTCTAGAGAACACTTTCTCCAGTTTCTTTCAACGCAGGCGCTATGCTTCCCCCCACATCGTCAGTGCTAGAAACCCGCCTCTGAGCTGCTGGGGACCTTGTCATCAATCTTGGTGCATCAGTGGAGTGCAGGCACCAGGTGGCGTCTAGGCCTGTCAAAATAGGGCTGGCTCAATTATAAAATGGCCACAATGCAGCATGTTGTTTGATTTTGGCTTTCCTAAAGAGGGATCGTATTTTAGAAGAATCCTTTAGTATCTTGCTGAGGTCAGAGTATCATTGTAAACCCTACTTTTCATCCACACCAGGATGCCCAACGTAGCTCCAACATACCAGAAAGCAAAGACCAGTCATTATTCTCAGAGCATAAATCTTATGATAATATGTGCGACCTGTCGGGGGGCGAGGGGACGGGGGGTTGGGGGTCAGAAGGCCCTGATTTGTGGAATGTGCTCCCTGTGCTAATTCATCTGGAAGAAAATGCATCCCTTTTTACTTAAAAGAATCATCAGAGTTTTGAGCACTTATCGAAACAACAACATAGACCTCAGGCAACACACTTCAAATATCAGTGGTACAATTCGCAGCACATTTAATTTTTCAGTACATTTCTAGTATATTTCTCTACTTCTATCTCTCCATTCAACAAAAGAAATTACAATCAAGACCGGGCAAAGGATGGCATTGGTTGGCATGTCCTTGCTGTACATTGATGTTGCTTTCCATGTTTTGTCTGTTTTAAACATGCAGGCCAGCAATCACATCATCATATGAACATGTGCAACAGGAGGTACACAAATAAAATAGCTTTCATTTGATTAATTCCCCTTTGTACGTACAAATACACCACCTGTTTGTCCATTGAAATGGTCTGCTTCTCATGCCTCGCTTATTCGACTCCTTACATTCTGCCAACATTGCAAAGGTCTCTTACATGCTTTAACAGAATGAATGGCTGGAGTTTCTGTTAGACAGTGGGAGGGACTGCCGGTCTAACTGCGCATACGCTTTGCCGCCCGACGGATATAGGATATCCTACATTTTACAAAATATCTGACATCTAAAAAAGGTGAGCTCATCCGTACACAATGCATTCAACTAATTTACTGGAAACCTGTTGGTTACTCTGGGCTAACACAGATCAGAGTTAAAACTCTGCACTGTCAAATCCCAAGCCAAACCTTTCACAGAAATGTCAGCGTGTACAGGTCCTGTTTCTCACGATATTCCTGGGTGAGTATTTTGCCACAGAAGCCCTTGTTGCGCGCGGCGTCACCGAGGTACAGAACAAGAGAGATAAACCATCTTCTAAAATCCTGTGGGCAACTATAGCCTCATTTTCTAAGATGGGTGCCTGTCATATAGTGTGATATCAGGGAGCACACACTTGCCTCTATCTTTAGACCTCAACAAAATATGCCTGGAGGATTGAGAATTTTGATATCCCCCATTTTCACCACGGATAAATAATAGTCTTGAAACTAATCTATGGGGATTAAGATCAGACGTATCTGAACATTAAATAAACCCATTGTGAGAGTGGGGGGTCACATGCTCAGGAGCCCAGTTGAAAAAAAAAAGGTTTGACTTTGGTCAATTTAAAAAATATTAGCCATCTCATATAGTTTCAGATCATTCTGTTAAAACAGCGACCTGGTGTCCTTTGGGAACTGTCTTAGCAGATATCTGAAACGCAGAGCATTCCCTGGTGACGGCGTGCCATAATACCAAGCCAGAATCCTGGTTACCATATAGATGTTTTTATCAGACAACTTTGCAAATAAGTCAAGAGTTTCATTTAGTACAAATGTCTCTTAGATGGAAGTCTGGGGAGGACATGCCTTGCTATCTGCATCTTAAAATATTTGCTGCAAGTCAATTGCATGCATTAACACCATAGGCCTTCCCATTAATGTTGCATGGGCTGTAATTAATAGATCCAGTAGAAGCAGATAAAAGGAAAACCACTGTCTGGGCCACTTGCCAATACCAAACCTCCCCGTAATTACCCAATCGAACACTATCTTTGCCCCTAGGGACTAATAAATTACAAGCAAATTATCTGTAAACCTTTGTGCAACATTACACTTTAGTAGTTTGGACCAAATAACACGCAAGGCCACTCTAATAAAAGCCTTTTTCTCATGCACTCTGCTAACAGCAACAGAAAATTGACTAATCAAGGCCATAACCGGTAGGTTTGGTTATTAACATTCGATTTATTGAGCTAGGAAATCCCTTTACCTGTTGACCTGATATTTCATCGTCATCAAGTACCTTTATAATGTTCATACCTTTCACAACATTTCAATTTGAATCCATAGAAAATGATGTAACAGAGCTTCATTCTGCTCAGTAGACAAATTGGAAAAAGCAATCTTATTCAACACTCCCTCGGCTGTCGATGACTGCGTTAAGGTTTCGGTAATACTCTGTGACATTCTGCAAATGCCTATGCTATGGACTCATTCAGTCTGCTTAGTGACTAGTACCTTGCTTGCTCAGTTTCTTTCAAGTTCTATCACCTAATTGTTTTTTGGTTTGAAAGGGCATAAATGGGCTTCCCTAGTTAATGTATTCGCCCTTAGTCTGGGAACCAGTTGTTTATTACTTTTGTGCAATTGCCTCAAAGATGCACTTTCATCTCTTGGTTGTCGGCAGCCAATTCTTTTCACCTTTTCCTCCACAGCTAAATTATGCAAGTTTGCTATTTCTAAAAGGTATTCTTCAGTTGCTGAACCTGCAGCTGCTTCACCCTATGACTCCAAACTCCAATACGAAGGAAAGTTCTAAAGTCTGTTGTGAAGTGAGCTGACCCCTCAAACCTTCTTTAAAAGGCACATTATGCATTTTACAATTCTCCTGATCAGTGTATCTGTTTCCTGTGCAAACGTACTGTCACGAATCCTTGGATATCGTCACTTCTCCCAGAGGGGGGATCCCCTTCTCATGAGGCCAGGGAGGTGAGGCCACTGCCCGAGCATTTAGGGAGAATGTGTTATGACATTGCTCACCCAACACCCTACACACCTTCATACACCCCAACATCATCCCTAACCAACCCATTTATATGTGTAGGGCCATGGAGTTGAACTCTACTGAGACAAAGAACAGCATAGCCTACTACAGGGAGACTTGTCTGATCAATACTAAGATGAAGGAGAACATAGACTACCTTAAGGAGGTTTGTCTGATAAATACTGAGACGAGGAGGAGGTGCAGAGTAATAAAGAACACCCCATGGAACAAAGATGAACGTTCAAGTCTTGGAGTGTGAAACCAAGTAACCAGTTGTTTAACAATATAAGGGATGAAGGACTAAAGGAAGAGGAGCATGGATTGGGAAGCCCTAAGGAAGAAGAACGTGGCCCGAAACACCACAAGGAGGCAGTCCACAAGGAAGTGTCCTATCCTGTTGGGGAGAACAACTGGTATCAAGCGCGAGAAAGGAAAGCGCAGAACAGTAGCTGGGGAGAAGCAGTGCATGCCAGGACAATGCTGAAGGAGTTCTGTATTCGCCACGAGAAGGTGAAACGAAATCCTGAATCCATGAAGTCACATCAGCATCACAATTGCAGCCGAGATCAGCCCGCGGAGCCTCAGAGGTGCACCCCAAGGCCTGGAAGTCCCGGCAAAGTATCAAAACCCTGGAAGAGGTAAGGGGAGATACGAAAGAGTCGGAGGGGACATACAGGGCAACGCACCGACTAGGGTGGTTCTCCCATGACCCAGTAACAACAAGAAAGTTATTGGGAACAACCAGAGACGGGCTTGTGACCCACACCCATGCAAAAGGAGTAATATAAGCTATCTTCTTCATGGCAGTACAAGGCAGGAGAGTGAACCAGGTCTTCCAGAACCAGACCATAGAGAAACAGGGGTCTGGAACCCTGAAAAAGAGGAGAAATAAAAACTATCTTCCTATGGCAGTAGATGGCAGGAGAGTGAACCATATCTGCCCAAGTCTGAAGAGGGCGACGCCAGGGTCTGGGACCCTAAAAGTAAAGTCTCAAAAGGCCAGGGGAAGCGATTCATTCCCCCTGGTGTTTCGAACTGTGTAACTAAAGTGGGAGAAAGGTCAGGGGAAGGAAGTCATTCCCCCTGGTGTTCGAACTGTGTGACCAAGTGAGAGAGAGGCCAGGGGAAGAGAGTAATTCCCCCTGGTGTTGTGGATTGTGTAACAAAGTGAGAGAAAGGGCAGGTGAAGGGAGTCATGCCCCTGGTGTTGTGAACTCTGTAAGAAAGTGAGAGAAAGGCAAGGGATAGGGGGTCATTCCCCCTGCTGTTGTGAACTGGGAAACCAAGTGTACAAAAATGCCAGGGGAAGAGAGTAATTTTCCCCTGGTGTTGTGAATTGTGCAACCAAGTCTATGAAAAGCCAGGGGAAGGGAGTTATACGCCCTGGTTTTGTGAACTGTGAATGACGATACCAGGAGAAGGGAGACATGCTCCTGGTAACCAAAAAAGAGCAGGGCAGGGGAGTCACGCCCCCTGATTGTGTGAAACTGGAAGGCAAGAGACCAAGAGAAGGGAGTCATTCTCCTGGTAACCCATGACAGGGGAAGGGAGTGATTCCCCCTGGTGTTGTGAACTGTTAAACAAAGTGTCAAAAAAGCCTGCGGAAGGGAGTCACTCCCCCTGGTGTTGTGAACTGTGAACAACGATACCAGGAGAAGGGAGACATGCTCCTGGTAACCAAGAAAGACGAGGTGAAGGGAGTTGCTGCCCTTGGATGTGTGAAACTGGAAGTCAAGAGACCAAGAGAAGGTAGTCATTCTCCTGGAAACCCAGGACAGGGCAAGGGAGTCATTCCACCTGGTGAAGAACTTGCAACCAGAACTGTGCCATCAAGTCCAGGAGGAGAGAGTTGGATATTGGTGCAACCTTTAGTTTAGTTATAAGTGTAAGGGACAGAGATAGGGAAGTTTTGACACTGGACGGAGGACTTTTTAAGCTACGAAGGCATTCTGACAAACCCATTAGTACCTTAGTTGAAGCAGGGAAACCCCTATTAGATATAGGGAAAGGTAGGTTTTCTTTTTTGTTTTATACTGAATAAAAGTCTATAGCAATCACTATGCCACCTGTGTGTCAGTCTCCTCCTTCTGCATCCGTACAATAAATACACAACTGCTGCCTACTGGAATCTCAGCCAGTCCCCCACTGGTCGCCTCTAGCCCCAGTAATCAATGCAATATGCACGCTGCATGACAAAAGAATAGGAACCAATATGAGCCACATGAACACTTGGGTCCATCCCCCTCTCCACACTCCTTCTAATCTGAGACCGGGTGATCCCTTGTATCCTCCCCCATTTGCGTTTATTTTGCAGACAAATTACCCACCTTGGCACTGCCGCGTTGTTGGCTCCTGGTTCACTTGCAGTGATCGCTTGCCGTGAGCTTGGCATGCCACGTACTTCCCCTCTCTGACTTGGAAAATGCTCAGTTTGCCTTTCGAAGCTAGGACCTTCTCAATAAATACCTTGATAATAGTAGTAATAATATGTCTGAGGTGGAAAATGTTTGGGGGACGTCAAGAGTGTGTCTGTCCACAAATAGTGTCTGTGTCTGTGAGAAAAAAAGCTTTAGATCGTAATAACTGTAAAGTCACATCACACATACCCGCACCGTAAAGCTACTCCCCAGTGTGTTCCTTGTTACAATCAGGCTTCAGACCCAGACATGGAACTGAGACAGCTCTCCTCGACCTCAAGATCCAAATGTACGAGGAGAAGGAAAAGGTAAACCAGCAATCTTCCTTCTCCTGGACTTATCTGCCTCCTTCAACCTCGTCGACCACCAAATTCTCACCAAACACCTTACCACAGCCGCAGAATTCTCTGCTAATGCATCTTACTGGGTCATATCCTTCCTCTCCAACTGGACCACCCAAGTCTTTTCCCCATCTTTTTCTCATCAGCCTCATCAGATCCAACACCCATACTCTGTGGAGTCCCTCAAGGCTCTTGTGTGTCACCCACACTATACAATATATTTACAAAGATGCTATTCGAACATCTAGACAACTTGGGTGTCACTAAACTACTGAATGACATGTATCTTGAAATCCAAGCCTGGATGGCCACCAACAATCTTTGTCTCAACAACGATAACGATGATAAGACTGAGTTAAGTCAGTAGCATGGCGTCCTCCACAGCCTACACAAACAAACTGATTTAGCGCTGTAAATCGTACCTATCTAAAAGTAGCTGCCTAAGATTAGCCAGAGCACTCGCATTGACTAAATTAGACCACTGTAATACTCTGTTCCTAGGATCCTCTGAACACAACCTAAATAGACTCCAGGTACTCCAGAACAACTCTCTAAGAGCGGCACTCAGTCTACCCACATCCTGCCGTATCTCTACTCACAGGCACATCGCCAACTGGCTGCCCATTCAAGACCGAATTACACTTCGCACTCTGGCTATCACGCAGAAATGCCTCTCAAACTCAGCCCCTAGATATCTATCTGACAAAATCTGCAAACACCAACCCTCACGCACCACCAGATCCTCTGACTCTCACAACCTGGTGGTTCCAAGGTTCAACCTCAAAACAGCTGAAGGAGCCAGCTTCCCTGCCCAAGCTGCTAAATGTTGAAACTCTATTCCCATCCCTCTCAGACAAGAGCCCTCCTTCCTCACTTCCAAAGCTGGAATTCATAACTGGCTGAGCAACAAGCCCTTACAGTAATCTGCTACCATTTTTAACCACTTGACCATTGTTTATTTATGCCTTGTACAAGACCTCATGTGGTCTGACCCATCTCTAACCAGGATCTTTACGTCTATACCTCCACCATTGTATATATATTGTATATATTTTGCCTCACCATGTATGTAACCTACGTTTTTCAAGTGCCCAGTTATCCCAGGGTTCGGTGCGCGATATAAATAATAAACAAATACAAAAAAATATACAGTCAACTAGTACATATGAGCTGACTTTCTTACTGCAGTGGTGTTATGCAAAGTCTTAAGTGCTGCACCATATACAGAAGGAACCATGAAACACCTCCAGCTCACGCAGACTGATTGCATCGTTAGACGTTGGGTCCACAATAGGATCCAGCCTAAAGTTGCATTGCATTCCCTTTAACCAGCATATATTCCATAACCCCACAACCCTCGTGACTTAGAATGTGGCTAGTCCAGTGTGGTCTCTTTGAGCCTCATAGTGAGAGTTTTGTTGTGCTTTTCCTCATTATCCTTAATGGTTCGAGGAGCCCTCCTTTGTCCCTGGCAGCTATGGGATAACCTATCTAACTTTCTCAGCTAGATCTGGCCATCCGAAGAATACGAGTGCATATAGAATACGAGTGCATGCAGAGTCTAAGGAATTTACTGTATGATGCATGCCTCTCATAGAATACGAGTGCATGCAGAGGCTATGATGCATGCCTCTCATAGAATACGAGTGCATGCAGAGGCTAAGAGAATGAGGAATTTACCGTATGGTGCATGCCTCAATTGGAATACGAGTGCATGCAGAGGCTATGATGCATGCATGAAGAGGCTAAAGGAATGACTGGATTCCGTGTTATCAACCCAAGTGCAGAACATACTCCCCTTCCGTAAGGGAATTTCTCAACCCTCACAATGCAAAGAGAGGGACTGCCCTATGTCACACGTGGTGAGTCGAGGCAAAGAAAACTGAGTTAAGTTCATTCATTAAACTGAAATCCAGCAGGAGGCTTGGAGCTAGTGTAGGTTGCTAGGATGTGAGGCAGTGCACGTGAAATCCAGCAGGAGGGTTGGAGCTAGTGTAGGTTGCTAGGATGTGAGGCTGTGCAAGTGAAATCCAGCAGGAGACTTGGAGCTAGTGTAGGTTGCTAGGATGTGAGGCAGTGCACGTGGAATCCAGCAGAGAGCTTGGAGCTAGTGTAGGTTGCTAGGATGTGAGGCAGTGCAAGTGAAATCCAGCAGGAGGCTTGGAGCTAGTGTAGGTTGCTGGGATTTGAGGCAGTGCACGTGAAATCCAGCAGGAGGCTTGGAGCTAGTGTAGGTTGCTAGGATGTGAGGCAGTGCACGTGAAATCCAGCAGGAGGCTTGGAGCTAGTGTAGGTTGCTAGGATTTGAGGCAGTGCACGTGAAATCCAGCAGGAGGCTTTGAGCTAGTGTAGGTTGCTAGGATGTGAGGCAGTGCACGTGAAATCCAGCAGGAGGGTTGGAGCTAGTGTAGGTTGCTAGGATGTGAGGCTGTGCAAGTGAAATCCAGCAGGAGACTTGGAGCTAGTGTAGGTTGCTAGGATGTGAGGCAGTGCACGTGGAATCCAGCAGAGAGCTTGGAGCTAGTGTAGGTTGCTAGTATGTGAGGCAGTGCAAGTGAAATCCAGCAGGAGGCTTGGAGCTAGTGTAGGTTGCTAGGATGTGAGGCAGTGCACGTGGAATCCAGCAGAGGGCTTGGAGCTAGTGTAGGTTGCTAGGATGTGAGGCAGTGCAAGTGAAATCCAGTAGGAGGCTTGGAGCTAGTGTAGGTTGCTAGGATGTGAGGCAGTGCAAGTGAAATCCAGCAGGAGACTTGGAGCTAGTGTAGGTTGCTAGGATGTGAGGCAGTGCACGTGGAATCCAGCAGAGGGCTTGGAGCTAGTGTATGTTGCTAGGTTGTGAGGCAGTGCAAGTGAAATCCAGCAGGAGGCTTGGAGCTAGTGTAGGTTGCTAGGATGTGAGGCAGTGCACGTGGAATCCAGCAGAGGGCTTGGAGCTAGTGTAGGTTGCTAGGATGTGAGGCAGTGCAAGTGAAATCCAGTAGGAGGCTTGGAGCTAGTGTAGGTTGCTAGGATGTGAGGCAGTGCAAGTGAAATCCAGCAGGAGACTTGGAGCTAGTGTAGGTTGCTAGGATGTGAGGCAGTGCACGTGGAATCCAGCAGAGGGCTTGGAGCTAGTGTATGTTGCTAGGTTGTGAGGCAGTGCAAGTGAAATCCAGCATGAGCCTTGGAGCTAGTGTAGGTTGTTAAGATGTGAGGCAGTGCAAGTGCATTTTTCGGCATTACGTAAATAGAACTTTTTTTAGAAAGCGAATGGGGAAAGACTAAACGTGTGCCATAAAAGGGCACACAAGTTTGGCAATTTGGTCACAAACACCCTCATTTTAATGAGGGCGCAGAAGGATGCTCGTGCACCATTCACCCTTGTTCTCCCACTTCTGCCCCATTCTTCCAAGGATTCGCCGCACGAACATGAACGTCGGTGTTTAAGCCTCGTCTGTGGGGGTTCCTTCCGTCTTTGTACTGAAACGCTAAAGGCTTCTCTGCGGCATCAGCGTTTTGATGCCCGTGGAGAGGGCGAATTCTCGCCGATTGTACTTGCGTCAAAGGCAAGTGCAACCTATACGGCCGCCATGTTTTTTCATAGCAGCTGCCATTACTGATGTGTGCCTGCTCGCATCCACGCTCCATGGATATCCATTGGGATTCCCTGCATGGAGCAGATTTAGGAACAGAGGGGTGGGGTCAGTGGTAGAAGTGTACCGAAAAAAGTAGTCGACTGAGGCCCCCGCAGGGGAAACGGTAATCGGAAATATAGTGCAACATGTAACAAGTGTTGCAGCTGGAGCATTGCAATACCCTGTCACTAGTAACTAAGGCACCTGTTACAACTTTACACTTGCAGAGGGACATGAATGGACAAATCTACTGTATAGAATAGTGAACATGTTCCTAAAAAGTAGAGAAATGGTAAACAGAAAAAAATAAAAGTAATGGAAGACCGTTCCTGGCCGTTCCTGACCGTTCCACTCACTTCGATCACTGGGTGGGGTCTGCCCTGATTCCCACGCCTGGATCTGATCCCTGCCTGAGATGAGGAGAATCTGCTGGTTTTGACTCTGGCCACAGAAGTGGTGTGATTGGAGCCTTTCTGTCCAGTTCCTTGGTAGGACTGGAATTATTGTTTCAGAGTTTCTTCATCAGGTTAAGCCACAAATCAAGGAAGAGATGATGTTTCTCTAGGTGAGCCTCATGCCGTGCCTTTGAAATTGCATAAAAACACAAGGTCGCAATGATCTGATTAAGGGTGGAAAAACCTAATTTGGGACTTTATAATCTGCAACTATGACTATGAGGTTTATGGCTTGGTCATATACTCAGGGTCCGCTGTTAGGAAACTGAACATAGTCCCTATTTGAACACTTGCAACAAATAGCGACAAGAATTGCCCACTGACAACACAATTTGCTGAATAGCACGACAGGGATCCAAGTGGCCTGAGGTTTGTAGGCCTAACCCTGGTTCGCCTGAAAAAAGGATGGGACAATAGGGAAATGTTCCTCTGGCAATCATTTTGTTGTGCACCAAGCCCTCCCATCTTAACACTAATGAAGGATAGCATCACTTTGATGAAGACGGTGCGAACTGTTAGTCCTTTCAGCAGGGTGCACCCGAACACGGCTTCCTACATCTATTTCTAGTTACGGTGCAAGGATGTGGATCCGCAGAGCTTGTGCTGTCTCGCCAAACTGGAAGCAGACGTGCATCTTATTACCTACATCTGGTTGGGAAGCAACAGGCACCTGTTATCTTATGGTTTCCAATTGTACACATCCCTACTCCATCTTCATTCATTTGCTCAACTTCAGAACTTTGAAAGGCAGAGTTCATTATTCCAACCTGGAACCTGCAGGTTACATACACATCTCTGCAGTAGGTGCATTATTCTACTGAGATATCTTACTGCAGAGTTGAATGTGCTGTTTTACTTGGATAGCATTCACAGATGCACAGGATTCAATTTCCTCTTGATAAACGCCCCACCAGACTCACCTGACACTCCGCCCCATTTCCCCTAACCTTTCCCTCCCTTACTGAAACATTTGTAATTATTTTGGGTATGTGTTTTTTTCCCCACGAATCAGCCTGAACCCACCCAAACTCCACCAGAACACGCCTGAAGATGTATGCCTCTTAAAGGAGATTCAGGCAGATTTTACCTGGAAGAAAAAAGGCCACAAACCTACCGGATCCCGCAAACCTACTGGAACATTTTTGGGAGCCACCGGATTACTTTTGAGCAAATCCCCCCGGTCTTAGTTCTGACGCCAATCCTAAACTAAGGCCCATTCTCACTGCAAGGTCCATTCCTTACCATTGTTTATTCTTAATTCTTGTAATGGTTCACTGCATTATGTTTAAGATGCTATGACTTTACTATTGTTTACTATATACCTTAATAAAAAAATTATTAAAATAATAAAATAAAAAAAGCCCATAGCTGCCATGAGGCATATATCCCTGCCCCGAGGCCTACCCGTACTCTGATTCCCATGCCAGGCCCATCTCTGCTCGCAGGCAGATACCAGATCTCTGGCTCAGCTCTGCAAAATGGCCCATCCCTGATCATTGTCCAAATTGCATCATTGATAATGGGGTATAAAACTTCCCTTTTCTCATATGTGACACCCCGCCGCTGCTTAACAGGCCCCCTCATCCTGCTCCATGTGGAGGTCGAGCCACCATTTATACTGCAGGCTCCCCTCTCCCCATGTTTACCTTGAATTATTTTGGCCCTTAGAACCATGGATGTTGCCACAGGGTTTTTGTAGTGGTAATCTCTAAAGTGGTGGGCTGTTCTGGGCAGCAACGGCCATTGGCACCTGCTAATGATCCTCACTCCACAGTGGGACTCCAAGAACAGCAATAATAACAATATCAGGTGTTTATATAACTCTTCATGCCAGATTCACCCCCCCCCACACTTCTTAGCACTGTAATATCATTCCCCTAATGTTATCATACTGAATTCATTGACTTCAGAAGTATTCATGTGTACGTCGCCCCTGCCAGGAAGTGGTGCCCGCCAAGTGAAGGCCCACAGTACAAGGGCCCCTGCCTGGCTGGCACCGTGACTCAAATCGGCCATTTAGGAGTCCATATAGATGTACCTGTCATTTATAAGTCAGATAAATACATAATCGCCTCAAAACTCTATGATGGCTCCCACACTTTCGTTTCCAACATCGAGCGCCTTTGTGGGCACAGGGTGAGACTATTGTAGTGGAGTGCAAGCGAGAAGAGTCCGTCAGAAGTCTCCTGCAAGTGCAGAATTCAGTACCCTGCATTCGGCTGAACCTGATTCGCGGGCACATAGTGCCTGGCGCTTTTTGTCTATTCACTATGAGCAACTCGACCACTGTATGCCCGCTCAAGTCCCGAGACCTTCTCGTCAGCATTTCCCGTTGGTGACTATTTTGGTATATAAACATCTGGCCAGTGTCACCCAACTTAGAAATAAGCACCCTGAGAAGCTCAGGCTCGTTGGCAACAGTCTTGGGTTCTTGAGGCTGTTCTGCTCCATGGGCGAGATCTTCACATCTGTATGGGCTTCAGCGTTGGTTATATTATTTCACACCAATATGATCTGACTGAAGTGATGCAAATTCTTCCCTTAGCCAAGTGCTAAGCTTTCCTCCTGCTGCCTCTCTGCACTGTGCACTCTCTAAGCCTTGGAATGCTGCTCCTCCTGGAATGCTACGGACTCTCTGTGCTTCGTAGGCTAATGCCATGCACTGTGTACACACTACTCGCTGATCTACACACTCTGCCTGCCCCAGGTTACAGCCTGCTTTTCCCACGTTAATGCTATGCATTGTACTACTCGCTGATCTACACACTCTGCCTGCCCCAGGTTACAGCTTGCTTTCCCCACGTTAATGCTATGCATTGTACTACTCACTGATCTACACACTCTGCCTGCCCCAGGTTACAGCCTGCTTTTCCCACGTTAATGCTATGCATTGTACTACTCGCTGATCTACACACTCTGCCTGCCCCAGGTTACAGCCTGCTTTTCCCACGTTAATGCTATGCATTGTACTACTCGCTGATCTACACACTCTGCCTGCCCCAGGTTACAGCTTGCTTTTCCCACGTTAATGCTATGCATTGTACTACTCGCTGATCTACACACTCTACCTGCCCCAGGTTACAGCTTGCTTTCCCCACGTTAATGCTATGCATTGTACTACTCACTGATCTACACACTCTGCCTGCCCCAGGTTACAGCCTGCTTTTCCCACGTTAATGCTATGCATTGTACTACTCGCTGATCTACACACTCTGCCTGCCCCAGGTTACAGCCTGCTTTTCCCACGTTAATGCTATGCATTGTACTACTCGCTGATCTACACACTCTGCCTGCCCCAGGTTACAGCCTGCTTTTCCCACGTTAATGCTATGCATTGTACTACTCGCTGATCTACACACTCTGCCTGCCCCAGGTTACAGCTTGCTTTTCCCACGTTAATGCTATGCATTGTACTACTCGCTGATCTACACACTCTGCCTGCCCCAGGTTACAGCCTGCTTTTCCCACGTTAATGCTATGCATTGTACTACTCGCTGATCTACACACTCTGCCTGCCCCAGGTTACAGCCTGCTTTTCCCACGTTAATGCTATGCATTGTACTACTCGCTGATCTACACACTCTGCCTGCCCCAGGTTACAGCCTGCTTTTCCCACGTTAATGCTATGCATTGTACTACTCGCTGATCTACACACTCTGCCTGCCCCAGGTTACAGCCTGCTTTTCCCACGTTAATGCTATGCATTGTACTACTCGCTGATCTACACACTCTGCCTGCCGCAGGTTACAGCCTGCTTTTCCCACGTTAATGCTATGCATTGTACTACTCGCTGATCTACACACTCTGCCTGCCCCAGGTTACAGCTTGCTTTTCCCACGTTAATGCTATGCATTGTACTACTCGCTGATCTACACACTCTACCTGCTCCAGGTTACAGCCTGCTTTTCCCACGTTAATGCTATGCATTGTACTACTCGCTGATCTACACACTCTACCTGCCCCAGGTTACAGCCTGCTTTTCCCACGTTAATGCTATGCATTGTACTACTCGCTGATCTACACACTCTGCCTGCCCCAGGTTACAGCCTGCTTTTCCCACGTTAATGCTATGCATTGTACTACTCGCTGATCTACACACTCTGCCTGCCCCAGGTTACAGCCTGCTTTTCCCACGTTAATGCTATGCATTGTACTACTCGCTGATCTACACACTCTGCCTGCCCCAGGTTACAGCCTGCTTTTCCCACGTTAATGCTATGCATTGTACTACTCGCTGATCTACACACTCTGCCTGCCCCAGGTTACAGCCTGCTTTTCCCACGTTAATGCTATGCATTGTACTACTCGCTGATCTACACACTCTGCCTGCCGCAGGTTACAGCCTGCTTTTCCCACGTTAATGCTATGCATTGTACTACTCGCTGATCTACACACTCTGCCTGCCCCAGGTTACAGCCTGCTTTTCCCACGTTAATGCTATGCATTGTACTACTCGCTGATCTACACACTCTGCCTGCCCCAGGTTACAGCCTGCTTTTCCCACGTTAATGCTATGCATTGTACTACTCGCTGATCTACACACTCTGCCTGCCCCAGGTTACAGCCTGCTTTTCCCACGTTAATGCTATGCATTGTACTACTCGCTGATCTACACACTCTGCCTGCCCCAGGTTACAGCCTGCTTTTCCCACGTTAATGCTATGCATTGTACTACTCGCTGATCTACACACTCTGCCTGCCGCAGGTTACAGCCTGCTTTTCCCACGTTAATGCTATGCATTGTACTACTCGCTGATCTACACACTCTGCCTGCCCCAGGTTACAGCCTGCTTTTCCCACGTTAATGCTATGCATTGTACTACTCGCTGATCTACACACTCTGCCTGCCCCAGGTTACAGCCTGCTTTTCCCACGTTAATGCTATGCATTGTACTACTCGCTGATCTACACACTCTGCCTGCCCCAGGTTACAGCCTGCTTTTCCCACGTTAATGCTATGCATTGTACTACTCGCTGATCTACACACTCTACCTGCCCCAGGTTACAGCCTGCTTTTCCCACGTTAATGCTATGCATTGTACTACTCGCTGATCTACACACTCTACCTGCCCCAGGTTACAGCCTGCTTTTCCCACGTTAATGCTATGCATTGTACTACTCGCTGATCTACACACTCTACCTGCCCCAGGTTACAGCTTGCTTTTCCCACGTTAATGCTATGCATTGTACTACTCGCTGATCTACACACTCTACCTGCCCCAGGTTACAGCCTGCTTTTCCCACGTTAATGCTATGCATTGTACTACTCGCTGATCTACACACTCTACCTGCCCCAGGTTACAGCTTGCTTTTCCCACGTTAATGCTATGCATTGTACTACTCGCTGATCTACACACTCTGCCTGCCCCAGGTTACAGCCTGCTTTTCCCACGTTAATGCTATGCATTGTACTACTCGCTGATCTACACACTCTGCCTGCCCCAGGTTATAGCCTGCTTTTCCCACGTTAACGCTATGCATTGTGCATACTCCAGGCAATACTCGAATATTCCTATGGAAAGCTCGGGATTGGGCACTGCGCTCCTCTAGTGATATCGTGCTATTGCTATGGTAACAGAGGGCTCCTTCTGGCGCTGCCAGGCGCAGCGCATTCTACAGCCTTGCATGGCTTTGATCTTGCAGGGATGTATCCAGTGTTCTGGGATTGGCTTGCTACAGCCGTGATATGACAGCTGCAGCGTTGCAGCTACGCTCCGATGATCTGACATGAGTGACGTTGCCATGGCAACAGGATGAGGGCATTGACGATTCTTTTGCATCATGCAGCCAGCTAAGATGGAGTTCCCTTCCGCCCGGCTGTGATTGATGCAGTGGGAATAAGACAACATCATTTGAATGGGCCCTTGTCTGCATTTTACACTCCATCCTTAGGAGCAAAGCGTTCTACCAAGACAACTGCATGCACCCAGATTCAGCGAATGCTTGACGAGAACCCAGTGTTCGAACTCTGAGGCGACTGGAATCACGTACACTCTGGCATATACAACGGGCTCGCGAGGCGGGCTAGTAAACACACCCACCACTTAGCCAAGAATCCCTTTCTGCTGCCAAGCTGGAGTGAGCCTCTTTGAAACAGCTGGTGGCTGGCTGCCCCCAGGGACTCGTGGACTCTCGCTGTCTCCTTTCAAGAGTAGGCATTGTTTTCACATGTTCCTTGATGAGCCAAGGAGTGGTTTCCAGGGTTCAGGAATGCCAACCACCAGAGGCGTTGCTAGGGGGGTTGGAGAGGGGGCTTAGGGGCTATAGCCCCAGGTCTTTTGGTTGTAGCCCCGGATAAAAGCTCAGGGACTACAACCGAAAGGCTAGCTAGCCCCGAGTCCTGCCAGTCCCGATATTAATGCCAACCACATTCCGGCCCCCAAGACTAGCGACCCCTCCTGCAGCAGAGTGGAGTCTACTTGCTGTGAAGCCCACAGTGCCTGGAAGCCCCAAGCCGTAACCCGTGCACTGTGAGCACAGCTCCACAAGAGGAAGTGATAGGATCGTTTAACCAAACCACTCAATGGCTTTATTACTGCCCAGGGTGTTCCCGGCAACTACAAGCAGTGCGTGTGAAGCTTAGTGAGATCAGACTGTGGTGCCGTTGTGCTGGCGTCAAGAAAGCTCATTATCTGGCAGTGGACAATGGCCCACACCAGCTCTTTTCCACCCTGGCACAGCTTCAACCACAAGGCTCCCCGCCTTCATTGCCCTAGCTGCTTCCCTATTTGGAGGCAAATGCCCCTGCCATCCCCCAAAGTATCCTTTCCATGACCACATCTCTCGTCAGATCCTTGCCCGATGCTACTCATGCGCGGTGGTGGGAGGGCTCGGAGCTCGCGCGTTCCCTAATCCATGCACACAGAGGCCCCTGGGAGAGACTGCGCAGTATTTCCTGAATGTCCCAAATTCAGCCTTCGGCCTCTGGAGACATCCCTCACTGAGGATTCCATCCCCTGCACCCGCTTTACTTGCTGGCAGCTGCTGGGTAGGAAACTGGCCTGGACGCCGTCTATCTATCACTGTGGCGGTGTGAACTCCTCCAAAATCCTTCAAATGGCGGCAGGCACTCAAACCCACCGTTTGACCAGCCCTACTCCCCCTTTCCGGTCTCAAGGCTTGAGCCCCATATGTCGAGCCCCTACAAAGGGACCCATTCTAGCTCTCCACAAACTTGAAACTGGGCCTGCAGTGGCCAATTTTATAGGAAAGAGGCATTCAACAGTCCAATAAGGATCCAGGATAGCAGAAGAGTACCTTTAGAACAGGGCACTTGAACCTCTAACTGCAAGGACTGCTGCACCCTGAAATCCTGACATCAACTATCTTCCTAAAACCTGGGGCGTGAGAGGGCGTTCCCTGGCTGCACATCTGAGCTGCTGTCCGTATGACCAGACCGGAGGGAGTGGGAGCCGCATGTGCTGTTTAACCTGGACTGCTCGGCATACAGTGTTTATAAGGCAATTAAAATAGTGACAAACTCTTTCAGTGAAACATCAATAAGGACAAAAATGACATTTTTTTAAATAAAAGACTATGTGGGGGTGTGGTAAGGGATTTAAAAGGGTGGGGGTCTTGGGGGAGGTTTATAAAGCAGGGAAAACAGGAGGACTGGGGCAGGGACCCCCCAGAATAAAAAAGAGAACACAAATCGAAACGTTTTCGATATTATAGAGTCACTGAAAAGGTTTGTCATTATTTTTTTGTCCTTTTAAAGACGTGTAACCGGACTGCACTATTGAGAAGAGAGGGGCAGGCCCGGGTATTCAGCTACTCTTAGACTAAGTAAGAGAGAGGAGCTTCTCTGGTTGGACACGTGAGCTGCTGTGCGTGTGGCCCAGACCAGAGTGACTGAGAGCTGCCTGTGTTGTCTAGCCTGGAGGCTGCTAGTGACATTTTATGACCCATTGCTCCCTTTGTGCTGAAACCAAGTATCCTTGAACTATTGTGATTAATTACTTTACCGACTACCCTCCTCTCAGTATCCAGAGTGCATTCCCTTTTCCTTCTTTGAAACTGTCTGTCCTCTGCATTCCTTTACAGTGAGGGTTGTATTTTGTAGTGTGCTACAACTGTCTGTTGAATAGTAATAATAATAAAGTAGATATTTATTTGTATACAACCTTGACTGGACAGTACCTTTTATCATTAGGTAATAATTGCATTTTCGCTGTGTTGCAACTAACCAACGATCCACGACCTAGCAGAGATAAGCCTTCTATTTCCGTCCACGTTACCAAAATTGGAGAAGGAAGTTTATAATTTGCATGTGTTTCCAATGTATTTGTATCTCTTCTGGTGTACTAGAGGTGTGTGGCTGATTGATGGTTTAGAAACCGATATTCATCCCTGGATCACTGGTGCACCAGAAGTTTATTTGTTAGTCACCTCACATCAACTCAGTGGTAAAAAGCTGTTTCCTCCAGATCCATATCTTTGGTTGCATTCTTCCTTTTCTGACCATTCCACACAGACTTACCGCAATTATCGCAATCATATTATCATGATGCCTATACTATGCCAACACACTATACTGAGGAGCCCCCGCCTCGCATCTGAGAAAACTCTGAGTGCAAAATACTGCTGAGAGACTCCTCCTAGCCTTAGGTCCTAGAGAAGACATCTCTTCTGCACTCCGAATCCTCCATTGGCTTCCAATTGGTCAGCGCACTACCTTCAAAGTGATGTGCATCACTCATCGAGCCTTCTACAATAAAGGACTTGAATAGCTACAACAGAGGTTTACTCGCTACAGACCAAGCAGAAGCTTCACATCTGGCTCAGCACTTCCACTCATAATTCCAATGACCAGATCAACCCTTACCTGGGGCACCTCCTTCTCATTACAAGCATCAACAACTTGGAACTCTCTCCCTGTAAACATCCACCACACATGAGACCACCTAAACATGGCTCTTCCCTTCTTCACCATCCCCCTCGCAAACCTAATCTGACCTACTTGCCACAGCACAACTAACAATCCCCTCATTCACCTCAACCCAGCAAAGTTCAGCACCCCTAGCCCCTCCCACAACCTACATAACCTATCCATACGCTTTCTTATTTAATCAGTTCAGATCTGGCCGCTGTGACAAGAGTCTTTGAATGGAATCAGGCTCTCCTAACATAAACTATTCCAGCTCCCTGGCCTCGTGACCCCACCTGCTACTTGAATTTCAATACATCTAGGCCCTCCTAACTGAAACTGTTCTAGCATCTCATAGGGACCACTTGCTTCTGAATTTGTGAAATTAGACTCTCCTAACATAAGCCTCTCTAGCCTATCCAAAAGCCCCACCGGATACTGAAGCCTTCTGTGACTTTCACTCCTGAATGCACACACATAGAAATTCAGCCTCTCCCTCAGGCTCCCCTGCGAGGCTAAGTGGAAAGCATCAGGCAGTCAGAACTTCCAGTAGGGAAATGGACATTCAGGGGACTTGGGTGGGTCAACATGGGGGCGGTAGCAGGCGGTTTCTCTCTAGAGTACCGGGTGGTGTGGAGACTGGCAATGGCACAGACAACCAGTTCAGTATTTTTCTATAGGTGACAGCGCATTATAACAGTCACGTTTGATACATGCACTGCAATAACGAGATGGTACAGAAAAGAGGACATACGCTGCAGGTATCTGTCTCTTAACTGACAACTGTGCATGTAATTTGCAAGTTGGCTGCATGTTAGCTATTGATGCATGTGTTCTGCATGTATGGTATAGTAGAGCCCTCCACTGTAGACAGTTGCCCTAGGGATTGGTGGACTATTTGCAATACCCTTGCCCCCCTCTCGTGCTTCTACCCATAGAATACAGCTGAGTCCCAAAAATAATTCTGTCATATAGCCACTGACATAGCAGTCTTTCCTCATGCAATTGCAATATGTCAATTAAAGCCATACTAATGGCAGTCGGCGCTATAGAAATATCAAATAACATACGATAACATAATTGAACGGCTTTCCCATTCTTGCAGAAGCTTAGTTCAAAGTTCTCTTTGCATGAATTAAGTGCCCTTGTGACACTGTATGCATGAAGTCTCAATGCGGGGGTGGGGCGTCCATTTTTTTTTTAACTTCCCACTCCGGTGCCAGAGCAGGGAGTTAATCACTGGAATAGGGCACTCATGCTAATGCATGAGCTCCCTTTTCTAATGAAAACCACATTTAATAGCAATAAGGTGCTGATGCATCAGCACCCTATTGCTATTAAATGCACCCTGCTGCTGCGGGCGCATTTAATAACAATGGGGCGCCTGCCGCCCCTTCTCCCACTACGCTAGCTCGGGGGAGCCTTTGAAAGACTCTCCCGAGCCGGTATGGTGGGGGGGCTAATGGCGCCCCGGGCGGTCGCGTATGGTGGGGGGGCTAATGGCGCCCCGGGCGGTCGCCTGGCCCTCTGCCCTAAGGCCGGCCCTGATCCAGCCCATCAGGCTTATCAGTATGTCACTCAGATGAGCCAGGCCATATTTTGGGTCACCATATGTCCTGTCAAGTGCTGAAATGTGCTTCTTTGATGGGGCCCGGGTATATCTCTATGCTAAGCATTATGCAGCTGCTGCAATGGGTCAGGCCTTCTCCCCGAGATGCGATCTGCTGCTTTTCCTTCATCTGGACACATTTAAAACGTTCTTTCTGTGATATACAAACAATTCCTAACTTGCTGATTAGTTGAATTTTATACACACTGGGCACAGCTTTGTCGCTGGTTGGGCATGATTATTGAGGGTGAATTGGTAGTCTAGCAAAACATTGTGTGAAAAGATATTTGAACAAAGAAAGCGACCATGTGTGCTGCTCTCAGTTACTTTGATCTAAAATGTCCACGGGAAGGACGGCGCGAGAATTACGCCTTACATAACCGCATGGGGAGTTTCCTGTGAAATGATTTTGTAAAGTTGGCCCCCTGCCTCCGACTGGCAGTCCACGTGATCCATTAGTAGCAGCGCGCGGCATTGTAGTGCCCTGGCCACAGACCAATCACTGATAGGATTCTAATTCTTTCTTCGCCTTTCTCGCCTTTCCACCTGATGAGCTCCACGGCGTGGCACGTGCACGCCTTCAGCCCCTCAGAGGGAAAGTGCTCTTCTGGCATCTCGACCCGTTGCAAAGGCAGGGAGGTTGGCAGAGAGAAGGAGAGAACGCGCGGGAAGGGTTGCCAAAGACAAGGAGAGAGGACGAGGGTGTTGGGGGGTTAAAGCAAACGTACCAGGCACCTGCCCGAGTGGATGCCATGACGAGACGCAACCTCCCATGTCCGCTTAGAATCCCAAATTGCTGGTGTCTATGGCTCATTCTCTCGCATCCGTCCCTCTGGCTTTCTTTCTCATTCCTCTCTCACGTGCCCATACCTCTCATGTTCTCTCTCATCTCGCCGTCTCCCCTCACCGACCTCTCTTTACTTCTCTCCCAACAGGCGGAGTCCATCAGCCTATTCACTTTCCCCTGATAGTTCTGTTATTGTCTGCAATGACTTTTCCCCCCTGTCTGAGGGCACTGCCACGCGGTAGCGCAGAGAGCAGAGACCCTGGGTCTTCCGGCCGACCTAGAATGCTATTTTTCTCGACCGGTTCTTCACACTGACAGGTCCAACCCCCCTAATTTACCCTCCATGGGGGGGTGGGGGTCGCCCCACGTCTTCTCTTGTCCTCTCTGCCACCGCCCTCTAGGCCTAACCCTGCACACCGCTGTAACTAGGGAAGTGGAGGAGCAATTCGGCATTCCTGAATTCGGAGCATGTTCGTTATTTGCATTTTGTATAACGCTTGGGGGAATGTGGCCATGACAGGGAAGTGTAAGGATTTCTGCCCCCACCCCAACCCCAGCACGTGCTGGGACAGCAGGATGGGGGTGTGTGGGAGGGACACATTGTCTGTGGTGTGGGCGGAGCTAACAGGTGGAGCTAGGTGTCGAAAAATGTGGGTGCCCTGAATTTAGGATGCTGGCTGCTTTGCATAAAAGCAAAGTGGGAGATGGGAATGTAAGAAGGACCACCAATTTATCAAACATGTCTGTGATATTAGTGGAAATGTGCATTCCTTCTGAGCATGCAGTGCACACTGGGTGTGGTGCTCATTCCATCCGTCAGAATAGTCTCTCTCTCCCTCCCCCTCTCTCTCTCTGTCTCTCTCTCCTCTCCACTCCTCCTCTCCTCTTTCTCCTCTCTCTCTCTCTCCTCTCTCGTTTCAGTGTTTGAGTTTGCGTTGTCCTGGTGACCAAAGGATGACTTTCAGGTGTGTTTTGTAAACTCATGGCATATTGCTGCGCGCATTGAGACTCCAACGCTCGTGGCGGTCTGGGGCAGAGAGTTTCCTCATGTTAGGAGGGTTGTGCCTCCGGTCTACATGGAACGGCGCTCAGGCAAGACACTTTATGCCGGAGCGAAGCTCTGTATTTTTCCGACCCAATTCCTTTGAAATGAAGTTTGGCAACTTCACTTGTGCGCCACGCCTGTCACACTGTGTGTCAACAAACCTCTCTTTCGTCAACAAACACATCCACCAGGGATCCACCAGGGATGGCGGAGGCGGAAGTGCATCCCAAAAACAACCTAACACGTAGAGCAAGGGTGGAGCCAGACCGAGCTTCCCCGCAACAGCGGCAGATACATCATGGGCAGGGCCAGCGCAAGCTCCCCAAACAAAGGCATCCTGGGGGAAGGGCGAGCACAACTTTACATTGCAAATTGGTGCAAGTAAAGCAGGTGCACACTCAATGATGTGTGTTGCAAGAACATTTAGCACTAAGTCTGTGTGACATGAGAGCATGCTGCTTAACAGCATGTGAGGTAAGTGTATGCGTCATAAGTGTGTGTGTCATAGGAGTAGTCTTGCTGCTGCATTCTGTATTCGTTGTCGGTTTTTTGATGAGATAATTGACATTCCGTGATAAGCAGAGAAGGTCAGGTTGAAGTGTTCTAAATCATGCACCGCATATTGTAAGGGCATAGGGAGAGACTGCTGTGCCAGTGGCTATGTGACAGCTGGACCGGATGTTTCATGGGACTCATCTGTATTCTATGGGTAGCGTATGTGAGAGTGGGCACGGGTATTGTAAATAGGTTATCAATTCCTAGGGAATCTGTCTACAGTTGAGGGCACTGCTATATTTTACATGCAGAATACGTGTATCAATGGCTAACATGCAATCCGCATGCTATTAACATGCACAGTTGTCAGATAAGAAGAAAAAAAAGGTTTCACAGGTGTAGGTCCCCTTGTCTGTACCACCTCTTTATTGCATTAAGAATGTACTACAATGGATTTAAACGTGGTGGTGATAATGCTTAGTCATCTATAGTATTACTGAGATGCATCATTGCCAGTCTCCAGGCCTCCTGGTCCTCTAGAGAGAGACCCCCTTCATTGACCACCCGGTCAAGTCCCCCTTGGGATGGACTAGAGAAGCTCAAGTTAGGAGAGTCTAGTTTCACAATATTCAGAAGCAGGAGGGCTCTGTGATGTGCTAGAAGAAGCTTGAGTTAAGAAAGCTTTGATTAATTGAATTCAAGTAGCGGGTGGGCTCTGGGTAGTTTATGGAATAGCTTATGTTGGGAGAGCCTGATTCCATTCAAGGACATTCGCTGGCTCTTGTCACAGCGGCACGATCTGAGTTGATTGCATAGGAAGGCTTATGGATGCGTTATGTAGGATGTGGGGGAGGGGCTGTGGGTTGGGGATTTGGTGGGGGGTTGAGGCAAATGAGGGATTGTATGTGATGTTGGGGCATGTAGGTCAAATTATGCATGCAGGGTCGGGGGTAGGCGGGGAGCCATGTTTTTAATGCTTTGCCGAAGACCAAGTGGTCCTTTATGCAGATGATGTTTACAAGAAGAGAGTTCCGAATGATGGGAGCTTGCACTGAGAATGGGGTACCTCCAGCATAAATTGATCTGGGTCACTGCAATAACGAGTAGAGGTGCTGAGCCAGATGTGAGGCTTCTGTTGGTGTGCAGTGGGTATATCTTTGCTGTGGGTATTCCGGCCCTTTATTGTAGAAGGCTTGTTGGGTGATGCACATTGCATTGAAGGTAGCACACAGACGGATTGGAAGCCAATGGAGAATTTGGAGGGCAAGAGAGATGTGTTGTCTATTTCCTGAGGCTAGAAAGAGTCTTGAAGCAGTATTCTGCATTCTTTGGAGCTTACTCAGATGCGAGGCGCAGGCTCCTAAGTATAGTGCATTGGCATAGTCTAGGCGCAAAAGTATGATTGAAACCTAATAATATGCAATCTCTGGCTTTGTTATGATGTGCAAATCTGTGTTAAATCATTCAATGTCATGCTATGTTTGCAACGTTATGCAATCTTTGTAACTTTATTCTGTGACTAACACCTAACCAGAACACCGAAACCTAATGTGCCTTTAGCACCCACCACCAAACTCATGCCAATCTAACATTCAAATATCACTAGTTCCATCATACACCCAACACCTTCATCTTCTTCTTGCCCTTCACACTACTTACTGATCAGCATGCTAAAACGTACCCTAGCTGATAGCCGAACAGGTAGTATATTGTCTTTAGGCGCATACTGGCATCAAGCAACACAACCACCTCTGTTGCAAACCCATCAATGCATGGCCCTTAATACATGAAGGCAAGTCCCTGTTTGCGCTCACGCCAAAAAGAATACAACCCTCTAGGAAATAATGGCACGAGATTGCTTGCAAGGATAACAAGGTGTAATTGTACAGAATACAAAGGTTTCAGCAAAGGACTCTGCTGCTCGAGAACGTTCTTACTCCAAATTGATTGTTAGTACATTATAAACAGCCACAGCGTCACTAAGGACGTCACATAAAGGGTCTAAACCTGCACAGTTGATTGATAAAACAGTATACATGGTCCTGCTCCATAGGGGATGCCAGGTTATGATTGGTTCTCCTTTCCCCTGTCTGTCTGTTCCCACGTTGGTCAGCTGGGCTCATCTCTCCAAGGAGTAAAGTTGAGGCTACTTGTAAGTTACTAGTTCGAGGCTGCTATGATACACTTAGACTACTAGTACATCATTGTGGCATGCACCTGGGAGGCGCGGGACTGGTGCCAGGGGTGAGGGAGGAAGAAAGGACTATTGTCACACTGACCTGCACATTCTCTACTTTGCTTATATCACACCCTCGCACCCAAGGCCTCCAACCTCGTTTTGATCTATAATTTATCCCTCCCTGTACCTCGCACTACAAAGGATGTATTTATGTGGAGAGGTGAAATGGTCATACATGCTCAGATCTTTTATGGCAATTGGTTTTATGGCTGGGGGCTGGGGTCACTCACTATCATGGAATGCAGGGGTTCTTGGACCGGGTCAGTGGTGTGGGCCATTACTCTTAGTAACTGAGTGGGGGTTAAAGGTTTGCTGATGGTTTGGCTGTGATGAATGGGTGCTGCGAGAAGCCTGGTGTTCTCTCATGGCCTTACAGAGTACATTCCTCTCAGTGATACTAAGCATTTGCAACAATGAACGGACAAGGGAGGCTTCTGTTACAACTGGCCGTGCGGGCTCGTACCATCTTAATGTTCTCGGCCTATTCAGGTTCCTCCATCGAGCTAATGTTGTACCGTGCAGCATGCAGTACTATGTGTCTACCATAACTACAAAATGGCGTCTCTTTCTATGTGCACACTGAATCTATGCATCAATTATTCCTGCTACATTATATTCGTGCTGAGTGTCTTAGCACAGTTCATTCTCCCCTAGCACATCACACAGCTACCTATGGGATTCTCCTCACTCTAAAGCGCCTAGGGAGGTGGGATAGACTCATTTCCATCACAACACACACAAAGACAATTACCTGCAGCAGAGCATGGTTTTTAAAGTCAGACTTGCATCCCGACAATAGCAGAAGCAACCTTTCACCCCTAGAACATGGCCATTAACAATCACTTGCCCCTTCAGCTCTCTAACACGACAAAGCACAAAGACGGCACGCAAATATGAAAGGTCAGAATAGATCAGACCCAATCATCTAACATAATCTAACCCCATTGAAAATTGGGAAATGGGTTGTCTATAATTAAGCTTCATCTACTTTCAGGCCTGCCTCTTAGTTTTGGCAGAGGAGAGATCGGCAGGGGGCACCAGGTGAAGGTACAGCATCTTTTAATTTCCCCCTTCATACCTTCCTTTCTCTAGAGCAAAGGCAGGAATGCTAGGGCGCGTGCAGCAGTTATGACCCAGGGTCCCTTATCATTGAATGGGATGTCCAATGGCTAGTTTGTATGTCTGGGGTGGTCTAAACTAAGAGACACAGTCCTAGTCCTGTAGCCACTCTACCTCCTGGTTCCTACCCAGTCCATTAGCTTATGGGGAAAGGGATTCTTGATTTGGTACCATTGGAAAATGTGTAATTTTCCCCATCCCTCCTTGAGTTCTCCATAGGATGTCGGTTTCATTTAGTGGACAGGCAACTGGGGAGAGTTGACGCTAAGAAACAACTGCCTGGTCTTGCCGAAGGCTACCAGAAGATTTCCAAAGCCCCAAAGCAGCCTCTCTGCTGTGATTCTGCAGGGTGGAGGGTTGTCCGAGAGCTTTCCGGGGGCCATGGAAGCGTTTCCAGCCTCCATGGACTCCAGACATCTGCCTGCCAGCCACAGGCTCACACTGTGGATGAAATGGGAGATCTGTGGGCAGATTCCCATGGAACGGAGACCCTGCTACCTTTCTTCGGTCATGGGCCACAGAGAAGGACCCCTACCTGGTGGTATGTGGGGCTCTACCCCGAGTCTTGCTGATGCACAGATTCCCTAGGAGACCTCCTAGTTTTTCATGGTGCCTACTAGAAGCAGAAGAAAATTTGAGCTACTTAACAAGGCAACCATATGTTCCCAGTGAAGAAAAGGGCCGGCTGGCACTCCAGCTGTGAACACACTACTAGGTACAAATCCAGACTATTGCTCCAGTATGGCATTCCTATTGTTCTAACTTTGTCAATTTCTGGAGCATTTTTGAATGAACCATTTAAATGCCAAACCCCTGGACCCGTCTCATGCAATAGGATGGCCCTCATACCTAAGCTCATTAAAAGGATAAATAGCTTTCATTCAAACGATGGATGTATTATTAAATTCTATAGCTTGGCTTCATGACATTCTTCGTTTTGGTAAATGCAACTCGCTGTACTGGGGATATCTCCGCTTCATTCATGCCCCCCCCCCATTGTACTGCCTTTTCACGTGTGCTTGCCCATCACTTCTGAAGGCAAGCTTTGGAAATGGCCTTCTCCCAAACGGAGCATGGGAGACTTGTGCCAGTGCACAACGAAGATAGTATGATTTATCTATTTATTTATTAACATTTATAAAGCACGCAGCAGCCCGAAGGATCATCTTAGAAGCTAAGGGCTGAGCAGAATCCTCATATCTCCCTTTCACTCTCCTTCTCTGCTGTCCTCTCTCCCTCTCCCCTCTCTATTCCATACTCACCCCTATCTTTTTTTACTGATTCCTCTCACTCCTACTCATCCCGTGCTACCTCTTTCCAACTCACCACTTTTTCTATATGCCCTCCTTTTCTCTCTTGCTCTATGTTTCATACCATCTCTTTCCTCTGTACTGCTCTCTTTCTATCACTCATACCTCTCCTTCTTACTCTTTCTGCTCTCCTAATCACCCCGCTCTAGCTCCTGCTCCTTCCTTCTCTTTCTTAATAGTTGTTCTCTCTCCTCGACTTTCCTCTCTTTCCTACTCATCCCTCCTCCACTTCTACTCACCCCTCTCTTCTCTAATTATTCCTTCTCTCTCGCTATCTCACCCTTCTTTCTTCTACTAATGTGTTCTCTCCATCCATCTCTCTATCTCTCTCTTATTCTCCCATCTTGCGTTTGCTCAGCAACCCTTTTCTCATACTCAACTATTCCCAATCATCGCTCTCACTTGCTTGCCACTTACTCTTTCCTGCTGACCCCTTTATTCTCCTCCGCCATCTCTCTCTTTCCTATTCACCCCTCTCCTACTTGTATCTATCGCTCTCTCTCTCCCCTACCCTTCTTTCCTTTTCACTCTCGACACACCATCAGTTCAGAGCAGTTATTATGCTTCCGGTACGTTCCCTGGCAGCAAGACATTTATTTATTTATGACCTTTTATTTATTTATGAGTGTTTATTAATTTATGGATGAGTTTTGCATAGCATGGACATAAAACCCAAGGGGGGGAATGGTGGGGGCGGAAGAGGAATTAAGTGATGGGGAGGAAGAGAGAGAGAGAGCGAGAGAGAGGGAAACGGAGAGAGAGAGGGGGTATAGTAAGCCTATGCCATACATAGCAGTGGGCATATGGGGATGGAGCAGTTCAGAGGCAGAATCAGTCATGCAAGGTCATCAAAAGATTTGATGTATTGGAGAACCAACTTTCCATGCCTTGGTGAGAGTGGAACGATTATTCATAGCCTTGTAGGAGGAAGGGAGAATGTGTGGCACCTTGTTTGTGTTGCTTTTAGATGGAGAAAAAGGTGTCCTTCATGTCAGAGAGAAAGGACACCATCCTTTCTGTTAGATGAAAGTAAGAATTTCCCATTGGCCAGAAGGGCCTTCGTTTCTGTTAGCCCAGAAGATTATGCATCCTCTTCCCTGCAGACGGGGCCTTCGTCATGTTAGTAGGATACGGTTCCGTCCAGTAGTGTTTAAAAGATTTGACGGGGTAGGAGGTGCTCCTTCTCCAAAAAATATAGCTATATCTCCCATGGTGCTTTGCAGCAAAGAGGCTTTTCAGAAATGAAATGCCACCATTTTCTTTGCTCAGTGTGTAATACCAGACGAAAGGTGCAAAAAAGCAACTTGGGGGAGGAAAAAGGATAAAATTGCACTAGGCAAGAGCTGGGTAGGGGGAAAGTGGAGCATTGGGGTGGTCTGGGGTGCCAGAGACAATTCGTACATTTTCAAATTATCGGAGGAATACCAGCGGAATTTCGTGAGATTTGTGCAGTAATAACGCAAGACGCGCTGGGAAAAGAAAATGCGTCAAATGAAGCAAAAAGTGGAAGGGGTAATGGGAGAGGACCAGGGAGGGAAAAAGCAGTTGAGGGGAGAAGAGGGACCCTGGAAAGCAGAGAGGGGCACTTAGTGAGTGGCTGTGAGGGCAAGGAAGAGTTTTTATTTTGAGTTTTGAGCATTTTTACATTATTGCAGGAATACCGGGGGAATACTGCGGGCATGAGTAGTTCATTGCCACTATATCTTTAGTTCATTGTCGGGGGAATCCCACAGGAATTGGAACAGAGTGAAAATAAAAAAGAAATATTATCCATAGTAGGCCCAAAGGAACCTATTGGTGCAACATGTACAGTGGCCACGGCCGAAGGCCATGGCTAGTGAGCCCTAAAGAAAGCTATCGGTGCATTGCATATACTATGGTATAGCAAAACCCTTGAAATTCACAGAAAAATCTTTAGTTAAGGGACAATTCAGGTGATCAGATTTAACGCGTGAAATTCAGTGGATATGGGAAGTGGTGATCATCTTATCTCAGTGTCCGCCCTGTTGCAAAGCAAATGAGCACATACATAACAGATGGGATTCACAATGACAACCAAAATTAGAGGCCGGCAAGATAAATCGGTCAGTTAAGTGCTCACTGCTGTGATCTGCAGGTTCGAATCCCGGCAAGGCAAACTAAGCCTTTCATCCTTCCAAGGTAGATAAATGAGTACCAACTTCAGTTGGGTGATATTGTATGCTTAGGTGTTCTATGTAATGTGCGTAGGCGTAACTGCTATATAGATAACACATCATTCGATCAAGAACGGGGGGACGCCGAGCGAAAATGAACATTACTTCCCACATCTTCTGAAACTCAAGGGTTTTGTTGCATTAAATCTGATCACCTTAACTAAAGTTTTTTCTGTGAATATATATATATATATATATCAATGCAAATCTGTGATCCCGTTTGTCCTTCATTAAATGTTTTTCGCATGGAAGTGCTCTCCCACCATGGGTCGAAATATCCTGACTTTCTATATGTAAATAGACACCGGATTTTACATTTCAAGCATCCTGTGCTTACTGTGCTTCTTTAAGTTACGTTTCAAAGCCTGTGGAATCCTGAGGGGTGGGCAGAATTAGCCCAAAATCTTGTGGTTTCCGAAATGTTAGAGGCTAGTAAGTGAGTGAACTGACTTGGAAGGGTTCTTGAGGGAGGCGGTCAGTGGAGTGTGAATGGGGGAAGCACTAACTTGGAATGTTCCTTGTGGGGTTCAGATGAGTGTGAATGGAGGTATCACTAACTTGGAACAGCTCTTTTGGGGTTTGGGTCAGTGTGAATGAAGAGAACGCCAACTGGGGAAGATGTTATTTTGGGATTCGAGTCAGTGTTTATGAAGAGAACGCTAACTGGGGTTAAGGTTATTTTGGGGTTCGGGTCAGTCTGAATGAAGAGAACGCTAACTGGGGAGAGGTTATTTTGGGATTCGGGTCAGTGTTAATGAAGAGAACGCTAACTGGGGGAGGAGTTCGGGTCAGTTTGAATGGAGACATTACTAAGTTGCAGCGGCTTTTGTAGGGTTCAGGAAAGTGTGAATGGATTCAACGCCAACTTGGAGTTTTTTTTGGGGGGTTCCGGTCAGTATGACTGAAGAGAACGCTAACTGGGGGTGGCGTTCTTTTGGGGTTTGGGCCAGTGTTACTGAAGAGAACGCTAACTGGGGGAGGGGGGCTTTTGCGGTTCAGGGCAGTGTGAATGGAGATATTACTATGTTGGAGCAGCTTTTGTAGTGTTTGGGTAAGAGTGAATGGATTCAACGCCAACTTGGAGAGGTTCTTTTGGGGTTCTGGTCAGTAAGAATGGAGCCAGCGCTAGTTCTTCCTGTCTGGAAAGGATGTCCCGCTCAGCTCCTGGCCATAGGATGTTAATGCAGCGAGCGCATTCCAAGCTTGCTTCTGTTTTCCTGTAACGTGCCCTTGTTGATGCAGTACCATTTACATGCCTTGTTAGACTCTTTAATATTTGAACATCCAAATGGAGAAACACTCAACGGGCCAATCAATAGTCGCCTTCGCAAGCACTTTCTCCTTGAATTCACTCAAGGCCCAGACGGTGCCGGAACCCAACATAGATATTCCAAGGTTGGGGGGGCTGCAGGCAGACTCGTGCTTCCTCTGACCGCCTCTCTGCAGGTCAGCTGGTTACATTTATTTTATTTATTCACATTTTACATTTTGAAAGCGCTCACACAGCCTGCGGGCATCGAGGCGCTGTTACAGGAATTGTTTTTGTTTATTTAGTTGCGTAATAGTTTTTGTCTTAGTTGCGTATTTATAACGCGCTTAAACACCCAGAGGTTTCTAAGCGTGGATCCGGGGATCGAACCTGGGTTGCTTCGTGTCGTCTTGCTTCCAAGGCGCGCACGTTGCCGCTTAGCTATCCTCCCGGGACATATCCAATGTCCCAGATACACAAGAAGGGGTAACGCTGAACTTACGAGGTGGATGCTTGGCCAGATGGTTTGCGGGATAAAATAAATGCCAGAAAAGTTGGAACAACACTTCCTCTGCGTGAATCTAATTTCAATGCATCAATTGTGTCCTGGAACCAATTTTATGGGGGTTTGAAAAGTAGCACGAAAAGAAAAAGGGATTTCCATATGGCTTTCTAACCAAACTCCGTCCACCATTGGATTAAGGACCAGCAAGCAGTTAGCATTTGTTGGTATGACGCTTTATAGAATGAGATTGCTTTTATTAATGATTAGAAACATCTGTACCAAATTAAGACAGCACCGAGTTCCGTGTGTTAAGATGTGAACATCTTAGCACACGGAACATCAGGCACTTCCCTATTGCACAGCCTCTATTTGGGGTCATCCTGCCATTTCCTTTATTTATTTATTTGTTGGGTAATTATAATGCGCCTATACAGCAAATGGTGTTTCAAGGTGCAACAAGACCAAAGGAGGTTGGGGGGACAGGAATGAAATGTAACAAAAATTGGTCCTACTAGGCCTTGCGTCAATCGGATCATGCAAGTGCAGCAGCAAGAAGTGCTAGTCAGAGAGGACTGTGCTAATGTTAATGAGGGAAAGGAAGCACAGGCAGGAGTGGAGAGCGCGGAAATGCTGGGGGTTGGGGTGGGGCCTGGGCTAGGCAAGTGCTAAGGGGAGGCCAAGTGAACAAGTGCCAGGGGAATGCAGAGTGTGCCAGGGAATGAAGGTCCACATGCAAAGTGCTGGAAGGGCTCAATACGGGAGTAGGCCCAGCCAGGGTAGTGCAGGGGTAGGGAGCCCCGAGGGCAAGTGCAGGTTGGCAGGGGGAGGGTCAGGGGAGACCGAGGTACTGGGGTAGACTCAGAGAGGAGGTCCTGGTGCCCTGTAAGAATCAGAAGGAACCAGGCAGCCTGTCAATGTGGCAGAGGGGGACATTAGCAGAGGAGGGGGAGAGGGAAACAAGAGAAAAGGAGGGTCTTGAGAAGCTTCCGGAACTTGATGAGATCTGGCCTAGTCCGAGGGGCAGGGAGGCCATTCCAGAGGGAGGCTCTTGCAGAAGAAAGAGATCTAACCCCCACTCTCTCCTTAGAAATGGATCTGATCTGCAGAGAGTTGGAGCTAGAAGACCGAGGGCCTCTAGCAAGGAGGTATTTAGGGAGAGAGAGGTGGATATAGCAGGGTCTCAGGCCCAAGAAAGCTTTGTGGATGACGCAGAGGGTCTTGAACTTGATCCTCGCAGCAACCGGGAGCCATTGGAGATATTTTAGGGCTGGAGAGATGCGTCCCTAGGCTTGAGGTCAAGGATAAGTTTCGTAGTCCTATTCTGGAATACTTTAAGGGGACGAAGGGAGGATTTAGGCAGATTGAGGAAGAGGCTGTTGCAGTAGTCCAGCCTAGAGAGCGCCAGATCTCTTGAGCCATTGAGATTCTGGGGGAAGGTGAGGAAAGGGAGAATGCCTCTGAGGAGGAGCAGCTCAAAGTGGGTCTTCTTGGCCAGGGCCGTGATGTGAGGAGAGAAGGAGAGAGAGGAGTCAAAGGTGACACAAGGTTTATTGCCTCACAAGAGGGTGAGGGGAGGTGACCCATGGAAGGCAGCCAGAGAGTAAGAGGGAAGGAGGGTGCAGGGGTCCTAATGAGAAGAATCTCAGTCTTACTGGCATTAAGGCAGGGATCATTGGCAGCACACCATGTCTGAATAGCAGTCAGACTGTCAGGAATGAGAGAGGAAGAAGAGGAGGTGGTAGAGGGAAATTTGCAAGAGAGCTGTGTGTCATCCGCATAACACAGGCAGTGAGGAGAGAAGGTGGAGATCAAGTGGGCCAGAGGGGCAAAGTATACACTTAAGAGCCACAGCAAGAGGATAGAGCCCTGAGGGACGCCAAAGGTAGAGAGTATGATAAAGGAGAGACAAGGGCCCAGTTGTACCTGGGATGGTAGGTCAGAGAGGAAGGAGGTCAACCAGTCCAGTGCCAGGTCTGTGATGCTCAGCAACTCTGCACTTGTGTTTCAGAGAGGCTAGGTAAGAATCATACCAGGGGTTGTACTTTGAGGCAGGCTTCATGCATATCCTCATGACATGGGCAAGGATATCCAGAGTGTTAGAGATGGAGAGGTGAAGGTTAGCAAGGGCTCAGTCAGTGAGAGTGTCAGTGGCCGTAGTGGGAAGAGGAATTAAAGTGGCTGTGAAAGTACCAACTGATACTCGCTTCATCGGTCGAATGATGGAGAAGGAGACTGGTAGTGCGGGCCGAGGCATAGCCGGGTGACCCAAGAAATCCAGGTGAGAGGACAGAACAGCATGATCAGACCAGGAGAGAGGTGTAGTGAGAGGTTTGGAGATGGGGATGTCTGCTGAAATGAGAGCATCCAAGGTGTGTCCGGCTGAGTATGTCAGACCGGAGGGAAGAATGGTGAGGGAAAGAGCGTCACAGAGGTGGCAGAAGCGTCCAGAGGCAGCATTAGGAGAGTCAAGGTGAATACTGAAGTTTCTGAATAAGAGACGTTTGGAGGGGGAGGTCAAGAGACAAGAGGTGAGTCAGACCACTCTGAGAGAAAGAGGGAGACCAGTTCAGTGGTCCTGTAGATGGTGGCAAGAGCCAGAGAGAGGATAGGGGAGACACCAAGCCTGCAGACGAGGCATTCGAAGGAAGAGTTGAACTGAATGGGTATGATAGTGTAGAGGAGCAGCCGAATGCCTCTGCAGGAGGTCCCACCTCCCCCCACCACCTGTATGTTGGAGGCCTGAAATTGTTCCATGCTTGACACCAGCAGTTGTAACCATACCTCGGAGAATATTCAAAAGAAGATACCCTCTGAGAAAGCCCTATCAAATGTATTCCCGAAGAGAGGACAAACTTAAGGAAGAAATCCCTGAGGGAATATGAAAAAGAGCAAGAAATGGCGCGGTGACATCACAAGAAGCGAGCGTGATGCACCAAGAAAACAGGCTGAAGAAGATGCATGACCCTTATAGAAACTGATGACAAAATAACAAATCGAGTAAACTGTCACATGCAAAGAAAAGAGTGCACGTGTGAAAAGCACTGCAGAAAATGTAAGCCGTTTAATAATTGTACAGATGCAGCAACGTAGGTGTACTAAGTGATCTTAGATGCTGGCTATAAAGTAAATAAGCAGGCGGAGCCAATATTATATAGAAGCTGGACATCGATGTCATAATTTTAGTAAGCTCTGACCCCTGGAGAAGGATGACCGAGAGCTGTGTCGCAGTAAGAATTAGCTGAGATCGCGGACTTGAATGGCGAAGCTGCTTGGCCTAGTGTCAAGGTTGAAGGCAGCCACTTGTTATCTACTCTTGAAGGCGGCAAACGTGCAAAGCTGAATCGTTCCTTGTTAAGGTACAAAGAAAGAACATCCATGTGTGCCAAGTTGTATTAATTTACTGATATGCTATGATATGGCATTTATAGCACGCCTATACACAAGTGTTTCAAGGCGTGACGAGGCAATACAGAGACAACAATCTTACTAGGCCAGGTGCAATTGAGATTACGCAAGTGCAGGGGAGGGGGGAAGGGGGAAGGGGAAAGGTGAGAGAGTGAAGGGGGAGGGGAGGGAAAGTGCAGTACATTGGATAAACAGTAAACAAATAAAAACAATAAATAAGAACAATAAATAAGAAGTACCCCCAGCTGGTGGCAGGTGAAGGGTAAGTGCAGACCTCAGGTGTCAAGTGCTGGTAGCAGGCTGTAGGGGTACAGAAACAGCCCCAGAGTGCAAGGGTTGCCAGGGGGGCAGTGCAGGTGTGCAACTGGCATGGGGGACCTGGGCCCGAGAACAGAGGGAAGCCAGGTGACCAGTGCAGTTTCAGTTTCAGCTAGGAGTTCAGCAGGGGAGAGGAGGAGAGAAAGCAGAAGCAAAGAGGAAGGTCTTGAGGTGCTTCTGTAACCAGAGATGGTTCTCCTCAATTTTCAGAGCAGCAGGGAGACTGTTCCAGAGGGAGGCCCCAGCAGAAGAAAGAGATCTACCATCAACTCGTTGCTTGGAGAAGCGACTGACCCTAAGGGAGTTCGAGGCTCGAGAAGGAAGATAGCTAGGAAGAGAGAGTTGAAGGTATTGAGGCCTAAGGCTTTGTGGACAATGCAGAGGGTTTTGAACTTAATTCTTGCAGCCACTGGGAGCGAGTGCAGAGATTTCAGTCCTGGAGAGATACGATCCTGGGCTTGAGGCCAAGGGCAAGTCTTGCAGTCCTGTTCTGGATGAGTTGCAGAGGGCAAAGAGTAGAGGTAGGCAGATTTAGAAAGAGGCTGTTGCAATAGCCCAGCCTAGAGAGAACCAGAGCTTCTGGGGGAAGGAGAGGAAAGGAAGAATACCTCTGAGGAGGTACAGCTGGTAGTGTGACTTCTTAGAGACGTCAGCGATGTGAGGAGAGAAGGAGAGTGTGGAGTCGAAGATGACCCCGAGGTTTTTAGCCTCACAGGTGGGAGCAGGAAGAGGGCCAAGAGAGGCCGGCCAGAGAGTGGAAGGAAATGAGGCAGCAGGTGTGCTGATGAGGAGAATCTCAGTCTTACTGGCATTAAGGCAGAGGTCATTGGTGGTACACCACTCCTAGATAGCATACAGACAGTCAGAGATGAGAGAAGGAGAAGAGGTGGCTGAAGGGAGCCTGGAAATGAGCTGAGTATCGTCTGCATAGCACTGAAAGTTGGGCCAAAGAGCGGAAATGCGGTGTGTAAGAAGTGCCAGGTATTTGTTGAACAGCCAGGGAGAGAGGTTAGACCCTTGGGGAACACCACAGGTAGAGATAGAGATAGAGGAGAGGGAGGACCCAAGTTGGACCTGGAAGGGTCGATCAGAGAGGAAAGAAGTCAGCCAAGCCAGGGCCTGATCGGTGATACCCAGGTTATCACAAAGACGGTTGAGCAGGATGGTATGGTTGACCGTGTCAAAGGCAGAAGAGAGATCAAGTAAGATGAGGACACAGGGGGTGTTGGAATCAAGGTTGGAGAGCAGGTATTCACGGATGCTCAGGAGAGCAGTTTCCATGCTTCTGGCAGCTCTGAAGCCAGACTGATGGTCATGGACACAACCAACAGATTCAGTGTGAAGATTAAGCTGGGAGATGGCTAGCTTTTTCAGGAGTTTGCCCAGGAAAGGAATGATGAAGATTGGGTGATAGATAGCCGAGCAGGACGGGTCGTCAGAGGGTTTCTTAAGAAGATGGTCACAAGGGAGTGCTTTTGGGGGTCAGGGGTGAATCAAGTGGCAGAAGTCAGCCAGAGCAGGAGCCAGGGTTTGGAATAAAGACAAATAAATGCAGCAAAATGGTCCAATTCGTCATCTCCTGTCACGTGAGCCAAGGATGGAAATAGAGTTGGGCTTGGAATTCTAGAACCAGCAATAGTGCGTGCCTGCACTCCCTTATATTCCCAGAGACAAGAATACACTGCAAGCCCAAGTTCAAAGACCATGTTCATGGCAAAAGGCATGGGTGATGAGACGTTGGGCTAATTGGGTGGGGAGGCAAATTCGAATCCACCTCCTGGCACCTGGGTACAAGCTTATGTGCTGCTAAGTGAACCGAATGTTCCAGACATGGCACGAATATGCCAACCAATTGTAGACAGCTGTATAATGAAGGACCTTATAGTTTGCTGACCAATGATATACCATGTACTTAATAAAGTTAAATATGACTTGCACTAGAGGTAGGCACAAGATGTCCACCTGACAGTAGAGACCCAATCACAACCCTACCCCTTATAGAAAGTATACTTAGATGTTCCCCTTGAGCGTATCACAATCCCTAGTTGGCTTATCGCATTTGCCTCATAGTATGACGTCACATATGACAAATCTTTACTACATAACTGTGATGTTTAATGAAATGTATGAGAGCTCAAGCGAACATCCATTGATGTCCGTTGTAACTCCCGGTTTTAGACAATTGATATTAAAACAGAAAACTTTGCCATCTTCCTGAGTTGGGTCGATTATTTGGTGTCCGAGTTATTCTGCATTCCATCCATTGCATGCATGTTGCCAAAGGACTCTAAAGCTAAATAGTAGCAGGCACTCACTCAGGGATGATCGGGGCCACTCCGCCCCAGACCGGTTACGCCTGAGTTTACACATGATCTTGTGGCCCTCCGGGAGAAGTGTGTCAAAAAAAGTCACAGAGCTGGCCGTGAACCACGTTTCAGTGAGAGTGAAGATGTCATGGTCGAAGTCTTCAAAGAAGTGGCAGATGTCAGAGGAGTGTTTAAATTTAGAGTGAGAGTTGAGGGTAGCTAAGTGGAGCTTGTTTCTACCTTTCAAGGTTTACTGAGAAGGGGCATAGGAATGTGGTACGCCCGTCGGTCTTGGTGAAGGAGTCAAAAGGAGGAGTGGCAGGAGGACAGAGGAAGTTGATGAGAGACAGAAGACGCCTATCAAGAAGGAGGAGGTTGGGCTGAAAGCCCTGGCCCATGACAGTGATATTCTGGTAGACATTAATGATGCCCCTAGAGGATGGGAAATTTTCCAAGAGTACTTCCCATCGGGTTTCAACATTAATGGGTGAAGAAGAGAAAGGGGAGAGCAGTGAGACCATATGGGCAATCCAAAGGTATGGAGAGGGAATGACAAAGGGGATGTCGGTGACAATCTGCCTGGAAGAAGCGTTGTCATAAGTGTAAGCGATGGGCAGGCCTGAATTGGAGACCAGGAGATCTCTCTTGAACTTTTTCTTCCATGCTTTGAAAGAGGGATAGGGTAGGTGATAGAGTAACAGTTGCAGAAGATGGGGGAAATGGAAAGCACCTGGGAAGGAGAGAGCAGAGAAATGGAAGGCAGAGAGAGGGAGGGAGAAAATGCAAAATGCACAACAAACTCACCAGCAGCCTAGCAGCAAGCCAGGCACTGACAAATCGGGTGCATGAGAAATTCAGTCCGAACCAGTGCAGAGGTTCCTGCGGCAGGCATAGGGTGAGCTTGTCGAAGAGGCCTAGAGACTTGATACTTTGCCAGCCTTCCCTCGCCAGCCACTGTAGGCTCACTATGCAGAGACTTAGTTCTCTAGTTGTTTCACTCAGAGCACAGCTGTAACACTAGAGTGCAGCTCGGGCTGGACAGAGTAGAGGCGGTGGAGGACCTATGGATGGGAGCACAGTTCTGGATAAAGGCGAGGAAGTCTAGAATCCTGGATAGAGGGAAGAACGCCTAAACTTCAAACACACCGCAAATGCAAAACACTTAGATTTGAGTTTCCTGGATAGAGGTAAAAGAGGCCAAGTTTTAAAAAAACAGCATCAAATGTAAAACATCTAGATTCATGCCTCCAGCATAGTGGGAAACAAGCCTAAGTATCAAAACAAATGCTAATGGCAGCAAATGCAAACACCCAGATTCAAGCTTCCTGGATAGTGCCAGATGTGGATAGCATAAAACTGTGGGCGACAAGCAGCAGACCACAAGCTTTTTTCTAATAGGAAGAATAAGAGAGGTGGGACAGTTTAATAGGCAGCAGTAATGGCTGCCCCTCTTCCCCTCACCTTGCTTAATTTGCTGCTGGTTGATGGCTGCACTGCAGGCCCCACCAGCGAACACTAGCAAACACAATCTGGAGCTGCTACTACAGGAGCTGCCCTTTGCCTCTGGGCCCTTAGCCGTAGGGGATGCACGGGCAGAAGGTCTCCCCTAGGAAGGTGTCATAAAAGGAGAGAGCGGACCAAACATTGGGCGGTGGGAGGGCTGGGAGGTGGGCAGGTATGGCACAAATAAGGAAGTGGGTTGAATAGGGTGCTGGGGGTGGGCACGAGAAATGCTGGCGATAAATTACTATTTTAAAATCCCCAAATCAATGCAAAAATTCTGTAGGGTCCACGACAGCTGAGCACACACTTACCCCTGAGCCATAGATGAAGAAGTGAGCTTGTTGGAGCCTAGGCAGTGCAAGACCCTTGTATCCAGGCTGCAAAGGCCAATCAGGATGGTAGGATGTCAGCGAGGTGGGCAGGTACGGCACAAACAAGGAAGTGGGTGGCAGGGGTGGGTGCTTGAAGGGATGGAGATAAATAACTTTTTATAATCCCAAAATCAATGCAAAAATGCTGTGGGGGCTGCTGCAGCTAAGCACACACCCCTGAGCCACAGTTGGAGAAGTGAGCTTGTTGGGGCCTAGGCAATGCATGACCCTCGTAGGGAGGCAATTCAGGACAGTGGGGTGGCTGGGAGGCGGGCGGGTACAACACAAATAAGAAAGTGAGTGGTGGGTGTGAGAAGCGCTGGGATAAATGTCTTCTTTTAAAGTCCAAAATCAATGCAAAAATGCTGCGGGGGCTGCCCCAGCTGAACACACATGTACCCCTGACCCACAGGTGGAGAAGAGAGTTATTTGAAGCCTAGGCAGTGCAAGACCCTCGTAGGGAAGCATCCGGGCTACAAAGGTCAATCAGGACGGTGGGATGGCTGGGAGACAGGCCACTGTAAACACCATACCAAGAAGTTATATTGGCTGAGCGGGATGGATGCAAGAAGCTCTATATTGAAGGATGTGTGGAGTGCACTGGGCCTTCGTTGGTGGATTTTGAATTCCTGGAATGTAAGAATAGGCAGCCTAATTGTCTGCAGAACAGATACCTTTTTCTACATTGAATGTTTGGCAGCATAAATGGAATGACTACTTGGATTTGTTATGGCATGCATCCTAATACCAATTCTGGGAATCATCCCTCGGTGGTGACAATATATTACTTAATCTCATCATCCATAATGACTGACAATGATTCAAATGGACTAAGTAATGTTTTATTTATTTATTTATTTGGGTATTTATTTATTACATTTTTAATACGCCCAAACCCATAGGTATCACGGCGTAGGTTACACGATTATAGAAGGCTTGCTGGTTACAGAAATGTACAAAATATTTCAATTTAGATCATGTACAGTGGCAATGGTGCATGGCGAATATCACAGTGGGTTGACAGCTGTACAACATATACAAAGGTATGGACTATCATAGAGAAATTGAGCTGCGTCGTCAATCCTCCCTATGATTGTGCGTACATCTGAAATGTTGGTTAATATTTATTAAAGAGCCAGGTTTTTTGTTATTTCTTGAAATGGGTATGGGAGGTCTCATTACTTAATTCCATGATCTGGGTGCTGCTACACGAAAGCTGGATTGTCCTGTTCTGGTGTACTGGAAGTGGGGGATGAGTAGCTGCCTGCTAGTGTTCGACCTGAGGATTCTGGTTAATGTTTTCAGTAAAAAAACATTTGTTCAGGTATGTAGGGGAGTTTTGGGCGAGATATGTGGTCTCTTTTTTATACCTAGGGCTGCTCTGAAAGCTTTATTTTGCAAAAGTTGCATTTTGGCCAGATTTTTCTTAGTAGTGCCATATTATGTTAATGCACTTGTATACTACACAAAATCACCACTGTAGTACTTTTAGAGCAACTAAGCTTTTCTTTGGAGTGGTGTACTCTGCCCCCACCTGGGGTATACAGACCTCAGACGTCTGGAGGACAGAACATTAGCCATGGAAAGATAGGAGGCTGGGAAAGCAGAAAATAGATGCTACAAACACAGGGAGGGCGGGATTCAGCAGGGGAATAATGGTTTGTGATAGGTATGGATGAAAGGCAGTCCTGTTAGGTGAACCATAGTTTTGCAAAGGGGTGGATGTGGTTGTGTCCTATAGTTTTCTGCTAATTTAATTTAGTACCCAGTGTTATGTTGGATGCATGAGGGGTTTGGATGTGTTCTGGTCAACCCTGGAACTTTGGTGGCTTGTTGGCCTAGTCAACCCGTTTTCTTTGTACCGTGGGTAAAACTTCAAAATGTTAAGAATGACGTAGCCAAGAATAGACTGTGTATAAAGATGAATATTGTTGGTAAGTGGGGAGCGGAGATGGGTCTCAATGTTACGGATTCTGAATAGGGTCATATCAACAGGAACGCGAGCAGGATTAACGTACATTGGAGAAACAAAATCCTCAAAGTTCTCTTTCAGATCCATTGGTCCCCAATGAAAATGCAAAGATTATGTTTGAACATTCCAACGTGTCAGGGTGTGGAGCCAACAATGAGTCCCTAGGGCCAGAGCTTTGGGCCTGTCTGAGTTTCAGTTCTTTTTGGGAGCATGACTTTCTGTGCATTTCTGCGATTTTAGATATTCAAATACCCACATTTGCCTTGCTAGATGCGTTGAACTGTTCCACGTCACGCATTCATGTGAACTATGCATATATAGGGTGCAGTTATGTGCAAGGAAATGTGGAAAACCAAGAGAAATCCATTTAATGGATATGTATTCCAACAATCTTGGTGACGTATGAGAAGATAGTGTTCTCCGGTAGAGCTGCATTGAACATCCTGGCAGGAACAGGGGTAGCATTTATAGACCACTCTGCAGGATAAACTTGAACCCCATTTTACTTCCTGCCCACATCCTTCCATCCCTTGTGGTTGTTCTCTGTGTCTTATGCCGCTGTGTGCTGTTATGTTCGTTGTAGTTGTCCCTGTTCATTTAAGCTGGGATAACAAGAGGAGCAAATTCAGTCTGAATTGATTGTCATTACTGTACAATTACTTACTCTAATTTTGAAAAGGAATGTGCTTGCCCAATAGACCCTCTCATTGTATAAAATGGCGTGTAGTGTACTATGAGGCACTGACCCACATAATTATCTTTTCTTTTAAAAAACTATAGAATATGTTTCTTTTAAAAATAATAAATATATTGTAAAACACAGAAATGGAGCAATACTGAAATATTCCACATGTAGCCTAAGAACTGGGGGCAATGCGCCAGTTGAGTCCTCGGAACTGGGCACAATATTCCAGATGAAGCATTCATAACTGGGAGCAGTACTTCAGATATGATATCCAGAGCTGGACAATTTACTTCAAACAAGGCATCCTCGGCGATGTCAAACAAGGAATCCTCAGTGATGTCAAACAAGGCATCCTCGGCGATCTCAAACAAGGCATCCTCAGTGATGTCAAACAAGGCATCCTCAGTGATGCCAAACAAGGCATCCTCGGCGATGTCAAACAAGGAATCCTCGGCGATGTCAAACAAGGCATCCTCGGCGATGTCAAACAAGGCATCCTCAGTGATGTCAAACAAGGAATCCTCAGTGATGTCAAACAAGGCATCCTCAGTGATGTCAAACAAGGCATGTCTCAATGGCCAGCATGGCCTCTTGATTTCTGCTGGCCAAAGCACTCCTGGTACAACCCACCATTACCCAAATACATTCTCACATTGTTTCCCCAGGTTACATTGGGGTCATCAATCTTTTTTGGTGACTTTATTTTTAGATCTCTTGCCCAACTACTCCCCATCATGTCTGTGTCCTATGTGCAGGATTTCCCATGTGGCCAATTCGAACCTTAGCAACCACCGCCTATCCCCACGGGGCAACTTTAATAGTTTTCCCAAAGCAAACCTCGTGTCTTTCCCTATGTGCTAACACGCCTATGATCGAACTTTGCATCCTGGGTTCGAGTCCTAGGGGGCCCCCCACTAGCCAGATTACTTTAACCAAAACCCCCTGCCATCGGCCACCCAAACATTTCCCACACTGCTCCAATCCCAAGGATGCTCAGATGATTTCCAAGTCTTGGTTAATGAACGGTACTGGAGGCTTTGCTGCGCTGCCTTCATCTGTTTCCATGGTCACTCAGACAAAGGATTCCATTAGACTCGACACGACTATCCTCTGGCGAAGCTCTAGAAGGTTGGATAGCACTTTCAAGGTATTCAAGAATTCTTTCTTAAAGGTGTGAGAGCGCTCGTTTTCCCACCACTTGCTTTCCTGTATTTTAATTCTCCCCTTTGTCAATCCACTTAACTAACAAACGGAACTTGAATTAGGCCCAGGGGAGAAGGATGCCGAACCCAGGAAGAAATGGGGATGCACTCCAGCAAGAAGACAAGCCCCCAGGCAGACTTTGCGGTGGTCGCCATCTTGGCGTCAGGTGAAAGCAGACGCATTCTTATGGGCAGGGCTTTTCCTTCTAATGTTTAATAAACATTGGCTGGTTTTGGCCTATTTTCACCCAAGCAACAAGTTATAGTGCCTGTCTTGCCTACGAGTCCAATTATTTGAGCACAGTTATTGTGTGTGCGTAAACTGTTGGGTGTGTGTGTGTGTGTGAGCACTGAGGGCAGCAGTCATTTTGCGATGCCCTACTTTCCTGCTATACAATGCTGTCTTTTTCTTCTTTTACTTCCGATATCCACCACTGACTGCTTGTCTATTAGCTATCAAATCTTGGATGTCGGCTCGTTATCTTACACTTAACACTGCTAAAACTGAGCTTTTTTTCTTTCCTGCCAACACTCTTCCTCCTCCTATTTCCCCTTCTTTTGTTTCATTTGCCCCATCCCAGCGTATTTCTTCCACTGCTCGCAATTTGGGGCTCTACCGTGATTCTGCTTTATCCTTTACCCGCCACATCTTGCTGTCCTCGCGCGCCTGTCGCTTGTTGATATCCTCTCTGATTTTCTCCCGATGGTTCTCTTGCTCTGTTGCTCTCTTTGGTCTTCCTCTTACTCGTCTTGCTCCCCTGAAATCTGTTTTTAATGCTTCCATCCATATACGTTGTCTTCTTTCCTTTTATGGCTCTATTTCTTCTTCCCTTTCTTCTCTTGGTTGGCTATGGTTCCAATTGCAACCTTTTCATGCCTTGTTTTCAAGCCTCTCTCTGGTCTTGCACCGGACTACCTTTCCTCCCTGGTTTCATTCTATGCTCCTTCCCGATCTCTCTGTTCTTCTTCACAATTTCTTCTTGTGGTTTCACGTCCTCCCTGTGCCCAGTCTCACTTTCGGTCCTTTGCCCTCTTGGCTCCCCTTCATTGCAATGCTCTGCCTTATTCTCTACGCTCTATCTCTGTCTATCCCTTATTTCGTAAGTCATTGAAGTCCAATTTTCTTCACCCTGGTTAACATGACAGATTGCTTGTTACCAATTTTAATTTTTATTGTAGTGTTTTGATTCTCGGTACAGCGCCTTGGGTTAGGGTGCTATAGAAAATACAAATACACACAAATACTAATAATGCAACACAACAAAGGTGTGGCCCCTCTTTTAAAAGTGATATGTTTTTCTCACCCAAAACAATATGAAGGTGGGTGTTGTGTCAGAGATACTCAGCATCCTGCCCTGGGGTCAAATCAATTGCACCTCTCTCAGCGAACATTGCTTTCTCATGCATGTTCTGTTCTCTAATACAGAGGGTGTAGGGGCAAGGTATACCTCTCTGAGTTCAGCGCTTCTTCGCACACATGCAAAGTGCTCAGAAGAGACAGAAAGTGATCCTGCATGTATGTAGAGCAATGGTGCAGTCTCTTATCCTCATGGCAGTACAAACTCACACCGTGGCGGATGGAGAATTTTTTAATTGGAGAGCGTTCATATTGCCCAAAAATTTGCCAGAGAGACAAGAGCATAGGGAGAGAGCACAAACTAACCCAGGGGGGTCCAAAAGGGTTCTCCTCCCGAGAAAACATTTTGAATGATGGATTAAAATGGTGCATTTTGCAGCACATTTCAAGTGAAAAATTGGGTAAAAAGCCAGTTTGCAATTGGTTTTTTAGGGTAACTCATGAAGAAAATCCAATAGATGCATATCACCAACAGTGCACAACAGCATTTCACAATGTATTTTCATGATGCCTTTGCCCACAATATATGCTGGTATAAAAACATGTTCATGCTGGCTGTACCCAGATAGTCCCATGCTAGCTGCATCAATATAGGAAAGTAATCCCATCTAAGAACATGATCATGTTGCTTTGTCCATAATGCCAGTAATGATACTATAAGAAAACATGTCCACAATGGTTCTGCAAACATATGGCAATATCCCCATATAGGCTTTGGCTTTGCTTTTAAAAGTGCCACACCACAATATGAAAACATGTCCAAATTGGCTGCACAAAAAAGCCAGTCTAGCCATCTAATAAAACATACCATGCTTTCTTTATCATAGGTGCCTAATAAAACATGGCATCTCAAAGTAAGACATACCTAGAATGGCATCACCAAAATGTCACTCTAGCCACGTAATAACACATCATGCTTGCTTTATCATAGATGGCCATATAAAATGTCATGGCAAAGAAATAACAAGACTGAATGCACCAGAAGGCAAGTCTAGCTATGTAATAAAACTTATCATGCAAGCTTTAGCATAGATGTCAATATAAATACCATGTCAAAGAAAAGGCTACCCTGGCTGCACCAAAATGCCAGTCTGGCCACTTAGTAACACTTCTCATGCTTGATTTTTCAAATATGCCCAGAAAAAAAGGTCATCACATGGTGGGAAATGGCTAGATTGGCTTCACTAAAATTCCACTGTAGCTGTATAATAACACATATCATGCTTGCTTTATCAAAGATGGACAGTAAAAAAATGCCATACCAAAGAAATAGCTAGACTGGCTGCACCAAAATGCTAGTCTAGCCGCATAATGACACTTATCATGCTTGCTTTAGCAAAGATGCACAGACAAAAGGTCATGCCATGGTAAGAAATGTCTAGACTGGCTGTACCAAAATGCCAGTGTAACAAGGTAATAACACTTATCATGCTTACATTATTATAGATGTCCTGTAGAACATGTCATGCTGAAGAAATAGACAGACTGGCTGCACCAAAATTCCAGTCTGGCCACATGGTAACACTTACCATACTTGCTTTAGGACTGGTAAAAGAAATGTCATGTCACGGTAAGATATGGCTAGACTGGCTTCACCAAAATGCCAGTCTAGCCACATATCATGCTTGCTTAATCAGATGCCCATTTTAAATACAATCATAACCCCACTCTAACCCACACCCCATAAATCAGTGGCCTGGCACAAACACAGAAGAGCACACCACAAACATTCATGCAGCATTCACTCACTCATTTACAGAGCACTCACTCATGCACCCATACATCTTACATTCACGCATTCATACGAGCACCCATCCATGCGTTATACACACACTCATTCACGCACAGGCACACACACAATACATTCTTCTTATCTTCAGCCTCAGTCAGAACTCTGCTCCTCGTCATGCACTGGCCTCATTTGGAACTTGGAAGCCCACAGACTCCCAGGCCACACAAATAGGTACAGGAAGCAAACAGCACTTCCTGGTTCCTTCACATGCGCAGGAGCTGCAGCATTCCCAAGTCAACGCCCCATGCTGTCTGAATGTGCTGGGAGGTGACGGAGGGCTATCTATGCACATTCAGAGGTGCAGTTCCCCAACCTGCATCCCCAGTGCGTCATGCAAGACTGGGGAAGCAATACGCTCCCTGGCCTGGTGTGGTCCATTGGACATGCACACTGAGGAACAAAAACTGTCAAAAGAAAAATCATGTTTTACTTTGACAATTTAAGTTAGGCTGGGAGCGATCTCTCAGCTTCAGAAAGCAGCTCAGTTAGAACGTAGTGTTTCTACTGGGCTGGCTCATCTCCTCTATAATGGGCAAGGTCAGCGTCCCCTAGTCCATCATGGACAAGCCACCTCTGAACACACATAACCTGTAGAGGAAGAAAGGAGTTTGCCTATAAATGCACGAGAGTGGTGAAATTGGTTGCATCCCAAAGAAAAGCAATGAGCTGTGGCTTTCTAACAACAATGAAACCCACAGTGGTTACAGTCATGGGGGCTGCAGGAATGTTACTACTTGATTTATCTTGTTATTTGTTTTTTGAAAACACTTAAGAGAAACCCAAAGCCATTTTCAAAGCAAACTGTTGCACCTTAACTTGGAACTGTTATGCAGCCCTGAGCAATGCCGCCTTGCTCACAGAGCCAGCTACCTGTAGTGCTGATGGCACCACTCAGGATCCCGAACAAAAGACACATACACTTGAGGAGGGTGCACCTCGGTCCCTGCTCGTGCCACAATTGTGTGCCACCGTGACCCCTTTCATTCACGTCACCCTGTGACACATACTACTCTGCATGTCTTTATTAAATAATACACAGGTGAATGCTAGCTGCCTCAGTCTTGCATGAAATGCATCCAAAGTCTCATCCTCCTTTTGCTTGGCATCTCTCAGCAGAAACCTCTCCTAGTTCACATTAACCATTGGGCTAAAGTGTTCTGTCAGTGCTGCTATGCCCGCAGCATGTGAGTTATATATGGATGTAATGTTTTGAAGACTTTTTGCACTGCGCATCCTACAGAGTACGGTAAAGTGTATCACTTTGCACTGTAATTTATCTCCCCGGTAGCACCAAAATACATTTCTAGGTGTTCCACCCACAACGCCCATCATGGACCCTAACTAGATGATGCATCCATGATGGCGAATTCTACAAGAGGTGCCAATGAGCCTTGTTTCTTGGGTAGCATGGCTGGCTCTAGGGGAACACCTGCCTCCTCAACCATGATGACATATTCAACACCAAATTAGGCGGGTAAGATGAACCTTTTTATCTGGCCACCCAGTAAATTGACTTGCACCATGTGAGTAGCAGCCTGTATCCATGCACTGGCACCTGGCACTGGATCCCAATCAGGACTGTCCAATATACGGTTTGCCACACCTTGGTGTAGGCAGAGCCACACAAGTACTCCAGAGGAGCCACAACCTCAGGGGAAAAAAGGAAACACCCTGCTCTCTGTCCAAAAAGGGCTTCCTTCTATGGGTGTGATTCCAATCATGCAATGTCTTGGCCTATAGGTCGAGTGGCGTACATTCCACTTGTTGGTTTATTTATTTATTTTCCACCATGGTGACTGCACTCTAGTGGATGACTCTGCCGTGCTCATCAGCACACGCCCAAGTGCTAAACTGGTGTCTTAGCATGTGACTGCCTTTCTGCATCGTTTTGGGAGGGTGCGTGACGTCCATCCGGAGCGGCACACCAACCCACGCTCATCGCCTGTTATTCTGTCCTGAGCAACTTAGCCCTGCTCATGGAGCCGGCCACCGGTAGTGCTGATGGCACCACCCAGGATCCTCAACTGAAGACACATACTGTAACGATATATTGAGAGACCACCCTTAACCTGGGGAGTTGCCCCCAATCAAGGCGCCACACAATAAATAATGTATCTAGTTCAAGCTGGCAGAATCTATGATTCATATAGATTCACGTAGATCCCTCTGCTGTGCCAACAATGAGCCAAGAACCAGGCCGGGGTACAGAATGAATGTATAATTATTTAAATTTTAAGCTCAATTAATATTTGCATCAAATGATTACACACGCCACCTTCTCTGTGGCACAAAACAAAGCTTCAATACAAAAATGTACTTTGGGGATGTTGCTTTTAACTATCACTTTTGTCCATGGAACACAGGCTAAATGACAGTTCCACCCTCGTCTCATGAACCCCTTTAAGGCCAAAATTAAATAATACCTTGGAACATTACTAGATCATGAGCATTAGTATTCCTTGACTAGGTTTAGATTTAAATCAAACACAGTTTCAGTTTTCAAAACAATTTCACATGCAGAACTTTGTATGTTCAATTTCCCTGCACACTTGAAAATGCTGGCAGTTTTGAAATCACACCGACTTTTGAGAATGAGTTGGATTGATAGAAACCCTCCTTCCGCCTTCACCCCAAAGCAATAACAATTCTTTCTTCAATGAGGGTCACTTACTCACTCTCAGGAGAAAGTGTGCATTTTTCAATTAGAAATTACATATGTTTTCATTTAACACTGCCATTCTCTACCTGTCAGCAAACACCCAGACTTCAGTTACATTCAGCACACTTCTGCTTAAAGGCTAGGTCGGAGGAATGGTGACAGTTAGGAATTTTTCATTTTTGGACAAGGCCACCCCTTTCCTGGGGTGGACAGGAAAATAGGCGTACAAAATTACTCTTAATGACTATAACTTCAATTAGTGCTATGAAAGAGGTCAGGTGTTTCAATCTCCCATGAGCTCCTCTTGCGTCAATCGATATGGGAGTTAATTAAATTATTATTCAGTAATGTATGCTAAGTGTCTACTTAGTTTGCCACCCACCCACTATTGAGGGAAGAATGTTAAGGCTAGCAGATCCCCCACACACTTGGCTTAGTTTGGACAAGCTACTTACATTGAAAATCTCTGTTTTTGGTTCTCAGGAATGTCAACAGGGCTCCTCTTTTGGACAAGTACAGGGATCTTGTTAGGTACTTCAGTCAAAGATAGCCACCACATTCATCCCTTTATTTGGCTGTTCTTGGTCGTACGGCCTAGACAGCTTTTAGGCTTCCCCAATTGATGTCTCCCAGGTAAAATAAATCCTGCAGCAATCTTCAATAATTCCATAATTCCAACCAATGTAGTATCAAGCAATTGTGTCAGGACTCACCCTGATGGTTTTTAGGCAAGTCTTTCCTTGAAGTTATTTAGGCAGCTCTCCTGGCAAGGTTAAATTCTGCCACATTCTTTCAGTATTTCAGTATTTCACCCAGATGATGTTTAGGCAAGTCTGCCCTCTCTGGCTTATGCATCCACTTTTTAACCTCTAAGCCACACCTTCAAAATATTACAATCAGGAGGTGTTAACTTGTTAGCCTTGAATTTTCATTGGACCCGTTATGGTCCACTCCTCCCCAAGGTCCAACCCCACTCTTCTGTTAGGCTCTTGGAGTTCTGAAACTCAAATCCTGTGAAGAATGGGTACACCCACTGGAGTTAACATTTACACTTTTCAGATTGGACCCGTTATGGTCCACTCCTCCCCAAGGTCCAACCCCACTCTTCTGTTAGGCTCTTGGAGTTCTGAAACTCAAATCCTGTGAAGAATGAGTACACCCACTGGAGTTAACATTTACACTTTTCAGATTGTTCACCTAAAAAGTCACATGACAAAACTTAGCATTTTACAATGAAACATTAGAACCTATATATTCTGATTAGGCTAGTTATGGCAGAAGATGACTTCCGTGTCGGCAAGATGCTGTAGGTGTAAACAGCAATATTTTGCAGTTTATATAAACTGAATGTGACATGTTCTACCCAGAAATTTAATTGAATAGGCCACCACCTCCCCAACTTTCAGCTTCATCACATTTTTGGGGAAGCTAGAAACACATTTTCGATTCTTACAGAGTTTTCAGAAATTGAATTTATATACAAATGACATTAGGTGAGACTTATTGTTACTGAGAAAATGAACATTTATGATAGTCCATTTAAACTAATGGAAATGTTCAAACATATATGCAAATCCTAACTTTTATTTCACAATATAGGTTTCAGTTTTCTTGAAATACTCCCACAGGCTCTGCGGTCTCATTGTTCATTTAAGCCTGAAGTAAACCCATCAGCCTTTGTTCCCTTAAGGCTAATGGTCATGCTGCTGTTTATCTCAAAGAACATGCCCACAATAAAATTAATTGATCACTGCTTCTGTGTTCTGCATACCAACTGACTCATTGTCAGGAAATCAAAACGTACAGTCCTGCCTCTCGCAGCAGCCCCTTATAATGGCAAAGGTTACATTTCCTTGAGTCCATAAGGTCTTTTAAATGTTGATCTGAAAGAAACTAGCATACTTTTTTAAATCTGTTGCATTTATTTTTCATGTGAAGCCTTTAATTTATTTATTTTTAATAAACTGCATCTCGCCATCAATATTCAAGGCCCATCTCTTTATATGTTCATTTTGGCGAGGGAACATTTTTCTCCATGTCCTTATTTCCAGCTGCGAAATGCACACACTTTTAGACATTGCAGTGTCATTGTTTGCAAAGCCCTCATTTTCATGTAGAATCATCCTTCAATTTTTATTGGCCTTATCAACCACATGCAAGGGCCTTTTGAATGAGTGTATTTCTCTGGATTACAATGTACACAGCATTTTGTGTGGCCTTTGCAAGTGGAATGCTGCCTTTTGCCCATCAGTTCACAATGTGCATTTTTCAGTTTCTTTTTAATTTTTGCATATTCCTTGTTTCAACTGCAGAAATACAGACATGTGAATTCACCAGGCACCTTCGATGTGTTAATGTTTGGAGGCTGGCTTTTCATTCTGCCAGTGTGCATTTCCATGACAACAGATAGGTCTGCACATTTTGGGCCTACATGGCTTTTGAGTTGATGTGATCCTGGCTGCTATTAAACCCCACAATACACTTGATGATGGCACACCACCGGTCCCTGCTCATGCCGCAACTGCCTGCCACCAGAATTACCCCCTTTATTCACGTCGCCATGTGACATATGTTACTCTACATGTCTTAAAGGGACACACAATGGGAATAATGTACTAAACCCACATAAAATAAATATGTTTAATCCTCGAGTCTCAATATTGCAAGGGGTGCTGACTTTGCCCCTGCACATCATCGCATATTTGTTTGAAGTAGTGAAAGAAAGGGTCTTTGATGGTTCCTAGTGATTGCATTGAATGCAAAAGCATCAAATGCAAAACCGTTGAAAAAAATGCATTTCTTTTTTTTATGGGGGGGGGCTTCCCCGCAACCCCTGTTTTGTTACCCCTTAAAACCAATTATAGTAAAAAAAAACGTTTCCTACCCAAAAAAAGCCTTTTTTTGATGCATTTTTTTTCGATGCTTTTGCATTCGATACTATGTATTCGATGCAATGCCTGGATACCTATTTGATCCAGGACAGTAACTGAAACATCTCAAATGCAATCATATATATTGTTACTATACTTCTGGTGTAGCACCCGTTCTCAAAAGGAGTCTACGTGCATTGCTTTCGTAGACAGAGTCTCGCTCCTTCAGATCAGTCCAAACAATCAATGTCCGCATTACCCTCCACTCAACCTTACTTCTGTCGCTCTGGAGCTCCACACCTTCCCTGGTCCCTCGACCCACCCATGCACCTCACCTACCCATGCGCAATGCTTGTAACCACGTGGATGTGTCCCCTTTGTACAGCGCTCTTTTTCTGTCCAGCTAGGTTTGAAATGTATAAATCCCATACATAAATACCCTGACCAAAGGGACTTCATTGTTATTGGCAAGGGTGGAGGCTCCGTGTGCCCCAAGTGCATGAAGACACTGAATGGTCGATCACATAGCAAATACTGCAGATTTGTACCAAGTTATCCCCCATATAATGACAAATATAGCATTTGTGACTCCTTCCTCTCATCCCTCTTCTGGTACCTTTGGTGGTATACTGGTAACAGATGCACTTTCACAGAGTTTGCCACAGCTCCCAGAACTCATGCATTTATCCCACACCGCCAAGTTGGAGGGCTTAATTCAGGGGTACTGCATCCTTTTAACGGAGGCGCAGAGCTTTCTCGATCGTGGACTCCAAAAACCAGCGCAGTACCTACTTTTGAAACCTAGAGCCCAGGAGAGGTAGCAAGGAAACAAGATTTCATATAGTCAAACTGTGAGTCTGCACTAAGCCTGGCCATTCTCATTCCAAGTTCATTTCTGCGGTTGTGATGAAATCCTGCCACTGCCTTTGCAGTTCCTGTTTCAACGTTTTGTGTGCATTTTGTCTGCTGCTCTAGTGTTTCCGTGCACACACATCTCTGCAACAGGGACGTCATTTGGGGGTTGCACCTGCGACACCCCTGAGGTCTCCCTTGTACCCGTGTGGTCTCCCTTGCGACCCATAACATATTTACAAAATGTGAGCTCCTGGGCTGTAGCCAGTGCCACGTGGCTCTTTCTTTCTGGCGTGGCTGGCTTTCTTGTTCAGACCTCTTAAAAAAACAGGGGGTTCCACAAGTGTGAAACTTTGAGCAGTGACCCTAAATAAGAACAGGAATAACAAATAATGTGTCTTTCTTGATTTCAATACAATAATTGCTAGACTCATTAAAGGTAAATTTTTTGGCACACTTCAGGGGGTGAGTCACTTATTTATTTGAGTCTGTTCTTAAACACCTCAAATTCACAATGCAAACAAAAACTTCCAAAAAGCATTGAGAGTAGAATAAGCATTCATTTCGGACTATGTATTTTGCATGTTTTTTCTGCCGTTGTCTCTGTTATGATGATCACAAGACATTCCATCTTGGTGTCTTCGGTCACCTGACAAAATCCTTGTGCCTAAAGGCTTGTGTACAGTGCAGAATTGTTTGACCATAGCACATCAAGTGGCCCTTGATTTCATTGTGCCACAATTAATGCGTTGTCGTAATGTGTCTATCTTTCCTATCTCCCTGGCATGCTGTTTAGGATGTTTGTTTGCATGCATGAGGTAACGGGTGCCCAGAAAAACAGGATGCCGTGCGAGGGCGCTGCTTTCCCCGCGCTACTCTAAATTCTTTAATACAGTTATGAACCCTCCCAATGGTATGTATTTTGCCAACCTCTGAAGCCTGAAAAGTAGATACACGCAGGCTTGACATGTGCCCAACTTTGCACTAGACCTGCAGATGAAGCGGCCTGCTGTTAAATCTCAGTTACCAGTTTAATTATATCCACTACAGAGTGTAATACGCTTTCTGACTTTGAGGCCATTCAAACATGTAATTGCTCATTTTACTATAGCCGGTAAGATATCTATAGTCTGTATGATAGCTCAGTGGGTTGAGCGCTCGCTGCTATGATGTGTGTGTGAGCTGCTGGTTGCAGGTTTGAATCCCTGTAAGGCCAACTCAGACTGTCATCCTTCTGAGGTTGATACATGAGTACCAACACAGGATGGGTGATATTGTATGTACATTTGTTCTAAATAAAGTGCTTAAGCATAAGTGCTATATAATAGCACACCATTAGCATGGCCTTGGGCATCTGCTTGCATTCTCAGTAATTTGGTAATTTGGTAATATGGGCATGTACACACTGATATTAACGATACACATGGTGATCCATTCTTGTATTGATATTTTATTTGTGTCACGCTCGTACACAAGTAAAACGAATATCACATTGCAGTGATATTGTAACCACATTTATCGAAGTGTACTTAGGAACAATGCTATCTAATGCCACTTCCTGTTTTGGCAAGGGGTGAAAGGTTGTGTTACATCACTTCCCGTGATGTCACTTCAGGGTGGGGTCAAATGACATCACTTCCTATGATGTCATGATGTCATCAGAGGTCCAGGGTTGTCTGATATCACCTCCGCTACCCCTGGCATTTTGGTGAAATGACGTCCCTGCTCTAGCACAGAAGAACCTACTCTTTATCAGACCCATATAATGTACTGATGCAGCATGATTCAAAACTACTTACATTTGCCTGCCTGAAGCCCGTGATGGCTCCGGGTTTTGAATCAGTCGACTAAAGCCTCCACTTCGGGATCTGCGCTCGAACTCACAGGAATTCCAGCAAGTACACACTCAGCACTTCATCCATCTCGGTTAAAAAAAAAAATGGCTACCTTTGTTATGAGTTGAGTAATAATAAACAGCTGGTATTTGCCAATAACATCAAGACACTTCTGTGAGGGAGAACGTGTGCTTTACAAATACACTTGTTATGTTGCAATAAAACAAACCGCCTTTGAAAAACTATGTTGAACTTGCCTTTTTCTTTTATATTGAAAAACATAGGCCAGTCTCATTTGCAATAATACATCCTGTCCAACGTGAGTGTATACAAGCAAGACACGTCATCCTAGAAAGCCCGGAAGTGCGCATTGGCGAGGATCACTCTAGTGGCAGGCGTTTGATGACGCTGCCCGGTTATAGCTGAGGGGATCGCACAGGTCACATGATCATTGCTGCTCTCCTGATCAGTGACACCAAGGGCTGATTGGCTCTGACGGGAGTGTTCTTAACTGTCAGTGGAAATCCCAGGAAAGGCCGATGCAAGATGGCAGCTGTACTCCAGTGGGGATGTCTCCTCTTTGGAAAATCCATTGTGTAATGTAATGCTTCCTGCCAAAGTATATTTTAAGCTACCTGATGTCTACATGTAAGCTAGTCCCCATTTGCACAATAGCGCTTATGACTGCTTTTAAAAAAAAAAAAAGCTATGTCAATCTGCTTAACTAGAAGTGGGACTGGCGAGTCTTAAAGTGCTCCACTGGAAAGCTGGTTTGAACCTTTGAAGAAAAAGTTTGAATCAGCTCCAGCTGTTCGGAACTCCAGAGATGACTTGCCAGTCGAAATGAGATGTGTTGGCCAATGGCTGATTTAGCGCCAATCATTTTGTGCCCATTTGAGCCATAGGCCACTATGGTTGGAATTGGGTTAAACAAACTTTAAAATCCATGTGGATTTTCAGTAAGAGTGCGGCAGATTCGCAGAACGGGTGCTCCTCATCTACCCCCTTTGCTCACCGGCGCAAATAAGGGGGTGTTTCTGTGCATTTCAAAGTGCATCCTGAATATACAGACGACATGATCTTTGAAATGAGCATAAACTAGGAAATCCCAAGGGTCTGTACACCAAACCAAAAAGAGGAAGAGCTGCACTGCCAGGGGACACAGTGCACGCCAGGGCCATTGCAGCGCCTGTCCTGCATTGTGTTTTAAATGGAACGGCAGCTGTCAACCGCATAACCCTTTGGACCATGAACAGTCCCCCCACCTTGGTAGGATGCAAAGTCTGCCCACTGCAGGAGGACCAACAACTAAGCCTGGACTCCCAAAATAATGCTTGGGCCATCGAGGATCAAGAGGCAAGTTGGAGACTGGCTGCTGCCCAGAGAGTTCAGGGCAAGGTATTATTGAAGGGAAATGCAGTAGTTATTTATTATAATATTTTGTATTCTAAACATAAGTTTGCCATTGGTTTAAGAATATATTTTTTTTTTATTTGGTTTTTACAAACCTTTAAAAAGAAGGAATTTCAAATTAATGTTAGATAGAACAGATTCAAACACAAAAGGTCGCCCATACACACTTAAACATAGAATCTAGGTGACAGTGGGGGAAAAAAACGATGATAAGTATAAAACCAATTAATAATAATGTCTCATCCCACATTGTCTTGCTTTTCTAATATAAGTTCCCTCTTCTGATGTATTTTGTATCTGCATTTTCTTATCAAGTACAAATATGTGGCTTTTTTCTGTGAATTAAAGGTCATATGTTTACGATAACCTGGCGAACTCCTATATATGTACTGACTTTGCATCTGTGTGCTACGCTGTAATGTAAGCCCATCCATCTGCCTTCGATAGCCTGAGCATTCAGCCTTGCTACCAAAAGGTGAACTAGATCTTGTTGTAAACCCCTTGTTTGCCTATCTATGAAGAATTATTTACGCGCTGGCTTCTGGGAGATCCAGATACAACTTTGGGGCTCCCCACATCTGTCTAGGGTTTGGAGATCAAGGCGCCATCTCAGAGAAGCTCCTGGAATTCTAGAACGCTGATCAGCAGCACTGAGGAGCGGTACTCGCAGAGATCTAGGGCCCCTCGGTGGCACTGAGAAGCTGAGGTTCGCTATAACACCACGCGTGGCAATCTGCAGCTCTGGCGAGCCTGATGAGCTGTACTCGCAGATATCTAGGACCCCTCGTGGCATTGAGGAGCTGTGACTCACTATAACACCACACGTGGCAATCTACAGCTCTGGCAAGCCTGATGAGCTGTACTCGCAAAGATCTATTGCCCCTCGGTGGCATTGAGTAGCTGAGACTCACTATATCACAGCGTGTGGCAATCTACAGCTCTGGCAAGCCTGATGAGGTGCAGTCGCAGAGATCTACGAACCCTCAGTGGCATTGAGGAGCTGAGACTCACTATATCACAGCCCGTGGCAATCTACAGCTCTCGCAAGCCTGATGAGCTGTACTCGCAGAAATCTAGTGCCCCTCTGTGGCATTGAGGAGCTCAGACTCACTTTAACACCACGCGTGGTAATGTACAGCTCTGGCAAGCCCGATAAGGTGCGCTCGCCGAGATCTAGGAACCCTCGGTGGCATTGAGGAGCTGAGACTCACTATATCACAGGGCGTGGCAATCTACAGCTCTGGCAAGCCTGATGAGCTGTACTCACAGAGATCTAGTGCCCCTCCGTGGCATTCAGGAGCTGAGCCATTGTACAGTTAGCTAAAGTCTTGCAAACGTATAGTCCTTTTGGAATGACTGATATCTATAGGTGCAGCATCACCCAGGCTGCAGAGCAGACGTCAGAACTTGCAGGCAGTGAAATGAGAAGAGTTTGGCATTTTGTATTTCCTCATCAAGCATGGTGCGCACTCTACCAGTCTTTCACCATCAATGGTCTGATGTGTTGGAGTGCTTCTACTTTTCACTCGGCCCTTCCAGTCTTTCAGAAGTGTTATTCTGGGAGAGTTTGCATGTGCGAGGCTCACTGGGACCGCGTCCGCGCTGACTTGCCGGCTGTTGGGGGGCTGCCTCCGATCTCCGGGGCAGCCCTCTGATTCCGTCGGGATCACCCGAGGGCAGGGTACACGTCGGCGGACAGCCGGCGTGTATCGTGCAGTGAAGCACCCTGCGGCGCCCGGTGTCACCGGGCGCAGGATCCAACGTGCGGGGGTGTCACCCCCTGATTCCAGCGGTCGCGGCTCCGAGGGCACTCGGGCCGCGCCGCACACACAAGGCCACGACCACCTGCAGGCCCACCCCGCACAGTAAACACAGACACGAGTTGCCACTTCCTGGGGCTCTGCTGCTCTGCCCTCGCAGAGCCAGCAGAGCCCCTTTTATTAAAGGAGCACGTGAGCGTCATGACACAGTCACGGCGCTCACGTTGCCCAAACAACTAGACCCCCACACAACATCCCTTCTTTATTATAATCAAACAAAATTAGACAAATACCCACCACAAACATTTGGTGCATTCCAGTCCGCGCACCACCTAACCGCTACTCCAACCCAAACATTTTTCTCTTTTGACACCGCAAAACAAAACAGGTGTGCTCCAGTCCCCACACCATGGGGCCCTATGACGGGGTCCTCCCACTCAGAAAATTCCGGGATCAAACTAGCCCTCGGCGAAGCTGCAGGACAAGAAGAATACATTCTCTTCATACTCCTCCCCCACATCATATGATGCTTCTCGGGGACTCTCCACCACCTGGACCGCCGCCACTTTGGGGGTCCTTCTCCCCTTCACCTCACTCCCCCCTGATGCCCCTATCATGCCGGCTGGGGCTGGAGCGAGACACACTCGTGCGAAATGGTCTCCTTTCCCGCACCTTCCACAGATTTGTCCCATCGCCAGGCAGTCCTGCGGGTGGGGCAGATCCCACCCACACTGTTGACATATTGTGGCGTTGGGGTCTCTCTTCGGCCAGTCTCCCCTCCTCATCACTCTTCCTCCTGACCACCTGCTGACAGCCGCCACCTCCTCAAACTTCACTCGCTGCGTGGGGACCTCCATCTTTAGGTGGTGTCTAGAGGAGTCCATGACCGAGGCCCGCGCCTCCGCCAGTTCCTTGGCCCGGCCAAGCTCCAGTATTCAATCGAGGGTCAGCGCTGGGTCCTTCAGAACCTGCTTGCGCAGTTTGGTGGAGCTGCAGCCATAGATGATTTGCGCCCGGATCTCGTCCTCCTCGAAGTTCCCCAGGTCACAGGCCAGTGCAATGCCGCGCAGCTTCCCATGGAATGCATCAAGGCTTTCCCCTTCCTCCTGCTTCGCACACCTCATCCTGAACCTCTCATAGTCCCTGTTGACCATGAGTCTGAAGTATTCATTCAGGGCTGCGACGGCTGCACCATACGATTGATCTCGGGGCTTTAGTGTCTAGAACAGTCTCTGGACGGCCAACCCGGCAGAGTATAGGAGTGTCTGGCGTTTGGCTGTGTCTTTGATCTCCATTGCCTCGAAGTACAACTACAGGTTCTCCACCCAGGCCACCCACCGGGCCCCCAGGCTTGCCGGCGCACCTAGGACATCAAAATGGGGTATTGTGCCAGCTGACCCCTACATACCCCTTCATAGTCCGACATGCTGTCGGCAGGTGAGGACGTCATCTGCCACTCACTAGTCTTGATGTGCGCTTGCCTTTGCCGGGCTCAAGTAGCTGTCGATGGGTGCCTGGCGTTCTCCCTGCCCAGGGGCGCACGAGCACTCCAGGTGGAGCCGCAACCCCAGGGCTTAGCACACGTGTGACTTGTGGAGTTGCACTGCCCGTTTCCCCGGGCCCTTCCAAAGTCTCTCCCTCCCTGGTTAGTTTCACCGGGGCCACTTGGTCTCTCCTGCCCAGGGCGCACGAGCACTCCAGGTCGGAGCCGCTACCCTCAGGCTCAGTGTAAATATGACCTGCAGGAGGGGTCGGCGGTTTGTATCTTCGCCCCTCCTCTGTGTTGCCTAGCCAGATTCCGGGTCCACACGTGACAGAAGTACAGAAGGATTACCTTCTTCCACTGACCCTGGTATTTGTGGCACCTCCTTCCTAGCGGCCTTTGGCTTGCCCAGGCTGATCACTGTATGTGACTGGGGAAGGCAGCCGTGTGCCTCCTTCTTTGACTTTGGGCCTGGACACGGATAAGACTCCCTTTCCTTTCCTCTCGTGCGGGAGGGCTGGAGTGTTGGCCTCACCTCTCCTCCTTTGTTCAGACCACACCGTGATGAGGCCCCACCCCTTTCCCGCACCGCGAGGAAAAAGGAAACCTCTACTTTATTTATTTATTTATTTTTTTAATCTCCCCGCACTGATGTCCTGCGGCGCCGCGGGCCGTAGCTGCAGGCCCCGCCCCCTTCCTTTGTTCTTGAGGGCCGCTCCGTATACGGCCGCCAACTGCGGCCGTGTGCGCGGATCCTTTACTTCGCCCGCCGCCGCGAACTCCAGCCAGCGGGCGCGACTTCCTCGTCGCCAGTGTTGGGGGGCTGCCTCCGATCTCTGGGGCAGCCCTCTGATGCCGTCGGGATCACTCGAGGGCAGGGTACACGTCGGCGGACAGCCGGCATGTCTCGTGCAGGGAAGCACCCTGCGGCGCAGGATCCAACGTGCGGGGGTGTCACCCCCTGATTCCAGCGGTCGCGGCTCCAAGGGCACTCGGGCCGCGCCGCACACACAAGGCCACGACCACGTGGCAGGCCCACCCCGCACAGTAAACACAGACACGAGTTGCCACTTCCTGGGGCTCTTCTGCTCTGCCCTCGCAGAGCCAGCAGAGCCCCTTTTATTAAAGGAGCACGTGAGCGTCATGACACAGTCACGGCGCTCACGTTGCCCAAACAACTAGACCCCCACACAACACCAGCCTCTCGTTAAACCTCCCATTTTCCTCACAGGGCAGCCCGCCTCCGCTCTGTAAAAGGGCTGACAGCAACCCAGGGCCAAAACAGAGCTCTCGGCCTACGGGCCAGCATCTGCCGCGCACTCTGATTGGGAGTAACTGGCACGCCCCTTCCTCTGAGCGCCATGTTCTGGGACCGCCTTGGCTGCACACCCTGCCATCTGGTGGCCCTAACAAGTCCTGCACACTCTTGCTAGTTGAGGGCAGATGGGCAGGTGCTTTCTGATTCCCTGCTGGCATAACTCATCCTCTGTGCACATGGCTGAGCCCTCTGGAGCCCTGGGCGGTCCGGTTAGCACCACCCTCCAAAACACTGCTCGCCATTGTCGATTGGCGCCAATTAGGAGGCCTTCTGTGCGGTCAGCAGCTGCCGCGGAGATGACCAGCTAGTTAGTAAAGCCACAATACGCAGTGAGTGCATCCCCAGCTGTCTATTAAGAGTAGTAACAGAAAGAATAGAGCACTGACGTCACATGATATCGAGGAGTAAGTGCTGTGCCCTAGAAATGCCACAGTCGCAGAAATATAAGGTGACTTAAAGTATCCATGAAACGTCCTCGGGGTCTATTCGTTATGTATAACTCCTCAACGCTTATTGAGGCTTTACAGCATCCATAGGTGACTGGTGACCTATAGCAAGGAAAATGTTGCAGAGTTTAGCAAGAGGGCCGCTAGAGAAAGGAAAGCCTGGGACTGCTGGTGTCCACATAACGCCGCTTCCTGGCAGCAAGTGTTTACTGACGTCACAACTAGAGGATGAGGCTCCAGTTGACCCTTGTTTGACATCATCTTCCACTTGTGATGTGACAACTAGAGAACTATAGTGTGACTGGACAGTTGGGATGTCGCTCCCAGAGAATGGTAAGATTGCTAAAGGATTCTAGGTGATGTTGTGTTTAGAAGCTTTGTTACAGCACTCGACGCTGCTGCAGTGGTCTCAGTGCTTTCCTCGCTGCTCCTTAGGCTGTGGTTCTTGTTCTCTAAAACTGCTCTACCTTAGCGCCTTGATGCCGTTGGGGCATAGTTTGCGCTTTATAAATCTTAAATAAATAAATAAATAAACAAATAAATAAATAAATAAATAGTGCTCAAGGGCTCGTCGGAAAGTGGCACATTGGGCCCCTGCCTGAGGTAACCAGAGCTTGCCCTGCGGAGCAAAAGGGAAAAACTGAGATAGCGAAAAAAGCAGGATTAACCCCTAAAGTGCCAGGCTATTATGCACGTCTATGCAAAAAGGTCGAGCATAAGAGGCCAGTCCTTGGAGAAACCCACATGGAATTGAGGTCGAGTGCACGTACAATGACTGATCGGAACAGCTCTACCTACATAACGTTCTACTTGGTACGAAGCTTTCATTATATACATACGTGGTGCCCCTGGCTGCAGAGATTGAGAGGGCATAAGCATGGGTGGCACGTGCCCCATGCTGTCATGAGGTCCTTTCTAATGCCGGATGAATGCGATGTGGCATGCAATGGACAGGTCACATTTTGCCGTTGCAAGTGTCTCCCGGCAGCACGTTATGTTATATCTGCGGCACGCTGCATTTTTTCCCGTGTAGTGTCAAATTGAGGATTTAACTCGCGAATTTGCGCGTTGGTGAAAACATAGGCCACTTCCTTCGACCAACAGTAACGCGAAAAGAAGTTGCATCATAGGAAGCACAGGAGAAAGCCCGCCATTTTCGAACAGGGTCTCACAAACCACCCGCACACGCAGTGATGGAAGGGAGGGTGCCCATAACTATGCAGGCACCACCCCCATATGCCACACTCCCCCACGCGCCCCTGAAACCCTCTCTATCCCTTCACAACCCAGAAATGCATCCCCTCTACACCCGGTTCAACGCCTGCCAACATGGTGACCCTCCCACCCCCGCAGGACCGTCTAGCCCCCAGTAACCACCATAGCCATCCATGCCCACATGCGCACGTCCACTAGGCCCTTCTGAAGGAAACCCTGTGCACCCCCAGCGCACAGAGAGGCTGCCCTGCCTCAGAGCACCAGCAGAACCCACAAGCTGCCTCTAATGAGAGCAGCTCGGCTTAATTAGCTAATTAGAGTAATTACTGCCTCTTCCCCACAGTCCTTCTGAGGGAGAATGAGCAGCGCGGGGATCTGCTGAGAGGCTCAGGCGCGGGCCTGTTCGTACAGAGCACACCTCTTGGCAAGGAGCCGTCTACTTAAAAATAACCCCAACCGCCCAAAAAAACAAACCGGAGCTGGGGAGTTTGCCAGCGCGCGTGCCGCAAGCTGATTGGAAGAGTTCGATTGATCTGCTGAAACTGTACGGAGATGTGTGAGGCAGGCAGATGACCATGTAAGGCAGGAAGGGCTGAGGCTGAGGACATCACATGTTAACAGGTCAGTATTGCAGGATTGGGAAGTGGGCAGGCTTTTTGGCGGGCGCTTTTGAAATCCCTCTACAGCTGGAGCAGCATCGTCCTGCATATGGATCCTGAAGGTTATTACAGGAAAACTGTATTGTTTCTATTTTACAGTGTTTTCCCTTCTTCTTCGTCCAAAGGGAAGACTTTCCAGTGACCATCCCTGTCGGCCTACAGCAACGGTCAGAGCCTGATGGCGTTCTCCCAGGAAGTAGTCTCCATTAGAGGGGAAACCCTGGAGCAATTCTGGAGTTTGGCTAATATTAGGACAAGAAGATTAAAGGCTCCAGAGGCAAGAAGCAGTCGCCATGCATGCATGTGGGAGAGCTCTGACACACCCACTTACCTTCTCCAGCTCATTACATGGTATGCGTTGCCGAATGACATGAGGCGAGTCAACTCAACAGAGCTGATGTTCAGAACAAATAATCCTGAACAACAAATGATGATCAGACCTACATGAAACAGGAATTAGGAAAATGGCCGACATCTTAAATGCACCAAAACTTAAGTCCTCTTTCTAGAGTCAAACTTCACAACTTTACAAAATGGTTTCACAGGAAACCATAGACATGCTAGTGCATCAGAAGTGGCCTGCAGTGTGCATACAGTGGCATTCGTGCCCCACCTCTCTCATCCACTTTCTTTTGTAATTTTAACACATACACAGCACAAGCAACTGTCGGAGCATTATACATGAAGGGCACTCATCTCTTGGCGCTCTGTCCAGGCCCTGTGGGGCAAAATATATGCAAACATCCTAATGTGCATACACGTGGATACCGACATAAGTGACTTCACAGAAAGGGCACTGCAGGAAACATCATCAGTCTTTCATACTTGGAGGCACCACGGGAAGTGATTTGAGAATAAGTTGCCATGATTAATATGGCGACAAGGGATGAAGAGACTGACCAAGTGGTGCCGTAGTGATTTCTATAGACTTATATTAAATAAAAACCAAACCTATCTACCCCTAAATTTAAGGTAGTTTCCTTACCTAAACTATAGAAACTCAGGTGCTCGTCATGAAGTCTGTGTGAATCAAAACAAAAGGGGATCTTCCCAGTCACAAATGCACTACACCACAAGGCCAGCTGCTGTTCGTTATCCAGAATAATGACTCCCCTCTCCTGAATGCAAAGAGTCCAAATGTCTCTCAGGCTGTTCAAAGCAAACATTTCCATAAAAGTTCTCCCAACAAAAAATCAATAACCACATCAAGTTCTTGTGGGGCTAGGAGAATGACTCCCTTCTCCTAGCTTGTTCCCAAATGTCTTTCCCAGTTCTTAATGAGGTTTGTAGTTCCCTTATGGAAGTTTTCGCAATCTCAGGGTTTTTCACATCGCTGGCTTTGCCCCCACTGGGATGATGAAGCCGTTCCTGGAGGCCATCTTGGCTTTCCAGTATCACCCTTTTGTGGAATTAGCCTGGGAGCTGTAGCACAACATGGTTTACGGTTTTCTCTATTTCTTTTCTGCTTACAGTCTCATAACTCCTCCCCACTCCCCCGGACTTGTTTGTGTTCCCGTAACCTTCTTCCAGGGAACTCTTCACCCATTTTGTCAGGGGTCGCCGGCTTGCTCTTCCTACTTCAACTTCTCCTTTTAACAGTCTTCCGTGTCTAACCTCTCTCCACCTCGAGTTGCCATGGACCGCCTCAGAGTAGCTGTCGGACCCTTCGGTCCTGCTGTGACAGTTCTGCCATAGGCTATGATAGGCGGTCTCAGCACCGTTTTCGGACCACCCGTCTAATCACTACAGGTCGTACCACCACTTCTAAATCTCTGTACGTTTCACACCAGTACCCAAATGACTCGCAAGACACTTCTCAGGCGTCCTGCTATTCCTCTTCTCAGCCTTGTTGACGAGCCTCGTTGCAGTCTCCCGACAGCCTGCGTCAGCTTTCCTGGCTTTAATAGGGCCTCCTTGGACGCCTGGTTCTCCCTCTGGTCGTACCACAGCTTCTGAGAAACTGCACAGGCCTTTGCTGGATGGGTCAGCGAATGACGTAGAAAGTAGTCCTGCTTTGCTGTTCATTTTAAATAGCAGGGACGCCCCCAGCGTAACATCCATCCAATTGACAGCAGCTGTTCTAGTCTTCATCCCGCTCGAATGTAGCAGTTTTGAGTGTTTCATGGTCTCAGTATCTATGTCATCAGGATGGTTTGATGTTTCCCAATAACACATGGTTTTGGCCATGAGTTTAGATCCATAAGGTTCAGGTACTATCATCAGCCTACCGGGTTGGGGTTTAAAAGGGCTGTGCCTACCAATCACGTCCTTATCCCCAGGAGAGGAGTCCCTGTCAATGAGATCCCCCCGCATATTACCACCTCTAGGGGAACTATTGGTTAGCAGCCTCACCTCCCTAGCCTTACGGAAAGGGGTCCTCCCCTGGGGAGAAATGACACCATATGAAGGATTGTCACAGTAAGTTGAGTGTCAAATAACTTTGTGGTGTGAAATTCATAAATTACACTATTGCGGTTGTTTATAACGCGATTAATACCCAGAGTTTTATAAGCACGGACCCGGGTATTGAACCTGTGTTGCTCAGCAATGTTTTGCTTCCAAGGTGAGCACGTTGCCCCTGAGCTATCCTCCCAAGACATTATTATGTATGAAGCAACTCTATTGTCATTAAACCCTGATCAAGAACTTTTTTTTGATGATAGCTTATAACAACATACTTTTGCACTGAATCACCTTTCTGCCAGAAAAGACACAGTGAGATTAAATAATATGCCCAGGATCACACCGTTTGGTTAGGGCGCAAAACCCGGATGTGGGCAATTTAAGCAGTTGACCACATATCTGTATTAAGGCTTTGTTTAAAGAAATACCTTGAAAATAATGTACACAACATAATAAACCAGCATATTAAAACAAACTAGACTTGCAGAATAGAAATTGTCATGGAAACATATTGAGCAATAAAAGTATGGCTATAGTTTTATGTTCTCCATCCTACATGGAAGGTCACAGGAGCACCAGACAAAGTCATGTGAGATGTGACAAATCTCACTTTGGTTTTAAAACCAGTCTTATTTCCCACACAGTTTGCTGCATTATGCACCCTTCCCATTTCTCATCACCCTCATTCATATTTCTTAAGGGACAAAGGTCCACGCGAATAGTCCCCCCTCCCTTCCATACGTGCCTCCCATAGTAATGCTCAGTTGCCGCAGAGCAACGTGTTGCGGTGCTGCATGGACCCGGGGGAGGGTGGAGGGGTGGAGGGGAGAGCCATTCCACTGCTCGGTGCTATCACACAGTAGTGTGAGTTCAGAGCAGAAAGGCTTTCATCGGGCCAGTGGAAACAAAGTCAGGACTTTTGGCATCCCGCAGAGGGTAGCTTGAAAACGTGGGATAAAACTCATCAATACGGGAAAGTCCTGAAAAATATGGGACAGTTGGCCACCCTAGATGCCAACTACCCTCAGCACTAAGGGCTCAGCTCTACATCCCAGAAGCGAAGAAGATCACGCCATGCTCTGCCACGATTTTGCACCCAGGCTACACACGGACCATGATGGTCTCAAATAAAAAGTTGGACCCGTTTCCCCACCTCGAAAGCTGGCCAAGACCACCACAGACGCACTGTGTGTCGACACGCCAAGATTCAGTCAGAACACTTTAAGCCTGGCACCCTGCTGGATGGATGCACTTCTGCACTATTCTGTGCGCAAGACTTTGAAGCATTGTGTGGTTTCTGTGGGGCGCCTGTGTTGATTGCTGTTCGATTCTAAAGGCATGATTTGGTCACTTGAAGATGACCCCCACTCTTACTGCTCCATAGCCTTTGTTGAAGTTGTCCCAGGAAAGCTGAAGGGGCAACCAGAGCCTACACAAATGAGCACAATAATAAGGATAAGCATTATTTGGCGCCTTTGAATTGTTTTGGCTTTGTGTTTGCAGAGTGGGGGGTGAGGGTGGTGCTGTCAATTCTGAATGGCCAGGCAGCAGTTTTGTCTGGACAGAAACTGGTGCCATGTTTTCAGACGGGTTTTGGAAGCTTTCATCAATGACACGGTACCCACCTTAGACAGGTTCAATTTAAGATGGTCTCCAATTTAAGCATGCTTGTTTCTGGATGGATTGTGGAGTTACTGGTGATGAATAGCCAAAGGCCATCAGCGCATTACTGCCTGGTAGTGTTGTGATTTGCAGCTTTTTCTTGCCCTTGAGATGTATGTAGAGGTGAAAGGGCATTGGGGCTACCCTCAAACCTTGTGGAAACTTGCGGCGGTGGTAGGTCTGCCGCATTGGTAATTTCCATGCACCTTGCGACTTGTATTCTTGTAGGGAGGATGCAAATCACTTTTGCGACTAGACTCTGGTGGCACCCGGGATGACCGGCCAATTGTGATCTATGTAATAGAACAATGTGCACCTTTGCCCAAGCATTGGAGTTCAGGAGAATGCTGTCAATCAAGGTCACACCATGTTCAAGACAGCGTGCATCCCCTAAAAAGTAATCACAACCAAAACACCAGTCTACCTGGCCAAAACACTCTCCGGGCACCAACAAAAGCCACAACATCACTAGGCTGGAAGCAAAGATGAGAAATAGGAAGGATAGCTGAGGGGCAACCCGCTCGCCTTGGAAGCAGGACGACGCGGCGCAACACAGGTTCGATCCCAACACATGTTCGATCCCCGGGTAGACCCTTAGGCCTGCCCGCACTTTATAAATCGCCTACATACATGTATTTGAGGGTGGCTATTTCTGCAGGTTGGAAGCCTGGTTGAGAGTCACCTGGCAGTTTTGCACCTAGAAGCACTTGTGTACAGGCGTGTTATAAATGACTTATTATATCATATGCACTGTTGATTTGGGGGCGCAACAGAATTCCCCAGGATTTGACCTTGATGAGGCGGCTTGTGAAAGGATGGTCTGGAGTCTGCCTGATTGCAGTGAAGGCACCTCATATAGTGGTGTGCCTCGCCTGCATTTCATGTCGGGTGACATTGATCATTTCTGGGGACTGGACACAGCAATTTCTCATCTGCGTTCTATGATTTTTCATCACCATACATTGCAAAGTGGTGCGTTACTTTGTGATAAGCCTTCCCTACATCATTTCCCACACTTTGCCACACCTGTATTGTACGAAAGGACCGAAAAAAAGGTCTGACTATACATAAAGTCCGAAAAATGCATACTACCAAAGGTTCGAACACCAAAAGTTCGAACCTTTGGTGGCATGCATTTTAGGTAAGCAAAAAAAAAAAATGACTGCGGGGGCTGTGTGTCCCCTGCAACACCGCGATCACCATACTATACAGTATAGTGAGCAGGGGTTGGGGGGCGACACCCCCGCTGCACAGCCGACAAAGGAAAAAAAAAACCAGGGGCCGCAACACCCCGCTCACTATACTGTGTAGTATTGTGAGTGGCACACCCAAGAAATAAATAAATAAATAAACGGGGGCTGGGGATGACCCCCGCAACCCCCGTTCACTATACTTTTCAGTATAGTGAGCGGGGGTTGCGGGGGAAACCCCTGCAGCTGCCCGTAAAAAAAAAAAAAAGACAACTAAAGTAAAAGGACCCTGCTGCGCTGGTTCCCGATCACGGAAGTGAAAGGGAACTGGCGCCACAGGGACACAGCGTGAAGAAAAGGTAAGTAGGGTTTGGTTATGTTGGGGGTGTGGGTTGGATTGTGTTGAGGGTGTGGAGGGGGTGTGTTGTGGGTGGGGGTGCGGGTATGTAGTGGTTTGCAGTGTATGTTCGCATGGGAAATGTACGAACCTTTTGAGGTGCGTACATTTCTCATGCAAGCTTTTCCGTGACGGAGAAATCACGCAGATCCGTGCAGCACTACCCCTCTACATATATCTATTCCCCCCCTACAATGAAACCTACCACAAATTAATTTACCACTTTGTAATTTTTGGGGATGTAACCACGGTGCACTGGGGGACATGATCTGGGCAATATGAGATTGGTTTCAAGAAGCTGGTGATTTTGTACAACCCCATCAAGGCTCCAGGAGGGAAATCATTTCAACATCAGGGAGTTTTTTGGGGAACATTTGATAACAGTATTTGTCGCGGGTAATTATTTGTAATGTGTTCTCTTAATTTGTTTACTTTCTCTCGAATGACTGTGCACATTAATTGCATTCTAATTAGGGGACACTGGGTTGGGAAAGGTGGCTGGCTGAATGCATGCCCTGCTCCCGCTGGATGGGTTGCGGGAGTTTTCAGCGTTGTTGTTAGATTTCCTGGGGGACACACTGTTGGGGGCTGTCTGAGTGCATGCCCTGCTCCCGCTGGATGGGTTGCGGGAGTTTTCAGCGTTGTTGTTAGATTTCCTGGGGGACACTCTGTTGGGGGCTGGCTGAGTGCATGCCCTGCTCCCGCTGGATGGGTTACGGGAGTTCTCAGCGTTGTTGTTAGATTTCCTGGGGGACACTCTGTTGGGGGCTGGCTGAATGCATGCCCTGCTCCCGCTGGATGGGTTGCGGGAGTTCTCAGCGTTGTTGTTAGATTTCCTGGGGGACACTCTGTTGGGGGCTGGCTGAGTGCATGCCCTGCTCCCGCTGGATGGGTTGCGGGAGTTCTCAGCGTTGTTGTTAGATTTCCTGGGGGACACTCTGTTGGGGGCTGGCTGAATGCATGCCCTGCTCCCGCTGGATGGGTTGCGGGAGTTCTCAGCGTTGTTGTTAGATTTCCTGGGGGACACTCTGTTGGGGGCTGGCTGAATGCATGCCCTGCTCCCGCTGGATGGGTTGCGGGAGTTTTCAGCGTTGTTGTTAGATTTCCTGGGGGACACTCTGTTGGGGGCTGGCTGAATGCATGCCCTGCTCCCGCTGGATGGGTTGCGGGAGTTCTCAGCGTTGTTGTTAGATTTCCTGGGTGACACTCTGTTGGGGGCTGGCTGAGTGCATGCCCTGCTCCCGCTGGATGGGTTGCGGGAGTTCTCAGCGTTGTTGTTAGATTTCCTGGGGGACACTCTTTTGGGGGCTGGCTGAGTGCATGCCCTGCTCCCGCTGGATGGGTTGCGGGAGTTCTCAGCGTTGTTGTTAGATTTCCTGGGGGACACACTGTTGGGGGCTGTCTGAGTGCATGCCCTGCTCCCGCTGGATGGGTTGCGGGAGTTCTCAGCGTTGTTGTTAGATTTCCTGGGGGACACTCTGTTGGGGGCTGGCTGAGTGCATGCCCTGCTCCCGCTGGATGGGTTACGGGAGTTCTCAGCGTTGTTGTTAGATTTCCTGGGGGACACTCTGTTGGGGGCTGGCTGAATGCATGCCCTGCTCCCGCTGGATGGGTTGCGGGAGTTCTCAGCGTTGTTGTTAGATTTCCTGGGGGACACTCTGTTGGGGGCTGGCTGAGTGCATGCCCTGCTCCCGCTGGATGGGTTACGGGAGTTCTCAGCGTTGTTGTTAGATTTCCTGGGGGACACTCTGTTGGGGGCTGGCTGAATGCATGCCCTGCTCCCGCTGGATGGGTTGCGGGAGTTCTCAGCGTTGTTGTTAGATTTCCTGGGGGACACTCTGTTGGGGGCTGGCTGAATGCATGCCCTGCTCCCGCTGGATGGGTTGCGGGAGTTTTCAGCGTTGTTGTTAGATTTCCTGGGGGACACTCTGTTGGGGGCTGGCTGAATGCATGCCCTGCTCCCGCTGGATGGGTTGCGGGAGTTCTCAGCGTTGTTGTTAGATTTCCTGGGTGACACTCTGTTGGGGGCTGGCTGAGTGCATGCCCTGCTCCCGCTGGATGGGTTGCGGGAGTTCTCAGCGTTGTTGTTAGATTTCCTGGGGGACACTCTGTTGGGGGCTGGCTGAGTGCATGCCCTGCTCCCGCTGGATGGGTTGCGGGAGTTCTCAGCGTTGTTGTTAGATTTCCTGGGGGACACTCTGTTGGGGGCTGGCTGAATGCATGCCCTGCTCCCGCTGGATGGGTTGCGGGAGTTCTCAGCGTTGTTGTTAGATTTCCTGGGGGACACTCTGTTGGGGGCTGGCTGAGTGCATGCCCTGCTCCCGCTGGATGGGTTGCGGGAGTTCTCAGCGTTGTTGTTAGATTTCCTGGGGGACACTCTGTTGGGGGCTTGCTGAGTGCATGCCCTGCTCCCGCTGGATGGGTTGCGGGAGTTCTCAGGGTTGTTGTTAGATTTCCTGGGGGACACTCTGTTGGGGGCTGGCTGAGTGCATGCCCTGCTCCCGCTGGATGGGTTGCGGGAGTTCTCAGCGTTGTTGTTAGATTTCCTGGGGGACACTCTGTTGGGGGCTGGCTGAGTGCATGCCCTGCTCCCGCTGGATGGGTTGCGGGAGTTCTCAGCGTTGTTGTTAGATTTCCTGGGGGACACTCTGTTGGGGGCTGGCTGAATGCATGCCCTGCTCCCGCTGGATGGGTTGCGGGAGTTCTCAGCGTTGTTGTTAGATTTCCTGGGGGACACTCTGTTGGGGGCTGGCTGAGTGCATGCCCTGCTCCCGCTGGATGGGTTGCGGGAGTTCTCAGCGTTGTTGTTAGATTTCCTGGGGGACACTCTGTTGGGGGCTGGCTGAGTGCATGCCCTGCTCCCGCTGGATGGGTTGCGGGAGTTCTCAGCGTTGTTGTTAGATTTCCTGGGGGACACTCTGTTGGGGGCTGGCTGAGTGCATGCCCTGCTCCCGCTGGATGGGTTGCGGGAGTTCTCAGCGTTGTTGTTAGATTTCCTGGGGGACACTCTGTTGGGGGCTGGCTGAATGCATGCCCTGCTCCCGCTGGATGGGTTGCGGGAGTTCTCAGCGTTGTTGTTAGATTTCCTGGGGGACACTCTGTTGGGGGCTGGCTGAATGCATGCCCTGCTCCCGCTGGATGGGTTGCGGGAGTTCTCAGCGTTGTTGTTAGATTTCCTGGGGGACACTCTGTTGGGGGCTGGCTGAATGCATGCCCTGCTCCCGCTGGATGGGTTGCGGGAGTTTTCAGCGTTGTTGTTAGATTTCCTGGGGGACACTCTGTTGGGGGCTGGCTGAATGCATGCCCTGCTCCCGCTGGATGGGTTGCGGGAGTTCTCAGCGTTGTTGTTAGATTTCCTGGGTGACACTCTGTTGGGGGCTGGCTGAGTGCATGCCCTGCTCCCGCTGGATGGGTTGCGGGAGTTCTCAGCGTTGTTGTTAGATTTCCTGGGGGACACTCTTTTGGGGGCTGGCTGAGTGCATGCCCTGCTCCCGCTGGATGGGTTGCGGGAGTTCTCAGCGTTGTTGTTAGATTTCCTGGGGGACACACTGTTGGGGGCTGTCTGAGTGCATGCCCTGCTCCCGCTGGATGGGTTGCGGGAGTTCTCAGCGTTGTTGTTAGATTTCCTGGGGGACACTCTGTTGGGGGCTGGCTGAGTGCATGCCCTGCTCCCGCTGGATGGGTTACGGGAGTTCTCAGCGTTGTTGTTAGATTTCCTGGGGGACACTCTGTTGGGGGCTGGCTGAATGCATGCCCTGCTCCCGCTGGATGGGTTGCGGGAGTTCTCAGCGTTGTTGTTAGATTTCCTGGGGGACACTCTGTTGGGGGCTGGCTGAGTGCATGCCCTGCTCCCGCTGGATGGGTTACGGGAGTTCTCAGCGTTGTTGTTAGATTTCCTGGGGGACACTCTGTTGGGGGCTGGCTGAATGCATGCCCTGCTCCCGCTGGATGGGTTGCGGGAGTTCTCAGCGTTGTTGTTAGATTTCCTGGGGGACACTCTGTTGGGGGCTGGCTGAATGCATGCCCTGCTCCCGCTGGATGGGTTGCGGGAGTTTTCAGCGTTGTTGTTAGATTTCCTGGGGGACACTCTGTTGGGGGCTGGCTGAATGCATGCCCTGCTCCCGCTGGATGGGTTGCGGGAGTTCTCAGCGTTGTTGTTAGATTTCCTGGGTGACACTCTGTTGGGGGCTGGCTGAGTGCATGCCCTGCTCCCGCTGGATGGGTTGCGGGAGTTCTCAGCGTTGTTGTTAGATTTCCTGGGGGACACTCTGTTGGGGGCTGGCTGAGTGCATGCCCTGCTCCCGCTGGATGGGTTGCGGGAGTTCTCAGCGTTGTTGTTAGATTTCCTGGGGGACACTCTGTTGGGGGCTGGCTGAATGCATGCCCTGCTCCCGCTGGATGGGTTGCGGGAGTTCTCAGCGTTGTTGTTAGATTTCCTGGGGGACACTCTGTTGGGGGCTGGCTGAGTGCATGCCCTGCTCCCGCTGGATGGGTTGCGGGAGTTCTCAGCGTTGTTGTTAGATTTCCTGGGGGACACTCTGTTGGGGGCTTGCTGAGTGCATGCCCTGCTCCCGCTGGATGGGTTGCGGGAGTTCTCAGGGTTGTTGTTAGATTTCCTGGGGGACACTCTGTTGGGGGCTGGCTGAGTGCATGCCCTGCTCCCGCTGGATGGGTTGCGGGAGTTCTCAGCGTTGTTGTTAGATTTCCTGGGGGACACTCTGTTGGGGGCTGGCTGAGTGCATGCCCTGCTCCCGCTGGATGGGTTGCGGGAGTTCTCAGCGTTGTTGTTAGATTTCCTGGGGGACACTCTGTTGGGGGCTGGCTGAATGCATGCCCTGCTCCCGCTGGATGGGTTGCGGGAGTTCTCAGCGTTGTTGTTAGATTTCCTGGGGGACACTCTGTTGGGGGCTGGCTGAGTGCATGCCCTGCTCCCGCTGGATGGGTTGCGGGAGTTCTCAGCGTTGTTGTTAGATTTCCTGGGGGACACTCTGTTGGGGGCTGGCTGAGTGCATGCCCTGCTCCCGCTGGATGGGTTGCGGGAGTTCTCAGCGTTGTTGTTAGATTTCCTGGGGGACACTCTGTTGGGGGCTGGCTGAGTGCATGCCCTGCTCCCGCTGGATGGGTTGCGGGAGTTCTCAGCGTTGTTGTTAGATTTCCTGGGGGACACTCTGTTGGGGGCTGGCTGAATGCATGCCCTGCTCCCGCTGGATGGGTTGCGGGAGTTCTCAGCGTTGTTGTTAGATTTCCTGGGGGACACTCTTTTGGGGGCTGGCTGAGTGCATGCCCTGCTCCCGCTGGATGGGTTGCGGGAGTTCTCAGCGTTATTGTTAGATTTCCTGGGGGACACTCTGTTGGGGGCTGGCTGAATGCATGCCCTGCTCCCGCTGGATGGGTTGCGGGAGTTCTCAGCGTTGTTGTTAGATTTCCTGGGGGACACTCTGTTGGGGGCTGGCTGAGTGCATGCCCTGCTCCCGCTGGATGGGTTGCGGGAGTTCTCAGCGTTGGTGTTAGATTTCCTGGGGGACACTCTGTTGGGGGCTGGCTGAGTGCATGCCCTGCTCCCGCTGGATGGGTTGCGGGAGTTCTCAGCGTTGTTGTTAGATTTCCTGGGGGACACTCTGTTGGGGGCTGGCTGAGTGCATGCCCTGCTCCCGCTGGATGGGTTGCGGGAGTTCTCAGCGTTGTTGTTAGATTTCCTGGGGGACACTCTGTTGGGGGCTGGCTGAGTGCATGCCCTGCTCCCGCTGGATGGGTTGCGGGAGTTCTCAGCGTTGTTGTTAGATTTCCTGGGGGACACTCTGTTGGGGGCTGGCTGAGGGCATGCCCTGCTCCCGCTGGATGGGTTGCGGGAGTTCTCAGCGTTGTTGTTAGATTTCCTGGGGGACACTCTGTTGGGGGCTGGCTGAGTGCATGCCCTGCTCCCGCTGGATGGGTTGCGGGAGTTCTCAGCGTTGTTGTTAGATTTCCTGGGGGACACTCTGTTGGGGGCTGGCTGAGTGCATGCCCTGCTCCCGCTGGATGGGTTGCGGGAGTTCTCAGCGTTGTTGTTAGATTTCCTGGGGGACACTCTGTTGGGGGCTGGCTGAGTGCATGCCCTGCTCCCGCTGGATGGGTTGCGGGAGTTCTCAGCGTTGTTGTTAGATTTCCTGGGGACACTCTGTTGGGGGCTGGCTGAATGCATGCCCTGCTCCTGCTGGATGGGTTGCGGGAGTTCTCAGCGTTGTTGTTAGATTTCCTGGGGGACACTCTGTTGGGGGTTGGCTGAATGCATGCCCTGCTCCCGCTGGATGGGTTGCGGGAGTTCTCAGCGTTGTTGTTAGATTTCCTGGGGGACACTCTGTTGGGGGCTGGCTGAGTGGATGCCTTGCTCCCGCTGGATGGGTTGCGGGAGTTCTCAGCGTTGTTGTTAGATTTCCTGGGGGACACTCTGTTCTCAGCCTTGTTGTTGTTACATTCCCTGGGGGACACTGGGAAGGAAAGGCTATTCGCAGGCAATGGCGGGTTGTTCAGTCTGTCTGCTCTTAATGTTTGTGCTAGGCCCTTGGCAGTGGGGCTGGCCTGGGGGTTAACATTTCCATCAGAACTCTGCCAGCCTTCCCTAGAAACCGGTAAGGTGGCAGGCCTTTCAGACCGTGAGGCTCTGTGCTAGCTGCCTTATTTTTACATGTATATCACACCAAAATCATTAATTTTAGGTATAATGTAACTTTTTCCTCATATATATGAGGAATATATATATATATATATATATATATATATATATATATATATATATATATATATATATATATATATATATTTTGTCAAACATTGAAACACAAGCAGGCAACCTTTTTTACACATGACCTTTTGTTATGAGTCTTTAAGCACATTTTCAAAATCCACCGGCCACTTTTTGACTTCTGTTGCATTGCATTCTGGTATTTTTTTGTGTTACATTCAAGGTGGGGGGAATAATGACACAATTGTAAACTTTTGCTTAGCATATTCCCATAAGGATTTATATATTCGTGAGAGTATTTTACTATAGTTGGGAAATGTGGCTGGTTGAGTGCCCTGCCCCCGCTGGATGGCTTGAGAGAGTTCTCGGCGTTGTTGTTGTTAGATTTCCTTGGGGACACTCAGTTCTCGGCGTTGTTGTTGTTAGATTCCCTTGGAGGATGAAATCGGCTTTGTGATCTTTTTTGTAATGTTTTCGCGCGTTCGGAGAGTTACAAGATGTGGGGGCCTGGGGTTTCCTCGTGCTTCTTGTACACGGGAGTGAGAGAGGATAGGTCTGCCCCTTGAAGTGCGCAGAATTTTGGAGATGCACTATTTTGGCGCTATTGCAGTTACCATGTCTACGCTTTCCCGTTTGTGTTCTATTTTCTCACTTCTTCTTTTCTTTACCTTCCTTAACGTGTCACCTTCAGGCGTCTCGTTAAGCCTCAATTTGCTGACCTCTGTTACATCGCTTCCTTGTTTCCTCTATCCTTATTTTTCTCTTTCCTGTCATCTCACGCCTGGTCCTACCTCCTTCGCTGTGAGGCCAGACTACGCCACAGCTGTGGTGCCCCGGATGTGTTTTGTGCTTTTGAGGTGGTGGCACTGCCTTGGCAGTGCCTGCATCATCTCCAGGTGGAACTCATTTCGGAGACTGCATGTGATCCTTTTGGCATGGCTTCCAGGCATGCACAACATATATCTCTGTGGAGCAATTGCATAGTGCTCTTTTCTTCCGACCCTTGTGAAATGACTCCTGGTGGCACTATTTGAAAGAGCAGAGATGGCTTTTAAGTTTAATTAAAGGCGGCCTCTTGCTACAGTCACCTCGTCGTAACTGCACCATTGCAAGACAGCTTGACCTTGCGTTCCCCACCTTTTCAAAGCTCAGGAAAGCAGCATTTGCTGAAATTATTTTTTGTCAGGGAATGCATGAAAGTAAGGTACTGCCTCAAGGAAATCATCCCACATTCCAAGTCACAGTGTAGTCAGAAATGGGGAAATGATATTTTATTTCTGTCGCACTCGTACACAACTGTTTCAGAGCGCGACCAGGCAAAGGGAGGGGAACAAGGGAGAACAAAACAACGATCTTACTAGGCCCAGTGACATTTAAGAACGCACACGAGCATGGTAGAGGGAAAAGGTAGAAAGTGCATGGAAGGGAGATAAAGTGGAAATGGCAGCTCTGTGCTGTACCTACAGGGGTTTGATCACCTAATTGAGGGCACCTTTTCGTTTTCAGTGGTGATAGTCTTTTTAAGCAACCAGATGACAACTTCTTCTCCTATAAGAGAAGTGGTCCTGCCCATCAGCGGTAACGCCACAAAAGCCAGAATGAAGGAGGATGGGTTTTTGTAGTGGGGATTTCCACCTTTAGGAAAATCCCCCTGAGTGATGCAATTTTGTCTGTCAGGGAACTTGCTATGTGCCTGCATAACGTCTCTTTCTGGAATATATAAAGGAGGACCCATTTGACTGGACATCATTGATCTGCAGGGATACCAAAAAGCTCAGCTCAGCCTTGTTTGAAGTGAGGAATGGTCCTTTTTCCAGTGTTGTCTGCTAACACTCAGATGGTGAATGAAGGAATAACCCTCTGTATGTGGCCATCTAAAGTGACACCACTGCCTTTGCACTCTCTGTATTACAGATTACCCCTAGCCCTCAGAACTGACCAGTCCTACGATAGCTTTAGGCACAATACCCTTAACTGGCTGCATGCTAACGACATGTGATCCCTGGAGGCTCCGCAGCATTTACTTATGTACCTGCTTATGCATGCAACCTATTGTACCTCACCTATGTATTGAACTGTACTTTCCTATTGCCTTTACTGTACTTTCCATTGTGTAACTAAGCTTTAAGTATCCTTGTACCTGTCGCGCCCAGCTACCTAAGGGTTTGGCGCGCATTACCAAATAAACAAACAAACAAACAGCCTATTCCTAGTTATGGACACTTGCTTCCTTGCATATGAAAACCCTCCTTTGTCATGCCCAACCATCGGCACCAGCTTGGCAGACCAGTGTGTCAGATGCCGCTTGCTAGCTTGGAATATCAGTGGCATCACATAAGAGTTGGGTGCAGCCCAAGCACGTCCTAGATCAAGCCCTGCTCTGGTCATGAGGGTGTCAGCGCCGGCCTGGTGACATGGGGCTGGGGTGCCATTTCACACTGGCAGAATACTTTTATAGCTGGCGGAAGGGTGCAGTTATGTTGCAACTGTGCAGCTCTCCGTGGTTGTAGTATGAGTCCTCCCCAGGTGCTTCCTGATCCTTAATCTCTTGAACTCCTGCCCATTCCATTAATAAACTTAGCCTTGCGAATTCCCTCTCAGAGGACACCCGTACCAGCGGCCATTTTCTACATCTCGATATTGTTCTTGCAAAAGGCACTGTGGCTCTACCAACATACTTACATCTTTGCACACAGTTTGAGGGCTGTCCTCATGTTTGCCAACAGAATTTTGGACTCATTGTTTAATGTATTTCTGCATCTCTGTGAAGTCCTGCAAGGCCCAAGGGCAGTGCAGGGAAAGGCCTGTCTTTTCCCTGTACTGTCACTGTAACAACCCTCAGCCTTTTAACTACAAACTCACCCAATCTTAGTCCAATACCGAACTAATTTGCTATGGGAGTACCCACTACTGACACAATTGCACATGTTGGGTTGTCAATGGCACTTCGACTTAGTTCAAGACGTGTTGTTCAGTGTGATCAAGCTTTGCGCCTTTGTAATCACTGCTGGTGGTGATGACCTTTGGCATGCGCTTATATGAAGCAATAGTAAACAATGCCCGCTAGAGGCTGTAGCGTGACTAGGTGAAGTCGATTTCTTTCACTTAAATATCAATATTGCCTACCATTAGGTGCTCTAGAAGGGCTTCTCTCTAAAGTTTCGTTTGCATTAGGTTCATATGTTTATGCTCAACATTCTGTATAAAAAACAATGTAGGGTAACATCTGCCAGATAATGCAAGGTCACATGACGATTTTGCCATCTACTGAACTGGTATTAAGTGAACAAAAACAATAAAAAAAATGACCAATTTTAGAAAGACCCCTCTGAGCGGTCTTTCTAAATCGGTCTGTCAGCCCTTGTGATTCACACGGGTGCGTGTAGGGGCTGACAGGCATGGCCAGACCTAGAGAAGGAGTCGCAGGAGTGCCGGGTGAGCGTGTCACTGTCTGTGTGTGTCTCTGTCGGTGTGTGTAAAAAGTAATGCTTGTGAAGGAAGGGCTAGGGAAAAGGAATGGGTCATGCGTTTGTGTGTGTATGTGGTCGGCGGAGCGGGGGAGCAAGGTGGAAAAGAGGGTTCGGCGGTGAAACCCCCCCCCCCCCGAATCAGAAGAAAACCTGCAGGCATCTGCTTTTTCGGCTTTTTCAGGGCAGCCCAAAATTGACCGAAATAAATCAGTCTTTTTTATGTGTGGTCTTCAAAAACAGAAAATTCACATAGAACCACTGCACCTGGACTGCCATAGGAATTGTTAGCAGCCAGCTCAGCACACCGAGGGTGCAATTAAAGCTGTAAGCACCCGGCAGGACCCAGGTGCGGTGCTGACTGGAGTTAGGAAATGTGGCGCATCACCAAGAGAATGCACAGCGAATGCACTAGTAAAGTCGCTTTGCCCATGGTGCTGGTCTGCCGCAAAGCATGAGGAGAGCAGAGCAACGACAAATAAACGGAGAGCCCCCACTGACCTGAAAGGAGGCAGGGATAGGGTGAGCACAGTAGCGCAAGAAAAGGAGGTGGCAACGATTGCGGGATGCAGCGGACGAAGGAATTCCAGCATTTACTGCAGATCCCGCCGTGTTCGTGGCTCAATGATTGGTGATAATGGGCACAATTTCAAAGTCGGCATAATTTGCATGTAGGGGACTGCCTACAAATGGGTCACCTTCGCGCCAGGGAGGGAATTGGCCCAGAACAAGACAGAGCTACGCTCTGGCAAACACTGTCTTGCAGGAGCGTGTTCCATGTAGGCACATTCTACTGTCTTGGTGACTATTCTGACTGATGAAAAGAGCACCATACCCATTGTGCATTGTATACTTGGAAGGAATGCACCATTTAATTACTATTACAGACATGTTTGATGAATTGGTGTTCATTCTTATGCTCCCAAAATGCCCTTTGTTTTTATGCAAAGCAGCCAAAATCCTATATTCAGGGTACCCACATAATTCAACACCTACCTCTGCCTCTCAGTCCCGCCCACACCACTGACAATCCGCCTTCCCCCCATGTGCTATCCCCTCCTCGTTGTGCGAAGAGGGTGCGAGGGGAGGGAGTTCCCCAGTAAATTTTGTCCATTCCCACCACTGCTCCATGCAAATTCCGACATGTGTGCTGCAAAGTGCACGTGCGGGGTGTAAACAGCAGGCAAAAGCGCCTTTACGTCTCTCTTTTACACACTGCATTGCAAACTGAGTAGACACCAACAGCATAGGAATCTACAGCATTTACATCGCATTAAAATGTCATGCTGGCGTATGTGTATGGTGGAGAAAATGGGGGGACGGAAAAGTAAATTGCGTTTTGTGCTCTGTCTCTTCTATACTAACGAATGAACATATAGCATGGTGTAAAATGCATGTACAACTGTTTACACGGACCTTTTATGGTACACCATGCCCAAAACGAGCTCTGTTCTGTTATGTTACTTGGCTTTTATACTGTGCGGATCCCCACAGTAGTGGTCTTAAAGCACGAGACTTTGTCCAAAGGGGTGAACTGTGACCCCACCAAGGGTATACACCAGACTGTGGCCTGTTCTGAGAGCAAGAAGCAGGGAAAAGATAAAGGGGGAAAGTCAGAACCAAAACGGAGAGACAGAAGTCGCAAAAAAAGGGAGAGATGACATAAGGTTAGGTGATGTGATTGCTGGGATGCATGAATGGTAGTGTGGGTTTAGACCCAAAAAGGTCCAGAAAAGAATCATGAATTGTCGACGTCGGATGATATGGTTATCTTATAAGTCAGCAGTGCAATGTGGTGTTCGTATAATTTCAAATTGATTTATGGGTCGGCGATGGCCTTGTGATGTGCTCAAGAGTTCCTGTGAGTTGTGGGGTCTTTAAACCAGGTTTTCATAATGAGTTCCCTTTGGAGGAGTGCTTGGGAGGCCTGGTAATGCCAAGCCCGCTGACAGGCGTGTCCGAGCCAAGAGTTGACTGTGTGCTGAATGAAAGCTAGGGGGTAACAAAAAGGCAATACGACAAGGAATTCCCCACAGCGAGCCACACTAGATGAGCATCCAGTGGAGGGGGCTGGGGGGGTCAGTGTGACAACCATATAATAGAATGTACTGACCATTCCTGAGCTAAAGGGCGACGTAGGACACTATAATAACCAAGGCACTCATCAACTAGTCATGCAGTCTTCTGACTAAAGGCAATGGCCGATCGCCTAAGAGAACCCAGTGAACCATGTATCTGTCTGTCAAATCAAGTGACCGGGTGCCAAGGGAGAGCCAATGCCGCAACGCTATTCCAGACCATGGCCTCTGGCCACCAGCAGGGATGCTGGAAGGAACGCCATTTGTCCCAAAGTCTGCCCAATTGTTGGGCCATCGCTCCTACTAATATAGTGTGAAATGAATCCCTCAAAGGGACTCTAACTTGTGAGGCCCAGTCAGAGAGAAAGCAGCCCACCTGCCAAGATCACGCACCCCAGCCATCCCAACAAGGCTCTATTTTCTCTTTCCATTGTGTGTGCAATCTCAAGGGACACATCATGGAAGAGCACATCTCACGCCACTTGATGTCCCGATTTTCGTGAAGATGAAAATGACATTTCGCATTTTGGAAAAAAAGATTTACATGTCCAGACAATACAAAGTACGAGCAACATGTCCTAACATGGCATCTCCCTGCTGCACAGAATATCCGTGTGGTTTGCACCGTCCGTTTAGAGCTGGCCTTTCCTGAGCATATTCTGTGTAAAAAAAGGCGCACATCAGGACAATGATGCATGAGGCTACACGTTGCTAGGAGCTCTTTTGGCATGAAAATGCACCCGAAAGCTCACTACTTAAAGTCCAGGTATTTGCAAATGATATCTTGAACCGTATGTAGCAGAGAGCCTAAAGCGAAAGGGCAAAGCCTGGCGACCCTATAGCACGCACTGCGCAGCTAAAATGGCACGAGAGGGATGAGGACTGAGCAGGGGTGGACTGGCAACAAAAAGGGGCCCTGGAAATAATTACCGGGGACCAAAAGAGGCCCTGGAAATAAAGTTCAAAGTGGCCCCATAGTACACATTTTCAGCAAGCCCAATGATTTTCCTATGAGAAAATTTGGAAATACCATACAAAAGAGGCTCAGGATGTAGAGGCCCACCGGGAAATCTCCAGAGTTCCCTATAGGCCAGTCCACCCCTGGGACTGAGCATAGACAAACCTGAAATCCATTCCAGCAGCAGAAGTGTTAAGACATAGATGCTACCAAGGGTCGCTGGCGGGGAGCCTCAAGTCGCGCGACCCGTCACTAAGCCTGCACACCTAGGGAAAGGCAGCGCGCCTACAGGCTCTGTTCACGCCTCCCTCCCTCGCCACCCACTCCCCTACAGTCCTGGAGTCTGAATGTGGTCCCTATCACTATGTTTCCGAGATCTGCAATCTGAAACTTGTAACCAATGTTACCAATGGAAACGTTGCCCCATATCAAACTTATTTCACAATAGAAATCATTAGGCCTTTGTTTTATCGCCCACATGCCATACTCCAGATGCCAGGCATTCTCTGAGCTCTAGGCTGCTGCCACAGCTGAAACAAGTGCTGATTGGCTTTGGAGGTTTAATTTAGAGTGTGTAGGGAAAGCGTAATATGAATGAAACGAAAACAGGCAAACACACCAGTTTGTATTCAAGTTGGAAAAGGCTCTAAGCGTATGGAGATGATGTCAAAAGGAGAGGTGGCATCTGCCAGTCATCAGCTGGGCCATTTATCTACCCTACAGCATAAAATGCGAAGTGACCAGGCAGAGTCCTTTGGTGGGTTCTCTGAGAATGTATGGCTAAAGAAACAACTCAACATCCGCTGTTAGGTTTTCCTGCCTCGTTATAAGTACGGACTAAATATTTGCACAAACTCACAAGAGAAAGAACCGAGAGAGAGGATTTACTTTGGCGCGGCTGCATGCCCTGGAACCTCACGTCGACTGTTAAAGCAGTGGTGGCATTCCTGGACTCTCTTAAGATCAAGGGAGAGACAGATATGAAATAGTTGCCTCCTTGTCATTTCTTATAATCTGTCCGTTATATGTGAGACTCCATTTGGGAATATTGAAAAATATGTGCTTCCTTTTATAGTTTTTTAATGTCCTGTTATCTTTTAATTGGGGCTATTCTTGTTTCTCTTTTTTTTTATTCCTGCTGATTGATTGTATTTAAATCTTTGAAAATGTTAAATGTTGACTTGATTAACCAATAAAACAAAAGTTAAAAACAAAAATAATTGACGATTTTGTGTAACGCTTTTTCGAACGCTTGAATTTGGGGTCATTGTATGTCCTACTGACATGGTTGTGGTGTCATTCCGTTCCACATTTAGCCACTTTAATGGCATGCTGTCCAAATCTGCAATTCCCAAGTCGTTTGAAGTTAATTCACGGATGAAGTTGTCCATAAGTGATAATTTTGTGTAGCGTTTCATATGAGTGTGGTGGTATTCCGTTCCAACTCTATAATTCCTAAGGCATTTCAAGTTCATTAACTGACATTAACTGATGAACTTGTATGATTAACTTTTGTAAGTGATAAGTGACGGTACCGTAACACTTTGAATTGGGGTCATTGTAGTCCCTAAAGATATGGGTCTGCTATAATTTCGTCCCACATTTCTCCAACTTTGCTGGTATACCGTCCAACTTTCCAATTCCCCAAAGGGGTTGTGGGGTGCGAATGAAGTGAGCCCTTGGTGGAGTATCCCTTCAAGTGACCAAGCCACCGAGATCAACGTGCAACCATCGCCGGGGGGGGGGGGGAAGCAGTGCGCGCCCCTCACAGGGTTGGGCGCTGAAGATGCCAGGGGGGCAGAGGCCCCGGGTTTGGGCACCAAACGTGCCAGAGGGGGCAGAGCTCTCCTACTATTATATAATATGGCAGCTAGATATCTTTCCCGTTCCCTCCCACATTACTGAGCCAGCTTGGTAACCAAAAGAAAGTGAAATAGCCGAATACAGTGTGTGTCATGCCCTCGAGTACCCTGCCATCGTGTTCAAACCACACAAAGCCAGGGAAACAGACGATGTAACAACACAATGCAGCAGACTGCAGGGTCCGGGCAAAGAATGTTTTCAGCCTCACTTGCCAGTCCACGTGCAGCCTGTCCCTCCATGCTTCATCCCACATTAGCCAAGGAAAAACAGTAAGGAGTCATCTTATTCGGAAACAGAATTCCGGGTCATGGATAGAGTGTGTACCCGGAGGACATTGCCTGCCGATTACGTGTACGCACAGGCAGAGCCGATCGGTGGTCGTGCTGATGGGTGACGGTGTTTGCGCATGGTCTGTGCGGTTCGGCAAACCTGGAGGCAGCAACAGCAAATGTAGCACAACATAAAGGCTAAGAACTCCAGAACCCGCCACAGATGTTATGCATGGGCCACATGAGGTATGTATAGATCCATAGTCATATTCATTCATCTTTAATACATTGTAATAACAGAGACCAGTCTCCAAGCTCAGGGCTGGAACCTCCCGCCTTCAAGACAAATGCATTGCCCCCGAGCGATCCTCCCAGCCAACAAATACATATAGCAAAGCCAGGTATAGCAGACACACACACACCACCCCAAACACTGTAAAACATATCAGTGGCTATATTTTGCCACGCCAAGGTGAAAAGCGCTTGCCGCGCACCACAGTGGAAAAGCAGCCACTAGGAGGGGTAATGCTGCCAGTATGTGCAGCGGTGTTTGCTTTTTTCCAAAGACTGGTCTCCAATCGCTTCCCTGCCTGCGTGTGAGAGAGGCAAGCTGAGCTGTTCAGCATATTTAAAGACGCACCTCTTCCAGCTGTTAACCTTTAAGGCCATGTTTTAGCTCAGCTGATGTGTGAGAGGCCTGATTCAAACTCCCAGAACATAGGTTCAGCGTTTTACCCTTTACCCCAGACCCGATTAAACACGCCGTTGATTACATTTTTTGGGAAGATGAAACTTCTTTCGGTTTAGCATTTTCCTTGTTTAGATTTTCATGCGAACAAACTCATACATGTTCTCGTTCCTGAGCTGCAATGCGGCCTGAGCTAGCAGCAGTGCCAGAAGCGACTGCCATGGGGGCACGGGAGATACGGTTGAGCGGCAAAGATCACAGAACCAAAAGTGAAAGGCAGATTACAATGTACCTTGCCATGGATGGCACAGGCTGGGACTCCCTCTCCAGAGGTTCATGCTGCTGCAAATCAGACCCGCTGGGCTCGGGTCGCCACGAAAATCTCCAGGCCGCGGACGAGCAACGACAAGAGTACGGCGACTTGCCTCGTCCAATTCGCCGGAGAATAATCCTAGCGAGGCACGCACCCTTGGGTGGACTGGGAACCAAAAGAGGCTCTGGAAATAATGTTCAAAGTGGCCCCATACTCCACATTTTTAGCAAGCCCAACACTTTTCCTATGGGAACATTTGGAAATACCGCACAAATGAGGCCCAGGCTGCAGAGGCCTACCGGCAAATCTCCAGAGTTCCCAATAGGCCAGCCCACCCCTGTGCGCACCCACATATGGGACCCCCAGACAGATGGACTGATAGCGAAGAAAAATTAAAATACTAACAAATGGTAGTGAAAATGAACAACTAAGGTGCCTCCAGTTTAAAGGCCCACAAGGTGACATGCTAGGCACACAATTCGGCAAACCTGGAATCGGCGACAGCGAGCAAGGACGAATGTGTCAGACCATGAATGCTAACCAGTATAGAACATGGCCGCGAGCCCACGCTCAATACTCCTCATCCCGACACACACAGGTGCAACCTACACTGCGCCAAGTAGGTCACGTTATCCCGCCCGACTATCAGAATGTTCAGGGAAGTTAACTCCTCAAGGAACAGACTATGGTTACACTGGATGGCTGAGCTGGATAAGGACCATAGACGGATTCACTTACCTACTTACCGCGCCCATCTCACGGTGCCTTCCAAGAGTGCACTAACGGCGCTCGCCTAGCTGGCGCCCATCTCACGGTGCCTTCCAAGGGTGCACTAACGGCGCTCGCCTAGCTGGCGCCCATCTCACGGTGCCTTCCAAGAGTGCACTAACGGCGCTCGCCTAGCTGGCGCCCATCTCACGGTGCCTTCCAAGAGTGCACTAACGGCGCTCCAAGAGTGCACTAACGGCGCTCGCCTAGCTGGCGCCCATCTCACGGTGCCTTCCAAGAGTGCACTAACGGCGCTCGCCTAGCTGGCGCCTATCTCACGGTGCCTTCCAAGAGTGCACTAACGGCGCTCACCTAGCTGGTGCCCATTTCGTGGTGCCTTCCAAGAGTGCCAATCCTGGCATGGAGCGCAGGAGTGAGATGCTCCTGTAGTTTCCAAAGTAAGCCTACTTTCCCTATTCTTTTAAGAACAGGCACAGTGTTCTATGACCTTCCCTTATCATTCATCGTTTCGTTACATTATAATGATGTGATATTTTTCTATGAATGAATGGGTGTGTGTTTACAATGACTTACTAACAGTCTCTCTCCTTTTTGATCTTTCATCTCTGGCATGCTATTAGCTGAAACCACCAAGAGTTGAGCGGTGCTACTTGTAAGCAACTGGTTTTCAGGGTAACCTAAAAGTTGTGTATGGTGCGGCATTAGCTTGGGGACCTTTTGGACCTCTCAAAATCTATCTGCCACTTCCTCATCCAAATCCCCATCCATCCTTACATCCAACCTCCTCTCTCTTCTCCTGTTAGGTTTAGCCTGGGATTCCATTGTTCCTTGTTCTCTTCTCCTGGTTGGGTTAAGCCCTCCTCTGCATCCTGGCTCATTCTCCCATCCTTCATGTTCTAGTTCTCCTCGCTCCTTGTCCTCATCTCCTTGTTGTGTAAAGCCCTCACCTGCATCCCGGCTTCATTCTCCCATCCTTCCTGTTCTAGTTCTCCTCGCTCCTTGTTCTCATCTCCTTGTCGTGTTAAGCCCTCGCCTGCATACGGCTTCATTCTCCTATCCTTCCTGTTCTAGTTCTCCTCGCTCCTTGTTCTCTTCGCCTGGTAGGGTTAAGCCCTCCCCTGCATCCCGGCTTCATTCTCCCATCCTTCCTGCTCTAGTTCTCCTCGCTCCTTGTTCTCGTCTCCTGGTAGGGTTAAGCCCACCCCTGCATCCCGGCTTCATTCTCCGCTCCTGCCTGTTCTAGTTCTCCACGCTCCTTGTTCTCTTCTCCTGGTAGGGTTAAGCCCTCCCCTACATCCTGGCTTCATTCTCCCATCCTTCCTGTTCTAGTTCTCGTCGCATCTTGTTCTCGTCTCCTGGTACGGTTAAGGCCTCCCTGCATCCTGGCTTCATTCTCCCATCCTTCCTGTTCTAGTTCTCCTCACTCCTTGTTCTCTTCTTCTGGTAGGGTTAAGCCCTCCCCTGTATCCCGGCATCCTTCTTCACTCCTGCCTGTTCTAGTTCTCCTCGCTCCTTGTTCTCTTCTCCTGGTAGGGTTAAGCCCTCCCCTGCATCCCGGCTTGCTTCTCCCCTCCTGCCTGTTCTAGTTTTCCTCGCTCCTTGTTCTCATCTCCTCGTAGGGTTAAGCCCTCCCCTGCATCCCGGCTTCATTCTCCCATCCCTCCTGTTCTAGTTCTCCTCACTCCTTGTTCTCTTCTCCTAGTAGGGTTAAGCCTTCCCTTGCATCCCGGCTTCGTTCTTCCATCCTTCCTGCTCTAGTTCTCCTCGCTCCTTGTTCTCGTCTCCTTGTCGTGTTAAGCCTTCGCCTGCATCCCGGCTTCGTTCTCCCATCCGTCCTGTTGGAGGTCTCCTTGCTCCTTGTTCTCTTCTCCTGGTAGGATTAAGCCCTCCCCTGCATCACAGCTTCATTCTCCCATCCTTCCTGCTCTAGATCTCCTCGCTCCTTGTTCTCATCTCCTGGTAGGGTGAAGCTTTACGCTGCATCCCAGCTTCATTCTCCCATCCCTCCTGTTCTAGTTCTCCTCAGAGGGTAAGCCCTCCACTGCATCCTGGCTTCATTCTCCCATCCCTCCTGTTCTAGTTCTCCTTGGAGGGTTAAGCCCTCCGCTGCATCCCGGCTTCATTATCCCATCCCTACTGTTCTAGTTCTCCTTGGAGGGTTAAGCCCTCCGCTGCATCCCGGCTTCATTCTTCCATCTTCCTGTTCTAGTTCTCCCCGGAGGGTTTAAGCCAGGGGTGCACAACTGATTTTGACAGAGGGCCGAAAGTACCTTACATGATGGCTATTGTGGGGCGAAAAGTAAATGTGGGTGGGGCGTGGCGCAGCAGGATGCTTTTTCAACCCCCAAATTCTATTGAACACATGGAAAAAGAATACGTTTTTGAGGAGTATAGATTTTTATTTGTATTTCAAACTTACATTTTGTTCTACACATTTTCCATTGTTATCATTTATTTCTATTTAGTTATTTTTCATATGGTCTGTTTAATTAAATTATATATATTTTATTGACACTTGATTGGACATTCCATTATTTTGGACTGCTATACTTTGCTGTTTGGGTTGCCCAAGAGGAGTATGGCCTTCGTTGAGTCAGGTTTCCACAAAAAGCAAAGGATGTACATCTCCTAACTGTGCCTGTTTTAGCTTTATTTTTGGGTTCACTCTTGGAGTGCGACACTATTCCCCATAGCTCCCACCCGCAACCAAACACTATGCCCCATGGCCACCACCCCTCAAGCAAACACTATACCCCATGGCCCCCACTCCTCAACCAAACATTATGCCCCATGACACCCACCCCTCAAGCAAACTCTATGCCCCAAGACACACATCCCTCAAGCAAACACTATGCCCCAAAACACCCACCCCTCAAGCACACACCATGCCCCAAGACACCCACCCCTCAAGCAAACACTATGCCCCAAGACACCCACCCCTCAAGCAAACCCTATGCCCCAAGACACCCCCCTCAAGCACACCCACTCCCCAACCAAACACTATGCCCCATGGCCCCCTCCCCTCAAGCAAACACTATGCCCCAAGACACCCACCCCTCAAGCAAACCCTATCCCCCAAGACACTCCCCCCACTCAAGCAAACAGTACGCCCCAGGACACCCACCCCTCAAGGAAATACTATGCCCCATGGCCCCCACACATCAAGCAAACACTATGCCCCATTGCCCCCACCCCTCAAGCAAACACTATGCCCCATGACACCCACCCCTCAAGCAAACACTATGTATACCCCAAGACACCCACCCCTCAAGCAAACACTATGCCCCAAGACACCCACCCCTCAAGCAAACACTATGCCCCAAGACACTCACCCCTCAAGCAAACACTATGCCCCAAGACACCCACCCCTCAAGCAAACACTATGCCCCATGACCCCCACTCCCCAACCAAACACTATGCCCCATGGCCCCCACCCCTCAAGCAAATACTATGCCCCATGACACCCACCCCTCAAGCATACACTATGCCCCATGACACCCACCCCTCAAGAAAACACCATGGCCCCCACCCCCCAAGCAAACATTATGCCCCATGCCACCAAGCATACACCATGCATACATACTCATACAGACCCCAACCCCCCACCCCTGCATACAAACTAACAAGTATACACAATGCACCCATACAGACCCGAACCTCCACCCCCAACTCAGCACACAAACTCACAAGTATACATCAATACACTATGCACCCATATAGACCCGAACCCCCACCCCCAACTCAGCACACAAAGTCACAACCATACACCATGCACCCATACAGACCCAAACCTCCCACCCCCAACTCAGCACACAGTCACAAGCATACACCATGCACCCATACAGACCCGAACCCCCACCCCCAACTCAGCACACAAACTCACAAGCATACACCATGCACATATACAGCCCCGAACCTCCCACCCCAACTCAGCACACAAACTCACAAGCATACACCAATACAGTATGCACCCTTACAGATCCGAACCCCCCAACTCAGCACACAAACTCACAAGCATACACCATGCACCCATACAGACCCCCAGCCCCAACTCACCATACAAACTCACAAGCATACACCATGCATCCATCCAGACCTGAACCCCCACAACCCAACTCACCAAAAAAACTCACAAGCATGCACACATACAGACCCGGACCCCCCACCCCTGCATCTCAACATACACTGAATGTTCACACAACAACAAACATTCAGGCAGACCCGACCCCCCCACACCCACCAGCATCTCAACACACACTGCACTTGCACACAAAAACATTCAGGCAGACCCGACACATACCCCACACCCGCATCTCAACATACACTGAACTTAACCACACAAACACATTCAGGCAGACCCACACACACACCACCCCTGCATCTCAACACACACTGCACTTGCACACAAACACATTCAAGCAGACCCGGCACACACACACACCCCCTCCGCATCTCAACACACACTGCACTTACACACAAACACATTCAGGCAAAACCGACACACACCCCCCTCCACATCTCAACACACACTGCACTAGCACACAAACAAATTCAGGCAGACCGACACACACCCCTCACCCGCATCTCAACATACACTGCACTTGCACACAAACACATTCAGGCAGACCCGACACACACCCCACCCCCGCATCTCAACATACACTGCACTTGCACACAAACACATTCAGGCAGACCCGACACACACCCCCTCCTCCGCATCTCAACACACACTGCACTTGCACACAAACACATTCAGGCAGACCCGACACACATCCCACACCCGCATCTCACATATAAGCAGCACAAAGATCCAACACACACACACACAAACAAACATCCCCCCCTCCCAAAAATAATCTGTTCTTACCGAACGACGTGCTGGAAGGCAGGCTAGCTGGAACGCTGGCGAGGTCCGGTGCTACGGCTGGCGTGGCAAGGCTGAAATGCCTTCCAGCATCAAGCCTTACTGGCCACGCCAACCGTAGTGCTGGCCCTCCATTGGTGCAGCACACACGCACTACGTGGCCTGTAGGAGCTACGTGGTTCGTGTGCCCTGAGCCAATGAGGGCCAGTGTTTTGTCCTGCCCGGAAGACAACAAAGACTTTTCCTAATGGAGGGCGGCCGATGCTGCTTGCGGGCCACCCTCCATTAGGAAAGTGTTTGTTGCTGGCGGGCAGGACAAATCGGCATGGCAGGCTGCAACTGGCCCGCGGGCCGTATGTTGTGCACCCATGGTTTAAGCCTTCTGCTGCATCCCGGCTTCATTCTCCCATCGCTCCTGTTGCAGTTCTCCTTCGTCCTCTAGAGCTACCGCTATTGTTCCAGAGAAGCCGCCTCTTTGCTCATTGGCCCCTTTTAGAGACCGGTTGATTCCTTGCTCTTCCATCTTCTCGCTTGCGTTAGTCATGCTTTTCTTCAGATTTCTTTCCCTGTTCCTTCTCACTCCGCTCTGTTTCCTCTTCGGCCTCGTGGGCTCCATCTGCTCCTCTTCAAGCCTCGTCTCTCCGGTCTGTGCTTTGTTCCCGTCACAGTACTTTGCACCACCCTCTCATGCACGGGCTCTCCCCATCCCTTACTTTACTGGCATTCTTTCACTTACATGCCCCCCCCCCCACTTCCACTCATTTCCCCTACTCTGGCTTCCTTGACATCCCCTTTGTGGTGGTGTGCACTCTCTCACGCCCCCACTCCCAATCTTACTTGCCCTACCTTCCTTCATTGGGGGGCATTTGCTACTGAAGTGGAGTGTAAAAGGGGACCGTGAACATCTTCCTTTTACGCTCCACTTCATTTTACAGCTGCGCGGAGGGCAGCAAGGAGGAGCTAGCCTCTATGCTTTGCTCTCCTCCTCTCAGGAGAGCACCTTATTTTACGGCCGCATGAGATTCGAATGCAGGTGTAAAACGAATGAGTTCCAATCTAATACACCTCACATTAGCACCTGCTAATGAGCAGATTCCATCATGAAACACTGGGCCTCATTATGTTTGCCGGTCCGGAAACAACGGTACCGGTAAGCTTGCCAGTACCATTGTTTACGGACCGGCAAACTACGAGTACTGTGAGCGGGTGACTTTCAGCCCACCAGGTCTGACCTGGCGGGCAAAACAGCACCCGCTCGCAGACCTCGCCGGATGCACCGGCACCATTCAGGAATGGTGCCGGTGCAGCCGTCCTCCCCATTCCCACTGAGTCCAATGGGACTCAAATGGGAATGGGGAGTTATATTTTCCGGCGCCCCGGAATGGGCAATTACTGTAATGCCCCAGTAATTGCCCATTCTGCAGCATCCGTGCCGTTATTTACCGCCAACCTCATAATGACCCCCAGTCTGTGGAGCATAAAGCAATGTGTTGTATTTCTCTCAAAGCAGAGAGTAAAATGGAAGCGTAAAGGCGATTTTGCATTACTTTACTTTTTACACTCCGCTTTGATAGTGTTGAAAATTGCATGCAGGGGACGCGCAACACGCAAGTGCTGATGGTGGCCTGCAATTACCATTTCCCATTTTTTCTCTCGCTCTCCCCTCTCGTGCTCCTGCCCTTGCTTTCTCTTCCCCTTGCTACCTCTGGCTCCCTTTCTACATCCCATTTCCAGCCACTATTTCTGCATCCATCTTTCCCTCTCGCGCTCTCTACCCCCTCCCTTCCTCCTTCTCTTTTCCGCCCCCTTCTTGCCCGTTTCCGGCGCTCCCCCATGCTCTCTTGTTCTTCACTCCCTCTCCCTCTGAAATGTGAAAAACAACAGTCGATCATCACAGGACAAAAACCGACGTCCGCATCACGTCGTCATGGCAACTAAAAGTCTGAAGCTGACATTTCCCCGCGTGTTCCGCCCCCTCCCTCTTACCTGCCCCCTCCCGGCGCGGATGTGATTCAGTGAGTGCCTCATGACTGCCCCCGCAGTCCCATTCATTTCACCCGCATGACACCTTTTGCTTTGGGGTGTGGGTCGGGCGAGCGATGATGCATTCAGGGTAGCGTAGAAAAGTCTTCTTTCATATAGCGCTAGTAGCGCCCAGAGCGAATGCATCGCTGCACAGCACGAGGGCGTGCAGAACCGACAACCCCCAGAAAGCACTGTCAATGCAGCACACGCCGTGAGCAGAATCGCCTCTAGACGCTTGTGCGCACGTGATATCGGACAAGAGGGGGAGGGGGCCCCTCGACTTGTGGCAGAGTGCCCTCACGCCCGCTCTACTCACCATGCAGGTTCACTGGTCTATCTATCTATCTATCTATCTATCTATCTATCTATCTATCTGTCTGTCTGTCTGTCTGTCTGTCTGTCTGTCTGTCTTTCTATCTGTAAGGTGCGCAAGGCCTACATGCACCTGGACTTGTGTCTGAGCAACAGAACAAGAGGAGACAAGCACAAAAGGGTGCAAATTGGTACTCGGGAGGATAGCTCAGGGGCAACACGCTCGATCCCCGGGTCCGCGCTAGAAACCCTTGGTATTCAACGCGTTATAAATGACCAAAAACAATTGCAGAGATTCCATTAAGTCCGACTAGGCTGCTCCCCAGTGTGTTTGGAAGCACTGGGGTTAAAAGTAAACATGCTTGCTGGAAATGGGGAGTCTCTGCCCGAGGTTTCCGTGAGCGTTTCTTTGTTAGGGCATTGTTCAATGTTTGTAGGCGTTGCTCTTGTCTTTGCTCAGCTGTTAGTTTGCTCCAGAGGGCGTGTCCCTGTACAGTGATGGATTTACGTGCAGAACATTGTATAATTGGGCTATTAGGTGGTACTAAAGCAGTGAAAATACCCATCACATGCCTACACCCAGTCAAAAACTGCTGGCATTGGCAGGGCTTGTTTGGGGTAGTAGTGTGATGGTACATGCTGTTACAGTTCTGGTTGGCCTGCGCTGTTTGTGATGGTTGGAAACGTATGGAGGGTACCTTTTCCGGTACTGTTTCGGTTTCAAGCAGTGGCTTTTGAGCTTCACCCGCTTGTCTTCCAGCAGCCATTTCAGCATTTGAGTGTTTAAAGTGCGGGGGAGATGTAGTCACCCCCGGGTCCATTGGCAAACTACAGTGTGTGATTGATTCTATGGACAGGGGCACCTCTTCCCAGAAAATACGCGCCACTGGGCAGTGCCACCACATGTGAACCTATGTTCCTCGCGCTCCACGTTGTCTCCAGCACTGGGGATCTAGGTAGCTCTTGAAATGGTGCAGGCGCTCTAGAGGGTAGTACCACTGGGAGAGCAATTTAAGTGTGCATTCCTTGTCTGTGACACCTCTGGTGGCTGAACTGTTCCTTGACCGGATGTCGATCCAGGTTTGGTCTTCTACTGGGTGGCCCAGGTCTTTTTTCCCATTGGACCATGTATCGGGGCGTATGTCCAGCATGTCTTCCTGTAGCAGTTTATATAGCCTCGTGATGAGGCCTCTTCTAGAGCCCTCCTGTAGTAATAGTTCTATGGGGCGAGACGTTCTCGTTGCTTCACTTTTAATCCAGTAGCAGATTTGTGCGTACGTGAACCTGTCTGGTTCCCACAGGGCAAATTTGGTTTTGCATTCCTCAAAAGTTAGGTGGGTACTACTCTCGAACAACTGCGAAAACATCTTTAGCCCTCCCCGTTTCCAATTCTTGAAGTTAGCCAGTAATAGGCCCGGGGTGTAGTCTGGGTTTTGAAGGACTGATGAGTTTGGGTTCAGCCGTCTGGGGATCCCTTTCTTTCACAGTGCCCAAACGCTCCAGGACGTTTTAGTTGAGACAAGGATGGTTGTCCAGTGCCTACGTGTGGGGCCCGAGGAATGCAGTAGTGAGCTTAGTGGGGACTCGGGGGTGCATCTGGCTTGCTCTATAATTGCCCATTTCAGGGGGTGGGTGGGAACGGACCATGCTCAAGTGTTCGTTAATTGTGCCGCCACGTAATAATTGCGGAAGTTTGGCATACCTGTCCCGCCCCCCCCCCTGAATGCACCTGTCATTATTGTTTGTGGGATTCAAGCTTTGCCTTTCTTCCATATGAACTGGAAGATTTGTTGTTGTAGGTGCCGGAGTGGTTTCATGGGTATTTCCACTGGCAGGGCCCATCACACGTATAGGAATCTGGACAATAGGTTCATTTTGCAAGCTGCCATTCTTCCTAGCAATGAGATTTCTTGGCTTGCCCATCTGTTGAGGTCCGTCTCCAAGTCGCTGAATAGACGAGGGAAGTTTGGTGAGTAGAGGCCTTTGGGAGTTGGCGTGATTTGTATTCCCGGGTATTTTATTGCTTTCATGCTCCATTCCAGTAGGCATGTTTGGCGGAGGTCCTTAATTGTGTTCTCCATCATGCCTATCACAAAGACCCCTAATTTGGGTGTAATTGATGGAGAAGCCTGCCACCTGTTCAAATAGGGTCAGTTCTGCTAGGGCCCCTGGTGAGGAAGAGTAGCTGTCCGTAAGCAAGAGCATCACATCATCAGTATAGAGGGACACCTTGTATTGTTCTCCCTTTATGTCCACCCCTTTGATGGCCGGGTTGCTGTGGATTCTTTGAGCAATGGGTTCCATTATTAATGTAATGATTAGTGGGGAGAGAGGGCACCCTTGCCTTGTCCTGCATGGGAGTGGAATTGTGGCCTAACGTCTCTGATTCACTTTCAGGGTTGCTCTCAGGGATTTGTAGTTGGGTAGCAACATTTTGCAAAAGAGAGAGCCGAACCCGAATGCTTCCAGGACCAGGCTCATGAATGACCAATCTACTTTGTCGACAGCTTTTGTAGCATCCAATGAGCTAACCATGGACATGTAGGCTTAAGGGCACCACAAAACAGAAACACTGATGACAAATAAGCAATTGATGCTTTACTTGAATAATTTGTACTGCGCAAACCATGGATGCAATGTATTGTGTCTACTGCTCTGCTGACCACTGGGTGGCCGTCATGGTGTTCCTTAGGTGTGCAGTTCTGGTTGTAACTTGGATTCTTCAGGGTATTGCGTCGCCCCCTTAGCATCCTTCAGGCCTGTAATGTGGTTATGTGTGTGGACTTTTGCCAATTTTCTGACCAGGAATTTGTTGGCTTTGTTGCCATTGGTGTAGTAGCTTTGTTTGGTTTTACTGAGGGTTTGGGCTGTTTCTTCTGTTTAGTGCACTTCGAGGGTGCTGCGGGCGAGACGTAAGGCTCAGGTCGTTTTGGGCAAGAAGCCCTTTTTGTGGATTGCCTCTGCTGCCGCTATGTCTTTTACTAGGGTTTCTTGTAGTTTTGATAGACGCTTTCAGTAGGCCACTGTGTGGACTATCAGCTCCCCACTTATTACCGCTTTCATTGCATTCCATCTTGTGGCGATTGTTGTGTCACCAACTCGGTTCTCTGTAAAGTAATTGCTGATGGCTGTAGTCAATGTATCTCGAAGTGACATGCTATTTAGTAGCAAGTTGTAGAGGGACCATTGAGGCTTTGCAGGGGTTCTGGGTTGTATACCAGAGTCGTTAGGGTTACCGGGGCATGGTCAGAGATTACTTTCACCCCTATTACTGTCTCGTCGGTATAGGAGAGAAGTTGGGGACTAGCGAGCAGTAGATCGATGCGAGAAGAAGTGCGATGTACTTGCGAATAGAAGGAAAAGTATTTCATGTCTGGGTGTAAGACTCTCCAGGCGTCTACTACTCCACAGGATTTGACGAGGCGAAGTAGGCCCAGGGCGATTTTAAAGTCCGTTGGTGCTGATTGGTGAGACTTGTCCGACACTGGGTCTGGGACCTCATTGAAGTGCCCTACCATTATTATGTGGCCGTCCAGGAATGGGAGGAGTTTTGTTTCTAATTATATGTAGAAGGCCTCTTTGGGGGCCTAGACTGAGAGCAGAGAGTAGAGCTGGCCCAACAGTTTGCCTTTCACAACGATGTAGCAAACTTCAGGGCTCTTGAGGACTTCCAATTCTTTGAACAGGATTCCTTTGCCAGTAGAATTGCTGTTCCCCTTCTTTTGGAGTTGCTGGATGCCAGATATTGTTTAGGGAAGGCTCTACTCCAAAGGCGGTGGAAGTTAGAATGGTCCAGGTGGGTCTCTTGGAGGAAATCACTGAGCCAGACATGTCACTGAGGCGTCACAGGATTGATTTGCGCTTGCTAGGGGCGTTTAGGCATCTAACATTGAGGTTACAAAGCACAGTTTTTATTGAGGAGGGGGTCCTCTGGCAAATCTTCTATTGGGTCAGGGGTTATTGGATTTTGGAGGGTTTCAGTTGCCATTTTACATTGCAGTCTTCTTGTCTTTCTGCCGCGACCAGGGTTTTTAACTTTTGCAAACTTGTAACATCTTTAACACCACAACAATTGGTGGTAACCTGATTCCAGTTGGGCCCGTCGGCCAATGGGCTGGAGAGTGAACGCACTCCTGGGGCCAGGGTGAACTGTGTAGGCTCTGAGTCCTTCCCGCTTTATCTTGGGGAGCCATGATTGGCTTTGTTGGGGTTCTTCGGTTGTAGGGTTTTGTGGTTGAGCCTGGGGAGGTTGTTCATGATTTTAGGGGTATTTTGTTTTCCCCCAGCATGCCACTCTGGCCCAGGATTTTTGTTGGGACTTCGAGTCTTCTCTTGGGCCCCTCAGGGGAGATGGCCTCTTCCAGTGAGGTGATTGTGCGTAACTGGCCTTCAAAGGAGAAGTTGAGGGTTGCTTCGAAGAGCCATAGTTATTTTATCTTCCAGTCTTGGAGAAATGCTGTTAGGGGTTTCAATGCTCTTCGCCTTTGCATTGTTGCCACTGCCAGGTCCTGGTAGATTCGTATTGAAGCCCCTTGGTAGGTTAGGTCTCCTTGTGAGCGGCTAGAGGACCTGATGTTTTGCTTTGTGGTGGATAAATGGACCCGGGTGATTACATCTGGGGGAGTATTCATCGTGGATCTCCTACGGCTTTGAAGTCTGTGGGTGGGGTCCAGGATCAACACGTATTTGTCGCAGTCTGGGAGGAGACTTTGGATGAGATTGCCCATGTACGCTTGGAGGGCTTGGTCTGCGATTGTAGTTGGTATTCCTCAAATATGGACTATGTTCCTACAGGCCCTGTTTTCAATGTCCTCTTGTTTGCATGTCATGTCTTTGCTATTTTCTTCCCGGGTTTGGATTTTCCTCTGTAGCCCTGGCAGCTGCGCAGTGTGGTTCAGGGTTTGCTCTTTGGTTTTGCTAACCCTTTGTTCATCTACCCCATGTGGTTATCGAGGCCCTCCACTTTGGCTGAGATTTTGGTCATGCAATTCTGAAATTCTGATTTTACATCCGCCAGGAGGGATGGTATGTCCTCTTTAGTAGCCCAGTGACCAGTTTGGGCTTGTCCGGGGTCTGTCTTCTTGTTCCTATCGTGTGGTTGCAGCATAGTGGCGATGTCCATTGTCTTTTGGGGTTTGGGTTGCTTTGACATTGTGGCTGTGGTTCTCCCAATGTGTGGTATCACACGAGCATTAAGGCGTGCTCTGCTATCTTGCTTTGTCCCCTATTCTCCTCCCCTTTGGAGTTCTTTGGGTGTTGTGGCCTGGCCGGGTGGCAAAGTGTTTCAATTGAGGGTTTGTATCTTCCCCCCTTTTGCTGACTAATAGACAGTGAGTGTCCCTCTGCCCCCCTGGGTAGATGGAGGGGTCCGCTCTGTTGATGGTCGGGAGAGAGGGGCTTTGATTTGGTGGCCCTTCATCCCCCTTTCCAGTGTGTGGCTTGCTTCTTACCACCCTGCTGAGTCCAAGGTCTGCAGTCCTTTGCTGTCCCTCACCTGCCGGTCAGCAGTGACTCCTAGCGCCACAAAGTGGCATAGCTCTTGGTGCGGCGGGGATCCCTGTTGTGGTGGGGCCTGGCAGCCGGTCTCCTTTTGCCTCAGCATCGATCCGTCATTTGCAGAGGGCGCTTGGCTCCGGACTTCTGGTGCACTCCCTGCTCTCCCCGACTCAGTGGGGGACCTTCTATATGGGTCTCCAGGCCCCGCTCACACCGCTGGGCTCCTCCTCTTCGTCGCTCGCTCAGCGTCGCTTCAGGCTGCATGAGGCCCGGCGGCTCCCCTTCCTTCCCCGGTCTCGGCGGGGCATCAGGTCAGTTGCAGGTGGGCTTGCAGGCACTCTGGACCCTACTTTCCTTTGCGCCTTATGTGGCAGCCGCCATCCTGCGGGCTGTTGGTAGGGGAGAGCACGAACCTCACATGGGGCTAACAGTGTTTGTGTGTGCCGATTCCCACCCACCCCCAAGTGCTGCGGCATGTTGCTTAGGCATTCCTCTTCCCCCGACGTTGCATCTGAGTCTCTTCTATGGCTCCAGTTCATTTATAACACGCTTTCGGCCCGGTGCCTACATGGAGCTCTCAATGAAGCGTCAGCATTGCTGGCGCTCCAAGCCACACCCTTAGCCTCTAGACAAAATGTCTGCTGAACAATGCATTCAGTAACTAAGCCATCAGTCCAAATCTCGGTGTATCCTGTACAACATGGCACCACTTAAAACAGCGGGTCACCATTCAAACCTCTAGCAACATCTTGCCTTACTCCATATTTTGTATCACTACCTGACTGCAGCTCAAATGAACCGTTAAACCACATTTCAGATTAGCCACTAGACAAACCCCCACCTTTACTACTAGACCACATCTTAGTTTAATCCACTAGACGACAAATTAAATTACCACCATATCACCTCCCACATTAACAACCCCACTGTCAAACTAATCGCTGTCCCACAACTCAATGCAAACCCCACATGCTATCCCAACGTAGCCAGAAGTCTGAGAGCTTCATTACAGGAAGGAGGGCAATTGTAAAAACTGGGATATTCATGTCGTGGGCTACATGAAAAGATCTGCATTTGGGCAAATATGGGTTATTTACCACATGCAGTACGTTCTGTATAATCCATGTCAAAAATATTCCTGTGCAGTCTCAAACTACAATTAGGTGGTATTTTAAAACCAGGGGCTATTTGACATACCACTTACTTTTACTGAGTAATGAGGGTTTGAAGACAACCATTTTAATGCACTAACCAGAGGGGCCTTTTCCAATTTAGCTGAGAGACCATCTCTCAATATAGCTCATTGAGTTTACACCAGTGTAGCCAGTAGGCTGTTTTTCAACTTAGCCTCTAGGCCACATCTCAAGGTGGACACTAGGTTACATTTCACCTTGGCCAACAGATTACGCCGCAATGAATTCACTAAGTCACATTTCAGCTTGGCTAATAGATTACACCTCAATGAATTCACTAAATCACATTTCGCACTGGCCAATAGATTACACTACAATGAATTCACTAAATCACATTTCGCACTGGCCAATAGATTACACTACAATGAATTCACTAAATCACATTTCGCACTGGCCAATAGATTACACTACAATGAATTCACTAAGTCACATTTCAGCTTGGCCATTAGACACAATCTAAACTAAGCCAATAAACTGCATAGTCAATAGATTACGTCCTCCCTTGGCCACTAGCCCATTGCTCACAATAGCCACTAGAATCACATAAGTGAAAAAAGTGCAACGGGTATGTTTTTTCAAATGTGTGAGACATTTCTGAGGGGCAGAGCGCAAGCACAAATGATGTATTGGCCGGTCGTGGGTGTGTCTGCCTGACACTGATGTATGATGGGCTCCCAGCACCCCTTTGGGCACTGGGAGCCCTTTTCACCAAGACAGGCACTCACAGGGCTTGCCATTGTGAATTTCCAGAAAAAAAGAAAGAAGCATTTCTATACCTCTTTGACGGATATTAAAAAATTGGGATAGCAGTGGTCCATAGGGTTAACACAATAAAATAGAATGTTCAGAAATGACCCTTCTATTCATAGCACATTCCTCAGAGCTTGCTCCAAAGAAGCACAGAGTGATGGAAAGAAGAGCACCTGACTGTGTATTTATGATCTCAACGTAGCCCCTAAAATCTACTTTAACTGAAACATCGGAAAACATTTTGACTTAGCCACTTGGCCATTCTGAACTGTGCTACTAGATCCCATGTAAACTTGCCACTAGGCCATAGCTCAGCATAGCCTCCTAAGTACATCTACTCAGATACATCTCAAATTATCTGTAAAGCATCCATTTAAACACTCAACTGCATCACAAATTAACCACTGGATCATATCTGTGCTTAACCACTAGATCCATGTGCCTGTTCCATTTCTATGCGACTCTTGCTTCTCTTATCCTCTCACCCTTTCCCCCCATTTCCTTTCGACCAGATGCCAAGGTCTGGCTTAACCGAGGTGGGGGCATAGCATGCCACCAACCTGGCAAGCCTTGGTGCCGTAAAATCACTAAAGTGGGGATCAGAGTGGTATCAAATCTTGATAAAATAACCGAACGCGGCACACCATAACAGCCTCTTGCAATTGTAGTTGATTCTATACCAGAGTTCAATGTACCCACTAGCCCACATTTAAACTTGGCCATGGGATTGCATCTGAATTTAGCATAGAAAAATGTCATTGTACTCAGAACCCACTTCATCTTATTACTTGACAATACAAATGCAACTCATTCAATCATTTACAAGCCAAGCCACAGAACCGCATCTTGACTGCGCAGAAGGACCACAGCTCCCATTATCCACTCGAACACCTTTCAACGTAAGCACTTAGCAACCTCTTAAATGAACCGTTTGACAAAATGACCACAGCTCACATAGGCGCCAGATGACAGCTAAATTCAGAGACACGCATACACATGAAGTTAACCGGTGGACTACATGTCAGCCGAACCAAAAGACCACACATGTAATGAATGCTATGTTGTATGTATTGTGCCAACATTCTATCAATCAAAAGAAGAATTAAGCCAAAATGTCTGATTTTAAGAGTTTAATTTTCAAAATACTTGGTTTTCACCATATGGCAGAGTAATTAGTGTACATGAGTATCCCACCCTCATCTCGCGTTTCACATCTCGCGTTTTCTGAATATCATATTTCTCTAAAACGTGAATCCTGCATCAGCACAACAACTACATGAGTTCCGTACTTTACAAACTGTAAACATGCAACTAAGACATCCTGAGAACGGAGATGTGGAGTAAGCGGGATCTGTTTGCCTCCATCACTGAGGTGAGCCTCATGAAGCAGGGAGCAGGTTCAAAGACAGGAACTAGCAGCCAATTCATGAGTAACAGCGGTGGAGCTGGGGGGCACAGGGGTCAGGAACGGGTGGTCGTCTCCCCATAGGCCAGTCCACTGTGCCCCCCTGCCACCCACTGGGCTGGGCCACATTACAGCATGCTTTTTCTATTTCTTTGAATCTTAAGCATATTAAAACAGCTTTGGCACTGGAGCACCCCAGCTGCAGTTGCAAACAGCATGCACGCACAAGCTAAGGTTGCCAGGCAACCAAATTCAAGCCCATCCAACCTGCAAATGTAACTGCTTCCCCTCCAGCCCTCCACCATACCAGGCTTCAACAATCCTACTACCCGGCCTGGGGAATAATATGCAAGCTGCATGGAAAGGTATGTTTATTAGATACTTAAAAGTGTTATTGTTTGTATGTGTGTATGGTTCGAATGTGATGCAATGTGTATGTGCAAGTTGTGTGTGTGTGTGTGTGCGCGGTGGCAACTGAAAGTGTTCGACAGGGGAGGAGAGTGCATCCAGAGCTTCATGGGCATTTTTTAAACTGGAAATGCTGTCATATATTGAGGATTGAGCGTGATCAAAGTGATTTGCCCTGGCATTGCACACATATATTGCAGGCACTGCTTAATGAAAGTGATTTACCCTGGAGTTGCTGAAATGTATTCTGGGCGTAGCATCACAAAAGTGATTTACTCGCGCAACGCTGACCTACATTGTGGGTGCAGCATCATGAACATGTTTCCCAGTGCAAAGGAGGGCGTGTATTGTCGGTAACATCATGGCCATATTTTACATTGACAATGCTGGCATGTATTGCAGATTCAGCATTATAAATGTTTTTTTCCAAGTTAGACTGGTGACTGGCATATTGTGGGCATAGCATCATGAACATGTTTTACAGTGGGAATGCTGGCATGTATTGTGGGCATAGCATCATGAACATGTTTTGCAGTGTGGAGGCTGGCAGACATTGCGGGTAACATGAAACTATTTTACAGTGATATTGGTGACATGTTCTGTGGGTGCAGCTATATTAAAGTGTGTCACTGTAGGACTGGTATCTGGTATACATTTTGGGAGCAGCACTATGAAAATATTTGACAGTGCAAAGGCTGACATGTATTGTGGGCACACCATTATGAAAGTGTGTTACAGTTGGGCTGGAGGCTAGCATATATTGTGGGTGGAGCACCTTGAACATTTCTATGGTGTGAATGTCATGAATTATGGGCTCATCATCACGGATATGTTTCCCATTGCGAATTATGGCAGATATTGTGGGCAGCTTCACAAACATTTTGACAGTGACAATGGTGGCATGTATTGTGGCTTGAGCTTTATTGGGCACTTACCATGCAATATTTTACAGTCGTTATACTGGCATATATTGTGGGTGCATCATCATGAACATGTTTTAGAAAAAGAAAGCTGGTATGTGGTGTTGTATTTGTATTTTTGTGACATTTATAGAGCGCTTTACTCCAAAGCATTGTGGGCAACATCATGAAAATATTTTAGACTGTGAATGCTGGGGTTCATTGTTGGTCTAGCACAAATACAACAAGCTTCAAAGGCACTGCTGACTGGCATATACTGTGGGTGCAGCACCATAAGCATATTTTACAATGGAAAGATGACATATATTGTGGTTGCAGCATCATGAAAATGTTGTTTAATGCTTTGTGCACTGTTGGTAAATTGGCATCTATTGGATATATTCATATGTACCTAAAGAACCAATTGTACATTGTTTGGACATGTACCGTATTTTTCTAAAATTGTGATGCAAAATGCACCACTCAGTCGCGTGTTCACTTGGGGGAACTATTAATGCCCCCCCAATTAAAATTGTTCATTATCCGAAATGACCTTGAATCATTTACAATCTTGGTGCCCCCTTAGAGGCCACACATCGCCCTGGCACCAAAAGTTGATCCCGCCTCTGATGGGCAAGACAAATAGTTTGGAAACAAAGAAAAACTTCGCCAGGCAAGAGGGGGGTGCAGACGTGGTGAAATGCTATTTGCCTGAAAATGGCACTGCAGGCATGACCCTGGAACACCTGATCTTGTGGTAGACTTGAATGTAGGCAGAGTTTCTTTCTGTATCTAGTATATCCAGTGTGAGAAACAGGTTGAGGGGTGGTTAAGTGACAGATATTTAGTGGGGTCTTTTGGTGTGGAGGTGGAGGCGGTTTGGCACCTACGGGTTCCCTCATAACAGGTTCCCTTAAAAAGAACAGGGATCCAGCATAATTGCAATATTTAGGTTCTGTCTTAAAAATAGAGACACAATATCTTGTACGGAAGGCAAAATGCTAAAGATTCGAGCATACCCTGTAAGGAGTACATTATCAAGCATTCTTTATTAGTACCAGGGCGGGGGAAGCCAACCAATCAGGCGGCTAAGAACGTGGGCTTGAACCACCAGTGTAAGCCTGCGTTCCAAACTGCCTGATGGACGGCTCTCCGTGCCCACATCTTCCCTCCCAACCCCATCCCACTTTTGTATTTTTAACCCTTCCACCCCCAACTCACCTTATTGCAGCTGCCGTGGCACTTGCTGCCACGGCATTTGCTGCCGCGGCACTTTCTGCCACAGCCGCACCTTCCTCTCTACGTAGAACAGCTGCCATGGAAAGTGAAGCCTTCCCTTTCCATGGCAGCCATGTTGGTAAACGATTTTCCTTCGTACAATGAGATCCCGCGCGTGTTCCATTGTAAGAAGGAAAATCCTGATTTTTTAGCATTTTTTTGGCTTGCCGCTTTGGTAACCCGGGATGCTAATGGACTTAACACCCAATCTGGCATGCCAGATCCGGTGTAAACGCCACATTATTAACCTTTATTCTCAGGTCTAGGTATCAAGCTCACATTATTTCAAAAGGATTTCCTTATCTCTTATTTTCTTTCAAACAAGATGTGTTCCTAATCTTCATTTTTCTTCCAAGCTTCTTGTTCCTTCACCATTTTGCATGTGTTTTCCTTGTCAGTGTTGCCAAGTCAGGGTTTTCTGATCTTGTTTTTTTCTCAAATCACTTGCCAAATGTGTTATTCTCTAACTTTGGAATATCTCCCTTGAATTGCAGGTTCAGTCACTTTTCAGGGTTGTCTCTTTTTTCCGGTCTGATCGATCTTTTCATGTATTGTCCCTGGGTCTAATAAATCCCAACACATCTTGTTAAGGCCCTAATTTTCCATGAAGTATTTTACTTTTTGCCTCGGCACCTCTTGGGGTTCAAATGCTTTCAGGTTCTGACTACCTTTTGGAGTTCAAGTGCTTTCAACTTGTAATATTCTTGTGTCTGTTGCCTAGTTTATTTCAAATGTAATTTTCATTCCTTGGCTTCAATGGTTTCTTTCTTTTTCCTTTCTTCCTTTTCTTCTTCTTTTCTCCCCTTCCTTCACCTCTATTCTTTCTCTTATATATGATATTTAGAACTAGTTTGTGATGAATTATTTAATATGTTTTCACTTTGATTGACTATGTGCGTGTTTACTAGATTAATGCTATATTTTGTTCTTATTTGTTATTATGAAAATAAAAGGTTTTTGACAATTCTCAGCACCTCTCAGGAGTCAAGGGGTTTCAGGTTCTCACTACCTCAGAGGATTCAAGTGCTTTCAATGGTATCTAGTGAAAATGTAGCCAACAAAGAAGTAGTCAGTGAAAAAGGTGTGGTAAAAACATCTCTCTCTGCAGTGAAAAAGTTGCCAAGCAAAAAGTAGTCCAAAATGTGGTGCAGCTAGGGTAATAGTTTGGGTTAATGAGGTTTTAGTGGGCTGGGCTGGTCTAGTGGCCTGTTTAGGGTTAGGCTAGGGCTTGGGGTAAAATTAAAGAAGAGTTTGGTTAGTCGTTAGGGTAAATTTAGTGTTAGTGTAGGGGTTATTTTAAGTCTGGGACTAATAGAGTCATGTTTTGGTTAAATGTTGAAGAAAGGGATAGGGAGATTGGAGAGGGCTGGTGAAGTTGGCGTAGGATACAACTTAGTATAAACCTAGTGGTTAGGGTAAAGAAAGCATCAGGGTAAGTGGTAGAGTTGGAGTTAGGGTAAGTGTGACAAATCAACTTCTTGGGCACCAGTTTTCCAGGCATGAATATCGGTTTCTAAACCATCAAACAGCCCCACACCTCTAGTACACCAGAAGGCATCTGAACAGATTGCAAGCACAAGCAAATTATAAAACTCCTTGTCCAATTTTGGTAACGTGAACAGAGTGGCAGGTTTATCTCTGAAAGGTTGTGGATCGTTGATTAGTTGAAACACAGGAAAAATAGAATGATTGACAAATGATTAAATGTAAAGGGACTGTCCAGTCAAGGTTGTATAAAAACATCTACTTTATTATTATCACAACTTGAACTCTTCTAGTACACTTCAAAATACAACCCACCCTGTAAAGGTACACAGATGTAAAGGTATACAGAGGAGAGACTGTTTCAAAGAAGGAAAAGGGATGCACTCTGGATACTGAGAGGAGGGTAGTCGGTAAAGTAATTAATCGCAATAGTTCAAGGATACTTGGTTTCAATCCAAAGGGAGCAATGGGTCATAAAAAGTCACTAAGGGCCTTCGGAGAAGGAACAGGAGGATAGAACCACAATGTACCTTGTGCCTGTAGATGTTCTTGGTGCTCAACAGGGTCGAGTCGGTTTCAGGGCTCATTTCAGCTTCTGCGACAGAGTTCAAGATGAGAGACATCTGCGGGTACCAGGCGGTAGGCAGTTGGGTGGTAGACTGGCCTGCATGGCGGTTCAGGGTCAGAAACATTGTCTCAGTGGTGGTCGATGGTTTTGAATCACGGACGGCTTTAATCGACTATGGCGTAACCACAGTCTGAGGCGCAGTCGGTTGCAGCTTGAGGGGACCGAATGGCTCCAAAATGTTGTTTAAGGTGGACGTCAGTAGATGCTTGTCGATGCACTCCTAGTTTCTTAACTGGGCTCATGTTGTCTTTTAAGGCGGACCGCCCAAAGCTGAGGAGATTTTTGCAGGCAGATGCCTTGTCCTTGGTTTGGTTAGAGACTCTCTAGCACTTTCCCCATATAACACTTGCTGCAAAGCCTAGCAGGGCACGGTGTGTGCTGACTTGGTACCTTTTCTGGAGCTGCTGGAGGATCCTCTGTATTCAGTATCTCCCTCTGTTCCCTGGGAGATGTTTAGGGGAGGGATCTTGCTTTCCTCTTGGAGGTCCTGCCCTTCCTTCACTGGCGGAAGATGTAAGGCAGACTGCACCTTCAGTCAGCGTCCAGTGATGAGTTCCTCCTTCTGCTTCTGGTGAAGCCTTCAGATCTCCCAAAAGATGGGCTCAGCCCTATTTTAAAGCCAAATGGACCACATGGATTGGTGTAGGCTAAGCCTACCTTTATGTACCAATCCTTAGTCGCCACCAACAATCTTTTGTATGTTTGAGGTCCTAACCAAAGTACTTTGCAACAGAAAAAGGTAAAGGAGTGACAACATGCAATACTATGTCCCACCCATCTTGCTGTCTGCTGTGGATCAAAGGTTCCCTCTGGTTAATGGAGCTCTCTGTTGTTCCTGTTTAAAGCATCAGGTCTCCCTTAAATCTGTGGCGAGACAAGACTTTCTGGCTCCGCCAATCCACATACTCGTACCTTCTGAATAGGGTCTCCCTGCGGGGATGACTACTGTAGACACGCAGTCCCAGACATGACATTTAACTGTCAATCGATACTGAGGCAGGAGCTGGCATCAGGTTGACACAGTGCATATGAAAGGGTTTTGGGGTTTCCTGTCTCCTTTATTAGCCTTTGCAGCCAGGTCCCACGTGGGCTTGTTTGAATTAAACTCCGATTAATATGTGAATGCTGCCACCAGCTACAGGGATCAACAAAAGGACAGGGTGGACCCATAGGGCCTTTTTTAGTTAATTAGGCTGGCCATGGCAACTGGAAGGTTTTGCCCTCCCCCTTCTGTGATGACAAGGTGTACTCCTGGCTGTCATATCCCAACCAAATATGACGGGGGACTGTGGCTGTTGGCTGTGTCCACCCAGAGTGCACAGGTCTAAGTGTATATCATGCGTGAGCATAGGAAAATGTGTGCGGATTAGTCCCACACATTTTCCAGTGGTTGACCTACCATCATTTAAGATTTGTTTTTTAAACCAGGCGAGTGCACACCTTCCGTGTGGATGGTCGAGTTCCTCACAGTAAGGCTTGTATTAGAGCAAGGGTTTGGATTAAGGCAAGGGCTGTGTACTTTGTGCTAAATTGCTGATGGGGTTGGAGATAGGCTCACTGTTGATTTTCTATTCATTTTGTATTGAGTCACATTCAAATGTAATGCTATAGCGAGTTGAAGGCTTAGTATTCTGTTAGTGTAATTAGAGTTAGTAGAAGGTTTAGGAATGGAGTTAGGGTGATTGTGGAGGTTTTATTAGAGGTTTCGGTCATATTTAAGGTTACAGCCCTGTACTGTTGTGTATTTAAAAATGGCTTTTTTGGCGACCTTATTACTGGCAACATGTTCACACTTTACATTGCTTGTATTAAATGACTACATTTTTTAAAACGACTTTTTGCTAACTACTTTTTCCTGGGGACATTTTCACATAAAACCCTTTAAACTACTCAGAACCTCAGGGTTTCAGGAGCTTTTAGGTCCTTGTCGCCTCTCAGGGTTAAAGTGGTTTAGAGCTTCTTAGCAACTCACAGGGTACAAATGCTTTCACCTTTTTAAAACCCCTCACGGCTCAGGTGTTTCCACGTTCTCACCCCTCCTCCGTGCTCACGTTGCCAAAACGGCTCTTCGAACCTGCTCCTTCCCGATCCCGATGTAGGCTGCATCTAAGTATATTGTTCTCTTTTTATAGGAAGCTGACCCCCACCCCCCTCTGATAATCCATGCGCCTCCTTGAGATAGCTGGTCCCTCTCTCCAAGATTTGTAGGGATTGGTTCTTTTTGGATTAGTCATTCCCCTTGCAATTCAAGCCGGAGTAGTCTCACAAGAAGGGACGTAAGAGGCTTCTGCCATTTTGTTTGTCTCTATACGGCCTGCTTGTGACTTGACTTTTCTCTTAACAGCACTTCCTTTTATGGGGCCAGATTACAGAAACTTTGCCCTGGTGCAAGTGCAAAGTTTGCACAGTATTAGGGCAAAGTTTGCCCTATTTTTGAAAACACTGGGACACATTAGAAAACTATTGCACCTCGGCAAGTGCAGTGTCACAGGCTATAAACACCAGGGCAAAATTTGCCCTCGGGTAAAAAAGGTACATTTTCACTGCATTATTGCAACAGGGCAAAGTTTGCCTTGGTGCTAATACAGAATGGTATTAGCACTAGGGCAAACTTTGCCCTGGTAATAAAATGCATTGAAAATGTATCTTTTTTGCACTTGGCCAATTTTTGCCATGGTTTGTGTACCGTGCCAAACTGCACTTGTCATGGTGCAAGAGTTTTCTAATGTTTACCATTGTTTTCAAAAATAGGGCAAACTTTGCCCTAGTGCTAATACCGTGCATCTTCGCACTTGCACCGCTGCAAAATCGCTGTAATCTGGCCCATGGTGGGCACAATCTCTTGCGCAGATGGAATCATGAACGTCTGTCTGCCGTGGCACGCAACAATTCACTGGCATGTTTCCTGTGTGAGGAGAAAGTTGACACACATGTCTGCGTACACGTCCGGTATCTCATGCCGGCCATGCAGATCTTCCAGAAGGTAGGACGAGTCCACGAGCACATGGCCACCATGTCTCCGTATGTATGTTCTGGGTTTTATATAGCGCAAACCTACCTAGGAGAAACAGAGCGTTGTACGACAACCAGAAACAGTAATGGGATCCGATAATGTGGATATCATTAGAATGAGAGAATATTAAATAATAATTTGGCACTTATATAGCACTACGAACCCTCAGGTATCTGAGCACTGCTTATTATTACCCATGGTGTGTGGTGCTCATTTATCGACCTTGGAAGGATGAAAGGCTGAGTTTGGCCTTGCCGGGATTCGAACCAGGCTCTGCACGGATGTCAAAGCGAGCGCTCTACTGTGGATTAGAGAAAGCGATGCCGAGATTTACAGGGCGGGAATACAGGTTAGGAAAGCAAAGGAGGGTCTGTCCTGGGTACCGGAAGTTCCCCAGATTATGGCTCCATGCAATGTACCTTGTTTCTTGGTGGCAGTGGCCTGACCACACGTGGACTGTCTACTAAACCGTATCTCGATTTAATTACAGCACACCACCTCAAATTAACAATAAGATTAAGGTTCACCTCAATCACTATAGAAGATCTTAACCCCGCCACTTGATAGCAACACACCCCCTAACCAGACACGTAAGCTTAACCTCCCGAGCACATGCCCGTGTAACTGCTCACACACATCTCAATGTAACGCTGGGCTGTACTGGGAAAGCAATTCCCAAATAGCTCTATTTGGGTTTGAGCTTTCAGGCAGGGCCTGAGTTGTCCTTTTCCCAGCGGCACTATCAGAATCCCGAGTCCCATCATACATGTTCTGATTACTCCAGGCCTCCAGCAGGCATAGCACCTACCAGCTGCCTGCTGCTACCGGGACAACTAGTGTTTGGCAAAAATGCACTTGGAGCAAATCTGCAAGAAAGAAAACTCAAGGGCTGTACTTGTGTTACAATAAAATAATACTATAATGCAGTTTATATAGCGCTCCATGATGGATTCTTCTAGCTTCCAAGTCCTGCAATTAAACAGCCTCATGGACAGACCGAAGGGTCATTATCACAGGATAAGGATAACCCACCAAGTTTCGGCCCAAGGCGAAGCTGAGGAAGAGTCATTCTCCCAAGCCATGATGATCATTTCCGGGATCTGTAAGGCTATTAGCACATAGTGGTAGCAGCAATGCATGTTTTGGAGCATTGGGGCTGCAGTAAAAACATATTAGTTTAATAATGAGTAAATTCATCGCCAAATTGAGCTAAATATTAAATGTGCTTATATTTTGAAGCATTTAGCAAGCATGTCTTCATATGTTAAGAATTTCAATTGCAAGCTTGGGTGAACTGGAGCAGGCTTGGCATAAGTGTGCATTTGTGGTCTTGTAAAAGAAAATGGTTCCTCTACAGGAAATTGGAAGCATGTTCCCATGTTTTAGCTGTCTGGTTGGTGTGCTAAATAGGATGTTACAGCATACAGAGAATGTGTGTTGTTGAAAGACATCTTGCATGGATTATTGTTTTCCTGTCTGCTTTTGAAGTCAGAATGTTCAGAAGGCAGTCAAGGCCAGCAGTTATTGACTGCACTCTGAACGTTCTAATTGGCTCAGAGGACGTCAAAACCGATTTCCATGTGCTAACAGGTGTTATTATCCAGATGAACGGTACGCAATTTATCGAACTGGGAAGGATGAAAAGTTGAGTTTGCCCTGCCAGGATTTGAACCTATATCCCGCTGGCTGCACACAGATTAGCTAAGAATGTATCTGATGTTGAACACTCATTAGTTCTGGAATGGAAAAGTCATTCCCACCTCTTGGCTTGAAGAGGATCCCCTACACTAAATATAAATGACCCTTTTCAGGCAGGAGATGTAATTCTTGAGATCTATCGATCATTGAAGGCATGCAATGCCTGCTTTTGATCTTCATGCACATGCTGCCCATTTTTACATCCCTTAAGGGTACTTAACTTTTCTTTAAATTCTATTTGAGTTCATCGGTTTGCCCACTGTATAATGTATTTTAAATGCATTGGCATCTTAACTTTAAATTCTAATCATTCACTTTCCTGAGAGACTATGCTCATCTTCGTCCTACAAAAATAAATCAAAGTTTTCAGTCATTAAAAAGGAGCTGTTTGTTAAGCCAGCATGGGCGATCTAGTGGTGACCTTGGTACTGCGTTGCCTGCGCGCCGTTTCTGACTCAGTCTGCATCTGCCTACGCCATGAGCTGTTTTGCCTCATCGAGTTTGAATTGTAGGTGTTATTATTAACACTACAAATTGATACTCATTCCTCAGAGGAACCCCCGCTAAGAGTTTAAACTTTAACCTTTGTGTCACAGGCTCAACCCGCTGAGCTATCTGACTGAATGTGACAATGTAATGGTAGTAAAAATTAATCAAGGACTAGAGTGGGTGGTTTTAGTTCTGCAGTGATTCACACCTGCTTCCTCAAGAGCTAGCGCAGCCCTTGGCCATGCTGCCTCCTGCTCCTGAATTTAGAGCAGCCGCTATGTTTTACTGGTCTTGTTTACCTGAACTTGAGTTGGTTGCTCGTTCGTGTTGCCCCTGGACATGCGCCTTGCTCTGGGTTGCCATGGTAACCAACATGACATCAAACTGCGAGGCACCTCCTTCTGTTATTGCTTTCCTCTTCCATCTTATCAAAAACCTAGGCCAAGATAAGACAATATGACAGTAACACTGCAGGTGCATTATCCAACTCAGCTGTATTTCTATCCCAACTGCTGCTGTCTTTACTCTTTATGCCAACTTGTCACATGTGGTTGGTGCCTTATGTTCAAAAGATTTTGGCAATCAAATATTTGAATGTCGGCAAGAGCCATATACAATTATCAACAGCAGTAGAGTCAATCATTCAATTCCATGCGTTCGTTGGAGAAAACGTTTTCCATTTAAAAAAAGTGTGAAATCCATATGAATATTTTAACCCATGTTTTGTGTTGGCAAAAGGTTAACTGTATTGTGTAACGAGTTAAAGCCAATAAAAAAAAAATCCATATAGGAACCTAAACAAAAAGAATAAAATATGTAGTAAAAAAAATTCTAAACAATCATCAAAGTTCATACAGTCGAGTTTAAAAATGTTATTCGTACCTACCAGGCCGCCCCAAATATCCACCGCAGTTTCGTTAAAATGCCCAGCGAGAGGGTTCGACTCGCACATGCCCTGAACACCCCCGAGGCAAGCGCTGCTCGCATATCATTCAGTGAAGCCTCGCGATTCCCAGCTCAGGATGCCAATATCTTCTGCTGGAGGGATTCAGGAATGGTGTGTTCGACTTCGCATTTAGCATCGCCCTGGAAGAGCCTGTATTCCGTGCCCGTCTGTGGTGGCGGAAGTTGCTGTTCCTCAGAATAAGGCGGGAGCCCAGACCTGTTGACAATGTGCAACTGTTTCACACAGGAAGTGTCTAGTGCAAGAGAAAGATGCAATGCAATTAACCATCTAGCAAATGCAGGTGATCAAAGTCCACCGAATTCGCGCGCTTCTGCCAGCCTGACACGAGCCCAAGTACAAACGTATATTACAGTAAAAGGCACAAGAATGCACTAGCTAAAAGAAAGGAAAATGGATGGAATCTCTGCAATGCACCAAAGCGTGTGATGCAAGCATTGCATGCTCAAAATGCACCCGAAACGTGAGAAGTGCATGGCTGCGGAAAGGAGAGCAAAGGTTTGCCTGTCTGGACATGCGCTTATCCTGGCCCCGATCAAAGAAGTGACGAGATGCCTTATGAATGAACATGACTGATCCAGAAGGTAACATGCTGGCGAGGACAGCATTTAGAAGCAGACTGGCAATCCTTCAGCCATGAGCCATAACCACCAGTTCCATGGGCTGGAACGGGGTAACGGCTCGGGGCCTGAATGAATAGGCCGAGCGTAGCGAGGGCCTTTAACGAGGGTCCCTGGTTCCGTTACTACCTGTTCCAGCCTGTGGAACGGATGATTATGTGGTCTTAAGACCCTGTTCCAAGGGCAGGAATGGGGGTAACAGCTCAGGCTATTAATGACAGCCCGAGGAATGAGGGCTTAATGGCATTAGCATCCCTTGTGACCAAAGCGGTAACCCGGGTGCTAAGAAATAAGTGTTTTCAGTCATTGAAAGGGTTGCCTCACTCTTCCCTTTCAAAGAATGAAAATACTGTGCTAACATGGCTGACCATTGGAAAGTTGGAAAAGGAAGAGGGGCTCCTCAGGGAGCCCCTCTTCCCTTTCCATAGCGGCCAGAGAAGCTGCTGGGGGAGGGGGTTGGAAATGGTCCAACATAAAAGGTAAAGAAGATGGGGGTTAGATGGCGGTCAGGGGAACCAGTCATCAGGCAGCTTTGAACGCAAGCCGAGATTGTAGGTTTTAGCCCACGTTTCTAGCCCCTTGATTGACTGGTTCCCCTGTGCTGGGTGCTAATGGAAATTAGCACCTCGGGTTGCCAATCCGGTAACCTGGGGTGCTGATAGCCATGTCTTTTGTACGAATGAACGGGACGCCTGACGGCGTCCCGTTCATTCATATAAAAAACAGACTCAAGATGGCCACCACGGAGCTGGAAGACGGGGCTCCAAGCAGAGCCCCTCTTCCATTTCCATGGCGGCCATAAGGGAGAGAGAGAGGCAGTGGTGGCGGTGGGGCATGCTATTGGGTAAGGGGGTGGGAGCATCAGGGAAATTAAGCATAGGGGAAGGGCGGGTGAGGCAAGATGGCGGGGCGGGGGCAGCACCATCAAGTTGCTCAGAACGCAGGCTTGGATCGTGGGATTGAGCCCCAATCCAAGCAACTTGTTTGGTTGTGCCCTTCGCACTGGGTGCTAACAGAAATTCTAACAGCGTGAGCGTGGTGCAACTACATTTAGTATGTGGCCCAAATATTGCACCACTGCTGTGTAGCTGGTAGCTTTTCTTCAATTTTTTGCAAATAGGTGCTTTCAAAGCCTTCACAGACACAGGTTGTTTCCTTAATGTGGTGTCAGCGCATTGCTGGACAGGCCTGCGTCGGGTATGAGGAGAGTGAGATAAGTACTGGTACAAGCATCTTGGCCTGTGTGCCTTACAACACAGTCGACTCGTGGCTCTGTCACTTCTTACAGTCGGTGGGGCAATCCCAGATGTATCGCTCTGTGTCTGTCAGGTTACGGTAACACCTAACAGACAAACAAGCCGCCATGCTTCCAGGATACTCTGGAGCAGTTCTCAATCCTGTCACACAACCGCTCAGTGACTAACTTCAGTACTTCCTTGTAAGTACTAGAAATTGCACACAATGGTCATTTCTAGGAGCATTAAGCATTTGCCATTTTCTGATGGGCACTATCCTTCAATCATTCTACATTGACTCAACAGGCATGCAAACTATCGCAAACTCACCCCTACCCATTGCTCCCTGTGTATACACACATTTCACGTGCCTTAACCCCATGTCCCTCCTTTTCTGCCCTTTTCGATTCTCTTGTAGACCAACATCTGGATACCCCTGGGGAGAGCACATATATAGCTATTTGGAGACCTTATGAAGCAGGCACGTGCCTGAAGGTGGGTTAGGTAGCCCGCCCAGAGGCAAGACATCAGAGACTTTTAGTGGCCATAATTACCCACCCCTGGACCATCAAGGAGGTTAAGAAGCTGTGAAACCAGCTCAAGACCGGGTCCACTCTCTTGCATCTGAGCACCGGAAGGAGTGTTTGGTCACAGGCGGAGCAAAAGTTCCACTGTTTATTTTTTGCCCTTGAGTGGAGAAGGCCCTTCCTCTCCTTGACATGGGCAGACTTCAGGTAGGTGGCAGCAGGGGCATTCACACTCTGCGGTGAGTATCATGTAAATATGCCAGCGAGTGGACAGTAGTTTGAAACTGGCCGATATTGGCAGGTTTCTGTGCTTTTACTGCCAAATCTTTTACCGAAACTCTTTTAAAGCCATTTTTTTACAAAATGTTTACATCCTAGCATTTCCAAAATGCAGCGCGTGGGAACCCACCACCGCCCCGCGTCATCCCCACACTCCTACCTGTAACGTCCCATTCCCACCTATCGCTAATCAATATCCCATTTCCCAATCTCACTGTTTTCTCCACGTATGCTTTCTGCACTGAAAAATATATGCATTGAATATTCTGCGTCGAAATCACTGTGTACCATATGAGTGCTCCCAGTTACAATCCAAGAACAGGGGCAACACACTGCAGGCCAACATATGAAGTCTTGCTGCCAAGGTTTCACACTGAATAGTAGGAAAGAGGGGGCAGGTTTGTCTTGCGCTAGAAAGAACACTCTCTCCAATGGATGAGCACATTGAGGGTCCTCGTCCATTGGGGAGGGGGTTCCTTCTACCCACAGCTGCCTGCGCCAGAATAATTTGGACATTGGTAGTTGTTCAAGCACTGTTTCAGGGATTGACAGATGCTTCAGGTTGGGTAGAAGCGTGGGGTTAGGGGGTCACAGTTGAGAAAGTTTGGTTCCTTGTGTTCAACGGTATGGGGCATGGCACTTTTAAGACAAGGGGTCTCAGGTTCCTGGGAAAAGGTTCTGGAAAACTGGTATTATGTCAGGGCTGCCAATGGTATCAAATAGAACTGTGTCAACCTCATTGAGCTGTAGAAAGTGGAACATGAATGGGTTGCTGGACAAAATTGAAAGAGGACTGGTTGCTAACTTCCTCACAGCGCATAAACCTGACGTTGTGATGCTACAAGAGACACATCTGTTGGGATCAGTGTGTAATTTCCTGGACAGGGCAACATTTGCATTGGTAGTGCATTCTGGCTTCACATGAGGGTGAAGGGGTGGCCTTGACTCAGAGAAGGCTTTTGACTCCGTTCGGTTGGAGTACCTGTGGGTGGTCATGGAGAGGATGAGTTTTGTCCCCACATTTTCGAGTTGGGTTAAACTTCTGTACTCTCACCCGATGGCCACAGTGGGGATCAATGGTCAGGTTTCCAGACGATTCCTATAACATACAGGAACGAGGCAGGGGTGCCCTGTGTCACGCCTCCTGTTCCTGCTGGCCATATAGCCACTGGCGGTTGAGGTGAGTGTAGACTCATGTATAATAGATTTCAGATGGCCGGGGGGAGAGCGAAGACCGCATTTCCCTGTACGTTGATGATGTTCTCATTTATTTGGGGGACCCAAAGAATTCCGGGCCAGTGGTGATGGAGGTGATCGGTAGATTTGGCGATCACAGTGGGCTCCGTATTAATTGGGACAAGTCAGAGCTCCTTTCGGTGAAAGGGGAAGAAGACGCAATTCCAGAGAACTGTCCTTTTACTATTGCCAGGGGCACAATGAAATACCTGGGTGTCAAAATAGGGACAAGGGGACCGATTCCTTGAAAAAACAATCTAGACCCTGTTGTAAAATGGTATAGGAGGATGTCAGGCACTGGACGAATATACCGGTCTCCCTATTGGATAGGGAGAATTTATTCAAAAGGATGACACTTCCACTGCTACTTTACATTCTCCAGAATACACCAGTTAAAAAGAAAATCCCCTTGAGTGTATTCCTGGTCATAGACAATATACAGAGGGAACTTATATGGTGTAAGAAAAGTCTAGGGATTGCGCTCACAATCTTGATTCGTTCAATTTGTGAGGGTAAGCAATAATGTCAGCCTAATTAGTTGCTGCTAATGAATGGACTTTTGATGATGATGGGGACTCACACACCGGTCTCGAAAAAGAACTGATGGGAGATTTCGCTCCTACACAAGTATTACATGGGGCCCAACTTCCACAGAGATTTCCACCATCCCAGGCCTTCACACACGTGCGCTGTGGAAAGGGACACTTAAAACAATGGGCTGGAGAGGGTATGGTGATGATGGAAGCTCCGATTTCTGAAAATCCATATCTCCCAGAGGTGGGGAAGTTGCGATGACAAGCGAGATGGGTTCCTAGGGGTCGCAAAGGTCACCCATATTATCGCACAGAAACAATTTGTTCCCTTTCAACACCTATCCGAGACATACGAACTCCAAGAGCATGATTATTTTACATACCTACGTCTGAGTCATGTGATGAGACATGAGGGCAGAGAGGAATGGGGCCTCCCCGAGTGTTCACTGCTGGAGGACAACCTCCTGGAGGAAAAGATCACAGGGAAGAACATCACAGCTCTTTTCCAATCGATTAACAAGGTCTCCTCCCCGCTTCTACTAAAACTGAGGGATAAATGTCACGGTGACCCGGGGGCCAAGGAGGAGCAGGAGTGGGTGGAGGCCTTGGGGTCCCCCACAAAGGCAGGCATTTCTAGTGGGCTAAGTCTCATCCAGTATAAGGTACTTCATAGAGCATACTATTCTATGGTATCCAGTCATTGCATCAAATACAAAGCATTGAAAAAAGCATTGAATGCATTTTTTTCAAAGTTAAAAGTTCTATTTTTATTATAGTGGGTTTTAAGGGGTACAAAAACGGGGGTTAGAGGACCCCCATTAAAAAAAATGCATTTCATGCTTTTTTTTCGGTGCTTTTTTTTTAGATGCTAAGGCATTCGATGCTTTGGCATTCGATGCAATCACTATAAACCTATTCTATAGCTGGGCTTTATCATATGGGGAGGGGCATAGACCGACTATGCCTAAGATGTAAGAGAGAGGTGGGCACCTTTATGCACACAATGTGGGACTTCCCTCGGATTCAGCCTTTTTGAGACAAGATTTAGGAGTCCATCTCCTGGGTTTTGGGGAACTAGATCCCGGACTGCCCCCAACTGGGTCTTCTACACCTCGGGGGGACCTAGACTCCAACCGTAATGAAAAGAGTCTGATTAAGAGTGTTGATGGTGGCCCAAATGTGCTTGGCAATCGGGTTGGGTAGTCCCCTCCTAACTTCACCAAATGGCAAGAGGGCATTGACCACTGTTGCGAGTTGCAATGTAGAGTGTATCGGGAGAGAGGATGCCCTCAGAAACACCAGTGGATATGGGGCAAATGGTTGGCCGCTGATTGGACATGGATTGAATGGGGGGTACTGTGGGAATTTTGGTGGGGGGGAGTTTTGGTGTCCATGGGGTCCTGGTAGAGGGGTGGTTGGGATTTGACGATTGTGGGACTATATCCGGAATGGGAATAACTTGCAGATCCTTGGAATTTTACTTGACTCATACCTTTTGTTTTTGGAGGCTATGTTCTGTTATAGGGAAAGTTTGTGTTGGTAATAAAACCAATAAAATGTGTTTCATTAAAGAAAATGGCAGAAGGACGCTGTACAAGGCCACTTTACTTACCATTACATAGTGTGATGAACCAGGAATGACACACAGACACAGACGACATCAAGGTTGTTGTCATAACCTTTTATTCAAAATAAAAAGGGGTTGGAACATATCTCATAGTCCATATTCTAAGACGTATTTCCCTACCTCAACCAGAAAACTAAGAATCTGTCAAATGTCAAGCTATCCAAAGCAAAACTGTCCTGTGTCTGAAATCCTATCCTTGCCCTCACATTCTAAAAGTAATTCCAAGATGCTAAGGGAAAATGTCTCTGGTCTTGAAAGGTGCACAAATGTTCAAGTTCAAAAGAAATCTATAGATACTCCAACACAAAGTTCCCAATGGATAAGGTTCCCCGTTCCAGGGGATGGCTCCCTTGGTTTCTATTAAAGAGTCTGAACATTCCCAAGGGAACAAATCTTCCTCAAAGGTTTCTGGTCAGCAACAAAACATGTTGTATTAAAAAACAGCTTAAATGTCAATTCCAACCATGCAAGACACCTGGTGTACTCCCCTGCCAGTTTGTCTCCACTTTAGTTTAACTTTATTCACACTATTGTTTTGGTCTGGTATGTTCCTCTGCCAGGACTTCTTTATCTGGTCTGTTTTATATACTTGCAAACCTTGGCCTTGCCTGTATACTCTTCTGCCAGGACTTTAATTATGAATCTTTTCACACACAGGTAGGCTTGGGTTTGCCTGGTATACTCTCCTGGCAGGGCTTTTAGTGCATCTGTTATCCACTTGCAACTGTTATGGTTTATAATTTATATAACAAAGTTCATGAGATGAGGGGTTATCCTTCTTTCCCCTTGACCTCTCTCAGGCTTTTCTTCCCTTTCCCACACTCGTAAAACTTGTATACCCTTTCACTCACTTGTAAAACGTGTATATTTCTTCTACTCATTTCCATTCATTTCTTTTAGGCAAAAACGTGTCTCATATTCTTTTACATTCCATTCACTATCTTTTAACATTCTTTGATGACGTTGCCAAAGTGCCCGGTGTCCAAAACTGCCTTCTTGGGACTCACTGGTTTCATGTAGCGTTCTGCGGTAGATGAGGAGTGGTGTTTCACTGCTCTGCCGCCAGTTCACAGGTTCACTGGCTTCACTCGCCGGTCTGCACGTCCTTCGGGGCTCCTGCCTTGTTGCTGAGACTTTCTCCATGCTTGGGCATCTGAAGTGCTGCTCTCTGGATCTTGCCGCCACCAACCAGACTTGCCTTTATGTTCTGGTATGGTCCCAGGGTGGCAAACCCTTTCCTGCAGCCTTCCTCTCTCCAGTGGCTCTGTAGTCCCTCGATCAGCATCGAGCAGACACAGCTTCCTCAGGTAGCTCTCTGTTCCTCCATTCAAGATACACTTTTTAAATATCCAGGTGCCTGTCATATGCTCGTGAACAATAGAGCGTGTTCTGCACTTCTCAGTCTCATGGATCTTCATTACTCCCTTCAGCCTCCTCGTCTCTGTATTCTCATATGTATGAAAATGTTGAGCTTTTCTGTTTTTTCTTTTTATATGATAGTGGAAGAGGTCATTAGTAGATCTGGTAGGGAGACATAGGGAGATTTTACAATAAGCCATAAAATAAGTCATAAAAGCTTGAGGTATGTAAGGAACATTCCTAAAAGGCAAAGGGGTTCCTTCTTTGATCTACGGCATGGATGCCACCTTGAACATGCCAGTGACACTTTGGCCAAAACTCGAAGGTTACCTTTGGAAATCAGTCCTAGGTATTCCTAAATCAACCTCGATTTCGGCAGTCAGATGCAAACTTGGGCTTCTATGTTTGGCAGCAACAGTTGAGCAGAGCAGCATGCAGTTGTTAAGGAAAACATTAATGCCCAACAGTTTGCCAGTATATCAGCTAATTACTGAGGAAATCAAAACCGGGCACTGTAATCTGCTGAATCTGTGGGTGAAAGCCCTAAAAAGCAAACTGAGTGAAATAGCCTGCACTGAGGAGGACCTGATTGTCAACCCACAAAGAGTCAAAACAAAACTGGAAAACCAGGACTGGATAGCGACGAATGAAAAAGCAGTATTGAACTGTACAGGAGGGTGGAGCGTCCTCTGATGGGCCCATAGGTCAGAGCTCACCCTCGAGTACCTGTAAGACAAGATAGCGGCACCTTGAGGAGGTTGGGGTGCAGGGTTCTCTTACTCCGACACAACTCAATAAGGACAAATCAATAGTTTGGCAAAGGGAAGTCTGTTTAATGACAAGTACAAAAAACGGGGAAACAAATGGTAATCAACAGTGTCGCCTGTCTCGCTTCAACTCCCGAATTCTTCATTCAGACAGCAATAGTTATAGTCAAGACTCATCATCATTGACGTCTAACTCTACACGTTCATCATACAATATTATTGGCTGGAAAAGGTAACTTAAGTATACGTGCTATATCTGTATATGGTAATAGAGCATGCAGATTGGATAACTCTTATTGGGTGGGCGTCTACGCCCATCCCTCTACATCATTCATGATAGACGTCACTACAACTACGACGTTTTATTGGCTCTACAAGCTATAGGACCCTAGCTTACGTGGTCCTTTGTGATTGGGTAGGGGACACCCCTAGACATAAATCTCCACTTTAATTAGCAGCATGCAGAATGGACACCCAGGTACCTAGTGCCCCAAGATTGACTCTGCCTCCTTTCCATCGATAAGTACTTTTAGGGCTATGTGTCAATTAGTTGGCTGAGGTTGGCCTCAAAACTGTAGCCTCTTATCTGGAGAAGTTATGGCATCCTTGGTTCTGGGTGACATCAGACGTTGGTAACTCTTCGCACCTGGCTGGTCACATGTCTGTTCAGCATGAATCTGCTTCAATTTCCAGCTTTTAGTGTATTTAATTCTCCTTCGGCCTCGCCACCTGCCTGGGCCCCCCTTATGTTGACCATCACGGGGCAGGCTGGTATGCTCTGAAGTTTCAATTCTTCAGATTTGCTGCTCTCCTCCCTTCCCTAGGTTGACCTCAAATTCCCAGGCATGAGCTGCTTCTTTGCTAAGTTTTGATTCCGCTCTTCCTTCTGGCTTTAGCTGGGATATGAATCCTGGCCTGGTAGGCCTCTGGCTGCCTGGGCATACTTCTGTTTTACAAAATGGAGTCGCACTTGTATAGTGTGCTAAATTGAGGTAGATATGTGGTTGGCGCTTGCCACTCTATTCTTCTACTAAGCATTGCAAGCAGTATCGTTTTCTTAGCTTCTTGTGTTCCAAGCCTATTTACACGCGTTAGCTGGTTGGATACTTCCATTTTGTTTCACAGCAATGTTTCCTTATGTTTCAACATCGTCTCCTCTTCTGTGTCCATTACCTCTATTTTCTTAGCTACTCGCACTGGCGTGTTATTTTTGGTTGTCGTTTTCGTTCATCCGTGAGTCTGTCCGGGCCCTCCTGTCATTACCACTGGCCGTCCATTAAGGCCCTTTGGGTCTCTTCGTGGACAGTCGGTAGGTACTCTTCATTTCGTGTCAGCTGCTGGTACTGTTGTCTAAGAGGATAGCATGCAGCCCATGGTTGTCTGGTTATGGGTGCTTCAACAGGTATTGCTCTTCTGAGGTGCACTGGGCAGAGTCCAAGTGCATCTCTCTGTTGATTCATCTGCTCCTCATACATCACATACCTTGGTTATCTAAGAGGGTACTGTGCAGCCCATGGTTGTCTGGTTATGGGTGCTTCAACAGGTATTGCTCTTCTCATGTGCACTGGGCAGAGTCCAAGTGCAGCTCTCTGTTGGTTCATCTGCTCCTCTTACATCACATACCTTGGCAAGTACGTTCCTGGTACCTCGAAATGGGGGCCAGGGGTGCAGACCATGTCTGGGACCTCCTCTACAGAACAAATTACTAAACCACCTTCCTCCTGCTTTCAACAAACTGAAAATGCAGCTGACATACTGTGCTAAATACCCAGACAAATTGCTTTGGAAGCTTAAACCTGTTACCAACGCAGGAAATTGTAACTATTAGGGCAACCTCAGACACTAACAAATGCAGACTATGCAAAAACCTGACTCACCAAGAAACCCGTAGACATCTCCTGTTGACCTGTCCACAAACAAGCCAGGAACGAGGGACCTATTTGTTGCCACTGTTTGCGGACTTCAGTACCTATGAAGAGGAAGTATGGTGGAACCGCCTGATCGTGGGTGAAAAAACGAGATGGACTATAGCTACAGCAAAGATTTTGTTATCAGCTCTGAAAAAGACGCAAGTCCGTCCAAATCTGGCGGACGATTGAATCTTCTGTTTCTTCAAGCAACCAGGCTGAACTGCAAAACTTCAGACTTCAAAACATTTCTGTTATGTCCTCTCGCAAACTCTTTCATTTTTTGAAGTCCAGATCTTGTAAAAATCAAAATTGATTAAACACAAGAAATTTAAAAAAATAAAAAAGAAAGGGGTATTTCCCTTCATCTGATGAAGCCATGTTATCCCTTTGAAGGTCACCTCCCCCATGTGGTCTTCCCTCAAATCGCCACCACCAGTGTCAGGATCAGGTAGTGGCTGCCGTCCCCTGGCCACATGGGCAGAGGTTACCTCTGGAAAGGAGTGATGACATCATCAGATTCATCACAATCGTCTTCTAAAAGTATTTTGTGTGATATATTTTTACAAATACATATTTAAATAGACATTTTTTTAAACTAAGCTTCTATGACCCTATGTATGTTTTCAGATTGCATCTATGTGTTAAGTTGTGATTTGAGGAAGCCCATATGCCATCTACAGAACACAACCTGAACGTTTTGCTTTACTGCCAAATAGTCAACCTGGTGCTCTCGTAAACCCCTTGTTTTACATTAAATAAAGAGTTGCAAATGTTGGGGCATCAGGGAACATGAAGAGATCCACCTTTGTAGCTCCTCAAATCTCCATGCTACTTAAATACCAACTGCTGGTCTCACAAAGGCGTTTTGGCATAGCCTCCGCCCACGGCAGGTTGCACCCTTGACAGTCAGCTAGAATTGCCTTCCCGGAGAACTCATTAGTGTTGAAGTAGGCACTGAACATTACAACAGTATTCTATACAAAACACCTTTGAATGTAACAATCCCTGGATAAGTCAAACAAACTGCGATGACTGGATAGGTCACTTTTACCTTAGTATAGTATCCCATTTTCCTTTGACTGTAGAATATAGGTGATGGCCAGGAGGGAACGATTGCCTAACTCCTTTCCTTTTCCCTCCTGCAGGAACTCCATCACTCAGACCAAAAAAGAGAAGGCGTTGTTGGGGGAATGAACGGAGGGCAGGGCCCGGAGGTGCATTATCATCAATGGTGCTCTGGAGAGAGGGACTGAAATCCATTCTGCACACACTACCACCTTTCCCACGACTGAACACCCATGGCAGTCCCAGCACAGCGAGTTCTTTAGCCGGGTACGATTGAGGGCAATCTCAAATGAAGGTGCCCTCAGTAAGTTTGATCGAGGGTGGCTCTCTGATGCTGCTTCATGGGACTCTGTGATAGTGGGAGTGTGTGTCCATTGCAGCACAATGAGTTATGCCCCTCATCCTCTGTTCACATGATCTGCAGTGGTTTTGCCTCTGCAAGATCAGTACTATGCAGTTTTGTCGTGGTGAATTGATCACAACAGCTTATAGGATATAGAGATAGCTATGCAAGAGGGGGGATGCAGGGGTAAGGAGTGTGGGTGGTTGGGGGGGTTGGCAGAGCCAGAAGAATGGGATTATGGGAGAGCCTCTAGTTCAACAGGGGGAAGCCTGATTAGAAAGCAAGAGTGAATTTTCCACAAATTAACAGTAATCTTACAATATTAAGGAAGAGAAACAACATACAACTGTTTAGATTTTTCCTAGTGGGAACTAAAGCACCATAGAAACGTCCAAAGCTGAAGGTTCTGGCTTTTGAAACGTGCTGCAGATATCTAACAAAAAATCCTGCCAAGTGCCCCCCCCATGAGGAAAAGGCTCACTAATGACACCAGTTTAGGACAATCTGGCCTGGAATCCGGAACGCAACCAGTGTCTATCCGGAAGGATGGCTGCACAAAAGCTCCTGTGAGAATGACACGCTCATCACTCATTGCAAAAGGGGATGTCTGCCCTGAAAACCGGGCGCAGGGTAATCTGGAGTTCATGGCTCAAAATGAGAATGTATTTTAGGAAATTGGATGATCTCTAATGAGGTTGTTCCTGGCGGCACTCCCCAGATGCTCTTGCGGCTGATGATGTCATCGGACATGTTCCTGGAGCTGGGCGTGCTTTGTGTCACTTGGCGCAGCTGCGCATCAGACCGCTTGCCCGTAGTGATGAAGCGAGAGGCATGCGCGTACTTCATGGACGGAACATGAGCAAGCCATACTTCTCCGAAGCACTGCAGAATCTCTTCAGCGGTCATCACCATACATAGCATCTGTGCCACATTTTGAGAAGAGGTTTGTGGGTCATCTGCATGGCGACCCTGGCGCTCATTTTCAAGTCTCTGCATAATTCAGCGGCGGGGGACTGTACGCATGCACTTTGGCGTGCACAAGTTCCCGCTGCTGAATTTCGGTCCTTTGCATGCCAGGGGGGAAAGAGCAGCAAAAGGCGGCGCACAAGTGTCTACGCCACCTTTTGCCATGCAGATTTGCAGTCCACCATACACAGCGAGTAAATGCTGCATGCCATGCACACATGGCAGGCAGTGTTTACAATGGATCCCTGTGGAGTCGGCCTTCTTTACACTGGCAATTATAAAGTAGTCATTAACCATTGCTTTAATTGCTTTTTTGAGGGAAATGTTTAGCCTCCTGGGAAATAGCCCTTTATTAACTGATCCGGTGCTGAGTCATATACATCCATATCTGGTAGGACTCTGTAGCAGATCCCCCATAAATAATGAAAGTCATGTTTCAATTATTCTAGTGGCAATGTTTACTCTGGATGATGTACGATGAGTTTACACGAGAGGGAGTTGGAATGTGAATTATTGGCATTGTGAATGTTCATGATGAATATTGAATCTTGTTAACTTGTTTATATTGGAATGTATGTGTATTACTGTTTTATAAAGTGTATTTGTGAAAGGTTTACATTTTAAACCAAAACACACAAAATAATTTAAAAAAGAGTTATAATGGCACATAAAGCCAGCGGGCTCCAGAAGGATCCCCAGCATTTCTGGAGAATTGTTATGGCGGATAAGAAGGGAGGCAGTAGATGCGGAAGTTGCATTCCGCCTTCTCCCTCCATCATACAAGTGGAGGGAATGGAGCATATGCATGGTTGTTACGCCTTCCATTAACATTTGCCTCGAAGGAAAATGAGCTCCCGCGTGCCTTGCACCCCCCTTTCCCGTCCACCATACCTTATCCCTGTAAAACCGTTCATCTTAAGATTCCTTTCATAGCACTGCACATCTTCATGAAGTCTGTCTTCCCTGTCCAGTATAGGTGCTGTGCAAGGTATGGGCTATTCACTTGAGAGCCCTGCTGCTAGTTATGAAACATGATCATGCATTTATCATGCATCTAGAATACAGCAACATATAAAAAAACAAACAATCAGGAGTACACAAATAGGGACCCTGACAGTTTCTCTAAGTAGAAAGAAGTCTACTACGTAGGAACACTTATGAGTATTTGACTTAAATCCATGTGTCCCCTTGTCTAATAAGTTCTTAAATTCTTTTGTTTATTCCTTAGTTTACTTTGTTCATTCATTATTGGTGTAGTTTTTACCTCATATAATTTAAAATTATTGGTCACAATTGTTAGATGTCATTAAAACATGTAGTTGTCATTATTCACTGTATTATTAATAAATGTTGATAAACTTTAGACACTTTTTTATGTTTTCTTATTGGTGACTTCGAGCACAGAACATTTCTAGACAAATTTGAATGAATAATGCAAGTAAACTGTGTTATCTTAAGTGTGGATTCCCTATTCTTTTGTTAAAATAGTGTAGAGTGGAGACAAAGGGCAGTGCTCTTTTCCAACAATTGTCAAGTCACCAACATGCACACATGGCACTCTAAAGTGACCATGGTTTTAACTTCACTTTTTGTGTGGAATTTGACCATATGCACGGGAAAAGTGCACTCGCCAGGGGTTTTTGTTTGTTTTAAAAAGAATGAATGATGGGGCCTTTCCCGCGCACATTTTCCACGTTCACCGCACAGCAGAAAAATAGTCATGTACTCTGGGAAGGCACAGCTTACCAGCGCCACCCTCCCGTCATGTGTAGCTGACACCTGACAGCCTTGGGTACATCAAAAGCCTTTGGCCATCCATGGGCAGCCTGATTAGAATTTCAAGGCCCCATGGATTTGCATCTCCTTTGTGAAACCTTGCTGGTGGTAGCGAATACTGAGGAATGTTAATTAGCAGGCCTCAGGGAAGGCCTGGGTGCAGGAAGTGACAATGGAGACCAGACTCCTCTTTGTAATGCAATGTGTCAACTTGGTACTAGCACCCCTTCTTGGTATGAAAGGGCAGTGAGTGTCTTGTCTGGAACCACTCCTTTCAGAAGAGGGAAGTATGTGAATTGCAGGAGACAAAAGTCTGCCTGCAACCCCGACTTCAAAGGAGGCCCATGTTGTGATCAAGCACCACATAGGACTCAGTTAATTCGGGAGACACTTTGATGTACAGCAGACAGGAAGATGGGTGGGAATTAGAAGTATATGTTGTCATCCTTCACCTGCGTGTTGCCAAACGCCCTGGTTCTCACCTGAAGCATCACTGAAGATTGTTGATGGGGACCCAGGATTGGTTCATTAAGGTGAGCCTACACCTACACCAATCGCTGGGGCCCATTTGGCTTTAAAAGAGGGATGAACCCCTCACTCATCAGATCATGTGAAGACTTCACAAGGAGTAGGAAGAAGGACTCATTTGGACCCAAGCTGAAGGTACAGTCTACCTTACATCTTCCGCCAGTGAAGTAAGGCCAGGAGTTCCAAGAGGGAAGCAAGATCCCCCCCTAAACATCTCCCAAGGAACAGAGGGAGATACTGTACTCAGAAGACCCGTCTAGCAGCTCCAGAACCGGTACCCAGCCAGCATACAGTATGCCCTGCTAGGTTCTGACAGCAAGCTTCCTAGGCGGGAAGTGCCAGAGAGTCTCTGGACAAAGGACAATGCTGTTGCCTGCTAACACCCTCCTGAGCTTTGGGGCTTCTGCCTTGAACGGACATGAGCCCTGCGAAGAAGCTAAGAGGAGTACCACACAAGCAACATCCACCATCCAGCTTTTTGAGGACAATTTCGAGTTGAGCCCTCAAACCACATCCGGCTGCACTGCTGACTGTTGTTACGCTGCAGTCGTCAGACCTGTCCGAGCCACCTCGACCTGCATTCCAGATCCGCCAACCAGCACAGAGACAAAGATTCTTGGCCCGAGCCGCCGCGCCGGACAGCCTGCTTGCTTAACTGCCTGTGTCTCTCGGGCTGTGAAGCGCCCTGGAACTGCCTCAACACTGTTGAGCACCAAGAACTTCTTCAGCACCAGGTACATTGTGGTTCTGCCCCCCTAGTCCTTCTCTGAAGGCCCCTAGAGACAGTTATGACCCTTTGCCCCTTAGGTGTTGAAACCAAATAATCTTGAACTATAAAACAGATTACATTACCAGCTAAACTCCTGTCAGTATCCAGAGTGCATCCCTTTCCTTTGTGAAACTGTCTGTCCTCTGTGTTCCTTTACAGTGTGGGATTGTAATTGTAGTGTGCTAGAACTGTCTGTTGAAGGAATAATACAGTAGTTATTTGTATACAACCTTCACTGGACAGTCCCTTTTATCATTGGGTAATAATTGTTTTTTTCGCTGTGTTGCAACTAACCAACGATCCACGACCTTTCGGAGATATGCCTGCCGTTCCGTACACGTTACCAAAATTGGACAAGGAGGTCGTATAATTTACTTGTATTCCAATCTGTTCGCATCCCTTCTGTTGTACTAGAGGTGTGGGTTTGTTGGATGGTTTAGAAACCGAAATGCATCACTGGACCACTGGTGCCCCGGAAGTACATTCGTCACACTTTTACTCCATAATATTTATGATCTCACCATCTTCCAGTCAGTCCGATGCATTTTAACAGAAAGTTTAGATGGACCAGCCTTCCATGTTCAAGGTCTCCCAACACAACTACTGTTACTATCATGTTAAATGAACAGAGACAAAGGCAGCAGTAGCATCCTGATTAAGCACTGGCGTTCACAGAAGATGGATAGAAGTTGGGTTTTCCTTTGACATAATTGAACATGACTTATCAAACAGAAGAAATAGAAGAAAATGCAAAGGGCCTCATTACGAGCATGGCGGAGTGAGAATAAATTGGCAGTAATGGAATTACCGGCAAGGTTCCTGCTCCGCCATACTACAAGTACGGCACTGGAGAAGAGGATTTACCTCCAGCACAATGCTAGAGGTAAATCCTCCCACTGTCTGCTAAAAAGAAAATGGCAAAATCAGTGAAATTACCAAAAAAGCCCCATAGATTCCTATGGAAAAAGTGGGGATTTACACGAGTTGTAATCCGGCAGTAATTCCGCCGGACCACGTGGCAGTAACAGTAAATCCATTGGGATTCCAGCAGATTTACAGCCGGAATAACTCCCAACTCGTTATGATGCCCTAAGTGTATAATACTCACTTCCGTCTCCTCTGTTTCCCATCCTCACACCCTCCATCTTTGCGCTCTGAGGTATCTCATATACAAATTGGCACATTAGAAAACACCAAAAGTAAATCAATCACGAACACATCTTTGTATCTGAAATATCATCTTTACAGGAGATGAAGACTGGGTTGGTTTCATGATAATGGGCAAGATGACTATATAACGAGCAGTTCTGGGCCTATCATATGCCGGTCCAGCACTTTCTCTATTTGTGTCTCTCTGCCTCACTTTATGTCTCTGTGGGGAAGGGTCTAGTGTGAGGTGCACATATGCTAGGGCCCCTCACAAAAGGCAGCAGAACCAAAAGAAAACAAGTATCTTGAAAGAAGGGCATATGGTGTCGTGCTGTTATAGCTATTGGTAGAATGAGAACGAAAACAACAACACCAAGCAAAGTAGTGACTGGCATATTTGGAAAAAAATATTGTCATTGAGTGTGTCTGGCAGGAATGTCGCCATTAAACTGGGGATAAATTGTCCCTATGGGGGAAGTGACAGACACTGGCGGGCTCTGTGGACAGTGCTGGTTTTCTGACCGTCTTTGTAAGGAACCAGGGGACCAGCCTGCAGGGTCTGTAACTGTGTTTATTTCCTTTTTTTTCAGACACAATTTTGTGTATTCTTGACAAAAGAAGCTTTTAGAAACTGGCTCTTTTAAACATGTTTAACATATGTGTTTCTAATGACAACTCCCAATATACATTTTAGCCATAATAAGAATGTTACACTAGTCTTACTGAGCGAAGCACATTATCGAAATCTAAAATAAATATATAGATTATTTTCTGTTAGAACGTAGTAATCCTCCACGATGGAGAGCCCCCTACACTTTTCTTGTACTGTTCTAATAAACAAATCCCCTGCAACAAAGGGGAAGATGGCAAACAGCGCCAATGGAGGATCTTGGCTGCTTTTCATTAAATCAAAGAGCATTCTGGGATCATAAAATGACCACCGATCTTTACATTCGTCAAATGTGTCTATGTTAAAAGCGTTGTATGCTTCAATCATTACGTACATAATGCACATTGGGATTGGTGCTGATTTCCTTTTTCAGTACACCCACCATAACATGACAGTGTTTGCAAACTTGAACCATGCATACTAATTTGCAGAGCCTCCCTGGTTGGATGTGAGGATAACATGTCTGCAACCTATGTCATTCTGGGACTATTGGAAGAGGAAGGGCCCAGAGGAGAAGCCTGGTCTCAGGGTAAGGATGGATCTGTGCAAGCCCAGTACCCAATGCACAGACATCTTTAGGGGATTGATGGTTTCACAGTTGCCATCTTGGCCACTAGATCACATCACCTGGTAGATACCCTAGTAATCTGAGCATTCAGCCACTTTTTCTCCAACACAGATATACCTTATTGACTGTGCAGTAGTATGCAACATCCCAGCCATGTTCCTTCTGCTGCTCCCTTCTCCCCTAGTGTGCTAAGGTGACTGGGGCTGGCTCTTCAGAATTACTTCGGTAATTACAAGTCCACGCTGGCATTTGCCAAATCACCACCAACCAAAACATCTCATCATTCTGGTCTGCAGGCCTGCTGACCAGCATCTTGTAAACCACAACATGTGGTTCAAAATACATATTGAACAAAAAGAGACACACACACACACACGCCTGATGCGCAAGCGGATCCCTCAGCACTTATCTGAGTCTACTTCCCAGCCTCATACTCTACTGTAACAGACAAAGAAATTGATGAAGTAATGACTCACGAACCGAGCCTTCCTCTACAAACAACCCCTGTGCATCAAGGTTGAAAACATGGAATGGCCAGACTATGCGAGCCACTATTAGATTAATATTAAAATACATCTGCGTTTTTAATTGTATTAAGTCCCTGCCAGCTGCTCAGTTGGACTGTCTGCTGACACAATGTCATGTGCAAATCAGACTATGGGCACAATGGGGACTGCTTGTCAGTGCAACAGGCCATCTGGTAGAATCAGAAGTCAGCCATCCATTCTCATAAGAGATGCATGTGCCCCAGAATAGCCACGTGACCATCTTTCCTATTTATATACACGCAGGCAAGGGAAGCCTATCTCTGGGGAACAATAAATGAGGGCAATACCCCAAGCGTAGGAACCTCTTAAAGGAATGAAACTGCAGCGTTCGCCTGCATGTCTGCTAACAAGGGAGTGTCTCATAATTTGCATTGCACAAAGGTCATATGGACAATGCTTAGGTGTTCTAATTAAGAAACATGTCATTGTCCGTACTTAGTTTAAAAAAAGAAAACAGTACAGTTGGTGGTCTTGCAAGGATGCTTTTATTAAACGAATGAATACTTTTGATTTACAGCTTTCATGAAGACGGCAACGGAATCTTCCTGGGGCAGCTCGGCACAACTGTGGTACGTTCCACAGTCACGTGCATGTAAGCACTGCAGAAGGGCCCACGGTCCCCCGCCTCAGCCCCCGGAAAGCGTGTGTTAGAAGAGGGTGCGAGGAAACTCGGAGGGCCATGTGAATGGCTCGGTAATGCCAGGAGGGACGCCTCACTAGGGAGAACGGCCGCCGGAAATTGCAAGCTAGAAGCTCTTGGAAGACAAGGGACACACCATAGTTTAAATGTATTTGGCTGGTTTGTCAGAAACATTTACCGGAGATGCTGTACATGGAACCATCACAGTCCCGAGTCAGTGTGCCTATATAAAGTCGTGGAGGGCAAATGCGCTGGCACACAAGAAAAGGGTATGTCCACACAACAGGGTAGGTTCGAAGACACAAAGGGCCTCATTACGACCCTGGAGGTAACCATGCCTCCAAAACATTACCGATTCCGCCATGGTGAATGGAGCAATTACCGCCCCATTCCAAGGTTGGCGGGGGCGGTAATTCCCCATTCACCATGGCCCTTCCCCATTCCCATTTTAGCCCCCATAGGGCTCAATGGGAATGGGGAAGGTGGTAAAAACGGTACTGCAGATTGCGGTACCGTTATTACCTCTAAAGTCCCTTTGCGGGTCCCGTCCTTAACGGCTGGTTTTACCAGCCATTAAGGGAGGACCCGCAAAGGGACCTCGGAATAGGGCGATAAGGTATTACCGGCACCGGTGCCCTTACCGGTACCGGTAATCCCTTACCGCCCGGGTCATAATGAGGCCCAAAGAAAGTCAAATACCTTCCCTAACCGTTAAACAGCTCTACGTATTAACACAAAAACAACAGTTCCTCAGGAGAACAAATGACCACAGTTGGTGGTAAAACAGCGTACTAGCTGTCCCTAAGGGAAGAACACCCTGTCCCTGACAGGAGTGTCTAACCCTAGGTAGCGTGTGGTGGAACGCCCATCTAGGAGGGATAGCTTAAGAAAATCTGTCCCTCAGCGCTAACAATTGTGGCATTCGCATGCATTTCAAAGAACACACTTTACCATTAGACAAGACCACAGGTGATCAGCTATTCATGTGCTAGCAGAACTGGGCATTAGATTCTGCCAGAAGACAGCTCAGATCAAGTGCTGTATCAGCTATTGCAACCTAGTGGATTGTATAGTTTAGTCCACCCTTGGGTATTGCAATCACCAGGTATGATCAGTGTGGTCCACTAAATCAATTGTTTAAAAATGGGTGTTACAGTCCATCCTAAAAAAGCTCACTCTACGTGAGTATAAACTGAAATAGATATATAGCTCTGAGCAGGGGGTAAACACCCCAGACTCGAGATTGAGCAGAGTGGTAAATCCAGCGGTAACCCCGTTACTGCCGCATTTAAGGGCTACTGCCCAACTCATGATGGGGCCCAATTGTGTATAATAAGGGGGTTTAAATGAATACAAGATAACTGTATTATAATCATGTTAATGTTGAGGTGTGGGGTCACACTGTACCTTCAAGACAGGCCACCCTCCTGCAGAGGTGGGGTCCGAGCATCATCACATTGTAAAAGAGAGGCCAGGGGTGCCCTGCCTAGCCAGGCATCTTGAGGGCGTCAGTGTCCCAGTGGAGTCGAGCCAGTGGGCCTTTGGCTGGTCTTGGCTCTGGGACTAGCCCAGCCACATTCTACCCAAATGGAGCCATGCTACTTCACGTTGCTTTCAATCATTGTATTACGTTGTGGTATGCACTCGAATTAATGGAGCACCACGAGGCTACTCATTCGCAATGCCTCACTCCGCAGATCAAATCAACTATCCACAGACGATAGGGTGACCAGATTTTCAAGATAAAAAAAACGGGACAGTCAACAACATAAAAGAAGGACGAACCACCCCCACAAAACCGGACCACCCCCACCCCCATTGTATATGGATACAAATTGTGTGGCTTTGAGTGTTGATAAAAGCATGTACATACCAAGCAAGATACTGAGCAAATTATGTATTTTACTGTAATATTTGTACAATGAACTTGACTGTTATTGGTATTTAGTGTGAAAATGTTGAGCATCTCAACTATAACACCCACAAAAACATGTAAATATGAATAACAAAGGCACATTTGCTCTCTTTGGCATTACATATCTTGCCATGTACTTTCCTCTCAGCCTGTCTCTGTGGTGCAGGCAGTTAATGCATAAGGCTTGTACCTGGACCTAAAATGACGACATTCTTTATATATAGTTGCTCATTGTTTGTCATAAAAAAAACAAGACCGTCTTGCCCAAAACCGGGAAAGGGTTTTTAAAAACAAAAACTTTCGGGACATGGGGACAGAGCCAGAGGTCCCAATCCCAGGACAGTCCCGACAAAACCGGGACGTCTGGTCACCCTAACAGAGGGGCCAAACAAAAAACGTGTCTTCAGTGGAATTCTTCCGAAATCTTAGGTGAATATTTTTTGTTAAAAAAATGGAGACCATGGTCCTCCAGCCCGATGCTTTCTAACACCCTCTTGTCTGCAATAATTTCCTCCCAGCAGCTGAAAGGTTTTGAGACCAGTACGCGACTGGACCGCTGTGAGCAGCAGGAATGGAAACAAGTCACTCTGACCCGTGCCTGCGCCAACAGGCATTTCAACCTGTGAGTTGCACTAAAAATATCAATGCAAAGCACATTAGCCTGTAGGAGGTGGTCCTTCCAGAACTTGCTTTTTCTAAGGGGACCCTCTTGCCATCTATGCTGCCGGGCTCCCGCCGAATGCTTGGTCAGTGTGGGGTGCGTATGACGCACGGCTGTCTTCAATTTCCTACGTCTCCGACTCTTCTATTTTCTCTATTTTACTAAAGTATTGCCCACTCTTCTGACGCGGGCTGCGTGCCAGAAAGAGGGGAAGTAGAGGAGGGGCCGTGAAGTTGCCAGGTTTGCTGGCAAACACGGGAAACCTGCCGCCGGCTGAAATTTGGTGTGGGGCCCAGGGCTCAAGTCGAGGGTACACTTGGTGGGACGGAGGCCACCCACTTTTTTGAGAGGGTAGACTCAGTCCCCCCCAACTAAAATGAAAAACATTGAATGTCCTCTTTGAATTTATGAATTAAAGCCGACCTCAGGGATCGAACCGCAGTCGTCAGGTTTGCACGCCAGACTTCACCACTGCACTATATAGCCTGATAAAAATTAACAAGAACAGCTAAAGGTGAAATGTCCCATTTCGGTACTGCAATTTCCAGGGATAACCTTTGTATTGCTTCTTGGAGTTTAAAACATGCACACCTTTTAACTTTTTCAAAAACACTATTAGAAAAAAATATCCTCTCTAGGTTTTGTATGCGTGTTGATTTTATGAAAGGCAAATGCCAATCGTCCTGTGCAATTTGGGTGGTTATGCAAATCCAATTTAAAGAAATGTGCATATTTCACCTTGATATGCTAATTTCTGGCAACGTCACATCCCGTTGCGTTTGTTGATGAGTCCTCCATACTTACATTTTTTGGACTTGACTCCTGGTGGAGCCTGGTCCAGGTCAGGCCCCAGAGCGAGGGACGGAGACACGGGCACTGGTGTGGTATTTTACTGGCGAACACACGTGACTGCTAGCTGCAGACTCTTAAAGAGACACGCCACACTGAGCACGCGTAAAATGCCCACAGACATCTTGATCTTCAGGTGGCAGGATCCCGCTGCCTTCTCGATGGAGAGGGTCGCCCGGCATCTGAATCGCTGCCAGGCAGGAGAATATCATCAGCGGCATGCGGCATGTAAATGCCACAGGTGTGCTTTACAAACTCCACGCAGAAAAACATAAGGTAAGCGCTCAGAAAACGGATAGAGCAACTGGAATGAACAGGTCGAGCTGTAAAACGGCCTGCCTGGCACTTCCACCTGCAGCTCGTCCAAAAACAGACTCCCAAGGGCGCAAATGCCTGCTGCCCAGCCCTCAAGTTCCCAGATGCCTGAAGGTTATGTGTGCTATATAAGTGCATGAATAAATAAATAATATAAATAAACTGGCCCTATGACACGTGCGAGCGATGGAGCGAGTAACTCATCTAGACCTGCTTTATCTTAATGCCTGGCATTTATAATGGATAAAACAGAACGGCAACAACCAGAAAGCAAAGAAGAAAGCAAGACTGGGTGAAGCAATGCCAGCCTGACACGCAGACAACGTGTGATGTTTGCTTCTGTGGGTAATGCCCTCACCTACACCCCCGGCTACACCCCCAGTGTGATGCTCTCCTTGGATGCTGGTGTTTCCTGCTGCAAAGCATCCCACTCGTGGCCGGAGCAGCATTTCAGCGAGAGGTCATCCTCTTTCAGAGTCCTCCACGCGGCATTGGAATGGTACTGCTGCACCCCTTAGTGTCAAAGTGAGTTGGTCAACCATTCCCAACCCACTGTCTTTCTCTTGACAAAACTAGTGGACTTCTGGGGAGCAGTCAATCGGATTGAGCAAGAAGCAACCTTGTTGTTGGTTGCGAATGCCCCGGCACCTGGAAGACAAAGGTGGGGTATGACCTATGATGGCTCCCCTGTCGCATCAGGAAGCATGGTCCGGCAGAGGCCACTCCTGACGGACAGAGGTAGGGAAAGGAGAAGGCAGAGCTCTTGGGTTTCATAGAGAATATTCACCTCTATATGTGTTCAGCTCTAGCTAACTCCGCTCACGATGGATTGCGGCGGCAAAACCACTGCCTTTTTGCCGCGATTTTATGTGTACACGGCTATTTCTGCCCCAATTTTAACACATGGAACCATAATCCCATAGCAGTACCTATTTTGAAAGAGGATGGAAGAGCGAATTCCCATTGATTTTAGACATAGTCATTTTGTAAGACCGCTCTACCGAAAAGGGTGTCCTGCCCTGACAAAGTGTCTTGGAGAACGTGTGTAGTGAAGACCATGCTGTGGCCTGGCGAATGTCTAGGGTTGGCATTCCTCTCTGGAGTGCCGAGGTGGCAGATGCTCCTCTAGTTCAGTGTAATCCTAACCTTTCAGGGATGTCTTTTCCTGCCGTGGTGTAGCATTCTGAGATACATACAATGATCTACCTAGATAGTATCCGCTCCACGATTCCCCACCCTAACCTAGGACCGGAGTAAGCCACAAACAGATTGTTTTCTAACCTGAACTTACTTGTTCTGGCAATATAGAAATGCAAGCCCCTTTTTGCATCCAGTCTATGCAACCTGTTCACTTCCTTACAAGGTTGAGAGGAGGTGCAGGGTCGAAGGCAGGTAAGTACATTTTTTGCATTTCTGTGTAAGATGGAATGCAGATACTACTTAAGGGAGAAAGGTAGGGGGCAAACCCTAAACATCACCTTCTCTCTTATAAAGACTGTCAAAGGTGGATTACAAGAATGAACCTGTAACTTGCTTAACCTATCAGGCGGAAGTGATAGCTACTAAAAATATAGTTTTTCCTGTGAGGAGCCTGAGCAGACAAGAGTGAAGTAGCTCGCAAGGTGCTCCCATCAAGAAAGTTAGTACCAAGTCTAGATCCCATGCCAGCACCTCAAAAGGTGTTTGTAGGAAGGTTGTGTTAAACCTTTAAGGAACTGAATTGCTATTGGTATTTTGACATATGAGCCATGTTCAGGTGCACACTCGAAGATGGAAAGTTCAGCTAAGTATACCTTCACTACAGCCACCTGCACACCATGTTGGGCCAGGTGTAAAAGGAAAGTTAGCACCAAAGATATGGTGCATAAGAATGGTTTTATGTCCTTCGGTGTGCACCAGCTGAAAAATGTCCTTAATCAGCAGCAGTATAGAGCTTTTGTTGCTGGTCTTCTGGCCAAATGCAACACCTTCATAACTTCTTTGGGGAGGTCCCAGTGTTTGTACCTTAACTGTGCAGAAGCCAGGTAGGAAGGTTGAGGCTTTTGATGCCTGGGTGGAGAGCCATACCTCCCTCGTGCGAGAGGAGATTGACTCTCGAAGGAAGGCAATGTGTAGGGCACATGGCCATGTCTAGGTCTGGATACCCATCCCCCCAGCCTAATCTGGAGCAATCCCGATCATGGTTGTCTCATACCTTCTCAACCTCCTGAGGACTTAAGGAATGACGGGATCAACAGGAATGCATATAGAAGTGGACATTTCCAATCCACCACAAACGCAGCACCCAACCCCGCCAGTGCTGATCTCATGGAAAAGTTCCTGGAGCTTAACAACTTTCACTTCCTGTTGGAATTAGATGAACATAGATCCCCCTGACTGGGTCCCCAGGCGCCAAAGGTCTCTAAAAGTACTTCCTGTCACAACCCCCACTCATGGGAGTCTGTGGCTACTTGGTCAGGACATCTGCCATTGTTTTCTCCATCCCGGCAAGGTGAACTGCTGACCAGGCGATCTGTAACACCCAAAACCAGAGCTGCATTGACTCTGTGCACAGGGTTAGTGACGCCACACCCCTCTTGCTGATGTAGCGCATGGCCACTGAGTTGTCTGTCATAATCAGGACAGTCTGATAGCCCCCAACTTCAAAAGGTTTCTGTGGCATCTCGTCTCTGCCGAGAACCAAGCCCCACTTGCCATCAGCACGTTCAGGTGCATGCCCCAGCCTTTCAAGGACGCTTCCTTGACCATAATCACCTCTGCCCATGATTGACAGAATTGTTCTCCCTGGCCATCAAGTTCTCTTTGCGGGCCCAACACAGGAGGTCCTGCGCAACCCAGCTCGGGACCTGGAGGAGATCTGTCATTCTGCCTGAGAACATTTACCACTGAGATATGAGGGCCCACTGAATTGAACACATACTCAAACGAGCATGTGGCACCAGAAACATATAGGATGACATCAGACCCAGCAACCACAGGGAAATGAAGGCCAGCAATGTTTGGGCATTCTAGAATTTCATGGCCATCTGCTGAATATGTTCAGCTCTTATCTCAGGAGGAAAGGTCTTTCCTGAGGAGGAGTCCAGGACTGTCCAGATGAACTGCAACATTTGCAAGGATGTCACTTGCGATTTCCTGAGGTTTGGGGAGAAGCCAAATTTGTTCAAGAAGTGGCAAGTGATGTTCCTGAGTTTGTTCTGAGGAAAGTGCCCTGATCAGCCAATCATCCAAGAATGGGAAGACATTCCCTTATCCTTAGACTGGCTGCCATAACCGGCAGAAATTTGTTGAAGACCCTCAGTGCAGAGGTGAGCCTGAAAGGTTGAACCAAAATTGATAGTGGGTACTGCCGATCATAAGCCTCAGCTGCTTCCTGTGCTTCGGATGTATGTGCACATGAAAGTAAACATCCTGAAGGTCCAGTGACAGCAACTAATCCTGGAGCTGTAGAGCCTGAAGGATCTGGGTGAGTGCTTCCATCTTGAATTTGTCTTTCCTGAGGAACTGTTCAAGCACCTCAGGTCCCAGATCTTTTTGGTAACCAGGAAGTAAGATAGTTACCATCCATGGTTTCTATGGCACCTTTCTCCAGCTAGGAGACAATCTCTTACTGGAGAAGTGGGTCTGGGAACCGAAGCTGATGGAGGGCAATCTGGGGGCATTTCCAGGAAAGGAAGACAGGCGCCCTGGGATACTACTTGGAGTACTCATGCATCCGAAGTAATGCAATACCATTCTTCTGACTGCAGGGCTAATCTTCCCCCTACTAGAAATGGATGGGAGAATTCCTCCAAGTGGTTTGAAGTTCTGGATGAGGCTGATTGACTGGATGAAATGGTTGTCAGAAATATTTGCCCCCTGGCCTCATGCTGGGCGAGAGAATGTTCCTTTCCGTTTTTCTGAGAGGATTGCCCTATGCCTCTTTGGGTGAGTGAGGAGAAACAGCGAAGGTTTTATTTCTCCATCCTTGTGTAGAAGCTTGTGGTTGTTGCTGATTAATTGCTGCACGTAAAGATTTTTACAGCTTTTGAGGCCTGAAGTTTCTCAAGACTGTTGTCAGCTATAGGGTCAAGCATGTTTATACCATCATGGGGCATGTCCAGTAGTCTGGCTTGGTCATCAGGTGCCCCAAAACCAGATTGCTGTAACCAGGAGAATCTTTTGTATAGCAAGATAGTTTCCATGGCTCTTCTCACACAACCCGACGCATCGAAGACCAAATTGGAGAGACTTGCATGCTGTCTCCTTACTGTCTAAAATTAAATTGTAGAAACACTTTCTCATTTTTCCTTCTGAGATATGCTCAGCTGCTTCAGCGATTACAGACCACAAAGTGTGGGTGTATGAGGCCAAGGCGTAGGTTGCATTTATATCTTTGAGAGCCATGCTGTCAGATGCAAACACCTTTTTACATGAAGCATCATATTTTTCATCTTCCCTGACAGGGGGTAGGGATGGATAAGCGGTTGTTTTTGCAGCAGAAGTGGCAGCTTGGACCCCTAGACTCTCTGTATGTTTGTTTGTTTGTTTATTTGGTAATGCGCACCACACCCTTGGGTAGCTGGCCGCAACAGGACAAGATAACTTAAAGCTTAGTTACAGAACATGTCAAATATATACACATACATACAGGAAATATATGATTACTGCCACTTCTAGTTACAGTAGAGTGGTGGAGGCACAGGCTCACATATTATGTATTACATGTTGCAGTCAATAGGTACAGTCAGTAGCAAATACAATGAGCTTGGTAGAGCTAGGTACAGGCTGAGCAGGTTATGAGTCATTTGTTCGTAGCCATTTCAGTACATTTCGTCTAAATTTAGGGTAGGATTGTTCCATTCTGAGATCTAGTGGGAGCGCGTTCCAAGATCGTGCTGCTTTGACTGGGAAACTGGTTCCACCAGCTGTGGTTCGTTTAAATCTGGGGGTCTCAAAAGTGTTGGCATTGGCGGATCTCATAGGGTGGGTAGTAGTTCTCCTATTTACCTTTTCAGCAAGGTATGGAGGTGCTAAGTTGTTCAGGCATTTGGATATGAGTGAGACTGTTTTAAGGAGGATCCTGTCGTTAATTTCTATCCAGTGGACTTCTCATCTAAACTTAGAAATGTGCTCTCTGTTCGGGATATTCAAAGCTGCTCTTAAGGCATTGTTTTGCAATCTTTTAATTTTATTCATGACATATTTGTTAGCACCTGAGTACATGGCATTACAATAATCTAGTCTAGACATTATGAGAGCATTGGCCAGGGTAATGCAGCTAGTGGCAGAGAGGAATCGTCTGCAGGCTCGGATGAGCTTACAGGTATGGACTGTTGTAGATGCAAGTGAGTTAACTAGTTTCTTAAAGGTGAATGTGGAGTCAAGGTAGAATCCTAAAGTTTTGACAGCAGGCATCAGCTTAATGAGATTTTTGTCAATATTGAAGGAGTCATAGCTAGGACTAAGCTTTTTAATGTTGCTTTCAGAGCCTAGGATCAGTATCTCAGTCTTATCGTCATTCAGGCAGAGGCTGTGGGATGCCATCCATGCCTGAATGAGGAGGTATATCTTATTTACTAAGGCTGTGTCCTCAAGAAAGTTGCCGAAAGGGGGATGAGGATCTGGGTGTCATCTGCATAATTTGTGTAGGTGACACCCAGTCTGTCCAACTTATCAAAGGCTTAGTAAAAATGTTATACATGGTGGGTGAGACACAGGATCCCTGTGGTACTCCACAGGATATTTAAATCGGGTCAGTGGAGTCTGAAGGGGAAAAGACTCTCATTGTGCGGTTAGCTAGAAAGGATTGGACCCAGGCTATGGAATCCCCTGAAAAATGGGCAGCCTACCTGAGGTGGTTGCATAAGACTGCGTGATCCACCAGGTCGAAGGCTGCGATAGGTCCAGGAGAAGTAGCATGGCTGTTTTCCCATTGTCCTTCAACTCGTCAATTTGGGTCTTAAGATCTAGCAGGGCTGTTTCCATGCCATGAAGAGGGCGAAAGCCAGATTGCTGCGATGCTAGTAAGTGATTAGCTTCCAAGTATTCCTGAATTTGAAGGTAAGCTACTCTATCAATAATTTTAAGTAGAAAAGGCACAGTAGTAATAGGTCTGTAGTTGGTCGGGATGGTGGGGTCTAAGGTTTGTTTTTTAAGCAGGGGGATTAAGATTCTTTAAGATTATTGGGCACTGTATTGTTTTTGAAGGAGGCATTGATAAGCTTAGAGATGAATGGGGCCAAGTCTCTAGCTGCATCCTTTATGATTTGGGCTGAGCAGCTGTCCCCCTTACAATTTGAAGGTTTTAAGGAGAGTATGATTTTCTCCGTCTCGGGGATAGAGATCTTTCTGAAACTTAACGGTGGGGTCATTCTGTTCCCAGTGTTTTGGGGAGGTTGCTGCTCCGAAGGGAGCAGTGAGGCCTTCTTGTTAGCTATTTTAAGTTGGAGAGATGCAATTTTATTCAACAGAGCATTTTGTATGGCAGTGCACCATAGCTTGTCCTTTGGGACATTGTCTACCGGTGGGATTGGGGATTCCATTACACGAAGGATGGTGAAAAGTTCCTTAGTGTTAGACTTAGCCTTAGCAATTCTCTCGTTGAATAGGTTCTTTTTAGTATTAATTATTTATTTTTGTAGAATTTGGAGTAGTCAGTTAGCTTGACTTTGTTATCGTCGGTTGGGGAGTGAAGCCAGATGGATTGGAGCTTTCTTTTTTGTAATCTTTGTTCTTTAAGTTGAGGCATGAACCAGGCATTAAGATGAGATTTCTGTCTGCATTTGCGCAATTTGACAGGAGCAATAATGTCCTAGGCCTTGGTCATGGCTTTGTTGAAGACCTCCACTAGTATATTAGGGTCTGAGTTATTGTCGAGGTTGTTGATGGATGGAAGGAGGTAAGGGAGTAGTTTTTCGGCTGTGATATACTTTTTTCTTCTAGAAGGCAGTGGGGGTGCCATATCGATAGTTTTAGGGCTGAGGAGATCTAACGTGGCAGGGAAAGTGATTAGATAGTGGTCAGTCTAAGATTGCGGGGCAATATAATTAATGGCAATATTACAATTCAGATCAGCCACCCAGTCAAGGGTCCTTCCTTTGATATGGGTGGGGGAGAGGACTTTTTGTGCGAGTCCATGATCTTTTAGTGGAGCTGCTATTGATTGGGCATGTTTATTGTCAATGTCATTGAAGCCAAGGTTAAAGTCCCCCGGCAGTAGCGTTTGTGAGTGGTCTTTTGTGTTCTAAGGTGTCCTGGCTGGAAGATTCCGCTAACTCCCGTTCCTCCCCAGTCTCCTCACCTGATTCAAAATCCTCTGGTTGCAGTTGCCTGTGAGAGAGGTAGTCCTTCTCCTTTTTGTGTAGAACGTATCTGTCTCGAGAGGAAGCCACAGTGAGCGCTAAAGTATAGCAAACCTGGGGCCCCCTTCCCGAGACCAGACAGTGCAAAGGGAAAAAGCCTGTTCAGGCAGAAAAAACCCTCCGAGGAGTGAAGCGGCTTGAGAGGATCCGGAGCAAGCAGTTGTAGTGGCGTTCTTGAGGCAGGTAGCTGATGGGAGCAGGCGAAGCCAGACATCCAAAGTAGAGAAGGAACCGGAGAGAAAGAGAGCCACCGGAGAAAACTACTCCGGAGCAACAGAAACCAAGGCAGCTGAATGACAGCGCAGCCGAAGGTAAGGCAGAGAAGGCGGGCGCGGAAGACCGCGCACCGTAAGAGAAAACAAGCCAGAAGGTAAGGAGAAAGCGGGAAGAAGAGGCAAGGCAGGGAAAGGGAGAGAGAAGGAAAGACAGTCCGAGGGAGGCGGACCGAAGGTACAGAGAAGTGACCGTGGCGGTCGAGGCTGGAAAAACTTGCGTGTAAACCCAAAGATGCGAGCTAGCGCAGTGAAGGGGGTTGCAACGCGGCGATCGCTGGGAAAGGAGGAAAGAAATACTTCCCAGCGGCGCCATGTTGGAAAACCACTAGACCGTAGGGTGCTGAAAGGAGGAATCACGTAGCGGAACCTCCGCTCGCCCTTCCAGCGCGTAACCGCCAAGGCGGATATAAACGCCAAACAGGACGGCGAATGACAGTATGCCCCCTCTAGAGCGCAGGACCCCCGGCTTAAAGGGGAAGCGGGCATGAAACTGAGCCAATAATCGAGGGGAATGAATGTTGGAAGCTGGTTCCCACGAGTCCTCTGACCTAGGGTAACCCTTCCAGGACACCAAATACTCCAACCTACCACGGTAATGGCGGGAGTCACGTAAAGTGGAGACTTCATACTCCATAGAGGAATCCACCTGAAGAAAAGGCTGGTCGGGAACAGCTCTCTGGTGGACGTCCGGAATGAAAGGTTTGAGAAGAGAGGCATGGAAGACAGGATGAATGCGGCTGAGGTAAGAAGGTAGTTTAAGTCGAAAGGTAACAGGATTTATTTTGGAAAGAATGGGAAAAGGACCAAAAAAAACCAGGAGAGAGTTTAGAAGGGTGAACCCATCGCGGCAAGAATTTGGTGGACAGCCAGACCTTGTCCCCTTCCTTCCAATCAGGGCAAGGCCTACGATGTTTGTCCGCTTGGGTTTTGTTGTATTGACGACTCTTCTCCAAGCTCCTTCTCGCAGTGACGTGTGCATCAGAAATAGACTGCAGAGCCTCTTCAGCCATCGGGGAATTGGTGGGAAGGGAAGAAGAGATCTTGGGTGTACCCCATAGGTGTAAAAGAAAGGAGAGAGTCCAATGGCTGTATGAAATGAGTTATTATAGGTAAACTCCGCCGTAGGAAGCAAAGAAACCCAATTGTCCTGAAGACGATTGCTGTAGCATCTAAGGTACTGTTCCAATGTGGCGTTAAGGCGCTCAGTTTGACCGTTAGTCTGTGGGTGGAATCCAGAAGACAGGGCACGTTCCATACCAAGGCGAGAACAAAGAGACTTCCAAAACTTCGAAACGAATTAGCTGCCACGATCAGAGATTATCTTGTCATGGAGCCCATGAAGACGAAAAATATTCTGGGCGGAAACCTCAGCCATCTCAGTTGCGGTAGGCAAACCAGGCAATGGGGAAAAGTGAGCCAGTTTGGTCATGGTGTCAACTGTAACCATAATACATGTGCAGGAGTTGGAAACAGGAAGTTCTACGATGAAATCAGTAGAAATCAATCCCCAAGGGCGAGAGGGTACCTCAGGTTGGGTGAGAAGACCCAAGGGTTTGCCAGTTATGGACTTAGTCATGGCACAAACCGGGCAACTGAGTATGTATTCCTCTACATCCTTCTTGAGTTCCAGCCAAAAAAAAGAACGAGTGATAGATTCTGTGGTATTAAGCTTTCCACAATGACCTGCAGTGAGTGAATCATGACACCAATTTATGATCTTGACACGTAGTGGACCAGAAGGTATGTATAACCGATGGTTGAGGTATAGCAAACCCTCCTTTTTGGTGTAGGATGTCTCTCCTCTGGGTAGCGGAACAGAACCTTCCAAAGCAACACCAGCTCAAACCTCTTCCAGAAAGGTTTTGGCAACCGTCAGGATCCTATTCCTGTGGAACATCGGCTCTGGGGTATGTCTTTTCTCCTCACATTTGGGACCCTTCCGAGAGAGCGCATCCGCAAGCGTATTGTTGGTACCAGGCAAGTAAGTAATTTGCAGATCATATTGGGCAAAGAAATATGCCCAAAGGGCCTGCCTGGAGTTGACACACTCCATATTCTACAGAACCTTGAGATTCTTATGGTCCGTTCTGATGATAACGGTCTGCCTTGCTCCCATCAGTAGATGTCGTCAAGTCTCACATGCTTGTTTAATTGCCAGCAATTCTTTTTCCAGTACGGAGTAGTTGAGTTGGCTGGGAGTCAACGTCTTAGAGAGGTAGAAAATGGGGTGCTCCCGTTCCTCGAACACTTGTAGCAGAACAGCTCCAATGGCCATGGCCGAGGCATCAGTCTCGACGATGAACAGTCTGCTCTGGTCAGGATGGCGCAAAATGGGAGCAGTACAAAAGAGGTTCTTGAGATCGTGAAAACTCTTTTCTGCTTCGGATGTCCAGTGAAAGGGATTGTTAACCTTCTTGAGTAAAGAAGTAATAGGGAGGACTGCTTCAAAGAAGTTTGGGATGAATGAGCGGTAGAAATTAGAGAGCCCGAGAAACCTTTGGACCTCTTTGATCGATGTTGGGGAAGGCCAGTCCAGAATAGCTGCTACCTTGCTGGGATCCATGGAGATACCTCTTTCAGAAACGTGATACCCTAGATAGGGCACTGAAGTAGCAGCAAAAACACACTTCTCAGGTTTGACAAGAAGTTGGTTGTCTTTAAGCCTTTCCAAAACTTGTTGGACATGGGTTTTTTGATCCTCTAGATTGCCGGAATATATCAGGATGTCGTCCAGGTATATGATCATGGAGACAGACAATAAGTCTGCAAACATCCGATCCATAAACCGTTGAAAAACAGCAGGAGCATTAACCAAACCAAAGGGCATGACTCGGTACTCAAGTAAGCCGAAAGGAGTGCGAAAAGCGGTCTTCCATTCATCTCCTTTGGCTATGCGTAACAAATGATATGCATTTCTGAGGTCTAATTTGGTGAACCAACGTGCACCTTGAACAGCTTCAATGATCTCATGTATTAATGGCATGGGATACCGATCCCGGATGGTAACCTTGTTGAGACCCCGGTAATCGATACAAGGGCGCAAGTCAGTAGAGTCCCTCTTCTTGACAAAGAACAAAGAAGCTCCGGCAGGAGACTTGGAAGGTTGAATGAGCCCATTCTGAACACTGGCATCAAGATAATCGCTTAGAACCTTTCTTTCTGCTTGAGTTAAAGAGAACATCCTACAGAAGGGAACCAAAGCATTTGGTTCTAAGTCTATGGTACAATCTTCTGGCCTATGGGGAGGTAAGGTCGCTAGCTTTCTTTCGACAAACACCTCCAAGTAAGGGGAACAGCACAGAGGTAGAGCATGAACCCCAGCAAGCTGTTTGGTAGACCCTGTAACAATCTGAGGAAGACCGTCGTCAGAAAAACAGTTGAGCTTGCAGTAGGGGGAACAAAATTGTAGTTGATTGTCCGCCCAATTAACATGAGGGTTATGCTTTCTGAGCCATGTGATGCCAAGAATAACAGGAAAATGGGCAGCTCGAATAATGTTGAACCGGATTGTCTCGGAATGTTGAAATATGGTAACCGATAGATCCTCGGTGGTGTGAGTAATGGGTCCTGAAGAGAGAGGAGAACCGTCGACCCCTTCTACCTTTTGATCTTCTTTGTGAGGCAGGGTGCGGAGCCCCATTCTTTTGGTCCAGATGATGTCGACAAAGTTTCTGGCAGCCCCGCAGTCCAGAAGTGCAAGGCACTCAACTGCTCTGCCGTTGACCTTTATAATAACAGGTAGAACCATACGCCTGGAATCCTCGGGGATGTAAGGAGCCGAAATTGAGAGAGAAACATAGTGACTGGTGGATGAATCGGAAGTCCCTCGGAACCAGGTCCCTAATGGTGCCGAGGGAAACCGTTTCCCTGATGTTTCTGAGGAAGTTCAGTACATTCCTTGAGGAGATGTTGATCCGACCCACAATAGGCACATAGACCTTTCTCCTTCCTTCCTTCTTCTTTCAGCCGCGGAAAGAGGTCCTCTAGTAGTTCCAATCTGCATGGGTTCGTCTGAAGTATGGGAAGGAGAGGAGGAGACGGTGGAGGATGAGGCAGAATCGAAAAAATGAACAGTAGTTCGTTGTTTTTGGCATTCTGACCGTCGCTCCTGCAGTCTATATTCAATTTGTAAGGCTGCGGAAAGCAAATCCGGAAAAGAAGGCGGCCTGGATGCTCTGGCGAGTTCGTCCTTAATTTCCTCCTTGAGGTCTCGCCGGAATATGGCAAATTGTGCCTGTTCAGACCACCCAGCACCGGAAGCCAATCTCTTGAACTCTGAAATGTACGATAGAACATCCGATGCCCCTTTACGGGTATCCAACAGGTCCTCGCAGGCGGTGTAACTCAGTTCTGGCCTCTCAAAGGTTTGCTTCAACAGGGTCTGAAAACCAGCAAAATCGTGTAAAATGGGATTAGCCCCGGTAACCAGCAGAATAACCCATGCCAGGGCATTGCCGGTCATGTTCGATATCATGAACCCGATCTTAGTCTGGTCGGTGGCAAACAGCCGGGGCCTGAAAGTAAAATATACTAAGCAGGCCTCCAAAAACTCTTTTACTTTTTTAGAAGTTCCATCGAACTTCCCTGCCGAAAGAGCCATGACAGGAAGTTCTGGGGATTGTGGTTCGCGGGCAGTAATCATCTGTTTCAAGACCACATTCTCTGCCTTAACAGTTTGTAATTCTTGGGACATTCCCTGAATGGCCTTCCATAGTTCTTGTATCTGCTCTTCTGCCGACATTTCTTCTGATTGGCGTTGCAATCTGTCCTGGCTGGAAGATTCCGCTAACTCCCGTTCCTCCCCACTCTCCTAACCTGATTCAAAATCCTCTGGTTGCAGTTGCCTGTGAGAGAGGTAGTCCTTCTCCTTTTTGTGTAGAACGTATCTGTCTCGAGAGGAAGCCACAGTGAGTGCTAAAGTATAGCAAACTTGGGGCCCCCTTCCCGAGACCAGACAGTGTGAAGGGAAAAAGCCTGTTCAGGCAGAAAAAACCCTCCGAGGAGTGAAGCGGCTTGAGAGGATCCGGAGCAAGCAGTTGTAGTGGCGTTCTTGAGGCAGGTAGCTGATGGGAGCAGGCGAAGCCGGACATCCAAAGTAGAGAAGGAACCGGAGAGAAAGAGAGCCACCGGAGAAAACTACTCCGGAGCAACAGAAACCAAGGCAGCTGAATGACAGCGCAGCCGAAGGTAAGGCAGAGAAGGCGGGCGCGGAAGACCGCGCACCGTAAGAGAAAACAAGCCGGAAGGTAAGGAGAAAGCGGGAAGAAGAGGCAAGGCAGGGAAAGGGAGAGAGAAGGAAAGACAGTCCGAGGGAGGCGGACCGAAAGTACAGAGAAGTGACCGTGGCGGTCGAGGCTGGAAAAACTAGCATGTAAACCCAAAGAAGCGAGCTCGCGTAGTGAAGGGGGTTGCAACGCGGCGATCGCTGGGAGAGGAGGAAAGAAATACTTCCCAGCGGCGCCATGTTGGAAAACCACTAGACCGTAGGGTGCGTAAAGGAGGAATCACGTAGCGGAACCTCCGCTCGCCCTTCCAGTGCGTAACTGCCAACGCGGATATAAACGCCAAACAGGACAGCGAATGACATAAGGTTAGTTAAGTCCTCCTCGAAGGTTCCCAGTGGACCTGGGGGTCTGTAAGCTAAGTAGATGGTTAGTGTGCGGTTATTGGAAAGAGGAGGTTGATGATGTGCAAGATGGTGAGGTGGCAAGTCTGATAGGTAGATTGATTTTAGATATGATAGCTAGGCCACCGCCTCTAGTGTTAGGCCTGTCTGCTCTGAGTATCTGGTAGCTATCAGGTACTGCCACCATTAGGGTTGGTCCTGCTGCCTGATGAAGCCAGGTCTTGGTTATGGCGAGTAGGTCCAGATTCTCATTGTTTAGAGTGTCAGCAATTTCAGTAGCGTGGGCCACCATTGATCTGGCATTAATAAGCGATCCGGATAGAGTTAATATGCTATTAGTTTTAGGGGTGGAGGGAAGTTTAGTTACTGGTATATTAGGGCTTGCATGATTTTTGCGAATAGTAGCAGCATGAGTCGAGTTCAGGTTGTTAGGTCTGGTCACCTCTACTCGCCTAGTCAGGAGTTCATTAGTTTGGGTGGCATTATGTAAGGGGCGGCTATTTATTTTGATTTTTTTTGGTTCATAGAGACAGGTCAGCCTTGACCTAAGTCTCATGTTTCTATCCTTGGGTGGGCATGTTGAATTAGTGGTAAGGGCCATTATAGCGAGGAGTCCAAGTGTAAGTAAGATAGACTGGGTCCTCTGGTTTTAATTCATATTCAGGGATTGAATTAGGTCAGATAGCATAAAGGTGGGCTACTCAGTTTGTCACAAAATAGGCTAGTTCTGGTTATCACAGGGTAGGCTAAAGTCACTTTCACAAGGGTAGGCTAAAATCACTTTTCACAGGGTAGGCTAAGAACACTTTCGCAAGGGTAGGCTAAAATCACTTTTCACAGGGAAGGCTAAAACACTTTCACAGGGTAGGCTAAAGTCACTTTTCACAGGGTAGGCTAAGAACACTTTCGCAAGGGTAGGCTAAAATCACTTTTCACAGGGAAGGCTAAAACACTTTTCACAGGGTAGGCTAAAATCACTTTTCACAGGGTAGGCTAAAACACTTTCACAGGGTAGGCCAAAATAACTTTTCACAGGGGAGGCTAAAAACACTTTCACAGGGTAGGCTAAAAACACTTTCACAGGGTAGGCTAAGAACACTTTCACAGGGTAGGCTAAGAACACTTTCACAAGGGTAGGCTAAAATCACTTTTCACAGGGTAGGCTAAAAATACTTTCACAGGGTATGCTAAGAACACTTTCACAAGGGTAGGCTAAAATCACTTTTCACAGGGTAGGCTAAAAACACTTTTCACAGGGTAGGCTGAAATCACTTTTCACAGGGTAAGCTAAAAACACTTTCACAGGGTAGGCTAAAGTCACTTTCACAGAGTAGGCTAAAAACAACATTAGCATAATGTGGGCTTGTCAACAATTCACAGGGTAGGCTGCCTCAGAACAGATATTGTAACCTGGTGTCGATTACCCATTATCTTGTCTGTTTGATGGTATGCAGACCAAGTAGGCTGTACGTTAGAAGCACCAGATAGTAATGCAAACAATGGGTAGAGCACATCTACAAACATATGGGTTCTGTACTATTGCATAGCATTAAGGGGCCAGTATATATGAATAGACTCTGTTAGCAGTGTCATGGCTGGGTATGGCTAGGTGCAAAACAGTGTCGCAAGAACAACAATGGCGACAGGTATACCAGGTTAGCTCACGTGGGAGTATGCGTAGGCTAGTTCAATAATATCATCACATGTGGGCTAGGACGTTTGGAAAGAATGTCAGGGCTTTGAACAGAAGGGGGTTTTGCATGGCTTTTTACATATTTCAAGGAGAGAGTCCTTTAGGGTTGAATGAAAAGGCAGAACCAGCACCTTATGTGTACCTTTGTCCAGAATATCTGTAAGGTCATATTCTGTGATGTCGGAAGTAGGGGGACCAAAACCCAAGAATTCTGAGACTTTGCTAAGTACTTTTCTGTATGCAGCATTTGGGTGGCTATGTATGAAAAATTGGGTGAATTCCACCTCGGTGGAGGTATCGAGCCTGCTGGCCTCTTTTAAATATGAAGCCATTGCTCCCTCCTTCATTCCTCTGAGAATAATTCCTCAGGGATGTTCGACGGTCTGAACGGTTCAAAACCAAAAGGTACTTGGACGTTATCATCAAAGATGGACTGAAACAACCGCATATAATCATTTCTTGATAATGGGGCAGACATGGATATCAGTGTCGAGGCTGAAGGCTTAATCGAAGAAGTTGGGTTTTGAGGGGGGTTGTGATATGGCCTTGATGGATGAAGAGGCACCCACAACCAACAGTGTTGATGCTGCACGGAAATCCTTTGAGGTTCCCTTCCGGCCTTAGTAGACATGGAGTGCTCCAATTTTTTTATCAGGCTCCGAAGATATCTAGCATGTTTTGCCTAGCACCTCCCATTTTTCTGCTGAGGTAGATTTAGATGAGAACCATATTTGACGTCTGTGAGGGGAGGAATCCACAGAGGACAAGCGTGTGTGTTTTCTTTACTTCTTCTTTGAGGATGATGAAGAGAAGTGATGGGAGTCACTCCTGGAGTGCAATCTTCTTCTACGGTTTTGTACCCTTGTTTTGGACCCCTTTAGGGATTGTATAGCCGCAGAGCACCAACCTTCAGAGAAGTTTTGTTTAGATGCTATTGTTCTAGGCAACTTGGAGGTCCAGCCTCCTAAAGCCAGTTTTGAAGACCTGTCTTTCAAGGCTTTCTGCGTCATTGACTGGCATGAGCCACCGTCTGTGACTACCTGGCCAGTTCCCAGACACCAAAGAAAGATTTTTTTGAGGACCCTTCATTGACATTTTGGATTCACAGCCCACACAGTGTTTGAAACTTCAAAAAGAAAAAATTGATACATTTGACAAACGCCGAAAGAAAGCTTTTTGGGGTGAAGCCGAATGTTCTGAGTACCATGCTGAGCATGCAGCAAACGGAACTGAGAAAATGGGGAGTGGTGCAAGATTTTTGTACTGATGCCAACATCATGTCGGATCTTGAGGATGAAGTACGTTGAGGGACTGCAATACTAATGTCACACAGAGCCCTCTGCTGTCAAAATATTTCTGAGTAAGTAATATTTAAGATGAGGTATCCATGGGAGGACACAATCCATTGGGAATTCCTCTTTTTATCTCTTCATGGGCAGTGGTTCCATCAGGGTTTAAGGCCTGCTGTGCTTCTCCCACAAAAAGCGGTTCTACATACCTTGCCCATCAATCCCGATGCCGCCATGCCATTTCTGCAAATCTTTCAAAATGAATGAAGAAAGCAGCAGGGCTAAATTAAGCATTTCTTACCTTATGCAGGACACTAGAAGGCACCACCGTTTGTCGCTGTCATTCCACTAATACGCCATTGAGGCACAATAGGATCTCATTATGTTGTTTACGTATAGCTAATTGTCTTTCTACTAGGGTCCTCAGTATGTCTTCCATCACTGCTTCCTCTTCACTTGAACTAGGTTTTCTCCACGACTGAAATGCCAGATTGCTGAAGGCACACCTCTTGGATCTGCACTCCTAGGTTGTACAATGGTATTGGGGCTTGGGTGCCAAGGTTTTGCCAGGTCCCCTGCTTTGGTAGGGGTGTACTCTGGATCTGTGGACTCCCAGAACTCATCGGACTGTATCAGACGATTCCAGGGTAAGAAATTCCAATGCCGCTCCCAATTCCCAGATATTCTTCCCAATTGGTTTAGGAGGTGCTGCTACACAGGAATGATCACCTTCTGACCTTTCATCATTTTTTAATTTCATGGTCGGCTTCTATATCGGTGCGTAACCGATCTCACAATAACTCCACGTGTCACGGATGGCTTCACAACTCAAAATAATTTGCTATGTTATGGGGGGTTTCAGGGGTGGGGAGTCTGTCACTGGTGTGCACCTAAATCATTCGACCTCCTTAATTCTACTTTTAGGGATAATAAAATTAGGGATTTGGTCTGAGGCCCACAGGAATTTCGGATGTCTGCGATAGTAGTGGGAACAAATATTGTGCTAAGGAGGTGGAAGGAAAGCTTCTGCCTGGTACAGAAGAACAGGTAAACTGAGAGGATGCAAATGTGTTCGCATGAGAAAGTGATGCTTAGAAAGAGTGAGGTATTGTGAGAAAAAACATGCGAGTAGTTCCTGGAATCGTTTGAAAGCGGGAGAGCATAGGCGAGTGCGCTCAGGGATTAATATTATGGAGGAAAGATGCCTTCTGAGTTTTGAAACCCTTCCTTTGTGCCTTTCCCTTTTCCACCCCCTTCCCTGTCCACCCTGACCTTTACTTTTGTATCTTGTCTCGAGATTTCTGTCCTAACAAGGCACTTATCTAGATAATGTCAAAGCGAGGGTTATGTTCTTCTGAAATGTTCATTGGTGTCTTGGCCTGGGCAAACTGAATAAAATGTTAGGTAGTTTGGGATTTTTCTTTTTTTAACTATCCGTCCGTTGATGACAGACACTCCGCTATACCTGAGGATTTCATCTGCAGGCGATTTACACTATCTCCACAAATGCCTTCAGGAGATTGAGTGCTAAAAGGCTGGAAGCATCTTAAGATGGACTGCAGCCAGGAGTAGGTTGCTGCTGTTCTCCTGTCCAATTTTAATTCTAGATCTTCAATGTTTTCTTGGTATGTGGATACTGCTATACCCGGGGCCCCTCCTGAATTCGCTTCTATTGTTTATTATTTGGGCACTACCCTGAATGAATATCATTTTTGTATTACACATATTAGTAACTTGGTGAACTCTGCTAACACTAGCTTTCTCTGAACGCGGTCAGGACTTTTGCTTCTTCATCTCATTACCATCTGTTATTTCAAGCTCTTGCCATATCATGGATTGACTACTGCAATTCACCAAGAATGCGCCTTTACGACTTACATATTTATGCCCCCTGGCCTACTCCCCTTCTTCGCCTCTTCCATTTTAAAAGTGTTAGGTCATAATCCAGCAAAAATAAATAAAACGTCACTTTCTCATCCTAGCAACTTATCCTCCACATTCCAGCATGTAGCTTGTCTCTTTTCCACCCCGTTCTCCAGTGGATCTATCAGATTTTGCATTGAACGGATCCTCTCCAGTCCTGTCACCTCCTTCGCCTCGATTATCCTTCTCCAAAATGGTGGTCATCCGTCAACCTCTCTGTAGTCGTGGCTCAATGTGTCACTTCCTCTCCATCTCGGTGCCGGTTACTCGTCCATGCTTCTCATTCAGCAACACAGTCCGGCTGCTACCGATTTTCCTAGCGGCTGGCTTTCCTTCTCTACCTCTTGCTCTCAACCCCTCTTAGTAATGCCCCATTGTCCTGCTGTCTATGATTGGTTATCAGCCTAGCTTCTGCTCAAGTGCTCTGCTTCGGACATCCGCTGACTTCCTCTTTCTCGGTATGACTTCTTGGATTCTCCATGGCTTCCTTGCGGTCCTCAGATCTGCAGTTCTCTCAGGGCTCCACCCCTTCACCGCAGTCATAGTCCATTTTCTGATTAGCTGCGCCACTGCTGGCAAGGGAAGATAGGCTTAAGTTTCAGCGCTGTTCTCGGCATCACAGAGGTCAACTCAACATGATGAACTCAAAGAATCAGGGACCAGGAACCGGAAACAATAGGAAAATTGCGCAAATGGCGAATGTTGGGTGGAAGCAACCTGAGGGATTTGAATCTTGCTAATGATCGCCTCAGATGTGATTCAGCCAATCACCTGCCGGACGCCAATATCCGGCTCCTTCTATACCATTCTTGGGTAGCAAGGGCGGACATAAATGTGCGCAAGTGTTTATGGAAAATCTAGTCTTTGAAACGAACATCATACCTTCTATCGCAACCCTGAGAATGCTCCATATTGTGAGAGAAATATTAAGTATATTGCGAGAGCATTTCCATCACTCCATCCAAATGCCACAAGGTCTCAAAGCGAGCCACTAAGGGGTGTCCGAAGTTGTGAGGACGAGAGTGAAGCGCAAGTACCTCTCGAGGCTTTGCTTGAGGGAACATTCCTTTAAGACAGTTTATTGCACTTCCTTGTCATTAGGCCCTGGGTTTTTTCAGGAGAATTCCTTTTTCCGTGCATTCTGTCCACAACCACACTCCATCTATAACATGCTGCTCTTAAAACATTTCAAAGTACAGGTATAGCAATATTTGTTTAATCAAAAAGTCAGATGAAGCTCTTTAAATTAAGCTGATTCAGAAAAACATTGCAAGCAATGCACAGCAGTGACAGCACTGAGTCAAAATGAAGAGCAATATTGCAGCCTCACACAGGCCCCCAGACCCTGCAAGTTAGGAATGGGATGGAACTGTGACAGCATGCCATCTCTGAGGGCAGAATAGCCACCGCTTCTTTGATTTACATTAAATACAATGATGTGGGAGGATCTGTCTCTGAAAGTGGAGTCTGCTAATCAGCCCCCCTCTTCATAATGCTCCAAACTAAAAGTCTCAGAGCAAACATGTAACTCTGCTGAACCTATCTACTGGCCCTTCTCAGCAGCTGCAAAATGGTACTTACGAAAATGTATGTGCATTCCTGCCAACCGCTGCTGGAACATTAAGTTCCAAAAGCCAGGGACTGACCTTTGCAAAAGTGGGCACCGCGGATACAAATTATATATCATTTCTTTTTGTATGCATATCATTTGTGAACACTTTTACGCGTTTATAAAAATACAAAATTTGAACAGAGATCATACTTAATATGTATAACATTCATCCGTACAAGAAGAAATAGAAATTCATACTAAAACGGAAAATCCATTAAGTTCATTTAAAACTAACTGCAAGACCCATAACATATATATATATATATATATATACACATATGTATTTATACCACTAGCGCATGTTGGCAGTTGACGAATAACTGAATATAAGCCACGTCCGGTTACACATGGTGGCTCCTGGGCACACAGAGTTATACTGCCTAACACCTTTTGGTGCCATTGTATTGTCAGATGGATTTCTAGTGACAGTTCTGTCAGGGCTCCTGTATCTTCACTGTCTGGGACTAAGTTTAGTCCAAAGCAGTCAATTTGGGCTCAGCCCCAACAAAACCCTTTTTCTTCCCTGGGAAAGGTTTGCCAGCTTGCAGGAAGACAGGAACTACCTGCATGGTGCAGGGGGAGGTGCAATGCTTCAAGGGACAGTGTCTGGCAGGTCAAGGACAATCCCACCAGGGTGGTAACTACAGAGACCTTGATGTAGGCAGCCACAAGAAGAGGGAGGAGCCAGAAGTGAAGCACCAGTCTCTAGGGAAAGGTCCGACACGGTGAACTTCCTGTGCCCCTCACCCCTCACTTCCTACAGACAAGGCTCTCTGGGTATGACATCCCCAGGCAGAACCCCTGCAACACCAGCAGGAAGTGGAACCCTTACGGAAGGCTAGAGGGGAATGAATCTGCTGTGGAAGATTGCCTTCCCAGTTGAATCACCTTTGGATTACTGAAAGAAGAAGCCTTACACCTGGAACTGGGTTGGGGGTACAGTCTGCTCCAACGTCCTCTTCCATACAGGATAACGCAAAGACCTCCAGGAAATGTTCTTTCCGTCAACCATCTGAGAGGAATATTTGGGGTGATCTGCTGGCTGGACAAGGCCTACTGCAAGCTGAGACCACTGGAACGCAAGAAGGTGCTCGCTGGAAGTGGCAGGCCCTGCAAGTGCTCAATAGAACCCTTCCTGGATTGGAAATGGAGCACAAAGGACTGACCTTACCACTGGTGACTCTGGACGGGGGCCCCTCAGCACCCAGAAGTAAAGAGGCAGCTTAGGGCCCTATTTTCCAGAATGGATCTATTTTCAAGCTGGGTTGCCTGTCTTGTGGCTCTTTTGGATCCACTGCCTTTGACACGCGCTACTTTTCGATCCCCTGTCGAGCAGCTTACTCATCCCATCAGCTGCCGGAATGCCAGCCTGTTTCAAGCTGCTCATCATCGAAGAACTGCATTGCATCACGCAAACCCTTTGAGCCAACTCAACCAATTCAAAACACTGACTTATCCCATTTCCTGCCTGTTCTTAGCCCAATTCGAGCCCATCACCCCCACAGGACTATACTGCATTGCTGGAGCAACTCTAGCAAACTCGACTGTCTCGACATCTGCACTCCATTGGGAACAAACAACACAAAATGGTTCAACACCAACTCGACCATTGCAAAACGACTAGATGCCTAGCTTCTAGACACAGCATATACACTGCTGACTGAGCCCATAAAACAAGAATTAAAGGTATTTGAAGTGGCTCTATAACCTTGGCATGCCTTAGAGGGCCATAGTATCCAGTAAGACCACATTCCCTACCTTTTTGAACTTGGCATTGCTGCTGAAATTATTTCCTGTGCACCCCTGTGTTCAGACCCAAAGTACCCCCTTTCATCACAAGTCTGCATCGTCGGTGTCTTCTCTGCAAGTCTGCATCGTCTGTGTCTTCTCTGACAGTGGTGGGTTACAGTGTTTCCGATTAGTGTATTGGTAGTATACTACTCTTATGTAACCTTATGTGGACATTATGTTGGTACCACAGTACTATTCCTCTTTGTTCTGATTCCATGCTATCTCACATCCCTACTGAGGAGTATAGACTTCCCCCAGAACATGCTACCTTAAAGAGGCAAAGGAGGTATCCCTGCCCGGCTGAGCCGGTTTCACCTTTAGGATTGGGATCACTGCTGGTTTAGGAGTAGTGTGGGGCTGTGTATGAGTCATAACCATTCATCGTTCCTGTACTCCCGGAGGCCAGTAGTCATTTTGTCACAGGAACCTTTAGGCATCAACAGGCAAAGATCCATCTGGGCTAGCTCAATAGCATTCTGGATGAAGAATTGGCATTGCCACTGCCAGGCATATGCTGGACTATACATGCTATGCCTTGGAGGCAGGCCGCCCGCTCTAAGCACCAGCGATTCTCGCCTTTCATTGCAAAGTGTCACTTTAGCGATGTGTGAATGTTGTGTACTGGTGAGTGATTTCTGAAAAGGCTGGGTCTAAACTTGATGAAGGCCAAAGCAATTGAGTGATATGTGTTCTCAGCAGCTGCCCAGTATTACTGCAATGTTATAAGGTGATGTATACTAATGAAATCAGCTGAATGCAATTGTGTTAAAACTGTTCCTGACCCTGTGTCAGATGTGTCTGTCTGGACAATGATGCACAACAGAGGCTTGCCTCACATAGAGCTGCAGGGGTTCCTTTATGAGATCCTTGAAGTCACTGCAGTGAGGGGATGCAGAGGGGTGCACTGTGATGTACAAATGCCCTGTGGGGACCAGCAAGGCGTTCACTTGGGTCTTCGTTTTGGTATTACCCAAATTGACCTTTTACATTTGACGTTTTGCCCAATTAACCTAATTATAGTGGTCCTAATTGACCTTTTGTGCAGTTGAACTTTATATTATTTTAGTTATTTTATATATGTATTGGGTTGGTTTTGTATTATATATAAGGGGATTGGGTGGGGGGGTTGTGGGGGATTTTGGATAGGCTGGGCGGGTTGCGGGGGATTTTGGATAGAGTAAGGGATTACGCGGGGGTTTCCGCCGCATATATGTTCTAATTGACCTTCTAAATTAGGTCAATTCTCCCGAGGTCAATTCTCCCGAGGTCATTGTGAAAAGGTCAATTAGTATACAACCTTCTTTTTCAGAGGTTCAGTATAAACAACTGCACAGCAGATCATTGTCCCGCCTGGCACTTGTTTTCCTAGAGCCTAGCTTAGCCTGTCTGAGGGCCTACAGAACAACTCTAGTGTGCATATGCATACATTATGCATTATATAGTGCTACGAGCGCTGCTTATTATTACCCACGGTGTGAGGTGCTCATTTATCGACCTCAGAAGGATGAAAGGCTGTGTTTGGCCCTGCCGGAATTCGAACCTGCGACGGCAGGCTCTGCACAGATGTCAAAGCGAGCACTCTACTCGCTGTGCTATCTGACCGGCTATGTGTGGCACACCTGGTCTGCTAAAGCGGCTCCATGACAGTTATCTGTTCAGATAGATGCCATATCCTTGCCCAAACACTTGAGTACAGTTCTTGCCAGCCCTTGGAAGGTGACCTGGGCTTTCTACTCTAAAGAAGGGCCTCATCTTAAACTTGTCAGGGTCTTTTTGGAAAGAAGAGGCTGACCCTTTCTGTGGGTGGTCTGCCAGTAGCTACTGGTCAATGATGGTTACTCAGAAACTGAGCAGCCCCTAACCTATCTATGAGCTCAGAGGCCTCTGCTCTGGGGTGAGCATCTCTTCTCTTGACAGCATTGTGTCCAAGCAAACACGAGGGTCAGGCGACTCCTTTCTCATGATGAGAGTGACATATGACATGTCTTGGGCTTTGACGGGGCACATTCTCCCCTTGCACACGCAGCTTGAATGGAACACATGCATGAGGCTCCTTCCTTGCATGGATTATGGCAGCAGATGTGCGTTACCAGGCAATGCAGCAGACAGATGTTGCTCATTCACAAGCAGCTGCTGCCAATTACCCAGGAGCCCCCTTCCTGCCACAATTCTGCACTGATGGGTGCCCTGCGGTCTGCAGGGGCATGCGCCTCGTCGCCTTACAGACTGCAACCTCTCCCTCCTTTAGCAAATGGTCTTGGCTAATAACTGACTGACTGACTCACTGATCTCACACTCCTGCCTGACAGAATGCAGCAAAGTTATTGCAGGTTTATAAAAGCTTGAAGACAACCTTCAGCCTGAAATGTGAATGTAGAACACGCCATGTCATTTAAGTCACACATGCAATAGGGTCACCCTGTTGCCATCATTAGAAGTTCACCTCCAGTTCAAAGCTACACGAACAATGCATTTATGGGTATGCAAATGAGCGCACATGCTTTTATAAACCTACCATAACTTGGATAGGGTTTACTAAACCTACTCACATGCATCAACCACAAAGATGTCAGACTATGGTGCACATCATCCTATAGGATGGGTCCGCCCACGCCTCCGATAATTAAGAAGAAGATGCCAGACTGTACTGCACTGATTATCCCTAAGAAAGGGGGTAACATGTTTATAGCTGTGTGCATCCATGAAAGCCATCTTGGGTTAAAACAGTTACATATGTGTATATAATAGTACTGCACTATGAGATAAAGACAATTTTCTGAGCTTATTTGCACAACCAAAATCCTTGGCCTGCGAGTCTCTCAACTGAAGGTGAGAGAAGGTGAGCTGAATTTCTTGTAATGGCTTCTGGATGAAGCTATGGCACAAGTGGCTTATCTGAAAAGGGTTACTTATCTGAAAAGGCTTATATTACATATATTTGGGATTATGCCATGGTGGAATAAGGGGAGGAAGGAGATATGGGGGTTCTCTCATTTAAAAAAAAGATTTGAAAAAATCAACAATCAAAAAGTCACAATCAAACCCACCACTTTCAATATTTTGAAGGTGAAGCATCATGGACCACAATACATTCAAATGTTCTCCGAGCATCTCCATGTATTAATCTTTTAGGTTTTATAGTGAAGCATACTTTATTGATAGATTCCAGCAGGTGTGTCATATTTCAAGTTGTTAGTAACTCATATATTGAGAGTGTTTAAGCGGGGTTGTTGATACATGTGCTGTATACTTATTTTCATTTGTTCTCCTATAGACATGTATCTGCAGTGTTTAGACTTTGCTGCTGTCTGGTTTCTACGGCTTTCAAATGTTGCTGTATTGTAAATGTTTTAGTAGTACTTTTTTTGACTTAACTTGATTTAGACCGTTTTGAGTTCGTCCATAGACATGTATACTATATTCCCAAAAATGTTTTTGTTTACTCTAGTAATTCTTTATTTATACATGAAAAGGTTTTTTGTTATATGTAAAGGTTTTTTTTCCAAATTATTATTCTTAGACATTTAACTGATGGAATATCCTCCCATCCACAATGCTTTTTATCCATTCGTCCGTCTTCTTAATGACGACCTGGATTGATAATTGTGCGAATTAAAGTTATGAAAATGTACGAGCGTTTGATGTTTTGGATTATATTGATAATTGCTTGAAACACATTTGCCTATATTGGTAACCGCAGTGGCACTTGCCACATGGACTTTGCCAGTACCTTAGAAGTTTTTCTGTGGTCCTTCTTTAATCTTAACATCCTCACAGTGCAAGTGAGGCCAATGGGACCGGGCAAATAGATCGTATTTAAGTATTACTGAAGGTTAATGAATGTATTTATTTTTTACATTTATAAAGCACACAAACAGCCCTCAGGCACGGCGGTGCTGTTACATTAGATACAACAGATTGTGTGCCCACAATATATATATATATATATATATATATATATATATATATATATATTTGTTTTATTTTTTTTTTAATTCAGAATGTGTTTATTGTCATAACATATCTAAAATGGCCATACTTCATCCCTGTGCTTGCGTGGCTCCCATGATGATACAGGGTTCAGTGAAATGGCTCTGCTTTATCATGACCCACCACTTGCAATATCTGCCATATCGTACACCGTCTTCACCTCTTTCTCATTCGAACCATCGCTCTCTTTTCTCATTTCCTTTATCTCTGCTTTTTTACTGTCGCCATTCGCTTTGCTTGGCATAGATCATAAACCCACCAGTCACATTTCCTGTCCTTTCCTGGCCGTTCATCTGCGTTTTGGAACTGGCCCTGTTATCCGGCAAGCAGGTAAACCGTCCCGCGCACGCGCAAAGCTATGTCATTAACGAGAACTCCCTTTGTTCTCTCATCAAAACCCCCTGGGCGATGACGTTTTGTCTGGACCGGCATGGGAGAGGCACGCTACTGCTTTCTTATATACTGACAACAGGCGTGCAACGTCATTGAGCTAATCGGGCTTCAGCACAGCCCCCCCCCAACCCCTCCAAATGTGAGCTGAGGGGCGGGGCTAAAGCACCATTAGCTGAATGTCGTTTCACGCCATACTTTTCTGTTAGTCAGAGAGGTGAAAGAAGCCTTTCCTGAAACAGGCGACTTCAAAGTTTTACTGTGTTTGTGCAGAAAAGTGTATTTGCACAAACGCAGCAAAACCTTAAAGCTGGGAGTTTCAAGAAAGGCTTCCCTCACCTCTTGGGCTTTAAGTGGGCCGGGGCCAGCAGGTGCCGAGCTCCAGCAGTCTCTGAAATCTCATTTTGAGGCGGGGCCCTGCCGGGGCTCACTAGTCTCCCCTGGCAGCCCTGGCCACTACATGACAAGGATTTTTTTTATAAAGCCTGAAGCTCTCACTCATGTGCGAGAGCTTCAGGCGTCAGGAAATAATGCTGTTCATCCATAATGGTGGCGCTGCACCTGCAAGACATCCCTTCAAGCAAGAGATGCCCATGGCCCGGCGCCACCATTATGGAGAGAAATGTGAGGCCGCTGGAAGCAGATGCCTTGTTTTCTAAATCCTGAAGCTCCCTTGCATTTGCGGAAGTTTTAGTCTTTGGGAAAAAGGCCTCCGCTTCCAGAGGCCTCAGCCTTTTAGCCTTAATGCTGACGCTGCCCTTCCCCAGCTGGCAAGGGCCTGCGCCACCATTAAGGCTGAATAGGTGAGGCGCTGTCCCCTGCCAAGCAAGCCTATAGAAAATAAATGCATCAGCACCCTCTCCCCCATGGGGCGAGAGTGCTGATCTGTACAAAAGGCTGCCAGGCAAGGGTGCCAGTAGCCCATTGAGCTGGACTCGTCAAGGGGGCGTGGCCTAACGGGTCAGCAGGGGACTCCTTGCCGTTAGGCCACGCCCCCTTGATGAGCCCCGGATCATTTAGCAGTGCCACTTAAGGCACTGCCGGACATCTCTCTGCCTAACAAAAATCAAATGGACACATCAGGTCCCTCCCCACGGATGTGTGCAAACATTATATGTTCTTTCACATCTGAGGGGAAGGGGCTGGTGTGCACACTTGCTTTTTGTTAGTCAGAGACATGAGGGAATACTTTTCTGAAACTAGCAGTGCATATTATCGCATTGTGTACGTACGTATCTGTGCAAGGAGTGGGTATGTAATGTGTGTGTGTGAATGATTGAGTGTGTGCGAATTAGAGTCTGATGTATGGGGGGCTGGGTGTGCATGTAAATGAGTGAGTGTATGATAAATGGGATGTTTGAGTGAGGGAATGTGTACTTGTTTGCGCCTGTGTGTAATGCTGGCCTGCCATCATTTGGTACTTGGACCCCACGCCAGACAAAACTTGGGGTACAACAGAGGGGGCCATGCCCATTTTTTAAAGGGGCCCCTCCCGTCACCAGTTAGCACCCCCAAAATGTAGGTTTCGATGCGCCCCTGTTAACTGGCAGAGGGTCTGATTCGGATGTCCCCCCCAATGGGGCGAGTCTAGCGAGGCGCAAAGGAGGCCTGTCTCCGACAGGGGGCACAATTCCAATGAGGAGTGAAATGCTGAGTCTGTCAAGTGTATGGGAAGGGGGAAGTGGGAACGTGGGGGGGAAAGGGAGGGACAGTGCAGTACATGGGTAATAGAATAAATAAACAATAAGTAAAAGTATGGGCAGCAGGTGGCAAGTGCAAGGGTAAGTGCAGACACAGGTGTCAAGTGCTGGTAGTGGGACTGTAGGGATACAGAAACAGTCCTCAAGTGTGGAGGTTGCCAGGAAGGCAGATAATATAAAAGTCATAGAAATATGGAACCCCCGCAGTGGGGTTGACAGGTATTATTGATACTTGACAACACTTACCATATCTGTTTGCCTCTTGCATAATCGTGGTGGAGCAAGCCTTCATCCGACACCAGTAAGCACTATTTTCTGTATTTCCTATGACTGAAGCAAAAAAATGTTGCAGATAATGTCGGTAAACAGGTGCACATTGAAATTACCCGCAAGGCGATTTAAGAATCTTTTTGTGCCAGTTGTAGTAAGCATGACATTGATCATACCCTGATGTCCGTGCTGCAATGAGAATTGGGGCACAATACCGACTTCCTAAACTGGTGCAATACTTGCATGTACATTTACAATTGCAAAGCACATTTTACGGCAACAGCAGATTCTGACCCAAAGCGGTCAAGCTTTATTTTACAAAGTGTTGACAAAGAGGGCCCAATTCTGAGGTCTATGTGAAATTAGAAAAGTGTTGCTCCGTGGAGAAGCAACACTTTTCCTAAAAGCACCATATTATGTGAAAGAAAGAAAGTGTATCGACTTTAAAGTCTCAACACTTTCACATGCCTGATTTATGGCCCGACAACAGCCCTAGTGGCCATCACTAATGCAGGGCAGACATCCGCTTCATCAGGTACTGGGTGGAGTGGCAAACATGCAGCGGTAAGGCTATTACCGCCGCATTACAGCTCCTGAGTTTGTGCTTAAAGTTGCAGGTTTACCAACTGTCCACTTTCCGCCCCTTTGTGGTGCTATTACTGCAGTGCTATTTGCACCGGCGATAATAGCGCCAATGCTGCCCCATAAACGCCTATGGATTCTCAATAAAATGGGCAGTAACAGCCTTACCACAACTCAGGATCCGGTACTAATAGTGCCAGACTGAAATGCGGTAACGCTAATTGCGTTGGCGAACTTACTGCTGGGATACCGGCAAGGCTGTGATGAAGTCCATAGTGTGGCCATTCTACTTGCAGAGGCCTACTTTCAGATGTAAAAAAAAATAGTTAAAATATGGAACCTGCGAGTTGTTGCTAACATCTACTGCACACATTTTTCGTTATGAACTTGACTTTGCCCAACCACTTGACGCAATAACACTTTTCTGATTTACTGATGCTCAACAACACTTTGGGAAATCAGAAAAACAGCAGGTTTTTTTATAATTCCTTGCAATGACACTGGTGAGCACATGGCCCCCAGAGTGATCGATTTGATCCGCTTTTTCAGCTGGAGAGCACGACAGCTCCCCTCCAAACCTCCAACCCATCTCAGAATGGTTATGATGAAAACTGGAGGGGGGAATGTTAGCTGTCCACACTGCTTTTCCCCTAGAGCTCAAAGGCGGGCTTCCTGAAATCCATCAACCGAATATGGTGCCAGAAACAAGAAGCAAATGCGTTCTGCATTCTGCATGGGATGGTAGCAATTAAGAGCAAGGTATGCTGGGAATAATTTCCCCCAGGCTTGGCAAACGGGCAGACTGCGATTGCTCTTCCAATCCTAGTGCTGTAAAGGTTATTACTCATTCACATTGGGATCAAAAGTGACTTTTTGGGAAGTGGGGGCGTTGCTGTTTTTATTTTCTTTTTGGTGTGTCCCGATGCAGTTTTTTCACAATCTTTTAGAATACCCTCACACAACATGCATTGTGCTCAATATGCTTGTGCCAAAGCAGATAGTGTTTGATGGCGGTGTTGGGATTAGTGCATGTGGGCGCCTTACACATGTCTGCTGGGAGTCCGGCCTTCATGGATATTCCCGGGTTCTGAGGAGGCAGTGGACCCCAGCCACAGCACATGCTGCGCTGATCGCCTTATGGGTTTATCTACTGTGAGATCCAACAGAAGTCTTCATCGCCCTGCGGACATCCAGATGGTGCCATAGTTCCTCCTCTGGGTTGATGGGCCTGAGCAGAAGCCAGAAAGCGCCACATCCTGAGAGGGTATCCCTACATATTATGCCCACCAAAAATAACACCATACATATGGTCGTTTGTCTCATCATAGGCGATATTTTTTTGGGGGGGGATCATTTGTGGGAGCGGGGGTTTTCGGGGGTGGCCCCCGCACATTTAAAAATAGTGCAGGGGTTGCGGGGCTGTCCCCCGCAGGGTCCATGGCTCAATATCGCCGCAAAAATATGACAATCTTTGTGTATCGCAATATTTTTGCAGGGATATTAACACATGCAACCACTGAGAGTAATAGAACTTCGACACCACCTTCTGATAAAAAAAGGGGTCACACTTCCAGGTGATATTTTCTGAATAAACAGTCAGAAAAGGGGAGCGAGAAAGTAATGTCAGTATCTCCACTGGCCTCCAAACCCATGTGATTGTGATTAGGAATGCTGTTTTTGAAGAGAGGGATTTGAGTTCCAAATTCCGTAAGATTTCAAATAGGGGAAACTCAAGAGCTTTTAGTTAAGAACTCAAGACAGGTTCTGGAGGGATGCCTGAAGGGGCTACTGGCCTAATCACAAGGACCTCTAAATTAAATATGCCACCTGCCCTACAAAAGATTCTGCTTCTCCATTTCCAGTCCCCCTCGTCCCCACACACCCATCTGCTGTGGGGATGTGGGCAAACCCCCCCCCAACACTGCCTCGGGCAATTCCCATATCTGCCCTATTGATAGCTCCAGTTATAGGGGAAACTATGACCTCCTTGGTCAAAAAGAGGCCACTAGACTTTCTGTAAACCTCGAGCTTTTAATCTCTAAGAGAACCTTGGTAATCAGAGGAGCAGGCAGGAAGGCGTAAAGGATGACCTCTTCACCAGTCCAGAAACATTGCATATATCCTCTACAGCCCCTCTCCCTGAAACCTGGAGCAGAAGAAGGGCAGTACCATGTTCTCCCCTGAGGCAAAGACCTCCAGTGCATGTTCCCCAACCCTCTGACACAGACATATTTCTCTGAACACCGCTGGATGCAGTGTCCATTCCTTTACATCTAAAGTAGCTAACCTTTGTCTAGCTTTCACCCTCATCTCCCTCTCCTTTTTCTTCTCCTTCTCTTGCTCCATCACTTTACTCCTTTTCATCATTCTCTCCTGTTATGGACCTTGATGCTTCTGCTCTCTTAACTTGTGCTCATCCTATGGATTCTCCTTCTAACCTTCTTCCTTCTTCTCTTATCCGCCAAGTATATCCCCATCTTCTTTCCTATCTTTCTTATCTCATTAATTCCTCCCTTCTACATTCTTGCTTTCCTGCGGATTTCAAGCATACGCTTATTCTCCCTATCCTAACAAAACCTTCTCTTGATCCGTTTTCCCCAGCTAATTTCCGTCCTGTTTCCCTTCGACCCCTTCTCTCTAAAATTCTTGAACGGGTTGCCTATACCCAAGTAACCTGTTACCTGAGTCTTCATCCACCCCCCTTGCAGTCTGGTTTCCGACTGTCTCACTCCACCAAAAATGCACTTCTTCATGTTTCTAATTCTCTACTCGCAAACCGTCACTCCAAGCTTTCTTCTATTCTTATTCTTCTCGATCTATGGATTGACACTGTGGACCACTCCCTTATTATCTCTTCTCTTTCCACTTTGGGTATTTCAGGGCTTGCTCTGAAATGGTTCCACTCCTATCTTTCGCAACTGACTTATTCAGTCACTTGGGCTGGACACTCTTCTTCTTCACTCCCTCTTCTTTATGGTGTCCATAAGGCTCGATACTTGGCCCTCTCCTTTTTTCTCTCTACTCCACTCATTTTTCGGCTCTTATCTCCTCTTTCCATCTCCCATTTCACCTTTACGCTGATGACACCAAGACCATTCCCTCTTTCTCTTCCTTTGATTTTGTCTTGCATTCCACTGTCTCCAACTGTCTTTTTGCTGTTCAGAACTGGATGTCGTCTCATTTCTACATCTCAATCCCTCAAAAATAGAGGTTCTGTTCTTCCCTCCTCTACTATCTCTTCCACTCCATCCCCCCTATCTCTCCTTTCCTCCATCCACTTTTTCCTTTTCACTCGCAGCACAGAACTTTGGCATTATCTCTGATGCTTCCCTTTATTTCTCTCCCTTCATATTTCTTCTATTCGCTGTGCTCGCGCTTATCTTTCCTTTCACGCCACTAAACTTCTCTTTTCCCTTGTCTTTTCCTGTATCGACTATTGTTCATCCTTATTGCTCGTTCTCCAGGCCTGTCATCTTTTCCCTCTTCGCTCTATTATAGCTCCTCTGTTCACCTCATTTTTCCTCCACCCCCTCAGTCCTCTATTACATTCCCCCCTGCTTTCAATTTCATTACTTCCTTTTGAATCCCGTCTTTTGTATCACTTTCTTTAGACTGTCTTCAAATGCACCCAGGGCCAGGTCCCTACCTACCTTTCCTCTCTCCTCTCGTTCTATGTCCCCTCACATCCCAGGAAATCTCAGAATCTATTTCTCGTGATTTTTCCTAAGCCCCCTTGTGCCTCGTCTCGTTTCCACTCTTTTTCTCTTTTGGCTACCATACACTGGAGCACTCTTCATCTTTCACTTCGTTCCTCCTCATCTCTTTGCAATTCAAATATTAAACTCTACCTTCTTTCGTCTCTAGCCTCTTAACATTCTCTGCTTTTCTCTGTTGATTTAACCTTTGTACCATTTTGATTGTACTGTTTCTAAATTCTTTTATTGTTCAGCGCCTTTGGCGAAAGGTGCTTTATAAATTCAATAAAATACAAAATACAAGGGAGAGTACTCACAGCTGCGGAGACCCTTAACCAGGTCGTTGAACCCTTTATGTCTACTTCTCTCAGTGAAGTCAGGTTGTCCTCTGCTTAGGATCCCAGGGCTGTCTTTGCTGCATGAGAGGCTTAGGTGTGTGTCCTTAATGACAGGTTTGCCCCTGTATACATCTTCTTTAGGGTGCCATCCACTTTCTTATCTACTTGTTCTCTGATGGAGGCCTCCTCTACCAACGAGGACCTTCCTTTGAAGCTGGGTAGGATCTCTGTGGCTACCACCTGAGGAAGGGAGTTTTCCTCTCCTTAAAGAGGGTACAGTTTTGCCATAAATATGGACATAGTGATTTTCTCAGTCTTCTTCCACTCTTTTAGGATTTTCCGTGTTATGTAGTCGATTACTGCCAACCCTTTTTTAGCTGAGTGTTTAAAGTAGCGAATATCTGGATCCTTCTCTTAGTCTGCAAAGTTCAGGTATAGGAAACATCATATTTGTGGCTTCTTCTAATACAGCTATCTGCCACCTCATCACTGCTAGCACATTTTCCCATTTGCTCATCTTCTGACGGTGGAGGTCCTTGAGGAGTAAGGACCTCTGACTCTCTTCCTCTTTCCCTCCCTCTGGGATTGTTTCACCAATTTATTTACCTGTGCTTCAGAAAGCTAAGATCTCTTCATTCTCTCCATCTTTCTCTTCTTTCTGTGCTGTACCTAGCGCTTAGTCTGATGAAGCACTACCTTCATCATTGTATGTTTTTGATTTCTTCCAACTTTTTCTGATACATACATGATCACTGCTCAGAAACATCTGTGCACCGATCGATCACGCATCACTCCTTCTTTTAGGCCTCTGCTAGTCCCTGCGCAGAGGACACAGCGTCCTTCCCCAAACAAGCACACTTTCAGTACTCACCCCTTACTTCTCCACTCTCTGGGATGGGCACTGGAGAACCAGACACCAAGCCATGCGCATGGGGAGGAGGCGTGCAAGCAACCCTCCCGTCCACAGGTGGGGCCCCAGCACAACTCACGGCCTACGTGCTTGCTACTCCATACCACCTCATGCTATGCCCCGCTATCACTGCATCCCTGCAGTGGCATAGCGTGGCTTTCATGACCTCCTGGTGACCTGCAGAGGGGAAGCCCCCTCGGAACCAGTCCAAGCCCCACAGGTCCCGCCGAGTAGAAGTGCATGTCCAAGTTGCCCCCAGAGCCACACTCTTTAGAGGAGCGTCTTCTGTTCCTGTCGGGAGACGGATATCATTTTAGCTAAGACTCTAGATGTGGAGAAGATATACATCTTCCACCAATGGGGAAAGCGAGACGGCCCAGGAGGAATAAGAATTGTTATTGGTTCCTGATTGAGAGTCGGATGCCTCAAAAGTAAGTCCTGTGACGAGTAAGAGGGTTCTGAAGGCAATGCTGCTAAATCTAGGACACCGATTCAGAGCTAGGTCAAGGCCTCTACTTCCAGTCATGGTAGGACAACCAGAAGGAAGTAGACAGAGCAAAACAGTTGGGTTTAAGCAAGGGGAGGGACAGCATGGAGTGAGAGGAGCTAACCCAGACGTAGAAGAGTAATCCACTAGTGAGGGTCTACAAGTGAAATGGTGAAGGGAAACTTACTTCATTCATGGTGATTTTTCAGGCGCTGACCCTGAGTTATTGCAGCTGCACCCTTTCACTGTGCAGTTCCCTTTCAAAGATACATGTTAAGGGTCTGTGTGAAACCTAGGTGGCCTTAAAGGAGGGCCTGTCAAAGGCCACCTAGGTGTCACACAGACCCTTAACAACATGGAACACAGAGAAATAGCAGCCAGAAATACAGAGAGTAACTGTGCCAAGTAATGCAGAAGGGATACAAGTAATTGATTGCCTTTGTATTATGGCTTGGTTCTTTATATCTTACACTTGGCTGCTGCTATTCATCATTGCCAATCAACACGGCTATGATGTCTAACATTGAAAACATGGCAGTCTACATTGATGCCAGACAGTAAGAGGATCCAGGGTGGATTCTACAAGTGAGGAGAACCAGTTGGTGAGATCGTTGGCAATGAAGCGGCACTGGCCACGTGATGGTGGACAGTAGAGGGGGTCAGAATACCGAGATGCAAAGGCCCCAAAAAGTCAGCCCACCTCATTCCCGACCGCCATTTTCAAGATGTAAGCACAGCACCCCAGACACACTCTTTCAACAGTTAAAATATCACTAAGTAGGCTGATTTTAAGGTATTTTAAGAAGAATTACGGACTGTTCAACTGCCTGCGCGCAACGTCCACTTAGGCACAGAGAACGCACCAGTGGGGAAGGCCGAGGCAGGCCGTGTAGAGAGTCCAAGTGGTGCCTGAATACCGAATTGTACAAATTAACAATGCCACTGATTAAATAATGTGCCTCTCCGCCTTGTGCTGGGCTGTAATGCCAATGTCTTTGTTGAGACACCCCCACACACACGCACTCCGCTCTTGCATTGAACGCTGATCTGCTTAAGTCAAGGACACATTGTTCCTGTGCCATGGTACTGAGGTACCCATTAAGAGCTGTAATAGCCCTGGCACCACAGTGATCTCTAGGCCTGTCAATTTGTTCTGCTGCTGCAGCCACGGGAAGCGAGCTGTTCTTCTATCAAGCTTCTCTTACTGGTCCACACACCACAGCGAGCTGCTTCTTATGCACTGTCAGCAGGTAGGTTCAGTAACTGCTTCTATTACTGATGCATGCACCCGCTGGGCCTGTGCTTCTCTCCCAAGTCCCGGGCTGGAGCGGGCACAGATAGACTGATCTGTTTCTACCAAGGTTCCCTTGAGGGTGCAGACCCAAGGAGCGATCAGATCCACTCTCAGGGATCCCTTCAATGTTCACTCAATGGAGTTACCTATGCTGCATAATACAATGCAAGTTCACGTTACTGTAGATTTCTTCGAATACCATTTCACCGAACAAGATTTCACTGAATTTATTTCACCAAAAATGGTAGGGAAAATGGTATATGTGTAATGTATTCTAGGTGGGGTGTGGGGTAAGGGTGTAAGTTAGGGTAGGGAAGGATGAGGAGGGCATGCGGGGGGTCTCCACCCACATTATAAAAAATCTCCATTAGGTGAAATATTTTTCGAAGAAATCACATACATCCGCAAATTCATGCTTAAGTAATTTGAGTTCCAAATCAAACTCTTCTGTTCTAACATTGAAAGAAAATGCAAGCCAATACCTAAAACTGTTTGTATCCTTCGGCTTAATGGTAGTCGGGAGAGCTACCAGCAAAATAGATGGCAGTCACTCCTTCACACAAGAACATTATGTAAAGTGGTCCTGTGTAGCTCAGCTTCCCTCATTTGGGCAGCCTCTTGGGGCTAGTGATCACTTAAGAGGGGAGGAAGAGTTTGTGGGATGAAAGGGAGAGACAAAACGAGAAACCTGAAGTGTTGATGAGTTAGGGTGCAATTTATCAAGAAGCCACATATTGGAAGGAACAATTAATCAAGGAGCACTTTGTTTAAAGCAGAAATTAATCAAGCGGAATAATATGAGGCAACAATCAAGGAACTATATGCAATACACAGCAATAAAGAAGAAATATATCGAATGGAAGAATGAAGAATCAATGCATTAAATGCAAAAGAGAAAGAGCTACATGTAAGATGCAACAACCACAAACATTAAGGCCCTACGTGCAGCTGACATCCCAGGCCCTCATACACTGCACCTGCTTTGTTTAAAATGGGATACCATATAGAATGACATTTCATTGGCACGTCCATTAATGACATCGACATTCTTTTCATACTGATATGTTTGTGGATTCATATCTTTGATATATACAGGGGGACGAATGCTCTTTTGATATAGATAAGAAATCAGAATTTACGGGAAGTAGTGAGCTTCTTACAATGGGGTGAGTTTGAGGGACATTATGACCAGGCTGTGGGGGGGAGAAAATGGAACAGCCACTGGAGGCAATACGTAAGTGGACATACATAGACTGAGGACAACCAACATTGGACATTTTTAAGTGCAGGTAGGCGGTATGGCCAGATGTGCTCAGGATATGACTGTGATGGATGAAGTGCTAAAGTGGAGCCAGGGGAAGTGAAGGACAGAGGCAGGTTAGAGGCGAGGGAAAAATGTTAGCCAGCAGACAGATGAGAGGTAGGTTAAGAGGGTAACTCGGAGGCGAGGAGGTAGGCTTTAGTTTGGTTTTGAACAAATCCTTGGGGATTGCTTTTCGAATGTGCAGTGTAAGAGAATTCCATGCAAGTGGAGCAAGAAGAGGGAAAGAGCGGAAGTGAGAGGAAGTACAGGGAGGGAGAAGAGCCACAAGGGTAGTCAAGGAGGAAGAGTGAAGATTATGAGAAGGCTTGTAGAGTTGGATAGAGGAAGATAGATACAGTTGTGCATTACCGTGAATGGATTTGTGAACCAGGAGAAGACATTTAAATCTGGCCCTATTTTGCTTTGTCGGCCATCCGGCATAGTGACGGTACGAGGAAGTAGGTGTGAAGTGAGGGAGTTCAAAGAGAGTCCTGGTAGTGAAGTTAATTACTACAGAAAGCATAGTTGGGGAGATCAAAGAGGATGCTGGCACAGTAGTCCAGTTTAGAGAAGGCAAGAGTGGTTAATAGATGCTTGGTGATGTTGAAAGGAAGTAGGTGCCTGATTTCCCTAATATTTAGGAGGCTGAGGTGAGATGCTGCTCCAGTTTTGGAGATGAAAGTAGAGAAGGTGTGAGAAGGGTCATAGATGATGCCAAGGTTTCTAGCTGAAGAAGAATAGGGGAGAGTGTCAGGTTGGAACTAGATAGGCAAAGGAAGAGATTAGAGAAAGCCTTTGGCAGGGAAGGCAGGGAAAAAAACCACCTCAGTTTTGGCTGAGTTTAACATCAGACGGTGCAAATCCATCTAATATTTGATGGCAGAGAGACAGTTTTGATAGAGAGATCAGGGGAGAGTTCAGGAAAAGAGAAGAAGATTTGAGGGTCGTCCACAAAGAGTTGGTACGAGAACCTAAATGAGGAGATTAGTGCCCCAAGAGCAGAGGTGTAGAGTGTAAAGAGGGGCAGACACAAGACAGAGCTTTGTGGAACACCAACAGTTACATAAGTGAGTTGAGAGGTGTTGTTGCTCCAAGAGACTGAGAATTGGCGAGGTACAAGGTAAGATTCAATCTAGGCAAGTGCTTGATTGCAAAATCCCAAGAAGAGAGAGAGTATTAAGGAGATCAGAGTGATTGACAGTGTCAAATGCAGCAGACATGTCAAGGAGAATTAGCATAGAGGATAGGTTGGAGGCGATGAAGTTGGACATATTCATGAGAGCAGTTTCGGTGGAGTGACAGGTGCGGAAACCTGTTTGTATGGGTCTGAAAGATTGTGGATGTCTAAGAAATTGGTAAGAAGATTGAACACAACCCCTTTGAGCAATTTCGAGCCATACACAAGGCATGCCATATCTTATCTAACCATATTAGTATGCCAATGGCTCACTGTTCATCCTTGAGGTGGCAATGCACCATCTTACAGCAAGCAACATGTAATGCACCATTATTTTGTGTTGACAGTTCCAATCCTCTAACCTGTGATCTATCGACCCTAAAAGTAGTAAACCTGAATAATCTGGAATTGCATGTCCTACTTGGTTAGCCATTAATGACCTTATCTCTTGCCAAAGATTCTTGAGTTTGGGACATCCCCACCAAATATGTGTGTGTGAGATCACTCCTCATTGCAGCCCCTCCAACACTTATTAGAAATAGCATGCAAAATGAAATGTCATCGCAGTGGCATATAGTGCAATTTATACATAATCTTCTACTGAATTTCTGTCAACTGAGTGCTATTTAAAAATCCTTGCAATTCCTGCCCATACACCTGACCAGATATGATGCCCCAAAGGGAAGCCCATATCTCTCTACCATCCCATCCTATAAGATTCTAGCAGTGTATTATGTATTGGCAGAGTTTATTAGGAGTTTGTTTATCATTGAATTTGAATATCAATGATCAGCCCCTTGTTAGAGGGTGTCTCTTGTAGTGCTTTCTCAAATGTCATCAAATATCTGCGTGACCTCCCCATCTCTGTTTGATGAATAGATCATCTTGTGCCCCATTTGAAAGTACCAAGGTCACTCCATTTTCTCAAGGCCATAGCCTGCCTTACATTGTTAGGTCATTTTACTGCGACCTCCCACAAACATGTCATCCATTTTCCACCAGGCTCCCTCTTTCCAACATCTGATAATGCATGGTGTAAACCTGGAGTAAAATCAGGGGTTTCAAACAAAATAACAACAGGGATGGGGAAGGTGGACAGCCCAAATTATGTAGATGTGAGGGATTTGCTTAGTGATTGTGTTGACTGACATGGATGTTATTCTGTTACTTGGAGACACCCAAAAGGTGAGCCCATATGTGAGTACCTGTTAATGCCTGCTCCATCTGAATGTGTAGCAATGTTCCCTCTAACCTGTGCACTTGACCAGCTTTGTTCCTGGTGCCGCTCAGAAGAGTTTTAGCAGTGCGCACAGAAAATTCCCAACTTCTCAAGAACTAATCAGGCACAAGCCACACAGTTACATTAATAAAGCAAAATGATCCTAACTAGTCTTGAAATTCTGGTGTAGCCTTTTTACATTACCCTACTATGCAAACATGGTCTTAAAAACGTAAACCCCCTAAAAACAGAATACACCCTCAAAAGGTTAAGAACAAATATTAAAAAGTGGACATGCAAACAGAAGATCCAATTAACATATGTCTGCAAACATTAACCAAATAACCTTCCCTGCCCCTCATGACTCCCTTGGTTGACTTTTCCACACTTATACCTTATGACTCTAGCACTGGGAGAGTCCCAGCCCAGTTAAAATCTGCATACATCAGGCCTTTGCTTAAAAAGCACAGACCTTGCCCAGATCACCCAACAGCTTTCGCCCTATGACACACACCCCTTTCATAGGGAAACATCTGGAAACATTCATACACAGTTAACTCCAGGATTTCCTCGATTACAAACCGCCAACTGAATGAGGCACTGCACTGATTTAGACCATCTAAGGGTACAGAATCTGCTCGGTGATCTATCTGGGATACTCCTAAAACAATGTGGATGAAAACTCAGAAATTGTGCTTATCCTGCTAGATATCCCAGCCCCTTTTGACATCTGTCACATGATCCTCCTAAAAAAGTGGAAGTTGTTGGTATTAAAGAAAAAGCCCACTTACCTGTAGAGTACCCCATGGATCCACACTCACCCCTACTTTTCTGCATTTACATAAAACCTCAACCAGACCTCATCAATAGATGTGCAATCTCCTGCTACAATGACGCGGATGACAGCCAAATAATCCACAAATTCGTGAACCACCCATCACCAAACACTCCAGACATTAAAAACCGCCTTACACAGATGGACACATGGATGACAGCAAACAGACTATAGCTCAACCCTAGCAAAACAGAACTGATGCTCTGCAATCCTACAGGTTGTAACTCCACTGCCATCTCTTGGCCTGGCGAGATGGGCAATTGCCCGATCCTGCAGACCACATCAAGGAATCCTGGAATCACAATGGACAACACCCTCACTCTTGATCTGGAGATCCGAGCCATAGTCAGAAGCTGTTTCTCCCAGCTGTGCATGCGCCGCCGCATCTTAACTTACTTAAAAATCACCCAGAGGGACATGCCCATAATTTACTTAATACTACCAAGCAAAATCCACTTTTATTATACCTTTTATTGGACTAACACAATATTATGCCAGAATAGTAGTTCCATAAGCTTTGGAGGTCAATCATTTGGTGGTCACAAGACAAATGAGCAAAAAAATGAAAACACACACAGACCTGGACATACTTTTTACATGGAAAAAAGGGCAAGGGATTCTCCCACTTTAAAATCCATTGGCTGCAGGAAAAAAGTATTCCAGGAATTCAGTCTTGCATGGTGAAAGGTGCAGAGCCATTAGGTCTTAAGAATTGGGATCCAATGTGGAAGTCACCTAATTGACATAAACTGTGATTTGCGCTAGGAAATAGGAGCTTAAAGCTGTACTTACAAATTGGTTTGAACTAGGGACCATTTGGAAGGTGTTATCGTGAAGACATTTCAGCGCCCTGATGAAGACCAGTTAATGAGAGGTCAAAACACGTGTTGGCGATACTTTCTTGATGAACAGATATTAAAAATGTATTCAACTTGATGAACAAATGGACCAATGGACGCTTGGCGCACAGGACAGATACAGTTTATTTCATAACTGAATTGTCAGTGACACCTACAACCAAGAGCCAAGAAGTGACTACGCCCTTTCTCCCCTCTGCACCACCCCTCAACTAACTCCTCACTGTTTAAGTCTTGCATCCTTACACTTCCCACCCTCCACAGATGACCAACCAGGTCTAGTGTACTTAACAGACTATGACCCTATCCATCTTCATCTGTCAATTTTTGCACTCCACAACCAGAGGGCTGCCCGTACGGATAACCTGCCTGGTTCATATCAACCACAAAGCACACAGGTAACAAGTGCTTCCAAACTGCTTAGACTCTGCCCCCCTTTCCTTCAAAGCCAGACACAGAGAGGCCAAGATTATTGGCAGAAGGGTGCTACATAAGACCACTTTACTTTTACATTTACATTCTTGATTCTTTTCATCCCAAATGTTTGAATTTCATAGGGAGTTTTCTCTTTATTTCTCCCAGAGGGCATGGATAACAGTTGAGGGACCATCCACTGCCCCTCTTATTAAATATCAGAACAGATACTCTACATCTCCCAGGCCTATCGTCCAATCTTGCATATGGCGATCATCTACTAATCAGTGTTTTGTCACATTCTGCAGGTAAAGATTTAACACCACAGATTTCGTCTGGGTGTACTTTCTTTGTCGCTCTAGGCTTTAGTGATCGCCCAGAAGCCATAGTGCCCCAGTGTTTTCATATGGGAGCTTCAGAGACCGAGGGAGCTGGCGGAGGTCGGCAGCTAATTTTGCTGACCTCCAATCTGGCTCTGGCAAAGGGAGGCCTCAGCAGCACCCAATGGAGCCTCTCTGGCTTCAAATAGGAGTGCAGAGCAGAATTCCTTCTGCAGACAGTCCTCATGGGTCTAAATGTGTGTCACCCTGAAACCTTTCTTCTCGTCCTTCTTACCAGGTCTGGGCCATATCCGCTGCACTTTACCTCTCCAGGGCTTGGGGTCCCCTGCAGTGCAGACATGTTTCTGCCCTCCAGCAGGGAGAGCGCTTCAGTCTCAATCCAGGGAATCCATCTTGGATTGCTTTTCCACATGGATTGCATGCACCCATCAGTTTTCGGATCACTAATCTTTAGTCATCCATTATGTCTAGAGGCCTCGATGCTTCATAATCTCCTTCAGAATGAAGGGGAGACCGAATATGAAGATAATGGAGACCTGGCGGCGGAAGCATGGACCTCACAGGTTCTCCTCCGGTATCACTTCCAGCTTGCCTATGTCCCTTCATTTGATTTAATTAGTTGAAACACTCAGTTAAGACAATTTAAAACATGTTATTGTTATTTAAAAAATATGCAGCTATTTATCAAATATCATGTAACCTCTTTTAGGGTCATTTAAAGTCTTATAATCAGTTCAGAAATTCTGTTATGATTTTTTTAAGATAAAAACCTACACCGCTTTTATAATTAATTCTGTTTTTTTTTAAATGCTGGAATTAGTTAAAACATGTATACAATGCTCGACACTCAATTCTACACACAGCAGACATTGTGCATCAAACGTTCTGGAAAATTATAGCGAAAGAAGGACATTATTTGAAAATTGCCCCTAGCTGCATATTAAGTCCTTGATGACCTGGCGTTTCCGGATCAGACCTAGAGTGGGAAATCCAGGCAGTGAGACTCCCTTTCTCAAGCGGACATGCTCAGGCATGTGTGTTGAACTCTTCCTGACCGCAGCATTTCTTTTTTGCAAAATGTGCATTACAAATGCATCCCTTGGAGAAAAAATGAGGCAAGCGTGGTTGCACGTTGCGAATTAGGGCAAATAAATTGTGCTTTTTTTTTCTCCAATTCGTGTGATAATTAGTCAACTGCAAGGTAAAAAAGTTGTTTTTCAATGTTTCGACATAACTTGTACTATCGAATGATACTAATGCGTTGTTGAAGTAATAGCTCCAACTAGCGAAGGGACACATTTGGAGCATGGCAGGCAAACTATGAAATGCTGTAAGGCTTTGGTACAGGAGGCCCAAAGGAAAAGGATACTCTGCTTGGAAGGTGAAAACGTTCTCACTAAAATGTAGGGTAGGCAGCTTCACTGACAACCTCATCTTGGCTCTGGCAGAGTTTGACGCTATTGGGAGCGTGTGTTTCATTGCTGTTGTTGACAGGGTCGGATTGGCGGGCCGAAATCGTCCCTGGGGAGTGGGGGCTCGTTTCTGGCCATTTTGGAATTTATTTTTCGAAAAAGAACATATTTTTTTCCCAATTTATTTTCTTCCAAAAAGCCTTCCATCCTTCTTAGGTCGATAAATGAGTAACACAGGTTGGGTGATATTGTATGCATATTTGTTCTATGAAAAGAGCTTAAGCGTAAGTGCTATACAATAACATATGATCATTTGGCCTTGGATGTGTGCTTGGATTGACAGTAATTTAGTGTGCTTAGGGAAAATGCTATTTGATGCCACTTCCTGTTTTGTCAAGGGGTGAAAGGTCATGTTTCAGTTTGGGGTGGTGTCAAATGGTGGTGACTTCTGGTGATGTCATCAGAGGTCAAGGGTCGTGAGGCGAGGGCCGGGCCACTTTTTTGAAGCGAGGGATGGGCCACTTTTTTTGGGTGACCAGCCTATTTCTTGTCCCAGTCCGCCCCTGGTTGTTGAAACCGTGACTCCAAATTGAAACTTTAACTCATTTCTAGGGCTAGTTGGAGAGAGCTTTAGCTCTCAATAAGAGCTACTGTATCTGGAAAAACAAGAAAATGCACACTAGACAGGGGTTACCTGGGATACCAGGAAACAGCAATTCAATGCCTGCAGAAGCTGCAGCAGCTTTCGATGTTTGCCCTACTCTGTTACTTTCCATGGAGTAGGCTGTGTAGCAAGGTCCTACACTCCCATCCCTTACCCATGCCAACCCACGCATCAGACATCTACAGACTGGGTTGGTGGGCTGAAGGGGAGGGAGGGCGGGATGTGGAGCAGACTCCATTGGTTTCAGTTCACAATAGCCCCACCCTGAGGCAAGTGCAATAAGGGATGTGTGGTCATGCATTATTATTATCATTATGAGGTTTTTGTACTGCACCAATCAGCAATCGGTGTCATTTAGCTAACACTACACCAGCAACAATGCATCATGCCGAGCTACTGGGAGAAATACAACTTGAATCAGAGTTTTGCAAACGTATGGATGCTGTTATGTCAGATATGTCAGATAACATAGAGCCAGAGCATGATCTGGAAAAGCCACTTGGAGACTCCATACATTTCTTTTTCTTGCTGCTCGTTTTATGTTATGTTGCCATTGCATGCTCACGTGTATTTACCAAGTGTACATTGTCAAACATCACACCATCTGGGAATGCCGCCCTTTGGTTAAGGTGATACCTATGAGAAATATGAAATACGAAAATTCTATTAATAATAACATTTGACTTGGTGGACAGATTTGGATGACATTTTCCAAGCAAAATGTTTGTCAAGGCCCTCCCCCACCCCCCAACCACCTCCAGCCCAGTCTGGACATGTTGGGAAATATGTCTTAAAACATTTAAAGGTTATTAATCAGGAGAGTCATTTCAACAGAATGCCAGGGATAGCGGAGGTGACACACCATGACCCTTGACCTCTGATGATATCACAGGAAGTAATGTCATTTGACAGGAAGCGATGGAACTCAAACTTTAGCCCCATGACAAAACAGGAAGTGTCCTCACATAGCATTGTTCCTAAGTACACTACGAAAAATATGGTTACAATATCACTATAATGTGATAAACATTTCATACAAGAATAGAGCACCAAATGTATCGTTAATAGCGCAGTGTCTATAGGCCCATATTACCAAAGTATTGTGAATGCAAGCAGACGTCCAAGACCAAATGATAATGATGTGTTCTAAATAGCACTTACGCTTAAGCACTTTATATAGAACAAATATACATACAATATCACCCAACCTGTGTTGGTCCTCATTTATCAACCTCAGAAGGATGAAAGGCTGAGTTGAGGTGTTTAAGAACAGACTAAACCAGTGACTCACCCCCTGAAGTGGGCCTGAAATAAACCTTTATTAAGTGTAGCAATTATTGTATAGGATTCCAGAAAGACAATATTTGTTATTCCTATTCTTTCTTATTTAGGGTCACTGCTCAAAGTGTTACACTCGTGGAACCCCTTGTTTTTTAGGAGGCCTGAACAAGAAAGCCAGCCCTTCCAGAAACAAAGAGCCACACTGTGCTTGCCACAGGCCAGGAGTTTACATTAGTTTTTTAGGGGTAGCAAGGTAGACCACAGGGGAGGCAAGGGAGACCTCGGGAGTCGGAGCTGTGACCCCAGGCAACCCCAAAGGACATCCCACTTATTAAGAAAGCAAAAGAAAAATGCTGTTTTCTGCCTACACCCATTCATTTTCCCATAGAGAAAAAGTCAAATTTTGGGAAAGCTGAAGCGCAAAAACTACTGTGTGGATTTGGACCAAATAAGATACAACTTGGGCAGGAAGCATTGACTCGATTTCTGAAACAGGTTTGCAGTAAATCCGTCTAAGCGTTTTAAAAATATTCAATGGGAGTGCCTCTGCTCCCACCAAAAATAGCTATATCGCTCATGGTGCTTTGCAGCAGAGAGGCTGAGAGGATTTTCAGAAAACGAAAAGCTTAAATATTTCTGCAAACTACTATTGCTAATATCTTTTCACTTATTGGATAGAATTTTGGCCCAATCCAAACTGGACATTTTGGGTACAATATGTAAACACATTTAAAATGTTATTAAGAAAATATAAAAATGCAGTTTTCAGCCTACCCCCATACATTGTCCTCTGAGCAGATTTGGACCAAATAAGAGACAATTTGGGCAGAAAGCATTGGCCTAATTTCATTGATTGGTTTGAGGTAAAATCACTCGAGTAGTTTTTAAGATAGTCAACAGAGACATGGGGGTGATCCCTGCTCCTTTAAAACTTCATATATATTGGCCTTGATGTTTTGCAGTAGAGAAGATTTTCAGAAATTAAAAAACGCCATTTCTTTTGCTGAATGATAGCGATCCCTGCGATAATACTGTGAGAAGGTGAAAATGAGAGAACTCAAAACGCTAGTTGGAGGAGTAAAAAGGATGCCACCAAGCTTTGGAATGAAATCCCCCATGACGTAGAGAGTCTAGTAACCTTCTTGACTTCAGAAAGAGACTCAAAACTCTTCTGTTTATGTTGTCACTCCTAGGGGAGCACTGATTGTTTTGAATGACAGCGCTTAGACCGCCTGGCAGTAGGCGTTATATAAATAGCAATAGCAATCACATGAGGGTAGAGGTGGGGAGTGGAACATTATTTATAACAGGGTGACATTCAAAATATGAAATTGTAATACTTTAGAAATACCATGAATTTTGTTTAATCGCAAACAATTTAATTAGTCCATTGCATACATTTACCTGATTGTGGCAAATGTACTTTAGGTATTTATGAAATAATATAATATGTATATTCAGTAGAAAAAAATGACAACTGGAATAGATAGTAACAGAAACATGTTGAATCCTGATTGCGAGGAAAATGCTAAATGTACAGATTTAAACTTTCTATTGTGCTTATTATAAAAAATAGTATATAAACATATTGTTTTCTAAATGAAGTGTTAAAAAAAACACATGTACAACAAAGTACATGCTCTTATGTATTGTGATATGTGTTTTCAAAAAAATATTAATACTACATAATTATATATATACAAAAGAAATGAAGCTTAGAAATTGAAAATTTACTTTGACATGTAATTGTTTTTAAATAACTTTCAGTTATTACTTTTGTAAATTAATTATGACGTTTTCTTCCATTTTAACAGATGAACTTCCAGAGAAATTAAACTTTACATACTCTACTATTTGTTTTTGTACTCATTTTTTTATGTACTTCAAATTGTGGATCGTGCACTAAATAAATATCATTATAATTAGTTATTTATTAGGCACTTAATACCCAGTGGTTTCTAAGCTCAGACCCGGGGATCGAACCCATGTTGCTTCACATCATCTTGCTTTCCAGGCGAGCGCGTTGCCCCTGAGCTATCCTCCAGAAACTGTACAGCAGAAAAGAATGTACTTTGAAAATATGTATATATATTTTATGTAAAAGATAATAGTCCCTAAACTTTTTTTTATATGTAACTAATGTAATCAGTGCATTTATCAGTCAAGTCATATATTTTTATTTATTGTACATTTGTATGGTTCATATACAGCAGAAAGTGTTTCCAGGCACCACAAGACAAAGGGAGTGGGGAGAACAGGGGAAGATAAACAACAACAAATGGTCCTACTAGGCCTTGTGACATTCAGATTGTGTAAGGGCAGTAAAGGAGGGCAGGGAGGAGGAGGCCCCATGGCTGATGCAGGGTAAGTACTAGAGGAGCCTGCGACAGACAAGTGTGCGGGGAGACAAGAGTAAGGATAAAGTGCAAGGAACGGGGTAGATTAGCCTCAGTAGGGAGGTCAGGGAGAGGTGCCAGAAGGAAGTGCTGGTAACGGGGTACTATGGAGGACTGGTAGGAGGGGGATCTGGCCCCTGTAAGACTCAGAAGGACCAGGCAGCCAGTCAGAGCAGCAGGGGGGGGGCATTAGCATGAGGAGGAGGAAAAGTGGAAAGTCTTGAGGAGCTTCTGGAATTTAAGGATATCCGGGTCAAGTCTGAGAGGGGAAGGAAGGCCATTCCAGAGGGAGGCTCCTTCCAAGGAAAGAGATCTACCCCACCTCCCACCACCACTCTCTGCTTGGAGAAACGTTTGACCTGCAGAGAGTTAGAGCTAGAGGATCAAAGGACTCTAGCAGAGAGGTATTTAGGGAGGGAGAGCTGGAAATAGCATTGGGCCCAGGCCCAGAAAGCCATGTTGATAATGCAGAGGGTCTTGAATTTGATCCTTGCAGCCACCGGGAGCCAGTGGAGAGAATTTAGGGCTTGAGAGAAGCAGTCTCTTGGCTTGAGGCCAAGAATGAGTCTTGCAGTCCTATTCTGGATTAGTTGAAGAAGGCAGAGGGAGGAAAGAGGCAGATTGAGGAAGAAGCTGTTGCAGTAGTCTGACCTGGAGAGAACCAGATCTCTGGAGATATTGAGTTTCTGGGGGAAGGTGCAGAAAGGGAGAATGCTTCTGAGGATTTAGAGCTGAAAGTGGGCCTTCTTGGCAAGGTCCGCGATATGAGTTGAGAAGGAGAGTGAGGAGTCGAAAGATGACTCCCAGCTTTTTTGCATCACAAGAGAGTGGGGGGATGGGGACCCAAGGAGGGAGACCAGAGATTTGGGGGGATAGAGGGACATTTTAAGATGTTATGTCTGATGTCACCAGTGATGTCATCTGTGATGTAATTAGAGCTGGGTGAGCCCAGCGGGGTTTGGGCTGGCCCGAGCCCCACCTAGGGCTTTGGCTTGACCCCCATCCCAGCCCAGTGCCTACCCAAAGTAGGGCCCCGGCCACGAGTCCCACCAGGTGCTCACCCACTCCCAAGGAAAAACAAAAAAACATATGCACTCATGTAAGTGGCCTGGCCAGCAGCCGAGACTCTTATCTGATCGGAGACCAGAGCAAACCACAAAACGGAGCCGTACGGCCTGCGGGAGACCTGCTAAGTGTCGAAGTGAAACTCCAGCCACTATCAGGCTGAAAAGGCACGAGCAGTGGAAATCGTTACCTGTGCCCTGAGATCTATGGCGGAAAGTCACAAATACCTCTCTGACTTGCATCAGGATGTTTCTAACAGTCCTCAGAGGGCACCTGATCGCTGTGGATTGGTAACAGTGAGGGTGCTCTGATTTACAAAACGTTTTTCAATGGGATTAAGCCATTGTAAAACGTTTTTGTAAATCAGGCCCAGGGTATCTTACAGGAAAGAGCACAGACATATGAATAATGAAAAATGACACAGTCTACATTAACAACATCAGCAATAGTATTGTGTAGGGATGGTTTTATATTACTGGATCTGCAGCTGTTTTTGCCATTCACATGGCTGCTTGAAGCATGGGTCTGTGCAAGTAAATCGGTGGAGCTATGGGTGTGTTATTGGAAGCAGAACAGGGGTTGATATTAGATTGTGCGAGGCACACCAGGTTTTGACGTTGTATGAGCTGGGGTGCTCATATGTAGTTTGCATTAGAGTGTTGCTGAAAGTTGGTGTTCTGCAAGCAGGAGCCGTTGTCTGCCTGCAGTTTAGTGAAAGGGTACAGCGAGTTGGAAAAGGTGTATGGTAGAGTTGAGATTATCGACTCGAGGGTTTAGGAATGTTTGGCTGAATTTTTGTTTGTTAAGGCAAACTGACCACAATTTATTTGCTCGGTACCCAATTTAAACACACATGTGTTTTTTTGTCACGCGCCTCCAATTTTAAGGCCGCGGGGGGGGGGGACACGCACACCCGTAAAATTGCAATATACCAACACTGGGTAGCGGCGGACACCCCCGCAACCCCCGCTCTCCAGGGTTGGTATTTTGAAATATATGCAACCAAATTGCCCCGAAGGCCAAATCACCTTGCTAAATTCGACCAAATTGGTCATTACCTCAATTGTTTTAGATAAAAGAGTCCAATACGGACTCGAGTGCTATTTTGTGTGGTGTTGTTGTTTGGAGGCAGAGCGGCAGGTAGGGGGTGGTATTGTAAAGTTGTGTGGCGGCAGGACAGGAAGTCAGGCAGAGCTGCTGACCTGGTACAATAGGAGCATGGGGGGCATCCGGCAGCAAGAAGGCTCTCCATTTCCCATGAAGCGCGGTTTACATGGCTTGCTGTGGATCGCATGGACAGTGAGTGCCAAGAAGTTGCATTTCAACATGGAAGTAAGGGGGCGAAGTCAGTGTTTGTGCTTTCTATTGTGCTTTTATTTCCCCAATCGCTTTCCTTCCCCACAGCCCCTTTTTTGACCTTGACACTGCCCCACCTTCTCATTTTGCGCAGCCATTTCCTCGGATCGGCCGCATTGGACCCCTAGAGCCAGGCCAGACCCCCAGGCTCAGCCCTGGTTCAGCCCTACCCTAGAGTTCCCTGGCTCACCCAGCTCTAAATGTAATCTCCGATTTCATCATTGATCTCTTACGCTGCGCAACAGGGGGCGAGTAATTAAGGGGGCTTTGCCTGAATTGTCTGCCGAATTTTGAAGGTTTTTTTTTGCATTCACTTTTAACCTTAACTTCTCTTTAACTAAGGTTTTTTCAATGAATAATGATATAGATTGTTAAGCATGGTGGTTTGGGCGTAAACATACCCACAAATTCACTATTCTTCACGGAAGACCTGAGTATTTCCCGCTGTAGCCAAGGCTTTGGAGACTTGCATTTCACAGATGGATCATCACCTCATCTATAAATGACCCGTCCCTTCCATGCAATAGCCTTCTCCTCCATGAGAAAGGCTTGATGTTCAATGTTTTTCACCAAGCACATAACACAGCTCCCCCAACACCTCCTATAAGGGTCGTGGCACGTATATATGACGGGTATGCCATACTATACTGAAGCTCAGATGTACCTACACCAAGATAAATCTGTGCATCGGTCGCATGCCATGGACCTCTAAGCTGTGATGCTGGATTGCTGGGGGCCAGCATGCCATATATATGCTTGACTGGAGGTCTTAGATGTGTGCCACATCTCGTTCATCGAAGTGGGAGGATGGGTATCAGGCCCTGGTTGCTCTGAGGTAACAAGGAGTGTACTTGGTGTGTACTTTGCAGCACTTGCTATACTCTTCCACAATGCTTTTCCATCATTGACATCCTGGAATGCGGCCATCCATTGTGCTGCAGTTTCTTGAGTAAATGGCGCTCTGGAGATACACAGGAATTGCTGAATGACATGTGGTTGAAATATGTTGAAGGTATTGTGAAAGGTCAACTGGGTTATTTCCCTGATAACGGTGAAGACATGGGCCTCATTACAGGTCTGGTGATAACCCTGCCTGTGCTACCGCCAGGTTGCCGCTGGACTCTTCATATTTTACCGGCGCCTGACTTCCCAGTCACAACCGGCTCATTACGAATCCGGCAGCCCGGGAAGTCAGGTGCCGGTTAATTGTAAGTCCACATTCACATAGTGTCCTGTGGGACTCTATGGGAGTGGGGACATGGAAGCAACGGCAACGGTGCCGGTGCTTCCGTGAATAGTCTGCCTACCGCGGCTGCAGTGCCCTGCAGGGTCAGACCTGTCAGGCAGAAGCAAGGGTGCCAGTGAGCTTACCGGCACTCTTGTTTCTGGATCGGTAAACTCGTAATGAAGCGCATTGTATTTCTGTAGTGCGGCAAAGTCAAGTATTGTGTATATTGCAGAGCTGGGATGTGCACAGACAATGGCCTTTCCAGGTCTGGCCTTCTAGCTTTAAGTTTCTTACTTTGATGCTGTATGAGAAGATTAGGTCCACTATATCACTGCTGTTGTAGATGTGAGCGCTTGAGAGTAGAGCAAAGGCCTTTCAGCCAAGTTGCCAGCTATGCCTATGTCCTGCTTGCTCTATACATCAGTCCTTAATTTGTAGTCACCAAACAGGAGACCATTCTGGCACTGTGTTCCATGGTGCTGATCTCAACATTTCTTTTCATTTCATTCTCAATAATTCAACACTTCTTTCTGGATTCTGAGTATTTGTATAGCATTGTGAAGATAAACGAGTACCACGCATTCACTGTGTAGTGAGTGGCCAGACACTTGAATGTCTGGCAGGTTGTACCGGTGACTGTAGCACATGCAATGCCTTGCCGTGGATCACAGGTACTCATTTGGCTTTCTCTATTGAACTTTGTTTTTGCCAATGATTTTGGGGTCTGAGGAAGTACCTTGTTAAGCGGTTTAAGAGAACTGTGAGTGACCCATGTCTCGGTGGAGACCAGTATATGTTGTTTGTGTGTCTTGATTAGGTTGATGTCTTGCTTGTCAACTTCATTGATATGCTAAACTATTTTAGCATTTAGAGTGTCAACAGCTGTTGACCCTCATAGCTTAGATGGTTTAGGAGCAGTTTTTAAGCCAGCATATGGTTGGCCCTGCTGGGAGGTCCCTCAGCCTTTATGGAATGACTATGTAATGGTGTTTTCTGGGTAGGCTGGGGATGTCACATTGCATGTTTCTTTGGCAAATGGCTCAGTTGATTGGTCTTCAGTAAAGAGTTTCAGCTTTATGTAGGTTTACCCTTCTTCTGAGCAGTTTTTGAGGGTTCCAAAGGTCTGAACTTTTATCTGCATGAGGTTCTGCTGACTATTTTGTTTCATGCTTTTCAGGGCCTAAGCATACAGCTCTAGGGGATGGGTTCTTGTGTGTACAATAGGGGGTACCTTTGTTAGAACACTTTGTGAGGCTGCTGGGATGTGAGCCACCACAGTTTAAACTAGTGGGTAACAACCTCTGGCTCTCCACATGTTTTGGACTCCGGCACCCATGACCCCTCACCATTGACTATGAAGGCAAGGGCTGTTAGCTGCAGCACAAAACATCTGGAGAGCCAAAGGTTGCAGATGCCTGCTTTAGAAGGACCTTAATCTGGTGATGTGTAGTTGCACGTTTCACATTTAGATCTTTGTACAGTGTCTTAATAAAGCACCCGGAAGCAGGTGAAAGGTCACACCTTGCTGATATAGATCCCCCTCACTAAATAAATAAATCCTTTGATTGGAACAGGCCAATGTGAAAAGTCAATAATTTCTCCGATAGCCTAGTCCTTCTGCAGTCCAATAGGGTGGGGACGTACACTAGGTGGAATGTCCCGCGAGCCTGACATAGGATAGACACTGTAAAATGTGATATTTTTGCTGGATAGTTGTTAATCAATTGGAAGGAAAGGTAAAGAGACCCCACATTTTTTGTATCACAGCTGAATATCCTTGCCAGAGGCAAGGATATTCAGTACTGAATGAATCTATTAGATGCATTTCTTTACAATCCATAAATCAGCATGAAAGACGACTTAGTTAGAATTTGGGAATACCATGATTGTCACATTTGTATAACAGAGGAATAGCCTTTGCATCAGGCCACCTGGGACTGGAAGCCTCTCTGCTGAGACCTGATACCGAAACATTCCTACCTGTGGCGGTGAAGTATGGTCATGGGTGGGCAGATTCTCCAGAGAGTGGTGTCCTTGAGCTCAGTGCTCTATAAGAAGTCTTTGGGTCTCATTTCAAGTTAATACACGGCCAAATGGAATTTTCAATACGCCGTGGGAAACCGCGGTGCATATGCCTGATTCTGAGTTATGGTTAAGCCCCATTTTGAAGTCACGTAGGACTTGATTGGGTTGTGGAGGAATTACTGACGGAGGTAATATTGCGGTCGATAATTCCTCAAATTTACGGAATGCAATAACCCCATACATGTACTGGAGGCAATTCTTGCTAACGCGCTCCAAACTTGTAATTTGGCAGACTGGTAAAACAAGTGAGTAATCCATTACTGCCAGTTATTCCAGTTACGGCCAAATGTATACGTTGCCACTTTATGCTATCCTGAGTTCTGGGGCAGTGGTAGTTGCCACACATCTGTATTTCTGAGAATCCGGACCATGTGTCTATGCATAGGACAGAATATCCTAGAAAAATCTCGCTCCTAGGAGGAAGATCAGAAAATGTTTCTATCCGGAAAACGGCGCTCCGCGCTTAGAATGTCCTCCCAGCACAAGCGGTTGAGGCAACACAGTAAATGGCAAATGGTCCAAGACAGACAGAACAAGGAAACTCCTGAGTTAGCAGACGTGAAGCAGGAGCCCAAATAGGGTCTCCTCACAAAGAAGTAGCAACATTAGCATACAGATACTGGGGGCTGTATCTGTACCCATACAGTCCCCCACCCCCAACCCCATTTTCTTCTTTTTCTGCATTTATCAGACTTACCCAGTCTGCTGCTGTAAATACAGCACTTGCCACTTGCTGGCTGCACTACCACTGTTTACTGCCCTCATTATCTATATATTTGTATTTACTTTTATTTATCTGTTTCTCTTCTGCCCCGCACTTTCCACTCTCCCCCTTCCATGCACTTTTCCCCTTTTCGTTTCCCATGCACTTGCGCGTTCTCAATTTCACCGTTCCTAGTAAGATCATTGTTGTGTTCTCCCCTGTTCCCCTCCCTTGCCTTGTCGCGCTCTGAAACACTTGTGTACAAGCGCGATACAAATGAAATATCATAACATATCATAACAGTGGGCAAAATGGGGATAATAAGTCATAATATTCCTTTTTAAGTTAACTTTTTGTATTGGTTTTTGAAATAACAGATTTTTAGGCATCAGTAAAAGAGAAAAGCAGTTGGGGTCACAAATAACAAATATTATCTGCACATTATCCTATTTATGGTTGTAATGTTTTAAAACGGTTTTCATGAATGAATTCTGTATTACCCAAGTGGGAAAATCAGTCAACGAGCCCAAATATATGTTACGAAGGTTAATGGGTTTCATCAGGGAGACAAAAAAAAATTATGCTCGACATCACATAGTACTTAAATAAAATAAATAGATTAATGAATACGTTATAGAAACTATAACATGAAGCATTAGTCTGTGAACTTAACTTACCCTGCAGGTTGCATGTAAGGTAAGCCCGAAATACAGGTGACTGATGAGTGGAAAAAAGGTAATAGCTCAGTCAAAAGGTGGTGAAAAAAAGAGTGCAGCAGACCGAGAAAATGTTCTTATTCCACACAGAATGTTGAGTCTTGCGTTCCTGTCATTTGGTGCCTGCAATGCCTGGGTTTACAGTGCCACAATGTCAACGTGAGAAGGACATTTCACTGCTTTTTTGCAGCTTTTTTATGGGGGTTGTCGCCAATACTCACGGTTCTATTCTCCTCACCGCAAACCTTTCATGCTCCCCATTTCACTACCATTTTTCCTGCTACCCCGACAAAAAACATCAATACATGTGGTTAAATTCCCCGTGGACAAAGAGCGGCAGCGGCTTGGAGGGACACCGGAGTGAAGCTTTGTGGTTATAAGTGCGCGGCTCCATGCAATAGATATAGAAAACATACTCAATGTATATCTAGCATGTTTTGGTGGAAAGTATGATGGGAATCTGAGTGCAAATGCTTGCAGTAGAAATGAAAGAAGTACTTAGCTGCAAGCTTTGAACCTATTTTTAAACGATTTTCAAATTTACAATGTGGGTTTCAAAAAGACAGCAACAGAAATGAACAATGCCTTCAATCTTAAATACAGAAATCTTTCTTTACATGTCGAGTGAGTCCTTGTGTGCTGTGTTCATGTAAGGCAATTGAAATTGGAGAGGAAAACATTAATATAATGAGCTGTTCAGTGCACGTGTACATTGTTGGACTGCTGAGAGTGGGCCACGAAGTGATGGTTTTAGAATGTGGATAGACCAAAGAACTGCAACGTGCACATAGGGCCTCATTACGAGTATGGCGGTAAGTGGTAAAACTGGAGGCTACTGAGTTACCTCCAATTTTACCACTGTGCCAAATTATGAGTTTTGGCTTTGAGTGGAAGATTAACTACCAGCAAAACCCTGGAGGTAAATCTTGCCACTCAATGCCCAGAAAATGGCAACAAAAGCCCCATTGGATCCAATGGACCCAAGATAAATTGGGACTGACCAAGTGGTGGCAACTGTAAATCCGTTTGGTGGTATTTCAGAGGATCTACCTCTGAAATCCCTCCAAACTCGTAATGAGGCATAGTTTTTATAGAGGTGTTATGGGTGTGTTTGCCCTTAATTTCTGATGATTGATGCCTCCAGGGCTCCGTGGCCTTCATTTCCATTGAGGCTCCGGGGCTCCTTGGCCCTCATTTCCATTGAGGCGCCGGGGCTCCTTGGCCCTCATTTCCATTGATGTTCCGGGGCTTGTTGGCCCTCATTTCCATTGAGGCAGAAAATGTCTCGGAGGTGGGGAAACAGGCAGACACAAGCCCTCTACATGTTGTATCATCTCCTGGCCTTTTAGGATCAGGGTGACCAGGTGGAATGGGGCATGGAGTGGGAAACCCTCTCTGATCCCTGCACCAATCACTGCAGAGAAACTGGTAGCAGCGTAACCAGTATTGCACTTTGATGTAGATGTGGGGGGGGGGACAGAATTCCCAGGGATTATTCATGCTTCTTGTTAGACTACAAAAAAGCAAGTGCAGATAACCGTCCCAGAACCCTGGCGACTGCCACAGTACTCATGCATTATGTACCACTGGTGAAACATTAGGAAAATCCATTGTAGCAGGCAGCGGAAGGTGTCTTGGATGCAGTCTGATCCCTCTCCACCGAATTAACCGGAATTATCAAAATGAGCCAGGTAGTGGGGAGAGGCGATGATGCCCTTATCATGTTCCATGGTCAAGATCAAGGAGGTAGGCATAATTCGAGTGAAATGAATAATGGTTTTAATTACAGCATAAGGCACCATCAAAGTTGTAAAATATCATCAGTAGCGCGGCCATAAGAATTTTCGGTTCCATGTGTTAATATCCCCGCAAAAATATCGGCATACAAAAATATTGCCATATTTCTGTGGCGAAATTAATGCATGGAACCTGCGGGGGACACCCCAGCAACCTCTGGAATATTTTAAAAGGAGCGGGTGACACCCTCGCAAACCCCGCTCCTAATATTGGGCCTCATTACACGATAGGCGGTAACCATGGCGCTGTTAGCGCCATGGTTGCCGCCGGTATTTTACCGTGTCCGCCTTGGTGGATGGTGGAATTACCGCCCTACTCCAAGGTGAGAGGGGGCGGTAATTCCCCATTCACCAAGGCACTTCCCCATTCCCATTTTTGCCCCCATAGGGCATAATGGGAATGGGGAAGGAGCTAATTACAGTATCGCAAATTGCGGTACCGTAATTAGCACCGAGGTCCCTTTGTGGCACCCTACTTTAACGGCTGGTAAAACCAGCCGTTAAGGTCGGGTCCCGCAAAGGGAACTCGTAGTAAGGCGGTAAGGGTTTACCGGTACCGGTGCCCTTACCGGCACCAGTAAACCCTTACCGCCTACCGTGTAATGAGGCCCATTATCCACACCAAAAATATCGACTATGGCCGTTCCCGACGACCATATATTCGGCGATATTTTTGATGGGGATAATATTACCTGATACCGAATTTTCAGCATGATTTTCAGTTAGCCATTTAGCAGCCACTGAGTCGCAGGCTGGCAAGCCTACTGTTCTGTGCTGAAAGTCGATCTTACAGCAGGAATATGTTGTGAACAGGAGCTAGGACAAATTGAATTTTCCCAAATTCTGCCATTGCTGCCATAAAAAGTGATATAGACTCTAAAGAGATCATATTGGGGCTGGCTGTGATTGTGCAGTAGGCTTGGGAGGGATCACAATGGTGGCCCTTGGAAGGAGCCGTATTGCAAACAATCTGTAAAAGAAACTGCCAGTCAATATGGCGATAGACGAGTAGAAAAGGGGCCAATGAAATTGGCAAGCAAACACACCATCCTGAGTTGGATGTTTCCCTGATTTCAAACATTGTGTCACTTAATTACTCTCTTCTATAATCTTATGTTCGAACTCTTAAATTACATGCCAGTCAATGGTTAGGAGCGAGCCTCTGCTGAGGCATTGTTATAGGGTATTGTTAGAGGGCTTCTGGTGGAGCCGTGCCCAGCCGTTGGCAGGGTGTCCGCAATTATTGGCCATCTTCTTCGAGTTTAGTGCTCAGTTCTGCATTCGACACTGTTTGGAAACATTGTTGCTGGCTATAACGCAGTAGTGTCTTTTGCTCAAGAGGGTATTATAGCAGATCTCATTGGTATTGTTCGCTGGAATACGCATACACTATTTCCAGTTTCATCTCTACTGCAGTAGCGCACCTGTCTTCGAGATGGTCCAGCCTTTCTAGGGACCCTCCTGACTTCCTTGCATGTCAGGCACCCTCCGCGTGCATGCATAAAAATAATGTAATGAGCTTATGTGTGCTGAGGAGCTCTTGTTAAAAGGGTACGGAAAACATGCATTAAGAAGAGTTTGCTGGGTGTCACAAAACTGCTAAGACACTGATCTGTACAATTTTGTGAAAGGAATCCATGCAGAGCATGCACGGGTTCGTAGCTCGCCATGCAGACCTATTGCAATGTTCTTGATTGAAGCATTGTGCTGTCTGCACGTATCTGCATTGACGGCTACTTGCATGATCTCACGGTATCTCCTTTGTATTATCTCCTCTGCAGGTTTCCTCAGTGCAGCGTCGACACCCAGTGTGCTAGGCCCTGACCACACCTGAACAACTGTTCTCCCCCCACCCTGACAACGCGGCTCCCACCCAGAGAGAAAAAGAAAAAGAACCTGGTCCATGGATTGGCTCCCCTCCGCAACTCTGATGGACTCCTAAATGGAAACCCTACCACCCCCATTCCCGCACACCCGTTGTAGGATGAAGCCGACACTGCCCCCGTCCTAAGCAGGTGCGTGGCAATACATTTGTAATGTACAAGCAGGTAAATGGGAATCCAGGCTGGGGTGGTTTGTAGGGAACTCTGGAGATATCCCAGTAGGCCTCTGCACCCTGGGCCTTTTTTGCGTGGTATCCAATTTTATTTCCAAATGTTCTTATAGGAAAAGTGTTGGGCTTGCTGAAAATGTGTAATATGGGGACACCTTGAACATTATTTCCAGGGCCTCTTTTGGTTCCCAGTTCACCGCTGAATCCAGGTAACTCCAAATATGAATCTGAGGCTGTGCAAGTAAGTTACCAGATGCATGACGGGAATTGCGCGTTGTAGTAAAGGAGCTGAAGCACCTTATACCAGGGTGGTCCCCTTTGGAAATTTCCTGATAGTCCATTGGTTTTCCTAGAAAATCTGTATGACTGGGGCCGAGTCAAACACATCTGAAGCTTGACAGATGACTGACCCCTCTCACTGCTTACGGGAGAGCCACAAGTGAAGGACCTTTTCTGATGTTCCGACCGTTCAACCTGCCTCTAAGCCATTAAGGTTAACCATAATGGACAAAGTCCAGGAACTTACCACACTTAGAGCCAGGGAGTTGGTAACTAAGTCTAAAAATAGTCAAGAAAACCCCATTCATAGTGTACACAAGAAATGAAACATGCCACATGGCTCCTCAACAGGGCCCAAGTAAGATTAAAGGTCCTAAACTGTAAGTGGCTTTCATTGCAGCGTCCATGTCATCTTATTGTTACCCCCTGCCCCTTGCCAACCATTAATATGCGAGCTATTTTCCCCAGAGATGTAACAGGGTGGTAATTCTGATGTAAAACCCACTTAAATCCAGGTGGTGCCAACAGACAGACTGTGGGCCTGATTCACAGAAATGTTTTATAATGGTGCAATCCCAAGGAAAATGCTCTGTGAATCAGTCCCTGTATCTTTTACAAAAAATGCATGTGTTGTTGCCAATATGGCCTTCAGTCCTCCAGGATGACGGCCATAACGCTATAAGAATGTTTTTGGTTTTTTGTGTGGGTTCTCTTTCCCAACACACAGGAACATGTGTGCTTAAAACTTGAAGTACATGCACTAGGCCTGAGTCTTCAGGGCTTTCACATTCAAATATATGCGTAAATTTGAATGGGGATTGAAACCCCTTCCCATAATTAGCCCCCCATAGGTACTGGATGATGAGGACCATTATTGGGAATTTCCTTCAGACCTACAATGACCTCGGAATAGCTGCTTTGCAGAGTGGACCTTTACCCACTTCCATCCCAACAGTAACAACCATCTACAGGGGCCCTGCTGACCCCTCAGTCTCCTTCTGTCTGTGCGCCCAGTGAAGGATTGACCGCGCACTGAAAGGAGAAGTCTGCTGCCAACAGCCCCGACCGATCACTGCTGACCCGCACTATCCACTGAGTATGTACCGTGAGGTCAGCAGTGACACCCACAAAGCCTCCAGTGAACGCAGTGGGACTATCGCCCTCCCCAACACTGAAACAATTTTACCATCTGTGGCACCCTGGGGTGCTGACTCTGCCTGGGGAGGCCCTCTAAACCCCAGAAAAGATGTATGATCAAGGGCTAGCCTGCAAAGAAAATCAGAACAGTCAAACATACTGCATAAATGAAATCCAGCAAAACATTTGGCACCAGACAAAATTGTGTATGTAGTCCGGCCCCTTGTCCTACTGGCTTCTACTCTGAAAGCGAGGTGCCAACAAGTCAGCAAGTCATCAAGTTTGCGTGATTCGTAAGAGTCAGGTTTCCCTTAAAAAAATCAAAACCAGCCCTACACGGTGGTCCAATCTTCCGAGGATAAGCCAGCACCCACTGTTGGGGGTAAAGCCAGGAAATCCCTTGTAAGCCTTGTACCAGCCCCTGACATAGACAGATAGAAATGTTTGACTCACCGTCCCTTTTTCCAATCAGAATGCCAAGCAGACTGGCTAGTGTCTAACACTGAGCATGTGGCCAACTGGTGACGGGCCCTCCGGTCTCACACAAAGCAGAAATATGCTCTGCAAGGACACAACAGACTATCGCAGTAGCAGACCTGCTGGTACACACCATTTCACTGAAACGGTGTACATGGTAACACACATAGTACATCCAATTATAAGTAGGTATCTAAGCAAATATTATTCAGCATAAGATGGAGTATGTTGCTTAACTGTAACTCCTGTTCCCCAGCATTGGTATCTTTCATGGATTCACACGCTTCGAATATTCCCAGTCGTCAGGCTGGGAATCCTCAGTAAACCTCACTATTACATTTCTTATAAAGAACATTTTTCTCACTTTAGTAGCCCATCGGTGTCCCTTTGGGTGCTTTTAGCCTCAACCAGTCGAGTATCAGACTCCATCCACCCTGGATGCCCTCTTCAGATTCGAACTCCAGAGTAGTTATTTGCTTGTTTATCTTTTCGACTCTCGGGGTTGGAAGGAGGGTGCATGTGAATCTATGAAAGCTACCAATGCTGAACGACAGGAGTTGCAGGTAAGCAACATACGCTTTCTCCAGCATTGGATCTTTCATGGATTCACATGCTTTGAAAAGAATACACATCAGTAACATGACCAGAATTTGTTGGAGCAAGGGGATAAAAGGTAATCTTTAGAAAAACAAAGACAGCATTGCAGTATTGAAGAAAGCTCAGTTTATTCGAAAAGGCATTGTAGGACCGCTCTTCCCACTCTTGCCTCTTTGTCAATATGGCCCTCAAGGCAGTAGTGTTTGACAAAGGTGTGCAGCACCGCCCAAGTAGCTGCCCTGCAAGTGTCCAAAAGTGGTATGCCTGCCCACGTTGCCGCAGATGCTTCCATCATGCTCGTTGAGTGTACCTTAACTGCAATGTGTAGCGGTTTGTTTGCATCTGTAAGACTTTTTTTAATAACTGCCGTTACCCAGCGTTGATACCTTGTTTGGAAATGGTCTTCCCTTTGTTGTGAGGCCAAAAGCTACCATGAGCTGCGAAGAGCTTCTGAATGATTTAATTCTGTCCATATAAAACGTCATGGCCCTACGTAGGTCCAAAGAGTGTAGGGCTCTCTCTGCCGGCGTGGATGGGCTAGAGAAGAAAGCTAGTAGGACTTCCTCCAATTGTATATGGAACCACGTGGGCACCTATGGGATAAAGAGCAGATTAGTTCTCAGTATTACGTTGTCTTTTGTGAAACGCAGATCTGGTTCTTTAATAGAAAGCGCCTGCACCTCTGACGTTCTCCTGAACGACGTGATCGCCATTACAAATGCTGTTTTCCATGATATGCATCTAATGCCAGGTGGTTTCATAAGAGCAACTAATACTGTGTTTCGGCTCCATAGTGGCGTCAGTGTCACCCTGGGTGGATATGTGTGAAAACATCCCTTCAAAAAGTGCTTCATTATTCTTGCCCCATAAAGTGGGGGTTTGCCCTCACTTCGGTTGTATATAGGAATTGCTGTTAAATGCATTTTTAGAAGATGAGTGTGAGAGACCGTCCTTTGCTAGCTTGAGTAAGTATAGTAGAATATGCTGAGGTGCACTCCCTATCGGGTTAAGATATTCCTGGGAGCACAAGGTACAGAAGCGTGCCCATTTATATTAACAGGATTTGCTTGTGGCTTTTGCTCATACCGCATCTAGGATGTCTCTGCATTCCTGCGGCACCTGGACATGCCCAGATTCTATGTAATCAGGAGGCAGGCATAGAGGTTCAGCGACCCTGGATCGTGGTGAAGAACTTGCCTGTGGTCCTGCAAGAGCAGATTTGGCGCCAATACCAGCAGTATTGGAGATGCCTGTGTTTGATGGAGAAGGTCAGAGTACCAGGCCTGTCTGGGCCACGTTGGTGCTATCAGTATAACTTTGCAGTGGTACATTGATATCTTTTAAAGTACTTTGAGTATCATCAGGAATGGGGGAAGCGCATATGTGAACATGTTCTCCCAGGTTAGAGTGAAGGCATCTCCTAGGAAGTTTGCTTGCAGGTATGCGCTGACAAACTTTGCACATGTCTTGTTTTCTTTCGTGGCCAACAGGTCTAGTGAGGGGTGTTCCCACTGTTTGAACAACCTTGTCACTTGTGTGTCTGCCAACTGCCACTCGTGGCCTTTACTTGTCACCCTGCTGAGCCTGTCTGCTTTCTCGTTCTGCTTGTCAGGTAGGTGGAACGCTTGCAGTGATATCTAGTTGTGAATGTCCCACTGCCACAGTGCTTGCGGTTCTTGCGACAGCGTTCTTGAACCGGTGCCACCTTGTTTTGTAATGTAATAATTGGTGGTGGTGTTGTCTGTCAACACTCTCACCACTTTCCGTTTGAGCACTGGTTGGAAAGAGCGCAGTGCCTGAAAAAATGCTCCGAGCTCCAGTACGTTTATGTGCATTTGCGCTTGCTCCTCATTCCATTGACCTTTGACTGACAGGTTTCGTACATGTGCTCCCCAACCTATCAAAAACGTCTCTTTAATTAGTGTCTGCTGAAACTGAGAGTCTGTCGATATGTGATGAGGATTGCTCCACCACTGCAATTGGGTCACCAGCTGTTGAGTGACCTTCACCTTGTCGTTCCATGTACCGGTTGTGTGTGTCCACCGGTCCGATAGAAATTCTTGCATTGGCCTTAGGTGCAGCTGGCAATACGGGATGAGTGCGATGCATGACGACATTGTGCCTGGCAGTTGCATGCTCCTCTTCACTGAAATGAGACTTCCCTGTTTGATTGCCATGAGAAAGCAAGGAATCAACTCTACTCTTTCTTGCAAAGAGCAAACCCAGCCCTATCTGGTATTGAATTGCGCTCCCAGAAAAAACCAAGCGGTTGGAAGGCTTCATATATGATTTTCTGTAATTTTCAGAGAATCCCAGCCACTGCAGTGTCTCCGTTGTCTGCTGGATTGCCCGTTATACCTCTTGTTCTGTGCCTTCCCTCACTAGCCAGTCATTGAGGAAGGGATAAATATGAAATCCCTCCCTCCTTAGGTATGCTGCTACTGGGGCCAGGCACTTTGTAAACTTCATTGGAGCTGATTTCAGTCCAAATGGCAGGACCTTGAACTGATAGTGGTCTTGACCTACTGTAAACCTAAGAAACCTCCTGTGAGCCTTGTGGATTGGTACGGGAAAGTAGGTGTCCTGGAGATGCAGAGAAACTAGGAAGTCACCTTCTTGTACCGCTTTGATGACATCCAGTGGTGTTATCATTTTGAATGTTTGTTTCTTTATTGAATTGTTGAGGCTTTGCAGGTCTAAGATGGGTCACCATGTTTTTTCTGGTGTTCTTACTATGAAGAAACGGGAGTGCACTCCCTTTCCTCTGTTTTGCCTTGGTACCTGTTCGCTGGCTTGCTTTATTCGGATTGTGTTGACCTCCTGCATCAGGATGTCCAGGGGTGGTTTTTGATGTGTACCTGGTGGTTAGCGAGGTGGTGTTTTTTTTAATTCTAATGTGTGTTCATTTTGAATGATGTCTAAGACCCATTTGTCTGTGGTTATTTTTTGCCTATGATTGAGATAATTCTTTAGGTTGCCTCTCACTTGTGACTGTTGTGATTGTTTTTGTAGTGGGACATGTCAGGTGTGGGAGTCAGGCCGGTTTCTGTTGTATGACCCTTTGCGAGGAGGATCCTGGCGTCACCTTGGGGGTGCTTGTAGTCTTTTGTTTTGTATTGATATGATCTGTGGTATCCTTGCAGACAGTATGACCACCGCCGATATGTTTTCCTCCTCTGGTACTAGTGGAGGAGTGGCCTGATGCAACCCAAAAGGGTTGAAGTGGCTGTTTGGTTTGCAAGGAGGTAAGTGGCCTTGCTCTGTCCGTATCTGTCTTTTGCCTGAATAGTTGGTCACCCTCGAAGGGCATGTCATTAACTTTGGACTGCGCATCTGGTTAGAAGTCTGTACACTTTAACCATGCTTGCTTTCTCAAAACTGCTTCGTTTTTCTATTTGCTTGAATCCAGTTTCGGCAATATCAACCACTATATTGATAGCATGGTTGGATGCCTCCTCACCCTCGTGTAGGATTGCAAGCACCTCTTTGCCGTTTTCAGCCAGTAAAGGTTCCAGTATAGGGGCCATCCTTTTCCACATCTCACGACCGTGTTGTGTCATGATTGCCAGTGAATTAGCTGTCTTTACCATTGTTGCCCCTGTTGCTAATATCTTCTTTCCAAAGGTGTCGATATTTCTGCTCTCATTTTCCAGTGGCACAGAACACTTTGAGCTTTGTGTGTCTCGGACTTCCTTCCGGCAGCAGCTGACACTACCTATTCAGGTGTTGGTTGCAATGTCAAATATTTAGGTGAATTGTCTGGCACCTTAAACTTCTTTTCTGTTCTTACTTTGAGGGCTGGCTCTGAGAACGGTTTCCTCATAATAAGCAATCCCTCCTCTCAGACATGGTCTAGGATGGGTATGGACATTACAGACTTACGTCTCTTGTGCATGAAGTCAAACAGGAAGCAGTCTTTTTTCTGTTCTGATGTTCTGAGTGAAAACCGGTGACCATTGTGCAGACGTTACGCTGTGCCCTGGGGTATTGGACCCCACCCTGTTAAGGGCCTGCGAGCCGGTGACTCTGGTCTTCTTGGAGACCATGAAAATGGCCTTGGGGCCGGTGACTTTGAACTTCTTGGAGATCTTGATCTCCGTGTTGGTGAATCTCTTGGGGGACATGAACATTTGTATATGATTCTTATATGCTTATGTGGTGACCGTGATCCTTGTGGTGAACCCCACCCACTGGGGCAATGTTCTAGGGGTTTTCTCTTTTGCAGGGCCTTCTAGACCGTATGGGCCTGGTACCTCCCGCGGAATATCTTGCGGGTTTGGCAGTCTGTTATGTAGTTTGGTAACTAGCGTATGCAGCAAGGTCAACACTTGCAACATGTATGCCACCGGAATCCCTGATGCCTGTAAAGGTGCCCCTTGCCTATGTGGCAAAGCTACTGGTTTAGTTGGTGGTGCATCCAAGTCTTCATCCTTAGAGAAAACCAGTGAGTACTCCTGTTCAAACTCGGAATCGATCTGGTGCTCTAGAATTTGTACGGGCAATATGGATGAGGCTGGCAACAGTGTGGGGTAGCTGGCGTATGTTCTTCTTCAGGTTTGCAGGTTTTCTTCAGGATTCTTATAATTATTGGTTCCTCCTGCATGGATTATTTTTGTGGTGCAGGCCAGCCTACATGTTCCGTGACCTGTTGATGGGTCTTTTCTGATGACGACTTTGTGGCCTTCTTGTGCTTTAATGAATCTGCCAGTGACAAGCTCTTGGACTTTATCAGCGTCTTGTCAGACATGGACTTTACTGGATGTTCAGTCATCTTGGATGAGCATATCATGATGATCGTCAGCGACACCGCTTGTACTCTTGTAGTTGTATCCCTCATCAGCAGTGTGGTTGACATGTATGGCATTGGGGAAACCGTCGTAAACTGTAAGGAACTCATGGTGGAAACAGTAAAGACAGACAAATTATCACAGTTCAAGGGTGTTCATTAAACTGTATAAATGGGTTGGAAAAATGCCTAATCTAAACCTAAATCTAAGATGGGAGCAAGCTGCGACCATCAAATAATAAAAAGGCAGTCCTAGTGGCGTCTTGTCAAATAAAAGGGCCTACATAAAAAAACGATTGCCAATCCTTACAGCTAAGCACAAAAAATAGTGCGGGATATATTCATAAGAAAAGACAGAAGTGCTCACACATAATAAGTCAGGATGTGGTAGCCGGGGGTCTCCAGTCTCCTCGTTTTTAACACAGGACAAAGTGGGACTTCCGAGAACAGCACACTTTTGCTTGTCCTCAGCAGGAGAATACAGTTCCTTTCACTGGTATCATGACCTTCCGCGGTTAAGTCTCTTTTCTGCAAAAAGACTCTTGCCTCCGAGGACCTGATGTGTTCAGAATCACAAAGCACAAAGTTCCTTTCAACATGTATGTTGGGTGATGACTTTTCACCCCTGGATCCCCATCTACCGGGCTCAGATCCTTCTCAAATGTTAGCCTTCCTCTGTCAGGTTCACTACAGCTTTTATTCAAAAGATTTCACCTGTTACATTCACAAGTCTCAAAGTCATTTAAACATTCCACTGTGTACAACCCTCGGTCAGGTTCACTTTTGTCATTACACTGTTAGTGGGGCTATCACGCTTCCCCCCGTTCTGCCGGCATCCCTCAGTCGGGTTCACGATTGCCAGTTTATACAATTCCCTCTGCTTTCATAAAATACAGAATGTCCTTCTGTTCACTGATCAAAGACTTTTGACTGTACAAGGGGTTTTACCCGATCCTTGTATGACCATTTTGACCATCTCTGTGAGGATCTCCTAGGGCCTTCTGGTATCAGTAGTTTCATCAAACATAAAAGTGGGACTAGCCAGAGTCATTGGAGTGAGCACCCACTTGGTGCCGGACCACTCAGTAGCTGGTCTTTCCTCTGCACTTTCAACAGTTTATTGATTCACTTTATGTTGCCAATAGCAGCCTTTGATTAACACAGTTTGGTTTGTTTATCGGTTCTTTCTCCGACTCACCTGCTGTGATGAACCACTTGGCTTTTCTTGTCTTAGGAGTCAAGGATGGTACCACGGTAGCAGGTGTATCTCCCTGCCTTGATTATCAGCGTAGGAGGGCTATGTGCACCATTGACATCAGATACAGCACACTCTGGCTACTCTTCACAGTATTATGTTTCCTTGTACAGAGGCTTCGTGGGTCTGGGTTGAAAAGGGGAAGGGCTCCTCTGTCCTTGCCGTCCTTTCGGTTCTCGCTGTCTTTTGTCTCATCTTGAACTATAGTACTGGAATTACTGTCTCGTTATGCAGTCTGCTTGCTCATAATGTGCTCTCATGCTACACATTTGATCACTCTGGGGAAGGGAAAGGGCTGTCGGGTGTGTGTGGTTATTATCAATTGCCTGACTTTTCCTGACCCTTATGTTGGGACATGTCGGGTTAACGGCTCTGGCATTAGTCAGTTGTCTTTCATAGTGTAAGAAAGTGTTTGTGTGAGAAAAGGGGGCAGGGGTAGACAAGAGGTAGGATGGGGAAGGTGGGGAAAAGATGTCATAACAAAAGGGGTTACCGCGTCTCACCCATCAGTGTCTCACTTCCACTCCCGAGGACCCCCTAGACAGGTGATCCTCCCGCACTGGTCCACCCCCAGGTACTGGATCCAATAGCGATGGCCTTGTCCTGGCCACCCGGATGACAGATCCCCGGGGACTAGTCAGGGAGTCACCCTCAGGTTTCTCACAAGACGTAGTAGTTTTCATTGACGCTGTCACAGATGTTTTTGTCAATGGGATTGACTGTGTCGTGGACATTTTCATCAGTGGGGCTGACGGCTTCATCGACAGAGTTCAAGGCATCATAAATGGGGTCTTTGTCTACAGGGTTGTCATCATTAGTGGTGCGGCCGGTCCCAAGGCCAATTGTGTTGTCGGTGGAGGTTCTCTCATCACCAACAAATGCCTCTTTGAAGTGGTATCATGCGCTGGCATCCCCGTCAGTGAAAGCTTTTCTTCAGATCCTGATCTTTTCTGAGCAGGAAACTTATCCAAGCCCTGATGGCCATGCTTTTAGAAGACTCTGTTTCTAATGGGAGATATTTGCCCTCATTTTGCAAATGTTCAAGGTATCTGTATCTATCGCTCAGTGTTTTAGCACTGAATGTGTGGCATATCTTGCAGTTTGCATGTATGTATATATATATAACTATAATATACCATATATATGGTTTGGATATAAGCAATAAATACAGTCAGTATGCTTATCCCCCTCATGTACATGGTTTAAAAGGGATTTCTTGAATTTCCCTTCCATAGTTAAACTTCCCACTCATCTGTAAAGAGAAAAAGAGTGGCGAAATCTCTGTAAAAGATCTTCCTAGATGTTCATTTTGAAGTAACTGGATTTATGGATTCCTCAGCATGACATGAGGTTAGAATCTGAAGAGGGTCTCGAGGATGGAGTCTGATACTCAAGGTCCCACTGGTTGAAGCTAAATGCACCCAAAGGACACAGATGGGCTACTAAAGTGAGAACATTTTCTATAAACAAAATGTAATAACAAGGTTACCATGAATTCCCGGCCTGATGGGAAATATTCAAAGCATGTGAAAACCATGAAAGATCCAAGGCCGGAGAAATTAATTAGCGATCCATGTCATTATCAGTCCTTATTACAGAGGGCAACACTATCTAGGGAGCAAAGGAGTGGTCTGACCAGTGTAATGGCAGGGCGGAAAGTCCCAGCCCTTGAGAAGACTGGATAGGCTTGGAAATCAAAGACCCAAGAAACGGAAAAGTCAAAGTAAATGACAGAGGCCTGTTTCATTATTAATCATATAAAACAGAGATAGCAATAAGCAATGGATTCTCAAAGATCTCAAATTCTTCAATGCAGGTAACAGGTTATAAATGCCAAACACATCATCATTAACATGGTTTGACAAACTTAGTAACAAAAACCTACGTGCAAGGCGATTGGTTAAGGGAATCATCTATGTATACAATGTATAGGGGTTAGTACCCTCATTGGCTTTTCTATATCGGATGGCTCCACCTGGAACCACCTCTAAATTCATAACAGTGACTACATGTCATTTTTCTACCACTGGATTGGCCAGTGCATTAATTATAAGACTGCATTAATTGAGGATAAGATTTGGTTGGCATGGTCTTCACCAACCTTGATTACTTGACAGGTTATCAATACATGAGTAACTATACTGGTAGGGGGAGCGACATCGAGAGAACATTTTCCCAATTATAACTTACCATTTCCCATTCTGTAGGCCATGATCCAGGACTTTTTGCTTTGTACTTAACCTTGTCCCATATTGTAGTTCCGATGAACAGTTATGGAGTTGCTGGCAGGTGCATGTCTGCATCTAGCATTAATGAATAGACACGGTTTTCAACCCTGGGCCACGTTTGACACGACCATGTTTTGAATTATTCTGCACGTCTTTTCCTGGGATTTGAGTATATTTGGAAAAGGGTGTCTTTACCATTTCTACCCTCTAGAGACTTGTTCGAGCTACTTTCCTTCAATATTGTCTCTTACTAATGTGAACATGGTTTTCAATGAGTTGATTGTTCCCTGGCCTAATATGAGAGAAATATACTTTGCCACTGGGTATTATCATCTTCCACCCTCCTAGGTGCCGGCCCAACTCTCTCCGTCCTACTGTAACCTTGGCAGGGGTTGGGCAGCTATCTTCCATGTTGCTCAGCCCGGTGGTTTTAGCTAATTCAACAAGCCTTTTCGGTTGTCAGGCCCCACCTTTTTCCCCGATGTCTTCCATCCACTTGAATGTGGCTTCACCGTCCATCTTGTTTTACATGCCCACTCATTCTAGTTGCGCGTTTGCGTTAAGCAGGCTTTATCTGCATTCTTTTGCGTCTTGTGTTTCAGTGTATATGGGATATGTGTATTCTAACCTATTGGATGCAAGCATATTGTTCATGTATAACTGCAGTTTGACCTATTGTTTGTGTAGCTTCATAGGGGAAGTGTATTTGATTTGTGTCTAATGCGTCTACGACTGTCAGTTGCACTAGTGACAACATTTGTTTTCGTCACCTTCGTCACAGCGGGTTTAGTTCTTTTTGATTGCGCATGTTCACCTCCTCTTCGATTACTTCAGGATAATGCTGGTACGCTTGTCTTAGTGAGTATCGTCTTTTATGTTCACTATACAGTGGCGGAGAGGGGACAGTCTGCATAAATGGTGCTCTCCCTTCTTTTCTTCGGTATGGAGGTGGGGGAGAGGCCGATGCTGTAGATGGCGTATTCATCTACCTCCCAACATTAGCAACAGGTGGAAGAAGCAATTCAATGTCGTACACAAGTGGGGAAGAGGAAAGGTTGCTTTATGGTGGAGACCCAAGCACAAAAGGAGCTCAAACACCCTTAGCGAGTGTGGGTGTGACTGGAAACAAACAGGAACGGCAAGTAGGAGAGGGAGTGGTATGTAGCTGGCATGACAAAGGCAGCAGGTGGGAATGGAATGAATAGATGGGATTTACAGAGGTAGAGAGAGAAAGAGAGCAGAAAGATGGATGAGTGTGGATATGAACTTGAGCGCAGAGGAGTGAAGGGACAACACAAGGTATCTGAATACAGTAGACAGGTCAGCACTAGCTAGTATGGGCAATCTGTGCTGTCACCCAGTGGCCCACGCCTCTAAGGGCCCTGAAGGTACGAGCTCCTATGTGTAGAGCAAAAATGTTCACAATTAGAGACTCTATCCTGACCTTTCTCACACTGCCTACTCTACCATCATTCTCTGCCTCTATCTCCCACTTTAGCCACACTAATACTGAACAAGTCCTATCTCTACTGATGAAGGCTAACCACTCTTGTGCCCCACCAGACCCTCTTGCTCCTCAGCTAGTCAAACCTCTTGCCCCTTTGGTGGCCTCTCACCTGGCTGAACTCTTCAACCTGTCCTTCAACTCTGCTTGCTTCCCCTCTATTTTCAAAATGGTCACGGTTAACCCTCTCCTAAAAAAGAAAAGGGGCTGACCCGATCCTACCAGCTAATGTTTGTCCTGCGTCTCTCCTTCCGCACTACTCCGCTTGCTTCCCCTCTATTTTCAAAATGGTCACGGTTAACTGTCTCTTAAAAAATCAAAGAGGCTGACCTAAACCTACCAGCTAACCTTTGTCCTGTGTCTCTCCTTCCATACTACTCTAATGTACTTGAACAGGTTTTGTTCAACCATCTTTCAAACTTCTTAGACACAGACAACTTTTGAGACCCGCTACCAGCAGGTTTTTGCTCTTGTCACTTCACGGAATCTGCTCTCATAAATGTCTCCAACTTCATCAACCCTGTTAAGCAGTCCAACCTATCCTCTATTCTAATTCTCCTTGACTTGTGCGCTGCCGTTGATAATGTTGATCACTCTCATCTCATTAATACTCACTCTTTTCTGGAGATTTGTGATCTAGCCCTAGCCCTGATTGAATACTACCTGTTACCTCGCCAGTTCTCTGTCTCCTGGCACAATGGCACCTCTCAACTCACTCCTCTATCTGTTGGTGTTCCACAAGGCTCTGTCTTGGGGCACCTCACCGTTGCACTCTGCACCTCGGCTCCTGTGGCATTAATCTCCTCCTTTGTGTTCTCAAACCAACTCTTTGCAGATGACACCCAAATCTTCTTCTATTTTCTGATCTCTCTGTCAACATTTCCAGCTGTCTCTCTGCCATTAAATATTGGATGACTTCTCTGATGTTGAACTCTACCAACACAAAGGTGCTCTTCTTCCCTACCAAATACTCTCTCTCATCTCTTTCTTGCCAATCCAGTTTTCACCCTACACTCTCTTCTACAGCTAGAAACCTCAGTGTCATCTACGACCCTTCCTCACACCTTCTTTACTTTCATCTCCAAAACTGCAACAGTGGCTCGCCTCAACCTCCTAAATATTAGGTAAATCAGGCACATCCTTCCTTTCAACGCCGTCAAGCATCTCTTAACCACTCTTGTGTTCTCTACTACTGTGCCAGTATCCTCTTTGGTCTCCACAACTTTGCTTTCTGTGCTCTCAAAAATATAATTAACTTCACTACCAGGAATCTTTGAACTCCCTCAATTCACACCTACTTCCTCCTCATGCCATCAGAGGCTGGATGGCCGACAATGAAAACCAATGAAAACCAGGGGCAGATTAGAATCTCTACTGCTGGTTGGCAAATCTGTCCATGGTAAAGCATCACCATATCTAACCTCTAAAACAACCAGTTTATCATTGAACACTTGACCTATTGTTGTGAATATTTAACTCTTGAAAGAGCATTTTCATAACTGACAGGCCATTTTTAAAGCCTAATTACATTTACATTACATTACATTCTGATATGTGGATTCTTCCCTACAAGACATGAGAAAATAATGTTAGAAATGTACACTTTTTCCTTAAAATATATATTTTAAAACTATATATTTGCCTGAGTACTTTATTATGATTGTACTTTTCACATCATGTTTTATTTAGCATTGTTGAAAGTGCTGAAGGGAAAGGAGGAGCGGGCAAGTGAGTCATGATGTTTACTCAGGTCCAGGGATTTGGGAAGAAATGTGTCCGGCCTTGAGACCGGAGAGGTAGATTTCCCTGATCCTTGCCTGTTTTGATTTTCATAACATTTAAAGACCTGAAAAAATTGCTGACTCTCACCTACACAAACCTTCCCCAATCAATAGGTTCGAATTCAATCACACTATATAGCAGCCGTGTAGTAGAGGCACTTTGCCCTTTCTGCCCTATGCTAAATCTCTGCCCTGGTGACCTTGGAATGTGCTGTCACAGCAGGTGACTTTTTTTTAGTTATCTAGCTCACTTTACGTTTTAAAAATAATACTATTATTGCTTGGAGATTCATTTCTTTTGGCAGTCAAAATAATCCTCATCTGTACTTAAATTAAAAGCATATTGCTAGTTTGGACAATATGGTAAATTAGGTTCTATGTCATTTCATCAACAGTCTTTTTTTTCGATGATTTTTTTTAATGAAAAATGTTCAACGAAAAAACTAATTGAAATTGTTTATTATTTTTGGGGGGTCCCCTCTAAATCCCGAATCCCCTATTGTTTTTTCCTCTATTCCCGCCCCCACCCTTTAGATGCACTTTACCACCCCCCGACCACCTATATTTTTTGATTATTTTTTTCATTGAATAATTTTCGTAAAAACACTGATCGGAAAAAAATTGTCAATGAAAGGATGTCATAACGGCCCATTAGTACCCCGGGCACTATTTTTCTGACACTGGCAATTGGGCTAAATGTGGACATTACCAGCCCGACAATCCCTTACCTCATGGCATTCCGCAAGCTATGTCCCTCGATGTTCCTTCCCTTTCTGTGAAAGGCCGCCATGGAAAGGGAGAAGGGACTAAACATAGTCCCTCCTTTCCTTTCCCTGGTGGCCATCCTCTTCGTTTACTTATTTTTGATTCACTTTTTAATGGCCGCCATGGAAAGGGAGAAGGGACTGACTACGTGTACTCCATTCTCTTTTTTCCATGGTGGCCATTTTCTTTGTTTATTTCTTTCTTCACTTTTGCATGGCTGCCATGGAACAGGGACACAAAATGGGGACTGACCCAAACGTGGTACAGCTAATGATGGGGTCACCAATATTCACATAACAAGGGTTTCAAAAGCCGTAAAGACTAAATTTGAAAATTTATGAAATGATTTTAAATGGTATCCAGCAGGATATCCTACTTATTCCAACTTAGAACAACCCAAGGTCACCATAAGAAGCATAGAGCAACATCATTTTACACAAAGAAAAACGTATTTTCTTTCTGACTTATTTATTTCACAAAAAAGAGAGAGTGTGTTTAACAAATACATAAAATTCATTGCTTTCAACAAAGACATACAATTATAATTTGAGCAAAATCTAAGTGCAATTACGGTTTAAGCAAAATCTAAGTGCATTTTATGAAGGTCCGCCAATTGGTCTAGGCAAAATATAAATGCACTTGTAAGCAATATACAGGTCTGCCAACGTCCACTTTTCACTTGGTATATGAAGAGAAAAGAAAGAAAGAAAAAGGTCTCAAAGAGAATAAATCAATAAGCAATTGGGAACAGAATTTAAGTTCCATTCGACATTGAGACCGTTAGGACGTTTCGGCGGGCCACCTGTGAGGCCACTGGTGTTGGAAAACCGCCTTCCTCGGGGCAAAGTAAGTAGTGAAATTCCCCTAAATGAATGAGGGGGAAAACTTCAAAGGCAGGAGGTCAAGACGTCAAACAAGACCCTGGTGCAGAGCATGAGCAGGAGTGACTGAAGCAGGACACTGAGTCTCTAAAAGATGTTATGTGCTCTTCTGCAATTATCGCGTACGGATCTTAAATTAATAGAACCCGATGATCATGAACATTCTTCAGAGTGGAGGAAATGATACCCTGTGATGAAGCAACGTTGGTATCAAAATGGATGTTGCGGTAACGAATACCAATAGTTTGAGAATGAATCAAACGTAGCTCACGGTGTCAGTGAAGATCTGACAACAGGGACCTGTTCCATGGTGGCCATCTTTTTATTCTTAGTTTTGTCCTGTTGCTAAATGCCAAAGGTGTCTCACAAATTTTTAAAAAAAGACACTATTAGTACCCCGGTGTGACAAATCAACTTCCGGGGCACATTTGGCTCAGGGATGAATATTGGTTTCTAAACCATCAATCAGCCCCACACCTCTAGTACACCAGAAGGGATCTGAACAGATTGGAAACGCAAGCAAACTATAAACCTCCTTGTCCAATGTTGGTAAAGTGGACGGACCGCAGGCTTATCTCCCAAAGGTCGTGGATCGTTGGTTAGTTGAAACACAGCAAAAATCCAATTATTACCCAATGATAAAAAGGACTGTCCAGTCAAGGTTGTATAAAAATATCTACTTTATTATCACAAAAGACAGTTCTAGTACACTATGAAATACAACCCACCCTGGAAAGGAATGCAGAGGACAGACGGTTTCAAAGAGGGAAAAGAGATGCACTCTGGATACTGACAGGAGTGTGGTCGGTATAGTAAATAATTGCAACAGTTAAAGGATACTTGGTTTCACACAAAGGGAGCTATGGGTCGTAAACTGTCACTACGGGCCTTCGGCGAAGGACCAGGGGGACAGAACCACGATCTACATTGTGCTGTAGGAGTTCTTGGTGCTCGACAGGGTCAAATCGGTTTCAGGGATCTTTGCAGCTTCTGCAACAGAGTTTAAGACCTGAGACAGCTGCAGGTATAAGGCGACAGGCAGTTCGGCGAACAAAGCTGGATGTACGGCTGCAGGCTGGCCTACACTGCGGCCTGGGGGGATCAGGAATCTTTGTCTCACTGCTGGTCGATGGTTCTGAAGCACTGGTCAAGGCGTCTGCCAGCTTTGGCGACTGCAGCGTAACAACAGTCAGTGGTACAGTTGGTTACAGCTCGAGGGGCTCGATGGCTCAAAAATGTCCTTTAAGGTGGATGCCTAGTTTGTCCACTGCGCTCATGTCGTCCTTTAAGGCAAATGGCCCAAAGCTGACAAGTGTATTGCATGCAGCTGCCTTGTCCTTGGTTTTCGGTTCAGAGACTCTATGGAACTTCCCACCTAGGAAGCTTGCTGCAGAGCCTAGCAGGGCACGCTGTGTGCTTGCTGGGTACTGGTTCTGAAGCGGCTGGAGGGCCCTCTGGATTTGGTAACTCCCTCTGTTCCCTGGGAGATGTTTAGGGGAGGGATCTTGCTTCCCTCTTGGGGGTCCTGGCCTTCCTTCACTGGCGGAAGATGTAGGGCAGACTGTATCTTCAGCCAGTGTCCAATGATGGGTTCTTCCTTCTGCTTCTAGTGAAGCCTTCAGATGATTTGCCAAAAGAGGGACTCAGCCCTCTTTAAAAGCCAAATGGACCACAGGGATTGGTGTAGGATAAACCTACCTTAATGAGCCAAGCCTGGGTCCCTACCAACCAGTGTGCTTTGTCCTCTAGTCAATGGAGCTATCTGTGGTTCCTGATCAAAGCGGCAGGTCTCCCTTGAAGCTGTGCACAGACCAGACTTTCTGGCTCCGTCAAACCACATACTTGTACCTTCTGAAAGGGGTCCCCCAGCAGGGATGACTACTATAAACATTCCCAGACATGACATTTAACAGTCAATCGACACTGAGGGCAGGAGCTGGCATCAGGTTGACACAGTTGCATACGAAAGGTTGTTGGGGTTTCCTGTCTCCTTTGTTAGCCTATGTAGCCAGGCCCCATGTGGGCCTGTTTGAATTACTTTCTGATTAGTATGCCACTTGTTGCCACCAGCTACAGGACTCAACACAAGAACAGAGCGGATCCATGGTGCCTTTGTTAGTTAATTAGGCTGGCCATCGCAGGGGGAAGGTTTGGCCCTCCCCCTTCTGGAGATGCCTTGTGTACTCCTGTCATATCCTAACTAATTATGACACGGGGGTCTGCGTCTGTGTGCATGAGTCTATGCGTATGTCTGGCGGTAAGAGCATAGTAAAATGTATGCAGATCAGCCCCACACATTCTTTCTGGAGGTTTATCCACCATCATTCAATTTCTTTTAACATTTCAAAAAAGCCCAGGCGAGCGCACACCCACCGTGCGGATGGTCTAATACCTCATACACACCCCTCTCCATTACCTGTACAGATACTGGGCCTCATTACAAGTCCGGCGGTAACCTGCCGGTGCTACCAGTGGGTTGCCGTCTGACTCGTAACACCATTTCCGCTGCCAGAGATCCCGGTGCCACCGGGACATTACAAGTCCTGACGGCCCAGGACATCAGGTGGTGGAAAGTGTACGTCCCCATTCCAATAGAGTCCCATAGAGCTCCATGGCAATGGGCACAGGGAGGCACCATGAAAACTCTGCAGGCGGGTGCCATTATACCAGCCAGGTCAGATCTGTCGGTTGCAACAGCCTCCACCCACAGAGTCGTAGTGTGGTGGTCCGGAAAGGTTGCCGGTACAATGCGGCAAGCACCTTTATTTCTGGACCGCCACACTTGTAATGAGGCCCACTGTGTCTGCAGCAATCCACGATTAATTGCAGAAGACAAATGTCAGTGCAGAGAACGGGCTTTGTGACTGCTTGATAATTAGCGTTTTGTCCCAGCCAGTCTACTCAAAGGGACAACAGCAACCCAGCACCTGCAAGATAGCTCAGCATGGTATGCCACTGGAGTGTTAGCGCAGGACTAAATAAAGTAAGGGAACGTTCACTGATTTCCCCAAAAAGTAAGGGAATGTCGTACCCTTTAGTTCCCGCCCACTTTGACCTCTGATCTTCACAAGCTGCGTGAGTAACTAGTAAAGCCCTGTGAAATAAACTCTGCCAAGGGCAATATGGACCACAACGCAGTCTGCGCCTCGTGCTGCATATTCTCGCCGTCTAGTGCGAAATGTGTCAAAATATAGATGGCGGCCTGTAAACAGGGGAAGGGGGGCTCGCCACAGCATGGAGCCATGAATCTGCCAGCACCGAGTCCAACATTGATTTACATTTTATCTTTAAGTGGTTTGGATACATAAGGAGCACGCTCATGTAAAACTCCTGCGGCGTGCGCCGCCGGAAGTGGTTCAGAGGGAAGCGTGAGCATTATGGCTCTGCGTGGCTTGCACGTGCTGCGGAAGTGACGGCTCTCGGCGGACTCTTCACTTCCTTGCCTTATTTGCAGGGGAACAAGGTACTTCTGTGCAAATCAGTTCACAATTAGGTCTCGCGAAAGCTGCACGGGTCCCCCTGATTTATCTCAAATGTGATTAGGGCTTTAGTCCCCGTAGAAGAATACTGACACTATTTTCACTGCCAAAAATCAACACTTCTGCGGTTGAATAAAAAACAAAGTGATGCAGACATTACAATCACTGCAATACACTCCGTCCTCCACCGCACAAAACGAAGACCCCTGCAGCAGCCGATCCACCTCTTTGCCGGGAAAAGTGCAGTCCGCTAGGAAATCAGTCACCCTGAAATCAAGAGATCTGGCCACCCCTTCAAGAAGCTGACCCAGAGGACAACCCAGTAAACAGCGTATCCGCTCTCAGAAATACTCATCACTGACGTTCTCCTGTCTAGGGACTCAGGCAAGGGCACCAGTGACCCCTGCCCAGCAGTTATTTTGTTAGCCACCTTAACATCCTGTGCAAACCCATTCATCAACAGCTCACTACGGACAGGGCAAGTACCCAGAGCCCTCAATGCATGGTCACGCCCCTCCTATGAAAGGAATCCTTGAATCCGGAAGACCCCAACAATTACTGTCCATCAGCAGGAGGGGCAAGACTGGACATGCCCCAGTCACGATTCTGCCCCCACCTCAGTACTGAAACCTGCTGGTCTCAGTAGGGGGGTCACCTACGAGACCTAGGGGGTCATAATGAGTGTGTTGGTCTGGGAAAAATGCCGGTATGCTGCCGGTAATACCGGATCCGACATTTTCCCCGGACCAGCTTACTCCGGGTTTGCCGGTATGGGCACTGAACTCCCGGCCGGCCTGACCGGCTGGTAGTTCAGGCCCCTACCGGCAAAGAATTGACCCTGTCGCCGGCACCATTACTACCGGTGCCAGTGATATGGGCATGGCATGCTGAGATTCAGCCCTTTGAGGTTGCACACAGGTTTCTGAAGCATGTACACTAACACACTGAACTATATTACAGGTGGCTTAAAGGGGCTGATGTTTTTTATTTGTACGCGTACTTCATTATTTTCGGCCCAGCCGAAATAAAACACGGTAAGTGCAAGGCACATGTTCCAAATTCCCATAGTGACATAGGAGAAGGAGTGATTATGAGTCTTTTGTTTTGGGGTCAGGATTAGGTTTTGAGAAGACATGTGGGTTGTTCAGGTGCCAAGAATGCCAGAAAATCACATCCAGTTATGGAGGCATTAGCAGTCTTCAGAACAATGGCGGTCCCAAGAAGAGAAGGACAAAAGTATGAGAATAGGATGTGCGGGCTACGACTAAATAATGGTAACCACTGATTTCAGGCCGGACACTCTACAACGGGCCAGACACGGGGAGGGAGGCTGGGCCTCTTCGGGAGGAGTCTTCGGGTCTTCAGTCGGCTGTTCTTCTACAAAGGATTCTTGGCTCCAACGCTGATAGCCCAAAATGACTGCAGGAGTCCTCTTCTTATCCAAAATACAGCCTGGAAGCAAGTCCAAGCCCACCAATGGCAAGGGTATGCACCAATCAAACAGCCAGTAGTTGGTTGTAATATTGTCAACAATCTCAAGTGAGTGAGGGTGAGTGGGCCCTTATACAGGGTTGGGGCAGTGTTCAATGGTGGAGAATAATTAAATAGGGTGGTTGGGTATTGTTTTGATTATTGTTATAATAAGCTTATGACTCTAGGATCACATCCATTTGAATTTTCTATTCGGGCTTAAGGAATTGCAGTAATTAATGTGTTTGATTAGGCATACTAATGTTTGAGTAGCCAGTCACATGTGTAAACTCACAAGCCACAATTTTAGACAAGTGCTGTTTTTAAAGTAAGATACACAACACCACAGAATGTGCATTTGTGCCAAAATAACAAGCAGATTTAAGGCTGCTGCCACATCTCTTTATGTAGTAATAGATCTGTCAGTGGGGTACATTTGCAGTTTTCGTAGGCATGAACAAGCTTACCCAATGGCGTGATAATCAGAGTTCAATCCTGCCAATTCTGACACTATGGGCCTCATTATAAGTTTGCCAGTCTGGTAACTACGAGCTGTGCTCGCGGGTCCCTTCCCACCCGCCAGGTCTGAACTGGTGGGCATACCGGCACCCGCGAGCAGAGCATGTCGGATGCACCGGCACCATTCTGAATGGTGCCGGTGGATCCGACCTCCCCATTCCCATTGAGCTCTATGAGGCTCAAATGGGAATGGGGAGCATTTCATTCCGGCGCCCGCGAATGGCCAATTAGCGGGTCTGGCAGGGCCGTACTGAACCGGTAATTGCCCATTCGCGGGCGCCGGAATATTTCGCAAAGTTTGGCGGCAGCCTGTCGGTTTTACCGGTAAGGCTACTGCCAAACTTATAATGAGGCCCTATGTCCTGTTGTAGGCCATCTGGGGGAGTCCACAAGTAAGTCCCTAATCGCTATATATACAACCAGTGTAATTCCTAATTTTTTATGTGTTTGGAAATTAAATACAGTACCAACCTGCTTCCTATTAAATTTAGAAGATAGGCTCTTTGATTGTGTGTGACTAATCATGAGAAACAGAGGTCGGCTGTTCCGAGCAGGCCTCAGTGGTTATCATTGCTAGTAATAAAGAACATGACATCAGCTGAGTTGTCTCCTGATTTTTAAATGGAAGAGTTATTGTTACCTACTGCAACAACACTCACTTTATTGTTCCCCAAAATATGAAATAGCTCAGAAAGCTAGAGGCAGGTCACCCAGATTAACACTAAAGGTATCAGATGAACGATGATCCGGTGACCTGCTCCCTTACATCCAGATCTCGGCCGCAGGTACTCATGATACACAAGTCATCAAGCCAAGTGAATCCAAAGTCAACACACCTGTCAGTTAAAGAAAAGAATAAAAATAAACAGATACATATTCAATAACCTCTGCATATGAAGCAGAAAACAGGAAGCCATTTATAGGGCTTCTCTAGCAATAAACATGTGTTCAACAGTGCAGAGAAGTCTACTCTTGAGGATCAATACTGTGAGGAATTAGACGATCCGCACAGTGGGTGTGCACTTGCTTGTGCTTTTTTGAAATGTTTAATAAATGGAATGGTTGTAAACTTAACACCAGGAAAATACGGGGGGCTAATCCACACAATTGTTCCTATGCTCACACCACAACAAACGCATAGACCTGTGTACTCTGGCTAGACACAGGCAGAGTCCAACCTATCATATTTAGTTGTAATGTGACAGCCAGGATTACACAATGCCATCTCCAGGAAGTGGGGTGGGGGAAACCTTTCCCATGCCATGGCCAGCCTGATTAACTAACAAAGGCTCCATGGATCTGCCCTGCTCTTTTGTTAGGCCCTACAACTGGTGGCAGCGATTAAAATACCTATTGAGGGTACTTTAGACAGGCCCACATGGAGCCTGGCTGCAGAGGCTAACAAAGGAGACAGGAAACCCAAAACCTTTCATCTGTCAACCGGAAGCGCGTTGCTGCCCTCGGTTTTAATGACAGTGAGCTGTCATGTTTGGGACGGCTGTGTTACAGTAGGCCACCCCACTAGGGGGACCCCATTCATAAGGTACGTGGTTTTCAGGACAGAGAGAGTTTTTGTCTCACCACAGCTTTAGGGGAGACCTGCTGCTTTAACAGAGACCACATAGATAGGACCATTAAACAGAGAGACTCTTTGATCAACAACAGACAGGAAGATGGGTGAGACTTAGTATCACTAGGGAGTGTGGCCAGAGATCCTTCTGCTTAGAGAGAAGGCTTCTGCCATTTTAGTTCTGGGACACACCTTGTTCCTGTTTTCATTACCTTACCTTTCCTGTTGCAAAGCACTCGGGCCATGACCTCACGCATACAGGAGATTGTTGGTAGGGACCCCAGGAGTGGTTCATTAAGATAGGCTTAGCCTGCACCAATCCCTGTGGCCCACTTGGATTTAAAAGAGGGCTGGAGCCCCTCTTTAAGCAGATCATACGAATGCTTCAAAAGAAGTAAGAAAAAAAACTCATCCTTGGAGCCTGGCTGAAGCTACAGTCTGCCTTACAGCTTCTGCCAGTGAAGAAAGGCCAGGACATCCAAGAGGGAAGCAAGATCCCTTCCCTAAACATCTCCCAGGGAACGGAGGGAGATACAGAACTCAGAGGACCCTCTAGCCGCTCCAGAACTGGTACCAAGCTAGCACACAGCATGCCCTGCTAGGCTCTGCAGCACCTTTCCCCACTAGGAAGTGCCAGAAGGTCTCTGACCCTACAACCAAGGACAAAGCAGCCACCTGCAACACACTCCACAGCTATGGACTGTCCGCCTTAAAGGATGACACAAACCCATTGAAGAAGCTGGGAGAAATGCCTTAAAGGACATTTTCGAGCATATCAAGTTTCCTCCATCTACAACTGATGGCAATGTTGTCAAGCTGCTACCACTTAAAGACATCCAAGACTTCTCGATCAGTGCTTCAGAACCGCCGATTAGCATAGAGACGATTCCTGACCCCGAGCTGCTGTGTAGGCCAACCGGCAGCCATTCATCCAGCTGAACTCGCCAAACCGTCTTTCCGCCTGATACCCGCAGCTGAATCCCATCTCGAAAAGAACCCTGAAGCTGACTCAGCCCTGTCGAGCACCAAGAACACCTACAGCCCAAGGTACATTGTGGTTCTGTCCACCTGGTCCTTCCCAGAAGGACTCTGGAGACCTTTTAAAACCCATTGCTCCCTTTGTGCTGAAGCCAAGAAAACTAACTCTTGTGGTTATTAATCATACCGACTACCCTTCTGTCAGTTTCCATAGTGCATCCCTTTTACTTCTTTGAAACTATCCTCTGTATTCCTTTACTGGGTGGGTTGTATTTCGTAGTGTGGCTAGAACTGTCAGTTGTGATATAAATAAAGTCGATATTTTTGATACAAGTGTTGTTCCTAACCAACGATGCACAACCTTTCGGAGATAAGCCTGCAGTTCAGTCGACATTAGCAAAATTGGACAAGGAGGTTCATTGTTATTCCAACCTGGTGTATTAGAGGTGTGGATTGATGGTTTAGAAATCGATGTTCACTGGTAGCCTGGAAGTTGATTTGTCACAAGTACACTTAATCGAAATGCCAGGGTATGAATATATAGGGTCCAACTCACGGGTATTATTTGCATGGATGTGCACTGTTAAATGTCCCTTCTGCCTTGTGAACAATCTGATTAATCAGGGCAAGCGTCTTAACATTTTTTGTGCCAATTCCATATTGACAAACAGAAATCCATTCACACCATCATCTTTCCAACTTCAACGTTTTTTTAAGACTCTTTTTTTATTGGGTTTTGAATAATCAAACAAGCAACGTACATTAAACAATATAAGAGAAAGGTAAACTATGTGGGACACATCATTTAAGAACAAATGCGAGGTCAGATCATGATATTTCATAGCATAAGTCGTAGATAGTCCTAGGCAAAGTTGCAACAAGCTCCACCTTCCCATTTCTGCCAAATCTTAACATATTTCTGGGGACACCTGTGGCATCTATATAGTGGTTCCTCCAAAGACAAACAGTTATCAAGATCTCTTTCCCATTGAGCAAGTGTTGGGGCATTGACTGCACCCCATTTCATTGCTGTGTTTTGTTTAGCTACGATAAGTGTATAAGTACATTTGAAATAATATGTTTTTCATAGCGAGAGTAAGCCCCCGCACCCCCCAACACCCCAAACAAGGAAAAACCTGGATTGTCAGGGGATCGTCTGGTCGAATGTTGCGGCTATCCATCTAAAGATATTTCCAATCAGCAAAGCTAGTGTATCTGCAACAATGTTAATGCTCTTTTTCCGGTATCAAGCCAGGTAGTACTACCTAGTCATCTCCAGAAACATCCATCACCTCTAGCAAAAGGGCTCCCTGCTGTGGCTGTGGCAAGCCCACCATTATCAGCCTTGCCTCCACTTCTCTTCCTGAGCCACTCTCCAATGATTCTTCCATCGGAGGCAAAACGTGTTGTGGCTGTGGGTGATTAGCACCTACCACTTAGGCACAACAGGCATACAATTTGTATGGACCCTCCAGCTGGTAGAGCAAGGGTCTCTCTCTCAACGCGGCGCATCAGCTGGCTCTGACAGGGCCATGGACTACGCAGACACAGAGGTATGGGTACACGTCTTTATTTCTCTAGAACATACCGACTAACTGCTGAAACCCTGACCCCACGTGACCCGCTGTACCCGCCCCCTTCCCTAGCCCGCAGTTCCTTTTACAGCTCCAAGGCCTGAGCTGAGAGCCACCCACATAACAATGTGGCATGGCTGCAAGAGTCACAGTGCACCGTGACATCTCCTCCCCTTTTAGAGTACAACTTGACCCACGCATTTTATCCCATTCGTACAATCAGTCTGATGGGGTTCACGCGGCTGCACTGAGGTCTTCCATGAAGCAGAGGTTCTTGGGCAAGTGAACAATTTCCTTCAAGCTGGTCTTCGTCATCAGAGGATTCACTGTCTCCTTGGTACGACTCATCTGAAAATGAACTGTCAACATTGCCGCTTGACCACTCCCATCTCTCAGGAATGCGACCTAGAAATCTCTTGAAGCAAGAAGAATTTCTCATGACCTCTTGTTGGAAGTCTCCACTGACAGTCAGCATGTTGCCCTTTTTGGCAGTCACTATCTGCATTTCCAGAGCAAATGTCAGGTCTTGTTTTCGGGCCTTTGGCTGGTACATTACAACTTGATCTCCCAAATCTATCTCACATTCTTGTGCCTTCCTTCGCGTGTCAGCTCTGTCCTTCATCTTTTCCTTTTGTTCTAGATCACGATTCTTAATTTGTTGTTCAAGGGGTGTGACAGGTTGCCGATGCCATCTTGGATTCTCAGGTAGCCGTGTTCTTATGACTTGTAAAAAGATGAGGTCAGACGGGCTCACACCAGTGGTGCTATGAGGAGTGTGACGATAGTCCCGTAGAAACTGATATAGTCAATACACTTGAAGTAGAAAAAATCATCCTGTCCTTGAAACCATCCAATTGCCAGGGAGATCTGTGCCCAGTACAGCTCATCAAAGACGCTGACCGCGACCTCTCCCCTTTCATCACAGAATTGATTAATGCATCCTTCGCCACTGGCTCCATCCCCACCAATTTAAAACAATCCTGGGTACTTGCATTACTAAAAAAACCTACTCTTGACCCAGCCACACCCAGAAATTACCGACCCATAATGACTGTTCCCTTCCTACTAAAAATCCTGGACAAGGTCGCCTATGTACAAATACAGAAGTACCTGGAAGAACGCCACCTCTCCAGACAATCAGGGTTCTGCCCTCAACACGGGACTGAAACCGCACTCATTGAACTGAAAGCTCAGATCGACACGCTCAGAGACAATGGGCAAGTTGCCTTACTCCTCCTCCTCGACCTATCTGCAGCTTTCAATTTGGTCGATCATTCTGCCCTATGTTCACACCTCCACACATCAGCGCACTTCTCTACCGAGGCCATCACCTGGATCACATTATTCCTTAACGGTAGAATCATGAGGGTCTTTTCTCCTACTGCTGCAGCAGACCCTGTACCCATCACTTGTGGTGTATCACAGGGCTCCTGCGTCTCCCCCACACTGTACAACATATTTACCAAGCCCCTTTTCGATGATTTGGATCATCTCGGCATCACCTACACCAATTACCCAGATGATACCCAGATCCTCCTTCCGCTTTCTGGAGATTATGGAAAGGATTTGGCCTTGCTAAATAGGGTGTACATCATCATCCAGGCATGGATGGCCACTCATGGACTATGCCTGAATGATGATAAAACAGAACTTATCATCCTAGGTACCACGTCCAGTTTAAAGAAACTTGGCCCGGCCTACAATTCCTTCATGATCGACGGGAACAACATCAAAGTCGGACAGGAGGTCAAAACACTAGGATTTTACCTGGATTCTAATTTCTCCTTCAAAAGACAAGTGAGCTCCCTGGCATCTTCCACGGCATATACGTGTAAATTAATCCACGCAGCCAAACCATTTCTGTCGGACACTAGCTGCCTTACACTCACCAGAGCCCTTATATTGTCCCGCCTCGACTATTGCAACGCCCTTTACCTGGGATCCTCCAAGGCCACCAGCAGCAAACTACAAACTCTCCAGAACAACGCTCTGAGAGCAGCTCTGGGCATCTCCAGAAGAGAGCACATTACAGGATTTAGCCAACAGAACAACTGGCTCTCCACCAGAGACAAAATTCTCTTAAAAACGGCATCACTCACTTACAAATCTCTCAATAATGCTGCCCGACCTATCTGATTAATAGATTCCATAGACAGTCCTCCTTGAGACCCGTCAGAACTGTATATAAAGACTGCCTCTCCATCCCCAACTTCAAACATGCCACCATAGGGGGCAACAGCTTCCCGATGAAAGCAGCCAAACTGTGGAACTCCTTGCCTCCAAATCTCAGAGTAGACATGCCTTATCAGAACTTCCGATCCAAGGTAGTTTCATGGCTGCAGACGAAGGCCCACTAAAACAACTAAGTGTCAAGTCTTTCCCCCTTCACGCTACCTGCATACACTGCAACCACGTGTGCCTACGTGTTTACATGTATATAATGCCTGTTTGCCTCATTGCTGCTATGTATATAACACTTGTTTACCCCAATGTCAATATGTATATTTTATGATTATTGTACCAAGCTTCGCAAATTCTTGTAAAGGCTGTGCCCTTATACCCCTGGGTACGCTCGCGCATTATAAATAATAAAACAAACAAACAAACAAAGGGTTTGTTGATCAGATGGGCTAGCTGTAAAGATGTCTTGAAATTTGCCATGAAACCTTCCACAATTCCATTAGCTTGAAGCCATCGCTGTGTTATCTTGCGGTGTAGGAAAGCCATGTATTTGGCAAAGTTCTCAAAATCATAACTTGAAAAAGGGGGTCCTTTTACGCAGAAGGAGTTTCGTGGAAGCTAGTCCCCGGTGACCCTCATGTTCTAGCACAATCTCACGTTCTCTTAGCAATGAGGGCACCATTTTTGATCCTTTTATCAGTATGTGGTTCTCAATTACTGTTAACTCATCCTTCACCAGTTCCAGTGCCTTGACGTCATCTTTCACAGTCTCTCTCTCTTGTTTGGCTTGTTGTTTGGCATGTGACATCCTGTCAGTACATGTACACTGAGTTATTATAGCGAGGGCTTTGCAGTTTTCTGATTCTTTACTAAGTGTGGTCCACTCCACTGGTAGTGGTTGAAGGTGATGTATGATGTAGTTGATGTAATTATCTGCGATGGAGGGACTGGCACGGGCTGGACCCGCAGGGTGTCTTGAAACATAGTCCGGCGGGTTATTTTCTTTTCCTGGACGGTGTAAGATGTCACATTTGTTATCTTGCAGGCGTAGTCCCCACCTTGCTATTCTTGGGGGCATTCTTGCCTTTGGAACACTGAAGATTGTAAGGAGTGCTTGGTGATCAGTGATGATGGTAAAAGATTTGCCATATAGAAAAAGATCAACATATTCACAGGCCCACACCACTGCTAAACTCTCTTTTTCTGCCTGTGAATAGGCTTCTTCTGTCGTTGTGAGGCTCCTGCTCGCATAGGCCACTACACATTTTTCACTCAGTTCTGCTGGGTTGCATTGTGTCAATATGGCACCAAGTCCTACTGGGCTGGCATCAACTATTACTTCAGTTTTCATCTGCATCGAAGTATGCCATGTTATCTGCTTTTGTGATATTGTCGCGGATAGTTTCAAAAGCTGTTTGACCTTCTGCAGACCATTCAAATTAGTGTTTTTTTACGTGTGAGGAGGCATAGTGGATACCTTGCTGTAGCATAGTCTTGTAGATATCGAGAGCAGTAACTAACCAATCCAAGAAAAGATTGTAGTTCTGATATGTTTTGTGGGGGTTGGGCTGAGTTGAGGGCCGCCACTTTTTCGGAACACACACTTTGTACCATTGAGTGTAACACCAGCTGTTTCAAGGGCTGTACACATTTTGTGAAGAGCTGCATCATGTTCTTCCTTGGTTTTTCCATAAACCAGTATTTCATTTGACTAGTTCAGACAATTCAGGACCTGACGGATGACCTTATGGACTTCTTCCTGGAAGATCTCTGCTGCTGTTGAAATACCAAAGTTGAGTCTTTTGTATTGAAAAAGTCCTAAGTGAGTCACAAAGGTGGTAATGTATCTGGACTCTGGGGCAATCTCGATTTGATGGTATCCCTTTGTGAGTTCTAGTTTCGAAAAGTATTTGGCTCCATGCAAAAGGTCAATCATATTCATTATTCTCGGGGCTTAGTGTCTTTCTCCTTCAATGGCCTCATTTGCTCTTCACATATCTACATTTAACCTGATTGACCCCTCTGGGGACTTCTTTGGAACAGATACTATTGGAGACACCCATGGAGTGGGCCCTGCCATTGGTTCTAGGACATGCTGTTTTAACATCCTGAACTTGGTGTTGAATATTGATAGGGATACCCCTGTAATGTTGAGCGACAGGTTTTATTTTTGGATTAATATGAAGCTGGATCTTCCAGTTTTTTAGCTTCCCTAGTCCTTTGAATAATTTTGGAAAAGTCGCCTCGATGTCCTCTGGCCGAGAGAAGTACTTGTGAGCCATCAATTGGTACATGATGTGTACTAGTCTCATGTCCACTGCAGTCTTAAAACAGAATATGCATCCACTATTTGCTTCAGTCTTGAGTACATGTACCCGAACTTTTGCTACATGGCATTTGTGGGAGCACATAACTGAAGTTATTCCTTTGCAGGGCTGGGGCGTTGTGGAGCCATACGAGTAAATGTCTACCATCGCTTTCTTGAGTTTTGGGGCATTAGGTTGCGAGTTGTAGGCTTCCTCACTAATTATATTGAGGGTGGTGTCAGTGTCAATGAGGAAATCCATGGGTGTGTTGTTTACTTGCATGCTCAGGGCAGGGCTATGTTGAGTGGCGGTGTTATTTGAAGCCCACACATATCCCTTTTTCTGCTGGTCATCTCCTGATGAAGACGATTCACTGCTGGAAGGTGGCTTAATTTCAATAAAGCGGAAATAGCCCCTTCACCTGCAGCATCATGAGGCGTCAGAAGGTTTAGGTTCATCTCTCAAATATGTTTTCTTGTAATCTCTTTCATCTTGTCTTTGCCCCCTCAGATCTGTAGCTGGACCTCCTTCATGCAGGCTTGTTGGTGTCGACCTTCTTGGCTCCTTAAAACTTCTCCATAAAATAGGTTGAATCGGGGCGTTCTTGCACATGGCTCTGTAATGGTCATATCCACCACAGGTAGCACATTTTTAACCCATGGCAGGGCATTCTCCTGCATGGGGGTACTCATACCCGCATCTATAACAGGTAGCTTCACCACGTTTTGAAACTGAGTTGGCTGTTGACAGTAATTTGTGGACTGTTTCTTGATCAGAAGATTGTGTCTGTATGGTGTCTTTGCTTAGATTGTTTCATTGAGATTCCACTGCCGCTTCCATGCGTGCTAGGCAAGAATTTCATCAAGTAAGCATTGTTTTTGTAGTAATTTCTTGTGAAAACTATGTGAGTCACATCCAGCTATTAATTTGGATCTAAGTGCCTCCTCATTGGGGTAACGATGAAACTCGCAGTCCTTCAATTTGATGCGTAATCACACTACATAGTTGTCTATGGATTCTCCTTTCTCATGACATGTGGTGTGGAAAATATGTCTTTCATAATCCACTTTGGTCAATGGTGTGAAATATTCTGTCAGTTTGGAGTGTACAGCGTGATATGTCTACATTAATTAACTCTCCTACTATATCTCTTACTGCAGACCCCACTGCCATGGGTAGGTTATTGCTGAGTCTGGTGTCATCTTTAAGTCCTATGGCACCTACATAGAAATTGAAATTACATAACCACGTGGCCCATCTTGGTCCTAAGTTACTGATATCTCGTACATCAAAAGCATGTGGTAGTTGTAATACGTGTGACCCTCCACTTGTTGTGGTTTGTGTCTCATTAGATGGGGTGGCCCCTGTAGAGGATGTGAGATCTTCCTGAGGGATTTTGGCTGATAAAATATCCTTTGTAGTTATTGGTACTGTTCCACTTCAAGATAATACTTAGACATGTATATAATTCACACACTGCAGTTGGTGGAGATTTCTCTGTAATAAAGTTTAAGCTTCAAGCCGTTATTTTATTAACTAAGTTGGTATCTTATTGATCCTTTATCAGAGGGTGGGCTTAAATTGCCTTTCACCTTGATTGTGAGTTCACTTTCTTTTTATACAACTATGCGAGGCTTTGTTGCCGTACCGCGTCCATGTTGGGCTCTTTGATGGAACCCCTCAGATATTTTCTTTTCTTTATATGTTGTCTGTAGCTTTTTTTTGTAATAACAGTGCCAGGCTTCCAACCTGCTCTGCTTTCTCCCCCTTTTTTTTTTCCTTTTTCTGGGCAGATATGGGTTTATGTGCGCGTCGCGAGCGCAACACGCAAAATGTTTTTTATTATTTTTCTTTACTGATGGTGCTGGGCTTCCGGAAGCATGCAATTAGTAAATACCTGTGATCCCGTCTCTTCTCAGTGGCACATGGAGGCGCACCGACATGCGTATGCAGTGCCCGGCGGGACACTCCTCATCAGTTTCCTTATTCCGTGACAGAATCAGTTTCTGTCACGGCGCAGATTTCAGATGCAGGGCTCCCTCGTTGCCAGTTGTACGGACCCTCCAGCCGGTAGAGCAAGGGTCTCTCTCTCAACGCGGCACGTCAGCTGGCCCTGACAGGGCAGTGGACAACACAGACACGGAGGTATGGGTACACTTGTTTATTTCTCTACAACATACTGGCCAACTGCCGAAACCCTGACCCCACGTGACCCGCTGTACACACCACCTTCCCTAGCCCACAGTTCCTTTTACAGCTCTAAGGCCTGAGTTGAGAGCCACCCACATAACGATGTGGGGTGGCTGCAAGAGTCACAGTGCACTGTGACACAAACATCCTCATCCCCAAAGAAGTGAGCTTTTTCTTTCACTCTACACCTCAATTTCCGAGTAAAAAACCTGACCACCTTATCACTTCAATGTCTTTCTAAGACAAGAAAGACACAACAAACGCAAGTGACGGACTAATAAAAACCCATGGATGGACACAGTGTACTTGGGTACCTAAAGGAAGGTAACTAAAACACAGGTTGCCTTCTCCGGTTCATACACAAATGAGAAGTGTTTTACGTTTCACTAACAAGCGAGTATAGAAAAGGCAACATATTAGAAAATGTATTTTAACTTTTGCGGGATGAAAAGTAAAATAGGGAAACAAATGAAAGCGGTCACACAAGGGCGTTTTGGACAAACACACATCCCAAATGGATTAAGAATACAAAGATAAACCGTTTTTTTAACTATCTGTGATGATTCAAAGGGGAAGAGCAAAAAAGGGAAAGGATAGGGAAAAGTTTTATGAGAAAGAAAGAGTGAAAAAAAAGAGAAAAGGTTTGTCATGAAAACACAAGCGGACAAACGGGGATACAAAAAAATCCCTGAAGTCTCATGCATGTGCAAACTACTCCAAAAGAATCACAAATCATCTACACACACGCTGTGGGGTTGCCTTTTATATTCCTGACCTTACAATCTGCAACCTGCAGCCCTCCAGATATTATGGACTACAGCTCCCATGAATCCTCATCTTTGACTATGCTGCCCATGGCTGTTGGGGTTATAGTCTCACACATCTGGAGAGCTAAAGGTTGCAGACCCCTGAACCCACCAAGAGAAAGTGAAAGTGACCTAGTTTCCTAAACCTCCCAGAGCACACTTTACCTTGCCAGGAGATTCTGTGACTCTGATTGGCCTGCCGAAAATAACAATGCATGTGTGGGCAGGTTCATGCCCAGTTATTTGCTATCTGGTAGTCCCAGGGGATCTTGCGGGTACAATAAAAACAGGTATATTGAGTTCGAGCAAGGCTGAGTGATGTTTGCATTGCCTTACTTGTTGCTCTTCACTGGTGAGGTGCAGTCCCTAGACCTTGTGAGGTTGGGACCCAAATCAATGGTGGGGCACAATGAACTCAAGGTTGGTGTTTGGGGCCTGAAATGTGTATGGTTTGTTTGTGATTGGACACCAAGGTATCTGGACTAATGTTTGGGTTGGAAGGCTCCCTTAGGGTGTGGTGTGTGGTCAAGACGGATTTCCATATTTTTTGCTTAAACTGAAATCCTGAGCGGATTTATTGCTTCAGTCGATGAGAACAGACCTATTGACTTTATAATTAAAGGTGTGGGATAGATGTTTTTGCATAATGCTTTGAGTGCAGTTCCTTTTTTCTTTCCAGAGCAAAGGAGCTCAATTTATATTGGAAAAGGGGACACGTTTTGATTTGCTTAGCAGATCGGTAAATTTGCTAGTTAGGGGCACATTTCATGAAGTTGTTATTACATCTCTGAAGTGCATTTTGGAAATTATTAATAGCTCCCACTACATGAAACAGGCACCAGTCTGCTCTAATACCTGCTGGAGCACTTTGGTTTACTCAAGGGGTAATCATTTTAAAAAGTGTTGGAAAAATTTGGTGCCGTCGAGTTCCAACTTGGGCATGGTACAGAGATGGAACTTATGTCAGCTCAGGGCAACATCCGGCTGGCTCTATGTCATGGTCAATACAACATGCTAGTGCATTGGCTACAAATTAAAAACCTTTGAAGGATGAAGAGCTGGCAACAGCTCAACACTGCTTACACTGAGGCAATTCAGTTCGGCACCAGGGCCGCACGTATACAGCCCCTGCTTTCTGAGCACCACCCCTTGCTGGTGGCCAATCAAATTCCATGGAAAGCCGCATTAAGATACTCCTGGTTTGGGCAGAAAGTGATTTGTCAATACATTCCCATCGGTGTTACTGGACTAAAGGGTGCATCTGCAGAGAGGAGCATTATCTGGTAGATGGTTGCAATGCCCTTGGAAGATAGGAGTACAATAGTGGCCAAGGCTTAACTCACTTCTGCAGATGTTACACTACCCAGCGATTCGCAAGTGAAGCAGACGAAATGTCTCCTTGAAGAACTCTTGGTGTGCGTTTGCAGAGTGCCTGCCAAAGTCAAGACCTAATTTCACCGGATTTGCTGGGGATTCAGAAACCAAACAATCACGATCCAAAACAGATAAGAGACAGAGAAGCTTAACAACAAATACAAATGCATCAAAAATAGCAAACTGTTAGACATCATGTGATTATTTTACTCAAAACAGTCAAAAAGCTAAAGGACAAAGTTCATCATAAAGAGTCTGTAATAACTGTAAATGTCCCCAAGCAGGCCTCAGTGAGAAATTGTGAATGCATAGCTTGCACCTTGACTGACGTCTTTCAGCTGCTTAATCTTAATGGGGGGCTCTTAAGACTTGTTGGTAGACATTTCCAATTCTTAGGGTACCATGGCCACCACTCTCAATTAAGAAGAGTTGCTCTAGTCTCCCCGAGATACCTCTTGATTTGTTCCTGGCAAAACCCTTGGTCTCCTCTCACCGAGAGCGACTGGACAACAAAACTTTCCAGGCTCTATCCACAGTGTCTGCAGGTGCTTGATCACACCACAGTCAATGCACATCTTCCAGCATCAAAGCAGAAGCTTCTCACTTGCAGTCTGGATGGTTAAGAGCTAGCTTTAGCAAGACCTGGAAATATAAACTCAGTCCAGCAAGGTTACAGTAAGCAAGACAGCACTTGGAAAATAAATTGGAATTTAGTCTGATCAGAGGTACTGTGTCAAGCCTTGCTTACTAACAAAATGTAAATGCCCTTTCCTACCGTTGAACCATATTCCAGTACAGAGTAGGCACCAACATGAAGAGAAGTACTTGGTGGCCACTGTTACCCATGCATAATTTACTGTCTAACAAAAAATGGTGATGGGACAGCTTCCTGAGTTAAAACATTTTGTGGTGTTTAAAGGCAGCCCCATGATCAAATGAACTGCATCTAGATATGTTGGCCTAAGAGTGCAGAAATCCTTTTTGTAGTTGGAAAACACATTGTAGATGGGCAGAGAACAGTCCAATAGTTCATTTTCAAACAGCAAGAACATGAAAATACTGTTTCCTTGGATAAAACAGAGGCCATGGAAATGTGGTCCTTCTGCAGACTGGAAACCATTAACATGGAATATGAGTCTACACTGCAGAAGAGAATTCAAAGGCACACTGTTGGCTGACAGACAAAACAGCAGTATTTCACTTGCAACTGGCAAAAATACGAATGCTGTTTTCAAAGCAAGAGAAAAACAAACACTAAATTGGCTTGGCATTTGAGTGACTAGGCCAAAGGCCTGAAACTACTTTCCATTACAGGTGACTGATGTCTAATATGCAGACTTTCCGACACAGAGAGCAAAGAATAATGGGTAACTTTGCAAAAACAGAAACAGTTACCATGGAAAGGTGTGCATTTTCAGCTTAGAAAAATAAACACATGGGAAAATGAATCTCCATTGCCAGAGTCATGTGAATATATATTAGGGTGTAATGATGAGCATTGAAGGCATGATGCAAGATATAAAAATGCCTCATGTGTGAAGAAATTGTAACCTTTAAAAACATCAGTTTTCTGTACATAATGAAAAGGCTGTGTTCAGCTCAAAAGACATTTTCTAAGGAGATTCACAGTCTCAGGTCTGCACACCTCTCCCCTATCTTCTATCAATCTAACGCATATTTTTGAAGCCACAGCAGTGACCAGGAAGGAAATGGTGGTGGGTTTGGGGGCAGCAACTGGGTAAATAAAGGCAGCCCTTAATCGGGTAAACTCTTAAGAAAACATAGATTTAAATTCTATTTGTGGTGTGGGCCAAGATGTAACTGACAAGTGATGGTTGCAGAAAATTACCCATGAGCATGGAGGTGGAGTTTGCCACTCTGCTCTCAAAGATAAGCAACAGATAATCCATTAGCCCTGGTAGAAGGAATGTTACTGGATTAATTGCAGGCAGAATCAACAAAGAAGCAGTTGGCCCGATCTCATTTTAAGTGGGGAAACAAAATGTAATGTACACTTGAAGTCAAAATATGCATATATGTCTAGAGATTGCCATAGGTTTAGGTGGACAATCACATGTTGTTCATTTACTCAGGAACCATAAGGTACACCAAAGTCATTTAAATATCACTGTAACACTTATAAAGAGGTATATCTGTTGATTCAACTCTCATTCGACCTTGAGAGCTAAAGTTATATGCTGAAATGTGACAGTAGCTTCCCAGGAAATGTCACAAAGTAGAGATTTGGTATAGATGATAATATCTGTATAGCAAATTTTGGGATGATAACTGTTATAATTCTTGAGTAATTCGCAAATAATTGGCGTTCAAACCTGCAACCTTGTGTAGTCATGGGACTCATTTCATTAAGTCTGGCATGATGAGAAGAAGTCAAATATATATAGTTAGGTCTATTTAGAAATTAGAGAAAGTTGTCACATTGTAGTTTTTAAGTGCAAAACTGAAATGTGTGGAAATGGAAATTCAAGGGGTTGGACTGATCCCTCCCGGAATTTTGACTTGGTAACTGAAGTGACCAGTCAAAGAAAAGGTGCTAGGCCTGGGTTTGGGGGATGGAGCATAGTGGTTCAAACCCAATTAAGAGCCAATAACCTGGCATATCCTAATTTTATTAATTGGGGGTGTGATCATGTGTTTACAACCCGTTGCACAATGAAAATCAGGAAACACTGCCTGACATCATCTGAGTGGGACTACTGCAAAATTGCTGGAAAAAAAACATTGCCTAGGAGACAGGAGTTAACCAGGAACAGAGACAGAATCTGGGATTCAGACCGGGGGAAGCAGATAACGGGATTAATGTTGGAGGCCATTCTTGGTTGAACCTGGAGAGTCCTCCAACCAAGACCTGGTGTTCCTCTTGTCACGGCTCGCTCCCTTCACTCCCGTTCCTGCCACTTGGGGGCATGTTTTGGGGTTTATTCCCTACTGGACACTTCCTCCGAACCTTATGCTACAGTGTTGTGATGAATTGGGAGCGCTAAAACCTTATTTTCCAAGTTACTTCCCTTCCGGATCCATTCCAGGTTTTTGGCAGCCAGCATGCTACTTTAATCAAATGACTATACTTCCCAGAATGCCTGGCTTACTGCCTCACCTCCTCCCTTGCAGGACAAGGTTGGGTGGAGGATAGGAAACACCTGTGGCTGCAGGTGCAGCAGGCGGCACACCTGAGGGGTGTGCTCGTTAAGGAGCTTTAAAAGCCTCAGTTTACTTCAGTCCAGCGCTGGTCATTGTTGCAGTGTTCCTGTTGTGACTGGTCCCTTGTTCCTTGTTCCTAGCTTTTGTGCCTAGTTCCTAGTTCCTGTTTCTTGTTCCTCTGCCCTGGATTTCGGATTTATGTGCTTAATTGATTTCTGCTTTCTGGATTTCCCTTTCTGTCTTCCTCTGTCTGCAGGCAGCCTTTCTCTGTGCTTTACCCTTTGATGCAGCCCAATTTGCCTGTGTTCTCTGTTTCTTTGATGCTTTCCTTTGCTACTGAAACACTTGATGCATTAGTCTTTCCCTTTTTAGATTTAGCTTCCTGCCTTTTCTCCTTGGATGGGTAGGAAAGGTTTCCTTTTGTGATATCATTTTCCCTGCTCCTGATCCTTACCTTCTATTGGGATCCATTCCATGTTTTCCATTGCACTTCTGCATTTATTTCCCATTGATTATTAGGTGTGGGGTGCTGTTGTAACTAGTCCCTTTGTGAATGCCTTTTGTTTTCCTCACTATTCTACAATCACAATTCCTACTTGCCCCTTGACTTGGGTCTTATGAATTTAGTTATCCTCCACCCATTGCTGTTATAGCCTTCTGGGTCCCTGTTTGATCTACTGGGTTCGTGAATTTACTGACATTCAAGTGGTCTTTCCGGTCCTCGTGAGTACTGTTTCTAAGTTCCTTATTCAGTATCATCCAGAGTGTCAGCTCACAGATCCTGTCCTTGCTTGCCCTCTACGTGGGCTTAGCGCTGTCAGTATCTGTAATAGCATAGTGGGTAAGGAGTTTGCCGACTTTCCTTTCAGTCATATGGAGGTTCTAAGTGCTTACCCCACATCCCTTTTCATGTATTGGTATTATTGTTTCACTCTATTTGCACTCCTGGGTTTTAGTATACACGAGTCTTGGGTATTGTATGCACGTTGTTAGATTCAAAGTTGTTCACTGTGCGATTCCATGCACATTTCCCCTGCCATATTCATTGCCTTCTTCCTTTCTTAACAGAATGACCAGCCGTTATTCCCGTTTGAATATGGCCAGTTTAAGAAAGAAAGGCAGCAAGGCCACTAAAAAGTTTGTACAGAAAGCTTCCCTTATGTTTACCTGTGACAATCAAATCACTGATCCTGACTTAAATTAACTCCTTGTCACGAATGGGTATTTACGTGCAAAGTATTTTTCCCACAGCATGGCCCATCGTACATTGCCTGATCCTAGTTCTGTCTTTAATTTTGATCCAGATTCTATGTCCACACAAGCCTTAGCAGCGGAAAACAACACACTGCTAGATTTATTACACACGAGTACCTCTGTTGTTGAACCCCATGATTCCGGTTGTGCTTCATCTCAGATTGAACAGTTTCATGATTCAAACATAAAGAATGGAGGGGTTCCTTGCATATCTTCTGTTTTCAGCCCTCAGTCTACAGCTTACTCCTCTGCACAATTACTTACTGTAGTCCCTAATGCCAAGAGGTCTGATGTCAATAGTCTGATTAAGGGAAACACAGACCAAGTCGGTAAGAGAGAGTATAGATCACAAAGCCTGCAAGCAGTACATCACAATGTACAATCAGTGCACATCCGGATGGCTAGGGCAGGATCCAGCCCTGATGCCACCATGCCTTCCCCTGTGCCTACTGATAGGGATGTACAGTTAAGGCGGGGCATGCTAAAAGCAGAATTTGAGGAGTTAAAACAAGAATACATTACTTTACTAGAGGAGAATAAAACCTTACAGTCTTTTCTGAATACACCTCAAACTTTATCCGTTGATGAAGTGAATACTGTTCAGTCCCTGAGTGCGGAGGTTTTTGTAGGTCATGATACTTGTCAATATGTAAAATCTATTGGGAGTGAAAGTCTTTTTTCTAGCACAGCACTTATTCAGGGCACATGTTCTGACAATTGTTCTACCGTTTGTCAGGAATTGCTGTTAGCTGAAGATTTACAAGCCACTCCTTTACCTAAGATTTCCTGTGTAGCAGTTTGTCATAATTCTGAGCTTGAACACATTCATGCTTCTGATTTCCAAACAGAATCCACAATGGTTGCATACACAGAATCAGTCACTACTGTAGGCTTAGCTTCTGCCCTTGATCTAGCTGCTGAGACTGAAGTAGACATTCAAGCTGATGTGGAAAACGATGCTACCTCTGTGTTCGCTCCTGCTTCTGCCAATTTTTGTCACAACGAACAGTCAAAGACAATACAGAATTCTTGTTTTGATGGACTCATTCCACAGTATACTGAACCAAAGACCCGGCAGGCGATTCCTGAACTGTTGATTGTTAATATGCCACTTTCAGAAGCTAAGACAGAGGAATGGACACTTGACGAAATCCTGATTAACAGAGACTTTACTATGGTGATTCCTCTGGTTGATTCTGACTTCTACAAAGGAAGAGACTCTGTGTCATCCACTAAGGAGAGGGACGGCATGGGTACAGCTCAGTCTTTGGTTACTGGTGCCAAGGAGTCAACCGCCCTAAAGGTGCTTTCCATTCCTGAGCCACAAATGTGTCTGTCGACTTCTGGGACTTCAGTCTGTCCTCCTACAACCATTGACTGTTCGATTATCCAGTCCACGGCTCTACAGTCATCGTTGACACACGTGTCTTAAATCAATGAACAATTGCTATGTCTGCCAGTCACTCAAGAGCCTTCACCATGTACGTGGTCAGAGCCAAAGACCTTGACAAGTTTGTCTTCAGCTAACGAGACGGCTCCAGCTTGCATGCCCTCAGCCTCAGAATTTCCTCTGGCATGCCTGTTTTCGGCTACAGTGACTCATCCAGCGGGTTATCCTTCAGCCATGGAGCCTCCGGTAGCACATCCTGAGTGCATGTCTTCAGTCCCAGAGCCTACTGCTAGTTTGGCTTCAGTTCATGAGAGACCTGTATCCGGCTCAGCCTCGCTGCCAATATCGGAGGTGCACCTGTCTACTCTGTCTGATCATGTTGCATATTCTTCTACTTCAGAGTTACCTCCTGAATCCCAAACATTTCTTACGGATGAACGTCCAGCCTGCCCTTCTTATGCTTCAGGGGGATCACCAGAATGCCTGCCTTTTACACAAGTTGATTCTCCCAACTGCTTGACTGTAGCTCCCGAATATGCAACATCTGAGTCTGAGGCTTCTGCCAGCTCTCTCTTCAGAAACATCAAGCTGGATCATGACTCGGGAGGGCCTTACATGCGAGGCCATTGGACTAGCCTGGAGTATTACGAGAGGGAGACGGATACCATCCGCCATGGCCCAGTCACCGAACAAGTAGCCGACCAGGATAGCGGGCTGGGCGGTTCGCATTTGGGGGCCGGTTTGGATCAGCCGCTTGACAGCTTTCTTTTTGCCGGATCCCACATGAGCCTGAGGGAGGGGACGGGCACGGCCCCCCAGTTGCAGCACCAGTCGGGTGCAAGTAGCCAAAGGAAGGGTATGACTGCTGCAGTTCAAGATGTGCCTGTTATTGCTCCTGCTGCGAGTGTGCCTGATGTACCAAGTACTGCGTCTATCACTCCCATCGGTATGCCAAACCTCCCTGCGGTTGTATCCCACGTGCAACAAGGTGGCTACATGACTGACACCAGGAGTGCCAGCCTCGTACAACCCATTGGACTTCCAGGCCCCCAAGGCGTGGAACAGATGCAGTCGAACCTTGGTCACCCTCAACCACAGGCCTTTACCCAGATGGATGACGGGAGAAGATCTGAACCTCTACCTCGGCCGCCACCTTCTTTTTCTGAACATGAACATTTCCTGAAACCTGCTATTTTTTCACCTCCTGTGTGTCCGCTCTCGGCAGGGAGGCTACCAGACCATCTACCATTGTCTAAAGCATGTTGCACCAGCCTGCCTCCCTCCTCAACGATGTATGAGTGTTCGCTCCCAGTGTCTGAGCTTCCTGGACCTTCCAACTCTGCTTCGGGTCCTGCAAGTCATTCATGCCTTTCTTCGACCCATGAGTCTCTTCCTCACCGAAAACCTGCTTATGGCTCTTCTAGACTGCGGCCTGATTCTATTCATTCCAGTCCTTCTGCTTTTTCCCACGGGTCATCGTTTCCGTCAGTGCCACCCCTGAAGACAAAGCGCTTTTGTCATGGAAGATGTTTTTTGCGGGTGACGATCGCCTGGAGTCGGCCGTGGGAGGGGGTATACTGTCACGGCTCGCTCCCTTCGCTCCCGTTCCTGCCACTTGGGGGCATGTTTTGGGGTTTATTCCCTACTGGACATTTCCTCCGAACCTTATGCTACAGTGTTGTGATGAATTGGGAGCGCTAAAACCTTATTTTCCAAGTTACTTCCCTTCCGCATCCATTCCAGGTTTTTGGCAGCCAGCATGCTACTTTAATCAAATGACTATACTTCCCAGAATGCCTGGCTCACTGCCTCACCTCCTCCCTTGCAGGACAAGGTTGGGTGGAGGATAGGAAACACCTGTGGCTGCAGGTGCAGCAGGCGGCACACCTGAGGGGTGTGCTCGTTAAGGAGCTTTAAAAGCCTCAGTTTACTTCAGTCCAGCGCTGGTCATTGTTGCAGTGTTCCTGTTGTGACTGGTCCACTGTTCCTTGTTCCTAGCTTTTGTGCCTAGTTCCTAGTTCCTGTTTCTTGTTCCTATGCCCTGGATTTCGGATTTATGTGCTTAATTGATTTCTGCTTTCTGGATTTCCCTTTCTGTCTTCCTCTGTCTGCAGGCAGCCTTTCTCTGTGCTTTACCCTTTGATGCAGCCCAATTTGCCTGTGTTCTCTGTTTCATTGATGCTGTCCTTTGCTACTGAAACACTTGATGCATTAGTCTTTCCCTTTTTAGATTTAGCTTCCTGCCTTTTCTCCTTGGATGGGTAGGAAAGGTTTCCTTTTGTGATATCATTTTCCCTGCTCCTGATCCTTACCTTCTATTGGGATCCATTCCATGTTTTCCATTGCACTTCTGCATTTATTTCCCATTGATTATTAGGTGTGGGGTGCTGTTGTAACTAGTCCCTTTGTGAATGCCTTTTGTTTTCCTCACTATTCTACAATCACAATTCCTACTTGCCCCTTGACTTGGGTCTTATGAATTTAGTTATCCTCCACCCATTGCTGTTATAGCCTTCTGGGTCCCTGTTAGATCTACTGGGTTCGTGAATTTACTGACATTCAAGTGGTCTTTCCGGTCCTCGCGAGTACTGTTTCTAAGTTCCTTATTCAGTATCATCCAGAGTGTCAGCTCACAGATCCTGTCCTTGCTTGCCCTCTACGTGGGTTTAGCGCTGTCAGTATCTGTAATAGCATAGTGGGTAAGGAATTTGCCGACTTTCCTTTCAGTCATAAGGAGGTTCTAAGTGCTTACCCCACATCCCTTTTCATGTATTGGTATTATTGTTTCACTCTACTTGCACTCCTGGGTTTTAGTATACACGAGTCTTGGGTATTGTATGCACGTTGTTAGATTCAAAGTTGTTCACTGTGTGATTCCGTGCACATTTCCCTTGCCATATTCATTGCCTTCTTCCTTTCTTAACACCCCTGAGTATCCAGAAGCCTTGAGGACTTTTCCCTATCAGATAAAACCCAGAGATATTTTATATAAGTAAACATGTCCAACCAAACCAAGTGTTGCAGGGATCTGTTTGATTTAATATCTTCCCATTTTTTATGGGGTGGGCAGACTAAGTTGACCCTCATGGTATTTTTACCATATAAGAATTTAAGTAACTCCCCTATAGCCAATTAACACAGGGTGATTTTGTTAAAATTCAAAACCAACAATATTGCTTCCAGTGTGAATAAAAAAAACATAGTCTGTTAAAGTAAGTGAGGACTCCGATTCCTTATTACTAAACCCAAAATTCCATAGAGGGAGGGGTGCATAAAAACGAAATTCCCAACTGTTCACCATTCTTCAGACCCTGTCTTAAAGCAGGGGTTGCTGAATGTAAATTGAATATCTGGGTGTTGTGCTGGGACCGAAACGTATCTTGCCAAAATTAAATAAAGTGAAGTCTCTAATTAAAAAGCATAATAGCTACTGAGATTGGGACAGTGACTCTTGGTAGGAGATAGATTCTTCATTGCATGTTGGTGAAGGAAGAAGGGTTCTATATCTATAAAAAGTGTTTTGTTTTTAAAAGTCTGTTGTGCTCCAACACTGCTAGCATTTCCAAGTGCCCAGAGAGATTAAAAATATAGTGTGCTGCATGTGTGAAACAGTTTTTTCAAATAGGAAAGTATTTCATACAATGTAAATTAAACTTCATGTACATTGTATTGATAAGTGTATAATACAGTCATGTTTCAAGGTGCTACTTGTTATTAAAAGGGAACCCCAGGCAAAGTGTTTTGACCGTACATGTTGTGGAGTTAAAGGTTTGTGATCTGTGTTATCCTGAACCAATAAGTGTTCTCAATTTGTAAAAAAAAAAAGAAGTTTTAGGAAAGAAAAACATGAGGTGGTGTGATCCGTGAATTTTCACGAACATTATTGTTCCTATTTATTAATAAATATATATGCTTTCTATACAGCAGCCTGGTTCTTCGATTGCTTATTGCTAAAGGGTGAGGGACCTATGTGGTACTATATGAATCACAGACAGGGCTCGATTGAATGGAAAAGGAATATTGGTGTGTCGCGTTTGATTGGGGAGGGAAAGAATTCCCTTTACCCATGGTTGCTGCGTAAATATCTCCTAACAATTTTTGAGATATAAACTCATTCAACCTGCAGACCTTCCTGGACATGTGATCATAGTAATCTGAAATGAAACCATCAAGTCCAAAGTTAAAACTGACTTTGGAGCATGTAATGAAAACTGCAGGTGGGTGGGGATAGAGAGGTGCGCGCCAGTTTTGAGCTAGACGTGTTAGGTAGGCTTGGGCAAGCTACTGTAGCTGGATGTACGCCTGATTAAGCTTGGGTGGCTGTGTGGTGGTAGGCAGGGGTGAGCTGGTAGGCAAGAGCGGGCGTGGTGAGTGTAGACACGGGGAAACATTGTAGGTAGGGATAGATAGGGCGGTGCTAGGGTAGGTGGTATTGCTAGGCCGACGCATGCTAGCCTGAGTGGATGGGGGTTAGCAATGGTGACAAAGGTGGCGGCATGACAGGGTGAGCTAGTTTTGGTGGAGTAGGCAGGGGTGATTTTGGGTGGGGTCAGCAGGGGCGAGCTAGAATCAGAAGGGTGAGCAGGGTTGAGCTAAAGTGGGGGGTGGAAGGGGTGAGCTATAGGAGATGGGTGCAGGTAGGCAGGGGTGAGCTCTGATAGTCAGGGATGCAGTAGGGTGGCTGGATGTTGGTAGGCAGGCCTAAGCAGGGCTGGCCTTTGCCCTGATAGCGAGTGGCCTGAGTGAAACAACATCCCCCACACCTTCAAATGCACTGCAGGAAAAAAAACATCACCCATACACATCCAAATGCAACACTTTACACTAAGATGACAAACCATGGTGTGTGTGTGTGTGTGTGGGTGTGTGTGTGCGCATACACGTGTGCGTGTGCATGTTTGATTCCCTGATCTGTATTTTGCAAGACTCAATTTAAGGGCCAAAAGCAAGAGACATTTATTAAAACGGGAACAGCACTGCAAAGATGTTCACATAGTACAGGTAAAGAACACGTTATGTCCTTTTAATACACGTATGATCTAATGTGCGCTCCGTGTTTAATGTGCAAAGTGTGAATGTTATGCACTGAACACATTTTATGATGTGCATAAAAAGGTGTCTATTTGTTGCCATTTGTATAGCTTCATAATTTTCAAATGAAGGTACATGTTAGCAACAGGATACAGTAGACCGCAACTGAGATATCCCACCCTTTCTGTAATTAGCCTCTGCTGTCTCGTGCTTTTCACCTGATCACAGGGTGCACTGGTATGAATTGCAGTTGACCAGTTCCAAATGGTTTCAACTGGATCAAGTTGTGTGCATATTGTCTGCATTTCTGCAAGAACGGTCTAAGGCTGATTGTATGTTATCAGGTGTTTTCCATTATTAAAGCACATATGTTTTAGATGTCAATTGGAAGTTCCACTAGCATGCGTTGCACAACGCTGGCATAGAGCCATGTCAGATATCCTGTCCCTGCTGGGGCCAGTCCATTGGCACATTATTGCTAGAAACCTTTGGAGCTGAAAAATACCCACTGATCATTGAATGTGAAGAATTCTGCCTTAAGGGATGACACCAGGCCATTGAAGAAACTGGGAGAAGTGACTCGACAAGCATCGACCACCGTCTGCCTTAAAGCACATTTTCAAGTCAGTCAAGTTCCTCGATCTGCAACCGATGGCAATGCTGACCGTTGTCAAGCCGCCATCGCTTAAAGACATCTGAGATGTCTCGACCAGTGCTTCAGAACTGCCGATCAGCACTGAGACAACGATTCCTGACCCTGAGCCGCCATTTCAGCCAGCCTGCAGCCGTTCGCCCAGCTTCACTCGCCAAACCGTCACGCTGCCTGGCAACCTCAGCGACTCCCATCTTGAATTCTGTCACAGAATCCTGCAAAGCACCCTGAAGCCAACTCAAGCCTGTCGAGCACCAAGAACATCTACAGCACAAAGTACATTGTGGTTCTGTCCCCCTGGGCCTTCCCAGAAGTCTCCTCGAGACATTTTAAGGCGCATTGCTCCCTTTGTGCTAAAGCCAAGAAAGTTTAACTATATGTAGTGGTTATCAACCATACCGAGTACCCTCCTGTCAGTATCCAAAGTGCATCCCTTTTCCTTCTTTAAAACTGTCTGTCAACAACAACTTATTTCAGCCATGAGGCCATTAAATCACATCATAACACATTAAACAGCATTGAAACAAGTAAATATATACTATCCACATTATTGACACAGCAGCCACTATTAATCCACAGCACAGCTGTTGACCCACATGCTCACTTCAAAGTCAAGATCTCTATAGCTAGAGGTGCTTATTAATGCAGCAGCTGTGTCAAATTAAGCAGTTATCTTTTTTGTTGTTATTTGGGGTTGCACCGTGTGTTACACAATATACGCTAGGGGCCGGAGTGTGACATACCGACCTTCTTGGACCTGAACTAGAGGTATGCCATCATAGCGACCTCATGCCAAGCACAATTCCTTGCGTACATGTCTGTCTTCTCTATGATGGTTATATCAAATGGGGTTACCCTCTATCCTTTTATTTGGAGGCAATGCATTAGGGCCAGACCGCACATGGGGATATGACTCAGTTTCCAGTGAGCAGTGGGTGTTATGTGGCAAATGTGCTCTGATTTCTATTGAGCCATTTGGTGATAGCCGAGATCTCCTGTCCATCCCCAATATGCCATTAGACAGTCTCAATTCCCTGAATCCAATTAATATTGAGTCAACATCACATTCTCCCTGCGAGGCAAACCTAGTGCATCTTAGAATATCATTGTGGTTTACAGATGTACAGCCAGGCACTGCACAGAGCCAATGGATGCAATTATCAGTAAGGGCTTCCCTGGTTGCATAGTGATTTCGGGGCAATTTAGGTAGCCTGTCCAGGAATAGCACTCCCCCTGTGCGGCCCCCGACCACCATGCTAGCTTGTATGATATTCCCAAACTGTAATGGTAATCAGGCGTGTCTACGTGAGCCATAATGATGGATGTTGTGTTTGGCTGGACCATCACAAGACACACCATCTACCCACCAGGTAGACTTCGGTAGAGGTTGGGGTACTGTTGGGTGGCCTGTACTTAGACTGGGTACAGAGGGGTAAAAGGGGCATATGTTGGTTTTGACATGTGTGCCCCTTCTGGACGAGTGGCCCATGGGCCCAATGGTCACTCTGTTTTCCCTGGTGGGCCCTATTCTGACCTTGTTGATATAATTTGGGTTTATGCAGGCATCTAGATTTTGGCTGACTGTTGCACCCAGCAGTGTTTGACCCCCAGCCCCACGGTGCCCTCCATAGCAGTAGGAGCCTGCTACACTGGCACCAGATATTCATGGCTACCCCTTTCTGACTTGATCAAGGGGGTGTGGTGTGGGTGGACCTGGCATAACGAGAGGCAGGGGGTCGTGTTACAGACCAGGAGGCTACTCTTGGCACACCCAGTATGCCCCTCAGTCACAGAACAACCATTGCATTCCCCTCCCCCTTTTTCATGGCAGGGCTTATAATGTTGGATTGTTGAGGTGAGCGTAAGGTTGCGGACCCTGGTGATGTGGGTTCCGGTCCATTGTCTCTCTCTGGGGGCCACTGCCCTCAAACAGAACCTCACCCTGTATTCCTCCCGCTTAGTGGAGGTTCAAGGGGGTCAAAGGAGCCGTGCTCACACAGGCCGACTGAGCCTTGGACATTGCTTCATCTTCTCCCCTGCTTGTTTTGGTTGACAAAGTGACACGGTTAGCAATGGGGGTAGATGGACACTGAATCAAAGTCAACACCTCAGGGGGGGCAGTAATCATCATAGTGTCCCCTACAGCCTAACATAAGGTATTTCCAGGCCCAAGGCCAGGTTCGTCTGAGGGGGATTTGGGGGGATGCCTGTAGTGACATCCAAGGGATTTGTGCCCCGGGACGAAGGGCTGCTATAAGGGACACAGTTCTTGCTCTCGATGTGGGGGTGATCCTCTTCATCATTATCTGTTTCACTTTGGGGGTCCAGATCAGGGAAAGTATTTCTTTACTCAGAATGTTTGCCTCCCCCGCTGGTCTTAAAAGACTCACGCCACTTCTTGGCTACAATGGGTACGGGGGTTCTGCAGGTATTTTTCGCTTTACTGTTTGAATTTTCCACTTGGGCATGGCAGATGGCATGTCAATGGGGAGCTGGGCAGCTGGGCAATGTGCGTTTAAGGGCATTGGAGGGAGGATCTCTTAGGAGATTAGACGTTTGCTCCACTATGCTCAGCAGAGAAACGCTGTTTCAGTGTCTGCATGGAGGGGGCTTTCACTCATCCTAACCCGCCCCCACAGTCGGTCCCCGCCTCTCACCTTTTGACCTGCTCCGGCAGTCCACAGGTCTGGAGACATTTCTGCCTTGTCTGCTGTGTTGCTTCTGCTCCTCTGTTGAGTTGCAGGAGATGGCCTCCTCCCTCCTAGCGCTGAACACCCTACGTGAGCCAAACACCTTCGCCTTTTCACACTTGCTTCACCCTGTGGGGAGGGTGTGGGCTACTTGTGAAATGGGGGGGCATGGCCTTGGCACAGCAGATCTCCCGGCAGTCTCCCAGCAAAGTCCTGATGGTGACTGGAGAAAGATGCTGCAAGCAGCCGCGCCCTTTCCCTTCTTGAACTCTGTCACAGAAGCCTGCAAAGCTTACTGAAGCCAACTCGACCCTGTCGAGCACCAAGTACACCTACATCACAAGTAACATTGTGGTTCTGTCCCCCTAGTCCTTCCCATAAGGCCCGTAGGGACATATTAAGACCCATTTCTCCCTTTGTGCGGAAGTCAATTAACCTTAAACTGTTGTGATTATTAACTATATTGACTACCATCCTGTCAGTATCCAGAGTGCATCCCTTTTCCTTCCTTTGAAACTATCTGTCCTCTGCATTCCTTTACAGGGTGGATTGTATTTTGTAGTGTTGTGAGACTATCTGTTGTGATTAAAAAGTAGATAGTTGTAGTACAACCTCAACTGGACCATCCTTTTATTATTGGATAATAATTGTATTTTCACTGTGTTCCAACAAACCAATGATCTACGACCTTTCGAAGATAAGCCTAACATTCTGTCTCAGTTACCAAAATTGGACAATGAGGTTTATAATGTGCTTGTTATTTCAATCTGTTTGGATCCTTTTTGGTGTATTAGAGGTGTGGGATTTATTGATGGTTTAGAAACTGATATTCACCCCTGGACCACTGGTACCCTAGGGGTTGATTCATCACACATGGCAATGATAAATATGAGCTCTGTACTTTTGATAAGCAATGAGCTTTGAAAATGATGCCAAAATGTTAGTTTATGTGGCACGAATATGATAAAGGGGCAACTTTTCGCTTTATATTAATTGGCCCCACTCAACTCAGGGAGTTCCTTTCCCCCTAATGCAAGGTGGCATGCACCCAAAGCGCTTATACAGCTTCAACTTTAGTGAGGCCTCCAACCCGTCTCACATCAACCCCAACAAATACCCTATGTACCACTAATAAACTAGGAACCAGGCCGGTGTATAGTAAGAATATATATTTTTTTTAAGGTTCGACAAAGAAGACTAGCAACCAACATCAACCACCAATGCTGGCGCACTACACAGTATCGCAACTCCAAATTACTTGCCGTTATTAAAACAACACAGGGAAAATTGTAAAGTATGCAGTCACAACTTACATCAGACCTTATTGCATATTAACTAATAGAAAACATTCACAATACAATGGAAACATTGTTTTGGCTTTATTTTGGGAAAGGCAATCCTTGGAAAAGGAATTTGTTTTTTAGGCTTTCATTTGAAAGGCAATGTTGGGAAAAAGGTACTCAATGGGAAAGTCGTTTTTCAACACACCTGCAAATGATATGTAAGGCTTAGTAATTCTGACTTTGCAATCACTGGGAATAAATGGGAAAATTCATTTTGCAGACTTTTTCTCCAAGGAAATGCAGGGTTTGGGGGTTCTGGGTTTAGATGCAAGGGTATCAAGGAGAAATTTAGTTTTACCCCCTCCTCATTCGCTTGAAAGCTAGCATTTTAGGATTGCTTCTTTGAGGATTCAGGACTACCCCTTTTTGACAGAAGTCAGGGGTTTCAGAAGAGCAGTCACCCAAGTCTGTATTGTCTATAGCGGCTCTAACACACTGGGCATGAACTTTGTTAGTTTTGAACTCTAACAACACACATCCTGAGATTTTCTATATGGGAAGTAATTGATTTAACTTCAATTCAATGCACTAAGGATGTACACAGCTTCCCCCCTCCCCACAATATAATGGAAAGGATTAAGGCAGGCTGTTCCCAACACAACTACATTTAAATGGATATGGTTATTGTATATAGTGGAATTATTTTAATTGAATTTAATAAAATGTGCCAAAGGCCTTCCCAGTACCACCCACCTACCCGTAATGCAAGATGGAGATTAAGGGTGGCTGTCCCCCGCCACACATCTGATGGCTTTGGGATAGATCTACTTGCATGGGAGGCCTTGGTTATGTGGCATCCATGGAAACAGCAGGGCTCCTCTGAGGACAGCACAGATCTGGACAAGGGCTTCAGTCAAGGATTTTTTCCTGCACCCAGACTTCCTCTGCTCCTCTGATGGGGGTCCCAGCTGGCTTCTAGATTTTCCTGTCACTGTCTCGAATGCAAGGATAGAGGCCTCTCTGCTAGTTGCTCCTCGCAGGAATCTGGCAGTAGACTACCTCCGGGAATAAAGTGAAAAAGTCCTTTTCTGATGCAAAGTTGACCTCTTATAGGGCTGATGACACTCCTACATTATAATTCCCATGGTAAGGATTGGCTAGCACTCTCCCTTCACCTCCAACCAAGGAGGTATGGGTTATGGAAGCTGAGGCAGGAAAAAGATTGGTCATCCCAAAATGAGAAGTGGGTTTTACCTTTTTGGGTTCTGAAAATCTAACAACATGGCAGCTATGCTAATTTTTCAGATAACTACATGAATCTATATATTTTTGGATTCTACATTTTATGGTGAGTCAGACAACACTAATTTTATGTTGGTACGGCCTTCCTGGCTGGAGCCGCCATTTTTCCACTTCGTGACTGCGCCATAATAGTTACAACTCGGACACTATATACTCCCAAAATTAATTTCACCGTCTATCACTCTATCAATATTTCCAGTTCCAGTATGAAGATGCCAGAATCATAATTTTGATCATAACTTAAGTTATGCACATCCCAAAAACATGTTTTTACATTGTCCCAACAGGCTCTTTATACCCTTTAATATGAATCCGAGTTGGGCTCACTGCGACGCACAATTCACTTTTCATTTGAGATAATTTATTCAATGTTAATCAATGGCAATGCATAATAGGTGCTCCTAGTTTCACTTCAGATCAAACCCAAGCAGTTTCATTTTCTCCAAACCACATGAATGGGTAAGTTGGCTGTTCAGCCCATGTGATTCTGCCCTCCCCTGCTGAGCTTTAAAAGGTCTTTGCTCGAAGTTAATGCTCATAATACCTGACCTTAAAGTCATTTCTGTTGGTCATGTTATCTGTATCACCGTAGTTCCAATCTCTCTTGCAACTGAAGCCCCAAGCCTTCATAAACCCAGCCCCAAAGGTCTTGGGGTGGATGTTTTAGCTCAAAGAGAGAAACAAGTTGCAGTTCACCATGCTGAAAGGCCAGCATATCACATTTATAATGTGGGGACACATGACCTTTTATATTGCATCTGGGCCTGCTGGCAAAAAATTAACTCTTTCTTTATATAATGTTTTAACAAAAATAGTTTCTCTCTGGATATTAGTCACACAGATAGGATATAGTTACATAGAGAACCAGTGTTCATTTGTGCAAAAATGAAATAGGCCTTTCTCTTTACAGCCTGTCATTTTATGTGCTGAAATTAAGTCTCTTTAGTCCTGAAAACGCAATCTGTCATTCGAGTTTAAATTTTAGAGGTTTTCTTAAATGTAAGACATCATTCCTCCTTTTTAGCTTCCACATGCCTAGTGTTTAAAATGTATCTTTTCTTTCCATGTGCACTGTTGCAATTTTGAATCTGTCAAAGTGGGCCTCTACACCAAGTGAGCATCTGCAGCACACATGTCTTTTTGGAATCCATTGGACAATGTTAGTTATATAACAGTTCTGAGTCACACTTTTCTTCAGCTGAGTACCTGTACATTCTAACAAAATGGAGGAATGCCCATTCTGGCTCATTCACTAGGCCTCATGTTGAAATCACTGTTTTGTACTGGTTTTTATATTTCAATGGAACTCTACAGCTTTACTCTCACAATGGGGCCCAGCATGGCCTCTCCATCTTGGTCACTCTGGGGCTTCCTTTTTACCCCGCAAGTCCCCCCACTCCTCCTCCTCCCTGGGACTTTGACTCGGTTGACCTGTAGAAAAGAGCAAGGGAGAGTGGGGTTTTTGTTTTCTTTTGCTTTGGCTTATTCCATGAATTCCATGAATTTCCTCGTTGGAGCACGTCCGCTCTTTTGCTGTCCCGAGGGAGTGGCGCTCTGGTCTGCACTCCACTCTATTCGGATTTTGGAGTTTTTGGTCCTGGAACTCCTCCCTTTCTAGGCTCTCCTACCTCCAAGCTGTGATGGTAAGGAGTTATTGAATCTACCGAGAGTAAAAGAGAGATTACGTTTTTTTATACAGTACTTCTTTCCCCGGTAAATAGGCACACAAATTGACAAACAGTTTATACATTACAACCAAATGTTAACATTGATTTCAGTTGACATACACAAGTCGACAACATTATCTTTCTCTAATTCTAGTACATTCCTTATAAGTATGAATTGTTTTGCTCCCTGTAAATGTGTGATATTCTCCATCTGGTTTTCCATTCTTTCCTTTCATTCTTCAGATGGTTCCTATGCTCTACCCTCACTGGGTTCTTCAATCAGTTGTAGCACCTGTCTGGGGTGACAGCTCTTCAACTGATTGATATGGACCCATTTCTCTTCCGTATGCTCTCCTTAAGGGATTCCGATTTTATAGGTGACATGTGAGATTTTAGCGACAATTTCTAAGGCACCGCGCCAAGAGGGGACAAACTTCTACTCCTTGCTCTGGTTCCTTTGGAAATTGTACAGGTAGACCCTGTCTCCTACTTCATACTCCTTGGGAGTTTTAAAGTCTTAATAGGCTTTCATTCCTTCTGCCGACTTTTCTAAATTGCACTCAACGTAAGCAAAGGTGTGCTTAAGGTCTTTCTGTAAATTTTCAATGTACTCATGGGTCGTGGACGCGTTGATCAGGGTCTGCTCTTGAGTTCTGTAGAGCAGATGCTGAGGTAGCACCATTTTTCATCCAGTCCTGAGCTCAAATGGAGACCTTTTTGTTGCAGAAGATGGTGTAGACCTTATGGCCATTAGGACAAGTAGTAGTCAGATGTCCCTACTTGGTCCAGAGTCTGTCACAAACTTCTTCAAGATGCCCACAACTGTTTTATTGTACTTCTCAACTCCCCCATTCGAGGCTAGGCAGTAGGCAATGTGGAGTTTTATTTTTACTCCTAGTATCTCCCACATCTTAGTCATCACCTCACTGGTAAAATGACTCAATCCTTTGGGGAAGGCCAAAACAAGAGGTGGTGTGATTGATCATTAGTGCGGCAGCTGTCTCCACCTTACAATTGGGGGCAAATGACATTCTACCCACTTGGTATACAAGCAGGTTACGGTCAGCATGTATTCGTTTCCCCTCGAGGAGCGAATCACTGGCCAGATGAAATCGACTTGCAAATCCGACCAAGGCAGTGTCATTCCCCTTTTCTATAAGGGAGCTCTGAGTGTGAGAGAACATGGCTGAAACTAAGTAGAGGTTGAGGTCCTGGCCTATGTGTGGCCAATTGCGACCTCACGCAAGATTTCTAATGTGGTATGAACACCCCATCACCAGCAGTGGCTGCATCATGGGTGTGACTTCACATCAGACCTCGGAATGAGGTAGGTACCAGCCACTAGTCACATCCAGATATGGATCTCAGTACTAACAAGCCGTCTTGATTTCGGAACATTTTGGAAAAGTTCATCAGCACTCGGAGATCCTCCTTCCTGATATAATTGGATTCTGTCAGAGGAAAATTCACAGGGTTTTCAATATGTTGATAACATTTCCCAATAATTGGGCCTTCTTTTTTGCAGCAATCAAATCTGCATCTGGGGTTTCTTTACTCCACTGGGCAGTTGAGAGTTCATTTTTGGCATGGGTTTCGGACCTGGTGACAGCAGCGACCTAGATTTACCCCAACAGGGTTTCAATTTCTATGAGATCCCCATGAATGGCTCCAGTTTTGGCCAACTGATCAGCAAAGTCATTTCCAGTTTTGTCTGATCCCTCTATTTTGGAGTAACCTCTGATCTTTTTCCGATAGATGGTCATCTCATTAGAGGACACTGGATAATACATTTATTGGATTTATTTCCTGTGTTTGAGCGGTATGTTATTCGCACACAGCATTCCTCAATTCTTCCAATTAATCAGGTTTTCCACAAACCCATTGCAGACATAATCTGAATCAGTGATTATGACCAGTTCTTTGTTGGTGTTGCATGGCAATGAGGATGGCTTGATGTACCACCATCAACTCTGCCACCTGACTACTTTGGGGACCTATTTTGTACCCCGCAGAGGGTCCTGGGACATCATTCACCCAGGCATTCCCAATGCCAACAACTAGTTATTTTTCCCTGTGATTGTCAACATGGTAAGAGCACCCATCCACATAAACTGTGGGTATTCCTTGACACGTGTCTTCCTCATAGACTTTGTGCGGGGAAGTAAGGAACACATCCATAATGATGCTGGTCCCTAGACCTTCATCCTCGAGACAGTTTTCTCAAGCACCGTTATGCAAGTCAGCCAATCCTTGCGCTAGAGGACCTTTCTTGTTTTCGCCATATATGACCTCCACAGGAAAGCCTTTCATGGACAGAATCCAGGAGGTAATTCTAGAATTACCCACGTTCCATGTTCAGATTCGGCCACATTGTAAGTATTGCAAGGGTTGGTGAGGAGTCTCCACTATGATCTGCTCCCTCTGGATGAATGGGTGGTAATTCTTCAATGCCCACACCGTTGCCAGGAGTGCCTTTTCGCAATCATTTAATTTCGCCTCCACAGAGGACAAAGTCTTGCTCGTGTATGAGATTACTTTGTTGACCTTGTCACACTTTTGGTATAATACTGCTGTCAAGCAAGTATCTGAAAACCCTGTCTCCAAGAAGAACTCCTTGTTCTTTATGGGGCAAGCCAAACAAGGGCTTGAGAATGGCTTCTCTTTAGTTGCTTTACTGCCTCAGATTGTTCTGGACCCCACTCCCACTTGATCCCGGCCTGTAATAAATAGACCAAATATCACATGACCTCTGCATACTCTTCAATGAAATTTCTACTGTAATTAGTGAGTGCAACAAGGCTTCTTAGTTCTCACAGAGTAATAGGGTCTTTCAATTTCAATAATGCTTCCTTGTTTTTCTCCTGGGAATGGAGACCTCAGGGATGGTTCCATGCCCCAAGAAGTTCACACGGGTCTTACACCACTGTGCCTTCTGAAAGGATAGTTTTGTTCCGGCTTTCTGCAACTGGGTCAGAACATAGCGTATTTCCACTATATATGTTCCTCCACAGTTGAGCTCTTGATTAAGACATCATCTACATAGGCAAGGTTTCCCCTTTCGCCCAAATCGAGCATGGGCTTTTTTTAGGAAGATATTAAATTCATTGCCAGGGTTTATGTATCCAAAGGGGGTTTGGATCCATGTGTATTGCTGTCCCCCGGAGGTAAAGGCAAGCTTGTACTGGTCTTCTCTTTTCACGTGTACTGTCCAGTAACCGTTGATCAGGTCAATGGCGGTGTACACCTTTGACACTTGGATCTGCGCCAGTCCCTGATAGATGTAGGGAAGGGGCCATCTTGACATGTGGACCCGTTTATTTAACTCCCTTAGGTCTGGGCAAAGTCTCCTTTGGCTATTGGGTTTGAGTATCCCCAGTACCGGGTTGTTAAAGGAACTGTGGATTTAACAAATTGTCCCACGGGATTCTATGTTTTTAATAATCTCTGTGAGTGACTCCATATACACGAGGGGTAACCGGTATTGCTGCACAAATACTGGAGCCATCCCGGGTTCCGTAGGTATGGTGATTGAACGTATCTCTGTGCGTCCACAATCATATGAATTCACTGCAAAGATAGTCTGTTTTTGCTACTCGGTCTCACAGGCATCAGCAAGATTGATTCATTCTTTGACCATCTGCCTAAAACCTAAAACCTAGAATTTCGGCAGTATCCTCCAGTTGGGTGGAGAGATCTCTTTTTATGTTGTTGGCCTGGATGTGAGGTTCCAAGGATGGGAGGTAGTTACTGTTGACTCGGAATGTTACCTCATCCTTCCTGATGTCACAGGTCACCTCTTCCATACCATAAGGGCAGGGAGAGTAGACCAAGAAATTCCCCCCTTGCCTGGTGAAAATATTTTCTGGAGGGACATTGTCGATATGGAAGCAGACATTTGGAATCGGTCCAATGATCTCATTAATTAAATCAATGGAATAATGGTGGGCATCGACCGTCATTCTAATAAAGGTCTGTGCGCCCAAAGAGATACTTCGAGGGTCACTGTTATCCACCAATATTCGAATGGTGTCATGTTCTAGGTCAACTAGGGGAGTCAGATATAAATACAAACCTTGTTGTTGGAAATGGGAATTCATATTTATATAGGCGTCCTGGTTTTTGATGTTCTGTCCTCGCTTAATTTTTAGGGGATTTGTAAATTGTTGCACCTGTCCTGGGATGGCAACCTCTTCTCTAACTTGAACTTCAACCACATACGGCAGCAATTGAGCTGACCGGAATGCTTTCTCAGTGTTGTCGAAGACCATGGCGCTACCCCCCAGTCGGAACCAGGCTTTGTAAATAATTAGGTCCAAATGAATTGCGAATTGATTGAGAATGTCACTGCCTAAGTAAAAGGTGGAGGGGACATCTCTCACAACCCAACAATTATGTTGTATGCTTTTGCCAGCAATGGAAATGTTTAGCATACACCTGCTGGGCAGGAGAAGTTTGAAAGTTGGAGTGTCCAGGCCCATTTCCCACTTGTCAATCAATTTAAATGTGGGATGTTCCTAAAGTGGAATTCTATTTTGTCGGACCATTGTTCAATCAAGTCGCATGTGCCATTCAAACTCACATAATTCTTGCTTTATTTTAATTTAATTGACCAGTTAGTGTGAGTCCATAGGACCTTGGTCACGCAGTCAATCAGGCGTGATAACCTCCAAAGGAGGTCATTCCCCAATAGACAAGGTGTGCCCTCTGAAGTGACAACTATCACTGGGTGTTTCACCCTATGTCAACCAATTTTTATCTCCAGCTACGCAATCCCTTCGACAGAAATATCATTGCCATCAACTTTTTGGAGTTGGACAGGAAGAGGGGTGTGGGGGAATTTATTCTACCCCTTCCTGGATTTAGTTGGTCACTGGCCTTTCTGGACACGAGGGTGGCTTGGGATCCAGTATCCACCAGCGCTGATAATGCACAATGACCCTGTACCTTGATGGAAGCATACAATCTTTCTTCTCTCTCGTCAAGGGGTGCAAAGAAAATGTGCATTCTGTGCCAGCTTGGCAGTTGACCTTTTCATACTGAAATCTGACATGGTTTGATCTTGGACAGTTTTCTGTGTCAGAGTCTGGGAATCTGTGAAAAGAATTTGCACCCACAAACATGTGGGATTGGGAAGTACCCTTTTCCCTTGATTCTTTGCTGTCCCCCTTTTCCAGTAGACAGTTACCTGAACCTGTTTCGAGGGAGGATACCTTAGTGCTTTCAGGGTCCTCTGGGTGACCTTGTTGGGGTTTAATAATTTGTTGCTCTGCGTCGGTCTACATACTTCCCCAGTCTAAATCAGGGTATTTTGGGACCCATTTGTCCTTGGGAGGGATCCCTCCACCCCTGAAAGAAAAGATGGCCTTCCCTGAATCCCCCAGGGATTCTTCTCCTTCAAAAGGGATAGTGCAAACTTCCTCCACAAAGTGGGTTGTCTTTGGATTTCGATTTCTCCTACTTACCCTCTATTTTCTAGGTTCCAGCTTTTCAAGGGTAGAAGATTTATGTTCAGGCTCAGACGTTTCTAGGGGTTTTGTTCTGGTAAGAAAGGAAGCTTCCGCTAGGGCTTTGCATTTCCCTTCCACCTGGGCCCTCTCCTCTGGAACCTGTTGGTTGAAGGAGATTTCTTTGCGTCATTGCTCGGGGGCACCAAACCAGGTCTTGAGTTATTCTGGGCAGCAGTTTCCATTTGAGGGTTCTACTGAGCCCTCAACATGCGATCCAGGTCTTCAGTTAGTTGTTGGATTTGTTGCTCCAGTTGTGAAATTTTTTCCGGTTGGTAGGGAGATCTTGATTCATACCTTGGCTTCTCCTGGAAAGGGTAGCTGTCCCTTCTCCAAGAGTAGCTTGGGTATTGGGAGTTTCCCTGATAACCTTGCATCGTAGGTCTCCCATCTCCCGGATTCAGGAATCTATTGTCCTGAAAGCTGGGCGAGAGAGGATTACTCTGGAAATTGGGGTTCGAAGGGTATCTGGGAAAGAAACGTAGGTTGGAGGGTGGAGTATTAGGAGGGAAGTTTGGAGGGAGGTTTCCTGGGGCAGTGCCCACCTGATTGAACCCCCCTTGGGCTGGGGGAGTCCATACATACCCTATCTTGGACTAATATAGGTGGCAGGGTCAGATGGAGCATTGGTCCGATACCCTGCTGAGCTACCACCCGATTGGGTTGGATTTGAGGGTCTCTGCCTCTCATTCTGCTTGTTGGTGGAAGGAGTATTTTTAGGCCCCCCCCATCTCCAAGCCTAATGGGGGAATATTTTTCACCTCTGCTACCTTTGCAGCAGCAGGTGTGTTTGATGGTTTGTTTGTTTTTTAGATTATTCTTGCTTTCAGAGGTCTTATGGACCACATAAATCCGGGTTGCCTGTTCTATCACCCAATCAGGGTCATACACTCATGGAAATCACTTACTAGTTGGGTCATAATGTACTTGGGGAGTGGAAGGAAGTATGTGTTGATGAATTCCCGGCTATTGGTTTTCACCCACCTTCAGCTCCTGCACAAACTCTCAAGGTGCTTAGTATTCCCCACACTGCAGATTTATGCCACCTTGCTGGCCTTCTGGGGGTTTCTATGAACGGAGACGTGTTTCAGAATGGCTGCCTTGTAGGTGGACCATTTTTAGTGATCTTGGTCCTCCAGCCCCACAAAGAAGCTGGAGTATTCAGGGGAAAATGTCCATTTGACAAACTCCATGGAGTTTCTATCATTCTTAATACCAACTGAAGTCATCACTTGGTCATAATGCTCTAGATGCTCCCCTACTGAATATTTGGCATTCTTATGGTAGGTAGCCATAAAGCTCTTTATGCCTTTATCTGCCAATTGGGTCTTTCACAAGACCTCTTTCCTGTTTGGGAGACTTACTTTTCCACTGCACCAGAGTCCACTCACCCTCTAACTCAGTACTGCTGCTATTGGTGGTCCATTGCCCGTCCTCTAGATGCTCCTTTCCTCTATGAGACTTGGAATACCTCCCAGAATTATGGGGTCTGGACTCTTCTCCCCTGTGGTGCTGTCGTCTCTCAGGGTCAATTCACTGGTACTCCCCCTTTCGCACCGGAGAGTACTCATCCTCCTCATTTCTCATTCCAGGGATGGTGGTGAATTCCACCCCCATCCCTGAATATGTGGAGGTTTTTAAGTTGCTCTTTTGAGGCCTAAACTCTGACCCTTCTCTTTCTGCAATGCAGATCAGGTGGCCCCTTTGTAAGTTCATTTTCTACCAGTCCAACTCCATGATCTTTTCATCATAGAAGCCCTCCTGGTCAGAAGTACCTGCCAGGGTATTTTAAAATCCCAGCAGCCACCAGTCCGGCCACCTTCCCTTCTGTTTGGTAGAGATGAATATTCATCAACATTTGATAAGGCTGGCCTTCTGGCTCAATTTGGCCGCGCCTGGGTGAGTCCAACTACTTCTGTACATATGAGGCTGTGAGTTGGCTTGAGGTCTCTTGTAAGGCGGTCATCACTCCGTAATCAGAGGGTGCTTTTCCATACCCTGACTGGTCAGGGTGCCTCAAAGCCTGTTTGTATTTGGCTATTTCACTTTCCAACCTCTCACATTTGTTTTCCTCAGTCCCTATCTCTTGGTGGTATGCAGAGACCTGGGATTTTTATTCTGACACCCGTGCTTGAATGGCTTCTAGCACTTTACTTTGTGCCATTAATCAGTCTCTTAGTCCCTTGTTCTCTTCACAGTGGGAATCATTTTCCTTCTATGAGGCTTGTATCATCTGCGCATGTTCATATTGTTTCTTTTTCAGGAGACTAATTTCCTCTGCTTTTGGCCTGTGTTGCCTGCTCTATGTCAGCCTCTGCTTGCCTCACATGTTTCATTAATTTTGCATTTTCTAGTTCATGTCAATCAGTTCCTGAGAACATAACTCACTTTTCACCACGTCCTCCCTTAACTGATGCACTTCCTGAAAAAGGGCACTATTCTCTTGACTTCATTTGTTATTTTGTTCCCTCAACTGCTCTCTCTGCTGTTTCAAGGTTTTCATATCTTGGTGCATCTGATCGAATTCACCCTGAGAATTAGCCTCCTTAAAAAAATAACTGGCTGTTTTCAGCTTTCAGTTGTTTGACCTGTGCTTGAAATGTGAAAATGTCCTCTAAGAAGATTCTATCATGAACAACCTGCTCATTTAATTTGTGTTGACCTGCGCTCAGATTTTCACCACATTCTTTTTAGTCCCCTTGCAGTGTAGAAAATTGAGCCTCTTGCTTGCCATTTTCTTGCTGCTGTATTTTCAACTCCTTTTTTAGCTATTCAATAATATTTTCTACGTGTTGGCTCTGTTGCGCTTTCGCTTCTAATTGTTCCAGCTCTTTCTGGCCTTGATTCAAAAGCTCAGTCTGCTTTTGCACAGATGCCACACTATCCTGGGGTTTTTCTTCCATGATCAGCATATGAAAATACATATATGCTGTGAACTGAGCCATTTTAATTTGCTCATCTTTGCTAGTCTGTATTGTCGCAGTTTATTACGCAGTCACACTGAACTCAGGGAGATCCTTTCCCCCCAATGAATGTGGTGCACAATAAAGCACTATTAGTTTGCTAAGGTTCAGTTTTGTAAGGCCTCCAACCCGTCTTGCTCCAAATCCCAACAATTACCTGGTGCCACAATTAACTATGAAAAAGGCTGTTGGGTATCAAGAATATATATTTTTTTGATAATAAAATAACATCAGCCACCAATGCTGTGGCAACGCAAGAAAACAAATTCTGTAATGGCTGCAACTTTCTTTTCAAATCCCTCACCAATGCAGAAAAAGAACAATTCAAAACACAGAGTGGTTGCTGATTTCATTATAATAGTTTTCTCCCAGCAACCCCTACCCTGCAAACATCAATTAGACTTGACCCCTCTGAATTGAAGGCCAGTAGCAGAGAGTGGAAACACAATGGGAAAATCGTTTTTGGATTTTGATAAAATGCACTCTTTAGAAAAAGGGATTCAAGAGACAAAATTGTGTTTTACTTCTTACCACAGATGCAATATGAGGGAATGAAAAGCAATGGGAAAATGTGTTTTGCCACACTTAAAAAGAACAGGCAGGGTTTTGTGGTTTTGGTCAGAGCACAATGGGAACAAAGAGGTAACTTAATTTTGCGCCCTGCACACTTACATGGAAACAAGGTTTTGGGATGAATTCTTTTGGCAAATCTTTATTTCAATACCGGCTCAAAACACTCTGGGAAGAGCTTGTTAGTTTTCAATGCCAACAAAACACATCCCGTGATTTCTATAGGGGAATTTATTGATTTACTTTAATTAAATATGCTTAGGATCTACACAGACAAACAGGATATTTTGCTATGGGGAAATAACTAAAACAATGCTTGGAAATGCAGGGCATACACAATCTATGGCTTTGGGAATAGTTTTACTCGCAGGAGAGGCCTTGTAATGAGCATCAGGGAACAGCAGAGCACCTCTGGGACAGCAAAGGTGTCAGTCCAGGATAGTCCCCTCTGGATCCTCCAAGAGTCCCAGTCAGCTTCTATGTCTCCTGGTCCCTGTCTCCAATGCAAGATTTGAGACCTCTGTGCTTGGATGTTTCTTGCAAGAGTTCAGCAGCAGGATACCTCCCAAAATAAGTGAAAAAAGCCCAGTTCTTATGCAAACGGGTCTACCTATAGGGCAAATGACACTTGTCATGATTCCCGCGAAAGGGATTGCTTGGTTTTCTCTACCCACTTCCCACCTGTGTGCTAATAGGACAAGGAGATGAGGGGTGTGAGTTAGGAAAGCTTTGGGAGGAGAAAGCTTCATCATCCCAAACTGACATGTGGTCTTGGCATGTTTAAAACTCTGAAAATGTATCAACATAGCAAGTACCCTCATTTTCCAAATCTTTCCATGAATGGATATATTTTTAAGGACTACATTTTAAGGCAAACCAGATGATGCTAATCTGAAGTCGGCACGCCCTTCCTATGTAGAGATATGTTTCTTTCTTCATTTACTAAGGAGCCGTATCAGTGAAAAAGATGCCACTTCATAGTTCCCATGTTAATTTTGTCCTTCAGCCTCACACCAACTTTCAAATCTCTCGTAATCAACGGAAGGCCCAAATACAATTTTCATTAATAACTTTAGTTAAGTTTATCACACAAACAGCGTTTTAGCATGGTTCAAAGGGGGTTACTGTCGCCTTTAACAAAAGTCTGGAATGACCAATGTGGCATATACGTTGCTCCTTTTATGCAATAATATGTATTTTTCTATTAACTAAACTCCAGTTTTGTCTTTATTCGCTTTCAGTTTCATTTTTTCCTTGAGCATGTTTATCTTCGCCTCTCCCTTCATGGCCTGTAATGGCCCTGGCTGCAACTCTAATGGACATTTTGGGGGAATTGTGGCCTCAAGGTCACTTCTGCTGAAAGAAAAGGCTTTGGGCCTCATTACGACCCAGGCGGTAAGTTACCGCCTGGGTCGTACCCTTACCACCATGGTGTAAACGCAGTTTACACCATGGTGGATGGCGGATTTACCGCCCCATTCCAAGGTGAGTGGGGCGGTAAATCCCCATTTTCCATTTTACCCTTCCCCATTCCCATTTTTGCCCCATAGGGCATAATGGGAGTGGGGAAGGCGCTAATTACGCCACCGTAAATTACGGTGGCGTAATTAGCACCATGGTCCCTTAGCGCCATAGATTTTAACGCCTGCAAAAAGCAGGCGTTAATATCACCATGGCGCGAAGGGACCTTGTAATCAGGCGTTAAGGGTCGGCGCCGTTTACGGCGCCGTTAACCCCTTAACGCCTGATTCGTAATGAGGCCCATTGTCTTATTATTTTTTATTTTTTAATTTGTATTACTTGTTTCAATTGTTATACAATTTTTACAAGTTAGGCATGGTCTTATCTATTTCCACAGTGGTTTGAATCTAGGCAGTGTATTTCTTTCTATATTGTTAAGGAATTGCCCTGATCGATGGTTGACAACCGACCTCCCTCTTGAGGATCAGCAGAGGAAAGGTCTTGGAGGTTAAGTTTCATCATTAGGAGAAATGACCGACTGCATGTAAAATTCTTCAAGCAATGGCTTTTAAATTCACACACAATACATTTTACATGACATGTTATAAGGCACCTCAGCCTTGTATCCATGTGTAATGTACTTCTTTAATCTCTCAGTTGCAAAATACATGAATATCACTTCTGGATTGTCCATATCTATAGGGCAGTTATATGAGAAAACCATTTTCAAACTCTGAAAGTCTAGCGAGTACTTTTCTTAGCATACTGTCATTTGGATGAGGAAAAAGGAAGTTCTTTTATTTCTTATAATTTCAATGAGCTCGGTTTCACTTGAGATGACTGGAGCACAATTTGGTATTCTTACATTGAAGATACTGTACACATTTCTATCTATCTCTAAGTAAAAGTGCAGCTCTCCATGAATTCAGTAAAACAGCATTGTCAGCCACATGTCTTTATTTTCCATGCTGAAATGCATTGCACATATCTTCACACTTTTGGGATTTAAGCCCTCTTTCTTTCCTTTGAGATTTAGGCCTGTTTTGGTTCAATAGGCCTCATGTCTGACATCTCCATTTGTGTGCTGGCCTTATACTTCAATGGGACATCCCAAATCAGTCTGGCCTCTTTATTTCTGGCATTCAGGGGCTATATTTCACCCCAAAGTGTCATGTAAAAGTTTGTCAGGGTCTGATGTAACAGCCCATTATCTTGCCACTTATCAACATTTGCATAGGTAACGTCCCACATCATTCTAGCTTGCTATTTATCACCTTCTTGTTTTACCCATTCACCTTTAATGAACAGTTTAGATAGGAGGTGCTTCCTGGCCAAAGTAATATCTACGCTGCTCATTGGAAGTGTTTTCTACAACCTTCTCAATGAAAGGGCAAACATCTCAACCCTGTTCCTGCCTAGTTTCCACTCACAATAACAACTCAAAATCAACACTGTTTGATCTATACACCGACCTGCAACCCAGAGTACAGGTCCGAATGGCACTTCACAATCTAACACAACTTTCCATCCACTGCAATGCAATTACAACCAAATAAATAGCCTGCTGCTACTGCACTGTCACAAGTGAAGACTCTCAAACACACCCCGGCCACGAGGACCCAGCTTTGTCTCATCATATTGGGTGGCCCCACTCAACTCAAGGAGTTCCTTTCCCTCCAATGCAAGGTGGCACACACCCAAAGAGCTTATACAGATTCAACTTTAGTGAGGCTTCCAACTCATCTTGCACCAACCCCAACAAATACCCTATGCACCACTAATAAGCTAGATATTTAAGGTTTGACAACAAAGACTAGCAACCAACATCAACCACCAATGATGTGGCACTACACAATATCATAACTCCAAATTACTTTCCGTATTAAAACAACCCAGGTACAATTTAGAAATATGCAGTCACAACTTACATCCAATGTAATTGCAAATTAACCAATAGAAACCATTCCAATACAAAGGAAAAATCATTTTGCTGTATTTGGAGAAACGCAATGTTTGGAAAAGGAATTCAAACAGGGAAATTGTTTTTAGGCTTTTATTTGAACAACACAGTTGGGAAAATGGAACACAATTGGAAAATCATTTTTCAACACATCTACAAATGAGTTGTGAGGCTTTGTAATTCTGACTTTGGAATCACTGGGAACAAATGGGAACATTTGTTTTGCACACTTTGTTCTCCAAGGAAATGCAGGGCTTGGAGATTCTGGGTTTTGATGCAAGGGAATCAAGGGGAAATTTCGTTTTACCCCCTGCCCATTTTCTTGAAAGGTAGCATTTTAGGATTACTTGTTTTGGGATTCAGGACCTCTCCTTTTTGACAGATGTCAGGGGTTTCAGAAGAACAGTCACCCAAGTCTTTATTGTCAATACGGGCTCTAACACACTGGGCATGAACTTTATTAGTTTCGTACTCTAACAACACTCATGCCGTGATTTTCTATATGGGAATTAATTGATTTAACTTCAATTCAATGTGCTAAGGATCTACACAGCTTCTCCCCTTCCCCACAATTTAGGCTGCCTTTTTACCCCACAAACTATTGTGTCTGGCAGGGCCTTCTGTCAGTATTTGTAATACAACTATGTGACTTTACACTTTACTTGTAAACTTGATGGAGAATGCAAGAGGCCTATACATATAAAAATAATCCATTTGATCCACTGCCTCTGTGTCCTCCTCTTCCCAGTTCTTAATTCCATTAAGGAGTTAGCCTTCACATCAGTACCTAATTGCATTTGTTTATTAACACTAATCCCTGCTCCACCCAGGTATAAAAATGACACAGTACCTCAACACCTCATGTTTGGTCAGCTGCACTGCAGCCTCTCTGCCATTTTCAGGGACCTGCTGGGCTGCGTCTGTGCACACTGATGTTGTGCATTATGTTGGTAGTGCTTGCGCAGAGTCAAAGTTTGTTTTATGAGAGTGTGCCCGTAACTCATGAGTGGGGGGCACATTTTTGTTGTTTGCCATATGCCTAGTATTGCCTAGAAATGGCCCTATGGACCGTATCTTGAATAAACTGTCATCCAAAACACTTGGGGGCCAATTCATAGAATTCGGCGCACAAGTGGCGCACGCGGCTGGCGCACAGTGTGCGCGTGCGGTAGTCTGCGCCAGCCGCGTGCGCCGAAACACATTCAGGCGCACAGCGTATTCATGGATTCCAACATCCACAACCAGCCGTGGCGCAGAGTGGCGCAGCGACCCTGCAGCAGCGTCAGTTACGCCCCCAAGAACGCCCCTTGCGCAGGGAAAAGCCATCAAAATCCCCAATCCAGCGCAAAGGGCAGCAGCAAACGCAGAGCGGGGAGCGTGTATTTCAGGGGTGTGCGAGAAATTCTACACGCGATTGGCCTGGGTACGTGTATTACAGGGGTGCGCGAGAAAATCTACACGCGATTGGGCTGGGTACGTGGATTTCAGGGGTGCGTGAGAAATTCTACACGCGATTGGCCTGGGTACGTGGATTTCAGGGGTGCGCGAGAAAATCTACACGCGATTGGCCTGGGTACGTGGATTTCAGGGGTGCGCGAGAAATTCTACACGCGATTGGCCTGGGTACGTGTATTACAGGGGTGCGCGAGAAATTCTACACGCGATTGGGCTGGGTACGTGGATTTCAGGGGTGCGCGAGAAATCCTACACGCGATTGGCCTGGGTACGTGGATTTCAGGGGTGCGCGAGAAATTCTACACGCGATTGGCCTGGGTACGTGGATTTCAGGGGTGCGCGAGAAATACTACACGCGATTGGCCTGTGTACATGGATTTCAGGGGTGCGCGAGAAATTCTACACGCGATTGGGCTGGGTTCGTGGATTTCAGGGGTGCGTGAGAAATTCTACACGCGATTGGCCTGGGTACGTGGATTTCAGGGGTGCGCGAGAAAATCTACACGCGATTGGGCTGGGTACGTGGATTTCAGGGGTGCGCGAGAAATTCTACACGCGATTGGCCTGGGTACGTGTATTACAGGGGTGCGCAAGAAATTCTACACGCGATTGGGCTGGGTACGTGGATTTCAGGGGTGCGCGAGAAAATCTACACGCGATTGGGCTTGGTACGTGGATTTCAGGGGTGCGCGAGAAATTCTACACGCGATTGGCCTGGGTACGTGTATTACAGGGGTGCGCGAGAAATTCTACACGCGATTGGGCTGGGTACGTGGATTTCAGGGGTGCGCGAGAAATTCTACACGCGATTGGCCTGGGTACGTGGATTTCAGGGGTGCGCGAGAAATTCTACACGCGATTGGCCTGGGTACGTGGATTTCAGGGGTGCGCGAGAAATACTACACGCGATTGGCCTGTGTACGTGGATTTCAGGGGTGCGCGAGAAATTCTACACGCGATTGGGCTGGGTACGTGGATTTCAGGGGTGCGCGAGAAATTCTACACGCGATTGGCCTGGGTACGTGGATTTCAGGGGTGCGCGAGAAATCCTACACGCGATTGGGCCTGTGCGAGTGGGGCAGTGTATTACGGAGGTGTGCGGGAAGTTGAAGAGGTGAATTGCCAGTGTGGGTCCTCCCAGGTCTCCCCTCTACCCCCTCCATGACCTCTGCAGGCAGCCCACACCACAGGGGACTACCCTGCACCCCTGGTCATGTCCCGCAGGCAGCCCATCCACCATGGGCATGCCCCCCAGCCAAGCCACATGTCCCCTTGCACCCCCACCCCCCAGCAGGCCCCCACCCATGTCTCCCAGCACCCCCACCCCTCCAGTCACCAGGGGCAGCCTCCACAAGGCCCCCACCCATGTCTCCCACCACCCCCACCCCTCCAGTCACCAGGGGCAGCCTCCACCAGGCCCCCACCCATGTCTCCCAGCACCCCCACCCCCCCAGTCACCAGGGGCAGCCTCCACCAGGCCCCCACCCATGTCTCCCACCACCCCCACCCCTCCAGTCACCAGGGGCAGCCTCCACCAGGCCCCCACCCATGTCTCACACCACCCCCACCCCTCCAGTCACCAGGGGCAGCCTCCACAAGGCCCCCACCCATGTCTCCCACCACCCCCACCCCTCCAGTCACCAGGGGCAGCCTCCACCAGGCCCCCAACCGTGTCCCACTCATGTCCCCTTGCACCCCCACCCCCCAGCAGGCCCCCACTCATGTCCCCTTGCACCCCCACCCCCCAGCACTGTGGGGCACCTGCCACCAGGCCCCCAACCATGTCCCCTTGCACCCCCACCCCCCATCAGGCCCCCACTCATGTCCCCTTGCACCCCCACCCCCCAGCACTGTGGGGCACCTGCCACCAGGCCCCCAACCATGTCCCACTCAGGTCCCCTTGCACCCCCACCCCCCAGCACTGTGGGGCACCTGCCACCAGGCCCCCAACCATGCCCCCTTGCACCCCCACCCCCCAGCAGGCCCCCACTCATGTCCCCTTGCACCCCCACCCCCCAGCACTGTGGGGCACCTGCCACCAGGCCCCCAACCATGTCCCCTTGCACCCCCACCCCCCAGCAGGCCCCCACTCATGTCCCCTTGCACCCCCACCCCCCAGCACTGTGGGGCACCTGCCACCAGGCCCCCAACCATGTCCCCTTGCACCCCCACCCCCCAGCAGGCCCCCACTCATGTCCCCTTGCACCCCCACCCCCCAGCACTGTGGGGCACCTGCCACCAGGCCCCCAACCATGTCCCACTCATGTCCCCTTGCACCCCCACCCCCCAGCAGTGCAGGGGCAGCCTCCACCAGGCCCCCACCCATGTCCAACTCATGTTCCCCACCCAACATGTCATCACAATCCAGAACCCTGGTCTCTATGGTCAGCCCCCAAATGCAAAACACCCACCCGAGTATTGCATCCACCCACTCATAATTTGCAATCACATCACAGAACACCAATTGGAAGTTCCGAAACAAACACATGTCCCTCACATACACCCAATGGGTGTCAGTGAATCTCAAAACACATAACATGAAATGCATGAAAACAATGAGATACCACACATTGAAGTTCAACAAAAAAATAATGTATTAAAGGAAACATGAATAGAATCAAAAATGAAGAAACAGAAATGTGAATGTAAAAAAATGAAAAGAAGCATGTCCGTTCAAAATAAAAAAAATAAAAATATATTGAAATCCAAAGTAATGTTGTACAAAGTCAATGTCCACAAAACAAAATCCAATGGGAAATAAAAATAAAAGCCATTGATCCATGGAGAATGTTAAAAAAGAAAGTATGTACAAGTCTACAACTATGTACAATGCAAGAAGCCAGGGTCCATTATCCCAACAAAATAAAGGAAACCTATCTAACTACACTAACTAATAAAAAAAATATATACAAAAATGTGGCCAATGTCCAAAAGGTCCAAATGAAACAAAAACAAAAATGAAACCTAACACTACCTACATAACTATGTACAAGGGCAGCGGGCTAGTTCCACGGCTCACTTCTGGATGTGCCGGGCCAGGGCATCATCAAACTCCTCCTCAATGTCCCGGAGGCGGTCCTCCTCCATGGCCCCGAGGGTCCGCAGGGCCGTCGACGTGTCCACCTCCAAACCCCTGCGGATTGCCTCGAGGCACTCGGCCCGCCTCAGGGCCCTCTGCATGGAGTTCTCCGCCCTGACCATTGAGAGCCGTGCCTCTTCCGCCCGCTGCCGCTCCGCATCTATGGCGTGGCCCAACCGCTGCCACACGGAAGACACTTTTTGTCCTGGGTCCTCCTGCCCTCCGGCCGATGCCTGCCCCTCCGATGTCGAAGGCCCCGAGCCTTCATGGCTCCCACCATGGTGCTGCTGCTGCTGTGCCTCTGCCCCTGCACTGCCTCCTGCTGCCTGCACATCCTCCGCCGGCTGGGGTGCAGTCGTTGACGTGGCCACCCCTGCTGGACGTCCGACTCCCGACTGTGGCAGGGATGCCTCCTCCACCAGCCTGGCCGCACCGTCAGAGGCAGCTCCACAGGGCACCCAGGTGACTGATGGGTGGGAAGATGGCACAGAGGACGACTGGCGCGTAGGGGGTCCAGCTGAGGAGGGGGTCGTGGCAAGCCCCATCAGACGGAGGAATCCGGCCTGGGTGACCTGTCCCAGCAGGCTGACGTGGTCAACGAGCCATTCGAGATGACGTGCAGTCTCTTCATGAAAAGACTGCAGGTCACCTCGCATGGCCCGTTGACGCAACGCCACACCAGCCAGGACAGGCTCAACCCGGGCCTGGATAGCCACGTCCGCAGGCAGAGGAAGGCCAGTTGACGTCAGCTCATCCCCTGCCTGAAAACTGGTCTGGACATAGGCATCCCTGCTGGTGCAAGATGATGCAGGGACAGGATCAGGGACAGGATTGCACACAGGCACCTCCGCGGCGGCCTGTGCTGCCTCCTGTCCCTGGTCCTGCACTGCACCACTAGCACCAGTGGGATCCCCACCCCCAGACCCCATCTCTGGTGCTTGCACGGCCTCCTCCTCCACCAAACCCCCCACCAACCTGGATGACTCTGTGCCATCTTCCCCCGTTGGGCCCTGTGGGGTCCCAGCTGCCCCTTCTGCTGCCGAGGAGTCCAACTGCAACCTCCGCCTCTTGGACCTCCCCCCGGCAGCTGCGGCCTGGGACGCGGCACCGGACTCCTCACTCCCCGACGAGATGACAACATGGGAGAGGAGCCGGGCCTTGCGTCTCCGGCTGGATCCCTGCTGCTGTGCTCCACAGCACCTTCTCCGCCCTCTTCATCAGTTGACGCTGCAGACAGGGAGAAACAAAACACACGCATCAGGGCAATGTACAATGGACACATACACACATGACAGTTGTACATGAGTGGCATTGGCAAACCTCAGACATGTCATCACGATCCCCAACACACATGTCATTACAACTCGCACACACGAGCTATACCACAGCCATATCGCAACTGCCAACACCATCCATACACATACAACAGCATGAGCAGCCAAAGGTGAGCCAGACATCACATGCAACACAGGAAGTGCACCACACATGTACACACACCACCACACTTGCATGCATGTGTACACCTCTGCCAAGTGTCGCAGTGTTCAGACGGGCATCCATGTCACATCTGCCCATCAGGCTTCCACATACCGCTGTCACATGCATCCATGTTGCATCACTGTTGCACCCTTGTCAAATACACACACATGCACATGTACACAGCGCTGATACATGCAGCTGAAAACAACATACATGCGTGACATCACGGACATGTCTACTCACATACACATTCATACAAACTTGTGTGCCCACACAACTGCATTTGGCATGCAAGCCCACACACACAGGCACCATCCATGTCTCACACATTACAGCCCTCGCATGTGTCAGCCCCACGGACCTGTACACCCGCACCCATACTCGACCCCATACAAACAGATGTGCAACCTGCACACTACTGAACAATCACCACACGCACTGCTCACAATCAGGATGCATGTACACTCACCGCTCGACTCCAGACGGGTCTTCCTCTCAAGGACCTGGACGTGGAGCGCTGGGGATATGTGTTCCAGGACCCCCATCTGTTCTTCCGACAAGTGGCCCCGGCGCCCCTTGGCATCCGCTGCCTTCAAGAGGCGCCGGGCCTTGTTCAGGGTCCTGGACCTGAAGTCCTCCCAGCGCTTCTTGACATGTTGGAAGTCGCGGACTGCCACCCCCTCCGCGTTGATGGCAGTCACGATGTCAGTCCAGATCCGAGTCCGTCCTTCCTTGTCGGCGCGGGAACTTCCGAAGAGGGCATCATACTGCCCCAGGACTTGCTCCACCAGGACACCAACTTCGGTGGCACTGAAGCTGGTGCCCCTCTGCCTCTCTGGCCGGGGGTTGTCAGTGGTCACAGATGGAGTTTGCCCCGACATGACAACCCCAGAGGCAGGAGTGGGTGGGCAACTGGGTCCTGGGGCTGGGCTGTGGAGCGATGGAATCCCAGTCGGGAGTCTTTGGTTCCAGCAGGGGTGGTCACACCAACAGCACCCCTGGCTGATGTGCAGGCAGCAAATGGCAGGGCACGTGGGCAGCAGGCAGTCAGGCAGCAGCAGATGGCAGGTGGGAGCGTGCTCGGGGCTCTGGGGGGCAGTAGTTCGGCCTTCTGGGCAGGAGCGTGGTCTTCCGTGTGCTTACGCGTGGCCAGCTTGATACAGAGTGATTTGGCACGTGAAAATTCTGCACGTCAGCGTGTAATTCGAGGAAAGGCCCTTAGCGCGTAAGCGCGTCTGCACGCATACGCATTTTCATTGGACCAAAGGCCCTCAGCGCGTGAGCGCGTCTGTGACGTGACGTGCGAGGGAGTATCCCTCATTGCACGTGATGACAGAACACACGTGGATTTCAGCCAATTGCGTGTGAAAGTTCACGGCACCCCGGAACACACGTACCCAGGCCAATGGCGTCACGTACCCAGGCCAGTGGAACTACCCGCACACCCCGAAACACACGTACCCAGGCCAATGGCGTGTGGAACTACCCGCGCACCCCGAAACACACGTACCCAGGCCAATGGCGTGTGGAACTACCCGCGCACCCCGAAACACACGTACCCAGGCCAATCGCGTGTACGCTCGCTCCCCTCCGATCACACGCGATGACACCCGAATACGGGAAACCAACGAGTCCGCCCACACGGAGGCGTCCCGCGCCCGCGCACAGCATAAAAGTGCGCACAAACAACAAACGCGTATATACAGCGACGATGAATGCCCCATTTGTTGCTGCACTGATTGTGGGACACCGCAGGAGGAGGAGAATAGCCAGGGCACGCATTTTTGCACCACGGACAAGCCTTTTTGGGATGCCCGACGACCAGGTCTACGGCAGGTATAGGTTTCCACCCCATATCATCCTAGACCTGGTCAGGGAGTGGGAAGATGACCTCACATCCCCCACCCTTTGCTCCCAAGCATTGAGCCCCTTGGAGAAGCTGCTCAATGTCTTGCATTTTTTGGCCACTGGGTCGTTTCAGCGGACCACTGCCATAGTGGGGGGGGTCTCACAGGCCACGCAGTCACGCTGCCTACACCAGGTACTGGCAATCATGACAGCGCGCCCCTCAGTCCGCAGGCACATATACATGCCCAGAACACCCGCAGAAAGGCAGGCCGTTGTCCTGGATTTTTTCAGGGTGGCACACTTCCCCAAAGTGCTCGGTGCCATAGATTGCACCCATGTGGCCCTACGTCCACCTAGGGCCACTGAGCACATCTACCGAAACCGCAAGCACTGGCATTCCATCAATGTACAGGTGGTATGCGATGCAAAGGGAATCATCACCTCTGTCTATGCAAACTACCCTGGCTCCACCCATGACAGTTTCATATACAGAATGTCCGCCCTGAGCCGGGCCCTGGAAGCTGGGCAGCATGGCGACACATGGCTCCTAGGTCAGTACAAATGCCCTTGCACATGCATGCAAGTCACACACAGACAAATATCCCAACCCTAATAATCTCAATTATTATCACCTCCCCAGGGGACAGTGCCTACCCTCTGAGCAACCACATGATGACGCCAATCCGGAACCCCACCACACCACCCCAGGTAAGATACAACGCCGCCCATATTGCAACCAGGGGCATAGTGGAGCGCACATTCGGAGTGCTCAAGTCACGTTTCCGCTCCCTTGACCGCTCTGGTGGGCAACTACTCTATGCACCACCAGTAGTGTGCAGGATCATTGTGGCAGCATGTGTCCTGCACAATGTTGCAACACGGCAGGGCGTCCCGGTGGACATGGTGGTGCCCCCACATCCCCAACCACAGGCACAGGCGCTGCCCATGGGAGGGGACAGGGCACGTGGCGAGGAAGCCCGGACCCAGCTTGTGGCCACATTTTTCACCTAAACTCCCACCCCTGCGGAGTGCACACAGGCCTGGCACATACCAGGTGACAATCGATGATGACAAAGTGACAGTCAACTGTCACAACCCTACCACCCTGAGATAGTTGCCATGGAAGTGCCACATCGTCTGCATCCCTAGCTACTTAAACACAAGCTATCCTGTGCAACCAAAATGCACACAAATGACATGTGACATGACATGGGCCATACACAAGTATTCCAAGGCCCAATGAGGCAGGGGGGGGAACAAGGGAACACAGAGAACGGTACTACTAGGCCAGGTGTCATTGAGATTGTGCAAGTGCAGGGGTAGGGGGAAGGGAAAAGTGCAAGGGGAAGGGTGGGGGGGAGTCCAGTACAGGGGAAGTAGGCCAAAAGAATAATACATAGGTCGCCTGGTGGCAACTGCAAAGATAAGTGCAGACAAGTGCTGGGAAGGGAGGGCTGTAGGGATAGAGAGACAGTACTGCAGTGCAGGGGTTGCCAGGGTGGCAGTGCAAGTGGACAGTGGCTGGGCCAGGGACCGAGGTTGGTGAGAGTGTCCCAGTAGCAGCTCCTGTGCAGTTCCAGTGAAGAATTCTGCTAGGGAGAGGCAGAGAGTAAGCAGAAGCAAAGAGGAAGGTCTTGAGGTGCTTCCAGAACTGGAGATGGTTCCCCTCAAGTTCAAGTCAGCCAGGAAGTCTGTTCCAGGGGGAGGGCCCTGCTGCGGAGAGAAACATACCCCCAGCTAGTTGCTCTGAGAAGCGGATGACCTGGACATGCAAGGTGTGCATCACACACACCTGCAAAACAGGCCATGGCCATCACTGTCATGTCACTCAAACCCTCCCAAACATCAACATGACATGGCAAGCAATACCCATACACTGACGCAGTAACAATAAGGTACACATTGCCATGTCCTAAATGTACAGTGGCATCGGACAATGATGCCTGACCCGGAATCAGATGAAATGACAGACCAACAAAATGTCCCACCCAAAATAAGTCGTTTCCAAATGCATTGCAACAGTCGTAGACGTAACATCACAATGAATGCCTGTCTATATGCACATTATGCATTGCAAAATCAACACTGCAGCTCATGTGTGCAGTGTCCCACTCCTGCATCACACTGCTCAGCGCACAGCACAGTGAACAGCCATTGCGTGTGATGCACACCCTGAGCATCACATCTAAGTGACAGACTACATCAAACATCAAATTTTTGGCATGTACTGGAACCATAATCGGTCACAGAACATGTGCTGCCGGGACACAGTGGGCACCAGAAGGCAAACAGTGTACACGTGGATATGCAAGGGTGGGAGTACATGGAGTACATCCGAGTGCAAGTGTGTGGTTCTGCAGGGACATGCACTCCACATATGCATTTGCACTCAAGTGACCATCAGTGTTCCCTACACATCACATGTGAACATCCACCATGTGTACACCCCAGCATGTCAAACCACAACTATCCCCTCGCACCTGAAAGGAAAACACAACACATGAACAGGCATTGATCAGCAGAACACAACATGTACATAGGACAACAACATTACAATGTCAGAGTTCCCATCACACTGCAGGGCAATGCAACTATCAACAACAACCCCCCCCTCCCGAGCAAATGACCATGACCCGCTGAACAACTGCACCTGGGTCATGGAGCCTCCAACCCTCATTTCCACCTGGCCACAGGATCACCTTTACCCTTCGTGTCCATCTCCCACCTTGTCTGTAAAAAGATGCCTGAACCCTCAGAATCCACACTCATTTACAAAATCACAAAATCCAAAGCATGAAAACGAACCCAAACACCCTCCAGTAGATGACTTGACGTAGCAGTACCTCACAAACGCCAAGTACTACCACAATGATGCAACAACCAAGGTAGCACAGCAGAACAATGTCACGACAGGATGTGAGACATGTGTGGTACATGACATAGGATGATGCACAATGAATGGATGTGTACTGTCACAGGTCCCCTGTACAGGCGCGGGAGTCTCATGAAACAACCACCCACACCATGTCCCGGGTGCCTGCAAGGTCAAACTCACACAGGCCCCTGAGATCATGGTGGGGAATGAGGTTCAGGGATATGCAGTCGGGACAGGTGTAGACACACTGGATGACTGGAATGAGTGGCAGGTGAGGGGAGGAGGAATGACACATGAAACTAGGGAATGCACAAAAATGTACAACCTGCATGAACACATACACAATCCAAACAAACTTGGACATCATTGTCACGACATTCTGTAGTCCAGGCTCAGGAGTGGTACGAACCAACCACCCCCTCTAGGGTTTTGGCGCCTGCAAGTTCGGGGCTTACACAGGCATCCGCAACCCCAGTGGGGAAAGAGGGTCAGGGAACGTTGCTTGGATAGGCACGGGAAGCAGGAACACTGGGTAGAGGGTACAGGTTTCATAATTGCATAGGATCACGGGTGAATAGGGAAAAAAACATACCAAATAGGACCACACATACATCCATGCATCAGTACACTCCCCAGCAAGCCTATGCAGGGCAGTTTGTAAGGAAAATAACAAGACACTTAGCTCTGGTTTTGAGTGCTGGCCTCCTGCCTGCGCACTCTCAGGGCCGGTTACAGGAGCACTCCAATGCTGCAAAGAGAGACACAGTCAACAACCTGTATGTGCCAATTACACAAAAACACAACACAAAACATGCCCCATAGCAACAAACTACTCTACAAACAGACAATCAGTGCTCGATGCTTCGTACCCATATATAACATCACCCCTGTGACGGGTCATACACAGTCAATGCAGTGAGTCAGGCGCTGGTGGGTGCGTGGCAAATGGAACACCAATGTGTCACAATTCACACAACATGCAATGTTCCCTGGGTAAGCAGACAGACCCATATGGCAAGCCATGACTACAGAGCAAGTTGCGTACCACCATGACCAAAACAAAGTTGGCAGTGCATTTATCATGAAGTACGTGGAATAGACATGCACTGCACCCAAGTATGTCCCTTGCTGTATGTCCCTGTGAGCTGCCCCTTTCCATGTCTCTGAAGGCTACATGGTTGATACAAGTGCCTCAATGAACCTTGGTGTACCGCAGGGTATGTGCCACTGCCCCTGCATGTGTCCCAGACAACCCTACTATCAACAGCCATCAGTCCACAAACACATCTGAGCTGCATTGTGTGCTTCAACACCAATATTCGTCTAAGCTCACCCTCAGTGCTGTGACTAAGCCTGCATGTGCAACTCGCCTGGTGCAAGCTTTGCTGTGTCGTGGCCCCCCGGTGATGCTCACCTTGCCTGGAGTTCCTTGGAACATGTCAGCAGTTCTAGGATGTGGGTCTGCAATCACTGTGGCTCTGCTCGTGCACACATGTGCATGTGGGCACCAACAAACGGGTCAGGCATTCCGTCGTCCAATGGGCCATGTCTGCTGCCAAAGGTGCTCTGGTGCCTCATCCCCCTGCAGAAAGTGCATGGAACAAATGATTAATGCATCGAAGTGATCTGTGTGTGTCTCATCAGGCATCTCATTACTTGACCATGTCAGAGAGTCACATCACAAATCACACCATCAGTCCGTCTTTGACTTCCAAAGTGTGGAACACTATCTACAGCATGAATTGCAACAGGCACGTGTACAGGAAAGAAATGAGACATAATACACAATGCATAGCAATCAATGTCCACATTAATCATGACACACCCCATCTAGCAAAAGCTGAACAGTGGACATTTACACCTAAATCATCCCCACTAGGGGTGTCAACACAAGTCACAAAGCACCAGACATGCCACAGATATGACAGTCCAAAGCCCTTGTGTAAAATTCTGTAACACCGAACCATCCTTGCGAGCCCATGGATAAGGGAGGCAGGAGTGGCATATGTGAGTCAAGGAACCCAAGCAGCAAACAGATACACAAGACAACCATGAAGGGCCCAGCTGGAACAGACAGTGGATGCCTTCAAAAACCACAAGGCACCGCACTGTCACATGAAAGCACAATAGACTACAAATTTTAAACTAACTCAACTATTAACTAATTACACTAACTATGGAAAACCTACATTACCTATTTAAACTAACTATCAAACAGAAACTTAACTAACTAAACTAAACGAAAAATCAAAAATGGCCACATACGACCCGGGGGGGAGGGGAGGCACCCAGGAGGGGGGAGGTACAGGGTGCTGCTCAACATCCACATGCGATGATGCCGAGCCAAAAAAAAATACCTCCATGGGCTCAACGCCTGCACAGCACGACCTATGTGGGAGATAGATGGTCGTCCGAGTCTGGCTCATCCTGGTAAGGAGGACGTGGCACAGTAGCCTGGCCACGCCTAGCCGCAGCTTGCCCCTCGTCGGCAGCAAGTCTGCCGGACAGGTGAGCCTGGTTCTGTGTGGCGATGTTACATAGGTCTGCATGCAGAACCTCACGTGATACACGTGCTTCCTCTTGCAAGGTAGCACGTGTAACACGGAGTTCCTCCTGCAAGGCCTGGCTGGACAACCGCTGCACCTCCCGGCAAGCCTGTAGCTCAGCCGAGATGGTGCGCTCAAGCTGTGCAAACCTCTCCTCTGCCTGCTGCCTCTGGGACATCATAAGGACACCCAGAGTGGATCTGAGGGAGGCATACTCCTCCCTCAGGGCATCCATGTGCGCCTCTGCGTGAGCAGCAATTGCTTGACGCAGAGACGACATTTCAGCCTGGCGTGCCCTGTCTGAGGCCGCCATGCCCAGCCTGAGCGAGCGGGCCGTGGACCGTGCCGCCTGCTGCTGGAGAAGCACCTGCCTAGCAGGGGGGAGCACAGATCGGGCCACACGCTCCATGCTGTCAGCGATGTTCTCCATTGCTGCCCCCTGCCGTTCGGAATTGGCAGTCATGTCTTGCTCCCACTCAGTATACAGCGGTTGCGCGCGGCGACCGCGTTGCCGGGCTTGACCCCTGCGCGACCCAAGTACCGGAGGTCCTCGCTGTGTTGGCACCGCCTGCGGCTGCACGACTACATGCCCCCGTCGACGTGATGTCCCAGGCACATCAGTGACTGGTGTGGAGGGTGACCCTGCGTCCCGATCCACCACGGGCGGAGGAACCAAGACTGTCTGATCCCTCAGTGCAGGTGCCGCAGACAGAGGAGTGTCCACATCAGAATCACTCACCCCTGACACATGGACTTGATGGTCATCCAACTCAACATGGACGTCAGAGTCGTCATCAAGGCTGGACTCATAGGCAGCCAGAGACAGGATGGACTGCAGCACTTGGGGGTTTTCGTGGCCTACCACCCCACGACCCCCACTAGTGCCGGGTTGATGTGGTCTTACCAACCCTGTGTCTGGCGTGACAACACCATCCTCTGCATCCATTGCGTCATCACCTGAAAAATAGAGAGGAAAAGGTAACTACACATGTCAGAAGCACACAACACACACACACGCCGACAGCAAAGGCATCCGGCAGACATGTGACACACAACATATGACCTGGCATGCATGCTGGGTCTACTTAGAATAGCCACTGTGATCAGACCTGTTGAAAGGTGGCAGTTTGCATGGAAGTGGGTCTATGCAGTGCTGAAAATGTGTACGCCACTCACTACCTACATGTACAAGCACTCCATGGTGTGTGCCAGGAAATGTGAAGGCAGTGCAATGTCAAATTCAGACATCACGTGCATTGTGTATTCAATGTGTACCATGTCTAGCAGCCAAGCACCCCTCCACCCCAGTACCAAAGCAGGGATGCCTAGCATGGTATCAAAAGGCTGCCCATACACCTGTGTATTGACAAGCAGTGTTCAACAGCTTAATGTGAATCAAATTACAACACTGCTAATGATGCTGGGACAGTGGGCAGGACACATGATGGAAGATCCGGAGGCCAGCCACGTGTGAAGAAGACACGACAAGAGTTGGACAGAGTCATTGGCCATTGAACAGGCTGAGGCCTGTGAGCCACACAGATTGTCATTGCCTAAACATGTGTGCAACGCAGGACTGAGCCACAGTTGACATGGGGAGGCCGATGATATGGCAGGCAATGTATGTAACCAAGGACTCATATTACAGTGCTCATCCAGTCAAGGACACATAGGGGCATGCGTGCAATGCACATGGAGCATGAATGGGCACTCATGTCCCTGCGGGACATCTGACCCATGCACAGTACAAGTGGGATACCCTGCATCGAGTACTAAGGCTGTACCACACGGCATATGTCTGGCAGTTTCTAAGCTGGAAGTTAGCATCTACACAGGACACATGAACAAGAAACTACACATTGGCAAGAATGTAGCAGACCAGTGCAAAGGTGGAACTGGGGTGCAGAGTGGCGGAGGAGGGGCAAGGGAGCATGCCCACATGGAGTCCCGCATGCAGGCAGAGGAGACATGCATGACGGTAGCATTGCATTACTTACACCTCAGAACCATGTACACGTCACATGTAGCAGCAATCATGCACAACACATCCCACAAGTGAAACACACACGTCCTCAACAACTACGCTTTAACACTCACTGGACTGGGCATCAAAGTCCAGCATCTCTCCCACACCTTCGACCAATTCTGGTGGTATGAACTCCGCAACGAGAGCCTCATGCGGAGTGAGTTCTTCCTCCTCTGGTGCAGGCCCACCGCCAGTCACCAGAGTCAAGTTGTAATTTGAGGCACGCTTAGCCTTAGTGCTGCGCTTGATGTCATTCCAGCGCTTTTTGCACTCCTGCGCTGTGCGCACCTCATGGCCGAATGAACTGACATGTTCCGCAACATGCTTCCAGTGGGTGTCACGTTGGGCAGCCGTAGTCTGACTATTGGCACCCACTAGCATGTCACGGCTGTGTCCCCGCACGTAGTCCACGAGGAAGTCCAGTTCCTGCTTACAGAAAGGCTTCTTCCTCGACGTGCAGGAGGTCGTGGCTGTGTGTGGGGTCCCAGCCTGTGCTGCAGGTGCAACCTTCCTCCTCTTGGACTGTGGCGCAGACCCTGGCTGGCTAATGCCGCCCTGACCAGTATGGCCAGTGGGTTCGGTGGATTGAGCCGAGGGAGTGGCAGGTGGAGGGATGACCAAAGGCCTGACTTGTGTCAGTGGCAGCTGGGTGCCCACTAATGGACCCTGCGCAGCAACATCAGCTGTGGCAGGGTCATTGACCGCAACGGTCCTGGTTGGCAGACTCACAACCGGGGTGCTGTTGGGTGCATCTGCCCCTGCACTTGCCAACACCCGGCTGTTCGGGGCAGCAGATGACATGACTGCCCCAGGGACACGTGTCTTGGTCTGAGCAGCCCGGCGTGCCCCTATGGTTTCCCCCCTGGCCTGTTGGAGATCTACCAAGGGCTCTTCAAGTGCCAACGCAGCCTGCGCTGGCAGACCCTGAGCCTGGGTGGCGGTGTCCACAGCTGCACCTGCAGCTACCGCTACCCTTGGGCCCGTGGCAGTCGATGGAACGGACTGCTGGGTCATACGGGTGCCAGTGCCAGATGCAGGAGCTGCATCCCCCGGAACCACAGGGGGTGGTGGCATGGCTGCACCGACACATGGCACAACATTGTGCTCAAGTGGCGCACCCCTGCCTCTTCCCCCTCTGTGGCTGCCCTGGACACCCTGGAGTCCCCCTATTCCCTGGTCACCACGGCCACGTCCCCGACCACGCCCGCCACGAGGAGTACGCCCAGCTGAGGCGCCCCTCACCTTTGGTGGCCTCCCAACCATGGCACAGATGTAATAGTGCTGGCACAGATGGAGTGGTGCCAATGGGAGGTGTACACCACAATTGTCCTGGGCAATTGGGGTGAAGGGGGTGGGAAGCAAGATGTTAACAGCCCCCCTGCACCTGCAAGGCTGTATGTGACCCCGGTGATGTGGTGACGGGTCACGCAACGCTCAGGCACCCCAAAACTGCAGTAAAACCGTGCACGCAACCCTGCAGCCTACGTGCGTGGATTTGACCTCCCGCAGTACGCGGTGGCACCCAGTAACACGAATAACGCGTACGCGTGGGACACGCAGGCTACGATGACATCGAAAATGGGTGCAATACACAGGGGCACCCGCAGTGGGAAAAGGAGCGTTTGCGACTCACCGTCTGACTAGCGCGATGCAGAAAAACACGCGTAGCCAATACCCCCGCCAAAAGAAGAGATACGTCCTTGAGAGCTGTGAAGTAGATGGCGCGCGAAACAACTGGAAGCAGCAACACACGTCGGTCTCCACGGAAGGCACGTACAGCGAACTGCTGGGCCCGCTCACCTTTAACCCGTGCTGAGGGAAACGCACGCGCGCGTCACGTCACATGCGGACGTGCAGTTTTTCATGCGCGATTACGCGCTTTACACGCGGACGTGCAGTTTTTCATGCGCGATTACGCGCATTACACGCGGACGTGCAGTTTTTCACGCGCGATTACGCGCATTACACGCGGACGTGCAGTTTTCCACACGCGATTAGCCTGGGTACGTGTGTTCCGGGGTGGCGTGAACTTTCACACGCGATTGATTGTAATCCACGTGTGTTCTGTCATCACGTGCAATGAGGGATACACCCTCGCACGACACGTCACAGACGCGCTCACGCGCTGAGGGCCTTTGGTCCAATGAAAATGCGTATGCGTGCAGACGCACTTACGCGCTACGGGCCTTTCCTCGAATTACACGCTGACGTGCAGATTTTTCACGTGCCAAATCACTCCGTATCAAGCTGGCCACGAATACACACGGAAGACCACGCTCCTGCCCAGTAGGCCGAATCACTGCCCCCCAGTGCCCCGAGCAGCCTCCCACGTGCCATCTGCTGCTGCCTGCCTGCCTGCCTGCCTGCCTGCCTGCTGCCACCGTGCCCTGCCATTTGGTGCCTGCACATCAGCCATCTGCAGGGGTCCAGTTGCTGTGTCGACCCCTGCTGGAACAGTAGACTCCCGACTGGGATACCATCGCTCCACAGCCCAGCCCCAGGACCCAGTTGCCCACCCACGCCTGCCTCGGGGGTCGCCATGTCGGGGCATGCACCATCTGAGACCAGTGGCGACCCCCAGCCAGAGAGGCAGAGGGCCACCAGCTTCAGTGAGAAGGAAGTTGGTGTCCTGGTGGAGCATGTCCTGGGGCATTATGATGCCCTCTTCGGAAGACCACGCGCCAACAAGGAAGGACGGGAGAGGATCTGGGACGATGTAGTGGTTGCCATCAACGCGGAGGGGGTGGCAACCCGCGACATCAAGCACATCAAGAAGCGCTGGGAGGACTTGAGGTCCAGGACCCTCAATAAGGCCCGGCGCCTCGCGGAGGGGGGCCGGGCACGCCTGAGTGACATCCAGATGAGGGTCCTGGAACGCGTAGACCCAGCGCTCCACGCCCAGATCCTTCGGAGGCAGACCCATCTGGAGTTGGCCGGTAAGTGGCCAAGCATTACTGTGTGAGACAGGGCATGTTGCAGTGTGCTGGTTGTCTGATACCTGCCTGTATGTGTGACATAGGCCATGTACGTATGTGTGTGTGCAGGGACATCATGGTCAGGCATGTGAGTACAGTGATGTGTGAACCACATGGTTGGTGCATGTGTTCTATTGCAACATGGGGGGCTCTGTGCGGAATGGACACATGGAAGCATGGCAGTCTCTGTTCCTGGACATGGGTGGGGGTGAGGGATGGGTGCTGGTCCCATGTACACGTATGGTGCCCATGTGTGTGTGTCTGAACTGCGTGTCTGTGACTTGTAACTGCCATGGATGCATGACACATGTCTGTGACAATGTTCAGATTCACTGATGCAGCCTAGTCATCCTTGTATCCACTGCGTCTGTGGTGTACGAGGCCAGATGGATGGAACTACGGTGAGGTGTGTGCATGTGATGGCAAGACCCATGATGCATGTGAGTCTAAAACCAACATTGTATGAATCATGAGTCCCTTGGTCATGTATGCCAATGTCCATGGCATGCGCCATGCCTGTTACTGTATGTGTTTTGCCTGCACTGACCCATGTGTTGTGGCGGGACATGATGGAAGTGATGTATGACAGTGCCACTCATCTGCTGTTGCTTCCTGTCTAGGGGACCATTGTACAGTACCCTGATGCTTGTGTTCTATGTCTCCCTCTACACAGTGGCAAGTGAAGAAGAGGGCGGAGAAGGCGCTGTGGAGCAGAGCGGCGGGGATGCCACCACGGCTGCAGTGGAAGGGGTGGGTGAGCCCCCACAGGGGCTTGCACCGGCGGAAGACGGCGTGGAGACATCCAGGTTGGTGGTTTCCACAGAGGGGGAGGAGGCCGCTACTGAGCCACACATGGGGCCTGGTGGGGGCATCCCCGCTGGTGCAAGTGGTGCAGTCCAGGGCCAGGGGCAGGAGGCAGCACAGGTCGCCGTGGAGGTGCCTGTGCATGTCACTGTCCCTGACACTATGACTGCACCACCATGCACCAGCAGGGATGCCCCATCCCAGGCCCGTCCGCAGGTAGGGGAGATGTCCATGTCATCTGACACTCCTCTACCTGCGGACGAGGGGACCCCTGGCCGTGTGGAGAGGGTCCTGATTGGTGTCGCGTTGCGCACGGCTGGCATTCGTGATGAGGTGCATGCGTCCCGGGAGGAGCATGCACATCATCACGAAGAGCACCGTGCGTACGTGAACCATTTGGGAGCCGCCATGGTCGGGGGTTTCCTACATGTGTGTGGCCTTCTGGTGACCCTCTCCTCCTCTGTGGAGGCTATGCGCCAGTCGTGCTCCATGCCGTCTTCCGGCCCAGATGCCACCAGGGCCCCCTGTGGACCTGCCCCGACCAACGCAGCCAGCTCGGTGGGGACCCCATCCCTGCCACAGTCGGGAGTCGAAGGTCCAGCAGGGGTGGACACACCAGCAACTGTCCCCCTGCAGATGGAGGATGTGCCGGCATCATCTGGCAGGGCACGTGCACGACGGCATCGGTGGATTCCATCAGCCTGGATGCCGTCGTGCTGGCAGAGGCAGTGGCGTCGGAGGCAGCAGCAGGCTCGACGTGGGAGGCATCATGGCTCGGGGCCATCAAGATCAGAGGGGCAGGCATCGGCCGGAGGGCAGGGGAACCCTGGGATGGCAGTGTCTTCCGTGTGGGAACAGTTGGTCCAGCGGATAGGTGCGGAGCGGCAGTGGGCGGAAGAGGAGCGGCTCACCATGGTCAGGGCGGAGTTCTCCATGCGTCGGGCGTTGAGGCGGGCTGAGTGCCTCGAGGAAGCTCGCAGGGAGTTTGAGGTGGACACGGGGTTGTCCCTGTGAGACCTCGGGGCCAGGACAGAGTCCCGCCTCCGGGACATCGACATGGAGTTCGAGGATGCCCTGGCCGGCAACATCACAGAGTGAGCCGCAGGACTTGCCCGCTGCCATTGTATATAGTTCTTTAGTTAGTTAGTGTTAGGTTTCCTTTATTTTTTAAGTTTTTTTTGGACCGCTCGGACAATGGCCACTTTTCTGTATATATTTTTATTATTAGTTAGTAGTAGTAGGTTTAATTTATGGTGTTGGGCTCATGGACCCTGGGATATTCTTGTACATAGTTTGATGTTTGGAAAACATTTGTTGGATTTATATTTGTGTTCACCATGAGGCAATGGTTTTTCCTTATTTTTCCCCCCATTATTTTGCTTTGGACTACATTATTTTTTGGATTCCTTTGTTTTTTGATTTTTTCTATTTGTTCTCGGACATGGACCATTTGTTTTGTCATCCCCATTGTTGTGTGTTTTATTTCTTTACTTCATTTTCATCTTTAATACATATATTTATTACTTACATTTGTGGTATTTTCTCATTGGTTTCATGCATGTCATGATATGGGTTTTGACATTCACTTGCACCCATTGTGTATGTGTGTGTGAGGGACATGTGTTCATTTACATACTTGCCATTGGGGTTGTATCATGTAATTGCATCTACTATGTGGGTGGATGCAATCCTTGCCTGGGTGTTTGTGCTGGGTATGCTGCCCATTACTGCCATGATTGTGTTTCGTCAGGACCTAGGGGCAGGGGGACATGAGTGTGGGCCTGCTGGGGGGTGGGGGTGGTGGGAGACATGGTTGGGGGCCTGGTGGCAGGTGCCCCACAGTGCTGGGGGGTGGGGGTGCAAGGGGACATGAGTGGGACATGGTTGGGGGCCTGCTGGCAGGTGCCCCACAGTGCTGGGGGGTGGGGGTGCAAGGGGACATGAGTGGGGGCCTGCTGGGGGGTGGGGGTGCAAGGGGACATGGTTGGGGGCCTGCTGGCAGGTGCCCCACAGTGCTGGGGGGTGGGGGTGCAGGGGGACATGAGTGGGGGGCTGCTGGGGGGTGGGGGTGGTGGGAGACATGGTTGGGGGCCTGGTGGCAGGTGCCCCACAGTGCTGGGGGGTGGGGGTTCAAGGGGACATGAGTGGGACATGGTTGGGGGCCTGCTGGCAGGTGCCCCACAGTGCTGGGGGGTGGGGGTGCAAGGGGACATGAGTGGGGGCCTGCTGGGGGGTGGGGGTGCAAGGGGACATGGTTGGGGGCCTGCTGGCAGGTGCCCCACAGTGCTGGGGGTGGGGGTGCAGGGGGACATGGTTGGGGGCCTGGTGGCAGGTGCCCCACAGTGCTGGGGGGTGGGGGTGCAAGGGGACATGAGTGGGACATGGTTGGGGGCCTGCTGGCAGGTGCCCCACAGTGCTGGGGGGTGGGGGTGCAAGGGGACATGAGTGGGGGCCTGCTGGGGGGTGGGGGTGGTGGGAGACATGGTTGGGGGCCTGGTGGAGGCTGCCCCTGGTGACTGGAGGGGTGGGGGTGGTGGGAGACATGGTTGGGGGCCTGGTGGAGGCTGCCCCTGGTGACTGGAGGGGTGGGTGTGGTGGGAGACATGGGTGGGGGCCTGGTGGAGGCTGCCCCTGGTGACTGGAGGGGTGGGGGTGGTGGGAGACATGGGTGGGGGCCTGGTGGAGGCTGCCCCTGGTGACTGGAGGGGTGGGGGTGGTGGGAGACATGGGTGGGGGCCTGGTGGAGGCTGCCCCTGGTGACTGGAGGGGTGGGGGTGGTGGGAGACATGGTTGGGGGCCTGCTGGCAGGTGCCCCACAGTGCTGGGGGGTGGGGGTGCAAGGGGACATGAGTGGGGGCCTGCTGGGGGGTGGGGGTGCAAGGGGACATGGTTGGGGGCCTGCTGGCAGGTGCCCCACAGTGCTGGGGGGTGGGGGCACAGGGGGACATGGTTGGGGGCCTGGTGGAGGCTGCCCCTGGTGACTGGAGGGGTGGGGGTGGTGGGAGACATGGGTGGGGGCCTGGTGGAGGCTGCCCCTGGTGACTGGAGGGGTGGGGGTGGTGGGAGACATGGGTGGGGGCCTGGTGGAGGCTGCCCCTGGTGACTGGAGGGGTGGGGGTGGTGGGAGACATGGTTGGGGGCCTGGTGGAGGCTGCCCCTGGTGACTGGAGGGGTGGGGGTGGTGGGAGACATGGGTGGGGGCCTGGTGGAGGCTGCCCCTGGTGACTGGAGGGGTGGGGGTGGTGGGAGACATGGGTGGGGGCCTGGTGGAGGCTGCCCCTGGTGACTGGAGGGGTGGGGGTGGTGGGAGACATGGGTGGGGGCCTGGTGGAGGCTGCCCCTGGTGACTGGAGGGGTGGGGGTGGTGGGAGACATGGGTGGGGGCCTGGTGGAGGCTGCCCCTGGTGACTGGAGGGGTGGGGGTGGTGGGAGACATGGGTGGGGGCCTGGTGGAGGCTGCCCCTGGTGACTGGAGGGGTGGGGGTGGTGGGAGACATGGTTGGGGGCCTGGTGGCAGGTGCCCCACAGTGCTGGGGGGTGGGGGTGCAAGGGGACATGAGTGGGGGCCTGCTGGGGGTGGGGGTGCAAGGGGACATGGTTGGGGGCCTGCTGGCAGGTGCCCCACAGTGCTGGGGGGTGGGGGCACAGGGGGACATGGTTGGGGGCCTGGTGGAGGCTGCCCCTGGTGACTGGAGGGGTGGGGGTGGTGGGAGACATGGGTGGGGGCCTGGTGGAGGCTGCCCCTGGTGACTGGAGGGGTGGGGGTGGTGGGAGACATGGGTGGGGGCCTGGTGGAGGCTGCCCCTGGTGACTGGAGGGGTGGGGGTGGTGGGCGACATGGTTGGGGGCCTGCTGGCAGGTGCCCCACAGTGCTGGGGGGTGGGGGTGCAGGGGGACATGAGTGGGGGCCTGCTGGGGGGTGGGGGTGGTGGGAGACATGGTTGGGGGCCTGGTGGAGGCTGCCCCTGGTGACTGGAGGGGTGGGGGTGGTGGGAGACATGGGTGGGGGCCTGGTGGAGGCTGCCCCTGGTGACTGGAGGGGTGGGGGTGGTGGGAGACATGGGTGGGGGCCTGCTGGCAGGTGCCCCACAGTGCTGGGTGGTGGGGGTGCAAGGGGACATGAGTGGGGGCCTGCTGGGGGGTGGGGGTGCAAGGGGACATGGTTGGGGGCCTGCTGGCAGGTGCCCCACAGTGCTGGGGGGTGGGGGCACCGGGGGACATGAGTGGGGGCCTGGTGGAGGCTGCCCCTGGTGACTGGAGGGGTGGGGGTGGTGGGAGACATGGTTGGGGGCCTGCTGGCAGGTGCCCCACAGTGCTGGGGGGTGGGGGTGCAAGGGGACATGTGGCTTGGCTGGGGGGCATGCCCATGGTGGATGGGCTGCCTGCGGGACATGACCAGGGGTGCAGGGTAGTCCCCTGTGGTGTGGCTTGCCTGCAGAGGTCGTGGAGGGGGTAGAGGGGAGACCTGGGAGGACCCACACTGGCAATTCACCTCTTCAACTTCCCGCACACCCACGTAATACACTGCCCCACTCGCACAGGCCCAATCGCGTGTAGGATTTCTCGCGCACCCCTGTAATACACGTACCCAGGCCAATCGCGTGTAGATTTTCTCGCGCACCCCTGAAATCCACGTACCCAGGCCAATCGCGTGTAGCATTTCTCGCGCACCCCTGAAATCCACGTACCCAGGCCAATCGCGTGTAGCATTTCTCGCGCACCCCTGAAATCCACGTACCCAGGCCAATCGTGTGTAGATTTTCTCGCGCACCCCTGTAATACACGTACCCAGGCCAATCGCGTGTAGATTTTCTCGCGCACCCCTGAAATACACGTACCCAGGCCAATCGCGTGTAGATTTTCTCGCGCACCCCTGTAATACACGTACCCTGGCCAATCGTGTGTAGATTTTCTCGCGCACCCCTGAAATCCACGTACCCAGGCCAATCGCGTGTAGATTTTCTCGCGCACCCCTGTAATACACGTACCCAGGCCAATCGCGTGTAGAATTTCTCGCGCACCCCTGAAATCCACGTACCCGCTCAATCGCGTATTTAACTTCCCGCGCGCCACTTTTTTGATGCGCTCGGACTCTACCGCCTGCCTTCGTGTGGCGGCCGTGTTTCAGCTTGTGCGTGTCTTTGGCTGTGCGTGGCTTTGCCCTATTCGATTCCATGAATACGTGTGGTTCGAGTGCGTGTGGGCGTTCCGTCTGCTTCCCTGCAGTACATCCCCAGTTACGCCCTTATTTTCGCGTGTTGTTCCCCATTCCGCGCGTTACGCCCCATGTCCCGCCCACTTTCTGGTGTGTGCGCTGCGGTTGTGCGCTTTCACTGTGCGCGTCGCGCACGCCTTTCACGATGTTGCAGTGACGTGTGCGCCATTCACGGGTTTGGCGCACATCCCGAGGAAGACACGCGCAGGGACTTCCATGAATCGCACGCGTGCGCGTGCGCCTCTTTTTTTCCGCTTGCGCCTGCTTGCGCCTGCTTGCGCCTGCTTGCGCGTAGATTTTCGGCGCACGTTTGTTCCATGAATCGGCCCCTAAATGCAGTGTTTTGGATCACAGTATATTCAAGCAATGTAGGCCAGCTCAGCAAGTAAAGCTGTGCCTGCAGCTTCACTTGCTGAACGGCCGAGCATTCCTTGAATATATTGTCATCCAAATCACTAAAAAATGCAGTGTTTTGGATGACAGTATATTCAGGATATAGTGCTGAGAGGTGTTAGGTCCCTGCTCCCTGCTGGACGTGGCCAACATAGCGGCCAATCCGCCAAGCTGAAACAGCCGGCACCGAAAGGGCCGTGCCAAAGGAGGGTATACCTACAATTCTTATAAATGTCTGTGGCCTCCGATGCAAGCATCCAGGGTGACCCTAAAACATGTGCTATCCTTGACTAGCTGTAAGCAATAGAGAGTGCACAATGGAAACTTAACTTGAAAAGTCATCGTTTATTGCATGAATGCTCTCGTGATATGTAGAGAAAAGGAAGAAACATGACCACCAAAGAGTGGAAGCAGCTTTGATAGCTTAGCCTACTATGCAATATGATATGATAGGTTATTTATAACGCGCTTAATACCCAGAGGTTTCTAAGCACAGACCTGGGGATCGAATCTGTGTCGCTTTGTGTCGTCTTGTTTCCAAGGTGAGCACGTGGCCCCCTGAGCTATCCTCCCGAAACAAATAGGCAGCTCTGTGCCCCTTTCTCGAAACAACTCTCTACTTTAGGAGCTACACACAGAGCGGCGTCCATCTTCAGTTACCCTTTGGGCTCTTGGATTGCATAAGACTCTTCCCTCTATTCAACTAGTGTTTAGTCCTCCTCGCATAGGCCTACCCTGTTCCATCATCACTGTGGCATGGGCCAAAGTGGTCATTCCTTTCAGTCTCTGGGAAATCCACACACGCAATGGGACTGACATGTAACTGGATGTACCACAGCTTCTCCGACCCTTTAGCAGAAATGTCCCGAAGCAGACAATATTCCCATTTCCCCAGACTCCTTGACAGGCAATTCTATCACTCCCCAGGCTCCTTGGCAGGCAAAACTATCACTCCCCAGAATCCTTGGCAGGCAATTCTATCACTCCCCAGACTCATTGGCATGCAATTCTATCACTCCCCAGAATCCTTGGCAGGCAATTCTATCAGTGCCCAGACTCCTTGACAGGCAATTCTATCACTCCCCAGAATCCTTGGCAGGCAATTCTATCAGTGCCCAGACTCCTTGACAGGCAATTCTATCACTCCCCAGACTCCTTTGACAGGCAATTCTATCACTGAGCGCATCCATGTGCCAATAGCGCTTCCACTGATAACCCCAAAGAGTATTGTTGAATAAGTTTGCAAGCTATAGTCGTGATGTTTAGAAAGATTTGTATATTAATTACTTATTGTGAATTGTACTTTGGTTTGTGTCTCTACTTTCTGCAGACCTCTCAACTTCCTGTCCCAGCGAGCTCATCCAAGTCCGTCAGTTTGGGGACAGGTGCTGACGACACGCACAACCTCTAAGATACAAATCTAAGCGCGGAATTCCAAGCGACGTCAGGATGGGGGATCTGAACAGCTCCGTGGATTTCTACCCCAAGACCCAGCGCAGGGAGTTAAACCATGCGGGCGGCTTTGGATGCACGCTGCAGGAACTGCGCTCCCTCATGGAGCTCCGTGGCGCTGAGGCTATCCAGAAGGTGCAGGAGAGCTACGGGGACGTGCACGGTCTCTGCCGACGGCTGAAGACGTCCCCTGTGGAAGGTAAGGGCTCTCACGGGCAAGGGTGGACTAGGAGGCTAGGAGGCGAGCAGCCCGGTCAGCAAGTGGTAGCAGCCCCGGCAGCAGCCCGGGCAGCAAGGGATTCCACTCCAGCCTAATTGAAATAACCTTTCAAGTATTCCTCTGCATACACACCACTGTGAACGCTTCTACACTCATTAGCACCGCACTGCCATAGAAATAGAAGACGTCCACACCCGTTGCTAGCATGGCTCTGCCAGCAGTACATGGATTGATGTAGTCCCTAAAACACTTTGCTCTGAATCTGCACGGGTCATGGTAAAACATACATAACTAGTCATAGCGTGTTCTATATCGTGCTGCCTAGCCTGCTTCAAAGCAAAGGTAATAACATTAGACAATTGATGCCCAATTCATGGAATTTTTTGCACTTTTAAAAGTGACTGCACTGCCGACACAAACCTTGATACATGGAACTGTGCATTACTATTTTTGCACTGCAAAGCTCGTGCAAAGTCACTATGCAATGACTTTACGCTGCAAAAATACACTTTGCACAGTTGCATGAGTCAGGGTTTGTGTCGGCAGTGCAAAGTTACTTTTCAGCAGTGCAAAGTCACTTTGAACCGTGCAAAGAATTCCATGACTCGGGCCCTTAATGTGACACATGTTATCAGCCCCAGAACGAAAAAAGTGATCTGGCCCTTCCTGGAATCAAACATGTTATCTGCGATGTAAGCACAGATCTCAACAACAAGCACCAAACACGGTGACCTATCTCTCCTCCTATAGATGCAGATGGTTAGAGTTAATAATGATGACTGTGAGAGGGAGGTGCTGTCTAATTTCTCAGAAGTCCTTTAGTTATGCGAGTCTGTGATGTTTGCTTTCTTGAAGAAGCCGATGGTGGTGATCCCGTGCAGGGGGGCAGGGCTAAACCAACACGAGAGCAGCCTTAGATGCTGCTGCCCCAGCAGCCAAACGCCTGATCTGTTTAATGGTCAGTCTGCTCAGGCACACGGCTATGGCTACTGGGTCCTTTGATCCGGCCAGTCTGTCCAGGCACACGGGTGGCTATTGGGCCCTTTGATCTGGCCAGTCTGCCCAGGCATACGGGTATGGCTACTGGGTCCTTTGATCCGGCCAGTCTGCCCAGGCACACGGGTATGGCTACTGGGCCCTTTGATCCGGCCAGTCTGCCCAGGCACATGGGTATGGCTACTGGGTCCTTTGATCCGGCCAGTCTGCCCAGGCACACGGGTATGGCTACTGGGCCCTTTGATCTGGCCAGTCTGCCCAGGCACACAGGAATGGCTACTGGGCCCTTTGATCTGGCCAGTCTGCCCAGGCACACGGGTATGGCAACTGAGCCATTTGATCTGCATAAGACCATGAAATCAGGGCTTGTTTCAGCCTGATGCTGAATAACACCTCATACATTTTACATTCATTAGTGTGACCTTGTCTTTACCTATCAGTCTAGGCTTCTACCTAACGATCTATCTTAGATCAGGGAGCTCGAGTCTCCTGCACCCCCTTCACCTACCATGCTAAAAGAGACAACATGGTGCAACAAGATTCAAACAGCCATGCTGGACAAACTTGAAACTTTGTACACCAAAATCCTCAGCCACCAAAAAGCCCTCTCTGACCTACTAGCCAAATCCCTCGCCACAGCGCCTCCAACTACCCCAGAGAACCATACCCCAGTGTTTAACTACAGAGATATGAGTAAATCTGAGGTCAATGCACTCCTCAAATCCATCAAAGCTTCTAACTGAAAAGGGTATGCCTGTCCGGCTCAGGTCATTAAATACTGTGCCTCGTCCCTTACTCCATTCATCACTGCCTTTATCAACTTCTCCTTCCAGTCAGGCCTTGTCCCAACGACACTCAAGGAAGCATGGGTCTGCCCACTCTTGAAAACACCATCCCTCGACCCACTTGCCCCAGGGAACTACAGACGATTACCACTGTGCCATTTTTACTAAAAAGTCTGGACAAAGCAGCCTATCTGCAAGTCCAAGAATTCATTGAGGACAACCACCTCCTCTGTCTGCGGCAATCCGGCTTCCGACCCAGGCATGGCATGGAAACTGCCTTGCTCGACTTAAAAAATCAAATGGACGATCTGAGAGACGTCGCCAAACCCACGCTCCTTCTCCTACTTGACCAATCCACTGCTCTCAATCTGGTGGACCCTTTGTCACCACCTCTCCACCGCAGCCAACTTCTCCCCGAGGGCCTGTACCTGGATAACTTCCTTCCTACAGGACAGAGTCATGAAGGTTTTTTCTGAATCTTCTTGTGCCAACCCGAGTCTCATCAAATGCGGGGTCCCTCAGGGCTCATGCATTGCTCCCATACTCTACAACGTTTTCACAAGGCCACTATTCAAAATCTTGGACTCATTGGGCATCTCATATACGAACTATGCGGATGATACCCAAGTGCTCATCCCCCTCTCGGGTGATTATCTGGCAGACCTCAACACCCTCAATTCCATCTACTCTACAATCCAATCCTGGATGGCAGAGAACTGGTTATGTCTCAATAGTGAGAAGACCGAACTTCTGTTCCCAAGTAATCACGACTCTGGGTGTGTACATCGAACCTGACCTAACCATGAATAGACAGGTGAATGCTGCAGCCTCTGCCTCAGCGTACCATTCCAAACTTCTCAATGCAGCCAGACCCTTCCTCTCCCAAGAGAACTGCCTCACCAGTGCAAGGGCAATCATTGGCTCTAGGATTGACTACTGCAATGCGCTCTTGTAGGGACCTCCCGCAAGAACTTGGCCAAACTCCAACTTGCTCAAAATAATGCCCTGAGAACCGCAACAGGCATATCATGAAAAGATCACATTTCGGAAGTCAGGAGGAAGGTCCACTGGCTTCCCGTCAGGGAAAGGATTGTTTTCAAAACACTCGCCTTGATGCACAAATGCCTTCACGGGTTGGCCCCCCTTCCTAGCCCACAGAAATGTCCCCCACACCACCTCCAGACTGTCAAAAGCAGCGTATGCCAACAGAATAACGGCGCCCATCACACACAAAGTGCGGGTAAGGTGGCACGAGCTTCCCCAATATGGCTGCTACCTTCTGGAACTCTCTCCCACTGGAACTCCGTCAGATTGACTCTCACGCAGCCTTCAGAAAAGCTATCAAAACTAGTCTCTTTGTATAATATGCTTTCCCTTGTACAGTCGTAAGCTGCTGTACACACTGTCTGTTTCCTTGTAATTATAACTGTAACTGATCACTATGTAACTGATCACTATGCATTAAGTACCTTTGTGGGCCGCATTCTTGTAACCCTGAATCAAGCCTTCATTCAATTCTTTTTACAGCGCCTTGATGCCCGAGGGCTGTAATGCGCTCTATAAATTTAAATAAATAAATCTATCCTTTCTAGTGTCCATCGTTCTACTGATCTGCTTATTATTTACTATTAACACACAAAGGTCATTATTGGCCCCTGCTCAGCCAATCAGAATGCTTGGAATACGATCAATAACTACTAGTATTGACATGCTTTCCCAACATTCTGACTCAGAAGCAGACAGGGGAAACAACAGAAAGCATGTCCCTGCATTCAAGAAACAGCAATGCAATTTTCTGTAAGATTTTTTTCAATAAGCTATGCCCTCTCTTGGGGTATCTGTTGTTAACCACATCTTCAAAATGACAGACAACATCCAATTTAAGCACTAGAGAGAAAGATGAAACATGGAAAAAAAAGCTTTCCCTTTTGTATAGAGAAGCTGTTCATTTTTACATTACGTCAAATTCATGTTCATGTTAAAACTGTTCCAATGCAAACAAGGTTGCAATTAAAATGCGTACCTTAAAAAGATAACTTTGTTTTTTAAATAATAAAAAATGAAACCACGTTTACTTCACCAACAGATTGTGTGTACTCACCACGACTCTAAAACCTACATTGCTTTTACCATTGTGCGCCAATAATTTATCGACCTCGGGAAGGTCCTTATTGCTTGTGATAATGACCCTCCCCCAACATGAGGGGAGGTTATTGGCCCCTCCTTCTGTCTATAAGGCTAGATTATGTACAGTGTTCATTTGTCATTTCACTGAAATTTGACAGGGCTTAAGACAGTAAATAAATATATGGACAGAACCCCAAAGCTAGGTTGTTTAGGTATCAGTGACTTCTCCACTCAAATCTACTTTACCACCTCCACTGCTCCCCTCCTCCCCCAACCCAGTCCAGATCCTCCGCTACTATTTGCACCTTATAAGTCTGCATAGTATGCTATATTTCTGGCTACATAGGGTGCCAGTAGCTCCGTGGTTTGTCAAAGACACATTTTATTTTGTAGCCTTTTTTGGATGGGTTTCAGCTGTTTCCTGTAAAGCAGCTAAGTAGCCTGTTTGGGCTTTGAGGATTGGATCCATGTATCCCGTTGCTTGGGTCTGAAGACAGAAATTGACATAATCACCCCCTTTTTGTCTTCTTAAAATAAAATACTGCATATAAGCCAAGTAGCCCTCCGACGCAAAGACCTCACAGTACTGCGCTACTGTTAAAAGATGCCAACCCCCCCATACTCTGTACAGCGCTCCATGGTGAGCAATAAAATGAAATAATAAAAATAAGGATCCAGTTCAGGCGCCAAGCAACCATTGATCGTGTGTCTTCAGCCACAGAGATACATGTCCAGGAGCCTTCCTAGATTTCATTACAGACTGTTAAGAGGGGAACATCTTAAAAAAGTTGCCTACATCCGCGCGACCCTGCTGCAGAGTTCTCTTGTTTTATCATGTTATCTGTAAGTAGCTCATCAAATACTGACTTGATTCTTCTTTGCCCTTTGGGACGTTAATGCGCATTTATATAATAGTGAGAGCAAAACTCCAAACACCAGAATGCAAAGTAAAAAACAGGAATGTATAAGGTGATCGCACCTATCACTGGAAAACCTGAGATCTGAGCTGTTGCTTCTGCAGGCATTATAGGCGATAGACTTCTAATTAGACTGTAAATGTACCCCTGTTAAAGCAAGGCTAATCATTCTCACACCATACTCCACATAGATACATTTCTGTGGTGAATGGTCGGAGGATGACAGAAATAGATACTCCATAGCTGCCAAGAGCCTTTTTTTTTTAATTTATTTTTAGCAAATAGCACCTTGCATGCTGGAATATGTAGGCACATACATAAAGTAGGACACATGAAACTAGAAGTCAGAGAACCAAAAGTGCCCTGCCTAAAAATCCAGGACTTGGTGAAGATTTCATCTGTTAGAGGTTCCATGTGATAATGTCCCTGCAAAAATGTCGCCTGGCAAAAAAGTCGCCAAAAAATTGCAGTTTTATGCAGGGACATTATTACATTTAACATGAGTGGGACACCCCCGCAACATCCAAACCCTTTCTGTTTTCAACGGGAGTGGGGACAGCCCTGCAACCCCTGCTTGCCTTGATCCCTTGTATATGGTCACCATATATAATGTCGCCACAACCTTTTCCCGGAGACCATATGTATGGGTACAATATTACCCGATACCCTATAAAATGGGCGAACATAGCGGCTTGCAGAGGGCCATTGACCTTTGATAGCTAGCCATAAAACGACACCATTCCCTATATCAACTTCTTGAGACAGGAAGCATGCATAGTGCACAGTGCTTGGGATGATCATGTTTCTGCCCAATGCCCTCCATTAGATGGTTTTCCTGGATGCAGTGTTTTTAGAAAATAGTTTGATAAGGAGACACCACAGACATGTTCACTTCAATGAGTAGGATTTTAAACAATGTAGGCTTCATTAAATAATATAATATATTGTTCATAAAAAATGCTCCTGTTGCCCTCATTAAAAGGCCTTCCTGGTCACCTGGTTGAGCTCTTTACTGTGGAAGATAAAAGGGCAAGTTAGAAGATCCAGTGTCATGTGTCTGTGGTAAATCCACGGGGGTAGCTGGACTATTGGAGAAAGAGTCCAGAACAGGATACGACTAGGCCATGGTGCAGCTGATCCAGGATGATAGCTCAGCGGCAACGTGCTCGCCTTGGAAGCAAGATGACACGGAGTAACACAGGTTCGATCCCCGGGTCCGTGCTTAGAAACCTCTCGGTATTAAGTGCGTTATAAATAACCTATTATATCACATAGAACCATGGGTATAATCTAGGTTACATCTATACACATGCATTTTATGGGTCACCTGATTATTTGGTGAATTTCACTGTGCCAAGTGATTCATTTTCTTTACTGCACCTGGAGGGGTAGGCTGGTGCAGAGAGCCGCACGAGGGCAAGAGGAGGGGGCGTTGAAAGTCTGGACTGCCACTTGGAGCCTGGCGATGCACCGCACGTCACACTAATTGGTTACTTGCAGAGGATGGCCATTGAAAGCAAGGATGGTCGAGCAAGTGGCAAAGTGTAAGGCAGAATCCTGTGCAGTTCCCTTAGGGACCACTACAGAAGATTAAGACTACAGGTATGAGCAATAAATCCCCTTTGGTATCAGTCTGTACCACAAAGATTTAGTTGGTAGCTGTGGCTAAGCAGTCAGACTTATCTCAAGAGGGAGATGAGCAGTATCCACGGTTTACACAATAGGGCTACAGCACTATGGTACAAGGAAACACTGACCAAAGCTTTGTATTAAAAAGAATATATATATTTATTTTACACACTTCTAGTTCAATACATAAATCACAGTTGTTAAAGCAAGTTAAAATCGGTCAAGAAAAGTATACACAACTCCCTGGTTTAATTGTACACAAGTTTGAGCAAGAGTGAAAACCGAGCAAAATGGCAATTCACAAGTTTTTAAAGTGGGGAGGAAAAGGTGGTTATAAGAGTTAGGTACACCAACACAGTTCTAGTTGAGAAGCAATCTAAAGAAGGCAGTTATAACAGATTCAGCCAGAGCCAATAGCGCCTGTGCCAGAGTCAGTGGAACAGGGCAAAGAGCCCAGGAGCAAAATGTTCTTGTAGCTGCAGTCAAGTCTTTGTTGAATGATTCGAAAAGGTGGATGCAGAAGGTGAAAGACAATGTTAGATGATAGGGACGGCCAACTCAGCAGGTAGGTAAAGGATTTAAAACACTTTTAGCGCTACCAAACGAAAAGGGAGGTCTGGTGGAACAAAGTACCTTAAAATGTAGAAGAGGCTCCTGCGGTGGCGGTTGTTCCTGGCAGTTCCTGCAGTTCGGGTGATCCAGCAGAGGAAGAGAGACTCTCGTTGTGGAGGAAGGTTCGAATTACTGCACTGCCCAGGGATGAAACCAGGCGCGGTGCTGCCAAACGAAAAAAAGGTACGTTCCTTTAAATCGCGGTCCAGGTGGACGGGTGCCTGGCTAATAGGTTCCGAATGCAGAGCACTGGCGATTCGACCAAGGCAGGTCCAGGAAGGCGATTGGCAAACTGGTTGGTCCCACCAGCTGAAGGCAAGAAGGCTCTTGCAGATGAAGATCTTCTCTCGTCGTGTGGAGAAAAGAGATGAGACGCTGCAGCAGGGCTGCACCGGTGGTTCAGTTGGTGTAGATGTCTTTGGCTTCTCTCCTCTTCGGCTTCTTAGTTCCAGTGGCGACGTCTTGCTCTTCCAGTCCTCAGGACCATGCTTTTATGCAAAAAGATCCCCATTCATACAGCCTATCTGACACTCACACAGTGGAGTGGTCATCCTGGCGGGAGACCCTCCATCCTACCATGGCAGAGTCCGACATGGGTTGCTGAGGCAACACTGTCCAGGGGTCCTACTCCCTCTCCCACACAGTGGTTCCACCCCAGACTCAGTGGCGCCGAAAGGAGAGCTTCTTGGCAGAAGCCCGCCAAAAGGATGAACAAAGGATCCCCGACCTGGGTTAGGATCTTAGAGAAAGACACGAGAAAGAATGTATATAAAAGTTCTTGCAAATAAAACCTACCGGAGTAAAGTTAATATAAGAATAAACCGGCGGTATGTTAGAGGCTGTCAGTAAATGTTGTAGCCTCGAACAATGGGAAATACCATAGGGAAATATTCTCAGTCGAATATTTTTGGTAGTAACCACTGCCACCAGACAGAAATTTTTGAGAGAGGGACTGTACGGTACAACCTCGAAAATGAACATAAGGGAAAAACTATTAACCCTTGCCAGTACCTCCATAGTAAGATGGGTTGTACTGGTTTTGTTCATAAAGATTGACTAGTAAAGTCAATGGGGACTTTACATGCCCTGGGAGACAGTAGTCAGTCCCAGGGTATGGAGTCTATGTTTGGGGGTCGCTACGACACCCCTGTGTCACTGCACGGAGGGTGCTGTGTAACACATGTGGATAAAGATGGTTCCTATGGGGGAGAGATAAACCCCATAGACATTAAACACTAAAAATAGCCTAGAACACACATAGCAAATATGCCTAAGAGTGGGAAAAAGAGTCTCACTCTTAGCAGGAGAAAAAAACAAACCCTTCAAATCCAGCAAAGCTGCTGGGGGACACTATAGGTAAGGGAAATTAGCCATAGAATGAGAATTCTCCCTAACACAAGCATGGCAGGTTTGAGATTTAAACTCACAGGGGGCTTTGGATGAGACTGTGGGCCTTTACTGTTGGGGATGTCCATGCAGTGCTCCTGCAGGAAGGAGTACCCTGAGGCTGGCCAGGCAAGGTGCGGTTTCAGGAGAGGATACTGGAATGCAGATCCCAGCAGGGCTTGTGCCAGGCAGGAGTATGCCTCGGAGGCAGAAAGCAGAGCGTTTCTTGTTAAAGCAGTGAGGTGTAGTGCTCCTTTAAGACCAAAGGGATTATGGGTAGGGAACATGTAGGGCTCGGAATATTGTGGCTGGGATCCCCACACTGGACTGCATCATGCCCATGACAGACATGATGGCTGTTCGGGAGATATTTTCCTATACAGTGATTGGCCAGTAATAGTTAGGGAGCCCTTTTCGGGAATAGCGAGAATAGCCGGCCCAAGTAAAAGAGGCTGTGAGGGTCTGATTGTAGGTTTGGGATATGTTGTGTGGGTCAAGAGGTGGGTGCTCACACGTCATTGTGTTATGCGCCCATGTGTATTGAGTAGCGTTCAAAGGTAAACGACAAGTTGAGCCAAGAGTGCAGGACGGCGTTTCATTGGCCCTCATTAGGACCCTGGCGGAGAGGGTTTTACGCCGGCGGAGTGCATGGCGTACCTCTCCGCCAGACTACGAGTTCCCGTAGTGCCATGGAGGATTTTTGCAGGCGGAGAAATCCATGGCGCTACGGGACTTGTTAATTACGCCACCGTAATTTACGGTGGCGTAATTAACGCCTTCCCCACTCCCATTATACCCTATGGGGCAAGAATGGGAATGGGGAAGGGTAAAATGGGGATTGGGGACTTACCGCCCCGCCAAGGTCGGCATGGGGCGGTAAGTCCGCCAACCACCCTGGCGGAGTTGGCAGCTTAGCGCCATGGACCATGGTGCAAATTGCACCATGGTCCTCCGCCAGGGTCGTAATGAGGCCCATTGGATATTAGCCGCTCTTAAGAGTGGAGGTGGCTGTGCTGACATTGAATGCGGCCGCATTTTTCTCCCATCTGGTCCAGCATTTCCTTGATTATTGACTCTCATTAGGTCATGCCTCGACCTCCAGAAGTGCGATTCATGCTGCTGACAAGGCGCTGCGGCAACAGCTGTTCACGGTGACGCAATGGATGCGCCGGATGTCCTGTGCAGCAGAGCAGGGAAACTAGGCAATGTAATTGTGTGTGAGTAAACCAGCAGGGCGATTGTTGTGGCAGAGCATTTACTAACTGGCACTGCTCTGGCCTCTCTCCCTTTACGGCCACCTAGCGCAGGATTCCATCTTTGGTGTCCTATGCCCATCGTGCCATGTACCACTTATACTGTGGCATGCAAGTTCCTTAACTGGCCATAGCATACATATGCATTCCCAATGCATCCTAGAATATTAGATAGAGGGATTGGTTGTCGGGTGTGCCTGTGTGTGAGCATGTGTTTGTGGTTGTATAGACAAAAGAGTACTTTAGTTACCAATAATAATTTATTTAGGGTGCTAAACATTCATATGCCCCAGGTGCAGTCATGAAATGCTAGGCGTGCAACGCCCAGAACCTCCAGAGGCCGAGGAAATTTAATTCATATGCAATCTTATTGCAGTTATAAGCTCACATGTCGCAAGAATGTGCCATGTGCTGCCTCCTGTGTGTAGGTACTGGCATTATGCCAGTTACAGCTTCAGGTAGAGATTATAGTCATCATGTGTATGGTAAAACCTCACATGCCCATGGGCTGCCATCATATCACGTACAGATTGACACGGCACAGCCGTGCCATCTTATAACAATTGATGTCATACATGGTCAGTATATTCATCTTATGACAGTTCTAGCCTCACAGGTGTGGCCTCTTCCATCAAATTACAAACGCAGCCTCAAATGCCCCAGTACTTTATTATTGTTATTATTATTATGGTATTTATTGAGCCTGGACCTAGCTCCTAGAAGCAACAGAGCGCTTTACAGAGGTATACAACAATACAGATGCATAACGGTGCTCTATACAGAGGTAACAGAACAGATATACAGCGGGGGGTTGGATACAGAGGGGCACAGAGGAGGGGTAAAGCTCTACCGGTTGGCAGGAGGGGAGGAGTGGGTGGCGTATAGCGAGTCAGGTAGAGAGAGGGGCGATGTGATGGCCTAGGTGTTGAGGAGGAGAGACTCTAAAAGAGGTGGGTCTGGAGTTCTTTTCTGAATTGTAGGAGCGTGGGGGCGAGTTTGATGCCGATGGGGAGGCGGTTTCATAGTCTTGGGGCGTAGGCAGAGAAGGCTTGTTTTCTGGTCCGTTCCTTTTTTGCAGAAGCGGATTTCAAATCTGCATGTGTCGCGGGTTCTGGTGGTGCGCTGTCTTTGACAATCTCCAATCTCTCTGGCCCTTGAACCACCATTCGCGTCGGATCAGAAAATCACACTCTGGAGGGCTAAACAGAGCTATCAGTATTAGCGGACAATTCTTGGCTTCTCTGAATTTGCCCAGAGCCCTATGAAATAGAGGGTTTGGGGGAAATGCATAACACCTCATTTCTGACCGTTGTATCTGAAATGCACCCCCTGCCGAAATTCTTTCCTTGGCCCTCCCATGAAGACAAATCTGGGCCATTTGGAATTGTTGCTTGTGGCAAACAGGCTAGGTCTGGGAGACCGCAAACATTGAAAAGTGAGTAATCTGTTGTGAAACCTACGCTCATTAGTGCTCACTTTTAGTCTGCTAGGCCTGTCTGCTTCCTTATCGTTTTGACCTGGAGCATCTTCCCCTGCGCTATTGCCCACTCCCATATTTCCACTGCTAACAAGCAGAACATCGGGGCTCTGGTCACTCCCTGCTTGTTGATATAAAACATTGACATTGTACTGTCTGTCAGAATCAGTACTACTGTTCCCTGCAGCAGAGGGAGGAATGACTTCAACGCTAAGAATATGGCCTTTAACTCGAGGTCATTTATATGTCTTTCCTGTTGAGGCTCGACCATAGACCATGTGCCTCCAATGTGTCTCACCCCAACGTTCTAGTGAAGAATTTGTCAACACTATTAAGATATGTGGTGCTGGATGAAGTGGGCCTCCGCTCATTAGATTGTCCCTCGACCACCACCAAATGAGATCATCCTTCAGCGAAAGTGGGATTGGTACCCAATCCAACTGGGATACTTTCTTTTTGTCCCTGGACGCCGCCAAATGAAGTTGAATTCTTCTAATTTTGAGTCTGGCCAAGGGTACATTGAGAACGCATGTAGCTGGCAGACCTGATAGGTGTTGGTACCACCAAACTGAAGTGCAGGTTCCAGTTAAAAAAAGAGTCACCGCTCTCAGGATATCTCTCTGAATGTCCAGGGGTGGACCTACTCTGGCCTTACACAAGCCCCACTGATATCCTATAAATGTGATTGTCTGTGCAGGGATAAGCTCTAATGTCTTCGTATTATTGGAAAACCCCAAACTGAACATAATGTTCATCAGAGATTGGAGGTTCTGTTTTGCTTCTGCTGGAGACTCTTGTCAAACTAGCCATTCATCCAAATAGCAGTAGACATGTTGTTCCCTGCTCCTCAACAAACCAGCAACTGTATTCATTATCTTTGTGAACACTCTTGCTGACAAATTTCCCTGAAATGGTATGACTCCACTGAAATGTTTCCTCATTACCGAATATCTGAGAAATTGATGATGGGGTTTCCATATGGGCACATGAAAATACACGTCCTTCAAGTCCAGGGCACAAAGCCGGTCTCCCGCACAGATGGACTCTGCAGTCTGGGCAGGAGTCACCATCTTTAATCCTTCTAGAGGTAAGGAGAGATGGAAGTAAGACAGGTCCAGCACGACTACTCTCAGGCCAGCTTGGTTTTTTGGGGTGATCGTAAAAATTTGCAAATTGAATCCCTTGCCCTTGTCCGAAAGAGGAAAAACCTCTACCACTCGGGACTCCATCTAGTTCACAACCTTAAGGGATAGATAGGCGAAAGCCGATGGAAATCACTGAAATTAACCAAGGATCATTGAACCGATGGTCATTGATCCTTACTCGGAGTCAATCTGTCACCCACTGGCGACTCGTGACCTGGACGTGATCACCACTATTTCCTTTATTCCAAGGTGGTTGAAGAGGAGAAGGACAGTAGAACCATTTAGAGGTAGTCCTCTGTTGTTATTGCCTATGAGAAATCAGCAATCTCTCTCGTTGTCTTGCTCTCCTCTCTTGGAAACCTCTGAAACCACCAAATGAGCTAGCCCTGGACGTGATCACCACGTGCTCCTGATCACGTGACCACGTGATCACCTTCTGGGCTGGTTCTGCCAGAAAAACGTCATGGTTGGTTTAGTTAGTATAGCCAAGTGCTTTGCCGTCGACGTGTTATCTTCTTTTTAGTTCGTTTTTCACCTGTGGACGAATGAAACAGAACAAATCCTCCGAATGGAAGGTCAATAATTATTTCCTGGATGTCATTTGTGATTTTAGTGGAATGCATCCATGCTGATCTTTTCGAGGTCTATGCTGATGACTCTAATAAGTCTTGGGCGATCCGGTTTGCGTCTGCCAGCCCGGATTTAAATGCTGCCTGTCTTTCTATGGGCAGTTTGTGCGCAAAGTCTGAAATCTCACTCCATAATTTTTGATTTGCTGCCACTAACAATGCATCCACATTTGCTTGGCAGAGATGTAATGAAGTGTTAGAGTACAGCTTCTTGCCGAAGACTTCTAACAATTTGGCATACAAGGAAGCTGCTGGGCCACTGAAGAATGAGGCCGTGGGTGGGAAGACAACGAAGGCCCCTCAGACCCATATTGCCTGTAAGGAACAACACATTTTTTACAGGTTGGCAGACATGAATGTGGCTTTAACCAAATGGTCTTTGCCACAGAGAGCACATCCATCTGGATCAGTGTTCCTGACCTGGCTAAAGATTTAAGTGCCAACACCTCTGCCAGCACTCCAAATTCTGGTTGATCCTGTGTAGGTCTAGGAACTCTAAGGAATTCTTTTAGTCCGCCAGCTTATCGTGAAAGGCTTTAGCCGAGGATGGAAAATAGGGATTCTTATTCTTCCTCATAAGTGTGTTGCGCTTCAATCCAGAGCTGCCTACAACAACCAGCTGCTGCCCTTTAGGGTTGCCATGTGCTGGAGTTCCCCCTATGTCTACTGACAGTTGAGTATCTGCACTCCTGTCAATAGATTGCGGTTCCAAGTTCCGTGGAACGTTGGGAGGTGGAGGCAGAGGCAAGAGGGAGGGGGGAATGACGGGAGCTGTACTATGAGGTACCTGAGGTTGCAGCTCCTGTCGGAGCACCTCTTTTATCAAACCCTTTAGGATGTCTGACATCTGAGGAGATTTTATGAAATTCAAGCATATTTCATAGAACCTGTCCTCACAGGATGGTGAACTCTGCACTGTAGGCCAAGGCACTGCTGGAGTAGGGGCCCATGTAGATGTGACAGGTATCCAGAAAGCTTGCCTGGGTTGTTGGGTTCATGGACAAGAATATTTAATATGACTCAAGATTGATGGATGTGAGGTGCTTTTAGGCACATCCCCTGTTGGCCAGTCGACCTTGGAGTAAATTCCTGAGTAGGTAATGATCTCTCCAAATTAGTTTGAGTGGGGACTTATTGTTGTTTTTTTGGGTCTTTCAGAAGGCGAAGAGTCCACAGATGAAACCTTGACTGAGGTGGTGGAGCGTGCAAATGTGCATATGTATTTACATCACTTTGACGTCACAGAAAGTTGTGTCACAGGGTCTGATATCAGCCTTGGTGCACGAAGGTCTGATGGGAAGTTACAGTACAAGATGTTGCCATGGATAACCAAGAGAACAATTTACTTTTTGAAGTGCAATACATGAATTATCACTATTATTATTATATTTAGAGCAATACTATGAGTGAGGATTTATGTAATAGCTTACAGTGTGAACTGAATCCCTTTTCAAGAGGTTCATAATTTTGGCAGATAAGGCACAGTGAGATGCTCTGTCCAGGATCACACGCTTTAGTTAAGTGGCGCAGAAGGAATTTCAGACCACTCTGAAACTTAGGCATTTGATCACACATCTTGCTATCTCTGGTTGATAGATATATGTGTTATTTGGTTTTCAAGAATACTCAGTTTTACAGAGATGACTTGAAAGTAGACAAATCAAAATAAACCACTCTGGCAACATATACATCTTTATAGAAAGATGTCAAGCATAAGGAGTATGATTGCAGCTTTGTTCGGCCCACCTTGAATGGAAGCCCTCCAGTGCCAGAATGCAAATCAGAGTGCGGACAACGAAGATGGCCTGCAAGTTTGATAAATGTGCTTTCAAGATTCAAAAACACACAACAAAATATTCTGTGTGATAGGTGCCTGCTCAGCCCCATATTACTACTGAGCAAGCAGCGATTCCAATAATAACGGTGAAACAGACACTGCCTGACAGTTATACCTCCTCCGCCTCCTTTGGTAATGTGGGCCGAGAGCAGGCTGGTTTCTTCAGGAGGGTGTGAGCTGGCACAGATGGAACACAAACAACAAAAGCACGAGGATATCAAAATGAAACAATGTCTAACCAAGGTTCAATTAAAACAGGATATTTAATTAAATAAACTAACACAAATGCGCACAACTAATACCTGTAATCGAAAAACAGAGAAAGCAGACTTTAAACTAAAGGCACAATTCAGATTTGTAAACGGGGATGCTCGGGCACAGATTTTAGCTACAATGTCAAAGTGTATGAAGGTGTTTCTCAAAGGGTAGAAAAGGGGGGCTTAAAAGTCCCTAGGGTTGTTAAAGACAGAGCAGAGAGACATGGCATCTTCAAATACACATGTTCTTGTCTTTGGGGGTCAAAGGTGTTGAGCCAGTCTTTACGGCGGGTGCTTTTGACACCAGACCTGGGTCAAGTTGAGGAATGGCGGTGACATGTTCCAACAATACAGTGATGCTTGGCAGCAGTCACGGTTTGTGGGTCCAAGATGCTGGGGACGGCAGGCGATGTTGGATTGGCGATGCCGGACGACTTGGCCTCCCGGTGTGGAGAAGCAGAGACTGCCCTTCGGCTTAATTGGCCCAACACAACATTGGGGTACTGGAGCGGCAATGACTTGGAGCTCGAAGAAACTGGTGACCAGGCAACAGTGCCAAGTTGGGGACACTAGAAGACTTGGCAAGTCTCAGATACGGAGACGGCAGAGCTTCAGCGTTGGCGTTGAGTGAAACTCAGAGATGCAGAGCTGGTTGGGCATTGAGATTGAGGATAACTCCAGCAGTTACTTTACAGATGCTTGAACATTGTCAAAGTTACTGCAACCAACCATGAGGAGGTTTGGATATGGAGGGAAAACCAGGGGTTATTTCCTTTGTTCCGTGCCTGCTGGGAGATCCGATCAAGTCCAGGATCTCAGGGGCATGGCGAGTCCTATGTTCTGCCCTTCCCACCCAGGATGTTTTGTAGATGATGCATGCATGTGTTCTGTTGCCGCCAGTGATAGGGTCCTGGGTCCAAGGGCCTCAGTTGCATTAAGCCTTGTTCACACAGCAGTTTCACTACAAATGTGCCCCTGGGATCGGTAGGGAGAAGAGCCTTCCTTGGAACCTCCTGTCTTCAACTCTAGGTAACTATATTTCGATTTTGGCCACTAAAGGTATATTATGGTTATTATTGCCATTGTCGACGATTGACCAAGTTTCCCTACTAAACATGGTGGTCCTCCTGAAACTCATTTACTATTTTGTCAATATACTATCCTGGCCTGGGAAAGCAGTCTTTGTATCATTACAAAGCCTGTCAATCGGGTTCGTATAGGGTAATAAGAAAGCACGGATACAGTATACACCCCTGACCTGCCAATCCAGCTTGCGAGGCTTAGCTGCACCAGCTTTTGAGCTTTGTTATCTAGTCTCCCAGGCACAATATGCCGTCCAATGGTACGGTGAAAGAGATAAAGCCCCGCCTGTCAAAAGAGAGAGAAAAGGAGCAACACCTCTAGATATACGCTCCATGACCCTATCCCTGAAATGATGATGATCCATGTGCCTTTGATCCTGTGCTTAGCACTGTAGTGGCGTGGACCAGAATTCTCCGTCGACGCAGGACTGATATGCCATACGCTCGTGAGATTCTGTTATGGGAATTTCCAGCTCTAGCCCCAACGATGGACCCGAACATATGTAACTAATGTGGAAAGAGGACAATCCCGTACTAGGTGATATGTTCCAGGATGGGATGTTTGTCTCTCTTGACACTCTTTTGTGCCAAAATCAGCAATGATCCAATTGCAATGCTTCAATACTCCCATATGTGAGCTGCCATCTGTAAATATTGATCAACATTCCCAGATGAACCAGATGTAAGCCCCTGCATGCAGTTTATAATCCATGCTAAGAACAGTAAACGCCTGATATTGGTGTCATATAGCTGTGTCAAAATACGTGCACGCTGTGATGCAGAGTTAGGGGTACCTATTGAAGATAAAACCTAGGGACATTATTGTTCGTTAACAAAGGAATTAACGTCCAACTCCTGATTTCATCTTATCCAATGCAAACAAATTGAACAGACTGCATTATACGCCTACTAAGATTGCTGCATTTGCCAAAAGCCAAACTGATGAGTTTCCTAAATGCTTTGCTTCAGCAGCTGATTTTCTTCACATGATATGGTCCTGCCCTCATGTAGCAGACCTCTGGAGTGTTGTAGCAAATACATTATACAATATTACAGCCAATCCAAGCACACCACTGCCAGCATGGGTATCTGTTGTAAGATATAGGTAAAGCCTCCAGATGTACCCACAGACTCTCCAACATTGCTCTTTTGATGGCTAAATGATGTCTGTTGAAATATTGGATGTCTGCCCGCACGCCGTCTAATGGCGAGTGGCTCAGAGCTCTAACCTCGGTCAACGATACGGAAGAAGCATGTGAAGCAGTACTTCTACCTAAACACATTCTTTTACCTAAAGTATATATACTGGTACACCATCGTGCCTTCATGTTTAATGTTGAAAATTACTACATATGGATTGCAGTGAAACTATGATTTGTAAATGCATATTTTTTTTTATATACTGCGTAGTGTTGACTACCTATCAATGTCGGTAAGCAACAGTTGTTAAATAGTATGACACTGCATTGTTGAGTTTAAATAAAGACAGAAAAATATCCCTTCAGACAGTCATGCAGATGGGTAATAAGCCACCTCTGCATGTTGGAACATTGTGTTGCAGCAGCTGTGTTTAGGAATGCACATGTAACTTTTGAACCTGCCCTGTTGCCACTGCAGGGTAGGGTGACCAGACGTCCCTGCTTTCCCAGGACAGTCCCAGGAAATCGAGCACCGTCCCGGGGTCCTGGGAGTTTAATAATTTTACAAACCCCGCCCGGGGATTGAAAGGGTGTGTGTCTATGGTCCCAGTTTTTGCAGGGACCCGATTTTAAAATCCCTAAATCGGCCCGGCGCAACTCCATTTCCTTCCCCTTCCCCACCCCGGCGCTCTCCCCTGCAATGAGAAGAGTGTGCCTACGAGAACGGTATGGGTTCTTATAAATCGGGTCTGATAAGTGGATAAGCTTTCAGAAACTGAATTACCTGCATCATTTCATTGCTAAAAAGGAAAACGACTCTGGCTTTAATGCCCTCGCTTAGGCATTCAAACACAGCAGGTAATCATTATGGCAGTGCCTGGCAAATACCCAGCCCATGCCTACACAAAAGCCAAAACCGTTGGCCTTGCCAATGCTTGTTTTGGTTTGGTGCCGAGTGTGGACTGGGAGCAGCACTATCTGTTTATCTAATGCAGCTTTTCGTGCGGCCGGTGTGTAGTGCACATTCAAGTACGTTGTTATTTGCAGAGAAATGTGAACTGCGCAAGCAGAGGTCAATGCAAGGTCCACCCTTTAGTTGGCCTACTTTTCACACAACATTTCATCAACCATGGAAATGTTTATGCATGCGTGTAACCGCTGGAAACATGGCAGATGTCTGTGACGTATTATCCTGTCTCTGTGTTTGTCACAGCTGTGTTCCTTCAGACACGGACGCGCGTGATGCCAATATGGGCTGAAGAGACATGGGCCAGGGGTGGAGTGTGTGCAAAAGGTCTGCGGGCTGTTATTCATGCTGCAGAGACCGAGGCGGCAGTGCAGTGCGCAGCAGGAACTGCAGAGGGCCGATGCAGTGCAGCAGACGACATGCGGTTGGGTGCGCCGGTAGACACGGAACCATGGGTGAGACTGAGAGTCTGAAGGGAAAAGGGAAGCTCCACGCCCATTTTTGGTTATACTTTTAACTTGCCAGGAACAATATTCAGCGAAGTGGCTCCTCTCCTAAACAGTATTAAACAATTGCGAGAGTTCCTCTCTGGGGCAAAGAGCAGTGGGAGAAATCGGGGCCTGGATAACAAAAGTAGGCCATTGTCTTAGGCAATTTGGCCCTATATTCAGTGCTTTAAGTGGGCCGGGGCTAGCCAGGGCAGAACCCTGGCATTCTCTGAAAAGTGATTCTGAGTTGGGGCCCAGAAAGGGCTGCCTAAAGTCCACTATATTTGCAGCGAGACAAAATTACTTTAGAACAATAGATATTTGACCTAAATCACGTATTTACTCTGGTGCAAATGCACCAGGTGGATGCTGGAGATCACCTGCACCAGGTGGATGTTGGTCATCACCTGCACCAGGCAGATGTTGGTCATCACCTGCACCAGGCAGATGCTGGAGATCACCTGCACCAGACAGATGTTGGAGATCACCTGCAGCAGGAGGATTCTGGAGATCACCTGCGCCAGGAGGATGCTGGAGATCAGCTGCACCAAGCAGATGCTGGAAATCATCTGCACCAGGTGGATGCTGGAGATCACCTGCACCAGGCTGATGCTGGAGATCACCTGCACCAGGCGGATGATGGAGATCACCTGCATCAGGCGGATGCAGGAGATCACCTGCACCATGCGGATGCTGGAGATAACCTGCACCAGCAGTACGCTGGTGATAACCTGCACCAGGAGTATGCTGGAGATCATGCTGGAGATCACCTGCACCATGCGTATGCTGGAGATCCGCATCAGGATTGCTGACCAACATCTCTCTAATATTATGGCTTTTCCTGAAAGCCACCAACGGTGGTGGGGTGGATTTATCATTATAAACTCTTTTCCATGTCTGGTTTATTATGCCCTTGATTTTATATGACAAGTTTGAGAAAGTATTCACAAATACAATCCTATTTTCTTTCTCATCTGTTTTCTTTTTTTCCAAAAGGGCCTCCCGGTTGTTGTTATATGCCTTTTTAGAGGAGTGCTTAATAAGTTTGGCCGGATAGCCTTTATTACGTAGTTTTTTGGAAAGGATATTAGCACTATCGCAGAAATCCTGCTTAAGGCTGCTGTTCCTCTTGAGTCTGAGAAATTGCCCAAAAGGCAAATTATTTTTTAATATGTTGGGCATGATGACTTGAAAAATGTAGGAGAGCATTCTTGTCTGTTGTTTTGGTGTATGGCTTGACTTTTAAAAATCCCAAATGATGGAAGATGGTAATATCTAAGAAGTTAATTTCTTGATCATTAATCTCCTGAGTAAACTTCAAAAAGGGAGTTTGTTGGTTAAGCCAATCAACAAAGATGTTCGTGTCTTCCATAGAGCCCTCCCACAATATGAAAATGTCATCTATATAGCGTAGCCATTTCAATAGATCTCTTTTGAATGGATTATTTCCAGAATAGATGACTAATTTCTCAAAATACTCTACATATATATTGGCCAAATTAGGGGCCATGGCTGCACCCATGGCAGTTCCTTCAGTTTGTTCAAAAAAATCCCCCTGAAATTGGAAGACATTTTTAGTCAGGGCAAACTTGGCGCACCACATGATGAAGGCTGACTGGGTGTCCATCTTCTCTGTTATTCAAGATGTCCTCCATGACTTCCAGAGTTGTTCTTTGTGGAATCACTGTATATAATGATTGCATATCCAAACTGATCAGTAAAGACCGGCCAGGACAAAATGGTAGGTTCTCGATTTTATTAATGGCATCTGTGGTGTCTCTCAGATAGCTATTCATCTTGAGGACAAAAGGTCTTAAATAATAGTCCACAAACTTTAAAAGAGTTTCTAATATAGAACTCCCCCCTGAGACTATGGGTCTACCTGGAGGATTAATGAGACTTGTGTACTTTAGGCAAGATGTAAAATACCAGCACTCTTCCTTGTTCCCTGATTAGATAATCACGTTCTTGTTTACTAATCATCTCCGCTTCATAAGCCCTAAGTACTTTAGTTTTTATAATCTCCATCAAGTGCTCAGAGGGATCAGATGGAATGGAACGGTAGCTTTTTTCATCATTAAGTAATCGTAAACACTCCTTCACATAATCGGTGCGGTTGAGGAGCACAATCTCACCACCATTATCTGCCTGTCTTACTATAATGTCATTAGTTTTAGCCAATTTGGATACCAATGCACGTTGAGCACTACCAAAATTGGAATGGTGGGGGACACCACACTGTTTCAATTTGTGTACTTCCATGATTTCCGTGCAATCCAGTCCGATTTAGATTCTCGTAATCATTTTCACCCTTAAAAAATTAATTGAGATGAACCTTACGCATGAATGCATGGAATTCTGATCTAAATTCAAAAGGATTGTGAAACTTGGTAGTAACAAAATTCAACCCTTTATTTAGCACCAGCTCTTCATTTTTACTCAAGACATAGTCACAGGGCCATCTTAAGCACTTTGGGGTCCCGGGGCACGGACACCTCTGGGGCCCGCCTCCAACAGACCAAAGGAATGAAGGGATATAGGGCCTCATTACGGGTCTGGCGGTAGCCGTGCCTGTAACAAAGGCACGGCTGCTGCCGGACCCGTGATTTTACCGCACCCGCGAATGGGCAATTACCGGGTCATGCCGAGGTCGGCGGACCCGGTAATTGCCCATTCGCTGGTGCTGGCAATAAGACTCCCCATCCCCATTTGGCCCTATAGGGCTGAATGGGAATGGGGAAGGTGGTAGCACCGGTACCGTTGCTAACGGTGCCAGTGCTGCAGTCCTGTTCTGCTCGCGGGTGCCGGTACGGCCACCAGGTCAGACCTGGTGGCTCCAAGGGCACCCGTGAGCAGAACTCATAGTATGGCGGTACGGTAGCAATGGAGCCGGTAGCGCTACCAGCCCCATTGTTGCTTTACCGCCATAATTGTAATGAGGCCCATAGAATATCCAGTGTGCCGCACCCCGTGTCACGATAACAACCCACAGCTTGATATGCTGCCTCGCAGAGATCAAAATAAGCATGGTAAACTCCCATTCAGATACCTCACACTCTTCATTCATGTTGCAATCAGAGTGATAAACAAGTAGCATTTCAAGTGCAACATTAACAGTCTATGTGAGGCTCTTCCTTTCAAGCATATATATATATATAGCAGCCACATCTAAGGTATACTAGACATAGTATAACTTCAGGGCACACATTTTATGACAAAGCTACACATAATCCAGAATAGTCTGAGATTAGCTGCCTTAGTGACAGCAAAGTGCTCAAGCATGGATACAGACGACCGATGGGAAGCAAGGATAAAACTCCACATACCATAGCATAGAGAGTGGATGACGATGTGAAGATACCAGGAAGGTGCCTGTATCCAGACAGACTGAGATTAGAAGTGGGACATGGTTTTCAAGCAGTGTTGCAATTCGAGAGCAAAGAAACAGGTGGCTGTGGTGTGTAATATATCAATGCTCACTATCATTATAGAGGAAGCAACACTATATATAGCCAGCGAAAACATGAATGAGTATTTTTTAAAGATCATACTATGAGAACGAAATCACTCTGAACGGCTGACAATTTTGAAAGGTTTAGCGGCTTGCAATTTTGACAGGTGAGGAAATACAAGATTAAATGAGATACCCAGGATCACACATTGATTAAGAGGTGAAGCTGGGATTCGTGCCCACAATTGCTCTTTACCAATTTATTTTCTAGTTTTTACCTTAAACTAAAATAATCCCATTTTACAGAACTGACTTGGAAAATATGAAAATCACATAACCAAATATAAACATTTTAAAAAACAAAACGTTATAGAAACATATTATGCAAAATGGGAATGATTCTAGCTTCATTGGGCCTCATTATAAGTTTGCCGGTCCGGGAACTACTATACCAGTAAACTTGCCGGTACCGTAGTTCCTGGACCGGCAAACTACGAGTTGTGCTCGCGGGTGGATTTCTGCCTGCCAGGTGAGACCTGGCGGGCAGAAAGGCACCCACGAGCACAGCTTGTCAGATGCACCGGCACCATTTATGCATCCAACCTCCCCATTCCCATTCAGCCCTATGGGGCCGAATGGGAACGGGGAGCATCTTTTTCCCGGCGCATGCAAATGGGCAATTACCGGGTCCGGCAGGGCCATAATGACCCAGTAATTGCCCACTCGCGGGCGCCGGGAAAAAAAAAGGACACTGGCGTCAGCCGTGCCTGTAATACAGGCACGGCTGCCGCCGGTGTCATAATGAGGCCCATTGTCGCCATCATCAAGGAAAGCATATAAATACCAGCATACTAATGGATGTGATCTTAAAAGATTTCAGATAGGTTTCTCTTTTTGTATTGTAAAGCTTTAAATACACCCCAAACACAGGATTGTGCAATGGTATTTAAAAACTTGCAGAAAAACCTTTGAATTGTACAAAAAAGCAAACCGTTTTGTTGTCACATAAGCAACGTTAATATGCTGGTAAGAAGCCTGCAATATCTGGTCTGCTCTCTTCGGTCTAGAACTCCTTCCACTCAAATGGCCTACATGATGGGAAAGATCAGGTAATTGGCCAAACAATGCCACCAGTATGTGAGAAGAAAGCCTTTTCATAGAAGGCAGTACAGTACTGTCAGTGATATAAGATTTGTCCATGATTACTGTATTGTCTGCTGGCAAAGCCGGGATCCAAGCATGAATGCTTTGGTTCCACCGTCTTGAATTTGGATACATAAACAGCTCTAACACTTTGTCATCATTGGATGTGCCTGCCTAGGTTTTACAACTCCCCATTTAAACAAACCAATTTCTAGACCATCACCCTACTGACGCTATGTTAGTTTCTATAGCAACCGCTATCTATTGCAGGTACATTGGTGATGATAACACCTGGAGTGCTATAGAACAAAGTACATAAACATGCAAGATTAACAACTTCATACATTGGAAACGCTTAGTCGGCTTTGCTGGAATTTGGTATTGTAATCTTGCTTGAGAACTCATATCTCTGCAATGATTGTCATCCGCCGCGTCGGATGGGGCTTACTTCCGCATTGGCGTCTGCGCCATGGTAGGATGCGGCTTTAGCTCCGCTTACAGGTCTAGTTGTTGCTTCCAACGGCTACCCGGAAGTATATATGCTGTTTACTTCCGGCGTGCCGTTGCCTTGCAACCCCCTTAGATTGCCTTGCTTTCCTTTGGGTAAGACGCTACGTTTTTTTTCCTCTTCAGCCTTTTTTCTGTGCCGCTCTCTGCCTTTACTCTTTTCTCGCCCTGCTGGGTTGGCTCCCTCGCTCTTTCTCTCGTACTTTTTCCTTCGCTGCCTACCGTTTCCGAGTAGTCTCTTCTCTCTATCTCTCTCTGGCCGGGATCCTGCTCCAGCATATTCCTACCCTTCCTCGCCCCTTTCTCTTTGTGGAATCTCCTGCATTGACTTCTATCATCCTCCCTCTCAGAATCTCAGCCCGCCTGGCTGTCGGAAGTTTTTCTTCTCCGGACCACACCTGCCCTCAGAACCTCCACAACATCCTCTACGAGGCTTCGATCCAGACAAAAGGGTTTTCTACGCCTTCCGGCTTTTTCCCTTTCTTAACCGCCTGTCTGCGGAAGCGGGGTCCCAGGACTGCTATGTACATCTAGCGGTCACTGTGGCTTCCCTTCGCGGCAGGTCTTTACCACTAAAGAAGGAGAGAGATTACCGCACCCGGAGGAACTTTGTCCCGGAGGACCTAGAGATCATCTCGTCAGGTGAGGAGAGCGGGAAGGAAGGGGGGCGAGAACGCCCCAATCGGGACAATGAGTGCTTAACACACTGAGCTATCCTCTGAACCATCGGGACACTCAAATGTATCAACATGTATTTCAACATTGGCTATTGCACTTGATCAATATAATCTCCACAGAAAGGCTAGAATGTGACAGGTGTTGTGCCATACAAACTATGTATACAGCAGTGAACATAGCATCACAGGGTGAAAAGATCAGAACAACTTGTCAACAACAGACAGAAAATAGGTTTAGACTTAGCAGCACACCATAGAAAATCCTGATGTGTGATACTTAATTTTGTTGACATGGGGAAACTGACCTTTTTTTTAATAAGGCTCCTTCTTGGGGCCCCCTCCAAGATGGGGGCTCGGGGCAAGTGCCCCTTTTGCCCTCCCATAAAGACGTCTCTGCATAGTCAGATAGATTTATCACCACTGATTCCTCGCTCTGCTGCGTGTCTGTATCTGATTCCCCCAATCCCCTCGGTTGGGCCCCTGTCCTAAAAAAGGAAGGCCTTGTCTTTGGCGATTCGGGTATCGTTGTCCTCGTCCTCTACCTGTACCTCGTTGGTTTCCTTGGTCATTAGAGCCTGTGCTCCCACCGTCACTCGAACTATATGACGTATTACGAAAATGCACCCTTTTCTTATTGTTTACAGTGTTGGTGGTACCTAGATAGATATTTCCAAACTTATAGCCATCAACGATATAAGGAAATATCTTCTCATGGCTAAAATTAAGCAAATCTTTCTTCATCCTCTTAATTCGTTCCAAGGTGGTGTCATTCTTGAAATCTACTAACTCTTTCAAATGTAGATCCAGTTTGGTTTTGAAAGTTTCCAAATCTAGATCTTTCTTCAGTTCATCCTGTAGTTTAGTGATATCGATTTCAATCTGTTTAGATACTTCCGTTGCTGTGTCTATTATAAGTACCAACCAATCACGTCCACATTTATTAGAAATGTAGCTCCATTTAATTTAGAACTCTGGGTTATCCAGAAACAGCCGGGGTTCATTTCTCACTTTGAGACCCTGGGGTAGGGCCTGGTTTTTCAGATATTGCAGCATGATTGCGCCATGCAATTCTGTACGAATTAGGCACTTTGTAAACTGTGTTAATTCATCCCATTGATCATTGCTTTTATTCATGAGACCATCATTGGTGTCAGATAAGACAGATAGGGAGTTTAGCAAATTTTTGACATATTCTTCGCTGTATGCGAGACATTTGTCAGAGAGTGTTGCCATTGTCGTGGTCAAAGAAAGGTTACCCACAAACCATGTCTGTTGCAGATACCAGAACCTTAAAATTTCTATGAAAAATTTCTATGAATGCCTTCGAGACCACACCAAGCCTCCCAAATATAAATCGTATTAAAGGCTAAAACACCCCTTTGGATATAACCTCACTCACACGGCCAGAGGCAGAGCACAAATATTCATACACAAAGGAGCAGGTAGAACAAAGTAAGTTTCACAGATTCACTGATCTATATCAATAAGGTGATGCAGTACCCTCATATACCCTATTGTCCTGAAAGAATAGACCAAGTACACAAAACATATACACAATTCTTGAGATTTTAATTAATGTTACAAAAGGTAAATTAATTCATAAAAATGTTCTAAATGAACATGACTCAAAATAAAACACAGATGCCTAATTTGCAAGAATAATATCCCTGATGGTCCGTCGTGACGTGATGTTCTCTTGTTTACAGGGTTTAATCCCTGGAGAGCCCGGCAAAAGTCTAGAGATATTATTCTTGCAAATTAGGCATCTATGTCTTATCAAAAGAATACGAATATAGATACCACTATCAAGAATCCATTCTTGATTAATTGAACTTATTTGCATCCAAGCTTTTTAACTTCTGCAAGACCAATCCACTAGCCTTGAGAACGACTTATAGTCGAAACACATGTCGGCTGATTCTTTGTGGACTTTATTGCCAAATACATTTTTGCTGTTCTAGTCATTATCTACTATCTCATATGATTGTAATTTTGGGAAGAGCGGGTATCTGTGCGTCATAACCTACAGAATATCCTATTTTCCAGGCACAGAGTGGGGCCCTGGCTTTGACTTACACAACGCAGCTAAACTTTACCAACTAATTATAGTGTGCATAGCGCAGTCACAAGCCTTTAGCCTCTATTTACTATTAGCAAAATAAAACACACATGGTAGATATACGATGAACCTATTCACTAATGTCACAAACACTAGACCACATTTAACAACTGAATATACACATGTCTTAGACACCCAGTACACTCTACAGGTGTTGCAGTTCCACACATATATATCCCGACACGTTTCACTTCTTCTTGGCTACCACTGCACATACTTTCTTCAGGGGAAACAAGATTATCTTGGTTACCACCATGCAATCCAGGGCCACATTGAGGATTCCAGATTCAACCAGGGAGTTATCTAAAATGAGGACAAGGAAGGGAGGGAATAAACATGCACCAGCGTAAGCTATCTCATATAGTCAAAGCACAACTCCAAAAGTAGTTATACAATCCTGTCCATATAAATACAAATGTAATATACAGGATTAGGTCCAGAGGTCAACATGGACCCTGCCTAAATTTTCTCAAAAAAACTACATACCTCCAAATTTGATATTAGTAGTGCTGGTGTCCAGGTCCACCAAAAATAGCTGCAAACTTCATAAATCAAGTTTGTTTTTTCATTATTTCCACAGCTATTAAATAGCAAACCGGTCCAAAGCAACTGCAACACACATAAGACAACACCAAAAGGCAGTCTATTATCTGGGTACCAACATCCACAAAGGATTGTCACCCACCACCATCAGTTCACCATCTGTAGTGGAATAAATAACATCCCATCACTGTAACCAACACCCTTGTTACTAGTGGCATACCTAGCATACAACATCTGATGTGCGGGACACAAAAGTAATCCAAACCGCTCGCTTGCGATTCCACAACGCTGTTCATCTCAATTAATTGTTTAAGGGTGAAAATGATTATGAGAACCTAAATCGGACTGGATTGTGAAATAAATCTACCTTTAACACACCAGCCCATAGTTATACCTCAGAATCGAAGGTATTTGAGAGACAAGTACTCACGTAAGTACACAAATTGGAACAGTGTAGTGTCCCCCACCATTCCAATTTTGGTAGTGCTCAACGTGCATTGGTATCCAAATTGGCTAAAACTAATGACATTATAGTAAGACAGGCAGATAAGGGTGGTGCAATTGTGCTCCTCAACCGCACCGATTATGTGAAGGAGTGTTTACGATTACTTAATGATGAAAAAAAGCTACCGTTCCATTCCATCTGATCCCTCTGAGCACTTGATGGAGATTATAAAAACTAAAGTACTTAGGGCTTATGAAGCGGAGATGATTAGTAAACAAGAACGTGATTATCTAATCAGGGAACAAGGAAGAGTGCTGGTATTTTACATCTTGCCTAAAGTACACAAAAGTATCATTAATCCTCCAGGTAGACCCATAGTCCCAGGGGGGAGTTCTATATTAGAAACTTTTTTAAAGTTTGTGGACTTTTATTTAAGACCTTTTGTCCTCAAAATGAATAGCTGTCTGAGAGACACCACAGATGCCATTAATAAAATCGAGAACCTACCATTTTGTCCTGGCTGGTCTTTACTGATCAGTTTGGATATGCAATCATTATATACAGTGATTCCACAAAGAGCCACTCTGGAAGTCGTGGAGGATATCTTGAATAACAGAGAAGATGGACACCCAGTCAGTAATACCTTCATCATGTGGTGCACCAAGTTTGCCCTGACTAAAGATTTCTTCCAATTTCAGGTGGATTATTTTGAACAAACAGAAGGAAATGCCATGGGTGCAGCCATGGCCCCTAATTTGGCCAATTTATATGTAGAGTAGTTTGAGAAATTAGTCATCTATTCTGGCACTAATCCATTCAAAAAACATCAATTGAAATGGCCATGCTATATAGATGACATTTTCATATTGTGGGAGGGCTCTATGGAAGAAGCTAACATCTTTGTTGATTGGCTTAACCAACAAAATCCGTTTTGGAAGTTTACTCAGGAGATTAATGATCCAGAAATTAACTTCTTAGATATTACCATCTTCCATCATTTGGGCTTTTTAAAAGTCAAGCCATACATCAAAACAGACAAGAATGCTCTCCTACATTTTTCAAGTCATCATGCCCAACATATTAAAAATAATTTGCCTTTCGGGCAATTTCTCAGACTCAAGAGGAACAGCAGCCTTATGCAGGATTTTTGCGATAGTGCTAATATCCTTCCCATAAAACTGCGTAATAAAGGCTATCCGGCCAAACTTATTAAGCATTCCTTTAAAAGAGCATATAACAGCAACCGGGAGGCCCTTTTGAAAAAAAGAAAAGAGAAGACAAAGAAAACAGGATTGTATTTGTGAATACTTTCTCAAACTTGTCCTATAAAATCAAGGGCATCATAAACAAGACATGGAAAAGAGTTTAAAATGATAAATCCACCCCACCACCGTTGGTGGCTTTCAGAAAAAGCCAAAACATTTCAGAGATGTTGGTCAAGAACAACATATCTGTGAAACATACTGTGAAATCCAGACAAACTACCTTATGGGGACTCCCAGCTGTTAAGGGACATTTTCCATGCGGTCGGTGTGTGATGTGTCCTTATACCAAAGATAGTAAACAGGTTATTCTCAATGCAACTTTGACATGGGATCTAAATGAAATGACAAATTGCAATACTGAAAATGTGATCTATTTAATCACATGTCCATGTGGACTACAATATATTGGTAAGACCAATAGGAAATGTCGGATACGCATGGTAGAACACTGTAGTTGCATTAAAAATCAGGTCATAATAGCACCTATGGTTAAACATTTTGTAGATATGAAACATACCCATGAAGATTTCAAATGGGTTATTCTGAAAAAGATGTGTGGAAATAATAAACAGGAAATAGACCGGAAATTGATGCACTTTGAGCAAAAGATGATTTTTAAATGTCAAAGTCACATCACTGGTCTTAATGAAGAAATTGAGTGGCATCATGAAATGTTTAATCAATGGGTGTTAGAAAAATGGTTTGGGACTGTTAATTCATCTCTTCTGTTTGCATATGTGTTTAATTGGAATGCATTAATAATGACCTTTTGAGATATTTGCCTTGAGTATGAATATATGAAAAATGTCTTCCATTAGACTTCTACCATTGTAAATGTAAGTCCATAACATTCTATTTATTTGCTTTTATGCTGTAATTATTTTTTAGGCCAACCCAGATTTTGGGATTGTTTGCTTTGTATTGAATGCATCAACATGCAATCCAGTGTCTGTCATTCCAAAATGGCCTTTGCCCTACTCGGGCGGACCATTTGCCTCCCATACTTCTATTGGTGCCTGTCACAAGATGGGGCTTGTTTTTCCACAAGGCTCCCTCCCTCCTCTTTCCCTCCCCCCTCATCCCCCTTTTGCAGTTGCCGTATTTTGACTACAAACATGATACTGCACAGCCCCTTTAAAATGGGGTCCCCCTTTTCTATTTCTATGCTGCGCGTGGATTACCAGCAATACAGCGTACCTTGCAATAGAATTCTAGACATCATATATCTTGCTGGGTATTGTACCAATTGATATGGGCACTTCGAGTGTGCACATTGACTATTGCGTGCACTTACAGATATATCAACGTTTGGGTGATTTACCCTTGTTACTCTAGTCCGTTTTTGATGTTTGGCACATGAGTCTGTTTTCTGTGTTCAGCGGACTTGTAATTGCTTGATACGGGACAAACTTGTGTAACCGACGGCAGCGTTCGTGGTGGTTCTTCAAAAAAAAGGTTGACTTGGACCGTGGTATTTGCACCCTAGCCTGCTAAACAAAGGTATTTGAAAATGGGGACACGTGGGCTGAGGCTCTAGTAATGTTTCAAGTTGGAGGCGAGTGGAACTTGGAGATAAGCGTGTTTTTCTGTAATGCAGGGTTACATTTTTTGTCTTTTAGTTACATTGAATGTAAAATTTACCAGCGTTGTGGAATCGCGAGCGAGCGGTTTGGATTACTTTTGAGTCCCGCACATCAAACGTTGTATACTAGGTATGCCACTAGTAACAAGGGTGTTGGTTATGGTAATGGGATGTTATTTATTCCACTACAGATGGTGAACTGATGGTGGTGGGTGACAATCCTTTGTGGATGTTGGTACCCAGCTAATAGACAGCCTTGTGTTGTTGTCTTATGTGTGTTGCAGTTGCTTTGGACCGGTTTGCTATTTAATAGCAGTGGAAATAATGAAAAAACAAACTTGATTTATAAAGTTTGCAGCTATTTTTGTTGGACCTGGACACCAGCACTACTAATATCAAATTTGGAGGTATGTAGTTTTTTTGAGAAAATGTAGGCAGGGTCCATGTTGACCTCTGGACCTAATCCTGTATATTACATTTGTAGTTATATGGACAGGATAGGATTGTATAACTACTTTTGGAGCTGTGCTTTGACTATATGAGATAGTTTACGATGGTGCATGTTTATTCCCTCCCTTCCTTGTCCTCATTTTAGATAACTCCCTGGTTGAATCTGGAATCCTAAATGTGGCCCTGGATTGCATGGTGCTAACAAAGATAATCGTGTTTCCCCTGAAGAAAGTTTGTGCAGTGGTAGCCAAGAAGAAGTGAAACATGTCAGGATATATATGTGTGGAACTACAACACCCGGAGAGTGTACTGGTTGTCTAAGACATATGTGTATATTCAGTTGTTAAATGTGGTCTAGTGTTTGTGACGTTAGTGAATAAGTTCATCTTACATCTACCATGTGTGTTTTATTTTGGGTCATGTTCATTTAGAACATATTTATGAATTATTTTACCTTTTGTGACATTAATTAAAATCTCTAGAATTGTGTATATGTTTTATGTACTTGGTCTATTCTTTCAGGACAAAAGGCTACAGGAGGGTACTGCATCACCTTACTGATATAGATCAGTGAATCTGTGAAACTTACTTTGTTCTACCTGCTCCTTTGTGTATGATGCTGCAGATCACCTGCATAGGCTGATGCTGGAGATCATCTGCACCAGGCTGATGCTGGAGATCACCTGCACCAATGTGGATGCTGGAGATCACCTGCACCAGGTGGATGCTGCAGATCACCTGCATAGGCTGATGCTGGAGATCACCTGCACCAGGCGGATGCTGGAGATCACATGCACCAGGCGGATGCTGGAGATCACCTGCACCAGGTGGATGCTTGAGATCTCCTGCACCAGGCGGATGCTGCAGATAACCTGCATAGGCTGATGCTGGAGATAACCTGCATAGGCTGATGCTGGAGATCACCTGCATCAGGCGGATGCTAGAGATCATATGCACCAGGCTGATGCGGGAGATCACCTGCAACAGGCAGGTGCTGGAAATCACCTGCACCATGCGGATGCTGGAGATCACCTGCGCAAGGCGGATGGCCGAGATCACCTCCGCCAGGCGGATGCCCGAGATCACCTCTGCCAGGCGGATGCCCGAGATCTCCTCTGCCAGGTGGATGCCTGAGATCACCTGTGCCAGGCGGATGCTGGAGATCACCTGCACCAGGCGGATGCTGGAGATCACCTGCACCAGGCGGATGCTGGAGATATCCTGCACCAGGCTGATGCTGGAGATCACCTACACAGGCTGATGCTGGAGATCACCTGCACCAGGCAGGTGCTGCAGATCACCTGCACCAGGCAGGTGCTGGAGATCACCTGCACCAGCAGGATGCTGGAGATCATCTGCACCAGGAGGATGCTGGAGATCACCTGCACCAGGCGGATCCTGGAGATCACCTGCACCAGGCAGATGCTGGAGATCACCAGTACAAGCAGATGCTGGAGATCACCAGTACAGGCGGATGCTGGAGATCACCTGCACCAGGCGGATGCTGGAGATCACCTGCACCAGGCGGATGCTGGAAATCACCTGCACCAGGCGGATGCTGGAAATCACCTGCTTAGGCTGATGCTGGAGATCACCTGCATAGGCTGATGCTGGAGATCACCTGCATTGGCTGATGCTGGAGATCACCTGCATGAGGCTGGTGCTGGAGATCACCTGCATAGGCTGATGCTGGAGATCACCTGCATAGGCTGATGCTGGAGATCACCGGCATAGGCTGGTGCTGGAGATGTAGCTTCAGGTGATCTCATCATGTACTTCTGATATAATCAGGATTTCTCCATGCCACCGCTGCCTTCGCTGCACCCTCCTCTAGACATACCCAGTATTGCGGCCAACTCTACAGCATGCACTGGACACGACCTGAGGCCCCCTAATAAATCTTCAGACACAGTGTTGCCCATTTGGTCTGAGAAGCAAAGACGACAGACGCGTTTTGGTCTGGAGCATTCATCCCATCCACCCAACAGTCCATCCGCCTATCCAACTACCAAATCCACCTATCCCTCATCATCCTCATATGATATTGTTGGCCTCTGCCAGGAAAGGAGGACGCACACACAGGAGGTTGCACGAACCGTAACTTTATTCTTTAAAGGGATGGTCTAGTAAAAATGTTTATTTAAAAAATAGATAGGCAACATAAAAAAAAAAATACTAGCATTCTCCGTTTTAAAACTTCCTATGTAAAATTTTGAGCTATTCAAGCTCAAAATTTGCAAAAGCAAGCACATGGGCGCATCCATTTTGTGAAATGGAGGCCCTCCTGGGCTGGCTTTTGCTTTTGCGGCACTAATGAAGGAAAAGCCAGCCAGCTGTAGTAAACAAAGGCTACCGCTGGGTGGCTTTCCCTTCATTAGTGCTGTAGGCGGAGGACGGGGACCGGAGACCAGAGCAGGAAAGCTGCAGCTGAATCTCAGTAAGTGCTATTTTTTTTTTTTTTTAAATAAGCACTAGCTGCGTTTTTTTTTCTAAGTTTTCCGGGCTGGAGGAGCCCGGAAAACTTAGAAATAAAACCACAACTTTAAAAACGTTGTATTTATGTTTGTGGTCGCTTTTGAAGCGGCCGCAAACATAAATACAACGTTATTGTGTTGGAAAACGCTGCGGTTTTTCTTTCCAAGTTTCTCAGGCTCCTCCGGCTCGGAGGAGCCTGAGAAACTCGGAAAGAAAAACCGCAGCGTTTTCCAACACAACCGCATTGTTTCTGCCTGAATCTGCTTTACCATTTGGGGCTCTCGGGCTCCCCGTGGGGAGCCCGAGAGCCCCAAATGGTAAAGCAGATTCAGGCAGAAACAACGCGGCATTGCGGAAAACAACCGTGTTGTTTCTACCTGAATCTGCTTTCCCATTTGGGGCTCTCGGGCTCCCCCCGGGGAGCCCGAGAGCCCCAAATGGGAAAGCAGATTTAGGCAGACAACGCAGCATTTAGCATTTCCCATTTGGGTCTCTCGGGCTCCCCGTGGGGAGCCCGAGAGCCCCAAATGGGAAAGCAGATTTAGGCAGACAACGCAGCATTTAGCATTTCCCATTTGGGTCTCTCGGGCTCCCCATGGGGAGCCCGAGAGCCCCAAATGGGAAATCAGCTGCAGGTAGAAACACTACGCGGCATGTAAACATAACCGCGTGTGTTTCTGCCTGCTGTGGCTTTCACTTTGGGCACCGGAGACCCAAAGTGATAGCCACAGCAGGCAGAAACACACGCGGTTGTGTTGGAAAACGCTGCGGTTTTTCTTTCCAAGTTTCTCAGGCTCCTCCTCCTCCTGCAGCGTTTTCCAACACAATAACGTTGTATTTATGTTTGCGGTCGCTTCAAAAGCGACCTCAAACATAAATACTACGTTTTTAAAGCTGCGGTTTTATTTCTAAGTTTTCCGGGCTCCTCCAGCCTGGAAAACTTAGAAAAAAACCCCCAGCTAGTACTTATTTAAAAAAAAAAAAAAATAGCACTTACCGAGATTCAGCTGCAGCTTTCCTGCTCTGGTCTCCAATCCCCGTCCTCCGCCTACAGCACTAATGAAGGGAAAGCCACCCAGCGGTAGCCTTTGTTTACTACAGCTGGCTGGCTTTTCCTTCATTAATGCCGCAAAAGCAAAAGCCAGCACAGGAGGGCCTCCATTTCACAAAATGGATGCGCCCATGTGCTTGCTTTTGCGAATTTTGAGCTTGAATAGCTCAAAATTTTACATAGGAAGTTTTAAAACGGAGAATGCTAGTATTTTTTTTTTATGTTGCCTATCTATTTTTTTAAAAAAAAATGTTTACTAGACCATCCCTTTAACTTCAACTGTTAACTGGCGCTCTCGCGCCTTACCCAGAACTCCCCTCTTCCCCAGCCCAACTTGACTGACGGCTGCCTACCCGACGGGCGGGGCTGGCATTAACCCTGCATAGTCCGGTAACACCACCCCCGGACAATATGTCCAAACGTCGACTAACACTCTTCATCAAGCCTCACAGGCTTCTTGATTGTCCGGTGGGTCTCCCTCCACAGACTTCTGACCCCACCACGTGTAGCGGATTTAGTCCCTGCTCTGTCTCTCCCGGATCTCCTTCAGGGGGAATCCATAAATCATCTCTTTGAGTCTGTGGCTCTGAAGACATGGGTCTCAGAGGGCCCTTGGCGTCTTCTCTCTTAATGTAGTGTCTGAACTGCTGGCAGTTCCTTGTGATGGCTCTCTCATGGTCTTGGGCAGTGACCATGGTCCCTTTTATTGCCGTGACTTTCATGGGGCTCGGAGCGAAATGCGGGTCTATATTGCGGAGCATTGGTTGTTGCACCAGAACCTCATCACCTATTTGAAAGTCTTTCGGCGTCGCATTGCGTCTGGCATCTGTGTCTTGCTTTGCCTTCTCTTTTCCTTCCGCATCTCTCTGCAGTACTTCAACATCGAGGGGCTCTGCAGCGGCCGGATTCCGAGGAATGCGGGTGCCTACTTCATAGCGAAACATGAGTTCAGCAGGCGTCTTGTTCGTGGCCTCATGCAGCGTATTTTGGTAGTCTCTGAAGAGCCGACATAGTGCTTGGTGTGTGTTGACTGCTTCGATCCTTGCCCTCTGGATTGTGTTTTTGATTGATGTCATGAATCACTCTGCCATTCCATTTGCTTGCAGGTAGCGGGGAGTGATTTTCATGTGCTGGAACCCCAGGTGTTTAGCCAGCGTCCCGAACTCATGTCCACAGAACGGAGGTCCGTTGTCAGACTTGATTACTCTAGGAATCCCCCATTCGCTGAGTATTTCTTCTAATACCGCTGCCACCTGTGGGAAGGCTGTGGTGGCAACACTTTTCACTATCGGGAACCGTGAGTGCTCGTCGATCAGGAGGAGGTAGTCTCCCAACTCTGTGGGTCAGTAGAAGTCCATGGCTACTCTTTCCCATGGGTGATCGGGTATTTGCGTGTGCTGTAGAGGAGCTGGCGTTTCGGCTGGTGATGTGCACTGGCAGGCGTGACAGTTTTTGACCCATTCATCGACGGTAGCATCTAGGAACGGGAACCAAACCTGGCATCTTAATTGTTTCTTTGTGTTTTGAGCCCCGCGATGACCCTCGTATGCTGTGCGGACAGTTTTGTTCCTCAGTGCAGCAGGTATCACAAGTCGGCACCCCCGGAGTAAAATGTTGTTGTCTTTTATGGCTAGTTCATTGTGCACCCTCGCAAGCCTTTCGATTTCCTGTCTGCACACCCCCGGTAGGGCCAGCATTGCTCTCCGGTAATCTCTCCATTTGCTGGTCGTCGTGAGGCTGATCGCAAGAGCAGTCGTGGGGTCTGCAGCGGATGCAGCAGCGACTGTCTCGACCGACAGTGCAGGTGGCAGTGAGTTCGAAGCAATGTAGTGTACGTAGGCAATGTCCCCTTTGCGTGTCACTGGGAGCCCCACCGGGTGTCGCGACAGATAGTCGGCAGGGTTCAGGTCGCCTCCGGGCCAGTGAATGATATCGTAGTAATAGTATTGAAGACGTATGCCCCACCGCTCGATCCTCGGCGGCATCTTGGTGTGAGGGTTTCTAAATAAGGAGAGGAGAGCCTGGTGGTCCGTTATTAGGGTGAATCTTTTCCCGATCAGGAAGTTGTGAAAGTGTTCACACGCCCAGACTGCAGCCAGGCTCTCTTTTTCTGCCTGGGAGTAGGCAGCCTCAGTGGTCGACAGTGCCCTGCTCGCATAGGCAACTATGTGTCTCGGGTTGATGTCTGCGCCAGTGGTCTGGGCCAGGATGGCTCCAAGGCCCACAGGGCTCGTGTCCACTTTTACTTCCGTGTGCCACAAAGGGTTGAAGTAGGCGAGGTGATGCGCCTCCGTGAGGGCCTGTTTGATGTCCATGAAGGATCGTTGACATGCTGGCGCCCACTCAAATTTGCATCTTTTTGCAACAGCCTTCGCAGCGGTTCTGTGAGGGACGCATAGTGCGGTATGTACCTGGCGCAGTACCCCGCCATGCCTAAGAAGGATCGCACATCATCGGTCTGCTGTGGCTCGCCGAGATTGGTGATTGTCTCGACCCTTCCGGGTCAGGCATCATCCCTTGGCTGGAAAAGATGTGTCCGAAGAATTTAAGTTTTGCTTTGCTGAAACGGCATTTGGTGATGTTCAGCGTGAGACCAGCAGCACGCAGTGCTTCACAGGTGGCATACAGCGCACTGTCGTGGGACTCTTTTGACGACCCAAAGATGAGGATGTTGTCGCAGTAGTTCAGAGCACCCTGTATGGGTCTGATGATCTGGCGGATTGACTCCTGGAAGATCTCATCTGCGGATGAGATTCCAAAGTTTAACCTCTGGTATCTGAATAGTCCATCGTGGGTCACGAAGGTCGTGATCGACCTGGAGTCGAGGTGCAACTCCAGCTGATGGTAACCCTGGATTAGGTCAAGTTTGGAGAACATCTGGGCGGTGTTTAGCTGCACCATCATGTCCTCAATACACGGGCCGGGGTGCCTTTCGCGTTGCATGGCAGTGTTGGCTACCCTCATGTCTACACACAGGCGTATTTTGCCTCCTTCTTTCGGTACGACCACAAGTGGAGATACACATGGCGTTGGTCCAGTCGCGGGCTCGATGATGCCATCATCAAGCAGTTGTTGAAGTGCTTCTGACACCGCTTCCTGGAGGTGAAAACCTACTCTTCTTGGATGTTGTGGTACTGGTGGCACAGCGGGGTCAATGTGTAGCCTGACGGGGGGACCTTTGAGTTTCCCCAGGCCTGAACATATCTCTGGGAATTTCTGCATGATGTCTTCTGGTGCGATGAGCTTCTGCGGTTGACTGCACGTGATTGCCCAGGTGTGCTTTTCCGGGTTGCAGTCGTTCATTGTAGTAGTGATGGTGTTGCTGGCTTTTACATGAATCTCAATTAGTCCCAGGCGAGAGGCTGTGTGGGAGCTGAGTAGGCACCGACTTCTAGTGAGTGAGCGAATTACGTGTATGGTGGTGTCTACCTGACGACCGTTCAGGAGGAAACAGCGTGTGAAATGTCCAATTGTCTGCAGCGGTGTAGCAGCTCCCCACTGGAAAATTCTCGAGTACGACGGCTCAAGCATCGGCGGGTTTGGCATCTTGGCATAGTCTTGCTCTCCCATGTTTACCGTGGTGCCAGAATCCACCATGAATTGAAACAGGTTGTTTCCCATCTTGATTGGGATTTTGGGGGCCTCTCTGGCTTCCTCGTTATCAAGTATGAGATTGACATACTCATCTCGGGCGTGCGTGTCATGGTATGTGTTGAAGGTGGTCGCCGGAGGATCATGGTAGTAGCTCTCGTCCCCGTATTCTTCCGATGGATTGTCGTATTCATCCGTCAAATACCGTGGCTGGTCTGTGTACTCAGGGGCCTGTGGATACTCGTGTCCCTGGTACTCATCGATGGCTCTGACGAAACATCGTTGACTCTGCGGGTAGTATCTTGGTTCATGATATTGTGGGGACGGTGGGCGGAAAGGTGTCCTGGTGGGCTCCTGTGGGCGAGTCGGCGGAAACAGGATTCCTTCCCTGCACACTGAGTGAAAATGTCCTTCGCGCCCACAGTTAGTGCATCGTTGTGACAGGGCTGTGCACGAGCCTGAATGTGGGAACGCCATTCCGCAGCGGTAGCATTGTCTCTGTTGCCGCGGGACTTGTGAAGTTTGGGTTCTGTATGATTGCGGACCCCTATCTCCTTGGCGAGGTGGCTGAAAGGCGGCTATGAGTTCGGTAGTGTCATGCTTGGGGTTGTTGGTGTCACTCATTGAGGCGGCCTGGGCATCGACCCTCTCATATATGTGAGCAAGTTCACCGACTTCGGGGATGGTGAGTGTTTTTTTTAGCAATTGTTTCTTGAGTGCGGGTGAGAGGCAGCCTTCTATGACTCTGAGGCGTATTGCTTCCTTGAGGGAAAATGCGTCGAATTGGCAGTGTGCCCCTTTCACCCTTAAACGCGTTATGAATTTGTCGACTGTCTCTTGTGGCCTTTGCGTACATTGATTGAACAGGTATCTTTCATAGTCCCGGTTCACTTCAATTATGAGGAGTTTGTCCAGTGCTTTGATTAGTTCCGTAAAGTTGTTTTGCTCGGCTGCTGGAATTGTTTTTACAATAGTCTTGATCTCACCCCCCCCCCCAAGATTGAGGAAGATGTCTCTGATGTTAGGGGAGTCACCGTCACCTGAACCCCTCACAAAATGTTGAAAATCCTCCATCCACTCAGTCCATCTGGGCCCTTTCGTGGCTTGGGGCATCAAATTGAAAGGCGGCTGTATGGATTTCGCTGCCCGAGCAGGTTGGGGTGATGGTGGACTGCTCATTATGTCGGTAGGATGCGGTCTGCGTCGTTGAAAAAAGGTAAGCTGGTGCGGGGTGCGTTATTTATGGGCACACAACGTTGGCACACGGGTGCTGTGACCCAGTGGATACGAGGGGTGGGCACCACACACAGGATGTGGGGTTGGTGCGCAGGCTGCGTTGGTCCACTCACCCGTGTATGGGGTCACTGCTCCTTGAGGTCAGCCAGCACTGCAGAAAACGTGGTGTGGATGTCTTCCCCTGGCGTGCAATCATGCGCGTCCAGACAGCATCCTCGTTATCGGGGTGCATTGGAAATTGAGGGCACGTGCGTGCTTTGAAGGACCTTGTGCACCCGTGAAAAAAAACTGGTGAGAAGGCTTCTTGCCGTGTCTGGGCGCTGTACACTGCTCTTGCGTCACGTAGAGGAGAAGGAGGAAGTGGAGGCCCAAACAGGCAGACCGGGGCTGCCGCAGCGTATCAGCTGTTCCACTCGCAACAGCACGTCGCGTTTGTGATCGGCAGAGAAGGAGGACCTGGCGGACTGCCAGGATGTCACTCTCGCGGGCTCACACTCTGTGCAAAGGAGGAGGAGGTTCAGCAGGACAGCCGGAGCGGCTCCACACGCTTGTGTGAAAACACCCGCTGCAACAGGTGAAAGGAGGCTTAGATATGGCGGACTGCCGAGGAGGACTCCTGTGTATGGCAGGACGAGTCCTCGTTGCCAATGTTGGCCTCTGCCAGGAAAGGATGACGCACACACAGGAGGTTGCACGAACCGTAACTTTATTCTTTAACTTCAACTGTTAACTGGCGCTCTCGCGCCGTACCCAGAACTCCCCTCTTCCCCAGGCCAACGTCACTGACGACCCGCCTACCCGACAGGCGGGGCTGGCATTAACCCTGCATAGTGCGGTAACAGATATGGCATTTATAACGCGCCTATACACACGTGTTTGAAGGCGCGACACAAGTGTTTCAAGGTGTGGATCCATTCAGTCACTGATTCATCAGTTTGCCTACTCATCCACCCCCATCCAGCCACCATTCAACCATTCATGCCCATTCCATTCAAGGGGTCATTCTTTCCCAGTCTATGTTTTTCTTTACATTCTGGGACTTCTCGCCTGGATTTTGCATTATAAATCCTGGACTTCATGTCCCAGACTAGCTGCAAACAAGAAAACAGGGCTGAATTAGGATTTACCAAAAGACATGGGTCGTGTTGGCATCCACACCCATCAATCCATCCTCAGCCATGTCCCTCTTCCTCCCATAGCTGCCTATGTGCTGGGGCTGTCACAGACTCTCCAGGTTTTCCATCTCTCCTCCGGGTTTCAGGACTCTGGCCAGCTCCGTGTGATCAGCGCTGACAGGTGCTTCCATGGGTCCTAGGGTCGGCGCCTGACTGCTGCTGCTTTAGTTTGTTATCGGGATGGGTAGGGGTGTTTCTGAGGATAGAGTCACAAGACGTCCCGCTTTGGCCCGGGTTGCCCTCTATCGGGCCCTCTGTCCCCCTGTCCCGAGAGTTTTTTTTTATTTTTTATTCAAGAACCCCATCCCAGTTTCGGGGAAAATAAGTGTGACCACCGGCAGACATTGTTGCCACAAACAAATATAAACCCAGTACCGGTTTTCGTAGTTGGTCAATTTTATATGAAAATGTAGGGGTGGGCTCAAGCCTGCAACCGTTTAGTTACCAGTCACCTGCATTAGCCTATTGCACCAGGGAGAATGCTTGCAAAGGGGCTTCCTATCAAAGCCTGAAATTGCATCAGCAGTTGTCCCCTTCTTTTGAACATGCTTACACTCACAGCCAAAACCGCACCGTTCATTTCCAAGGAAATGGCGGGACCTCCTCACCCCTTTTCCTACTGCTGAATTATAGTCAGGGTACACACTGCCAACCTGAAGTCCTGCTTTTATGTCTGTAGCTTGTCCCTTTTCTTTCTTTGTACCATCTGGTCACCCCATGTAAAGGAAGACGCGTTTGGGTGAAGGAAGGATGGGGCAAGAGGAATGGGAGAGTTGGAAGCATTCGACAAATGGGAGGGCTGAGGAGTGCAATAGAATGGGGGAAAATGGAGGGGGTGACAGAAATGGGGCCGCCACAGTGCGTTACAGAAATGGGCAAGCTGGAAGGGGGTGTGCCAAATTAGAATAGGTAGAGAGGGTGGGGTCTATGGGAAAGGCAGGCAGACTACCCTACATGCCTGATGTAATTCGGAGGGTGCTCCTCCAAGCCAGGCTCTCTCTTTGCATTCCAGGACTAATAGCTCCGTTTTTCAACACGAAAAGCAAAACGTCAAGTCGCAGAACGCAAAGGAGAAAACAGGACTGGAGCAGAATCTACCAAATGACGTGGGACGCGTTGACACGTATGGGAGAGAGTTGGGGAAATGGGATTTAGGAGAGCAGGGAACGATTGGCAGAAGTGGGAGAGTATCAGCGTAGTGGGAGAAATGGGTGAGAACGGGTGATCTTAGAGAGCTGGACATGGGAGTAAAGTCAGCCCTAAAGATGTAAAACAAGCTAATACTGCAGAGAAAGGGCATACACACGAGAGACTGCCCCTGGCTTCCTCTCACACAGCTCCACGGATAGGAAGCTTGTGATGGTGGGTGAGAAAGGGATTGTAATCACTGACATGTGTGTCACTTTCAGTCCTTAAAACAGGAAAATACTCAAAGAATGAGCCCATGGGAGGCCGTCCATACAGCTCCATGGATATGTTCCGATCCGCAGGCATTCCAGTCTGCGCACCTCAAAGCCTTCAGGCTCTGCATTTTGCCCCTCCCACTCACCCCTCCCCCTTCTCTTACAGGACCTAGCACCAAGAGGCAGCTGAAATGGTTGGCGTTGCACTATACCAAACCACCGTGCATTAAATCTGTCTATCCATCCTCACCCATGTGCCCATTCATCTTAATCCTCACCTTTCCACCCTAACCCATCCTCACCCATAGATCCATCTCCATCCATCAATCCATTTATCTATCCATCCCACCACCCATCCACCCTTTAATCTATATTCATCCATCAATACAAAAAACAATGCTTGTTTAATGTCCAGTATGCTGAGAGCAATGCATTTTACCCGTTTCACTGTTGTCATGTCATTTGGCCATTAGAATTAGGAAAATACAGAGTGTTGTGTATGCGCAACATACCTGGCCCTGCCCACCTCCTGTAGGAGTGTTGGAGGCACTGACATGCATTTGCTCATTCACAAGCAGTGGCCCCTGTATGTCACTGCTCATAAATAAAGAACTACAGGACCTACCTGGTAAGATAGCAAAGCGGGTTGAGTGGTCGCTGCTGTGATCTGTGTGTGATCTGCAGGTCCCAGGTTCGAATGCCACCAAGGGCAACTCAGCCTTTCATCCTCCCGAGGTCGGTAAATGCGTACAAACTTTGGTTGGGATGACAGATGTCTGTCAATATGTTCTATGTACAGCACTTAGACGTAAGCGCTATATAAATAACACATCATTATCTGTGAAATAGCATTGGAACATCCCAAGGGGCCTGCGTCCTTCACAGATAGAAATACTGAAATTGTGACCTGGCTCACAGAGAGTGCATGCCATGCACAGGTAATTACTTAGCTTCAAGTAGAAAAACATAACTCCCCTTATGGGGACTCCAGGGTCCCTCGCCTTTTTTGGGGATAACTGATTGATTGCTGAAGTCCCCTTGCAATTGCAGTCGTGTTTACCTTAATTAAGGCATGTGACATTGAGCTCCCCTAAGGCATCCAGTCCCAGGGTGGAGCAGTACGGTTGGTAATCTGATCCTTTGCAACAAGCTCACTCTAGTGATTGGTGGCCTGGCCTTTGGACAGCCCCCTTTGGACCTGGTACTCACGACACTGCCTGGTCCCTACTCACTCTCTTGGTGCTTTGCTCTGGAACTTGGAAGAAGCAGGTCCGCTGAAGGAGTTTTCACACAGATCCGCACTGGTGGTGCCATGTGTAACTGTCTCTTGAGCAGACTGCTTAAGTGCAGTAGTTTGAACATACCCCGGTTTGGGTTTTTTATTTGTCGAGGTCCGGTCTTCCTCAATTCTCCTGCATCCTCATCTCATGCTTTTTTTTTCATGGTTTTGTCGGGCCTTTCAGGCTGGAACTGTTTTCTTGGCCATTTACTACTGTTTTCCCACCGTTTACCACATGAGTCTCCTGCCTTGGTGATGGAAGCTGTTGTCATCTGGAAGGGGTTTGAGGCTTCAACAACCTACCTCGTCTGCTCCTTCAGACGTCCTGGGCTACCCCCATCTGCTATACCAATGCTGGCATCGTTTCCTGCTGCTCTGTCATGCCTTGTTCTCTGCCGAGCCACCAGGATCAGCCATCACAGGTTCCTCTGTCTTCCCAGAGTCTTTGGTCGTGGGGGTCGTTATTGACACTGGGACATAGAATCCTGGAAAACGGTGCTATGTGAAAATGTCCCCAGGAAAATATAGTCATGTGAAAAAGTAGTCAGCAAAAACGTTGCTTTAAAAACTGTAGTTAAGCAATGTAAAGTGTGAAAATGTTGCCAGTGATATGGTCGCCAAAAAGCTTTTTTTTTTAAATACAGAAAAGTACAAGCCTGTAACTCTAACAATGACCCAACCCACTAATAAAACCTCCACAATACCCTAACCTCACTCCTAAACCTTACCCCAACTCTACTTAAACCTTTATTTAACTCTTAACTAACACCAACCCTGCAGTGCACTAAAGTATTTTATTTGCTTGGTGTGAATACAAAACACCAATCAAATAGACAATGAACAGTGTCCCTAACTACAACCCCATCACCAGCTCGCCAATAATCCCAAAGTCCTTGCCCTAACCCAAACCATTGCTCTAATCATAGCCTTACCCTAACCACAACTCTAAAAATTACCCTTAGCCAGTAGGAAATCTCAGCAGATGTGATCTGTAGGTCACACGTTCAAATCCCGACATGGTCGACAGAGTCTTTCCTCCGCCCAAGGCCAATATAATGAGAACCAATTTGGAATGGATAATAATAATAATTGCATAAACAATGTATGTAAAGCAATTTGGACAAAAGTGCTATATAAATGACAAGTTATTCCTACCCTAATGCTTACTCTACCCTGCACTAACCACTAGGTTTATCCTAACCCCTATAAAACACCAACACCACCAGCCCTCTCCAACCTCCCTACCCATTTCTCACACTTACCCCAAACCATTTTTCTATTAGCCCTAGCCTTAGCATAATCATACCTAACCCTAAACCAGGCAATCACAACCACAGTAAACCCTAGCTAGCAGCACTGCATGTTTGACTACGTTTTGCTTGCAACATTTTCACTGCAGAGGTGTTTTCACAACGATGTTATTACTGACTACATTCTGTTTGGCAAAATGTTCACTGGATACCGTAAAGGCCACCCAGTAAACAATCTTGTACTTACCTGGGTTGGTTCGCCATGCTGAAGCCATTGTTGCTGAAAATGCCATTGTGAGTACTTACCTATGTGTCCTTGGATGGTTGCTTATTCCCGATACTCACCATCAGGGCTCCCTCTGGTCCAGGGTCAAGATCTTTTTTGTAGGCGAGTCTCAACCGCATTTCTCAATGACTTACATTGTGGGTCTTCCTGCTTTCTTACACATTCTCCTAGGGCTTCTGGTTTTGCAAACACCTCTGGATCTCTTGGTGGGGTCACCTCTGGCCTACCCTCGGGTAGTTCATCTTGGAATCCACTCCCATGGGCGAAAACAGACTCACTGCCATACAAGTGGATGGCTCATTGACTTTCTCATTAAACCTGCCCTTGAACTCTCCTAAGTGTCTTTGGGAGTACTTCACTGCCTCAGGAGAGTTTTGCTGTGCTGACAGGGGGCCAGAGAGCTCTACTACAAGAACTGCGTTTTTAGCAGGGCTGAAGTGGAGGGTACACAGTCCACCCACTTTATTCAGAGGGTGACTCAGTTTCCCCCCCAGCTAAAATGAGAAACATTTAATGTCCTTGAATTAAAGCCAACCTCTGGGATCAAACCACAGTTGTCAGGTTTGTAGTCTGGACACGTCACCACTGTACTATATAACCTGATGAAAATTAACAAACAAAGGTGAAATGTCCCATTTCGATTCTGCAAGTCCCAGGGAAAACATTCGTATTGGTTCTTGGAGTTTAAAACATGCACCCTTTTTAACGTTTTCAAAAACAAGAAAATATCCTCTTTTGGTTTTGTGTGTGTGTTGATTTTATGAAAGGCAAATGCCATTCGTCTTGCGTAATTTGGGTGGCTATGCAAAGCCAATTTAATGAAATGTGCAAATTTCACCTTGATATGCTAATTTCTGACAACGTCACATTCCATTGCGTTTGTTGATGAGTCCCCCCACTTTAATTTTTAGGACTTGACCCCTGGTTTTTAGTAATTATCAGGGATGTTGAATCTAAGTCCTGATATTTTTTTTTGTAAATGTAAATGCTACACTCTAACTAATTTCAGTAAACGTGTGACCGATGTTTCTGGGAGTGAATTGCACTGATCGATGCTACCAGAATGTTTCCTCATTTTATGGAGATGATGATGCTGTGAGTAGAAATTGTATTCCGCGGTTTAGCCAGATATTAATTATCATGTGTTACTTTAATACTATATCCCAGGGGCCATGGGTTAAGCTGGATTGTTGGTGTTGGCCTTAAGGACCCTTTGCTGCTGGTAAAAATGCCTGCTTCCCTTTTCTTCTTACTCCCTGCCTATATGTGTTGGGTGCAGACCACCTGATCTAGGGCCGACTATATATAACCAGGTTGGGTTATGTCCTAAGGACAATGTGTTCAGATGTGCAGGCCCTATGGGACTGTACCTGCTTTTTTTAGGTTGTGTGGATCCCTTGTTTTCTAGTTTTTTGGGAGCTTATCTGTGATATCGGGAGAATAGGACAGGGGCAACGTGCTCATCCTGGAAGCAAGACGACATGGAGCAACAGAGCAACACAGGTTCGATCCCCAGGTTCGCGCTTAGAAACCTCTGGGTATTAAGCGCATTATAAATAACCTATCATATCATAGGGGGCCCACATAAAGGTAGTGGGGTGAGGCGGGCCATCTACAACATTTACTGCTTTTATATTATGCTGTGTATTCTTTATTACTCTGTATGATGTGGAAAGTAATTATTAGGCCTGATTGTGATCTATATGTGTAGCCCAATAAAGGTGTGATGGCATGCTGCATTTTCTAGAAATAAGTGTGTGATGCCTTTGTGTAAGCCTGCTAATCCCACCTGAGTGCTAAGCCTTGTCACTGTGCCCATGTTACCTACCTTTAAGAGAGGTTGGCTTCCCTTTCTTGTTATGTGTGCTAGCCCCACATTAAGGTCAGTGGTTGTAGATCACTCAACAGAGGGTTGTACAAAAACTGTCTTAACATCCGCAACCCAACCTTTCATCAGCAGTAGACAGCAAGCAGAGAAGCAAACCACGCATGGCTCCCACTGCAACAGTGTATACATGGATGAGGTACTCTGTAACCCGCTGCCGAGCTACAAGTAGCTGAGGCACGGGGCCTCACTTTCAACTACAGGAGTCTGATCTGCTAGACCTCTTCAACGAATTTCAATCACTATTTCATGGCATAGGATATCTCAAGAGTGCCTCATCCTCCATCCAGGGTGTGTTCCACACAGGATGAAAGAAAGCAGCTGAGGGAGCGCCCCTGGCACCCCGGCAGGCTGGGGAGAAGGCCTCTTTTATTTAATGAATCAAAACTGAGACCCGCCAGTCAGCGGGTCTCTGCTTTGATTCATGAAATGAGCGGGCCTTTGATTGGAGAATGAATAAAGGGAGCCGCTCACCAGCATGGGGGCAGGCCTCTGATTTGGGACATAACCCTTTCCCTGCACACCCCACATGATTTGGGGATGCAAGGGGATGGGGTGCATTTATTGCACACTGGCCTTTAATGGTAAAGCAAACATGAAATTATTTTTGCTTTAAAAATGATGCCCAATAAACAAAATATGGCATGCCAGAGGCATAGAGCGTAACCAGACTGGCTGCAGCAATGCAGTCCATTCCAGCCACTTAACAACACTTATCAAGTTTGCATGATAAGTGTTGTTACGTGGCTGCATTGCTGCAGCCAGATTTGTAAAATGTACTGCCTCTGGCATGGATTCTTACTGGGCATCTTTGATAAAGTAAGCATGTTAAGTGTTATTACGTTGCTAGACTGGCATTTTGATGCAGACAGTCTAGCCATTTCTTACTGTGGCATGGCATTTTTGGTGGGCATCTATGATAAATCACATATAAGTGTTATTACAAATCAGACACATTTTCTTATTGTGTCATGGCATTTCTTATGGCAAAGCCAACAGAAGTAGGTTATCTGTAGGTACTACCAAATATTGGCAGAGCCAGCTTGGTCCACTTTTCTTATAGTATCTCTCCTGACATTATACAAAAGCAAACATGAGTATTTTCATATATGGGAATGCTGGCACGTATAGTTGCAGCCAGTATGGAAATGTATGGGCACAGTCAAGATGAAAATATTTTTTATACTGGCATATATTGTGGGGTAAGGCATCATGAACAATGGGAAATGCTCTTGTGAACTGTTGATGACTTGCATCTATTGGATTCTTTCATCAGTTACCCTAGAAAACCGATTGCAAACTGAGTGGCTTTTTACCCAATGTTCCAAGGAAAGTGTGCAGTATAATATATCAATTTAACCCAATAGTCAAAATATTTTCACGGGGCAAGAAACCCTTGCGAACTTGCCTTGGTTGCTTTGGGCTCCCTCACTCTGCTCGGTTGCTTACACATATTTGGGGAAAATATTGACACTGTGATGAATCAGCTTCCGGGGCACCAGTGGTCCAGCGGTGAATATCGGTTTCTAAACCGTCAATCGGCACCAAACCTTTAGCACACCAGAAGGGATCCGAACAGATTGGAAAAACAAGCATATTGTAAACCTTCTTGTCCAATTTTGGTAACGATGATGGAACGGCAGGCTTATCTCCAAAAGGTTGTGGATTGTTGATTATCTGCAACACAGCAAATTAACATAATTAACATACTCACTGAGTATGTTTCAAACAGTTCCACATGGGCCTGGCTGCAGAGTTTAACAAAAGAGACAGGAAAACCCAACAACCTTTGAAATGCACTGTGTCATCCTGAAGCCATCTCCTGCCTCTAAGTATTAAGGGCAGTGACCTCACATGTCTGGGACTTGGTGTTTATAGTAGGCAACCCCATTCGGAAGGTACAAGTATGTGGATTGATGGAGACAGAAAGTATGTTCTCATCGCAGCTTCAAGGGAGACCTGCCGTTTTAATCAGGAACTACAGAGAGCTCCATGAAGGGTAGGACTTAGTATTTCATGTTTCCTCCCCTTTACCTTGTCTGTTGCAAAGTACTTTTGAACTCATGCATACAGGAGATTGTTGGTGGGGACACATGATTAGTTCATTAAGGTAGGCTTAGCCTACACCAATCACTGTGGCCAATTTGGCTTTAAAAAAGGGCTGAGCCCTTCTTTTGGGCAGATAATCTGAAGACTTTGCAAGTAGTAGAGTGGCACATTTGCTTGCCTCTATTGCAACAACTGCAACAATGTTATTAAGGGTAGTTACATGAGACACCCCGGTACATGGGCAAAAATCAAACTTAGAGACTTCAACATGCAACTCAATGTCGGTCATATGTGGCCTGAGTTGCCCATGTTGGATTTTTTTACGTGGGACAGACAGCAGGAAAAGTCAAGGAATGATGCAATGAGCATAAGAGTAATATAAGAATAAAAAACATGTTCACCTGTTGCTAGCCACTTTACAGAACAAAGGCACCCAGTAGCCCAACTGAGATTCATGGTACTGGAAGTGTTACATAAATCCAACAGGGGGTGGGGATCTGCCCAAGAAAGTGAATCAGAGAAAACTATACTGGATTGAAAAGTTGGACAGTGTAAGTCCAAATGGTATGAATGAGGACTTTTTTTTATCTGGGAGCTTTTCTGTAATACCATGTTTGAAAGCTAAACATGATAAAACAAATGTTCCTTTACGAAAGTAACACATAGATTGTAAGTATGTTTACCCCTCTGAATCATTCACATGGAGTGATCTTGGCATATTTTTCCTATTCATTAGCTCGGGTATCAAGGTTTCCCACTGATCCCTGACCATACCACCTGAGGTAAGTGAGTTATATTCCCACCTGGTAGACCCTGACATAACGAGAGGAGTTTACGATTTTTCCATAATAGAGTGTATAGTTACACTTTAGGAGACCTACATTATGTTGATATTCTTCATACTACGGGTATGTCTGATTAGACACCACGATACAGTACAGCACAATTCCACATCAAACACCATTTTTAATATTCATCTTTGGAGTAGATCACATCTTCAATATCCATATTCATATATAACGACCAGAGGATTTTACATTTGATTATAACTACATATTGTTGAGAACCTTAATTCTATTTGCATGTCATTCTTGATATCACTATTCGGTACCCACCCTATCCCACAGTCTATCACTCCCCACACTCTTCATTGAAGCAGATTGCAGCTTTAATATCCGTTCAACAGAGGGTTCCGTATCATGAGCGCACTCCATTACGTGTGCCAGCATTTGTTTACAAATGACATCATCAGGTGAGCACGTTGTGATGACACTATTTATAAAGTGGCCATTTTGAATGGTGCTTTCTAAGACGATTGAGTGGATTGAAGCACTGAAGCGCTGCATCACGTTATCCATATGGTACGCCATTGGGACTGAGTTTTTAACTTTGAACCCTACTGGGTCCAGCGGAGCATCAGCACTAGCAACATACATTTTTATCCTCTTTTTATACATAGAGGATTTCATCTGGCAATTTGAGACATGATCTCCTGCACTTTCCCAACTACACACACAGTGACATAGCGATACACTACTAGACAGCCCATGAAGAGGTAAGGCTCTCTGTTAATTGTAATCCACCTCTAATTTGATACCTTGTGTAAGCAGTAGCTTAATCTAGGCTACGTTTTTGTTACCCTATCCATATAGGTCGGGGCAGGCCCTTGTGGCCATTACTACATTCTAGATTCCGCCTTGGACATCTATATCTTCAGAGGTGGATGTGAAGGTATGTAGTTGAGTCTCTGGGAATCCAGTAGTTATGTTTATGAGTGATGGACCCTTTTGGGCAGACTTTCCATTAGAATTAAAGGGACATTATTTTCTACAGGTTGAGCGCAGAGAAGGCCAGTGCATACTTGTATAATCTGACTACAGACAGTCTTAGACTAAGGTAAGAAGACTCTTAACTCTACCCTCAGATAGACGATTCTGTACCATTAGAGTTGATTTAAGGTCCAGATCACTACATTAATTACCTATACCTAAGAACTGAGGACATCTACTTGGATTAACCTATCCTAAGCTACACCAGGTGAATGAAGAGGGACGGTTCATGATAGACATAAGCCCTGATAATATTAGCATGTATGACCATACGAATATCCTATACTAAAAGAGTTTCATTCTTTACTCTTTACCTGAAATTATAGATTAAATTGAAGGTTTCAGAACAAAATACAGTGTGAATTATGCACCTGAGGACAGGATGGTTGTCCATAAACGCGTAGAGCAGAGAGTTTCTGTGAATCACATGTGTTGTATAAACATTGAGGATTACATTGTGAAGAATCTGTATATTTGTGATGTCACAATTGCCTTTAATAATACAATATTGTGCAGCATTGTGTGATGGAATTCATTCGGATACTACTTGAGACTAATATTCAAAATGATTGTTTGTTATACAAATATACTTGGTGTGCAGGGGATGTGAGTGTTCCACACTGGGAAGGCACAGTTTTATTTTCCTTTGTCATTATACAGCCTAGTGCCAAGGCTTCTCCACCGCACCCTCTTACTTACACAGAGCTCACTAAACTGATTTCACAAAACAATGGAGTGCACCTGTACACCAGACTTTTGTACATCCTCTCTTCGCCCATAGATGATCATCTTCCTGTGGGGCCTGGCCCTGCAACTTAATCAGTTGTGCAATTGGTAAGAAGTTGTAGGAGTACGGCAGCTGTTTTCTACTCTGCACCACTACTGAATTCTCTGACACATTTGGCACAGGGAGATACGCTGCTTGGTTGGCCGCCGCGCCTTCGGTGGCGTTACTGAGTAAGACCTCATCTGTATTGTTAGTATAGGTGTTGCATTTCACCACTGCTGTCAAGGTGGGCTGCTAAAGTGCATCGATCACTTTATCTAACTGCTGTTAGATAAAGTGATCAACGCACTGTAGCAGCATGTGGCACTCTGCATGCTGCATCAGAGACCCATCAGCCCTTCTAAATCCCTGTCTCTTCCAGCTTGCAAGTCTTTTGATCATCGCAGTGGTAACGAAGGCCGAATCAGAATAGATGGTGATGCGGCACCTTTGAGATGCTAGAAGTGCCTCAATGAGTGCTATAAGTTCTGCTGCCTGGGCAGAGTAATGCATGGGTAGTCTTTTTTTGCAGCAATACCTTGTAGACCCCATCCACTAGGCGGACCACTGCCACCGCAGCATGCCTCAAGCCCATTGCCTGGTTGATAGTTTCTGACCTGCCAACAAAAAGTACCCCCCCTCGAGTGGGCTGTCCCTCGCTTTTGGGATGTCACCTTCCTCTCCCTCAAATGTCACACAGTTGTGTACCGCAAGGTCTTCCTCTGTGCATGATTCTGTCAAAAAGGTGGCAGGATTTACAATGTTACACCTCACTATGTGAATATTTGGGCTGGACAGGATGATCTCATACGTGAATGCCTGCAGTGTAGTCAAAAGTTGATTTAGAATGCTCCAAAATGGCAAACACTGCGTGCTCCATGTACAGTGTTACAGAACACCCCATGACAATTGTGGAGCTTTTCTCAATTGCAAATTCAGTTGCAGCAAGTGCTTGTTAGCATTGGAACTGGCCCTGCCTCATAGAATCTAGCACTCTGCTGTAGTAGGCCAATGGCTTGTGGCCCATCATGCTCTTTTGCGTCAGTACTGCAGTCACCAGTTGGCCATTGGAATGGGAAAAGAGATAACTCCTGGGTGTAATCAGGCGTAGTTAGCATTGGGACAATGGAAATGACCTCCTTCAGATCATTGAAGCATATCTTCTGTCTATGAAAGGTTGTGGTCTTTTTTCTGGGCCTTCTTTGAGTCCCTGCAACAAGGGTCTGGTGTACGCAGCATAATCTAAAATCCACGCTCTACAGTACTTAAACAGCCCTAGAAATGTCTGCATTCTTTGACAGTTTTGGGCTGGGGAGTTCTTCACACTGAGGCAGTGCGATCGGGTATCATTTTCTTCCTGTGGAGAGATATCAACAGGGCCAAATAGAGCACTTCTTGAAGGCAATATTGCAGTTTTGTCTTATCTACCTTGTACCCCTTGAATACCAGCAGCTGCAGGAGGGTGATAGAGTCTTTCCCGCACTGTTGCTCACTATCAGTACACACCAGCAAATCAGCAACATACTGAATGATGGTGCTGGGGAATGTTCCCTAAATCAGCATGCAATATCCTGTTGAAGATGCTGGGATACTCACAGTACCTCTGAGGCAGTCTCGTGTGCTTGAAGCACATCCCCCATGCATAAATGCGGTAAGGTAACGCAAATCGTGTGCAGGGGTATGGAGAAGAAGGCATTTTTGCGGTCCACCACAGTGAAATGTGTCGCCTTTTTGGGGATGCTGCACAGTATCAGTGCAGGGTTTCGGAAATACAGGAAATTCTGCCTGGACAATGTCATTTAGGAGGTCCTGTATCATCCTCAAAATCCCCCCTTTTGCCTTTTTGATCGGATAGATAGCTCTGTTGCATAGGCAGGTGGAGGGCACTATTGTTCCCTGATTTAGAAGTGCCTCAATGGTGTCCCATATGCCTCTTTGGACAGTGGATACTGTTTAGCTTGGGGCAACACCGCACCTGGCTTGAGTGTTATTCAGACCGGTGTAGAGCCCTACATTATGGCCATTGGTTGTCCATAATCTTTCTGTGACCTGCTCTAAGTCTGTTTCAGTGAAGGGTGGCAGGATGGAAAGGGCCATTAAGTAACACTGTACCTTTTGATATTGCACCATGGTGTCACAGGAGATACAAATTGCTAACACAATCTCTCCTTGTTGGCCCGATCCTCAAACAATTCTGCATCTGTCACTGCTTTGAGGAGCACTGTTGGGTCAATGCACAGTACAGTATGCCACTCACACCCATCAGAGTTTGTGCTCACCACAGAAATCCTTTTAGCAGACACAACCAGGCCCTGTAAATCCAGTGAAAGTATTGTTCCTGCCTCAAGCTCTGGGGTCACCACAGGTCGGAAGATGAAATCTGATGGTACCCACCAACACGCCTTACCAATCTGTGGCACTGCATCAAGCAGTACTGTTATCCCGTACACAAACATGTCCATGTCCACGGGTATGCCGCGAACCACCACCTCCCCTGCTCTGGCCTGTATGATGACCATTGCCCTAAAGGCACACATGCCTGGGGTGGCACATACCACCCTGTGGTCCGTAAAGAAGATAGTCATGTTCAGCTTGCTTACAAAAATCCTGTCCCAACAAATGTATCAGGGAGGCTTCGGAGTACAGTCAGGGTACACGCACCACTTTTCCATCTATTTTGAGAGCTACCTCTTCTGTTTAAGTAACCGTTGTGACAGCCCTAAAGAATCCATGAATGTCGAGAGTTTCACCTGATAGTGGCAAGTGTCCATCACTGATGCATGATGTAGTGGCACCTGTGTCGACCATAAAGATGAATTGCTTATTACCTATTTCAGCGCCCACCATGGGTTCCTCATCAGGGTGAGTAGTAATGGACAGGACTGGGCTGTCCTAATCAGGGTATGTATTGGTAACTGGGAACGTGAAAGGGTTTACTCCAATGACACTGACCCCTCGGTAAGGTGCTACCATTCCATTTGGCACTGCATTGGATGTGGACATTTGACCTACGTACAAGGCATTCTGCCTCACCATTTGTGGTTGTACATTAGGTGGTGTTTGGGCCTGCATGCGTGGGGGGTTTGATGGTTACTGGGTGTATGCTTGATGTATTTCTTAGGGTATGGAGGTGAACATCAGGTGTGGGAAGGTACATGGCTGTGGCAGTACATGGGCAGGTTGATTGTATGGCTTGTACCACACTCCCTGCCTGCTTCTACACTCTCTTGCAAAATGTCCCCACACTTCCCACAGCTCCAACACTGAGACGATCCCATAACATACCTGGGTCCCAATCTCCCAACTCACCCTCTGCCTCCTTGGAACCCTCCACTTCCCTGCTGCTGATCTCATTGGTCAGTGCCCCTGTCCTCCACCTGGCCAGAACCCCACCATCCTCACATCTGCATGTGTGGCAACCTGCTCCGCCGAGTTTGTCTCTTTATTTGCCATTACCGCCCCTTGAAGTGCTATTTTAAAAAAGAATTCTGAACTAGTTTCGCTTCCTCAGCCTGCAGTCTTTGAGGCATTTCCTTTTCTCGTTCTTTAATCCTATTACAATGATGTAGAAGGATGGTCTGTATTTCATCCCAACCCTTCGTCTCTACGCCCACTATCTTGTTGAGTGCTTTCTGAACTTTCTTGGGGAATCCCCTCTTAATAACAAACTAGAAAAGAGGAACTGATCGGTCCCATTGGTCACCTTACTCTGCTCTCCATATCTCTTGTACTTTTAAAATGTGTCATCACCTATATGCTCTCCATTTCTCTTGCACTTTTAAAATGTATCATCACCTATAGTGTGCTGCATTATGGACTGCAAATCTGGTGTGTCCTGGTACTCCCGCCACAGTGTGTCCCACAATTGCGCTCTAATATTGTTGAAAGGGGCCCCATCATGCGTATCATCATCTAACTTCACTCCTGGGTACCCTGCCTTGACCCACACGTTCCCCGCCTGATCTCCCACATTTGCAACAAGTAAACCTTTCATGTCTCCCACCACCAAGGGAATTCCCGCTGCCTGCTTTTCAAAGGCATATATCCACTTCCCTGCCCTGGCAGTGAGATGCGAGAGCATTTTGATCAAATTATTCTTGTGCATCTGTGCCCATGACATGTAATACACCTTCCCAGGCCCCTTATGCAATAACAGCAGCTCTGTGCCCACTGCTCGCCTTGCTTTCCGTCCGTCACTTTCCTTTTTCCTTGCCACTGCTAACCGCCCTCCTCAATCGTGGTCCCTGCAGGCTCTGAGTGAGATCTCTGGCACCTCCTGTGTGTCCTCCCATTTTCATCCTCAAATTCATCCACAGTATCCCATTCTCCTTCCCGCAAGTTCTCTGTTCGCATCCCTATCTGACCTCACTGTCCCATAGCCTACGCTTTCCTGGATGATCACCACCCTTCCCTCTCTCAACATGCAGATCCTTTATTGCGGTGCTAGCCAATCTAAACATAATATCTACAGCCCTCCACTCGTCCAGCACACACCCCTGGTTGCTCTTCACTTCCTCCACTGCCCTCAGATGGGCCAACTACACCTGCATTGCCTCTAAGGCCTCCTCTTATTCCTTCTGTGATTTATTCTCCCGTGACATAATACTGTTCAGTGTTCGTCAATATGAGGGAGGGCAAGTGGCATGCGTGGGCACATATGTTGGGTTGGTGTATCCCATGGCTGGGTGGGTGGGAAGAGGGTAAAGCCCCTCTCTAGGCACAGGCTGTGGCACTTCCTCTGGCGCGGTTGCAGTCACTGTATTTGAGTTGGCACTATCTTCGCGCCGGTGCGTACACTCGGTAGTATCCTCTATATCCTCTATTATTTTCCACAAGTCTAAAATCTATTTTCGTTTCTGAAGTTGTTTACCTTTATATTTGGCAGTTAGGAACGTGCTCATATGCTCTAATATCTCTCTCTTGTTAGTACCCTGCTCTGGTCAGGGACAGGGCATTCGACATTGCATCTCCGCCACCCACTGCTTATGGTATTTCTCTATCGTTTCCTTATACAATGACAATGCACTATACATATACTCCAATGGAGTCACTATCCCCATATTGGCAATCGGCGTATTCACAGAAGAAACCTTTTTGTTATGCGTTGCTTGCAATTTTATCATAAATGTCACTACCGGTCCTCCTCCCCACAACCCAGTCATCCCCTATCTACACCTCACCCCATTTGTGCACACTTCTGCACTACTCTCACACACACACTATTTCCACAGGCCCTCCCTCTGCCTCCACCAACTTCACAATAATAGTTCACTACACTAAAACAATAAACTAAAATAACAAGCCAAAACAACAACCACTACTCTGCCTCCTTCCCCACCCAGAATATATTGGGCACAGGAGTCCGAGCTCCATAATTACACAGAGAGCTCCAACTTTTGTATCCCCTTAACACAATGTAAAAAATGGCACCACCTTCACCCCTTACGCGAAAAGGATCTCACACACCTGTTTTCCTCTTTTTTATCTCCTCAATAAAAAGAATAATAATAATAAAAAATAAAAACACTTGCCAAGTGGCCTTTTGCACTGTCCCATCACACACACACACTGCATCTCCCCACTCACTCTTGCCCCTGTTGTTGTCGCTCGCAAGAGGTGTACTTACATCTGCGTGTTCACCTGAGACCTTCAGTCACAGGGTTCCAATAACAGTCTGCATCCTTCTAGCAGCCGCGCACCGTTGCAGAGCGCAGACAAGAATTCTGTTAAACGGCTCCTGTACACCACTGCGGGTTGCATACTCGTGACTGGTCACTGCAGCTGGGTGTGGCTCCTCTCGAGATGCGACCTGGAAGCCTCTGTCTTCACAGGGGTCACTGGGATCACATCAGGGTCACCAGAAATGTAGAGAAGCCCCTCAATGCTCCCACCAGCAGAAATACAACCTACTAGGGAAAAAGGCCACGCACACCTCTTCCAAGGAGAATAAGGTTTTATTTCCCCAAAAATAGAGATGCACCAGCAAAGCACTCTCCTGCAGTAAAAAGTTCTGGCTAAATCAGCATGGTCAACACTTTAAAAAGGCATAACGCGTCATTTGTGACAAAGCATATAATGTACAAATCCAAATGGCTCGTTGTTGAGACACTATACATGGGCTACCTTCTCCATAAGGGATGCCAGGCCATTGGTCCAAGCCCCTTCTGTCCCTCTTCTTCCATGTGGGCTCCTCCTTGTACGTCATCAGGCATGAAGCTACAATGAATTGGTCATTATGTGAAGAAAAACAATACATGCTCTAACCTAATGTGCACCTGGTACAGCAGACAAGGGCTAATAGGAGGTATATGGAGAAATAAAATCGGGAAAAAAAACTAACAGGATAAAATGCTGAATTCTGCACTGTAAAAAATAACGTTTAAAAAAAATTTCGAGTAAGGGGAGCGGAAGTTGTGGGGGTGTCCTCCGCTTCCATTAAAAGGAAAGCAAGGGACAAATAATGTTTTTTTAAAAATAAAAAAGCACACTGTGGCGGAAGTTCCGCCTCTCTATGGGGAGGCGGAACTTGGTTCGCAGGTAAAGAGTCGCAGAGCCGAACAGCAGGTAAGTGAGCCACAGAGGTAGGCTTTGATGTAAGGACGGTGGAGGGTGGGGGGATGGCGGGCAGGGGATATGTACATGATTATTTTGATACAGGCATTTCAAATTCGTCATTTTCAAATTCGAGATTTTCATATATGAAATAACCATGTACATCCTAATAGGATACTTTGAGGTCATTGCATCTAACAGGCTACAGCTGGATTCCAGACACATCAGCGCCTGTCCAAAGCTCCCAACCCTTGTTTTAGATTTGTTGTTTTAGTCCTCCCGGCACTTCACAGCACAAATCATGGTGAAGGCCACCAGTCCCTGCTTTCTGATCTTTTCTGATCAATTGGGGGATCTAACAGTTTTATGGTTGGTGGTTTGGGACTGACTGGTACCTGGGAATGCTGGGGGTCTTGGGATGGGGCATCTGGGTGTTATTACTTAGAGCTGTGATGTGGAAGGTCAGAGGCTCGTGCCCTCCACGTGGAATCACTTTTAGTAGAGAGCTCTCAACCCTCTTGCGGCCTTGCAGGGTGCATTCCTTCTGGAATACGAATACTGGCAACACGAGACAATGAACGGTCTATGAATCTCTGGGATTTCTCACCGGTGCCCAAACTACAACCTATTCTCATATGCATACACTTATTTCCATGTGTGTGGCTAGGGCCTGTGGCCCTGGCTGCAGCGCAGAGATAGGCCTCAATTTCAATATGACAGCTACTATTTACGATGGCGTTTGATTACCAGTGTACACTAAAGCCGAAGTATGCACCCCTCCACACACTATAGCCCCCGACAACATCCCCTCTCCCCCCTGTAGCCTCTCTGAGCCCCTAATGCACACTTCCAGGACTCTGCCTTATCAGAAAACGCTTGGGGGCCTAGGACGAGCGTTCCCTCCTTCCCAACACCCGACTGACTTTCCTCCTCACTGAACATCCACTTGCTCATGCCTGTGAGCCTGTCTCTAGGTTTCAGCTCTGACCCGCAGGCTATCTTTTGGCTAGCCTCCTTGCTGTTCCGCCTCCTGATCCTCCTAGATGGATGTTGCATCACTGTCTAACTATTACTGGCCCTGTTCCTCCATGGACTGTCCCAGAGCGGTGTCCAGTCAAAGTATTGAAATAAAAGGATCGAATTACCTTTTTTTAAAATTTATATTTTTTTAGTTTTGTATATAAAAAAGTTTTTTTTTAAAGAGAAAACAGGAGGTTGGGGGGAACCCCCCTAAAAATAAAAAAAAATGTAAACAAAATTTGACCCTTTTTTTCGATCCTTGTGTTTTCGAATATTTGACCTAGAACCTCCCAGAGCTTTTCTGCCTGGTCCTCTGTTCTTCTCGAACTGTGGAATATCCACCTTGTTAATTCTCCCGTTTTTGAACTTCAGTAAATCTATCACTTTCTCTCGCTCTCTCCTTTAACCACCTTCACTCTCTGTGCTTCTGTCTCCTGCTTTCCCCTTTTATCCTTTCTTAACATGTTCTGAACTCTCCCACCTAACCTTGATGTTTCCCTTCTTTGGCATGTTCTGTAATCTCATCTTTTCTTCATTTTCCTTTCCTCCAACTTCTTCTCCACTTTCTTCTCCTTCTTAATATTCTCTTCCTCCAACTTCTGGACTCTTCATACTTTCCCCTCCTCCACCAACCTCAGAACTTTCCTCTCTTCCTTGCTCTTCCCTAACCACTGTAATATTCTGTCCTTGGTATTCTCGTCCTCCAACCTCGTCTGTCCTCTTGCCTCCTGTTCTCTCTACTCTCGCGACACAGTCACCTCCTTCTACACATCCAACCCTCGATGCATCTCCACCGCTTCTGGGACACTTGGTGGTGGGGTTGGCAACCGTGTTGTGTTCCGCTCATGGGCAGTCGTGTCCGCAGAAACAAAATCACATTGAAACCTCAAGTTATTAAACTGTATTCTCTCATCATCAATAACTAATTCCTGTGGGCTCACAGAGACATGGGCCATAGTAAATTAATTTGCCTCACATATGGAATGATTAGAAGAGCCAGCAGCAGGAGGGAAACTAATGTGTAGATTTTCTCTGCTACAGGTCAGTAGTTTTGTGAGGATTGCATGGATCCTCCCCTTACCACACCTGGGCCCAAAAGCATGTAGTGGTTGGTTGCATCCAGTACCTGATTCTCCTCCTACTCACACCCTCAGGACCAAACAAGGGACTTTGTCACAGTACCCCAAAAGAAGTAATCAGGATCGCCAAATGCAAGCTGACCTCAAAATAGAAATATATTGCTTCCCTCAAAGCTATCAATCCAACAGGTGTATATATCTGATCTTGAACTGCAGCACGCCTCAGCGGACATCCCTTTACATTACTTGTGAAACACTTGTGTACAGGCGTGTTATAAATGACATATCACCCATTCCCATGCTCCCTTGATTGTGCCCAAAAGAGGTAGACAAAAGGAATTTTGAGCATGGACATTGTAACTACAATGGCAGCATTGTCACCAAGAGGTGAGCAAAGGCACAGACATTGCAGTTGGAGACACTGTGCTCATCAAAAGGGACACACATGAGAAAAGAAGAGTCTGCCATTTCAAACCACACCCTTCACCGTAGCCCATAGACAAAGCACAATGGTGACTGCCTGTGGGCCGGCCATACCCATCACTCGAAAGACTGCTCGCTTTAAGCAGCGAGCAAAAACAGGAGCACCCCCAACTGAAGACAACTCAGCTGTGAAAAAGCAGGACTCAGGTTAGACGACAGATACGACCGTGGTCCCCACCATCAAATTCACACAGAACACGAACCTATCAGAATCGACATTGCTCGATATGCAATCAGTGAGGAGCTAAGGTATAACCGATGTAGACTTCACTGTACTTTTGCCATTGATTTCAGTGAGATACAAAATCAAGGGGATGCCCTAATGGATAGTGAAACAAATGTCGGTGGTGGGCCTTAAGGCGTGTGTGTCACGTAGCTACCCTAAGTAGCAAAGCAACCTTTTAAAACATGTGAAGCCCAAGCAATTAGAGGTGTGGCCGTACAGGCGTTAACAAGCTGGAATGAAAGGGGAAGATTTGTGCTATGGAGGGAGTTGTTTCCAGTCACCTGCCAGCAAAATCCAGTGCGAAAAATACAAGTACCAGAATCCTCAGAGCTAATTAACTTGTCACACCTGAAACAGAAATGCAGACCCGCCTGAAAAAACTAAGAAACTCAGCCTCCCTGAAGATTGATGAAGTCATGAAAACGTGCGTTAGGAGGAGAAGCTAAAGACTGGTAACAGAGCGCCTGCCTTCACATCTTTAAACATGGAATGAAAGGGAGCAGTATCTATTTTAAATGTTGTGTTAAATACAATTTATGTGCAATCAAAACATTTTGTAAACTGTAGCTATTCAAATATAAAATCGAAATTGCAACAAAATAGGTCAATGCTTATTCAAATCCCACAGTTCTTGAGAAGGAAGTCTATGATTATTGCCTATTCATTTTATTAAATCATTGTAATGGCAAGACTTCAGTATGTTGTAAAAACCAAACAATGTATCTTCTATATAATATTTCCCCTTTCCAAAAACAAATACTATAATTTCAAATGTCTGTAACTGATTATGTGATTCTAAACATGGCTGACTATATGATATGATTGGTTATTTATAACACGCTTAATAACCAGAGGTTTCTAAGTGCAGACCCAGGGATCGAGCCCGAGCACATTGCCCCTGAGCTATCCTCCCGAGACATCTGGAGAAGAGCAGCATTGTCTCTCATTGTTAGTTTGCTGCAGGATAGTCAGATCAAAGAGCTCTAGCAGAGCCATGGCTAGAGGGCAATGATTGCAGACTAATGGCACTCATCCCCCTAAAAGCCCACCCAAGCATCCTGACTCCTGTGAAACTATGACACACAACCTAAGAAGGTTGATAAAGACCCTCTCAAATTAATGTGCTACCAGCCGGAGCTAAAGCAGAGGACTACATTCTTTGAATATGTATTAAAAGGGTTGTTGTGTATGCACAGCATATTGCACCGCAGAGCTCCCACAGGAGTGCTGGAGGCTCTGACGGCCATGCACGCATTCATGAGCAGTGATGCGTGCACGTCACTGCTCAAAAAAAAAAGCCCTGTCCCCACGCTCGAACGGGAGAGAATTCATACCGTCTCTGAAGGATTTGTACTGCGCCTAGCATTGATGCAGCCATCAAATTTAACACCACGGCCCCACAACACTGACTAAATATTTGCACTATCAAAACTAAAGGTTAAGTCGAAATCTACAGAAAACTTTGTAAAGATCTTCAGAAATATTTTTCATAATTCTACAGAGTCGGGGAAATTCAATAGTTAAGAGCGGGGAAAATTGCTAGAGCTGTCCAAACATTGCAAAATCTGCAGGCGATTTCTAAAATCTACCGAGAATTTTAAAAGTGTGCGTGTGACGAATCAACTTCCGAAGCATCAGTTTCCCAGGGATGAATATCGTATTCTTAACCATCAATTAGCCCCACACCTCTAGTACACCAGAAGGGATCCCAACAGATTGGAAACACAAGCAAGTTATATACCTCGTTGTCCAATTTTGGTAACATGGATGGAACGGCAGGCTTATCGCCGCAAGGTCGTGGATTGTAGGTCAGTTACAACACAGCAAAAATACAATTATTACCCAATGATAAAAGGGACTATCCAGTAAAGGTCGTTTTAAAATATCTACTTTATTATTATCACAACAGACAGTTCTAGCACACTACAAAATACAACCCACTCTGTGAAGGATTGCAGAGGACAGACAGTTTCAAAGAAGTCAAGGGGATGCACTCTGGATACTGACAGGAGGGTAGTCGGTAAAGTAATAGTTCAAGGATACTTGGTTTCAGCACAAAGGAAGCGGAGCAATGGGTTGTGAACTGTCACTAGGGGCCTTTGGAGAAGGACAAGGTGATCAGAACCACAATGTAATTTGTGCTTGTAGAAGTTCTTGGTGCTCGACAGCATAAAGTCGGTTTCAGGGTGCTTTGCAGCTTCTGCAACAGAGTTCAAGATGGGAGACAGCTGCGGGTATCAGGCAGCAGGCAGTTCAGTGAGCGAGGCTGGGCCGACGGCTACAGGCTGGCCTACACGGCAGCTCGGAATCAGGTATTGTTGTCTCAGTGCTGGTCGGCAGGTCTGAAGCACTGATCGGGGTGTCTCGGACGGCGTTAGCGACTGCGGCGTAACAGTAGTCAGCAGCACAGTCTCTTTCAGATCTAGGGGCTCGAATGCCTCGAAAACATCCTTTAAGGCGGACGACGGTGGATGCTTGTAGATGCACTCCTTCTGGCTTCTTCACTGGGTTTCTGTCATCCTTTAAGGCAGATGGCCCAAAGCTGAAGAGAGTGTTGAAGGAAACTGCCTTGTCCTTGGTTTGATTCAGAGACTCTCTGGCACTTCCCACCTAGGAAGCGTGCTGCAGAGTCTAGCAGGGCATGCTGTGTGCTGGTTTGGTACTGGAGCTGCTGCAGGGTCCTCTGGATTCAGTAGGGAGATGTTTAGGGGAAGGATCTTGCTTCCCTCTTGGGAATCCTGGCCTTCCATCACTGGCTGAAGATGTAAGGCAGACTGTACGTTCAGCAGCGTCCCAATGAGTTCTTCTTGTTACTCCTTGCAAAGTCTTCAGATGATCGGCCCTCTTTTAAAGCCAAATGGGCCACAGTGTTTGGTGTAGGCTAAGGCTCCCTTAATAAACCTATCCTGGGTCCCAACCAACATTCTCCTGTATTCGTAAGGTCATAACCAGAGTGCTTTGCAATAGAAAATGTAATGGAGTGAAAACATGTAATACTAAGGTCCACCCATCTTCCTGTCTGTTGTGGATGAAAGGGTCTCTCTGGTTAATTGAGCTTTATGTGGTTCCTGATTAAAGCGGCAGGTCTCCCTTGAAACTGCAGCGAGACCAGACTTTTTGTCGCCACCAAGACACATGCTTGTACCAGTGGCAGATTTAAGGCAAAGGGCCCAGTGGGCAAAAATGACAGAGGGACCCCAAGTGGGCGGGTCCTGGAGGCGGGGCCCCGAAGCGGGCAGAGTTGCGCAAAGATGAACTTTAGGGACACATGATTGATTTTATTTAAATTGTGATTTTTAAGGCCCGAGCGCAGACATCAAGCCCTGAACTAATATTACAACAAGCAGAATTCAGGTCTGCTTAAATCTGCATTATTTCTTAACTATAATACATTAAACACTTGCTAGAGCAGAGGAGTGTGCATTTCTGGAGAGGGGATAGGGCGAGAAGTAAACTGCCCAGTCAGAGCACCCTGGACCGAGCTGCAGAAGACAAATGGGAAGTGATTAACACAGAGTAATAGTGGGCATTGTGCACTGCATGGCAGGCGTTTAAAGCCCATTAATAGATTCATTGCCTCCATTACAGTGCGCTGTGACCATCTGCTGAATTTCGGGTCTGACTGCAACGTGTGTCTCAGAGAGAGACTGGGAAGGGAAGGGGTGAGGCGGGGCACAGGGGCCCGCTCGCCATTTGTCTGTCTGCCGACCTTTAAGTCCGCCACTGGCTTGTACCTTCTGAATGGGGTGCCCCTGCGGGGACGACTACTGTAAACAGAGGTCCTAGACATGACAGTTCACTGCCCTTGATACTGACGAGTGGGAGCTGGCTTCAGGTTGACACAGTGCATATCAAAGGTTGTTGGAGTTTCCTGTCTCTTTTTGGAGTCCTGTAACCAGTCCCCGCCACCCCCGGGCCAGTTTGGATTAATTTGGATTAGTGTGTTTAGCTGCCACCAGCAGTTAATAAAGGACAGGGCAGATCCATGGAGCCGTTGTTAGTTAATAAGCTGGCCATGGCAGGAGGAAGGTTTTGCCCTCCCCCTTCTGAGATGTCTTGTTGTAGTCTTGATTGTCACATCCCAAATAAATATGACAGGAGGGACTGCACCTGTAGACTCTGTCCACTCAGAGTACACAGGCCTATGTGTATGTCATGCGGTGAGCATAGGAAAATAGGTGCGGATTAGCCCCACACATTTTCCGGAGGTTCATCTACCATCATTCCATTTATTTTTTAAAAAAATTAAAAAACAGGTGAGCGCACACCCACCGTGCGGATGGTCGAATTCCTCAGTGTGCTATTAATAAATCTGCATTTTCTACAGATTTTGACTGTCTTTAGTTAAGGCAGCAGGGGCCAGTGTCGACAGTAGAGGGAAAGAGAGGGGCGAGCTGGGATTTGAAACGGCCAGTCCCCTTCTCCTATTCCAATTTTTGATTCATTTTATCCATCCAAGAAGGATGAAAAGCAGAGCCTGCCCTCCCAGTATTCGAACACATAGTCTGTAGGTTTCGCTAAATGCACATCTCATCGGGTTATTTTACCAGTTCAATTACGCACGTTGTGTTCTTTTTTTGAAAGTCCAGTCCAAAACGAACATCTAAAATAAACACTGGGTGCCATATTAGCAGGCAGCGGCGCCCTCATGAAATGCAAAGTCGTCGCACGGTTTTGCTGGCTATTTTAATTACTGCACAGTGTGGCGTTATTCTGACGGAGCAGCGAGACATCGCGCATCTGAAGAAGATGAAACGCCACTAATCAGGAGCCAGGCCGGTTTCCTTCGCTGTGTCGTCTTTTGCGCGCTGGTTAAATATTAAAAAATGTCAGGCGGCCTGCGGCGCCCGCATAATTCCCTGCGTGCCACGGTGGCCAACGCTGGTGGGAAGCTTCCGGCGTCTCCGAGCACGCGCATGTTTGTTGGCTTGTGAAAGTGCCAGAGCAAGGCATTTTAAGGCCAGAAGACATGTTATATTGGGGGCCGCCACCATAGAGATGAGACGGCGGATAAGGGGAACTATCAGAAGCGTAAGAACCACTTTGTCCACTGGCAGATACCTTGAAGCAGGCCGTGTTATGCCAATTCGCGTCGTTCAGGGACACCCGTCTTTTAGGAATCCTCCAGATTGTCCCTTAGGGCAGGGCGGGGCCTTTATTTATGGTGCGTCTCACGTCACCGCGCATGCGGGACGTGAGACGGAATCCAACAGGCAGCACACCGCTACAGCGGCCTTAGCGAAACCTGGGCCATCGGGGAGTGGTTGGGCCGATGGCCACTTTTAACCAGAGCGCAACCCGTCAGAGAACTATCGGTTTTCTGGTTTGAATAAAGTGATTTCCTAAGATGGCTGGAGGGCGTCGGAGCCGGGCAGAAGTGGCAAGACTTTCTGATAGGCCTGGGGCAGAGCCAGGGACCTTCTATGATCTGCATGAAATCCCACTGACGTTTGCTCGCATCTGCTGTCATTTCATTGTCCCTGGACTGTCAGCACAGCTATATGGACTGTCAGCACAGCTATATGCCCCAGAGCAAGGAGCCTAGGTGCTCTGACGTCTGCATGGCATAACTTGTCCCGGGAGGATACCTTAACGGCAACGTGCGCGCGTTATAAATACGCACCTAAGACAAAAAAAACAATTACGCAACTGAAAAAACAAACAATTCCTGTAACAGCGCCTCCATGCCCGCGGGCTGTGTGAGCGCTTTAAAAATGCAAAATAAAATAAATAACATGACCACCCCACTTTGCAAAGAAGAGGCATTGCCATTGCCCTTTTGCCATCTTCAGAAGATGGCAGCACAAATGAGGCTTGCAAATAAACCATCCACACAATAGCGTGTGCAGGAACGCTATCTTTCCACATTCAGTGTTAGTTCACTCAAATAAGTGGTGCTCATTATATGGCTATTGGAAAAGCGAAAAGGCTTCGTTGGCCTGTATCCACTAAGCTACAATCATTGCAAACGTAATAGTGGGTCTCTCATCTCTGGTGTTGAAGGTTAGGAAGGGGCCACTTTCAGTTAAAATATTTATCCGAGAGGCTGCAGGATTTGCGCATGCGCAGGTCCACGAATGTGCGGTGACAGTGGGGAGATTTAGAGGCAGCGAGCCAAGCAGGTAAGTACCAGGCTAGCGGCCGGGGGCGATTTATAATGAATGATAATGATGTGTTATTTATATAATGCCTTAATCCAAAGTGCTTGACAGAGCACATATTTGCATACAATATCACCCAACCGAAATTGGTACTCATATATTGACCTCGGAAGGATGAAAGGCTGAATTGGCCTTGCCGGGATTCGCACCTGCGACCTGCAGATCACGCTCAGATCGCAGCAGCGAGCACTCAACCCGCTGAGCTATTTTACCGACTGGAGTCAACTGTATGGAATGTTCAAGAATGAGTCGGATCTATTTCGAATGACCTGGAGAACATGCAATGGGCAGATACGGTCACACTCTAAGACTATCGCAGGTGACTGGAAAATCCAGGGAAGGTTAAGAATGCAGCTGGACCTAATATTGTGAACACAGTGAGGGCTAAAGACTATCTACCCACCTCTCCCCTGGCTTTTAAGGACACCATACCTGACTGGGTGACCTCCCAAGACTCTGACCAGTCCTCCTATCTCTCTTGGGCCTCTAATAGCTTCCCTCCCACACCTCTTCCTGTGGGTGTCCCTCAAGGCCCAGTCGTCCACCCTCTACACCTCATGCCTGTGTAAGCGCATGTCATCCTTTAACTTTCCCTACAACCTCTTTGTTAATGATACCCAGATCGTTTATGCCCTTTCTTTCTTTCTCCCTGCTATCGTTGAACGCATCATCAGCTCCCTCACTGCTATCCTTATCAGCAGCCTCACTGCTATCCTCATAAGCTGCCTCACCGCTATCCATCACTGAATTCCTGTCTGCTTCCTGATATTAAATTAATCTAAGATAGAAGTCATCTTTCACTCTGCCTCCAAGACTAAACCTGCTCTCCCATCGCCTTCCTTCCAGATTGCCTCATTCCGTCACCCAGAGCTCGCAACCATAGAGTGCTCTGCGAAAGTGGCCTAAGACTTCACTGGTTCATCGCAGCCTTTGCCACTGCTGCCCGGATTAACCATCTCAACCTACGGAAAATCCACCACCACCTCGCTGGCCACTCCGTTGAATCCCTGATCGCTACCCACTTGGTCAGCAAAGCGGCCTATTGGTGTAGCCTACTTGTACCCCTCCATTCCCCTTCAGAAGGTTTCCAACTTCACAACACGCCCTCCCTACAACGTTGCCAGGTCCTTCCCCACCTCTAAATACTCCCATCCCGGTGGACATCTCTTCTTGCTTGCTCACTCGCTTTAAGATCCTAGTGCTCGTTTTCAAATTTACCCATGTGCTCACCCTATAATACCTTGCTACGTGCATCTCTGAAACTCTGAGTTCTGCCTCTCACCATAGCCTTTCTATCCCTGGCTCCCCCCGGGCTTCCTCCCATTTCCACTCCATCTCTTCACCTGCCCCACCACACTGCAATGCTTCCCCCCAGCTATCAACGCCAGCCCTTTCAAGCCTCCCGGCTTAACTTATTTTTCTTTTGGAGGCATTGATCAGTCCGTAAAGACTCCAGTGCAGGGGACCCTGTCCCCCATTTAAGTTTATTGTAGAACAGTGAGCTCCCTTAAGGAGAGTAGTGCGGGGCAGCATGGTGTCCTTGGCTTTTTTGGAGTATGTGTAGAAGGGCTGGACTGGGCAATAACATTTTCCTGGACATCAATCAAAAAGTGGCCAACAGTTGCAGAGGGCAATCTGTTCCTTTTGTGACATTCTGTGTAGTACCCGAGTCTCATTTCTGTAGGAAATGGCACAATTGCTGCTTAATAAATACAAATACAAATAAATACAACTAAAAATATCCTTGGCACCTGCCCTTTCTCAGAAAGACCTCATGTTGGCACAAGATGGTTTGTGACTGCAACCAACAGTGCCGTGTAAAGTTCCAGCGACAATGGATTCATCCGTTTGGACAGCAGATGTCATTAATACCCTGACTTGGATAAGTAAAAGTAGGCGGTGCACCTGCGCTCTATGAACTCCACAATACCCAGTGGGCAGCTGTGCCCAATCTCCTAGGGCAGCACATAGGGATGGCGAGCAGGGGCAGGGAATTGTGGGTGGGTGAACCATGGCCTTATTCAGGAAGAAAGAACAACACATACATGGTAGAGGTAAGGTAGAGGTTACAGCAGCCCACGAGTGCTGCTACAGACTCAATGTTACGTGCAGGGATAAATAAATAGAAAATAGGTGGCTGGATATTAATTCCATGTGGGCCCTGTGTGGTAGGAAAGCAGGAACTGGTGTGTTCGGGGGTGTTGCTAGGTCTGGAAAAGATTCGGGTCTGTGCTAATGTCGGGACTGTTTGGACTCGGGGCTAGTTAGCCTTTTGGTTGTAGCCCCTGACCTCCTATCCGGGGCTACAACCAAAAGACATGGGGCTATAGCCTTCATAGGTCGCCCCTAGTGACACCTCTGGGTGAGTTAAACAAGATAGTATTTGTTTATTTATTTAATTGTGATGTATAGCAAAGCACATGAACAATGGTTGCTTCAAGATGCAGGGAGTCAGGGGCCAGAATCTGGGGGAGAAATGGAGAGTTAAAAGGGACAAAGGGAGATCCGCATTGACAAAACAGGCAGCTTTGGATTCGCTAAAGGAAACTGGTTGGGTCCCTGGCACAAGGGTCAGGGAGGTGGCCTGCATAGCATTGCTCGACAATTGTCCACTATTGTTGGCAGTGATGGTCATGGTTGTCAATGATTGGGGATAGTCAACCAACTTTGGTGATGTTCCATAGTCTGATCCTGGTCGACCGTGGTTGATGATGGTCGACCACCATGGTTCGTGATAGTTTACCATGGTTGGTGATGGTTAATCCTGGCCTTGCAAGGATTGACTGGGATCTGGCAGTGGTCGACAGGGGTCTGGTAATGCCTGACCAGAATTCCTGACCACGGTCTTACAATGGCGGGCCATGGTCTGGAAAAGTCGACCATGGCAAAGGTTGTCTTTGGTGGGCATGAAGCGGGCCAGAGTACATGCCCACTGCATGAACATCCTAGACCAATACCAATAACACAAAATGCCTTTCCCCAAAATCTGCTCGCAAAGACACAAGGCAGTGCAGCCAAACAGCACCCTGGGTTTATCTTCGATACTCCACCCCTCATCGGTACACATCTAGAGCATTAGGAAATCGGCTCATATGCAAGTGACGTTAAAACAACGCCCAGATGAGCCCAAACTGCACCAGCCGACTGTCACACCCATCCACAGCTCTGTGAAAACATGCACCCCTGGATCTAAGTCAACACAACATGCCAGTATAGGCAACAGCGTGCGTTGTTATTGTGGCCTACATGCCGTAAGTGAGTGCTCAACACAAGTGGCATCTTTTTGTGATCATTAGGGTGGAAGGAGGGCAGGATTCACCATGGTTAGTGAGCACCAGTGAATCTCGAAAGAACTTGCAGGACCGCTGAATTCCAAATAGTCGATTGGACAAGATGGAAGTTCCCCCAGGCTCAACCCTAACTTTTGTCTTTGTTTTGCTGATGGTGAGGCCCCCTTCGCGTCTGCAGTTTTCCAGTATGCTTAAACTTGGCTGTAGGCCTCGTGTGCCATTTTCCTAATGCAAGCAATGCTCTTTTGATGCACTGACAACTGGTGACTTTCGGCTTGCTAATCTTCCGACACATCCTAAACCGGTGATTGCAGGATTAGAGGGATGCGGACAGGAGGCTGACTTAACATCATTGCTTCTTGGCGCTTCCGGAGATTCCAGCCCTGGTTTCTTTCTGGTGTTTTATTATGACAGATGAGTCTTGAGTTTGCCCATGAAAGGTACCCGCTTGGGATGAGCCTTTCATGAGATTATTCCAGAGACAGTGAGCAATTGTAACAAATGGTCTGCTCCCTTGGGTTTTTCCATTCATTTTTGGGATTAGCAGGTTGCTGGCTTTTGCGGAGCATAGGGCTTGGCTGTGTCGATAGTATGGCCCCAAACCTTTCAGGCATTGGATTGAAAAAGATCCATGCCTGCACCAAAAGCCAATGCCTAGCATTTTGGGAGGATAGCTCAGGGGCAACGTGCTCGCTTTGGAAGCAAGACGACACGGAGCAACACAGGTTAATTTCCGTCTCCGCGCTTAGAAACCTCTGGGTATTGATCACGTTATAAATAACCTATCATATCATGCTTTTGAATTGGTTGGTGACTTGTTGATCTCTCCTTGTATGTACATATGTACCATTATATAAAACCAAGCACATACATACCTACATTCATAGCAAATTGGTAATTGGAATATATGTGCTAGGTTGTATAGTGCAGACCTAGCTGTGAAGCAATGTTACACTGTACAATAAAGGGATACAGTAAAATGTGCTATATTATGGATGCAATTCGGACACACTGTTAAGGCATGGACGTCATTTAGGGGTCGCCAGGAGGTCTCTCTTGCTACCCCTGGAAAAAAAAGAAAAAAAAGTGTTGTTTATTTTTTTTAAAACCTGTTTTAATAATGCAATCTCTTGGGCTGTGGCCAGCACCATGTGGCTCTTTACTTCTGCAGTGGTTGGCTTTCTTGTTCAGGCCTCTTAAAAAAAGACGAACAAAAAAGAACAGCAGTGCCACACGTCTAAAACTTTCAGCACTGACCCTAAATAAGAAAGAATAGGAATAACAAATAATCTGTCTTTCTGGAATTCTACACAATAATTGCTGGACTCATTTAAGCTTTATTTCAGGAACACTTCAGGGTGTGGGTCACTGATTTAGTCTGTTCTCAAACACCTCAACTTACTTCTGAGGTTGATAAAAGATTACCAACACAGGTTGGGTGATATTGGGTGTATATTTGTTCTATATAAAGCGCTTAAGCGCTATATAATAACACATCATTATCATTTGGCCATGCATTCACAGTAATTTGGTAATATGGGACTATACACACTGATCCTAACGATACATATGGCGATCCTTTCTTATATGAAATGTACACAATATAGTGTTTTCGTAACCATATTTTTCGTAGTGTACTTAGGACACAATGCTATGTGATGCCACTTCCTGTTTTGTCAAAGGGCGAAAGGGGGTGTTCGATCGCTTCCCTTGATATCACTTCGGGGTGGGGTCTAATGACATCACTTCCTGTGATCAGAGGTCAAGGGTCGTTTGATGTCACTTCCGCTACCGCTGGCATTTTGGTGAAATGACGTCCCTGTGTTAAGGGTACACTTGGGAGGACACAGAGGGCTGCAAGCAGGAAATAAGGGTTAGACAGGGGAAGGCAGACACATTATTGATTATTGTGTTGGTGGATCTGCACTATATTGCTGATGTTTATATACTTTAATATTCCTAAACCCCCTGTTGAACCCCCGAGCTTCCTTTGTCTTCTGTAATGAGAGGGGAAGCCACGTGCGCTCCATTCTAATTCTGCACTGGGAACCCCAAAGTGGGCATGTCAGTAAGCAACGCCTTCCACAGGTTTCCTTCCATTTTCTATGTAAGTACTTACCAGCTTCAGAAGACAGATTTGAATAGGATCGTTCTGTGTTTCTCTCCAGGAAGCCACACTTCTCATCATGGGCATAACCTTGGCTTCAGTACCCCAAACACAGATACGCCGGACGAGCCCAAACACAGGCACAACTCAAGGACACTTCCACGCCATCACACTGCGCTGAAGACAGAAGACAGGATTCCAAACACAGACAACAAATGACCAGGGACAGGTGTAGTGGCCACTGGCAGGGGGAAGAGGGGCGAACTGGCACACACCTGCAAACCCGTGCAAAGCACGACCTTCCAGAAACGTCACATGGACTTTGCGAAAAAGGAGATTTCATTCTGGAGACTGTCAATATATGAGGGGCCATGGATTCAGCATTCTCCTGGGGGGCGGCACTCACTGCACACAGCAGGAAGATGAGCGCACGATGCAAACTCTCCGCAGGCAAACCAGATGACTGGAAAAAGCAGCAACAAATATGGCAGCCTGTGAAACGTCAGAGGTTCAACCACTCGCGTGAAAAGCGTTGCCAATCTATAAATGATTTCAATAACGCGTTATTGGATTGCACGAGAGAGAGAGAGAGAGAGAGAGAGAGGGAATGGGTGTAAGGGCGGTCTGGAATAGTAGCAGGCACTCCAGCAGCCGCAAGCTCAAGGACGAACCAAGGGGAACGATGAAGCAGAGGGAGGAAGGGAGGGAGGGAGGGGCCGCGGCAGCCTGAGCCAGCGGGAGTGAGGGGACGTCCTCGGTGCTCTCAATCTGGCACCTTAAAGCAGCACAGACTGCGCAGCGTGCATCCACCGGGATGGCATTCAGTGTGCGCGTGCGCGGCACGCCCCACTCTCCATCTCTAGCAACATAGGAAAGGACGCCAGGCCTGTGTTTTTTCAAAAGCCGGGCAGAGGTTAATTTGTAAAAAAAAAAAAAAAAAGTGGTGGCAGGGCCCAAATATTTTCTATCCCTCCTTTGGCACGCAGTGGACAGTTCCCTACTCACCACTGCTGACAGTACCCATAGCTGCACCCCACAGTGTCGACATATTTGTGGGTTACACTACGGCTTGCACCTGCTCATTGCGGTTGATGGATTCATTGACTATCACCACTTCATAATTAAAGTGAGTCTGAGACAATAAGTGCTGGGGCTCAAACATAAGTGTGAGAAAGCCAGCCTTAGGGCAGGGCAGGCCGGCGACCGCACAGGGCGCCAGCCCCCCACCCCGGGCGCCATTAGCCCCCTGTCACGCTAGCTCAGGGGAGTCTTTCAAGGGCTCCCACGAGCTGGCATAGTGGGAGAAGGCACGGCAGGTGCCCTTTTGTTATTAAATGTGCCTGCGGCAGGGCGCATTTAATAACAACAGGGTGCTGACATGATTACCTCCTCGTTCCGACCCGGGAGTGAGGCGGTTTGCATTGGAATAGTACGCTCCTGCATTAGCAGGAGCGTCCTATTCCAGTGATTTGCTCTGGAGCGAGTAGGTAGAAAACAAATGTGGCGCATCCTGCCCCCCCGCGCCCATCCCCTGTTGACCAGGGGAGCGCGGGGGGGGCACAAATTCGACCAGGGCGTTGCTGCCGCTAAGGCAGGCCCTGAGTGTCAGGGCTGGGCCCTGGAAACACCCCCACAAATTAAGCACTGAAAATCCCAGCCGAAAACACAGACACGGGTTCAAAACAGTGGAAGGTTAGCATTTACCGTACCAAATACGCCACCTTTCTCAGGAGCACTTTCCAAGTGCTTTAAGTGGGCTAAGAAATAAAGGGGCGTGGGGGCTAACGTGTCACAGAGCAACGTATGGCTGGACCTAAGAAGTGTTTGCGGCACCCTAAAAATCGCCTGTTATTAAGAAACCGTTATAAGAGACAAGGCCTATAAAATAATATTGGCCTAACAGACTGGTTTTCATGGCTAGCATGAAAGGGAAAAAAAACGCCATTAAAAAGGTTTATTGAACAGAATCAGCAGTAAAAAAGACACTAAAATAAAATATGAAAATTTAAAAAACGAAATAAAATCTAAATGGCCAGTTCAAGTTGCAATCACTGTAGGAAAGCTGAAGTGGTTATGACTGCGCCTTCTGTGAAGACCTGTGTGTAGAAGGCAGGCCCAGCCCCCTCCAGCAAAACAGCAAAGCTGCAGCATTCCAGCCTGTAACCCATCCCTCAAATATACAATATATATTCTCCCACTTACTTCCCATACAAGAAAATGCTGTCCATTTGTCCAAATGGCCCCTTTTTTGTATGTCAATGCCTCTGTCTCCGAATGCTCGTCCCTGGAGCCAGCACCATCTCAGAAAAGGGGGGCAGAGGAGTGCCCATGGTCAGGGGGCTCAGTTTCCAGGCTGAATTTAAAGCCCTGCTGGGGCCCAGCCCTCTTACACCCTACCCTTGTCCCAGGGGGCCACTGAGATGACAGCATTCATTTATGAGCAATTCAAAGTGTACTCTGCTAAGGGCTGCATCTGCTCCCTGTGTATTCTGGGCAGATCAGCGGCACCGCTAGTTGTAACATGTCATTATTTTCACATCTCTAAACTGCAAACTAGAGGAAATGACAAAAACCAAGCATATGATATGATATGATATGATATGGCATTTGTAACACGCCTATACACAAGTGTTTCAAGGCGCGACGAGGCGGGGGGGGAACAAGGGGAGACCAGACAACGATCTTACTAGGCCAGGTGTCATTCAGATCGCGCAAGTGCAAGGGTAGGGGGACTGGGAAAAGTGCAAGGGGAAGGGGAGAGGGGAAGTGCAGTACATGGTTAGTAGAATACAAGATAAGTAATAGGGCCAGCTGGTGGCAAGTGGAAGGAGAGTGCAGTACATGGTTAGTAGAATACAAGATAAATAATAGGGCCAGCTGGTGGCAAGTGCAAGGTAAGTGCCAGGAGAAGGGGCTGTAGGATACAGAGACAGTCCCATAGTGCAGGTAGGCAGTGCAGGGAAGAGTGGCAGGGCCAAGGACAGAGATCGGTCAGTGGCCAGTTGCAGATTCAGTGCAGGTTCAGTGATTTTAGCAGGGGAGAGAGGGAGAGAAAGCGGAGGCAAAGAGGAAGGTTTTGAGGTGCTTCCGGAACCGGAGATGGTTCTCCTCAAGTTTCAGGGAGGCAGGAAGGCTGTTCCAGAGGGAGGCCCCTGCTGCGGAGAGAGATCTACCCCCAGCTCGTTGCTTGGAGAAGCGGCTGACCCTGAGGTAGTTGGAGGTGGATGAGCGAAGAGCTCGAGAAGGAAGATATTTAGGAAGAGAGAGTTGAAGGTATTTTGGCCCAAGGCCCCAGAAGGCCTTGTGGACAATGAGAGGGTTTTGAACTTAATCCTCGCGGCCACTGGGAGCCAGTGTAGCGATTTCAGTCCTGGAGAGATACGATCCCTGGGCTTGAGGCCAAGGACAAGTCTCACAGTCCTGTTCTGGATGAGTTGCAAAGGGCGGAGAGTAGAGGCAGGAAGATTTAGATAGGGGCTGTTACAGTAGTCCAGCTTCGAGAGAACCAGGGCTCTGGAGACAGTGAGCTTCTGGGGGAAGGAGAGGAAAGGAAGGATACCTCTGAGGAGGTGTAGCTGGTAGTGTGACTTCTTAGAGACATCAGATATGTGAGGAGAGAAAGAGAGTGTGGAGTCGAAGATGACCCCGAGGTTTTTTGCCTTGCAGGTAGGAGCAGGAAGAGGGCCAAGGGAGGCCGGCCAGAGAGCTGCAGGGAAGGAGGGAGTGGGTGTGCCGATAAGTAGAATCTCAGTCTTACTGGCATTAAGGCAGAGGTCATTGGCGGCGCACCATTCCTGGATAGCAGAAAGACAGTCGGAGATGAGGGAAGGGGAAGAGGAGGCCAAGGGTAGCCTGAAAATTAGCTGAGTATCATCCGCATAGCACTGAAAGCATACATACAATTATTTTAAAAATGAATAAAATAAAACGAGGTTGAACTAATCAACAGTGCTGCCCGAACATTCTGCAGAAACCAGAGCAGGGAGGCCTATCGTGCAGAATTTAAACACTGAGGGCCTGATTCTTATGTACGCGCAGTGAGCGTGCTAAATAGCATGCATCACTGCGCCTTTTCTTAACGCCCAGGCACCACGAGTATTCTAAAGTGGGCCTGGGCTTCATCGCAGAGCACGACAGTGCCCTGGCTGCAATTCGGCTGTTTCTTTCGAGAACGGGCAGATTGCAGAATCTCTGCAGCACTTTCGGGAAATAACGAGGGATTCGTAATTTTACGAAAGTGCTGAGGAGATCATTTACAAACTTCAATATTCGTCAATGACAACAACATGCCAATTTATGGACACAGGAAACATGCCCAAGGTCATAACAAAACCTTCCATGAAGTAATGCAAGGCCGTATTACTTTTACAACTCCAAGCAAGGAGTGTCTCTGTGGGTGCAGGCGCTTTGGGGGCATCAGAGAGCGGTGTTATCTGAGCGCAGCCATCATCATCACTGAAACTAATGCCTGAAATCTCTTCAACCAAAAACCAGAGATTCTTGTGGCACTCCTCCACAACAATGACACCAATTTGGTGCCGTACTTCAGCGCCAATTACAGGCAGTTCCGAAAGTTGAGGAGTGCCACAAGAATAGGCATGCAAAATGCCACATAATGAAAGCGCCGGTTGCTAGTTTGGTTTTAGCCCTTCCTAGCAACCAGCACCCATATCCTCCTGGGAGGATAGCTCAGTAGCAGTGTGCTCCCCTTGGAAACAAGACGACACGAAGCAAGACAGGTTCGATACCCGGGTACACGCTTAGAAACCTCTGTGTATTTTAAGCGCGTTATAAATACGCAACAAAGACATATTCTTGTAACAGCACCTCGATGCCCCCGGGCTTTGTAAGCACTTTAAAAATGAAAACAAATAAATAAATAAATATTCTGAAATATTCCGACTTCGGAAGAATGCGCCACCTTCAGAATAGGCCTTAAGTAGCAAAGAAAACTCTAACGCTTTATGCAACCTTTTCGCTACTTCACACCTTGATGACAATCGAGCCCTGAGGGCCGCAGTAATTCAGGAGAAGGGACAGTGGACACAATAAATATAGTGGAGATGATTGGGACATGGCATGTGGTAATGCCCTGTATAAAAGTGTTTCTGGCATGGCCACATGCAATGCTCAAATGATATGCTGGGGCTCTGGGAGAAGTATGGGCCTTAGCAAAGCTCATATCCTGGGAACAATGGGTGGCTTGATGCTGGTGATGTCTACTGGGCAATGGTCTACGTGTGGGGGTTTGAGGTACAAGTGGCATAACACAAGACAATACCACAGGCTAAGTGTCCATGGCTAGGGAACATGCCCAATGAACAAACTGGGTGCCTTGTGGTGCACGGGTATGGCTGGTGACAATGCTACAGAAACAGAGAATCAAAATGGGTACTGGACATGGCCACAGGTCATTCCTTATTGACACATTATGTAGCAGAGGTGAAAGGGGCATACCTAAAGGCCTAGGTAATGGGTACACTAGGCCTGCCCACAGACTATGCACAGTGACTGGAGGAGCCCTGCAATGTCCACTGGGAATGGCCACCCTCCATGCCCAGTGGACGAAATGGATGTCTAGGAGGTGACCAGGGCATGATGAAAGGCCATCCCAAGGGAAAAGAGCACACTATGGATGGCTCCAGGCCACGCCAGCTGGGCACAAAAAAAACAGCAAATGCACTGAAAGAACATTTCAAAGTAGAGTAGTTATGGTTAACCTTCTGTAATAAAAATTATGGGTGCACCTGCCTGCTGGTTTTACTGGATCTGTCTGGCGTGCTTAACACGCAACACTAATTTTCATTGTAGCTGCTTGAGTGGATAAGAATTAGAGTGGATCCATTCATTCCTCTGCTGAAGACACCTGACTGTGAAAATGGAACCCCCAGGCCTCCTTCCCTTCTTACACTCAATAGGGTCCCCTGGGGGTCTACACTGTCTTCCATGCTTTTTAATATGTGGAGCCACTCGGGGGATCTGTTAGCATGCCACATATGGCTCCACCATCACCACCTTCTAGCAGGGGCTGTTGGCTTCCTTTCACTGGCGAGTGTTCCATTCGGCAATGGATAGACCCTGTCTCAACTTTCAGTACCATGTGCACCAGCAACAGTGCACTAATGAGAGGCCATCACCACACACCAGATCAGGACCAGCCTGGCACCAGAACCAGGAGTCAAACAAGAACAGGATGCAGCAAACAATGTGTATTACATCAGAGAGATCAGAGAGATCAGACCACAAAGTGATGGCTTCTGCAAAATCACCCCTCTGCCTAAAGTGCTGCCCTCTTTTGTGGTTCCATCTAATCTGAAATTGTAAGCATTCCCTACCGCAACCAATCCCTGCAAAGACCAGGTCATAAAAACCTATGTCTTCATGCAGGTGTATATGTAATCACTGTTTATATGCCTTTTCCTGTAACCATGTGTGGTATCCTGGTATCATTGTATTGACTGCTTGAGTGTATGCAGGGGCCTTATAGAATGGTGAGGTGGAGCTTGGAGTGTGGGAGGCCTGGGGATTCCACAGAGTGTCGGTTGGGACTTGGAGTTAGACTTACTCTCCTACCTTTCATGAACTATGCCTATGTAACTAACAAGAATAAAGCCTGTTCCTTTTATACTTACATGAGTCAGCCTGGTTCCTGCTCCATCTCAATTCCTGACTCCTGACTTAGATGGAAACATTTCGATGGAATGGTATTAGTGGAATGGGTTTAGATTAAATACCTAAAAAATACCTGCCTACACAATTTCAAATCTTTCTCCTGTGGAACATCAACTGGGTTATCCCTCCCAATCCTTTGGCCTTGGCTTTGTCTCAAATTGATGGTGGCAATGTGTTTCTCATGGATGTTCCCAAGGTGGCTCTGCTTTCTCTTAGATGTGCCTTTCATGTTGTGGCAAAGTGATTGTCCGGCAAGACAGTTTGACCACTTTTTGCCCATGTTGGTCAGGTTACATTGGTTTCCTTTGCAGAGAAGTATCCAGTTCAAGATAGATTGCCTTTCTTATAAAGCAGTGGTCCTCACGAACTCTAGGATCTATTGCAGATAAACTACATATAGCTGGGGGACTTATTTTACTTGCAACAAAACCTTTTCTTGATTAGACACCTCACTGGAAAGCAGGCTTTCTCTGTAGCCATACCTCGTTTTTGGAAAATCCTACCAGATCAGGTGTGGCTGGTCCCTTCCCTGCTTGTATTTCGGCAGTTGCTAAAAACTGTTTTGTTCCCATTGAGTGATACCGTGTTCCCCATCCGTTATCACCAAGGTGCAGGCAGGTGTGCGCGCTGGTTAAGTTGCGCAGCCTCTATTCCCTTAGTCGACCACATACATTTTGATTTTTCTTTGTTTTTTATGTGTGCACAGTGCTTTCCCGACCCTCAGCTAGGTTTTTGCTTTATATAAATGCTAAAAAAATTATTGTGTTAATAAAAACCTTTTAAGCTAAAAATGTTTTTGTTGAAGGGACGTTATGGTTGCAGCACAAATATCAAAAGCACAGAAATTGCCATTGTGAATTTGGCTGCCACTTTTTTGGCACAAGTGAGGAGATGCACCAAAAAGTGTTGTGAATCTGGCCCAGTGACTTTATCCACTTCTAAACAATACCCTTGAATCATGTGTTTACTTTATTGGCTGGCAGAATGCAACCATGGAATAGCTGATGTCCTAAAATCCCCATTTCGGTCCTGGTGACATTTCTTTTGGTTCTAATATTTTTATGTTTTTAATTTACAAAAAGAGTGCAGATTATCACGGCCAGAAGACATTAAAGTTAGGTACTTGAATTAAAAGGGAGACTGGCGGGCCATCTGAAGTGAGCCAGAAGAGGCATTGCACCGTAGGCCCTCCATCTCCAGTAGGAGTAATCCCAGGCGCCATTACAACGTAGGCACTTTCCCACTGCAAAACATTCAAGGGGGCAATTTAAGGGCTTTTGACACAAATGCAAGGGTGACCCTGACCATTAGTCAACTAGCGCCTGGTAGGTCAAGTTCCATCAAACTTCAGAAAGTACAAACCTCGAAATGTTCTCTACTGTTAAGACAACCGAACATAATGAAAACAAAAACATTCCAAAAACCAGAACAAACATTAAATAAGATTATCAAATTCAGAAGAAACATTAAATAAGTCTAGAGTTATTCAGCATAGAAACTGTAAAGCAGTCTAAAATCAATACTTAATTAACAGCAATGGTAGTTTCCATATAAAATTAGTCTCACAGATCTCACAGGTAAATACACATATTACTATTATTAATCATTTTTGTAAGGAGCAACACGCCCACAGGCCTCAGTGCATATTTTTAGCGTTTCTCTTATCCGCCTTTATTTATGAAGTGTGGTCATCAATTAATGTAGATGTCCTTTGCTTGTCAACATAAGTTGCGGCCGTGCGAGCCAGAGCCTGTAATTTGGTGGTGTTGGGTTCACCTCCTCCTCTTTTCTCCCACCACTCCTGCTATCCTCTTCATCTACAACCCGCCAAGCAACCTCAGCTCATCTTCTCCAATCATGACCTCTTACTCAAAACTCTCCAAACTGATGCCTCTCCCATTTGAATGGGGGACCGCAACCTCTCCAAATGTCTAAGGTCCAACAGCTCCAGCTTGACTCTTCACACTCCGACAACTCACTAGTTAACATACATAACCTTCCAACCCACATGCATGCCAGCTCTCTCGATCTCATATTCTATCTTCCATCCTGGTCTCTTCTGCTCCTACAATTGACCCTTTCTCTGTTGATCATTCTCTTATTTACTTCACCATCTCTATTCCGCCGCCGCTCACACATCCCCCTCCCTCAACTATCACGAAATGTAAATTAAAGCCCAACACCATGGTCTCCAACCTCGACTGAGTCAACAACTCGTTCCTACCTCTCGTCCACTTGCTCACTCCATTGATCTCACCTTTGCTGAATTCAACTCTCCACTGATCACTCCTTCAATGATCCCTGCACTGACTGCTTGTTTACTCCCTCAACCCACTACCTCAAGCATGGGCCTCCTCAGCCATCCAGCTTCTGATGATAACCATTCATTGCTGCTCATGCTGCCGGCGCAAAGACCAATCCCTCACTCTTCTCACTACCTACAAGGACTCTCTCTTGACCCATACTACAGCTCTTGACACTGCCCAATCCTCATATAACACGAATCTTGTTTCCTGTCTCTGCATGCTTACTTGCAAACTATCAAAGACCCTCTAGGCCATGCCCTTGCTGCTCAAGAACAAAACTGTTTCCTTCTCATTCTGCGCCAATGACATTGCCATGCTCCCTGCCCCCCAAGAACCATTCCGTTTCCTTCTCATTCTGTGCAGATGAATTTGCTCCCTACTTCTCCACTAAAATTATCTAAATATGTTACACCCTGTTCACCCTTCTATCCCTCCCACCCCTCCCTCATTCCCCACTCCTCCTATCTTCCCCAGACTCTCTTCTCTATCCCACTTCTCTGCCATCTTCCCACTGAGCTACTCATCCATCGCTCTGCCAACCTATCCCGCACTCCAACTGGCCCCTTGGCAGCACATATTGTTGATGCACTCCAATATGGATCCCATCCCAAAGACTCCACTGAGACTGCTCTCAACTGCATTTAACACTCCTACTACCTTCAAAATCCTTGCCTCCTTGGCTTCCAGGACACTCTATGAAATACACTGATCTGCTAGCTCACTGACAGTTACATCTCCACCTCATGTGACTCCAGCACCTCCTCCCGGGCCTTCCTCAAGGACGTGCATGCCTTCTATGCCCATCAACCAATTTCCTTATTTGGCTGTCATTATCACCTCTTTGCTGTTAATACTCAGATCTTCTTCTCCTTCCCCTCATTCACCTCTGCAATCTCTGAATGCATAAACAACTGTGTAACCGCCATGCTGGATGGCTCGCTGCCACCCCATGGTCAACTCCTCAAAGATGGATGTCATCTTTCTCCCTGCCTCCAATGCCAACCACACTCTCCCCTCTCTCATCTCTTTTCCCCCATGGCATCCTCACCTCTTCGCCCATCGCTCACAGGCATAGGGTTCTCTTTGACAGGGAGGTTCCAGTGCATCACTGCCATTGGCACCACAACCAGACTCAACCTTTGAAACATTAGAAATCTACCTTTACCTGAAACTCCTCTCATCTAAAAGTCTTATGTCTAGCCTTGTGCACAGCACACTGGACTTCTACGAAAGCCTACTTCTTGGTATCCATCTACTCTTACGCTCCTCTCAACAAAGCCCTCAACTTTAAGGCATGCATGCTTTTAAACCTTCCCAGATCCTCCTCTATCTACCGTCACCATGCTGAATGGCTCTCCATGCAAACTCGCTCTCCTTAAATTCCTACTAGTGTTCTATAAATTCATCCATAGTCGTGCTCCCTTCCCCACACTCGGCTGACTGCATCTCAACGTACTCTAGCTCAAACATTCTGGGTTTCCTCTCTTTACAACCTATCAGTCGCCTGCCTTCTTATGCCACCCCCACTTTCACTCCTTTTGTGACTACACTGGAATGCTCACTCATTGGCTATCAAAGCCATTTCTTCAGTGGGACTCTTCTGAACAGGGCTCAAACACCATCCTAGAGAGGGATGGAGGCCCCTAAACCATTCCACTCTCCTATACAGACTAACTGCACAACCATCACTCCTGCATTCTCCCCACAGGACCACTCTGTGCCATTTGTAAAATGTGTAACTAATGCCCTCATGCTGCCAATGTTAAAACATATTGATGTGTCCTGCCGTCTACACGAATTTCTCCTCCCCACTTGTTTTGGTTGTGGCAATTTGATCACCACAATATAATTAAAAGGTACATAGATGGGTGATGGGGTCTGCAGGGGTGAGACAAGTGAGGTCAAGGGGGTGGACAGGGAGTGGCACCAGAGTACAGGGGGAACCCCACATTATAAGGAAGAACACAACAATTATATGGTGATTGGGAAACAGACACGTCCAAACAATCGACTATAATAATTGTGCAGATGAAACCACATAGAACCATGCCCTCCAATCCCTGCTGCTGGCATGTTTTCTCCCTTTTACCCCCTGTATAAATCACTCAGTCAAACAGTTCTCTTGTGGAAAAGCAATTTACCAGATACTGCCTCCGCTCTCACTCATTTCTGGTCGACACAAATAGCTAGTACTGTATAGTGTTTCCCATTTGCCAGAACACAAGAAGGCTATCCCTCATAATACAGCCCATCTTTGCCCTGTAAGTTGTTAGGTTGATTTTATTTTTCAACAAAACGTTTTTATTGATCATTTTCACAGTGTAAACATCAACATTGTCCATAGACACATACACATTCACCTGGGACAAAGGTGTGGGGCTTCTTTGGCAGTGAAAGAGGTGCCAGTTCGGGATAAGGATGGGGCTTGCGACAGTTAGGGCCTGGCCACTCTCTGAGTTAGTTGTTTGCCAGGGTTGAGTGCATGATCCCCCTGCCCTCGCAGGCACTGGTGTATTACTGAGCGTTTGCTTCGCCGGAGGTCTGCACTTGGACACTCAGGAAGTCATCCACCTGGTAATAGGAGGCCGATGAGTCAGGCCCTGGAATTTATCAGAGTAGTCAAGAAAAGCGGCCTAAATTCTGTTGAATTTGTTCAGGTTTTCCAGCCGGGTGGCTGTGATCTTTTCGTCTTTTCGGCCACAATTGTGTCCCAAAACTTCACCCACCCCATTGGGAGGGCATGGCCCTCAGGGTTCTTCCATAGGCGCGTTATCATTAGTTTGGCCGCTGTCAGGGTCCCATGGGATGCTCAAACCCTTCATCAGCTGGACATGTTCCAACACCTCTCACCAGAAGAGCGAGACTTTCTGGCAGTCCCAGAGAAGATGGAATAAGGATCCGGTGAGTTTTTTTTTTTTTAAAATGACATGTATTACTCTCCAATATCTTTCAGGGCACCGCATCACCCTCCACAGAAGCATTTTCCCCCTAGTTTCCCATATAGTCAAATAGAAGTGTGTATTCCACAAAGAGTCCAATGGCAATCTGTGGACCTCCTGAGCGCATTGAGGAAGTCATTTTGGGAGGCATTGGAAGCCCAGACAATCACTTCCAGGTCGACGTTTACACGGCTGTAAACATCCTCCCGGTCTCACAGGCGATTGTATCAAAGAAATTGCCCCCTTGACTACCCTCCTCTAGCATTCCTTGGCCCTGCAGCCTGTGACTGGGTCTTAAGGTCCACTTGCTTCATAGTCTTGTTGCAGCAATATTACACCTGCCAAATCTGCTATTTACTGATATTTGAGGCCTAGAGCAGAGCCATTTTGAGGTCGGTTCTCGCATGCCTGTGAACACGTTGAACAGGATAGTATGGCCGAATGAAGAAGGTCTTGGCAAGGGGGATGTAAATTCTCAGGACAGTATCCTCAACTCCGCAGGCTGGGCTTGCATAGCCATGCCCGGCAGTGGTAGAAGTGTAAGAAAAGACATAGTGAAATTATGTTCCCTGCTAGCCTGCCCCCGCTCGCCACAAACCCCATCGCCACGCCCCCTCCCACACACAATAAAAACCCCCAAACATATGCGATTGCTGTTTGAGGGAATGTTCACTGCAGAGCACTAAAAGTGCAAGTTTCAACTTCTCCCTACACTTATTTTATAACAAAATCATTCCGGTATGGTTTCTTTTTAAAATAAAAGTATAGGAACAGCAAAACTTAATTTAAAAAAGTAGAGGAGCACTGCTCCCAAACGCTCCTGCCACTTCGAGCACTGATGCCCGGCCACCAAGAAATGCACAGGTACAAACTGTGACCTCTAGAGTTGGAGAAAGGAAGTTCATCAAATCTCTCTCTTTCGACCTTGCATTCATTTAGTGACCCACTGCATGTGGGGTTCGATATTCAAAGTAGTAGCCAGGGCAGGGAATAATGGGACAAAACTGAAGTCCTCCTATGGCAGGGCAGACGGGCCTAGGTAGAGCGATACTGGCCTGGTCAACACATCACACATGCATAGTTCACTCACAGGAAATAATGCTTCAGCAGTTGTGAAAGCTCTTTCTCTTTTAAGTGCAAGCTTCAGGATGGCTCTCAAGTAAATCAGTCTTGTCCAACATGGGCCAACCTGCACTTTGCAAGTTCAAATCCCCACGGGTCTAATGAGGCCTTCCTTCATTCTGAAGGAAATACATTGAGTACCATTAAGTTGGGTAATAAACTTGCTATTGCAATTCTTAGAAGCGTGAGTAATCCAGTATGAAGCTCTGTATAAAACATGTCAATGCTATGCCTTTGCGTCTCCCAAGCCAGTCTGTGAGAGACGCTCCGCTCACCAGCCAATATCAACCAACGTGTGCGTGGGGCCCTCGAAAGTCTTCGGGGTCCTGCAGGCATCCAGAGGTCGTATAAGGATATCATAGTGAGAGAAGCTGCCATACAGGTTGAAGTAGTGGTGTTGAATCGTCGAAAACATATTTAAGACTCCTCAAATGCATGGCTGCCATGTTACACACATAAACGAGCGAACATTGTGCTTCCATTGATGGCATTTGTCACATGAGAGAATGGTATTTGTTCCCGGTCTGCAGATATTAGAGAGATGCATTTTTCTAAATATCGTAATGCCCTTTGGGTTGTGCAGTACTCTATCGATATTTGAAAGATTTAGAGCCGCCATCTTTTCTGATGTTTTGAATGGGTTTGTAATCATTCATCAAGACGATATCTTTGTGTTCTTCCTTTCGTCACTTATTTGCAAAGTCTGAAATGTGTTAGCTTGATGAAGACTTAGTGGAATAATTGGGGTTTATTCTTTTGCCTACTCTGTCGGCTATGGTTCCCGGGAATATTTGTCTCTTGTGGACTTTGCTGATGAAAGTCCATGGTGATGTTGTCTTCACACATTTATAAAGGCTGTGTTGTGATATGGAACTCTACGAGGTTGATTTGCAGATTACATTATGGGGTTCTGGGAGGTGGCGGGAGGAGTGAAGGCAGCACCATCAGTGCCAGGTTCCTTCAATGAAATGACCTTCTAAAATAAACAACCCTTCTTATACATGCACCACCTAGGTTTCTCCATAAAAATGGCGATGAGTGGGTGATGAGAGGTGGAATGAACCCTAACTGAACTGACAGGCGAGCAGCGTAGTGTCGGACAATGCTACGGCCAGGACAACTGACACGGCTATATGCACAGCAGAGAATACCAGGAGAGCAGGGGTCTCTGGCACATGATAGAGGAATGTGCTGCCCAAAAAGGAGGTGAATGCATCAGTGGGACAGCTGTGGCTATTAAGGCAATTCTGGGCAGGGTGTTGGGACGTAATGGAGGTGGTTTCCAGGCAATGCAATCAGGATCTACTGAAGAAGCCACGCCGATCAAAAAGATGGCACAGACCACGTGGGACAACAGACAGTGGTGCTAAAGTATCTCCAGCCACACTAGTACTCTGTATAGGAGACAGAGGTAGCGCTAGGGTGAAGCCAGGCATATGAGCACAGCGCCTAGAAGACAGAGGAAGAACGCAAAACCGGTGCCAGTAATTATGGAATTGTTTGGCCGGTGTGATTTACCAACAGCTCAGGCATTGATATAAATCAGTACCCCCATTGACAAACTTGTGTTTCGCAAGTCTGACAAAATTGCCTGTGTTGGAATTTCCAGCAATTTTACCATGAATTTTTACACACTGGCAAAACTGTAATGAAGCCCATTTTTGTCCAGGACAGAGAATGAAGAAGAAGGTCCTAACAGACCCTCACTGCTGGAGATTGTGGTGGCCAACATGTCCTTCAAATTGTGGTAGATTCTGGAGCACTGTATATATTGGTATCAGTAGCAGCATATGAAATACTGTTACAAGAAAAGGTTTGTGAAATGCAAGAGAGTGACGTAGACCCTTCCACTTACGGTGGTATACCTATACCAATATTTGACTTTGCTTGGTCTAAAATAGAAATGCAGGAAGGCATAGAGAACGTGTTTGTGACTGAAGAGTGAGATAGTCTCTTTGGTTGGAGACACCAAAGATGCTTGCAAGTTGAGTTAAAGCCAGGTCAGGAGACTTAAACCCAAGTAGTTTCTCCACCCAAAGAATAGTATAGGGAGGTAATAAATAGATTTCCAGATGTTTTCAAGCATACCATTGAGAAATAAGAGGGATTTAGTGATCTAATAAGACTGAAGCATGGTGCAATTCCAACAGTATGTAAGGTTAACAAGTTCCATTAAGCATTAGGGATAAACTAGAACTAGAATTAATTGGAAAAACTACGCATGAAAGAAATCATAGTACCAATAGAAGCCATTGATTGGCTATCATCTATTGTAATAATGCAGAAACCTGATAGGATAATATGTGTATGTGTGGATTTGTGTGAGGGTTACAAAGTAATATGGTAGGTGAGTACCCACATCCAAATATAATCCCCTTGTTAGCAACCCTTGAGAGTACAGGTGGTTTTCTACCATAGACCTATCTTCTGTATATTACTAAATAGAGTTGCATTCACATTCATGACACATAATATCCCTTATAAAACCAGTAAGGCCATACCAGCACAAGTGTATGCACGTTGGGTTAGCCTCAACAAGGGCAGTTTTCCAAAGGGTGATGGAGTAAATATTTTCAAAGAAGAAAGGCATACCATGTATTTAAGAAGATATTTTAGTATTTACTTGGGAAGAGAGCGAGCATGACCAGTTGATGGACCATGTATTGGAGACAATGTGCAGGGCAGGATATAACGGTGAAAAGGGAAAAGTGTAAATTCAGGGTGCATCAAGGGATGTATTTGGGGCATATTGTCACAGGAAATAGTCTTAAACCAAAGCCTGAATTTGATAAATGAAATTAAGAAGGTAAGGAGGGAGCCTTAAGATAAGAATCAACTGATGTAATTCTTGGGTCTAGTTGAATTTTATGAAAAATGTGTACCAATGTTTTCAGGGAAGACTAAGGAATTGAGGGAGGTGTTGAAGAAGGGAGCGAATATTGAATAGACAAATAAGATGCAGAATGCAATAACGGATATTAAGGAAGCTATTGCCAATCCTCCAACCTCACACAGATTTGTGGCACAGGTGAGAACAGTAGTGACTGGATGCTAGAAATAAAGGGATAGATGTACTATTGAGTTAGTGACAAGGGGGAGAACAAGTACCCATATCTTTCGCTTTTGGGTGCAAGGGAAAGTATGTTTGCAGTCATTGAAAAGGAGGCTTGGACTTGTTGCTGAATATACAGGTATTTAGGACTTACTTGTTGGGCATACCCTTTACAATAAGAAGTGACCACAAGCCACTGGTACAATTGTTCTCAATAGTGGGTTCAGGCAGGGCAACTCCGAGGGTGGCAAGTGGTTGGCAAATTTACAGGAGTTTAATGTACAAGGGAAGGACAATCTAGTTGTGGATTGCCTCTCACAACTACCTCCAGCAGTGTTCTCGATCGAAAGTGGTGAGGAACATATGGACACATGGGAAGAATATATAGGAGACATGGTGGGTGGAGTAGTACCAGAAGAAGAATGGTGCAAAGCCATGGAGGAAGATGAAGATCTGAATAATGTTATATCTTATTCCCAAAAGGATAGGCAATATAAACCCGAGTGTGAGACAGCACACACTGTGGTCAGGGATGAGTTGATACCGTGTGAGTGGGAATTAGCGAGAAAAGAAAAACCGGTTCCTCCCCAGCTGGTGAGGCAAAGCATTGTGTCCAATGCACATCCAGGACATTTAGGTAACATTTGTACCAAGAAAAGACTGAGCAAATGATACTGGTGGTCCGCAATGGATGATATGGTGGAATTGGCAGTACAGAACTGTTATGTGTGTGCTGAAAGTAATGAGACAACACAACTATACCCAGTACCTTTCCAGCCAGTAAGCATGTCACTTGAGCTGTGTGAGAAACTCCGGATAGATGTCATGGGACTGATGGAGATATTTTTACTCCCATGGAGATATTTTTACTCCCATGGTAAACACTGAAGTTGTGATTGACTTTCATGTTAGAAGTGGGTGCGAGAGAAGTTTTCCCCAAAGTCATAGTGAATGATAAAAGGGTACAATTTGTGTCATATGATATGTGTCATTTTTTAATAACCCATTGGGTTACACATTGGGGAATATCTTTGTATCATCCCAAGGGCAACAGTCTGGTGGAGAGGGTGATCAGACCAATTAAAGAAAATCTCCAATTGACATAGGCAAGTGTATTGTGCCCTGAAGGCAATTGTTGTGGGAGACGGTTGCAACATATTGAGACACGGCTCAGTCAGCCTCGGGAAACACGCTGTTTGTAATGACGAGAAGAAGGCACTTGAGGTCAGACATATGTCCTCCATGGTTGGGGGAACAAGGAGAAATCAAATTGGATGACGGTCAATTAATACTCAGGGAGTGCAGGTATCAGTCAGCGAATAAGTAGAGTTATGATGAGGGTTGAGGCCTGGCAAGAGGAGCACATGCAGGTCTGGGTGATAGGGCGAGGGCCTGAAACCCATTTTGAGCGAGTAAAGGACAATCAGTGAATTTTGAACCATATAAAGTAATACGGGATGGATCGCGCCATGTGGTTTTGGATGACGGACAACACTGGAATAAACACAGGGTTGAAGGTGTATGGAGGATGCAAGGAAAGACGGCATGGAAGAGCTATTTCTGACTAACCATAAGGGGAACTAAAAAGAGTTAAGCAGATTGCAGGAGCCCACGTTGGAGACTAGTGAAAGGAAAGGTCGACACAGTAGTAAGGTTACAAAAATTCCTAGGAGATGGAATGACCATGTATTTTAGAGTGAGGGCAGCACCCTGGGTCGGGAAAATGTTCCAGGCTGGAGGATCTCCAAGTACGAAGGTAGCTAAGTATGAGTATAATGTTTTTCCTTGGAAGATTTTCCTACTATTGGTTTTGTATATAGGTACGTATTGCTCTACAATTTACAACCATGTATAACCATTCAAGTATTTCTACAAGGTGTTCTTTTTATGGGTCTGAGGTTTTGATTCTGTATGTGGTTTCACCTATTATTACACCATGTAGACCGTATGTACTGATTTGTGGAACATTTCGAAAGGGAATGTGATGCAATATGTGTTGAGTTCCAGATTACACTATGGGATTCTGGAAGGTGGAAAGCACGGTTGGCGGAGGGAGTGAAGTCAGCAGCACCAGTGCCTGACACTGATCCTACATTTAACTCTCATGGAGGCAGCATCACCCAATTTAATGGGACTCAGTTCACTCAGCGCAGCGTTGCAAGGTGGAATGGCTGAGTTGGCCCTCAAACTTTCAAAGTGCAGGCTGATCCCATATCAGAGGTGAACGCTTGACCAGTGAACTCTCTAACTTGGCATCCAGCACCACACTTGGTTACCTCTTCTCTACAGAAGCTGTGATAGCTCAATGGGTCAAGTGCCAGTTACAGTACCCAGTGCCAGTGTCCCAGGTTCCTTCCCCATTTTGATTGACCACATTTAGAATTGTCACTACGGTAGTGCACCTTATAATATTATTTATTGTTTCAATTATTGGATGTATCATTGTTTACTTTAAGGGGCTGCCACTTCCTCTCTTTCTCTAAAAATCACAGTAAGATGACTGAGTTCAATACCTAAGTGTCTACTTCAAGGATCTCTGATGATTATCCATAAGGTCAAATGTTTCAGCCCCAGTAGGGAAGGATAGGGGGATGAGCACACTTTGCAGAGACCTCTGTGTAATATGGCTCCAATCAAAGCCTAACTGTCTCAAATTGTTCTTTTCCCCCACATCAATATATTGAGATCAGTTGATAGGTTTATGAATCTATATATTAATTGAATCTATCCCATTTGTTATAAAGTGTTTGTAAACACAAGATGGATGCTTCACAGTTCTCAAATTGAAAGGTGTAACAGAAAGTTAGCAGTTTGTAAAATAAAGATGGATGCAAGAGGGTGTGATGATGAAGACATTTTATGGTATCATCATACAATATAATAAAAGGCCAGATGTATGTTTGTCCGATGCAGCCATGCACAGTAGAGACTGCCCGCTTCGCCTGTTGTCACAGCTAGAGGAGCTGTTGCCTGAGGGAATAAGCTAATTACAAACAAATATACCACAGAACGTATTAACACTGTGAAGAATTCTCTAGCCACTCACTGTGGCCAGTATACACAGGCTTTCACACTAGTAATATATACATGGGTGGAAGCAATTCCTGAATTTCCAGAAAATCTCCATGTAGAGGTACTCCAGGGAGAGGATTCCCTGGTGGTGGTACTTGCTGCTTCCATGGATCTTACATCTGTTATTTAAGCACCAAGACTTCATTCATTGACTGGTGTGTGCTACGAGGAAGGGCAGTACACTGTAAAGAGGATGGATTATAGACTTGGAGCTGTTCAGGTGAGGGTATGTGGGGATGGGGGAGTTGAGGGGTTTGCCCGTGTAATACATGTAATGACATTCTTGCAGAGGGGGAACAAGTTACTTACCAGTTACGCTGTCTATCAGCGGTTGGGAAGTCGATGACAAAATTGGTTAAAATTGAACGGAGACAAGACTGAGGTACTGGTTATTGGCAAGGAATCTACCAATTCTTGCTGGTCCTCTGACTATTAGCCTGTCTGCCTGGGACCGTGCCCAACGTCATCTGTGGTAGTCAAAAGCCTTGGCATTAAGGTCATGGCCTCCGGCTCCAGAGAGTCTCAAATCTCTGCAGTCTGCCAGGCTGGGTTTGTTAAACTGAAGACCTTAAAGAAGGTTCACCCTTTCTTCCTGATGACGCCAGGGCTAAGATTGTTACTACCTCCATTATGGGGGCTTTAGACTACTGTAACGGAATCTATCTCGGCCAACCAGAGATGTTAATCCAGGAGCTTCAGATTCTGCAAAATGCAGTCGCCAGACTGGCTCTCCCACTCACATGATTTTCTCCAATGCCTTCACTGGTTGCCAGTTAAAGCTAGGGTGAGCTTTAAGATTGTATGCACTGTTCACTGTTCTATTCACTCTGTGGGAGCACAATTTCTTCAATCTAAGGTCTTCCTCTATCAACCTACAAGGGCACTTCACTCTGTCAATCAATTTCTGCTGTGTGTGCCTCGTTTCAGGCTCGCCCAGGCTGGCGCCAGATCATTTTATGTGCTGGCCCCGTCATTATGGAATGCTCTCCCACAGTACATTAGGAGCAACCATGATTTACTTAGCTTTCGTAAACAACTTAAAACACTTCTGTTTTAGAGTGGGTTGGTTCTCCTCCCCCTCTCTGCTCCTATCAGTGCTTAGATGCCTTCCGGCCCTTGCAGCGCTTTACAATACAATAAAATACCTATAACTCCTGTTCTCTAGCATGGGTCTTACATGGATCCACATGCTCATGAATAGTCCCTGTCGTCAGGCTGGGAATCCTCTGAAATATTAAAGCAGTTTCACTTTAAAGCTAAAACTGCTCATCGCTTGTATACCTCTTGCTGTCAATTTGGGTCATACTGCCCCAGCCAAAGACATTTCGTCCTCCTAAGCCCCAACCCTGGTGGCTATCTTCATATTTGGATGCACACGTAAAGTGGTGGTAAGAACCAAGAAGAGCAAGAGAGGGGAAGAAAGGAGGGTTCACATGTGAATCCCTGTAAGACCCATGCCGGAGAACAGGAGTTACAGGTAAGTAACTTGTTCCTTCCCCAGCATGGGGTCTTACATGGATTCACAAGCTCATGAATACGATTACAAAGCAGTACACATACACAACCACGGGAGGTGGCAAGGCTCCACAGAAACAATACACTTACGCCTGGAACAGACTCACCTCATGTAAATAGGTTGTGAAGCACTGCATGGCCGACCCAGGACTCCTCTCTGGAATCCCTGATGAAACAGTATATTGATATTGATATTGATATTTTATTTCTATCGCGCTCATACACAAGTGTTTCAGAGCGCGACAAGGCAAGGGAAGGGGAACAGGGGAAAACAAAAACAACAATCTTACTAGGCCGAGTGACATTGAGAAAGTGCAAGTGCAGCGTAGAGGGGTAGAGGGGGAAGGGGGAGAAGTGCATGGGAGGGGGAACAAAAGGAGAGTGCGGAGCGAGAAGGAAAAAATAAAAATAATAATAAAATAATAAATAAAAAGGCAACAAACAATGGGAGTGCAGCCAGCAAGTGGCAAGTGCTGGGTTTATGGCAGCAGGCCATGTAGGTCTGAAAGTGCAGGAAGAAAAGGGGAGGGCTGTATGGGTACAGATACAGACCCCAGTGCAGAGGGTGGCCCGGAGTCAGTGTGTGAGGGTGGAAAGATGAGCAGGTACCTGGGCCCAGAGGACAGAGGGTGGCCAGGTTCATGGTGCCGAGGGAGAGTAGAATCAACAGGGGAGAGGAGAGGAGAAGGCAGAAGCAAAGAGGAAGGTTTTGAGGTGCTTCCGGAACCAGAGATGGTTCTCCTTAAGTTTTAGAGTGGCAGGGAGGCTGCTCCAGAGGGAGGCCCCATCCGAAGACAGAGATCTACCTGCAGCTCGTTTCTTTGAGAAACTACTGACCCTGAGGGAGTTAGAGGTAGAGGAGCAGAGTGCTCGAGATGGGAGGTATTTGCAGAGGGATAGCTGAAGGTATGTTGGTCCCAGGCCCCAGAAAGCCTTGTGGACAATGCAGAGGGTTTTGAATTTAATCCTTGCATCCACTGGGAGCCAATGGAGAGATTTCAGAGCTGGAGAGATACGATCCCAGGGCTTGAGGCCAAGGACAAGTCTCACAGTCCTGTTCTGGATAAGTTGTAAAGGGCGGAGAGTAGAGGCAGGTAGATTAAGAAAGAGGCTGTTGCAATAGTCCAACTTAGAGAGAACCAGAGCTTGGGAGACAGCGAGCTTCTGGGGGAATGAGAGGAAAGGAAGAATACCTCTGAGGAGGTGCAGTAGGTTGTTTGACTTTTTTGATACATCAGCGATGTGGGCAGAGAAGGAGAGTGTGGAATCAAAGGTGACACCAAGGTTCTTGGCCTCGCAGGTGGGGATAGGAGGAGGGCCAAGGGAGACCCGCCAGAGAGTGAGGGGAAAGGATGGTGATGTTATGCCGATGAGGAGGATCTCAGTCTTACTGGCATTAAGTTAAAGATCATTGGCGGCACACCAATCTTGAATGGAAGTTAGGCAATCAGTGATGAGAGAGGTGGAGGAGGTGGCCGAGGGCAGCCTGAAAATGAGTTGAGCGCTGTCTGCGTAGCACTGGAAGTTTGAGCAGAAAATGACAATACAGCAGGCGAGAGTTGCCAGGTATTGGTTGAAAAGCCAGGGCCAGAGGTTAGACCCCTGAGGAACACCACAGGTGGAGAGGAAGATAGATCATAGGAAGGACCCAAGTTGGACCTGGGAGGGTCAATCAGAGAGGAAAGAGGTCAGCCAGGCCAGAGCCTGATCGGTGATACCCAGGTTATCACGGAGACGGTTGTGCAGGATGGTGTATGGTTGACCATGCCGAAGGCAGAGGAGAGATCAAGTAGGATGAGAACAGAGGTAATACTAGAGTCAAGGTTGGAAAGCAGATCTTCACGGATGTTCAGGAGAGCAGTTTCCGTGCTTCTGCCAGATCTGAAGCCAGACTGATGGTCATGGAGACAGCCAACAGAATCAGAATGAAGGTTTAGCTGAGAGATGGCCAGCTTTTCAAGGAGTTTGCCTAAGAAGGGGGTAATGGAAATTGGGCGAGAGTTGGCCGGACAAGAGGGGTCCGCTGTGAGTTTCTTGAGGAGTGGATGCACAAGGGAGTGCTTAAGAGAGGAGGGGAAGGATCCTGAGGCAAAGGAGTGCTTTCAGAAGTCGGCAAGGGCCAGAGCGAGGGTATCAATGTGGTCCTTGAGAGTTTTAGAGGAATAGGGATGAACCTGTTTTGACGAGGCTTTCCTAGATCAGACTTGTCTAGCGACCTCATCAGGGGAGAAGGGAGGAAAGGAAGTGAATGCGGGTGGGGGGGTGGCTGGAGGAGGGTCAGTGAGTACCGACGGAGAGGGGAGAGGAGAGGGAGTGGAGGAGAGTGTGGACAGTATGTCCTGGGGTTTTGAGATAAAGTGTGAGGCCAGGGCATTACAAAGATGCCGCAGAGACACGGGCTTGAATGTGGACTTTCTTCTTGGTACGGACAGAGAGACGGTATTGCCTTTGGAGTAAGCGACAGGCCAGTTTGTCAGAGGATGAGCAGGAATCCCTCCATGTTCTCTCAGCCGCCCTACACCTACGTTTAGGTGTAGCTAGGTTAGAGTCATACCAGGAATTGCAAATCTTGTGAAGGTGTGGGTCGACCTCCACGTGTCAGTGCTGCAGATGTCGAGCAGGGGAACACCAGAGAGAAATGCTGTAGTTGCTGCGATGGATCTGGTGGAATGGGCTCTCTGCTGGCCTGGTGCGGTCTGTTGGCCAGACAACAACAATGCGTTATACAGCCAGAGAGCTACCTGGAGATAGAAGCCTTAGACATGGCGGCCAAAGGCACCTTGCTAGATGCATGGGCTAGCCCAAACCTAGCAAGCAGGAGCAGATAAGGCAGAAGCTTTGGAGCTGTGACTTGCAGTGGAGAGGTTCTCTCTGAGCAGCACCACACTGTAATGCATTTACACTTGTGCTTATAGAAGGAAAGTATTGAAAGAGCTCTGGCCGTAGGTAGAATGTTTTTGCATTCCAGTGGTATCGAGTAGTATCCGAATTCTAGGGCTGCAGAAGCCAGGGCGCTAGGCTCAGAGACTTGGGTCGTGGTGCAGGTTTGACCCTCCTTCCCTGGAGAGAAGGTCTGGAATAGGAGGTAGTTTGACAGCTGGAGCCAGTGACAGACGGAGAAGATCTGGATACCAAATCTGCCTGAGCCACGCTGGTGAATGAGGATCATCTTGCAGCGGAATCGTCTGAGAGTATTGATCACACGTAGTAGCAGGGGGATTGGCGGGAATGCATACAGGAAAAGACATCTCCTAGACTCTTGGCCTGAGGATACCTGCTGGAAAACCTCTGGCATTTGGAGTTGGCTGACATGGCAAACAGGTAAATCTGAGGGTGACCACACTTGCTGAAGAGAAGAGATACCCGAGTCTGTTCCCAATCGGTAGTGTTGTGAACGACTGCAAGGTGAAATGTAACATGGAACATCTGCTGAGCGATGGCCCAGTGCCACAGGCTCTGCGCCTCCTGAGAGAGAGTGGGAGAGTGAGTCCCGCCCTGCTTTCTGATGCTTTGTGGTTGTGTTGTCAGTGAAGACACGTACCACCATCCCCTGGAGCCGAGGTTTGAAGGACTTCAGTGCCAAGAAGACTGCCCGCAGTTCTAGAAGGTTGATATGAAACACCTTCTCCTCTCGAAGACAGAGGCCTCTGGCATACAACGGGCCTGTGTGGGTGCCCCAACCTTCCAGAGAGTTGTCAGTAGTGTCTGTCGCCTGATGAGCAGGGGCCTGAAAGGGAGCTCCTTTGAGAGATGAAGGTGAATCGACTGCCAATGTAGGGCATGACGGAAAGTCGGATTGAGGTTGATCTTGTCGTTCCATGAGCCTGTGATTTGTTTCCATCTGGCACCCAGAAACTGCTGAGGGAGTCTCATCTGCAGTCTGCAAAAAGGCACCAGCTGGATGCTCAAGGACATCATTCCAAGCAGGGACTTGATGTATCAGACTGTTGCAACATGAGCTGCTGATAACCGTCAAACTTTCCCTAGGATGGCTTTTATTCTGTCTTCTGAAGGAGTTGCTTGACACTACTTTGTGTTGAGGCAGGCCCCCAGAAAAAGTGCATTTTGAGATGACACTACACAGAATTTTGGATAGTTTATTGAGAATCCCAGAGATGTTAGGGTCTGGATGGTCTCTAGGGTGTGCTGGACTGCTAGCTTGTGAGAGTGGGATTGGATCAGCCAATCATCCAGGTAGGGATACATGTAAATTCCCCTGCGCCAAAGGTGCGCTGCCACCTGTGCCGAGTACTTCGTGAACACTCCTGGGGCTGATTTTGGGCCGAACGGCAGGGCTTTGAACTGGTAATGTTTTCCCTGAACGACAATACACAGCAACTTCTGGTGCTTGTGATTAATGGGGATGAGGATGCAATCATCATCCAAGTTGACACACAGGGTCGCCAGAAAATCTTCTTTTTCCAGCTGGCTGAGCACATACTGCAAAGTGACGATCCTGTACTTTTGGGACTTCAGGAATTTGTTTAGGCGTCTTAAGACTTGAATGGGTCTACATCCTCCTGACTTCTTTCAAACAATAAAGTATCTGTAGTACACCCCAGAGCCCCGGAGGTTCTGAGGAACCTGTTCTGTTGCCCATTTCTTTAACATAGAGGGAAACCTCCCTGAGTAGCTGCAGTACACGCTGCTTTGTCAGGTGCAATGGGAGGGAATTTATCTTGGAATTCTAGGGTGTGACCCTGTTGGATGATATTAAGCACCTATTTGTCTGTTAAGATGTTGCACTGCGACAACGGGCCTCCCACTAGGTTGCTGAAGTGAGGGCACGAGCCGTGGACCGGGTCTGGCTCGTTTTGGCATCTGCGTTCTGCACGATGATGTGGTATCCTCCTCTCCAGACCTAGGAACATCCCCTAAACACCACCTGGGTGGTGGAATGGGAGGGTAGATGATAGTGTTAGGAGAACCCTTTAGATGATTGAGGCCTTCCACTTGGAGGATCGAAAGGACTTCCTCCACTGGAGAGTGCCCAACGAATGTGCTCTCTCTGTGTCCGTCTTTATGGACAGGAGGGTCTCGTCGACAGCTTTCCCAAAGAGATTCTGACCATTGAATGGCATGTCCACCACTTTCGTCTGCACATCAGGGTAGAGGTTGTTGGTCTTAAGCCAACCGTGGCAGTGTAGGGTCACTCCAGTACCCATTTTCTGGAACCCTGAATCTGCGATGTCCAGGGTAAGGGTGATAGCATGGTCGGACGCAACTTCCCATTCGTGGAAAGAAAATAGGGCTTCTGCCTTCTTGTCGTCGATGAGGAAGTCAAGCATGGGTCCAACCAGTAAGCCGGTGAAGTGGCACAGCGAGTAGAGCGTTCGCTTTGACATTGGTGCAAAGCTTGCTAACGCAGGTTCGAATCCCGGCGGGGCCATTCTCAGCCTTTCATCCTTGCAAGGTCGATAAATGAGCACCACACACTGTGGGTAATAATAAGCAGTGCTCAGATACCTGAGGGTTCGTAGTGCTATATAAATGCCTAATTATTATTATTATTAACGTATACCAAAGCTCTCTATCATACCTCGAGAGAATAGCCAACGCATTGGCAGCTTTCATCGTAGATGCTGCAGTTGTGATAATGCGTTTCCCAGACGCATCCAGCTTCTTACCCTCCCGATCGGGAGGAACCATGGAAGAGGAAGTTGAGTTAGAGAACCTTCTCCTAGCTGCAGCAGAGTCCAGAAAGTCCGGTGATGGTTGGGATCTGAGGCACTTTGGGGCTGTGTCAGGGACCCAGTACTTTTTCTTTAAGAAGTCCTTTTTTGCAGGGTGCCGTGCTCGGGGTCTTCCTAACTAGCAGGCCATCTTCCCAAACTTCATCCAGAAGGGGATGTGATGAATCTGATAATATCATCACTCCTGTCCCGGAGGGAGCCTCTTCACATGTGGCTAGGGGGCAGCAGCTGCTACCTTATCCTGACCCTGGGTGGCTATGCGAGAGAGGATCACATGAGGGGAAATGACCCTCAGGGGGGAGGACAGGCATCATCAGACAAGACATGATATCCCCCTTCCCTTTAGGGATACCCCCTCCATTCCACATGCCTTGATGGCATATTGTGATAAACTTCTTCAACACTCACAAAAGCGGCTGATAAAATACATGAACATTTCACACCTTTTGAAACGACATGTTCTGAGGCGTGGAAGAGTACTTCAATGAGCAATAGTGTAAACCATAAAGAGCAGTCTAGTGTCTGGAGGAATGCGATTGGTCCAGGACACCTTCCAGCCAAGAGGCAGGAGTTTAAATAAACTGCTGAAAGAAGATGGAAAGACCTTCCTTTTCCAAATAACTGGCTTTAAAGAGAAACTGCTTTAATATTACAGAGGATTCCCAGCCTGACGACGGGGAATATTCATGAGCATTTGAATCCATGTAAGACCCCATGCTGGAGAAATACGCTAATTGGTAAAGATTTGTGGTCTCCATGGCGGGCAAAGCAATTACCTTGCTGTGTTCAGCGAGGTTCCTTCCCCCACCTCGATAGGAGCTATAAATAGCTCTGTCTTTTATATTCCTGGTATGACTGAAGCAACCTGAGGCAGCTAATGGAAAGGGGGATTGGAGAATAATGTAAGAAATCAGAGAGGGAGGAGGGGGGCCGAATGCGTCATGAAGGGGGCAGCTCCTAATTAGTGTCTGGTGTGGGCTTCAAATCCCAAGTAGGTAAGATTCCACTAAAATGTGTGGGTCCCTGTAATTAATGGCCAAACAGAGATGGGTTAGTTGTCATACATGGGATGAAGGGAGTAAAAACAATGTTCATAATGTATTAAATAAAATTAATGTGCAGTCCAAAAAGTGACTTGAATAATGATATGGAAATATAAGATCAAATCAAAACAATTGAACACACATTCCAATCCCTCATTATAGTATTCTTAAATAGTCATTTTAATGTGACGACTAACAGTACCTCCCAAGAAAACAAGTATTCTCTACAGTATACCTTTCCTTTCTTCAAGAGTTAAAAACAAACCCCTCAGTGTGAAACTTTCACAGACAGTACTTTGATAAACATGGCTACTAGCAACATTTAGTGTCTATGATCAGTATTGCTGCTCAACGTTTGATTTCCTATGTTAGGAAGTCAATTTGGTGGGCCCCGGCAGGGCCTTGGCTCCAGGGGATGCTTATTAGAGTGCTGGGCCGGTGCCCGGCTGTCACAAGCCCACTTGAAGTCCACGAGGGAAGCACACAATTGTGTGTATGTGTGTATGTAGCATGTGGTAGGCAGGGTCTCCTCATTATCTTCCGCCCTTAGCTAATAGGACCTTCTTGTAGGGAGTGCCTTGCGATATATTTAATTTGACTGACAAAGAGCATCAAGTTAGTGCAGAGCATCAGTTTTTGCGACTACACAGGTGCAGTCTTCGGACTTCAGATTTTGCCAAGGAGGAGAATATTTCAAATACAATAAACATTTCATGAAATGAACGGGAGGTTTTATACCGTTTTTAAGCCAGGAAATCAGAGAGGTAATTGTAATTGAATGATATCTGAAAGGGTGTAAAAGCCTTTGCTTTTTTGATTTGTATCAATAAAATGAAGCAGGTAAATCTTATTCCGAAAGGGAGATCTGCTAATCAGATCCCTCTTTCATAACGTTCAATGCCAAAATCATGGTGCACTCATGTGCCTTTGCTGAGACAGTCTCCTGACATACTCAGCACCAGCCGTGCAGGTTCAAAGGTTACAGAGAGCGGCAGCTTTTTACTTGTCTGCACTTCCGATTCAAAACATCATAACAGTGTACATTAGTCATTCTAGCAGCATGTTAAACTGTAAAGAAAGATGTGCTATGTCTCTGTTTGACACAGTAGCTACTAGAATCACACAATTATACAACTACAACATTTGGTTATCATATTAGTGTCAAATTGGTGAGCAGTGCTTCAGCCATGACAGGGCCGAGGTGTTTTACCTGCGTAACCTGAATGTCTCCACAACAGTCATGTGAGACAATGCCCAAGAATCTGCTCATTTGATCCCACTGATAGTGGCCAACACCTTTCTTCCAGGGGACAAGAACCATTCATGTTGGTCCCCTAGGAAATGGTGCTTCGGACGCAGTCCTGAAATAACAAAGCCATTCTCACACTAGAGTTCTGCTCACTGGAGTCCTTTAAAAGTAGGTAGAGTTGGAAAGGGGTGGAGTTAGAGTTGCCGAGAGGGGAGGGTTAGTCCAGGAGAGTGCTTCTCCATCTTGGATTCTGCTACACTAAACTTCCTGGACCCCCTCTGCTTCCTGCAGACAAAGCACTCTGAGTATTTTAAGGGTGCAGAAGGAGACCGACACACAGGTTGCATGATTGTTGACATATCATTTTATTATCAACAATAAAAGAGAAAACCTACCCCTCCCTAACTCTAAGAGGGGTTTCCCTACCTCAACCAAAATACTAAGGATTCAGTCAGGATGTCTAAGTAAATCAATAGTCCACTGTCCTATGTCAAAAGCCTGCTTCTGTCCCTCACACTTATAACTAAACTGAAGGGGTAGTTGATCTTCTTGGTGCAGATGAATGACTCCCTTATTCTGGACAGTGGATTGGAGTTACAATTGTAGTTGGGACCTTTACCTTGGGAATGACTCCTTTTCCCAGGTAACAATCCTTTTCCAGGTTATTAAACAAAGTTTCAAGTTAAAAGGTCAACAATCAGCAAAGTCCTCAGTTCAACTCAAAAGGGTAATGTTCCGATTCTTTAAGTGGGATCTTAACCTGAGGGAACGCCTCCCTTCCCCAAGTCTAAATCTCCTTTTCAAGGCACCAAACAATGTTCCAGGCTTAAAGATCCAACTCAAAATTCAGCATTCCTAATTGACCATAGTATCTTCATTGTTGGGTTCTGGAGAATGCCTTCCTTTTCCAGGTATCTTGCTTTCAGTCTTTTCACAATGCCTTGGGAATGACTACCTTCTCCTGGCCTTCTCCCAGGCAGACTTGACAGTTCACAAAACCAGGGGAATGACTCCCTTCCCCTGGCCTGTTCCAAGCTTACTTTTCAACTCACAATAACAAGGGGAATGACTCCCTTCCCATGTCATTTTCTCTGGCTTGGTTTGCAGTTCACAGTGTCTGGGGTTATGGCACCCTTCCGTTTGACCTCTTCTCAAGCTTGGTTTGCAGTTCACAATATCAGGTGATTTGACACCCATCCCCTGGCCTCTTCTCAGGTTTGGTTGACAAGGTTCACTCTCCTGCCAAGCGTTGCCGTGAGGAAGACATCTAATCTCTGTGGGGTCCCTGACCCTGCTCTCTCTTGCTTCTTAGTTTGACCAACTTGGCTCCCTCTCTTGTCAAGTATTTGTCATGAGGCAGATACCTCGTTTCTGTACGTGGGTCCCAGACCCATCTATCTTCCATTACATTCTCACCAGCTTTGCTCCCTCTTTCGCCAAGAACTGGCATGAGGAAGGTACCTCCTTTCTGCTTGTGGGGCCCACACCCTGCTTTCCAAGCCCCCAACGGCCCCAAGTATCTCAGCCTTTACCTTTGTGGGCCTCTGAATGCTCTGCCGATCCTTTCAGGTGCTTGCGGTAATTCACAGGGTGCGCAGGTGTTTCTCGGCCCACATGCTTCGATTCTGCGCTTCTCATTCCCGGCTCTGCCTTCCGGTTCCCAGTCTGCTCTAGGTTCGCTCCATGCCACCCAGTACTTTGTTCCTTTGAGATCGGAGGGATTCTTTTTTCTCTATGTCTGTTTTTATCTCCTGGGCTGAGTGGTCCTTCTGCTTAAGGCAGTCGCTCTCCTCAATGCAGTATCTCTAGCTTCTCTGACAGTCCTGTAACTCCTTTATCGGTTTTTATCTTAAGCTCCCAGTCCCTCCTCTGAGGAACGCTAGAATGGTGATTATGTTTCGACCAGGTATTTATCATGGCTCTGCGCCTCTTCTTCGTCTCAGTTGGAGTCGCATAGGTTTTTCTTGGGTCAACTGTCCTCTTCCCCGTCTCAGTAGAGGTCATCCCCATGCCCTTACATACATACATGGGGTGGTTAGGTAACATGGATGCAGAGGGCAAGGAATATGAGGACGTATAGGAGGAGGGTATAAGGTTGGCATACTGTGTATCCCTTGGATAGTCGTCCCTGTCCCCACGAGATCCTCCTGCTGAGTACCACCCCGGGGTGGACTTTCAGGTAGCGGCCTCACCTCCCTGGCCTTAATGGGAAGGGGCTCCCCCATTGGCGAGAAGTGCCGACATCCAAGAATTCATCACAGTATGATGTCAGGAGGCAAATTAAAATTGTTACAGCAGCCTGGATTGCACCCCTGACAACAGGCTTGGTTTGGACCATTCTATTGTAGCTATTCACCACTATAAGGGAAGGAAAACCTTCTTTTAGTTGAATCATCTTTGTAGTTCAGGACAAGAAGGATCCACCTGGAACTATGTTGGAGATATAATCTATTCCAGGGTCCTATTCCATAGAAGTGATGACAAAAGGCTCCAGAGAAGAAGAAAGTTCATCCCTCTACCCTTGCTATGGGCACATTTGGGGTGAAACTGCTGTGTGCGTGGACAAGGCCAGCTGCAGTAGAGACAAGGGCTGTGCCATTGGATGTGAAAGAACCCATGTAAGTTCCCACAACAAACCTGACTGGTTGGGAAGGGCAGAAAAAAGGACTCATCTTGCCCCTGGAGACCCTGGACTTTGTCTCCCAGCAACACAGAAGTCAGCAGACAGCTTGAGAGCTACACCATCCCGGACATCTCCTGTCTGTCCTAAGCTTCTTCATACTACGTGCCATTGCTGCTTGGATCGTACTGTGTGTTGGACCCAGTCAACAAGCTCACCAACCTGATGCCAAATAACTACCTCAGGAAGTTCCTATACACATGGCACAATGCTGTTGAGCCCCCAGAACAAGAACTAAAAGGTATTTGAGGTGGTACTGTCCCCATGGCCTGCCTTGTAAGACCCAATGTTGTACCTTTTAAAAGCCATCTTCATTGAAACAACATTTGCTGTTGAAATTCCTTCTTTGCCAGAGCACCCCCCAGAGGGCCCTCTATTTTAAAGTCTGCTTTCTCCGTTTTTTCCTTTACAGGTGTGTGCCAGTAGTGTAGTATGCATTGTTAGTTTTATTAAAGTTCCTATTTTTATAGAAACCTGGTTGGACATTCTTTTATTTTTGGTATCACTAATGTTGTTTGTGTCTGCACCTGTACCAGCTCACACCCCTCCTGCAGAGCACTGCCTGCCCTTGCCCCATTTTACCAAAAGCCAGGATTCCGTCCAACTCGTAATGAGGACCAGCATCTGGTATGATATGTTTGAATGCTGTGGTTGTGTGGAGTGGTCGGGGGTCTATGGATTTGCATCTACTGTAAGTTTGTGATGTGTCCAACATCAATTCACATGTCGAATCTACGCTGTGTGGTGGTCCTGATTGTTGTATTTGATGTAGAGTCTTACGCTGTGAGGTGAGATGTGATGTCAGTGGTTACCAGTGATAGTATCGAAAACAAAAGGATTGAATGCCTTTTGTTCGACAGTGAAAGGATCGAAAAAAAGGGTCGAATATTTTTTTTTCTTTTTTTTATGGGCGGGCCCCCCAACCCCCTGTTTTCTTTATTAAAAACTTTTTTTTACCAACCCAAACTAAAATATATATATAAATAAATAAATTTAAAAAACAACCCTTTTTTTCGATCCTTTTTTTTCGATCGTTTGACTGGACAACGATGTCAGTTATGGTGGGCGACTGAAAAGGTTAATAGAGTCCAGCATTGCCACTGTAAAAACAAAACAAATGAACTTGATTGATGTGTCAGTTCTGACCCATTTCACTCTCAGGTCCAGTATGAAACATGCCACTTGCAGGGCACACTACCTTACTCTCATTGCCCAGTATCACTCTGAATTTACTGCCAGTGTTCATTATTGCCCCCATGTTGGTGACACGGCCACCTGTTGGCCCCAGTTGCCACTCTGCGGTTCTGTTCTTCACGTCACTCTCAGGGCCCAGTTCTACCCACCATGTCAATCTCAGATCCCAAATCTCCCCCTATGTTGCTCATAGAGCCCAATATTGCCCAAATGTAACTTTGAGGGCATAGAGGACAGAACGTGTGCAGACCCAGCAGAATGTCTACTGCTTGGTTGTAGCCTGTATTTCTCAAAAGTCACTCACACCTCTAAAATTGAGAGAGACTACAAGGCTATTCACCCAGGCTTCATACTTAGCAGAGTTCACATTTTCCAACTTTCAGGATGCCACAAACCAACCCTTAATTTCAAAGGGGTCCCTCCACAGACTTCTGGGTAGCTTAAACACAGCAGTGTTGCCCTAAACCAACAGAACCACACAGACACACTTTTGGAAGATTCTGGCTAATCGTATTTGGTAGAAGTGGGCAGAGCTGACTATGAAAAAGGTTGACCTAGGTTTCTGTCTCCGAGTTGGCGCCACTTGGCTTTGCATGGACTAGGATGTGGGAGGTCAGTTGGGTAACGCCTCTCTCCCTGACACCAGACAATTGCCTTCGATATAAGATTTCTAGTTCACATGCCATGAATACCTTAGCTAGAGAATGGCTCTGACATAAACACGATTTCTCTGCAGGAGTATAGGAATGAGTAGTGTCTAAAACACCTGCTCACCTTCACATGACTACTACATTAGCAGTGATCCCAATCATAAACGTAAAACAAAAAGCCTGACCAGTATACTTCCTTCAGCTCTTTTGGCAAACATGGGCCAATGGCACTTTCATGTCCACCTCATGATACCAGGTTTTGTCCCAACAGATAAAAGGAGCTGAAACCACCTAGAAGCTTACACTGCACACAGAGCCCAGTTCTACACAATATGACCACACTAACACAATAGAAAGCAATCTTCCACTGCTAGCTCTGTGCCTAATAAGGAAAGACAACCCATTCTCCTGCAGGTTCTAGGGCACCAATAGGCAGTGAAAATGGCAGCAGTTGTGCTGTATAAAACCGAATATGTTACCACAATCTGCCAACTATGTTGCTCATACAGCCCAAAATTGCCCACGGAAAGTGCCCTTTTAGACCTCCAGAGCCAGATGATGGATTACATGGGCATGAGCAAGGCAGGCCTATTGATACTTCTCGATTTATCGGCGGCCTTTGATCTCCTTGACCATGCTAAACTCTTAGCTATAGTATCCATGGTAGGTCGCAGCTCCTCAGTAGCAGTGAAGTGGCTGGATTCTTTCTTGTCCGGCAGATTGTCAAGAGTTTGTTGGGGCCAAGCATCCTCCAGACCAATACTGTCTGCTTGTGGAGTGCCGCAGGGAGCATGTTTGTCCACTGCACTGTTTGACGTTTACTTACGCTCTCTTTGTAACCTTCTTGATAAAGCAGGAGTCAAATTCACCAATTATGCTCATGATTCTCAGCTATTGGTGGAACTGAGTGGAAATTACACTGAGGTCTTAAAAACAGTACAGAACATCGATGTAATCATAAAAAATTGGATGACCCAACATTGGCTCTGTCTCAATAGCGGAAAAACCGAACTGCTGATCTTTGGATGCCATCAAGCAAGGCTGAAATTGGGGCCGTCATATGCGGAATTCTCAATTGATGGTGACTATCAAAATTTCAGATCAGGTTATAACTCTCAGAGTAATGATGGACAAGTCCCTGGGCACTGATGCTCATGCCGCAAGTGTTATCAGAAAGACAAATATCACCTGACTCTACTTAGATTGGTCAAGCCATACGTTACAAGTAAAAACTGTGAAACCTTGGTCAGAGGAATACTTATACATCAAATTGACTATTGTAAAGCTCTGTTAGGGGGAGCTAGTAGAAATTGTATAAAAAACATAAAGTCTTACAAAATTACGCGGTCTGTATTGTTAAAGGTGTGTCAAGACAACAACACATAACTACGGCCAGGAGGGAACTTCATTGGCTCCCGGTCAACCGTAGGATTTCCTTTAAGATTCTGACCTTGGCACACAAATGTCTACACAGACTGGCTCCTATTTACTTGAAAAACTGTCTTACCCCCCAACCTTCAGGGAGATCGACCAGAGCCAACACCACCCTTCATCTCATTTGTCCAAGGATTAAAAGGAGCCGGGGTAAATGTCGTTCCTTCTCGGTTCTAGCCACTTTAGCCTGAAACGACCTCCCAGTAGAAATGCGTTTAGAAAAGAACCACAAAACCTTTTGGAAAAGGCTCAAGGCGCGCTTATTTGAATAATGGATCCTTCTATCTTCACGACTTAACTTGTCCCTCCTCTCTACTCTCAGCTCGACCTCCATACACGATTTGTTAGCCTTGTCAGTCTTTTGTTATGTGTTCGCCCTGATGCCTGCGGGCTATGGCGCATTATAAGCACATACAAATACAGAAAAAATACATCTGGTTGACTCAGTGGCTATTGATTTACTTTCAGCACAACAGACACGAAATGTCCTTTATAGTGGCCATGCCAAAAATATTTTTTTGTCAAAACAAAGGTAGTTGAGCACTCAAGTGAAATAGGTAAATATCTGCAGGTTTTGCTTGTGGGAGAAAAGAATGTTGCTGGCCATGCTTCTACCAACAGCAAGCCTAGAACTCCAAAACTAACCAACAGATAACAATAATGATCATAATGTGTGTTTTATGTGGTGTTACATGTGATTGTCCACTCTCTTATGCTGCTGTAATAACAGGTGTCAGTGTTAGTACAGACTGGCACAGCCAGCATGAAATAGTGTTGTTGTACTGATTGTGACCTGGCATCTATTGGATAATTTTGTGGTTTCCCCTACTCAACATGTTTTTATTTTCTTCAACAAACAAACAAATACAGACAAGCTTCACCAGGGCATTCCAGTGATACAGGCATATGCATTTCCCCAGGGGGGGTAGTCGTTCCTCCTCCACTCCAACTTTGCAGCAGATCCACCACCTCCCACAACAATGCCTGCCCCCCAGACTGATGTTCCTTTTCGCATTAGTCCCTCCCTGTTCTTGCATCAACTTCCCCTCGGGCACCTACAGCCTCTAAGTCTAATCTTCACCCGGGCTGAACATATCCTGTACCAGGGCGTTCCATGCCTCGATTCCCTCATTCCCTTTATGAGTACCTTTTTTAAGTGCTTATACCATACATTAGACTCCGCTAGTAACCATTGCCTTAGATCCGCCCACCAGGCTTCTATTTTAGGGCCCTCAGACGATTTCCACGCCATGGCAATTCTGCATTTCGCTAATACGCAAACCAGGTCCTTCATTTTGGTCAGGTGAGTCTTTTGTCTTTCGGCCCTAGGAAACAATCCCAATAAACAGTACTCAGGGGGACAAGTTTGTATCTGGATATCTCCCCGTGCTACCCTCCCCTCTACATCGCCCCAAAATGGCTGTATTACCGGGCACACCCAAAACATGTGTATCAAGTCCGCTCTCCCCTGTGCACATCTTTGACAAGCCTGGTTACCTCGTTTTGCCATAAGGGACACCCTATAAGGAGTCATATATGATCTGTGAGTGACATACATTTGGGTGAGTTTGAATCTGGCATTTCTAGATACTCGCTTGGTGTAGAGCTGCGCCCTTTCCCAACCACATCTGTAAGTGCTTTTCCCATGTCTGTCTCCCACTTGCTGCACACCTACAGCTCTGATGCACCCAAACAACCCAGGAACAGATCTCATAGTCTAGAGACCATGTGTCCCCCTTCTGACACATCCTACATGGTGTCTAATTTCTCGTTGGTCCCCACTTCGCTCTGCGGACCAAGCCATCTTTCCCCAATTCTCTTGACCATGGCTAAATATAGCAGGAGTTGCCTTTCGTGTATACCATATTCGCTAACCAGGGCCTGGAAAGCTACAATTTTGTCTTCTCTGACTAAGTCCCCAATCGTGGCTATCCCCTTGTCCTCCTAGTGTCTTCTATATTGCGCCAGTGTCCCTTGCAGTTCGCCTAGGATTCCCACATAAGGGACATGCACCGAGCAAGGATCTGAGTCACCTAGGAGTTTCCAGCTTCTCCGCCATATGTCTATACCCAATTGCAACAGCAGGAGGGGTCTCGCCAGAGCAAGCTCCTTAACGCATAGTACTTCCCTCAAAATGTATTGCTTCAGCAGCAATTCTAATAGCGAAGTGTCCTGTAAAGCTTCATCCCCCAGCCAGGGCACCACATGTTGCAGCTGCCCCGCCAGGTAGAAGCACTCGAATTGGGGTACTTTCATTCCACACGCCGCATAGTTTCTCTGCAGGGTGCTCAAAGCAATTCAGTTTCTCCCCTCCTCCGACCGGAAGTCTCTCACCATCACGTTCAACCTCTGAAATAAAATAGCAGGTATGTTATAGGGGACATTGATGAAATAATACAGGAGGCGGGGGAGTATTACCATCTTCAAGAGGGCCGCGCATTCCCAGTACTCCCAGGGCAGTCTCATTCAGAACTTCATGGATCTGGCCACGTTATCCATGGCCTTCTGCGTATTTGCGAGGCCACTGGGTCATGCCACACGTTAATGCCTAGATAGCGAAATGTATTTGTCTCCCACTGAAGTCCCAATCGCTGAAGTCCCAATTGGGAGTAGCTGTTGTTCATCAAGGTCTCTAGGCCCTGCGAGCGGGTACAGGCACAATTTCGCCCTTTTCACACTGATCCCTGACAGCTCAGAAAACTGGTCAATGACATCCAACAAGTGCGGTAAGTTATCTTCTGGCCTGTTTACATACAGCAGCATGTCATCTACGTACAAGGAGATTATGTGTTCCACTCTGTCTAGCTTAATCCCCACCTCCCCATGCTCCTTCCTGCGGAACACAGCCAGTGGCTCCAATTCCAGAATACACAGCATCAGCGATAATGGACAGCCCTGGATAGTGCCTTTCTGCGCTTCCCACACCTCAGAGATCTGTCTGCCTGTCTTCACTCGGACCCTTGCGCCGTATAGATCAGCTTTACCCATCTCAAGAAAGCTTTGCCAATGCCAAAATGTGCCAGGGCCGCAAACATCCAGTCCCAGTGGACCGAGTCATAGGCCTTGACTGCATCTAATGAGGCCACTCCACTTTCGTCTGTCAAACGATTAGTGCTGTCTATGGCATTGAGTAGTTTCCGCAAATTCCATGTAGTGTTCCACCCTGGGACGTACCCAGTCTGGTCTGTGTGTACAAGGTCACCTATTACTCTGCTCAATCTGTTTGCTAATACCGCAGTCAGGATTTTGCAGCCTTGGTTCGCCATAAAGAGGGGCCTGTATGATGCGCAGTACTGCAGTGGTTTACCCGGTTTAAGGATTACTATGATAGTGGCTTCCCTCAGGCTACACGGTATCACTCCCAGCTCATATGCTTCTGTATAGACCTGGAGCACCCTGGCACCAAAATTCCTGCATATGTTTTGTAAAACTCCCCTGGGTGTCCATCCGGTCCCGGGGTCTTGGAGGTTGGGAGTTCCCTTATTACTTCTGTGATTTCCTCTAGTGTCAGTGGGGCATATAGTGCATCCACTTGGTCTTCTCCCAGTCTCTGCAAGTCTATTTGCCCTAAAGCCTCCTCTATGTCCTCACCTCTTTCCATTGACTCGTCCATGTAAAGAGTTTTGTAGAATCTAAAAAAATATATTTTCTTTTTTTTAAAGATTAGACATAACATAGATATGTATCACTATTATCAATAGAATAAAACACAATTAAATGATCTTTTTCATTGCAATTCGCATAAAAATAACGCATGTATCAAACAGACCTCCAATCAGTTTAATGTATATACTGCATCCTTATTCAATACAAATGGTTTTGTGTAAATGGTAGGACCAGGTGAAACAAACCACCTAAATCTAATAACCTATCATTAAATCATTCTACTGAAAGGAACATCATACAAGTAGTATCCTGATATATATCTATGTCTAATCTTTTTTTTTAAAAGAAAATAAGTATTTAATAAAAAGTCTTTTGATACAAAGTTTTTTGATACTAATTGAGATTTGGTCTATAAATGGCCTACACTGAATTTCCACTTCTTTCCCCCTCTAAGCATTCTTGAGTCCTGTTTTTAGACTATATAAGATTTAACAATACTAAAGTACTCCCCTATCTGGTCCCTCTGATAGTCATTTAATAATTCATCTTGCAGAGCTTCTACCCTCAGACGCCAGGTAGGTATCCGGGGTCACTGGACCACGCTCTGCCATGTTGCTATCAATGGGGCATGGTCCGATAATGTTCTGGCTTCATATCCTATGTCACCCAGCTTTTCTTCTCCTGTGAACATTTAATCTATTCACATATTTACCATGTGAGGTGCAGAGAAGTGCGAGTAGCCCCGCTCCTCTCCGTGCCTCGCTCTTCATATGTCCACCGGTCTCAAATCCCACAGCAAGCTGCCGAGAACCTTGGCCGGTGGTGCCGTTTTTTTTTCATTGGTGTCTGATCTGTCCAATACGGGGTTAAGAGTGCAATTAAAATTTCCTCCCCAAACCCATGTCACCTCTCTATACGTGGTCATACTTGAGTATGATGACCTGAAAATGCAGTGGCATCGTGATTCGGTGCGCAAGTGTTTACAACACAGATGTTCTGCGCACAACCACCATCCTCCCCTCATTGTCCCTTTTAAACTCCAGCATTTGGAAGGGGGCCATCAGAGCGATCCAGACAAGGACCCCCCTTGTTTATGCAGAGAAAGTTGAGTCAAATAGCTTGCCTCCCCACTTTCTAGCAAGCTTGACCTGTCTGTGGTCAGGTCTGTTTCTTGCAATAGTGCTATTTGAACACTTTTCCTATTCAGGTAGGTGCGTACTTGTAGCCTCTTGACATAGTTATGAAGGCCTCCCACATTCCAGGAGTCTATGTGCACTCCCCTAGGCCCTGCCATAGCCGCGCACATACCGCCCTTTGTTTCACATCGCCCTGCCTAGCCGGTTGAAGAGTTCATCCCATGTCCGCACGCCCCCAGCCATTCCCAAACTCTGTTGCTTTTCACTGTTATACATTTCTCTCTGAACACACAATTTCTATGGTCCTGCTTGTCTGCTAACACCTGTACTTCTCGCACTTCCACCCCCTCCCCTTCCTCACCCCTGTAGTTCCCAACCACAACCTTCCTCCCACCCCATTCGTTTGTACTCCTGCCCCACTCGACCTCACCCCTCAACCCCTCTCCCATCCTCCCATCCCCAACAACTGTCAAAACAACCCAATAACTACCATCTAAAACAAAGAACAGCCCAGCAGTGAATCACATGCTCAGGCCCAGCCGCCTCTCCTGTCCCTGCCTCACCCCCTTTGGGTCACGTACAGCAGCTCAGTGCCTCAAAACTGGCATCTTAAAGTACAACTAGGATTTGTGACAGTCGCATCCGCAGCGGCCGTCTGGGTGCCCGTACCAGTCCGGCAACCCAGTACCGCCTGCTCCTGCGTTCTTTTCCATATTTACCAGCCTCTACAGCAGGACTGGAAGGTGAAGAAAGCCAAAGGCTGCTCCCCAGCCATCATGATAGGGCACATTATTGTCTCTGCTCGGAAGCTGTGGTATCCCCTGTGCGTGCATCCAGGAGTGTGCTTCTGCAGTGCTTTAAAACAAGTGCGACCCTCCATTGTGCAAGACTTTCGATTTGGCTGGATAGACCAACATGTACCGCATATTTGCTCGTCTTAGGCGTTCCTTGGTCGGCACAAACATTGCTCTGCGCTGTTGGACCAGCGTAGTGTAGTCCGGATATATCACCAGCTTCGAAGATCCTCTAGGTATGGTTCCTCCTTATCTGGAGAAAGCCAAAATCCTTTCCCGATTCTTGTAGTTCATGATCTTTGCTATGATTGGCCTCGGAGGGGCGCCTGGTGAGGGCTTCCTCATCAGCGATCTATGTGCTGTCTCAACAGTGAACCCCTGTGTCAGTGTGCCAGGACCCACTTCCTGCTGGAGCATGATCGCCACATAAGCCGTAGGATCTCCGCTCTCGTCTCCCTCTGGGAGCCCTAATATTCTGACATATTTCCTGCATGCTCTTCCCTCTGCGTCCTTTGCCTGGTGTTCCAAAATCTTCACTCACTCAAGTATGCCAACCACCTGGGTCTGGGTGCTGGCAATAGGGGTCGTATTGTCCTTCATTCTGCGCTCAGCTGTACCCAAGAGCTCCGCCAATGCACGTACATCCTGGGGCAGTAGGCCGACATCCACTATAACTGCATCAATTTTATGCTCTAGTGACGTCTTCAGTGTGACTATTGCTGCCAGGATAGGACCTTCGTCTTGCGGGGTCACCTGCGATGATGCAGCCATTTCTTCAGGGTTACCCCGCTGCACTGCGTTATTTTCCTCCTTAAGCTCATAGGCTTCTATACCAGTCTGTCTGGCCTTCCCCTTGCGGTCCTTGTCCGGCATCTCGATTCAAGACTGTGCCAACTTTGTGTGGGCGTCACAACAGCATGTCCCTGATGGCGTTCAACTAGCAGGACAAGCTCTTCCTTGATGTCCTCTCTTGATGCTGCACCATCCCCTTCCTGGGCTCACACCTCACGAGTGTCCACCTCGTCCGGGTATTGTGCGCTTCGTCTTCTTGGTGACTTGTATGGAGTGCGTCCCGCAGTGGCCTGTGACAGCCTGCCCGCTTGGTCAGTTAATTTTGGTCTGTTCCCTTCCTGCCTTCACCACCTCACAGTGAGGGAGGATGTCAGTGCCGCTCCTCCAGCCCAGAGCTTCCGTATTTTGTCTCGTACTCGGGGCGTTTCCACTACACCTCAATGTTTAGCGCAGTCGCGGCCCACGTGCCGTGCACATCCCACTATCAGGCCTGGTTGGTTCGCCCAGGGCAAGTCCAGCTACATAGGCCCATCACTGCTTGTTTCCCTTCACCGGGGCGAGCAGGCCATCACACGGGCGGCTCTGTGCCCACCTTGCTACCTTCTGGTCCGCTCCGTCACTCTAGTCGACGTCGCTTGCCGCTAGAGGGTCGTTGAATTACGACCCATCGATAACTCATCGAGACACAGCGGTCACCAACTTGGGCATTCTCGCTGTAATCTTCTACCATTCCGATCTCCTGGTTGCGTCTTGTTTGAGAGTCACCCTGCATGCTGCACCGGTCCACACAGCATCAGACCCTGTTCTCTAATGCGGTTTCATGGGAAATCGGGCTGGCACAAGGAACGATGTAGCAGGATCATGCAGGTGCTGCACAGGTAGTCGACCTCTACCACTAGCCACGCCCCCTTACTGACTGTCAATTCTCTGTTTTTACCCAATTGTTCAGAAATGGCTGCTGTAAAAATGCATCAATTGCATCAATTATTTTCTCAGTGTGAATCCCCCACAGTACCAATACCTACTGAATTAATTCAGCCTTTTTTAATTGTGTTCGCTCAGGCCAATTTAAGGAAAACATTTAGGTCCCATTACTTTAAAAACCACATAAGAAGGGGGGATAGCACAGAGTGAGGAGACTTGTGATCTTGGCAGAAAATGTTGGGACTGAAGGCGCGCTAAGCTAAGGCTGCAATTCCTAGTAACTCGGAATGTATTCTGTGAATGTCATGCTGAAAAGTCCATAGCAGCTCAGAGAGGCAGTGCTTTAAATGGCACGAGGAATCGAAGGGAGCTGTAATGAAGGGGTATGGCCTAAGTATGGGTGGTGGACTGACAATTACATCCCTCCCAACTTGGACGGGCACTGGGAGCCAAGCAGGAGAGGTGGGCACGTTTTTGTTATACCTTTTGCTGTTACCGCCTCACCTTTTATTTCGTAATCACAGACGTAAACCCCCACGGGTAGCCCTTTGTCCAAAGTGCTAACAGCAGCATAGAGCCTGTGATTAAGAAACAAAAAGGAAAATGTAAGATAGCAGTGCTCCTGCCTCTACTTTGGTTTCTTAATCTGAGGAGACAACCCCATGAAGCAGCCCTTTCTGCTAAAACATCGCCTAGTGAAAGGGCAGTTTGCCTTCACCTCTTTTAAGAAACACAAGGAGAGCTGGGTGCACTACTTCATACTTTTTGGTGAACCTGCCTCTCTTTTCTTCTTAATCAGAAGTGCTGATCGCCACAGGCAGCCCTTTCAACATGTGGCTGTGTTAGATGAAAGAGCTTCCTGAGAGGGTTGGTACCTGAAGGTCTAGTGGGCTAAAGTGGCAGAACCCCGGATCTGGAGCACTTTTACAAGACTTTCAGGGCACCATCCCAGCTAGCCCTGGAACACTTAAAGCCATGCAGAGAGGGCACATTTAGGCAAGCAAGCAGGGAGCTGTTCCTGCCCCTTCTCCAGTTCTCCTGCATAATGTAAATAAAGTGCATGGGATCAACTGCAACAGCCAGGCTGAAAGTGCTCCTTTTTCGGATATCATAGAACATGGGGGAAGTCAATGGTGTGGGAATAGCAGGCATTTTCTCACAGCAGTGTCTAACTTCCCAGAAGAAGGTGGCCACAGCGACTTCACCTTAACTTTATTAATAAAGTGCATCACCCACCCATAAGTACCTTTGTGCTCAGATAATGCAAAATGCTATCAGTCAAGCCTAGGTGCATTCTAAATAGAAAAGAGTATTCTAAGAAATGTACCATGTTTTGAGACCATTCCACAAAGCCAAATGACCATCCAGATGCCTTCGATGGAGAGGCAGGGAGTTGCACAGTCGAGACACCGAGTAAGAGAAGGGGTGTCCACCAAGACTTTCCCACTTAATAAAAAGGTACAGTTAAAAGTCTAAGATCTGGTGAGCAGATATTCGGAGATGGCGTCTATTTACTTGACTTGCCTTGAAGAAATGGTGGACTTGTTAGATGATAAGCCTGGTGTATAGAAGGACATTAAGATCCAATAATGCAGGGCTTTTAAGTACACCATGGTCCAAACTTGTGGCGGTCAACCAGTGGTCATTTGCCTACACAGCCCCAAAGAGTTTGAATGCGCTGCCTCTCGATCAGAGCTTATGCCCGCCCTTCTCCACGTTTAAAAAGGACTTGAAAACAAGGCTGTTCGGATGAACCCCAGTTTAGCGTTGGCTCCGCTCTTCTTCCATTAATGGTTGAGGGGTTTTCTATGCAGAGTTGTATTTGTTTTAGGGTGCATGTTGTACGTCTTGTTAGCGCTACTATGAGCCGGGGCCTGTGATATGCGCTTTACAAATATAAATAAATAAATATAGAGCGGGGAGCATTGCAATCGATTTGACTGGCCACAGGCAGCCAGGGCAGCTGTTTGTTGCACTCCGAGACATGTTCCACGGCCGAAGCAGAATCCACACCCCCTCGCTAACCGCAGAAGCTGAATGTAGTACGACCCTCCCACCTTGGTCGGCACAGGGTCCTGATCAGGTCACCAAGAGGCAGCCAATGTGCGGTGGGGGGGTTAGGGAGAGGGTGTGGATAGGAAGGGGGAATTGGGGAAACCGAGAATAGGGTTAGGGATACGTAATTGGATGGGTGCAGGGAAGTTAGGATAACAACTCCAAACACCTTGATCCAATGCACTTTACACACGTGAGTTCATGAATACTTTTATCACCTGTGCTGTGATACTGTGGACCTAACTCTTGACTCTGATTACATGCACCTTGGTTTTGTGCGTCTGCAGAATCACCTTATAGCCTCATGACCTAACCTAACACATACTCAAGTGTGAGGCCCATAGCAGACATAGCATAGCGCAAGCACAGCGAGAAACGAACACAATGAAGAAGCTACTCCTTGATGAATGAGCACATGGATGAGTGAATACATATGTCCACCATTATACATAGCTTAACAAATCACACATGGAACTAACATATGAAAGCAACCAACAATGATTAACAAACAACGATGCCGGATTGACTTTCCCCCCCAAAGTGTTTCATCACGCCACATGAGGTTGGGAAACGCTGTTTATAACAGCTGTTCTCAATGCTTGCTCCCATAATTAACAATAGCTCCTAAACTCTGCTGCTTCACAAAGCATACTTGACACGGTATAACAAAACAGAACTAAACTGAATCCCTGAGCAAAATTTGTCGACAAGGAAGGGTGATCAGACAACCTGGCTTTGCCAGGACTGTCTCGGTATTTGGTTCTCTGTGACCCTTTCTCAGGATTATATTCCCTTTGGAAACTGCAGTGGTCCAGGTTTTTTGTAGTAGCTCTTCATAGCTGGCAGGCAGGAATGCACAATCTTGCACAGAAGAAATGATGCACCTAACAACTTAATATAGTGTTAGTTTGAGATAGATTCATTATAATATGTGTGTCTTTGAACAGTAACACTTAAACCCCCTTCTCCTCCCAACGCTACTGAAGTGTAGTGCCTTGACAGCCACTTTCAAGAGTTAGTCCTGCTTTTATGTTAGTTGCCCAGTCTCGGTTGTTTACTTTTGAAATCTGGTCACCCTACAACAAGGGATGGCGTGCTGATAAGTCTCGAGGACTCTTGCGTACCGGTAAGAGGTAGAATGACTGGTGTGCGGACGAGCACCGGAGAAGACTCTCGTGCTAGCAGGAAACAGCCCATAAGCAAGCTGCAGCTATGTGAATCATTCCGATTCCTACCCATGCTGTGAAAAGGACAAAATAATCAGCACGGGTAGGTTGCGGTGTACAGCGGGTAAAGCACGCCGCTCTACAAGGTCATGGGACTTGTGGTCCTATAGTGATCCGCGGCCCCAGAGAGCCGCACCGCCAGGGCTTATTAGCACTTCTTGATGACTCCAGAGCTCTTGTCCGCGCTAGGCTGAACTAGTGCAATAGCCTCTTCCTCAAGCTCCCCCTTTCCTCCCTTTGACCCCTTCAGCTAATTCAGAATAAGGCTGCAAGACGTATCCTTGTCCTCAAGCCCAGGAACCATATCTCTCCAGCCCTAAAATCTCTCTACTGGCTCCCAGTGGCAGCAAGGATCATATTCAAGATCCTCTGCATCATCCACAAGGCTTTCTGGGGTGTGGGACCCCGCTATCTCCAACTCTCTCTCCCTAAATACTTCCCTGCTAGAGGCCTCCACTCCTCCAACTCCAACTCTCTGATTGTCAAATGCTTCTCCGAGCAGAGAGTGGGGGTAGGTCTCTCTCTTCGGCTGGTGCCACTCTCTGGAACAGCTTCCCTGCACCTCTCAGACTTGAGCCGGACCTCCTTAAATCCCAGAAACCTCTAAAAACTCTCCTTTTCTCTACTTCTTTCCCTTCCCTGCTAACCACCCCACTGCCACTGAGACGGGTGACCTGGTCCCTCATGTATCCCACAGGTTACCATGTCCCCTGCCCATTTGACACCAGTACCCGTCCCCCCAGCACTGTTCAATCAATCAATAAATAAATAAAGAAAAGACACACTCAGAAAGAAAACTTGCGTCACACAAAGCAAGGAGTGATGGGGGTAATGGAAGAGTGTTAGGGAGGGGAAAGCAATTGAAGGGAGGGGGGAAGAAGAACACATGTTGAGTGCTTGTGTGGACGGGGAAGACAAATATATATTTTTATATATATATATATGTGTATATATATATATATATATATATATATATATATATATATATATATATATATATATATATATATATATATATATATATATAACAGAGAAGGGTGTGAGGGGCGCACTCTGGGTCCCAGCTAGGTGTACCTTTCCACAGTCCAGTTGATGTTCTCCTCCTAGCGCGCTTTCTTGCCTCTTGCAATCATCAGGGAGGCAGTCTGTTCAGGTGTTTGTTCAGGTGTTGATGGTTACTACCAGTGATGGCCTCAGGGAATTCTGGTTGCTGTAGTCATTCAAGTAGCCAGGAAACAACTCACCCTCCAATTACAAAGTGTAAAACCCCAGTTGGGGGAGGGGGGAAAACCAACAGTGTGGCTCCCCTGAGTAGGGGCATGTGTCACCCCGGTGAAGCCGCCTCTGGAGCCCGGGACTCCCAAAAAACATTTGACACCGGGGTGACACATGCCCCTACTCAGGAGAGCTGCCACATTACTACACCCTTTTTTGGTTTGCCTGGCCCTATTTATTGCCATTGGCCAGTAATAGATCATCTTCTTGGGAAGGATGCTGCCCATTACCACACTAATTATCTTTGGGCATGACCCTGGCATGGATCATGCACAGTTTCTGTTTATCGCTATTTCACTAGCTAGCCTCTTTTCTGTTGTAAGTTCATTTTGTTCAATTGCTCAATCAGAGCATCATTGCTTTTACTTCTGTCTTATTTTATCTCAGCAAGGTGGATTTTAGGGAGAAAAAACCCTATTCACATGTAATATACTATGTTAGCTAAGTTAGGCAAAGCTGCCTTAATGTGGGCCCCAATAATTTCTGATTTTCTTTTCGAAACCTATTGAACTGAAAGATTTAAAAATGCACAATAGGAAAGCAGACAATGGGGGTCATTACGAGTTTGACTAAGATTAGCGCCATGGCTGCCTCCAAACCCGGGTCCGGTCTGACTGAATGGGGACTTACCGGGTCATTCCGACCTTGGAGGACCCGGTAAGTCCCCATTCAGTAAACCATTCCCCATTCCCAGTTGAGCCCCCATAGGGCTCAATGGAAATGGGGAAGGCGCTAATAACGGACCCGCGAATTGCGGGTCCGTTATTTGCTCCAAGGTCCCTTAACGGGACCCGCAGAGAACGGCTGGTCAGACCAGCCATTCCTGCTGGGACCCGCTAAGGGACCTTCGGAATCGGGCGATAAGGGTTTACCGGCACCAGCATCCTTAACGGTGCCCGTAAAGCCTTACCGCCCAACTCGTAATGACCCCCAGTGTCTTGCATTTTCCTCACAGAGTCCGAACGTGAGTTTTGCAGCCTCAGAGCCCTATAGGGATTTCAATATACCTGCTAGGGTTTACTGGCCGGTGGACGATGTGATACTACAAAATATGTTCTCACAGGTAAACTGGTGCAGTCTCCAATGTTACCTCAGTATGCCGTAAGATTCACAATGGCTTCCTGGCTTACATACAATGTGGCAGATACAAAATTCGTTAGCCATGTTTGAATGGTGCAATGCCTGGTGTTATGCCTCTTGCTCCATAATGGGTGACAACCATTTCTAGCTTAAAGACCTGAAAAATGTCCGCTATTGATGTCCTGTTTCCTCACCAACTTTGCGTTCAGAACAGTTGTGTCCAACTGCTGTTGGTGGGACGTGGTTCTGCAGCATTGTCTCCTGGCTTTGTTGATGTGATTGGGCTCAAAGTTGTCAATAGTGTGTCATAAAACCTAAATGGTCAGACCTCTGTCTTTTAGGTTAAGAATCTTCATGTACTTGAACTCCCACATTCTTCTGTGTGTGGTATTCACTGATACATCCTGCAATGTATGCCTGTCCTGTGTGAAGTGTTGACCCACAAGTATTTCTGTTTTGCTATTCCAGATTGAGTACCTATATAGATACATCCTTTCATGCACCTCTTGGCAGGGTTTACATACATACTGTCCTTGTGGGCATTGCTTGCATTGGATAAGTTGTACAATGTTGGAGGGTCTGCAGTTGTACGTCTCTTGTCTCTTTATGATTCAGTTCTCAGGGTTGTTATAACAGATTCAGTGCACATGTGTTAGCATTGTTTCATTTCCTAATTGCACGTTCCGAATACTCACAAGGCCTAGTAGGACCGACTCTCTCTTTTTTCATTGTTATTATATTTGCCTTTCACTCCTCTCTTCCCTCCCTGTTGACCTGTGGGCGCTTTGAAACACAATTCACTTGATGCATAAGCTCCTTACAAATGCACAATAAAAAATAAAATAAATAGAACTGGAGCTAGCTGACCTAGACGGAAAAGCAGAGATACTGCACAAATGGATCACAGATACAATAGACAAGATCGCCCCAGAAAAACCGTTCACCCCATCAAAAAAAAGAGCAATGGCAAAATGGTTCACCCCACTATTAAACGACATGAAAAAGGAAAACAGAAAGATGGAATTGGAATGGAGGAAAGAAAACAACCCAGGGAAAAAAACACTGTACCAGAAACAAATCCGTGCGTACAAGAAGGAAATTCAAAAGGCAAAGAAAAGACATTACGATGATAGAATCAACAATGCCACCAACACACAAAAAGAAATGTTTAGCATCATTGAAGAAATGAGAAACCCACCAGGGTGCGATAACACCCTAACCCCCTCAGAAAAACTATGCAACGACCCGGCAGAACACTTAAAAAAAAAATCAACGACATCCGTCAAACCATACAAAAGCAACCAACTAACCACAACCTACAACCCAACGAATCCACTCAGAACCACAAAACAAACTCCGAAGCTTTCCTGAAATATCAGCAGAGGCATTCGCAATGCTGGTTAAACGAAGCAAGAAAGCGGGGTCACCTATGGACCCATGTCCACCAGATATCTACAAAACAGTCATCCTCGCGCAAGGATCGCCAGAAGAATACTACAGAAACCTTCTAAATCTATCACTACCAAAACAGGGACTGTACCGAAGATCTTCAAATCAGCATACATCAAGCCACTCTTAAAAAACACAAGTGGTGACGTAGATGACCTTTCCAACTACAGGCCGATCTCTAACATCCCCTACCCAGCGAAACTTCTAGAAACCTACGTACATAAACTAACCCAAGAACACATAGAAAAACACCACCTGCTGGACCAAGCTCAAATTGGTTTCAGACCAGCGAGAGGAACGAAAACAGCACTACTATCCATCTGGGACGACCTCAAAACTAACGCAGACTCAAACACTACCTCAGCCCTTATTCTGCTCGACCTCTCCGCACCCTTTGACACAGTTAGCCACGACACCCTGACCAAAAGACTAGAAGACATAGGCATAACAGACACAGCACTACGCTGGACCAAATCATTCCTAGCAGATAGAACAGAAACCGTATGGATAAACCCTTTCAAATCCACTCCACGAGTTAACGATTGTGGAGTACCACAAGGATCCTCACTATCTCCACTGTGTTTCAACATCTATCAGACTCCGGTCATCAGAATCTTCAAAAAATACAACATTACATGTTAGAATTACGCAGATGACAGTCAGATCATCTACAAAATCAAAGACACCGATGCCGACCATTCAACCCTAACCGACTGTCTAAAAGAAGTCTTCAACTGGATGGATGCCAACAACCTGAAAATCAACCCAGGAAAGACAGAAATCATGATCGTATCGAAAGACCAAGAGAACAAAACCACCATCCCATGGCCGACGGAAATGGTAAACGCACCAACACCATCGAAGGTAGTAAAAAATCTGGGAGTCCTAATGGACAACAACCTAACCCTGGAACCACAAATAAATGCAACAGTGAAGAAATGCTTTTTCCTCCTCCACACGGCAAGAAGAATTCTACGTTTCCTCTCCTTCATGCACAAAACACTCACTATCGTCGCCCTAACTAATCATGTCTAAAATCGACTATGCAAACAGCCTCTACCTCAGAATACCAGAATACCTCCTGAAGAAACTGTAACTGATCCAAAATGCAGCAGCAAGACTACTCCTCAAACTATCTAGAAGAGACCACATCACTCCAGCCCTAAAAACACTACACTGGCTCCCAGTAAAACATCGCATCACCTTCAAAACAATGTGCATAACGCACAGGGCAATCAGCGGACAAGGAGCAGAATTCCTACAAAAGAAAATAACATTCTACAAACCAACAAAACCCCTCCCATCAAGCAACGAAATCCGCCTGGAACTCAAACCATACCTTAAGAAAAAACTTGGAGGCACCACCTTCTACCACTTAGCCGCAAAAACCTGAAACAACATCCCAAAAGAAATAAGAAACACTGAAGATCACCTAAAATTCAGGAAATCACTAAAAACCTGGCTCTACAACACCACAGACTAAACCTGGAAACCGAAACTGGAAAAAGGGATGACTAAACCGAAAAGACACGGACATCCCTGACCCAAGGGAGTAACGCCCACGGCACCTGGATGGGTGACACCAGATAGACTGGAACACAGGCGGCACGCACAGAGACGGAGTCAACTACCCCAGACAATCCTGCCAACACTTTTGCCCGCCCCTTAATTAATTACTGCCAGTTACCACATTGTTGTGGAATTATCGAGATATTGGCAATCACCCCACTACCAGAGAGGATGTCATTGGCAGGTGCACCTGCCACAGGAGTATGAATGGAGGATAAGGGGAGCTATGAGAGAGCATTTTAGAGGCGGGGGCTAGAGGAGTAAGGAACCTGTATGCCAGTCAGACCCAGATCAGGCAGAGCCGCAACAGGGGAGACTACGCAAGCCGAGCGCTTCAATTCACGATAGAGACGCAAACTAACCAACCCTACTAACAATTTCCCTTTCTGCATACACCTCTCAAACTCCAAACCAAACACAACCAAAACCTACAGCACGACAAACTGCACAAACTTCACTACATTGCAACAACAAAACAAAAAACACACATAGCCTTGCACAACAGTACACGACGACTACCGGCCGCAAACACCCCAGGCGCAGCCAACGGACCCACCGGGCTGAGGCCGCCAACAGCACATCACTGCTCTCTTGCACTTTTCCTGCTTCCTCCCACTAACTCAACCTCCCCTCCTCTTTCAGAGCCGCGAGAGTGCCAAGGGACCACTCCGGTGGTGATAGTGCGCGGTACAAATGTCCTTTAACATTAACATTAACATAAAACATTGCATGGGTTTGTTACAGGTCCGCATTGTTCTTGATCTAGTCACAATGTAATCACTGTAAGAGATTGTGCTAGGTTTATTGGTTGCTTTTGCGCATTTGGAGAGTTTCTTTGAAAATGTCTCTCAGCCCCTTTATGGGAGAGAAGGAAAGCAGCTGGTACATGGGGTTGGAAGGTTTAATTAGCATATAAACAGATTCACCGGCGGGCAGGTGCTCCATACTGAAATAATTGTTTTGTCCTAATTAAGAATTTGCGAAGTTTATTAACATAATAAACTAAAAGGCTTACTGCAAATTTGCATAGGCACTAAGGCCTTCTTTAATGAAATTTTTTTGTAAGTGGTCATTTAGAACATCAATTGCTAATATAGAAATAAGTCATCATAGGACACACAAAGCTGCTATTATTAACACAAATTAAAAGAACTGCCAACTGCATGGCCAAGAGTTTCGCCCACATAGGCTTTATCAAGGCAAGAGTCCAAATCAATAATAGTACTGTTGATAGTAGTTATACTTTATAATCCCAATAGTATCAGGCTGGGTGTGAGTGATGACAGCAAAAGGAGGGCCGACCTTGGGCCTCATTACGACCCTGGCGCTAATGGGTTAACAGCGCTGTAAAAGGCTGCAGCGCCGTTAACCCATTAGCGCCTTACTACGAGGTCCCTTTGCGGGACCCGACCTGAACGGCTGGTCTAAACCAGCCGTTAAAGTAGGGAACCGCAAAGGTACCTTGGTGCTAAGTACGGTACCGCAATTTGCAGTACCGTACTTAGCGCCTTCCCCAGTCCCATTGAGCCATATGGGGCAAAAATGGGAATGGGGAAGGGCCAATGTTCAATGGGGAATTACCGCCCCGCCAACCTTGGAATGGGGTGGTAATTCCCCATTGAACACTGGCAGACTCGTTACGATACCGGCACCAACCATGGTGCTAATAGCGCCATGGTTTAGCGCCAGTATCGTAATGAGGGCGAATTGTACTCTCCACTTAGCAATGTCATCACCACATCAGACATCAATGATGCTGACAAACCAAGCTTAATGATACTCCTGCCTTCCAAGAGTAAGTGTACCCAAAATGATTGCTGAAAAAACATATATTTTCCATTGGCATTTGTCTAGTCAGAAAAATCCCTTTAGCCCATTTTAGCTTGAAAATTGTCCACCTCGATTTTCAAGGATTTTGTCACAAACCTAAGCCTTAGGCTAATGGTGTGCACACCACACACATTTTGAAAATCATTATCCAATCTCGAGGTATTCACCTTTTCAGGCCAAACAAATGTATCAATGACAATAACCAAGAAACAGAAACATCAGCAACCAGCACACTCAACATGGACCATATAAACAGTAATTTTGGAGAGACAAAAGGAATTATGCAATAAACTTTACAGCTTATACAATCATCCACAGCAACCAACATGCACGCACACACACACACACACACACACACGTTATGCTACTTGTATTTATGCAGTACTGTTGAGACGTTATGTTATGTTAAGACATTTCTTAAGCGCAGCATACACCAGCTAGGACATCTTGACGCTGTGGGAACGATCTGGAGAAAAAGGGACAAGAGAACTAAAAGAGAAAGGTTTTGAGAGCACGACAGAAAGACAGATGATCCCGCCTCTCACGTAGTGACAGAGGCAGAGCGTTCCAGAGCCAAGCAGCGGCAAAAGAAAGGGAACGCCCGCCGATGCGTGTCCAGTTGAAGCAGGGGACAGATATACGACAGGCCACCGAAGAGCGAAGGCAGCGTGTGGGGACATATGGAAAGAATTGTTCTTGTAAGTACTCAGGTCCGGACTTGTAAAAACCCCAATGGACAATACGTAGGGCTTGAAGTTCACCTGCTTGGCCGCCGGGAGCCAATCGAGCGAGGCTAGATGAAGAGTAGCCGAGGCATAACGCGAGGCCCCTAGGGCTACCCTGGCCACAGCATTCTGCAGAATCTGCAAGCATTAAAGAAGATAAGTGAGTTGGGCCAGATATAAGGCGTTAAAGTAGTCCAGTGAGCCCAAAGTTAAGGCTGAGACTACCAGAGGGCAAAGGTGGAGATGCAAGTACTGTACCACCTGGCATTAGGTCCGAAGTTTGAAGTGAACAGCCTGGCAGACTGCACTCACTTGTGCCCCCATAGCGAGTGAGCCATTGAGCTTCACCCCAATTCCTTGACAACCAAGCTAGGGGTAGGCTAGGTGCCAAGCTCTGTGGACCAAAAATAAGCAGAAAAGTGATCCCCCACCAACCCTATCAGAAGCACCTCCATGTTGTCGCCGTTCAGGCAAAACCAGTTGCTAGACAGATATAAGGAGTAGATGGAAGGGATAGTGCACGCCGCACCAGAATCTGAGTGTCATCTGCATAAGAATAACACTGAAACCCAAAAGAGTGAATCGGTTTAACTAAAGGCTGTATGTACACGTTAAAGAGGAGATGGGAGAAAGCAGAACCCTGAGGTACACCACAGGTGATAGGAATAGCAAATGATGTAAAAGGAGAGAGAAAGAGGGACTGTGAACGGTCAGAGAGAAAGGAACGGAACAAGTCGAGGACCGCGTCCGCGATACCCGCCGAGGCAAGCCTGTCAACCACAATGGTATGGTCAACTGTGTTGAATGCAGCTGAAAGGTCTAATGATATCAGTGCACTGACACCACCCAGATCGGCGATCTGGGCCAGGTCATCCACGGCGGAAACAAGCACGGACTCAGTGCCACGACTGGGCCGAAAACCAGACTGAAAAGGGTCGAGGAACCCAGAGTCCTCGAGAAAAGAACACAGAAAGGGGGTAAACAAAGAGTTTTATAGGGAAAGAGAGTAAAGAGATAGGGCAGAAATTAGAGAGAAGCAGAAGGTAAAGATGTGATTCTTTAAGTAGAGGAAGCATCAAAGAGTGCTTAAGAATAGTTGAAACCTGACTGCAAGAAAAGGATGTGCTGACTGCCAAGGTCAAAGAAAGTGAAATGGAGGGGAGGACTTCCTTAAGAATAGCAAGAGGGATCGGGTCAGCAGGAGATGCTGATTTTACATGCTTGGTAGCCAAGATAATATCAGAGGCCGTAAAACTGGGAAATATATCCCAGACCAGAACAGGAGAAAAATAATTTATAGCAGGCTCAAGGAAGGCAGAAAATGCGCCTAGATCAGAGATCTTCAGATAAATTGGCCACGATCCTGGACAAAGAGATAAATGGAGTCGTATAACGCTTGGGAAGGCAAAACAGGTTTGGAAGGGGGGGCAGACGAGTACTGAAGGCCTAATAGCATTAAATTGCTGTCTTTCAGAATGGAACCATGCCAAAAGATACTCTGTGACTTGTGCCACCGAGCAAAAGTGGCTTTTGAAAAAATAAATTTTTAACTGCTTCTTGGACTGCTGGAACTAAGGTTGTAATCTTAAAGTTAATGGAAGACTGTTCCAAACAAAGGAACTCTGAACCAACAAAGATCTCCCACCCACGCACTAAAGATTACATTGAGGACATACCAAAAGATTAGAATTGGCAGATCTCAAATTTCTGCTGGGGCAGTTAACTGTGAGCTTTACATAAAGGTGGGATAGCAAGACAACATTTGTAAGTGATTGAGGTACTTTTAAAATTAAAAAGCCACTCTACTTGCCAAAGCAGCTACCTACAACACAAGAATAGCTAACACAAAATCCAATACAAGAGAAATCTTTACAATTCTCAGGAGACTGGAAACCCCTCCTCAGCGCCCCGCTCGTTCATCAAATATGATGCATGGTGCACCAACATTCAAAGAACCCTGTTGGATAAAATAGATACCCTGCACACTAAAATCAACTTCAAGCAATCCTCCCTCAGAACTAGCCAACACCAACATCCTCACCCACCTGTTTCCCCTCCACATTCACCGGGCTAGACAGGCATACGTTTTACTTTATCAATGTCACAGAGATGGAAGTCAAAACCATCCTAAAAGGCCTAAAACCCATGAGATGTGAAGGCGACATCTGCCCTGCACCCATTATCAAAGATCACTCAGAGGCTCTAGCCCCTTTCATCACCGTCTTCATTAAACTCCTCCTTCTCCTCGGGTGTTGTCCTCACTAGGCTTAAGGAAGCTTGGGAGCTTCCCCTTATCAAAAGACCTACTGTAGATCCGATGATACCCAACAACTACAAACCCATCACGACGGGCACATTTCTCTTGAAAATCCAAGACAGAACTGCCTACATCCAAATACAACACTTTTTAGAAGCCAACTATATCCTGGGAACGTGTCAGTCCGGATTCCACCCAGGCCATGGAACTGAATTTGCCCTGCTTGATTTGAAAAATCAGCTGGACGAAATGAAAGATGAAGAGAAGCCTGCCCTTCTCTTGCTGTTGGATCTCCCAGCTGTCTTTGATCGGTTCACCCCAAGATACTTTGCCACCTCCTCACCACAGCAGCCCACTTTGATTAGTTTGTCCCAACCTACCCAGGGTTGCTTACAGGCCCAAATTAATCTAGAAATTACGAAGTTCACCTCCTTGAAGTAGGATTGTGAGATCCGCAAAAGGGTATTCAGAAAAGTGTAGCGATATTCTACCAAGAAGGGAAAGCGGCAGGTTCTGCCATCTGTCAATCACAGATCGAGCATGGTCTAGTATCTTGATATATATATCCTTTGGCAGCATTTTATACGGCACAAGGCACTGAACAGATAATGAACAATATACCATTCAATGCACAATATAGTAAAAATAAAGGCACGGATTTACTGCAAGGACAGCAGACAAAATATCCAAAATGTTCTGATAAAATAACGTTAAAATGGTCAGTTAAATGACCACCGCCTTGACAGAAAGCATAGTGGTCTTTGATGCAGGTGTTCGTGTGACAGATGTGAGACATTATGTGACCACAAATGAAGGCAAAAGTGAATATGTTGACATCGGCCGACCTCTGTCAATCTTCTGATTTATCGCTAACCCAAGATGCATGGGTGGCAGTACATCAGAGAGCAATGTGACATGATGGAAACTGCTGCATCAAACACTCCAGATCAGCCTTTATTTGACACAGGATGTCAGTGTCCTTAGTGTCACCAAACCAAGTGCTTTTGGTGTAACTAAGGTCAGACTCCCCAACAAGTAGGGCGAGCACATCAGTCACACCCTTACATTCAGCATCTCAAGATCACCAATCAGCCATTATAATAGCCCATGCAGCCCCATGCCAACCAAACACCCACGCTTAACAGAAAGAAATGCAACTGGATGTGACAAAATGACTCCTGCTCTGCAGTAGTACAAGGATGAGTAGTGGGTAAACCTCACACTACTGCAAACCAACAGTGATCCACATCATAAAGGTGAAACATGCACAGTAAAAAGATATACCTCATTTGCCTTTTATAGTAATGTAGTCAAGTGTAGGCTATACCATTGAGGGCTGTGTGAATGTGATAACAATAGCAACACAAACAGCAATGACACAACAGTCCAAAAGAAAGGAATGTACAGTCATGGTTCTATAAAAAATATATATACTTTATTTTTTTTTTAAATATGCAATTATGACTGTCTATAAAACCAGTAGTAGAGCCTGTGGGAAGAACACAGAACATGCAGAATGTAGATGACGCAAGTACTCTTGGCAATGTAGCAGGGGGTAAAAGGCAAGAAATTGCAACAATGTTACTAAAAAAGAATATTTCTTATAGAAAAAGGTGCAAGTGGGTGGCTTATCAGTCCCTAGGGTTTGTGACGAATCACAGGATTCTGTCACTTCCACCCAGGGGGAGCCTTTCCGTGTAAGGTTAGGGAGGTGAGCCAGCTACGCGGTATTCCCCCTAGGGGTGGAAGTTAGTGGGACCTCACAGGTAGAGACTCCCCCAGTAGGTACAAGAACTCCCATTCCGATAAGGAACTCCCTTTCTGCCTAACTCAAAGATATATCAAGAGCCAACCTCCTGACATAAACCCTGAAGAAACCTCTTACATTTGTTATTGTGATGTGTCAACAGAAGACAAATACCTGTCTGCTACTGAGACGAGTCCAACTTCAGGAGTAATTAAGAAAAAGGACCTGCTAGGTACCAAGACCGAGAAACCTAAATGAGCCATAATGATTATGCCTCAGACACAGAGAAAGGAAGCCCCAGAAAAGCACCATAAAAGTAGGAGGGACAAGAGAGTGTCAGAGGGAGACCCAGTAGTTTCAAAGCAGCTGGAAAATGGAAGCTAATAACCCAGAGAGATCGCAGCTTTGCACGACGTGAGCAGCCGTGAACATCAACCATTCCAATTAGTCTGCAGGAGAAACAGACTAACAAACTGTTGCCCAGAAGAGAGTGCCAATAGGGACATTCAAGAAAGCCTGACCGGATGAGGTCAGTACGGTGAAGTGCACGAGATGCATTGCACCTGAAGAGAGACCTGTCGAGTGGTATCCTGTTGAAACAAGTGCCAGGACGGGGATGCCGGAAGAAAGTGCCGATACCACGCTGGAAGAAGGATACCACAGCACAAGCACTGAAGAAAAGGTACTGAAGAGTGCTGTCCTGACAAGACAGGGAGAACCACAAGAGTGAACGCCAACCCAGTGATGCAACCTTATTATGGTGAAGGTAACGGGAAAAGCGGGAGGCCGCGGGAACACGGCACATGTAACGAGCAGCCTGACTATACTCTTACCCGTACAGAACTCGGATATAACGATTCAGGCAACCAGCCTTCTCGTCACAGTGAAGGGCAAACCCATAAGAAGAGTGAGAAACATACAGACAACCTGCCTATTCATTCCAGTGAAGGGCAACCCCATGAGAAGAGTGAGAGACATTCACACAACCAGCCTACTCATCCCAGTGAAGGGCAAACTTATACGAAGAGTGAGAGATATTCAGGCAACCAGCCTACTCATCCCAGTGAAGGACCATATAATATGAAGGGTGCAAATCATTCAGGGACTCAGCCTACTTGTCCCAGTGAATGCCTACATTATAAGGAGAGTGAAATCGGTCACTGAATACATTAGACAGATCCCAGTGAGGAGAAAAGTAAACAGAAGATAATAATAAGTGAGACAAGAGTATATAAACGCTGTGTGAAACTGATATCAGAAGGAGAAGGATTAACCACTAAAATTGGTAAGAATAGAGTGGAAGACTATTCAGGTACCAAGACGCCTAGAGCAAGGACTTTAAAAAACAAGGGTAAAACAAATAAACATAAGTGGAAAAGTCCCATAAGAGAATTGTCGAATGGACGGATAAAAGGAATAGCTAAAAGCTATTTGAAGATTCAGTACCAACAAGAACTTGCTGTGAAACATCCCAGGAGAAGAGACCCTTCTCCTGGTCTTTAGGTATTTTGTATAAGTGGTAGGATCAGCAGAGACTAGTTTTTGGATGGAGGACAGACTTTGGACTTTACATCAGACGACCACCCTAGTCTAGTTGTGTTAGGTAGGGAACCTCTTAGATCAGGGAAAGTAAGGCATTTTTCTTATTATTCAAAATAAATACTTCTTGAAATGGCAAACCATAGTCTGTCTCCTTCTTCTGACCATCCACAGGTCCCACATGGACCATGGCGGCTGGACCTCTTAAATGTACCTTAAACGGTTCTTAGAAGGTTTAAATGTGTCAAATCAGGCTTCAGAATATGTCTTTGCAGTCCCTCTCTACCTGGCAAAAGTCAACCTGACCTTGAACTCCATCTGAGGACAACATGCTCAGTTTTGACAGCCCCTTCTGGTCTGAAACTACACGTTTACCATCTCAGGCTCCTTTTCTATGCCATTATGCACCACTGAGAACACTGATTTCCGGGATCTGGGTTGTATGCCTGCGAACGTTTTATTCGCAGGTGGATTGCCGGCAGTGAAACTGATCAGGCTCTCGTTTTGACTGTTCATTAAAAACGGGGGCCCAAGCAATTTTTGTCCCCCGCAGCCAATGTTAAGTGTGCGAGGGACACCCTTGCAACTCCGGCAGATGAATATACCGATCATGGAGAGCAAGGGACACCCCTGCAACCCCTGCTCTTCGGGTTCAATATTTTCATACCCAAATTGATATAAAAAATTCAAACTAATGGTAGTGACCGAATTTGGTCAAATCTACCATTTGTTCATTTTTTTCCAATCAATTTTGAGTAATACCGATTTCTGTACTACATCCGTAGGGGGCAGCTGAGCCATCTCCTGGAGAAGTAGGCGCCTGAAGGGACTTCAGGGCTGGACTGGGAGTAACCAGTAAGACCAGTCTGTCACACTCTCTAGCTAATAATGCATCAGTGCCTTAGCCCTGAATCGCCTCCTCCTTTGCTGCTCTCAAAGCTTGTGCTCTAGTCACTGCTTTGACTATGTCTGGTTCAGGGATACCATTTCCCAACAGACACCCTACTGGAATGGATTATTTGCAACATGGTGCAGGGAGGTGGTACCCCTCCATTTAAGCCCTACCATTGTCAAGGGACAGTATGTGAGACCATCAAACCCCTTTACTGGCTGATGTGTTCTTGGGCTACGCAGCACATCCTTTGCCCACACTAGCATCAGTGTCATGCAAAGTGGGAGATTTTTCAAAATGTATGGCGGCATACTCCAAAAACATCTGAGCATTGGGGGTAACTGGGGCCCCTACCAGAGACCTGATAACATTCTCACTCAGACTTGGGGAACCTTTGGCCACTCCCTGGTGCAGCTGGACTTCATCTGCTAAGATCCCAGCACTGGCAAGACCTCCTCCATGAGACCTTGTTCACAATGTTCCATTTAGGATTTCCCTTGCAGGCAGGATCTCCCTTCCTTTGTGTCAAAAACGCACCCAGAAAACAACCTTTGTGAGTTGAGAGTGCAGGTGCCTCACTGCAAGTAGTACCCTCATTCTTCTTTTCATTTGGGGTTGAGGAAACATTTCTCTAGGATCCCCGTTCATGTTATTGAGGGCCTCTCATAGAAGAAGGCTACCTCAGCAGGCTTTGAACCTGTGCTGTCCAGAGCAGGCATCTTTATGCAGTTCTCTTGTTGGAGGTTCCTTTTCTCATTGTTGAGGTATCTTTTGTACAAAGCCCTGATGAGGGCTATACAACTACTAACCTTAAGATGGGGCACTCAGACAAAGGGAAAGTCTAAACCTTGGCACAGTGGCAGAGAACTCAGGCTTAACTCCATAAAAGGGATGCTGGCTGCCCAGGGTACAATTAGTCCACACATAGAAGATACACCATGCCGGTATACTGAGAAATATAGACATTGGTTGTGTTACACATATACCTCTATTAGTTTCTCAAGTACTTTATCGAACACAATACACAGTGAAAATCGACTATTATAAAAGCAGGTCGAGCGTTTGCGAGCTTGCAAACCATCTGTTTTCTCTGAATGATATTTTGGCCTTGACACAATGGAAATGGAAGACGGTCTTTGGCGTATGACGAGAAGGAATGTCTACCTTATTTTCAACTGAGATACTGGTTGTTACAAGGAACAATGAAATCGCCTGCCACCAGGCCACTTACGGGATCTGGAAAGCTCCTATTTTCCCCTTCTGCCTTCATCTCAAAAGTGTGTGGGTTGTTACCTATGCCGGTTGAGTGTAAGATGCCGTTGCATGTGAAGGCATGGCTTAAGGACTTAGGGGAAGAACTAAGTGATGACCTTCACAGACACATATAAATAAGAGCATATAGGACCCCAATCTATCAGCAACGCAGGGAGCAATGTCTTCAGATGTCGTTCAGATGGTATTGGATTCCCAAATATTCTACAGAAAATCTATTAAGTAAAAGACTGGCATCTGCTGTAAGGGTGCAGGGGAGTGGGGACATTATATATCAACAAAACCTTTATCGGTCACATTTACTTCTAGAACAATCCACCCGCTCATCCAATCACAAATGCAACATTAATAAAATAAGAAACAACAACTTTCTTCATTGGTTCCAACAAATATACTATCATGTATCACCAAAGGTCCAGCCTTTTCCACTGTTTATTGCACAAACCAACCTCAAGCAAGCGAATGGTTCCTGCTTACACTCCTCTAGCTCTGCGTGGTTTGCACCAGCTGGTAGCATGCTCCAGAAGTCCATTTGTCCTCTGCCCCCAAATTTCAAGTGTTGGCTGGGCGGTGTTCTGGTGGGAAATGATATCACTGGAGAGTGAAGTGGCCCAGCGCTGGAGGGAGTTGGGAGGTGGGTTGCATTTCTTTATGGTGGTTTTGGTTTGTGTTAAATGCTGTGTTCACAATTCGCCTTACCTGAATAAAGGGAAGCTTCTCCACTAGATGCAATGGTGCCCAGGGCTGTTGCTGACAGGGCCCAGTGTGTTTCTGGGTGAGGGTTATCATAACTTTACAGAAATCTGGGTGTCCATATTTTTGAAAGGTACAGAATAGATGGACATGATTGGGGCAGTCCCATAGTCTCGGAACGAGGCACCGATGATAACTCTGCCCATGCCCAGCAAAGAGTTAGCGTTTGCCTCATCATACCATCCAATTTTCTTAATACCGATACCAAGATTTACACAAAAATGCTAGCATTGTGGTTGTCAAAAGTACATTATTCACCAAAATGATTATTTTTTTTTTTTTTTTTTTATTATTACTTGTACATAATCAAAGAAAAAACATGATTTTTACAAGAGGTATCAGTTCTTAATTCCATAAGTTTCGAGAACCCACACGGGTGCAAAGCCGGGAATCAGGCAAGGTTTTGAAGCGTTGATGTGAAAAAACGAGTCAGGGCGGGATTTTTACAGATTAAGAGGAGAGCATCCACCGGAGCCTGGTTCGCCTGTTGTAGCCTCATGTCATGCACCTGTGTTGTCAGGTTGATGTCCAGCAGCAAGCGCTTCCGGTGTGGAATTCTTGCTTTGGTTCGCAATTTTAAGAAAAGCCGCCTGCATTATTTTTGCCGTGGCCGTTGCCCAACGGGGTTTTTCACCGGAAATCAAACGGCACCACCATGTGTTTTCTTCAATCAGGATTGAATCGTGCCATAATGGAAGAAGGTAGGCCATCCGTTCTCGGTGCAGCGAGGGGCAGTTTAGCAAGAGATGGCGAATTGACTCCGTGGAGTCAGGGTCGTTACATAGCCTGCAGGTGGTTGTAGCAGTTAAAGATCTTATCCCCAAGATTTCTCTTGTGTGGAGCAGGTTAAGACGTGCTCGCAAAAATATTCCTCGCAGATTTTTATCTGGGAATTTTGTACAGTATCCTAGGGGCAACTTCAACTTGTTAAATGTTGGCGGAAGATGTCTTAAGCACTTCATAGCTACCGCTTTATCAATAGTGGAGATCCAGTCTTGGTTCTTTACTTTTTCATTTACCCTTTGGGGGTTCGAAATTAGATCAAGTTTGGAACATGACACTTCTTCCAGTATGTGTTCTTGTCTACTCACCCAGAGCAGAGCGGCTTTGGAGGACGAGGAGGAGAGCTCTTGGCCAATAAAGTTACAGATTGGAAGGCCATCTTTTATTAAGGTCTTTCTAAACAGGGCAAGGGAAGCCACCCTGACAGACGCACTTAACGAGAGCAGGCCCAGCTCTCTTCTAACTGCTTCGATGGGAATTGCATTTGGTAGGCCCAAAAGTGATTTCCAGATGTGACCCTCTAGCCTACGCCATAGTTGGTGTGGGATTGTGAACATTGCGTCCATGCCATACGTTAATGCTGGCACTATTTTCCCTTTGTAGAAGGTAATGGCCGGGGATAATGAATATTTGCCAAATTTTCTGTCGATCGCTTTGAGTTGAGAGGTCAAAAGCTTGGTTTTTGTCCAGAGGTGAGCTTGCATTTTCTGTTCCTTGCTTGAACCGTCAATGATCACCCCCAGATATTTGAAGTGGGAAACCACCTCAATTCTGATGTTGTTTATTGACCACGATGTGAGTTTTTTGTGAGGGCGAGTGGCTTTTGAGAGGATCATAATTTTGGTTTTGGCCTGGTTTATTAATAGGTTGTTAGCTGACATGTAGGCTGCAAGGTTATCGAGCTGTCTTTGCAAGCCAATTGGCGTTTGGTCAAACAGAATCATGTCATCCGCATAGAGGAGTCGAGACAGGGCCGTGTTTCCAAGCTTTGGCGGAAAGGAACGCACGAGTCGTTCAGAGTCTTTATAGTCCCCAAGAAATGCGACAAAGAGGGCTGGGGCCAGTGGGCAGCCTTGCTTAACCCCTCTGTTCGCACTGATTTCCCTAGAGAGAGTGCCTTGTCTGTTCAGCCTGACCTTGAGAGTGGTATTGGTATGCAAGGCCATTAGTGGGTTTAGGACCGATTCTGGGCAGTTCCAGTTTTTTAACTTGTCCCATAGTTTCCTTCTGTCGACTTTGTCAAAAGCCTGTGAAAGGTCAATAAAAGCAGCGTAAACGGGTTGTGACGTTTCTTTCGTTTTCGCTTTCAACAGGGATAGTATGAATATGTTCAGTGTCGTGCTCCCGTTCTTTTTAAAGCCCGTTTGGAGAGGGTCGCTGCAAGGGGCTGTTTTGACCCATTGTTGAAAGTGGCCTAGAAGGAGAGACGCAAAGATCTTGCCCATAATGTCCAGCAAAGCTATCGGGCGATAATTTCCCGGGGCGTCTCTAGTTCCCTGTTTATAGATGGGGATAATGATGGATGTACACCACGATAAGGGGATGTTTCTCGTTAATCTGCAATGGTTAAACAGGTTAGAAATGAAGATAGACCATTCATGGTGATGTTTTTTTAGGTCTATGTTGGACAGCCCGTCCGGACCTGGCGCTCTGGACGGCTTTAGCTTTTTGATTGCAAAAGATATGTCTGATACGGCTGAGAGATCCACCCATGGGGAGTCTGACATGGTGATACACTGGGTTTTTGCTGCTGATGGACTCGAAAAAAGGTCAGTAAAGAAAGTGACCCACGCTTGCTCCGGAACAGCGTTAATCATATTTGAAGAGGTTGTTGCTTGCGTGTGATTTATTAGGGACCAAAAATCTGCTGTCTTTTTAGTTGTAAGGACTCGGAGCATAAGTTCAGCGTCCCGCTGGTAGATGCCTGCCCGTCTGGCTCTTAGCCATGCTTTATACGTTCGAAATTCATTGGCCCACTTGTTTCATGCTTCGACAGTTTTGGCTGCTTTGGCTTGTCTTTTTTGCTTTCTCAATGCCGTTTTTTTGAGTGCTATTTGTTTGTCGAAGCGGTGAGTATGGATTTGTTGGGTTTTTGGACCCACCGTCGAGGGGTGCTTATAAGGTAGAAGAAACGGAAGGTAGTTTGGTCTACCAAGAGGCTCCCAGGGTAACTCAGCGGCTTGATTAGTCGCGTACTGAGAGGTAATTGCCCTTATGTTTGTGGCAGACAGACGCAGACGCGTTTGTTGTGGGTTGAGCTCCACCTCGGGGAGATAGTTGCCGTTCGAGAGTGCTTTAGAGGCCCAAGAAAGGGACAAAAGGTTGTGGTCGCTTAACGTTGTTTCCACCACTTGAAAGTCTTGGACTTCTGTGCACAGGGCTACAGAGGCAAAGATGTAGTCCAAAGTGGCCGACCAATGGCCTCTTTTCCATGTTGGGGGGGGGGGCTGGCCCTCTCTGATCTTGGCGACGTTGTATAAGTTCCTAGAGGACATGAGTGTCATCCATAGTTCACCTCTTCGTTCGGCTTGCGTGGGTTCCGTGTCCTTCAAAGAGATCGCCTTCGGCTGGTCGCATTTTGCGTTGAGATCACCACAAATAATAATCCATGGCGTCTCCCATTCAATACAGATGTCATCGATTGTTTCCTCCATAGTTTGGCAAAAGAGAGATGGAGAAGTTCTCTGTGGATTCCAATAGGTGGTGATCAGCGCAAGGGGGGGCGACAAGGTTGGTTTAGAAGATGGTTTGGAAGAGACCAGCGGGGTGTTCCATGCCAACAGGACCGCCAGAACCCCGTAGGAGTTAGCAGTGGTTTTGAGAATTTTTAAATTTTGGTCCGATCTCACCGCTATTAAGAGACCTCCTGAGGGACGACCCAGAAGACCCTTTACCGCGGGTGATGTCACGATTTCATAGCCATCCAACACAGGTTTGTCTAGCAGCCATGTTTCCTGGAGGCAAAGGATATCGAACTGTTGTAAGTCGATATTGTTTTGAGTCGTTAAGTGAGCATGTCCCCTTGTGTTCCAGGAGGCCAGCGTTAAAGGTTTTGAATGTAGGGGGACGTCGGCTTCCTCTAATGATTGCTATTTTGCCTTGTTTGGAGCTAGGACTTCTTTGATCCAGTGCCATGGTCCAGTTGGCTTTACAGTGGTTTTCGGTGGTGATAAGACAAAAGTTGAATGTCGGTGTTGAGACCTGTTGGCATGGCTGGCACTTTGAGGTGAACAGTGTCTCCGGGCGTATGCTGATCTGCCCGTGCGTTGTCTGTCTCGCTGGTACTGAGACAGGCACCGGGTAGGTGTGGCTTGCCTGTGTTCATTGTGACCAAGGGATCTTTGGGGTGATGCGTCTGCCCAGGCCACTTTCAATGAGGTTCTGTATTGGGAGGAGTAATCCCTAAAAGGGTCTGTGCGATGGTCGTGGACCTGGTCGGAAGTTGACTTTTTTCTTGATGAGGCATTAAAGTGAGACCTTAGCTTGTCTCTGCGATCATGAAGGCGTCTAGATGGACTCTGGTCGTTGGTAGTTTTCTTCTTTGAGTGTGTCCCATAAGGGGTTGGTTTGTCGGCGTAGGTTTTTATTTCTGAGAGGAGGAACCCCATTGCCTTTAAGTCTTCACCAGCTTGTTTACAAATATCTTGTATTGCCGAGGTATAGATGTAAAGATACGCCTTGGCCTTGTTGTCTCTATGGTATGGTTCGACCCGCTGGAAGTGATCCGATTTCAAGTGTTTTAAGGCGGATACTGACGATGATATCTTTAACACAGTTCTTCTATTGAGAATTATGTGTTTGTCTTTGCTTGAGATCTGCTCCATTTTGAATAGGGTTATGGTGCTGGTCGTCTTAACATTGGCCGTGTTCAATTCCGTAGGTTTGAGGGAAGTAGATAACTTTGACGGCCTTGTGTTATCTTCCACGCTATTTTGAACGTGGTTAGTGTTCAATTTGGTCAGAGCAGTTGCCACAGTTGTGGGCAGATGGTGGGACTCGAGGTTCCTCCCAGTCGACTCTCCTGTTGAAGTGGATTGGACGACAGAGAGGACCTGTACGGTCGGCGACCGAGGAGAGGTTTGTCCAGCGTCTTGGGTGGATGAGAGTATCGTGGGCAAATCGTCCACTTCTTGGACTGGGGTTGGAGATAGAAGGCTCAAATCAAAGGAGTCTTCAGGGATTTTCGGAGACTGAACCAGGGGTGTTATGATTTGAGGCCGTGGCCTGGTCAGAACCAGAGTATCCTTTGAGATAGAGTGGCTGGAGGTTGTTGAGCCGCCTACTGACAGGTGGTTGGAGGGATGGGTCGGCGGCGAGGAGTGGCGATCGCTTGGCACTAGTTTTAATGTCTTTTTACCTGGAAGTCTCCGTTGAGTCCGATCCGGGTTTTGAGCGGATGCGGGGTGAGAACTGGAAGTGGACGTTGAGGCCACTGACGTGAGCTTTGGTTTGCTCGAAAATATTGGAGCAAGGTCAATGTAGGGGTTAGTTAGGGGCGTCTGTGTGGAGCTATCAGCCCAAGTCTTTTGAGGGGGGATCGTCGCCCTTATTGCTGGTGAGTGTGGTTGCAGCGGGCTCAACGGTGCTGGATCTTTTGAAGAGTGAAATATGTCATGTTTCAAGTCGATAGCAGTGATGTAGCCTTCGAGAAAAGTGAGTTTAGACTGGATAGAAGCTAAAATGGCCGTATTGTCTCTTGATGCATCTCCTAGTGATTCATATAGTTTGCAGAAGGGGGCCATTGCGATGGTTATAGCCGACATGATTGTCGTTAAATCTTTTCTGTTGCCCGATGTGTCTTTTTGAGGTGTGGAGGCAGGGTCCAAGACTGGTCTTTTATTTCTTGGGAAGTCTCTGGGTCCTAAAGATGCCAGATTCGCCAAGGAATGCCTGCGCCTTACTGATCTTCCTTCGAGTTCGACATCACTTGAGTATCTCTCTGTGACGGAGCTCTGGTGTTGGTCGCTGTCATCTTGTATAATAATACTGGGTGGGGGATCTGCCAGCAGCGCCAGGGGGGGGAAAATGGGTGGGTGCGAGTTAGTCTCCGATTGCGCAGACTTTACTTTGTGGGAAGAATCGGACTTGGGCTGTAATAGGTCTAGAATGCCCAAGAGACCCTGGTTTGCCGGGCAATCTTTAGGTGTTGGGTAAGGAAGTGAACTGGGTTCCGAGTTTCTAAAGGGGAACTTCTCAGTTTGGTTGTCTGGAGCGACGATAAGTGGAACAGAATGAGACCGCTCGGGGGACAGCGTGGGTGGTATCGGAAGATCTTGTAAGTTGCTTTTGGAAGTTAAGGTTTGGCTCGGGTCTGTAGAGCAAATAGGTGGCTGGGGGCGTTCAGTAGCCACAGTTTTTCTGGTTTTTAGGGCAGGTGCTGCTTCGTCAAATGCTTCTAAAATTTCCGCGTCTGACAGCTCAGAGTCGGTGGATAATTTTCTTTTCCCTTGGTTCTTGAAGAAATTTAACAGAGCAGATGATAGGAGAGGCGTAGGTAAAGAAAGTTTGGGTTCACCTCTCTTTTTCCGGGGCTGTGGTCGTGCCTCACTTGTTGGGTGCCTGGTCGATTTTGTTGATACAGACATCAGGGCTTGATGTTTTTTTGTTTTTTTTGTTGGTGCCACCGGTTTATTGGGCAATTGTGTCACTGGCACAGGTTTCGTTCTTGTGTTGGCTTGATTTTTGTAGGGTGGTCTTTTTTTAGGTTGGGGGAGCAGTTTTTTATGCGAAGCAGTGTTCGAGGAGATGAGGTCCTCGTCTGAGTCTGTGTCAGTTATTAGCTCTGAGAGAGAGTTCGTTAATGTGTCTTTAGATTTCTTTTGCGGCTGGAGTTGTCGATCTGGAGAAGGGATAAGAAAAGGAAACTCAGCCATGAATGTGTTGTCTTGTAAAGTGCTGAGCTCAATATCGGCTGCTTGTGCGGGGTTGGCTGGGATCAGGGCCGGCGCCTTTCTGAGCGCCATTGGGTCCTGTGCGGAGGCTGAGTGCTTTTTTTCCGCCTTATCCGGTAAGTTCCTGGGATCGGCCATGGTTGTATGGATCATCGCCTCAATGGATATATTGGATGTGCGTGGTTGAGGCTCGGAGCGAAGGTCAGGCACAGGTGACGGCTTGTTGGTCGGAGTCAAGTTGAGTGAGGTGTCTAATGGCGCCGCCATGTTGTTCAGCTCCGCCATGCCGTCTGATACAGCAAAATCCGGCCAGACTGTGTCAGATGAGCTAGCTAGCGCGAGCTCCCTCAGACCCACTGACAGGGACCCTCCGGTCCCTGCACAGAACGAGTCACTCGCCGAGGCGGTACGAGGTCAGGTCGCTTCAGAGGCTGGAGTCGTATAGCTGGCCGTTGCTGTAGCGTTGGCTTGTCCGCCTTTGTGCACTGTAGGGTGCCTATGGACGATCCGAGGGTCGGGCCTAGTGGGGGCCGGTGGCTGTAGCCCAGAAGTTGTAGCAGTTCCTTCAGATTGGCTCAACAAGGGGAGAAGGGAATCTTCACGAGGAGTCAAGGCAGGGGACAGCAGCGGAGCGGTCGTCGCCAGGGACCTCGACTGCTGTGAATGAGCTGAGGCCGGGGCGGCCGGTGGTGCGCATAAGTTCTTACGCACTTTGCTTCTAAGTCTGCGCTGGTCTAGATCTTCCTCCATGGTGAGGGGAAATGGGAAATGGGAAGAAGGGGGGGGGGCGGATCACAATGAGGGTAGGAGGGGAGGTGAAGGAGTGAAGGAGTGAAGGGTGGGAGTGTTTGGTGCGTAGAAGTTAAAGAAGCAAAGAGGAAGGAAACAGTAGGAGGGTAGGGGGGTAGGAGTAAGGGAGTAGGGAAGTAGGAGACCGGTGGGGAAAAGGTGGGGAAAAGGAAAGGTGAAGGAAGAGGGCGGTTGGTAGTTTGTAAACTTCGGGAACAGATTAGTAGCAGGAGTTACCTTGAGACTCCTAGATCGGGCTCTGGAACTCTGGAGCCTTGTCCTGGCGCGGACTGGAGCAGACTGGAACTCTGCCCGAACTCCGCGCGCGCTCCGCGCGCAAGGCAAGTTTTTAAAGGTGCTGCTGGGAAAAATCCTTAAAGACACAGCGGCGTCAGCAGAAGAGCGTAGAAAGCACGTCCTCACTCGATAGAGACTGGAGCAGACTGGAACTCTGCCCGAACTCCGTAAATGATTATATACACAACAGGAGCACAACAAACCCTACTAACTCGGTACAAGTGGTGTTTGAGGTCGCAGTCCGGGGGGTGGGAGGGATCTCCAGCTCGCATGCACTTTTTAGGATGCTGACAAAGCAGATGATCAGGTGAGAGGTGGGGACAGGGGGTCTCTGTCCTGCAATGCCAAGGATGGAAATGACATCTCTCTTCATTATTTAAACATTCAAGTATGCTACTGTGACTGGTCATTAGTCAGATAACAGGGCAGCAAAGATTTAGTATCAAGCGTGGGGACAGGCAAGGCTGCTCTCTCCAATACTTTTGGATATTAATACTTCGCTCAAACGTTGTGAAGAAATATAATGTTAAACCTTGTGCTAAAGGACAATCGCGAGGAGATTGGACTAGCTCTCTAAGCAGATGATATTGTTCTACTTCGGTCGGACCGAACCTCAATGTATGAAATGTGTTGACGCACTCATGAAATTGGCTGAAGCCGGCTTATGCAGCTAACATTAATAAGTCACAGGAACTGGCATCATTTTCAAGTCACCAGGGCAATAAAGTGGAATATGTTGGGCTAACTCTACATGAGGGCCATTTTTAATCCACCAAGAGAATCTGGACCAAATAGGTAGAGAAGTCAAGAGTTGCACCAATTTTAAATAATATTGTGCATGGCATTTTCTACTGGGTATCAAGGGCAAAGGCAGCATGAATGATGTTCCTATGTGGAACTGGCCCACACTGGTCGGGCCAGTATACACAAATGTCCATGCTGTAGCCTGGCATTTTTTACTGGACATCAAGGGTGAAAGCCGCTTGAAGAGGATTCCTACGTGGTACTGGCCCACATTTGTGGGTCGAGTCTAGACATATTTCTTTACTGTGCCATTGCTTTTTGTACTGGCACCAAGGGTGAGAGCAGCACCATGAGGGTTCCTACGTGGTACTCACCCTCGTTGGTGGGTCCAGTCTGGACATATTTCTTTATTGTGGCATGCATTTTTTATTAGGCATTGAGGGTGAAGACAGCATGATGAGTGTTCCTAGGTGGTACTGGACAAATTGGTGGGTCCATTCTGGATATATTTCTTTACTCTGGCATGGAGTTTTATATTGGACATCAAGGGTGAGACAGCATGATGAGTGTTCCGACATGGAACTGGCCCACATTGGTAGGGTAGGTATACAAATACTTATTTGCTGTGGCATGACATGTTATACTGGGCATCAAGGATGAAGGCAGCATAACAAGTGTTCCTACATAGTACTGGCTCACATTGGTGGGTCCAGTCTGGACATATTTCTTTACTCTGATCTGGCATTTTTACTGGTCATCAACGATGAAGGCAGCATGATGAATACTCCTACGGGGTACTGGACCACATTGGTAGATCCAGTCTGGACAGATTATTTCTTTACTGTGACATGGTAATCAAGGGTGAATGCAGCATAATGAGTATTCCAACGTGGAATTGCCCCTCATTGGTAGAGCCAGTCTGGGCGCATTTATTTATTGTGGAATGACATTTGTACTGGACATCAAGGATGAAGGCAGCATGGTGAGTACTCCTACATGTTCCTGGACCCCATTAGTGTGTCTAGTTGGAACACAATTATTTACTTTGAAATTACATTTTTTACTGGGCATCAAGGGTAAATGCAGTATTATGGCATTGCTGACCCTACATTGGTGGGGCCAGTCTTCATATTTCTTTGCTGTGGCATGTCATTTTTTTACTGGGAATCAAGGGTGAAAGTGGGGAGGTTGTTGCATGTGGGGGACCCATGTGTAGCATAAAAGTGAAAGTATGCATAACATTTGACTCACAGAAGAGAGAGGTGATTCTGATTTTTTAGGAGTCCTGTTATTGAGTTTTAGGGCTACAGTTAACCAGTAGGGTTCTAGTGTGCTGTTGATCTGAAAGTGGAGTTTTTGTCATTTTCCACCCTCAGTTTTAGGTAAGTGTCAGTTTCTTACAGTACTGGTCATCAATATTTGTATTTTCAGCTAATACGCAATGCGCCCTTTGTCATGATAGGAGACTATGGCCCTCATTAGGAGTAAGACAGTCTGGAAAAAATGACAGATCGGCTAACTCTGACTTTGCTGGTGGGGCAGTGAACTACGGACAGGCCTGGCCTGCCAGGAGTTCTGTCCCTGAGCGGCAAAGAATTGCCTCTATCACCGGCACTGCTTCTACCGGTGCCGGTGATAGGGGCTAGCCCATGCCATGGAGTCCCACGGGACTTCATGAAATGGGAACTTATCAGCACTGGCGGGTTACCGGCAGACTCGTAATGAGGACCTATGTCTTAGTAAGCAGGGTCCAATTCATGGATCCCTTTTTCACCCATTGCTGATAGGCCTAAAGAAAAAATAACTGCACCTCTTCACTCTCTCTACAACATGGCGCTAGACGCACGCCTCTGTTGTCCCCATGCACAAGGTTTTGACCATAGCCAACTTTTCGCATTAATTACTCTGCTGGAGAGTAGGCACTCATTGTCAGCTCCAAGATGGTGGAGAGGGTGTCGTGGGGTACGGTAATGTACCATGCTGTGCTTAAGATCATGTAAGCTTATACAGTATTCATGAGCACAGCATTGGCACTATGGAAGTAACCTGGTTTCTGGGTTTGAATCTCTCCTTCAATGCATTTTTTAAACTTGTACGGTTGTAGCCTAAAATGACCTATATAGTCTGGTCATTTTTTATTTCCTAAATTTCTGTTATGAGGCATTAGATTTGTAAATGTAGATTTATGTAGGACTATATTTATCAGAATGCAGCTGGCTCACTAATGAAAGCCTAGTTTCATCTATTGCTTGTGTGGTGTGATTAGAAGCTGCTAGCCACATCCAAGCCCATGGTCAATTGTCCAACCAAACTGACTGTTTGAAATGTGTACATTTGTTTCAAACAGATATCTTACACCCGTTATTCCACTACAGACGGGGGACCCGCTTATATGGAACCATGTTTTAACCTCCTGAAAAGTGGCTGGTACTGGTACCCTCTGGCCTCTCTCAAGGAGTTCATTCACAACGTTTTCGTGAAGCCATTTCTGTGCACCAGGGATGCCAATGCCAATTGGGTCTGATTATTAGGCGCCATGCCTTGACGATTCACCACTGTATGAAAGAATGACCTACCCCATTGGGGGTTTGGAGGACCTGTTTTGAAGAGTTTATTTATTCTTTATGCATTGTAACCTGTGAAGACAGGACACACATTGCATTAACTGGATCCAGTAAAACCTCCCCAACACCTTACAATGCACAGTATTGTAGTGAGATATGCAGGTAAAGATATAGTGGAGAGAGAGAGGGACAGTTAGAGGTCCTAAGAGGACTGGGGGAAAGACACATGGTTTGCCGTTTCAAAACCTATTCACCAAATTCATTCTGTGAGGGTTTCTTTAAACAATGTAACTATATTCACATTTGGTGGCTCTCCCACATACAGCACTCCATAAACATGTCCACGATGTGGTCCTAAATCTACTTTCTAATAGTGTTGCTGTGCTTCAGGCACAGGTGTAAATTAGAAATAAATGCATGCTACCTCTGTGAGGGGTCAGAAATGTGAGGCAGACAACTTTGTGAAAGTTTTTCAAAAGATGCCATTTTATTAACTCAAAATGTTGGATAAACGTCTCACTATCCCTACCCTGACAAGGATTTCCCTGCCTAAAACAATCTAAAGGAAACACTCTAGCAAAAGGTTTCTGTCCCTCACACTTATACATACAGTAACTAAAAAAGATTAAGTATGGCAGTTCAAAAGCAACACATATAGCAATTAAGTTCACAATAAGATAACTGTTTCTTCTTATAATCTGGGTGAATTCACCTACCCGCGATTCAAGCAGGATTCTGTTCAACAGATCCAAAAATAGTAAGGCAATTCTGTCTTGTAATAAAGTTCTGACAAAGTTCTTTGTGGTTCCAACTTGATAACAAAAAGTTCCAACACAGTTCTTTGTGGTTCCGACGTGATAACAAAAATTTCCAACACAGTTCTTTGTGGTTCCAACTTGATAACAAAAAGTTCCAACACAGTTCTTTGGCTCCCACTTGTAACAGGAAGAACTCAACCACTCTTTTTCGCATGAACCAAAGAATCTTCAGCATAGATTGTCTTTGTCAAGTTTGTTTTGTCACAGCATATTTGTTTAGAACCACTTATATACTTCTGCAGCAGTTTATATAAGACTTTCTTCAACGATTAAGGTTTGTCAGGAAGATTCTTTAACACGACTTCAAGCACTTCATCAACTTCCACCTGGTTTACTTCCATGGCAGGCCTGCTACCTCAATGACACCTGGTATACCTCCGATGTCAGGCCTGCTACTTCAATGACACCTGGTTTACTCCCATGCCAGTCCTACTACTTCGATTTTCACTGTTCGGATTTGCTCCCCTGCCTGAGCATCATAGAATGTTATCACAACCCTTAACCTGTTATACTCCCATGTCAGGTCAGTGAATGACAAACAAGTGTCTCTGCTATTAAGCTCAGTTTACAGCAACTTCACAATGTCTCTTGCTTCACAACACCAGGTTTAAAGCAATTCTTCAGGGAAGACAAGATTGACATTGGTTATCTTTATTACACTTTTGTAACTTCCAACACCTCTGCAGGTTATGCACCTCTCCTTCCGAACAACCTTTCCCAGAAGGGAAGTCTTCTTGCCACCTTGATTTCCTCACTTCTTCATCAACCAAACAGTGACAATGCCATGGCCTTATTCTGCCTCTTCCTTGGCTTTGGCAATGTGGGTTTATACCACTTTTTGTTATGCACGTCTTCAAATGCGGGCAATACACCTTACAAACTTTAAGACCCTCATTTACCCCCTTCTGTCTTTGGTAATGTTTGTTGGTTTTGAATTGCCTTATAATCACTTTCTTTTGACTTGTTTAATTGTAGTTTGCATTTTGTTTAGAAATTATTGCCCCATCTTGTTGCTGGGTTTTAAATAAACTCTCATGCTTAAAGTTACAGTCCACTGATGATATTAAATAATGCTTTCTCTGTTTTATGCCAGTTTGGTATTCAAAATTGCCTCCGTACTCGCCTGCCATCGGAATCAGCCAAGGGGAAACTTCTTACATTTTCACTTCCCGCTGCGCAGCCTCTGCAGTCAAGGTCTCCAGGGGGCAAGCTTCCTTCCCTGACGCTTCCCTCTGTGTGACCTCTGCAATAACAGCTTCTGGAAGTGCAGACCCTCTCAGGGCCGACTACTGCTCGACACTCGACAGTGGTCCCGGCGTCTTCTCGCTCATCCAGTTTCTGCTCCTCCTACAACATGGAGAGTGAACAACTCCTTCTGCTTCCGCATGGCCTGCACCTAAGGGGCCTTTTAAGCCTCCAAGTCTCCCTTATGTGTAGGTCATTTCCACTAATGAGCTGCTCTTTGCAGCTTTGTTCCTCTGCAGCCCTCTTCTTCTTCCAGGTACCTTGGGGATTACGGGACTTGGAGTCCATAATGCAAAATTCAATTTGTCTAACTTCTTCTATTTTGCAATAGGCCATTAGAAGGTTAGAGTGTTGCAGAAAGTTGAAAAAAGGGGGTTTCCCATTCCTCCTGACCTACTTCCTCCCCCCATGTGATCCTCCCACAGAACACCACCCCCAGGGTCGGGATCAGAAAGTGTCTGCCTTTCCCTGGCTAAATGAGAATAGTCCCAGGCCAGGTTGTCTGGGGGAATCATCCTTGATTCATCACACCTCATTGAGGACTTTCAAATATTGTGTCATGCTTGTGATCCTCAATTGCATATGAACTTCTGTAGTGGGAAGTGCTGTGTCATCCATGGTTTTGTGTTTAGTTTACGGCTGTGCCTGATCTGATTTTTTGGTCTGTGATCATTACTCAGAATGGTGTGAGGTGCACACTGTGACAAGGTGCATATATACACTATCAGAATATTCTGTACTGTCTTGTCTGATCTTTTTTGCCTCTCTGATAATGTACCAGTTGGAGATGGGATGCCTGCCTAGGCAATTCAACCATTGTACACTGTGTAAAGCATTTCAAACTCCCCGTCGAATGTCATAGTTCCATTATGAATTGGCCCCCTACAGAACACTCAAGTAGGTTTTGCCCTTTTCAAGATATGCACTGCTATTCTGTCTATGCTACAGAATGCTGGTGCCTGCTGATGCCATGTGCCATTCAGTATTACTTGCAGGGATGCCCGACATAGCAACAACTTTTTTTAACAATTTCTGAGACTGTTCGAAAACTGACCAAATATTTGAATGGAATGCCAACCATATCACCCAAAGAGTGTTTCTATATGCTAACAATGACTTGGTCATCCTTCATATTAATGGATCTCAGTGGGTAGTTGGGCAACGGAGCACCTCAGCTCTTCTTCCTTGGAACCTTGGAGTGGGCCTTAGGGATCTGTGCTACCATTGGAAACAACTGGAACAGGTGGGGGCAAGGAAGTATCAGGGTTACTGGAGTGCCCATACCTAGTTGCCTGGGAAGAGATGGTATGGAGGAAGCTGCTGTAAGAGATGCTGCCAAGGGGAGACATTTCATGGGGGTTCAACAGTCAATTCAGTTGGGAAAGGTGCCTGGGATTTGGGGGCACAGGGATAAAGGCTAACGAGTGGAGGAGCAGACATTCTGAAGAATGGTAGTAGTGATATCCAAGCCTGGTGGTTGGAAGGAATTGAAGGGTGGGGTAGACTTGCGGGTCCTTAACCCTGGGGTTCTTCCTTAATGGTACATTGTGTTGTTGGCCTTTTCAGTCAGCTTCCTGTTCCTTTTGTAGTTTCTTCAAACAGGCACCTGCCGTTGGTTCGGAGGGGGAATGTTACTTCTGGCTATACAGGTGATTGGAGATCCATTGCATCCTGTAGCCTGGAGCTGGGTCAGACCTGTGCACGAGGGCTCTTTGCTGGCAACCAAACGTTCTCACTCCTGATACAAATTACTTCCTACCTCCTTTACCTCCTCCTGCACTTCTTGCCCCTCAGCTACCTCACAGCGATTGCATGCAGGATGTTCTGACCCCTACTCCTTTTCCCACTTTGATGGTGCCATCCAATGGCAAACTATATAACCTTTTCCATGTTGCACCTCCTGCCACTCCATTACTGAGGACATAAAAAGGGTGTTCTGGTCCCTGCTCCTTCTCCCACTCGACGGTGTTGTCCCGTGGCAATGCCTCCTCCAAGACAACGTCCAGCACGGGCAGAGGCCGTTGAGGTGTTGGCATTTAGTAAAACAAACTTACAGCCTGTTAATGTCATTAACACTCACAGATGGGAAGAACACAACACAGATGACTGAATGCCAATATCAAACTCCTCCAAGGACAATGGAAAATAAATGCAACTAGAAAGACTACAACACCCAGTACTCTACCCCCATATCAAACTCCTGTAAAGTCAATAGAGAATGTACTGCAGTTGTTTATAACAGGGGAAGAGACATGAAAGAGACACATCATACAGAACAGTGCCTTACTCGTGGAGATGAAGAGGACTGTGTTCATCCTCAAAGACAATGTACATTTATTGGGCTTTGGGGGTATGATCCCCTTCTCGTTCTACTTCTGATGTGTTGTCCTTTTATGGCCGGCACCTCACACACTAATGCTGGTATTTTCACAAACCTGAGATTTTTGTGTGCCATGATTGACTGGCCGGAGATGTAGTTTAGGGTGAAAAACAGTACTTTGCCCTACATTGAATTCCAATTAGAGAGTAATACTTTCCCTCCAGAGTGTAAATCAATGCCAACGTCATCTCTTCCATAGCATGTTGGCACATCAAAGAGATGTAGGTAATATATATTCATTTATTTATCACAGGGCCTGCGGTAGCTGTCCTGTAGTTATGGTTAAATTGATCAACTCATAGAAAGAGCACTTTTTGGGAAGCTTATAACTTTGGCACCATTCAACGAATCCTCACCAAACATTGAAAAGAAAGTATATGGCCACCACAGAATGATTCGATGTAGTTTTTTCCAGGGGGAGCAAAGTTATAGGGGGGGTCCCAAAATGTTTGACACCCTCAAAGACACAATGGAATAAAAATGTGCTTGCGCCTACAGTCCAAAGCACTGGACGGATTTGCGCCAAACCTGCGCAAGGAGGGGCAGCTTGGTTCCGAAAGCATGCTTTTGTAATTTTGGTGTAAATATGTCCAGTTGTTTTTTTTTTTAAATCATCGAAAAGTAGGTAACAATAATGTAGTTATATCGGGGTGCGGTCCACGGATTAATTTCCTGATTCAGAGTCCCCAGACACCTCTGGACCAATCAGAGAGCAGTGTGATGTTTGCGGATATCATACGTGCCCGCTGATTGAGCAATTAAAAATTAGAGGAGCGCTGAAACATTTTAAACCAAGGCCATGTTCAATTTGCGAACACCGCCTGTAGTCCGCGGACATTGCAGTAAAAACATATTGTAAAAACACAACATTGCACTTGTCAAACTAATGAAACAATCTCTGGGGAGGTGAGGGGTGACGAGGATGGGATCTGGGCATAAAAAGCCAGAAATTGGCTGTTTTTTCATCTCGGATGTCCGCGAACATCGCAGATGTTCGGAGACAGTCCTATGAAGTTCGGGGAGATCCATGCATATTTCTATATTACAGGGTCTGTGAAAAGCAGTTTATGGATGGCTTATAACTTTGGTGTCACTCAATTAAACTGCATAAAATGTTGCAATATCATTTTAGACCTGACCTGACCTAAATGGTTCTGCAAAGTTTAGTGCAGTTTTTCCAAGAGGGGGCAAAATTAGAGGGAGGTACTGAAATTTTGGAAACACTTATACATTTGGTGCAATTTGATAAATCTGCACAAAGGTTTGCAAAACATTTTTAGACCCAGATTTGAATGTTTTTGCAAAGTTTGGTGGGATTTTGTCAAGGGGGGGCAAAATTAGAGGGGCTTCCCAACATTTTTAGATGGCTTATTACTTTGTTGGTGTTTGACGAGTCTGCACAAACGTTTTCAGAAAGATTTTAGACCCACCCTTTAATGTTTGTGCAAAGTCTGAATGAATGTCAAGTGGGGGCTAAGTGATTTGACTGTTTTTTGTACATAGGCTTTTGCATTTATTTTTTAAATAAAACATGGATGGATTTGCAGAAAACTCGTGCAAGGAGCATTGGCAAGGACCGAAAGCATGGTTTTGCAAATGTGTCTGTGCTTTATTTTTTGAAAAGTGTCACAATGTAGATACAAAAAATTGTAATATACCTTTTGTGACTGAGGTATAGCCTGTGGCCATGGGCAGTGGCCAGATGATCCGGATCATGGCCTTTTGCCATGACCCGGACAATCTGGCTACTGGCCAATGCCACAAGGTACCGGCAATGGGGTAAAGTGGGCATGGCCTCCGTGGACCCACTATGTAGTAAAGTTTTTCAAAATCAGGATAGGTTTGAATGGAAAAAAAAAATCTGCTTGTGGCTTCAGCCCAAATTGCTGGACAGGATTGCAGCAAACATTCGCAAGGAGCAACAGCAAGGACCTCAAAGCGTGGTTTTGAAAATTTGTCTTATGTTTTATTTTTTAAGTGTCAAAATGTAAGTAAAAAAAAATGGTCCTATAACTTTGAAAAATGGTCATATAAATTTGGTGCCTGAGCAATGGGCCTGGCCCTGAGTAAGGAGAAATGTGTACTCCTATTTGCTTATTGGGGCATGCAGCATGGCCGAAGCCGTAGGTTTGAATGGGAAAAATATTCTGCTTGCGGGTACAGCCTAAAGTGCTGGACTGGATTACAACACACCTGTGCGAGGAGCATTAGAACAGAACTGAAAGCATGATTTTGCAAATCTGTCTTGTGTTTTATTTTTCCAAAGTGTCAAAATCTAAGTACAAAAAATAGTGATATAACTGTGGTGCATGGACAGTGGGCCTGGCCCTCGGCAAGGAATAATGCGCACTCTGATTTACTTATTGGGGCCTGTGGCATTGCCAAAGCTTTAGGCTTACATGGGAAATACAATTCTGCTTGTGGCTACAGCCCAAAGTGCTGGAAAAGATTGCAGAAAACGAGCGTGAGGAGCATCAGCAAGGACATGAAAGCATTATTTTACAAATCTGACCTGTGTTTTACTTTTATAAAGTGTCAAAAAGTAAGTACAAAAAATTGTGTTATAACTTTGCTGTGTGGACAGTGAGCCTGGCCCTTGGCATGGACACATGTCTACTCTGATTTGCATATTGGGGAATGCAGCATGGCCAAAGCCCCTGCCCCATGGATTGTGGAGACTGGCCATTGGTCACATTATGAGGGTATAATGGACACTGAACTAGGATGAAGGGTAGGTGCAGTAGATAATGGGGGTGGTTTGGTGGGGTTGGCATCATGGTCGAGCCATGCGCTATGCAATTCAACCATGACGTGCATCCCCAGCATGCGCTGCGGATAATAACACACATCAGTACGTGTTGCAAAAAATATGTTTGTTAAAGGAGGTTTACAGTTCTTTAATATATTTTAAAAGAGGAATTATTAATAACTTATATACAGTGATGAAACATCAGGAAACATTTTCACTCATAAAAACCCATGAAAGGTACAGAAATAACTTTGTTAAAGGGACGTTATGGTTATGTTGCTCTAATAAAAACCTATGAAATTGATTGAAAAAACTTTTCTAAAGGCACGTTATCGTTAAGTTGCACTAATAGAAAACTATGAAATTCAGTGAATAAACTTTATTAAGGGGACGTTATGGTTACAAGTAAAACCGAACCCCCCAGAAATTCACCAGTTATGGTAAGCTAAGCAACCATAACTCGTGCCACCACCATGCACTGCTAAGACTAACACCCGGGACACCAAAGAGGACTTCACAAATGTATAAAATGTACATTTTTCTAATGTTCTTTTTAAGCTTTTTTTTTAAAGCAATCTGCGATGGTTGGATATGTGTGTGTCTGTTCGAAATGTTCAGCATACTCCTCAACATGCTACAAACCTGAAATGTAGGTTCTACGGTGTAGACAATGTAAAACGTATAAAATATAAATATACCTTTTTTTCGGTAGGAATTACCAAGCAAAGCACGGGTACAACTGCAAGTATGATACAAACCTACTTACACAACATTTGTTCTTCAAGTGTCTAAGCCAAAGGGGGAGATTACAAGTGGCACGATTACTGCTGCTACAAGTATCAAAAGAGTACTTGCCAAGACTTGACCTTGTAGTTGCGATGATCTTGAAATGGAGACAAAGTCTGCAATAGGCAGACCATGGCCCACAAACAGTTCAAGTTTGTTAATATACTAGAGTTATTGTGCAAGGTGCCTGCCAAGAAAAGGATAAAACATCAGAAGGGGAAAAAAGCAAGAAATGTATATTGCATTTGAGGTTGAACAAGGTCCTCTTCATCTAAAGAAGTATGTTGCTGTGCTGTTTGGTGTGTCTCCTTCCTGTCGCTTTCCCTGTCATAAACAACTGTAGTACATTCTCTATTGACTTTGGAAGAGTTTGATTTGGTGGTGCAGTACTGAGTCTGATAGTCTTTCCAGTTGCAAGGTTGGAATTTATTTTCCATTGTCTATGCAGGTGTTTGATGTGGGTTTACAGTCCTGTGTGTTGTGTTCTTCCCATCTGTGAGTGTCCATGGCATTAATATGTTGTATGTCTTCTTGAGTGCCAACAGCTCAACTGTCTCTGCCAGTGCTGGGAGATTTTAATTTACCATGGGGTACTTGTATCAAATATGCATGTAAGTTCACTTGAGAAATTCTTCCATTCAGTAAGTTTAAGTAAACATTGTGAAATTGCTACAAACATCAATGGGAACACCTTAGATTGTATTGTTAGTGTAATGAATACCGCATTATTGATTAACACCCAGTGGGTGGACCGGACGGATCACTTCATTTTATATTTTTGTCTTACATGCGAACAATGAGGCCAAATTGAAAGATCGACATGTGTAAAATGTAACCTGCATCAGGCGGATGAGGGCAATTTGCTAAATGCTCTCCCTGACTCTCTAGCAAAAGATTTGTCTTCTTGCCCAGAAGATGGTGCTGTCATTAAATGACACAAAGCTACACAAGTGGCATTGGATACTATTGCCTCCTTGGAAGTAAAATCATTATGTAATGAACCCTCAGCTCTTTGGTTCTCTGAAGAACTAAACACTCAAAGACAAAATGTTAGAGGTCAGGAGCGATTATGTTCAGAAATCCATCACTGGAAAATATAGATTGCTGAAGGAAGCTCGTAGGCAATATTTGCGGGACCTAATGAGAGTAAAACAAATTGATTACTCGTTTAGTATAGACATATCACTAACTAAACCAAAAACTATAGTAAAAGAAATTTCGAATCCAAAGAATAAGTAAGCCATCCGAGTCAATAAAGCGGAAATGTTATGATTTTGCTAGATTCTTTTCAGACAAAATTGCAAAAATATGAGGTGAAATTAACCCCTTTCCACTAGTAACTGAGTCATGGGGCTGTAAAACATCATCTGTCTGGGAATCTTTTACTCTGATTGAAATGAGTCTTTTTTTAACGTCCTGTCTAGCTTCAAACCTACTTTTTTCCAGGACATGAATATCCAGCAAGACAGATAAAAGAACTGTTCTCTGTTATTTTTAACAAGTGCTCCTTCTTTACGTGAAATGAGCATGTTTCACCGAATCCGTGAAAACAGGTTATTTAAACCCTCTACGAAAAATAGTTAACATTGATGTTAATTTGCAGTTCCTTCCCCCCGATTTCCTGATGGTACATTTTTGATGAGAGTGGTCGCTCTACAACTAACCTACTGGATAAAAAAGAAAAATTTACTAGGAATATTTCAGTCCGGTTTTCGAGCCAGCAAAGCAATGAAACAACAAACCTCCAGATTTTAGATGATATAATAAAATCATTAGACATTGGGACTCATGTGTACTGGTGCTGTCCAATTTAACTGCAGCATTCAACAATATTGACTATGAGATCCTCCTAACACAACGGATGGATACAAGAGGGCTAGTATTGAAATGTATTCAGTCGTATATTTGGCAAATCGGAGACAAATAATTGAAATGGAACAACGGCATTCAGATCCTTGTCCTATGCCGTTTGGTCTTCTGCAGGGCTCTAGTTTATCCCCAGTTCTTCTCAATGTATACATCGTGCTGCTGAGTTATGTTTGTGGAAAACATAAAATATAAAAACATCAATTTGCAGACAACACTCAATTGTATCTAACAATCTCCGCAAACTGAGACTTACAGCGATCGTTTAAGCAAATGTCTCCATGATATTGAGAGTTGGATGGCATCTCATTTTTTAAAACTGAATCCAGATAAAACAGAGTTTCTGCTGCTTTCTCATGAGAAACCTCATTCATCATTGATTGAAAGCTTCCATAAAGCAAATATTTTGGGAGCTCCTAGAGACTTCAGCACCTCAGTAAAAATATTTTTTTTTATACATTTGCAACTCTCCCTGATTCCTAAGATAAATAGTCAGGTCAAAGCTGCAAATGTCCATTTACTTCATTGAGAGCAGTCTGAGGGTCCAGGAGTAAGAGATGGACACAGCGGGTTTTATGTTGATGGGCAAAGACCTTTATTATAAAGTAAAATTGGGGAGTTGGAGGAAATCCTTACTAGCCCAGTCTCTAGCAGAGGTTTCCCCGCTTCAAAAAAACTAGCTAATGAAAGTGTCTGTGTCAGAATGCCCAAAGTAAAGTTTTCAAACACAAAAGTTCCAAAAGGTGAAGAAAACCAAGCACAGGTTCCACACGACTCAAGGGGTTGACTCCCTTTCCCCAGCGTCTTTCCAGCATATGAAAATAAGTAATTGTTCCACAAAGACCCAAGGGTTTGGCTCGCTTTCTACATGATCTTTCAACTGTCTCTGTATCTTTAACAATCCACTGTGTACGCAGGGGGTCCGCGTCTCATTCACCCAGAGCCTTGTTTTACTATCCTGCCAAGGTCTCGGGATGTCTCTTGAATGTGAAACTTTGTATTTATGATTTGGGGTATTTGTCCCCCATGTTGATCCCGGACCCCCTTCATGGTTCACTCACCTACAAAGGTCTGTGAAACTTTCTTGCATCCAAAAAGATTCTATTCCTTTTCGTTATGGCTTGGGGCTTGTTTCCCCATGGTGGGTTTCCCACACCCCATTAACTTGTATGTTTTCACAGTTCTCTTTATTTATAGCCCACAGTCCTGGTTTACTGGCCTGCCAAGGTCTGTGGGGGTTGGTTGAATAGTGAAAGTTTGTATTTTCTGTAGTTTGGTATTTGCTTTCCCACTGTGGGTCCCAGACACCCTTCACGTGGCTATTATACCACTCTAATGTGCCATATTTCTTGCCTCTTGTTTCTTGCCCCCTCTGTTTCTCGGCAAACATGGGACTAGCCACCCTGTTACCTGTAGGGCTTGGGCTGCCCTTCTACGGTTTTCGCGGATCTCCCAGGGGCTTCGGCGGCTCTCTGGCCTTTCTGGCGTCCTCGCCAGACTTCTGTGTGCTTCCTCTGCTCCTAGGCATCCATCTCCCTGCAATCTCACGACCTGAGTAAGCAGCAAGCAACTTGCCTCTGCATTAGTCTAATTCCTGGGTGGCGTGCTTCCAGTGAGTGCAGTTCCCCATCAGACATGACATATGTTTCCCTCTGGCCGGCCTCCGCATACCTGTAGCCTCTCATGGTCTGCGCCTGTCAAAGAACGAAGACACCATTCTCCGGTTCCCTCTCTGCTTTTGAATGACAGTAGGCCAATCGGGTCATGGCAATGGCTAGAGCGCGCACTGTCACTTGCGTTGGTGATCATCATCCCTGGCAGCCTCTTCCAAGTCTCAGTGGTTGTTATCTGGGATGTACCACAATAACACATGGGAGTCTCAGGTAATGTGGAGAAGGATGGATTTAGAGAGAAGGAGACAGGGAGGGGGGAAAAGGGTAATGTGTTTTCCCAAGTTGCTCACTAGTCTCAATGGGTCTCTCCCTCCCCATGAGATCCTCCCGCTGATCACCACCCCCAGGGGGAATATCAGGTAGCGTCCTCACCTGCCGGGCCTCATGGAAAGGGGCTCCCCCAGAAAAAGTAGTGACACCCTCTTGGGGTTTGTCACAGCAGTAAAACCCTACGTGATGCGTTCCCATTTTCACACATTAATTCAAGCATTGGCTCTCTCACGAATAGACTTTAGAAATTCGGTGCTTTTAGGGGTACCAAAATCATCTCTTGCCCCATTAAGGTTGGTTTTTAATGCTGCTGCAAGATTGGTATATAGAGCGAAAAGAATGTGACCATATTACACCAATCTTGAAGGAGTTGCACCGGCTACCCATACAATAGAATATATATCTTAAGATGATGTGTGGTGTACAAAGCTTTGCCTTTTAAGGTGCCTGAAATTTTCAGGTGGCCGAAGAGGATTTTGTTGTCGAGAATCGTTATTTCTGGAAGTGCCAAGTTTTAAACAGTCTTTTTCAATTAACCAGCTGTAAAATTGTGGAATGCCCTGCGAAAAGAATTACGTGTGACTGAAGACTTTTTAAAATTTAGGAAATTTGTTGTGGAACATGGCTTTTTAGGATTTTTAGAGGAGACGAAAAAGAAGCATTTTTATCTAAATGTTTAAAAACAGTTTTAGTGTCTTAGGGTGAATCTAACTTTTAAGATGTGATCTGGTTTTAGGCAAGACGTGCTAGTCGTTTTAGGTTAGAAATAATTTGTATGTTCAAATGCCTGTAAATAGTGTCAAACAATATTTTTGTACATGGAATGGGAGTTTACCAGGGTTTCCGCCACTTGGAATCTGCTGGTAATTCCGGCAGACCAAGTGGCAGAAAAGGTATTGCAATTTGCCAGTACTGCCGGCGGGATACTGGCAAACTTGTAATGAGGCCCTTACAGAGGTTATAAAATAGAAAATGTTTCCTTATGCAAATTGAACCGGGTAATTTCCCTGTTTTTTTATCATTGAGGTGGCATATCTTGAGCCTCACCTTGACCTTCATTAATGTGCAAGGACTCAAAGCAGAGCCAAACATGTCTGTGAATATTGTGGGCACGCTGATTGTCCTCTGTGCAGAGGCTGAAACTCTGACTGGCCACTTTTGACAAGCATTCTTTGTCAGAGTCACAGCAGACCCCACTCCCTCCACGGCATAGAGCGAGCCTCAACTCATTTCAAAAATGTTGAAATGCCCTGAGGCCGGCCCTGGTGGGTACTAAACTTTTTTTTTAAAATGTTTGTCTGTATAGTATGCAAGAGCACTCGTGTATAATGTGCCCAGCGTAGAAGGCTATCAAAATGGTATCAAAGCTTTGGATGCTCGGATGGTCTGAAAAATGAGGTGTTTCTTTCCAGACAGTGTACGTGGAGCATTTCATGCAATAAAAGTGGCCAGGAAGGTTGTTTGCATTGAATATTAGTACCCTGGGTGGATGCACCAGCCAATAAGGTTGCTTCATACCCAGACTAAATGCAACTTTCCAAGCCTGGGTTCGGAGCAAGCCACGTGCTGCTCACACCCACCTGCCAGCTTCCCTCCATCCACTCTACTCCCCCGTGGCCCCCCCTTCCCAGCCTACACTTAATTCTCTGGGATGTGGCGTCACCACTCCATGTCACATCTTAATTCCTGCCCTGGCCTGGCCGCCATTAAAATGGAATAGGGGCCCTGCACGAAGCCCCGCCACCCATTTGAAGGATAGGGGAGGATTTCTTTGTATGAAACAACGGGGCACGCGCTCACCGCGGCCCATTACTTCACAGAAATGTATCGCTCCCAGCACCACTGTCAGAAACTTGTGGTACTAGAACGTGGGCACCGGCTGTTACCGCCGATGAAGCTTGTGGAACGCAATAGTATTGCTTAATTACAGCCACGTTGTTAGACTGAGCACAGGGAGTTCTTTTCAATGATTTGGGTGGGGATGGAACCCATGTTGGCTGAGGGTGGAACCAATAGTCAGAGGGATGTGTTTCAGTTTGTTGTAGCACACCCTCTGCAATATAAGCAGTCTGGCTGTCAAGGCTCATACGATTACAGAATACAGCCACTGGTTCGTAACAAAGGAACCGAGATCACGCCACATAAAAGAACCGTCACATCCCATGAACCCAGTTACCATGCCTTATCTCACTCAATGCTTCACTCTTGAATGTTAGCATGTGCCACACTTAGAATTGAGAACACTAGCCTGTGCCGCATCTGGATGGGATTGCGAATGTCAGCATGTGCCACACTTAGAATTGAGAACACTAGCCCGTGCCGCATCTGGATGGGATTGCGAATGTTAGCATGTGCCACACTTAGAATTGAGAACACTAGCCCGTGCCGCATCTGGATGGGATTGCGAATGTTAGCACGTGCCACACTTAGAATTGAGAACACTAGCCCGTGCCGCATCTGGATGGGATTGCGAATGTTAGCACGTGCCACACTTAGAATTGAGAACACTAGCCCGTGCCGCATCTGGATGGGATTGTGAATGTTAGCACGTGCCACACTTAGAATTGAGAACACTAGCCCGTGCCGCATCTGGATGGGATTGCGAATGTTAGCACGTGCCACACTTAGAATTGAGAACACTAGCCCGTGCCGCATCTGGATGGGATTGCGAATTTTAGCACGTGCCACACTTAGAATTGAGAACACTAGCCCGTGCCGCATCTGGATGGGATTGCGAATGTTAGCATGTGCCACACTTAGAATTGAGAACACTAGCCCGTGCCGCATCTGGATGGGATTGCGAATGTTAGCATGTGCCACACTTAGAATTGAGAACACTAGCCCGTGCCGCATCTGGATGGGATTGCGAATGTTAGCATGTGCCACACTTAGAATTGAGAACTGCCCATATCTAGATAACTATTGTGAAGGTTACCGAGTGACGCATTTAGACGGAATTATGTAGATCAAATATATTACACTTAGAACTGTGAATGCTAGCATGTTAAATGTCATATAAGCCACTAACCAATATAAGCTCAAACTCTCTGCATACTTATGTCACTCAAAAAACTCACACAACCACAACCACCACAAGCTGCACGCACTTCACCACACTGCAACAACACATAAACTGCACCAACAGCACACGCAAACTGACACCGATCCAATACTCGCAGCAAAGCTCAGCACACGGTATCTACCGAGTTGAAGCTGCCAACAGTACACCACTCCTCTCACTATACTACTCCCTCTTCACCTTACTAACCCATCCCACCTTCTCGTTTACAGATCCGCCAGAGCGCCTGGGGACCAATTCCATTGGTGACGGTGCACTATAGAAGTACCTTTAACATAAAATAACATAACTCTTGGTCAGGAGGGGAGTGAGACTGTTTAAAGTGAGGTTTCATTGACAGGGACGGGTAATCAAGAGGTGGGCTGGCCTTTGGGATATGGGTCTATTCACGAAAAGGATGCGCTGCTAAAAGGATGGTAGGGGTGGGGAAGGTCAGTTGCAGCCAGCCCAGCAGTTCTCTGCCTTCTAAAGTCGGGGAGCAAGGAGAGGACGCATGCGCAATTTGCCAGGTTGATTAGTCTGAAAGGACGGTAGGGGTGTGGTGTCACTCAGACTGTGCCTGTCCTTTAAAAAGCTGGCGTGGATGGGTTAAGTTTAGACTCTAGTCGGCCTTGTCAGTCTCGTGCCAATGAAACATTAGGGCTAGGGTGACCAGACTTCCTGGTTTTGCCAGGACTCGACTCAATTTGGGCACTTTGACACCCTGTCTCGAGAGTTATTTTAATTTAAAAACCATGTCGCTATTCTGGATGGAGGGTACGGTTTACCAACAAATAAATGAGTCCGTTGTAAACCAAATGAATGTCTTTATAGCCTGGGGATTGCCGAGTATCTGTATCTCCCCATTACCTTCCTTGGATGGGCTCGATCCCACAGTTAGCAGCCTCGTGGGCTAACTGACAGTGCCAAGGAGACAGTTTGGGAAACAGTTTCACAGCTAGGCCTAGACAATTAATGGGAGTTCCTTTGTGTTTAACGTTCCGAGTTCAGTGGTCGAAGTGAGAGGGAGCGGTCGGGAGCGGTGCTCCTGTACTTTTTTAAATGACCTGTTACAGCTCCTATAGTTTTATTGTAAAAAGATACCGTTCCGGAATGGTTTTGTTTTAAAATAAGTGTAGGAAGAAGTTGAAACTTGCACTTTCAGTGCAGTGCACTGAACATTCCCTTAAACAGCAGGCACCTTTGTTTGGGGGGTTGTATTGCGTGTGGGAGGGGGCGTGGTGATGGGGTTTGTGGGGAGTGGGTGCAGGCCAGCAGGGAACATAGTTCCACTACTACTTTTCGTACACTTCGACCACTGGCCGAGTTTACTTCCGGGGGAATGTCTGCAACGTCTCTTTCCCGCTGCTGAAGTGGAGTCCTGGCAGCTGCTGTCAAAGTATAGTGCTGCTACTTTTATCTTCGCGGCCTGTCCCAGTTTTTTATTTTTAAAATCTGGTTTCCCTAATTAGAGGGACTGGGATGCAGCCTGTGACGTGCAAGGTCTCCCAGGCCGAAGCCTCTGAAAGACCCGCTGGTAGCGGTTGGCAAGAGTCAGGCGGCACGCGTCATGGCCTTGACTACAGCACTTCGAAAACTGTCAGAGAGAAGAGTCTGCCTCGGGTCCGAGGCCGAGCCCCAACGCTCCATTTTCTTGCATGAGCCATCATGCTAAAGTATCGTATGGTGGCAAGTAATGGCGGGGATGATTGATTCCCTGCAGCGGGGCAGCACGGGTTGAACAGCGATCAATGAGGAAGTTCCTAGAATGCCCAAGTGGTCTTTAGTAATGGAGGTCATTGCTCTATGCCATCAGCCCGTGGCACTCCTGCTCTGCTCACGTACAGGAAATGCACCTTCCTGATATTGATGGATCCAACAGTTTGTAATGGTTTGAACAAAATCAATGCAAATTAAATATACATTGCATCTCAGCCCGGCCAGTTCTGCGATGGAGCAGAAGTTAATTATAATGGCTGGCAAATGGTCAAATGATGGCATGATACAGGGACTCCCTGACATGATGCAGGGGTTTACCGTTCACCTACTTGAACCTGTTCGATTTCTACTTGTCTGGCATACCAATAACACTGCTGAGCTCTGCCGGTATCTCAATGTCTGGCAGGGCATCTGTTGTATTTGCTGGCAAACTAATAAGAAATGGACACATGCATATGGAAGAACCTTTCGTTATTCCTTCCTGGCCCGTGCCTCTTGCACAGCGCCACACCACTTCCTGTTTCCCTGGTGCGATCTGTGCCTTGGCAGTCCCAGGCTTTCCTAAAGACACAACCCCACCTCCCCCTCACTTATCTGAATTGTTACAGTTCAACTTCTTCTACCAGTCTCTGAGGTTTCCTGATCAGTCTCTCTATAGATTAGCTTTGTTAACACTTCTCTGATTTTTTTAATTTTAATATTTTTTTAATAAGGTTTCTAAGCACGGATCCGGGATTCGAACATCTTTTGCTCTGGTGTTCTTGCTTCCAAGACCAGCACGTTGTCCCTGTGCTATTGCAACTGAGGGGTAGCTTCTGGCACCTGATCACTTTCCTCTGCTGTAGCCAGCGATTCTGATACATGAGCTTCATTCATTGGTCTTCTTAGATGTTTGAAATGCAAAGCATTTCTAGTGACTTCTTGATGGTCTGCTTGCACTCTGATCATGGTCCCTTTCTTGTTGGTCACTATGAATGGAATGGCTATATTTCGAGAGTGTTTTCTTTGTTTGTTTCTGTTTGAATATTATTAGTCCACCAGCTACGAATTCTCTTGATTGTGCACTTCTTTTGTGATCAGTTTGTTCTCCTGCTTCTTGTTTCTTCCTTGGGTCTCTTAGGCGTTTCTCATTACACCTTTCCGCCATGTAAGTTTCACTATTAGGCAGGCATGCTCTTGGAGGATATCTGATCATTAGCCCAGCTAAAGTCATACCTGTTGGATCATGGGGAAATTGCAATAATGGCATAGATATGGCAGCGGGCATGTTGTAAGGACATGTTCTTTGTGACAGCTTTCGTTATTGTTCTCTTAATTGGTGACATGAATTCTTCAGCCATTCAGTTGGCTTGTGGCCATAACGGTCTGATCCTTTGATGTAGGATCCCCATGTGTTCAGCAAAATGCTAGCAGTAATTTCCATTGAATGGCGAGCCGTTGTCCATCTTCATGGTGTGCATAGTGCCCCATTCAGTGAAGTTATCTAGCACTCCCGCACTGTGAGGGAATTCAGTAGTGTGTACCGTTTTAATTATTGGAAATCTGGAATATTCATTTACATCCACGAGGAGGTAGCCGCTGTCCTTCATGGTCCATAGAAATCGAACAGTTTAGTGTTGTGTAACGGCAGTGAGGGTTCATTTCCGGGCATACATTGGCATGCTAGGTAGTGATGTATGATCTCTTCCACTAGCTTGTCCATGTAAGGAAACCATACTTGATTTTGAGAAGTTTCTTTGTATGCACAATGCACCTGTGACCCTCATAAGTGATGTGAACCATTGTCCTTCGTAGGTTTCTGTAATCACCAATCTGCACCCCCTCAGTAAGAGATGCATTTCTGATACCATGAGTTACATGTGAATCTGTGCCAGTCATTCCAATTCCTTTAGGTTAGCGTCTGCGTGACTCTCTTTTGCCACGGATTGTCCATTTATTCTCGAGAGCGAGGTGCATAGCAAGGCTGATAGTTGGTTCTTCAGTGGATGCAGCCAGGAACGCATCTTCTGGAATTACATGTGGTCGTGCATTAGTCGTGATATATTGCGGGTATTCTTCTGTCTTATCCCTTAGTTTCCTATTGTGATCAAGTTTGGGGTATCTAGATATGTTGTCTGCTGGGTTGAGGTCTTCAACTGGTCAGAGTATGATGGTGCAATCATATTCTTGTAGACAAATGCCCCATCTTTCAATATGCGGTGGCATTCTTGTTCTTGTATTTCCAAATAGAGAGAGCAGAGCCTGATGGTCAGTTACGAGCGTGAGACTTTTTCCTATTCCGAGGTCATGAAAGTGCCTGCATGCCCAGACAGCAGCCAAACATTGTCTCTGCTTGTGAGTAATTTCTGTTGTAAATAATGCTCAGCTGGCGTATGCCACTATGTTTTTGGGTTTCAATGCTCTTTCTTGACTTTGTGCCAGTATAGCTCCAAGCCCAACAGGCCTGGCATCTGTTTTATTTTCGTATGCCAGGACGGGTTAAAGTGTGCTAGATGCTTCACTGATGAAAGGGCTGATTTATTCTGGTTGAAAGCATGTTAACATTCCTGGCTCCCCTAGAAACGAGATTGTTTTTTAACAGGTGCTGCAGGGGCTCTGTCATGGTGGCATAGCTTGGTAAGTACCCTGCACAGTAGCCTGCCATACCGAGCAAAGATTGTACTTCAACTACTTTGCTTAGGGGTGGTAGCTTCCTTATTGTGAGTACTCTTTTCTGGATCTAGGTTCATACCTGTGACCAGGAATACATGCCTGTAGAATCAAATGTGTTTGTTTATTTAACAGTTTCCTCCATTTAAAGTGAGACCTGCTTCTTGTAGTGCTTTGCATACTTTTACTAGTTCTTGGTCATGCTCCTTCTGAGATTATCCAAACACTAAAATATCATCATTGCAGTTGAATGTGTAAGGAAGGGTAAGAGGATATGTCGGATTGTTTCTTGAAATATTTAGGCAGCAGAGGAGATGACAAATTGAATCATTTATAACTGACAAGTCTGTTGTGTGTTGAGAAGGTTGTTATTGCTATCGATGATTAACATAGTTCTAATTGATGATATCCTTGATTTAGGTCTAGCTTTAAGAATCTTTTTGCTTTGTTTCATCTGACCATCATATTTTCAATATTAAATCCTGGATGGCGTACTCTTTGGATAGCAGTATTGGGTATTCACATGACTATACAGAGTCACATTCGTCCTCCCTCCTCCAGGACCACTACTCAGGTGATATCCATGAGATTGGCACTTCAGCTCTTTCGATGATGTCTGCTTGAAGCACGTTATATGATACCTCTGATTCTCGGTGCTAGAGGTGAAATCCTATCCATCTTGGTTGTTGGGGGATGGGTTTAACCCTTTTGTTAATGCGTATTTTGATCCCTGTGTCTTCGCAATACTGCTTCAGACAATGATCTGGTTCTCATTGTGCCAATTCATTTGTCATGTTTTGGGAGGCATCTAGATTCTTCTGAGTCGTGGTAGTTTCGATCTATTAAACCTAATGCTTTGGCTGTCCTAAAACCGAGTAAAAATCGTCCTGTGTTTGGGATTTTTATTATATGCATGGTGGCAGCGGTGGGTGAATTTTCATCTGTGAGTAAAGGAGCATTCAAATTGATCTATGGGTGCTAAAGGTTGGGCTGCACCCCACTGATAAATCTTTGCTGTGGACGGTGATTTGGGACATTTGTTCTTGATGTTCTGATAATCTTGTTCCCCATAATGTTGATGGTGGCACCAGTGTCAATGATGCATTTCTGCGTATGATCACTCATCTTTAGAGTTACTCTTGGCACCTGTTCATCTTCTGGTGTATCATCCATTAGGTAGACATACTTGTCTGTGTATTGCATGCAAGAAGCATCTTGATCACGGCTGTCAATGAGTTTTGAGTATCTTCCATTGCACGTATTTTTCTTTGTGGTTTCGGCATTGCATTTGGCGGTGGTCTTGTCATTGTACTTTGCACTTGTCTCCTCTGTGGGAATGGTTTCGCTTCCTGACAGGCAGACTGAAAATGATTATCTCATCCCCATCTGGCGCATCGTTGTCCAATTGCTGGGCATATTCACTTATCGGGAAGGCAAAACTCCATCTGTAACATGACTTGGGTACATGGTTGTCACATCTCGTTGTATGTGGCATGTGTGGTTGTTTCAGCGGGTATTTGGTTGTTTCTATAGCAGCTTTTGTTGCTTATTTCTTTCGCCCTTCTTTTGCAGCTTCTTGTCTGTCTACTCTCTCATACATGCACGCAAATTTGAATATTTTGTCCAGTGGTAAAGGCTTCTACTGTAGGTGCTGGCGGAATATCGACGAGCTGCATTCTTCGATTATGCATAGTCGGATGGCTTCTTCATGTGAAAAGTTTGCAAATTGGCAGTAAGTAACTTTTTTTGTAATCTCATGACAAATGTGTCTATTGTCTCATGTGGCAGTTGGTGATATTGATTAAAGGCATGTATTTTGTAATTTCTATTGAGCTGTTTACTAACTGCTTGTTGAGAGCTGCTGTATTGGTATCATAGGCTGTTTTGTCATGTATTGGTAGGGTCTTAATTATGGTTTTGATTTCTTTGCCTGCCAGGTTAGTGAAGATGTGAATTCATGCTGGAGTTTTGTCATCACCCATGGCTTTAATAAATTCTCAAAAGTCCTCCAGTCAATCCATCCACCAGGGGTCTCTGTCATGTGGGGCTTGCAGTGTAAAAGAAAGGGGGTTTCTCAAAAAGCAGCCGTGGAGCTGGATGCATTTTGCCTAATAGCTGCGGCAAAGTCTGTGTAGCCTCATCCGAGGTCTAAAGTAGTGGTGTGTTCGTTGTGGCTGTGAGCAGTGAGACTCTGCAAATGGGTGCGTGAGCTGGCAGGTATCACAGATTGTTCAGTGTGCCATGTCACTAACGTCTCATTACACAGTGCCAGTGGTATATTTATATGGCAAGGCTGTGAGCTTTGTAGTAGCATTCTATTGTAGGGCCTCCTCCACACGACGGCGTCTGAGCATGGAGTGCACATCGGAGACACCAGCGGAGGTGCTCTCACTATGCCGGAGGGGCACAATGACGAACACCGTAATCTGGCCCACGATTGCTCCTCACCAGTTGTATTTACTGGCGCACGAATAAGACACGGACGCAAGTATACGGAGGAACCTTTCTTTATTCCTTACTGGGGTGCGTCATGCATGTGCCGCTACCCTGCATTTTCCTCCTCCCTTCCTGTTTACCCCGACACATGATCAGTGCCTTGTCAGTCCAGGCTTCCTTTAAAGGTATGCAAAAAACAGATGTGGGTCCCGTGCCTGCTGGGCCTAGAAACCCAAGCTACTCCTCACTGATGAGGCCCAACAAGGCTGAAATATGTCTGGGGATGCTTGTGGTCTCGTGCAGAAGGGCTGTGACCTAACAGTTCGGGCTGGACTGCCCCTTTTGGGATGGGACCAAGACTGATTTGCATATGGTCTTTCCCCTTCTGTAATGGCTTGGCAGGCGAAGAGCAATAGCCTGTAGGGTTGTCCAGAGCAATGCCAGAGCTTCAGATTCATTCTAGAAGTTCCAGCCATCACGTCTTTGTTTTTTTCCTTTAAAGATACAACAGGGTCTTCCAATAATTATCACTTCCACCAGTTCACCCCTGCAAAGTGGCAGGGGTGAACTGAGCACACAAATGCACATAGACCTTGGAAGAATATTCCCCAAAGTTAGTGGGGTCCCTCCAATGGTAGCTCCCCTCTGACCCATTAAACAGAATAAGGCCTGCTCCATGTTCTCAGGAACTTCTGAGATCTATTCAGTTCTATGGTGAACACCAGAGTATCTTTACCTTCAGTGTAATGGATGTTCTTGGGTAGGTGGCAACTGGTGGCAGATATCCCTACCTACCTAAATAGGTAAGTACTGAGCAATTGCTCTGGGAGCGTCATTTCCCTTCAAGGTTGTAAGCTTAGTATACATCATTCTTTCCTTCCCATGGCAAGCCAGGTGTCTGGCATAAGTGTGTGTGTTTGGCTTCTCACTCTAGGTACGGATCCTGTGGGCTAGCACACACCTGTGTTTATGCTCTCAATATCTCTGCAAGGGGCTGGGAATGAATGATTGCTTATTTCGACTTTCTGCAAGATCACAATCTGGGCCAACTGGCAGCGAACTGCTTTCTTTGCTGCCTGGCATATCTCCTCCCTTGAAACTCTAGGAAAGGGCCGCTGCTGGGAGATTTCTTGCCACCATCAATCAACATCGCCACATTCAAAGGAGTATTGGGTCCTCGAACCTTGATTTGAGTTATCCCATGAACTGGAAAGGTGATACAAGGAACCCCATCTCTATTCCAGGCTTACTTCGCCCTGCCACAGGCTAAGAAGAAATGCACACGGTGCGCCCTCTGATGAGGCTGTGCGGCAAATGGTGAGCCTTTCACAAAGTGGTATCACAGGAAAGAATAAAAAATGGACTAAGTACCAGTCCTTGCCTGCTAATAGAGCACATTGAAGAGACATTGAGATTGAGCAGATCCATCTGAATCCTGTGCTGCAGGTCAGGGTAAAGGTCGACTACTGCCTTGCCAGAGTGGAGGGAGCAGGGAGTGTGAGCCTGACCTGCCTCACTTGCGGGGCAGCACAGACTTCCTCTGAAACGTTTTGTGTTCTCTTTCACCCACCTTTGATCAGCTAGTTGCGTTTTCCCAAAATACAGCAGGAATTTATTTAAGCAGTATTCATTAAGGCTGCTCCAGTAATTCTTGCCCCTCAAGCCGCCCTATCCCCACCCCCCATTTGGGGTACCGGGCATGCACCCCTGTCTGCTCCTGCCGGATCCCCCTTTGGCCTTTGCACTGCTCTGACCCTCCCCTGTCTTTCTCTGCCTCCAGTGTCTCATCCCTTACCATTTTAAGCTTGCATCTGCCTGCGCTGCCATCATGGTGGTGTCCATTGTCATGATGCCCAGGCTCTCCAAGGTATACTGCTGCTGACCTTCTGCAAGGTGCCCTTCTGTCAGCAGCCTCCCTTCCTAAAATGCAGTAATCACCCATTCCCCGGGATGTACCAGGTTGTAACGGCCCGAAAGGGTGCTGAGCGCAATGATTTTGTCAGAAAAAAAGGGTCGCAGAAAACGTGCAACCTGTTTTTTTCAGACAAAAACCCCTCGCTAAACAGGGTGGCCCTGGAAATGGAAGAGGAGCTCACCGCCCTGGAAATGGCAGACAGGGCTCCACGCAGAGCCCCTCTTCCATTTCCATGGCGGCCTCTGTCGGCCACTGAGAGGGAACATGGCGATGTGGTCAAATCAGTGGGAGGGTGGCAGGGCGGGGAGGCAGGTGGGCAAACAGGAGAGCATATGGATTATGGCATTGTGATGAAAGAGAGACCTACCTCGTCATTGTATATGAGGGGGCAGAGACACAGAGGAACGGATTGGTCGAGCCATTACCCGATAGGGTGGCCAACTGTCCCGGAATTCGTGGGATTGTCCCGCAATTAGGGACTCTGTCCCGCCGTTTGCAGAGTGGCTGTGCGGGACGCAGGTTTTCCCGACTTGCGTCCAGACAACCTGCCTCCAGCAGCCTCTCTGCAAACTGAAGTGGCCATGGGCACAGCATGGCACAGCTGCCACCTGCTGCTTTCTTTCCCCAGGAGGCTCTGCAGCCCTGGCTCCTTTTGAGCCTAAAGGTCGAGCTGTAACGCTGGGACACCTGGCTTAATTCAAATGCTAATGCTTTGTTGCTGGGGTCTTGATAGTCATGTTTGCAGTTAAAAAATGTGATATCACCTCCCAAGGACAAACCATTTGCATTTCAATTAAGCCAGGTGTTAAGAGCATTAAAAAAATGTACATTTAAAAAGGTGCGGGTCAAACGTGAATGACGTTGTGACGTCATCGCTGCCTTGTGGGCAAGTGTTCTGCTAAAGACTATCAAAGAGTTGGCCACCCTATTACCCGATGTGCTTCCCAGAGGGGATCGACTAGGATTCCTTGGGCATGCCCTCCACTCAGAGACGCCATATTTCCTACAGATTAGAAGGCTCTGTCTTTGCCTGATAAATTGTCTCGGGACTGCTGATCCCAGCATGCCCCAGGATAGCCAGATTCGAATAATACTGAAGATGGCAACTGTGAACGCTTTCAAAAGTACAGGGCTGGAATAAAGTCAAGATCCTTACGTGCCGAGAATGGCGTCTCTATAGCACCGTGGAGTACAGGAAGAAAGGCAAACCGCGGGAGTTCCCTGAACGCTGAGCGTGGAAACGAATGACTCCCCACGAGCGCTAGGAACAAACTGTACCTTTCGAGTGCGGAGCAGACAGCTTGCGAGTGGATGAATCAGCATGCCCCAATTGTCCCCAGAATGTCAAACATCGCACACATTTGCAAATCCAAAATGGCGTTGTTGGCCAGCTCTTGTTTGACGGCTCGGATGTGACCGTTAAACAATGCGATTAAGACTTCATGCCAAAAGAGAAACAATAATCAGGGTTCAAACCGAGGGTACACGCAGGTGGACGCAGCACACCCACTTTTTTCAAATGTCCCATTTTGCTTCTGCAAGTTGCAGGGAAAATATTTGTATTGGTGCTTCGAGTTTAAACATGCACAGCTTTTAACGATTTCAAAAACAACATTAGAAGAATGTATCCTCTCACGGTTTTGTGTGTGTGTTGATTTTATGAAAGGCAATTGCCATTTGTCCTGTGCAATTTGGGTGGTTATGCAAAGCCAATTGAATGAAATGTGCACATTTCACCTTGATATGCTAATTTCTTGTGATGTCACACCCCATTGCGTTTGTTGATGAGTCCCTGACAATAATTATACATTTCAAATGAATCACCCTAAAAGATAAAAAATTCAGAAAACATACATCAAGCTTCTCAATGGAAGTAACAGCCCAGGGCCCACTTTGAGAACCAGCCACGGGCCCAGCACTACAAAAGAAGGACAGTATCGTTGAGGGGCGAAAAGTAGGAGTAAGCTGGCATGCTTTCCTCTGCTCCCTGGTTACAGGGGGAGGCTGCTATAAGGTGGTCGCCTACTTACTGTCAGTTGTACAGCGTGTACTCTGGCTTGAGAACTTACCTCAAGTGCTGGCGATACATTGAAGAGAGGACCCGGGGATAGGTCCTATCCACGAAACCAGATACCAGAAGGAAACCCAGAGGAAGGGGTGTTTCCTAGGAAAACCTAAGAAGAGTAGGAATCCCTGGCAGAGGGATGAGTATATCAGATAACTGAAAAGGTCCCTGAATGAAGGGTTGGAGGAATACCCATTATTGCTGAGAGTATTGTGCTGAGAGAATAACAGGTCATGGAGAGATGTAAAGGAAGTCTGGGAGAACCACAGGTCGGCTGAGATCCTACAAAGATCTTGAGAGAATCGGAGATCGTGGATAGACCTCAGAAGATAAAGAGGCCTTGGAGGGGTCTAAATAACCTATCTTGAACAGTGCCCTGTGGAAGGAAGAGTTATGAGTAACCGTTGGAGGGGACTGATCAGGAAGGCATCCGACGCTCGTGTGATTTCAACAATAGGGATGGACTTTAGAAGGACAGGTTATATCAACGCTTTCATTGGCCACATTTGGAGAACGATTTTCTTATTGCTAAGTGTTAGCCCGGGAGGGATGATGGAGGGGGTCAAGGACGTACAAAGATTAGGTTTCAACTTTCTGTTGGTCATCACCTTTGGACTTCGATTGTTCGACTAAGGCATCACTGGAGGGACAGCGACTTATGAAAGTAGATTTAAGACTTTGATGTTGAAAGGAGTTTATCACCCTGAGATGCAGATTGCATCTGGAGAGCCACCTTTTGCATTATCCTATCCTTGATGCTAGCTTGCTGAGTATGTTGTTATTTTGACTAGAGCCTTGTCCTAGTACACCACATGCCTCCACCTAAGACCTTCTGTTGTCCGGCTTCATAAAACCTTCGTAATCTACATTTGTGTTCTACCTTGTGTCATTGAGCGACATCCCCAGAGCAGGGAGGGGAGTGGGTGCACGCAGGCCACAGCTTGCTCTGAACCCGACCTTGGATTGTTAGATTCAGCCTGGGATTGGAGCAACCCGATTGGCTGAATTACTCCCTCCGCCTTGGTGCGAATAGAATAAAAAGTCTTTGAAGGCATTCCAGCACCACAAAGGTGAATTTCAACCAAAAATGGAATTCTCCTGCTCCTAAGTGAGACATAAATCTTTCCTTTTGGGGGTGCCGCCTCAGCAGTCTTAGCAAGGGGGCGCCTAATCTGGATTGGCCTTCTTGGCGGGGGGTGGAGGGGGTGGGGGTGTCTTGTCTGCCACTGTGAGATATGAAATATTCAGTTTTCAGACTGTTTGTGACTGCTCCTCCTATTGCCGCACCCCACACCTTGATCCGTCAATGAACTTACTGCCTTTTATTATGACATTGGTAATAAGTTGATGACCTCAGAATTAGATTTCAATTGACCCCTGTTGTGGTAATGTTATGTTTCAGATTTTTGCATAATTACATGCTTCTTCCCATTAAAATGTAATTATCCAGTCTGTAATCAGTGTTTCTATACTATGGTTCACCGCATGACTCATGACCGCATGAAACACATTGTGTATAGGCGCTATATAAATAAACTATCATATAATTATCATTATATGCCGTCACCCCACTGCATGTCTTCTACTGCGGCACCTACAGAAACGGCATGAGTAGTGTCCGTGCTATGCTCCATCCCAACATGGACTGCCGCCCCACTGCTAATTTTTAATCTAAAGATTATGGACCGTCGCACACCACCACGCTATCTCCATCTGGCCACCGCAGTATCCCCAAAAAAACGTACTTGGGCATCCTCCTGGCCCGAACTAACCATCGGTCCACCCGACCAGACCAGCTTCCTATCTGCCATAGAAAACTACCTTCTCCAAACGTGCAGCCCCACAGCAGCAAGCCCAACATTTTCCCCAAACGAGACACTACGCCATACGTTGTACGCTGCCCACCCGCAATTTGAAGGATCCACCCTCTTACCTTGCAATAGAATCATGTTGCTTAGCAGACCCACATATGCACCTGTTGTGCACACCACCGTTTTGCAGTGAAGCCACCCGCCGCCTCGAGAACACGAGCATCCATCTTTCTACCGTGGCTACATATGCACGTTGCGCAATCCATTGTATTGAAAAGTACTTGACCACTGCATTAATCCTGAATGTACTTACCATGCCAGTCCTTTATATCCTAGGCTCGTACTTTAACGTTTAACCGTGCATTTCATTGTTTTAGAATATGCTGAGCGCCATGTGTGATTATACCAGTACCTATCATGCCTAGTTATTGCACCTAGACATTTATGCCTTGTACCAAGAATACTCTGCCTAGCTTGTATCGTGCCATTTTACTCACACTGCACCAACACTCTCGCTGCTCCCAAGACATAGACTGTGTTTGCCTGCTTAACGTGCCACCATCTGTATTGTATCAACGTACACTGTCCACCACTAATACTACTGTAACTCACATAGTGATGGACCCACCCAGTTTTGCCAATATGAGCCCAGTCAGACTTATAGACAACGCCCTACCCTGTTCACAAGGCACATTCATCCCAATGGTTAATGGCCTCGCCAGACTGGGATGTCACCGTCACCATCCTATCCCCTGCCCCACTCCATTCCTACCCAAAACCTCCCCATTTCAAGTCACTCTGGCCCAGTTGAGCACTCAGGTCGCCAACAGAAGCAACAAGTCTGTGATGACTACAGACGTCCCCAGTAAGACTTCTCCTAACTCAGACTGTAACACTACCCCCAACAACGCTGAGGACCACCACACTACACCCAGTTCCAGACCTTCGTTAGCCTCCCCCATTACTATGTGCCCCATTCTGGGAATTGTCAGGCTAAATAGATTATGAGCATGCACCTACGACACTGCTAGTCCCACCCCAAACGCCTCCTGTCACTCACGAACGCTAAAGCCTTGCACACCTAGCCCTCTCAAAAAAGAAACAAGCCCGGCCATCCACATACCCCAACCTAACAAATTCACAGTGCACTACAATACTGTACCTGAACGACGCACTTTGCCCATGACCCCACAGTCTGAGACCACAGTCCACCCACCCCATCCCAGAGCCTCCTCATAGCTTCAAAGGCGCACTACTAAATGTATGATCACTTGGAGCTCATGCCATTGAGACCCACAACCTTATCCTCGACCAACAATTGGATCTTCCAGTTCTAACTGAAACCTACTTGCACTGACCATCCCACCAGGATTCAACATTACAAGGATCAATAGACTCGAAGCACAGGGAAGTGGAGTGGCCATAATAGCCAAAACCAACCTGCAACTTAGATCTTGCCCTCTTGACTCAACAGAAGGATACAAGCTACTCCTTGTTAAATTCACAACAAACCCGAAAACTACTATTAACATCTTGGTCATCTACAGAACACCCAAGAATGCCACCCTCCCTAAATCAGATATCCCACTTCTCCTTACCCCCCACCTCAAACCCAATACCAAGATCATAATCCTTGGCAATATTAACTTAGGTTTCAACGACAAACAAGACCACAAAGCTAATGCATTCCACACCTCGCTCACAGACATGAACTTCTCTCAGTTAGTCAATGCCCCTACTCAAAATAAGGGCAGAGTATTAGACTGGATACGCACGCTAAATACCTGTATCTCCATAGATTCCATTGTACCAGTTGATTGGACAGACCACTATCTCATTAGTTTCACTCTCTCCAGCTATGAGAAACTCTACCTCACACCTATTAAAATGGACACGGTTGAGACAAGAAACATTCGAAAACTGACAGCAGGCAGCCTCACTCCCATTCTGAAGGAAGCCATCTCCTTGAATACCTTCTCGAGCGACAACCCCAGCTCTCTTGCAGACACCTAGTGCCAATTTCGTTTTGGCTGTTATTTTATGTAAATATGTGCTCTGTAAAGCGCTTTGGATAAAGGCGCTATATAAATAACACATCATTATCATTATCTACCACAAAATGCCTAACAACTACCATTGATTCCCTAGCCCCACTTACAACTAAAACACGTCACCCAGACAAATGCTCAAATTTCTGGTTCAATGACGAACTTGTAGTACTCAGGAGTAACAAAAGGTCCATGGAACGTATATGTAAGAAAACCCGTACTGTAGAGGAGGTCCCAAATAAAATGTGCACTCCAGTCGCCCATTTTGAAGTACCAGGAATGTTCACACTGAGATACGTGACGTATGATGAGCAAATAAACCAGCAGAGAGCCGCAGTAGGGCTCTGCCCAGTGCCTATCAGAAGAACAGCACCTATTGACGTACCAATACAAAGAAAACCATGGACAGTAAGGTATGCATTAAGAAAACCCTACCAACAAATGAAACGAAATGAAGATTGCCTAAGTACAGTCCCGGAAGAAACCAAAAAGGTCTTACTGGAAGACGAATGATGACGTCACAAGGACCCGGACAGACTCACAGATGGAAGAAATGACAACCCGAGAATGACACACAGAAACAAAACGCCATGAGAAAGGATATCATGAACTTGAAGTAAAAGAACGATGTCCAAATGTAAGACAATTAAGCTGTAAGCAAAATGAAGATAGTCAACCAGTTTACACCTGTAAATATGCTTGGAACCACAATAAAGCTAAGAAAACAGTGCAGCTTGCTATGCTTAGTAGAAGAATAGTGCGGCAAGTGCCATTATACATAAGCTACCTAAAAACAAAGCACAGTATTATAAGTATATTTCTACTTTGCACAAGAAGCAGAATCAACCCAGGTTACTAAAGGCCAAACGAGAAAAGATTAATATTTAGCAAAACAAGAAGAGACGGCTGAAATGAAACTCAGCAGATGCAACTTGTGCCAGGAAAGCCAAGGTCATACCAATAGAGGAGGCGAACAGTAGCTACATCTAATTGAAACTAAGAACAGAATATCCTGCCTCTGAAAGGTTGAGATAAGAAGGCGAAGGCAGGTGGCGGGTGAAACAAGAATCAAATACACAAATTGAGAGAAAAGAGACAAATTCACAGTGTTGGCATCACGTGACCAGCCGAGCAAGAAGAAGCGAGGACTCACACCTATGCTTGGCACCTGACCAGGCAGAGATATCAGAACATTTCCAGACAGAAGATGCAGTCTCGAGGCCAACCACAGTGAAATAATTGACACATGGCTACTAAAGTGATGATTGATTGTAACCATAATCGGAGGAAGGCCGGGTAACTAAGGGGCACCCCGCACATGGCCGACCATTCTGCGTGCTGCTAAGCGAAGTGGAAAAGTATGCATGGGGTTGGTGCCAACCCAATCATAATGGACCAAATAATCTAGGGTCCTATAGTTAGTAGAACCAATGAGAAGTCGTACTTGTAGTGACGTCTACAGTAGTCTTTTTTGAAGGAAGGGCTTAGACGCCCACCTGACAGTGTTTACCCAATCCCCTCACTCTGTTACCATATACAGATATAGTACCTATAATAAAGTTACCTTTTCTTAACCAATAGAATTGCATGTTAACTTTTGAGTGTTACACGTCAATGATGACAAGTTTTGATTATAAATGTTACAACTAGTATGAAGTTTGTGGAGTTGACGCGAGAAGGACGATTGCATCACTGCTGATATCCATAACTCCGTTTTTTGTACTTGTCATTAAACGGACTCCCTTTGCCAAACCATTCAGTTGTCCTTATTGATTGGTGTTGGAGTAATAAATCTGCACCCCCATCCATCTCAAGGGTGCAGCTATCTCGTCTTAAAGTACTTCTGAGCAAACCTCGGCTCTATGGGCAGGCCGGGGACTCGGAGTACAGTACCACGGACACTGCCAATGCATTCTTAAAAGCAAACCAAATATACAAAGCAGCATTCATAGCTCATAAAGCCAAAGCCCTGAACACTTGTATCAGCAATGCTGCCTCAAATTCCAAAGAGCTCTTTACAATACCCAGAGATTTGCAAAATCCCATCCCACCCTCTACGCAGATGAACCCGAGCAAAGCATGGTGTACAACAACACAGAATGCTCTAGCCTCTAAAATCCAAGTGCTTCAAGCAAAAATCTCCACCTAAACAAACCTATTGGCTAACAGAAATTCACCCCCACCTACCATTGACAGAATCATTGACAATACCAACACCCAATTCAAATTCACCCCAGTAAGCCAAGACCAAGTGCTAGACACCATCTCCAAATTAAAAACATCCAATTATAAAGGAGATAGTTTTCCAGCACATCTAGTCAAATTGTGCGCCCCCACACTCACACCCATCATTACCAAATGTGTTAATGCCTCTTTCAGCACAAACACCCTCCCTACAATTATAGAGGAAGCCTGGGTTACCCCTCTTCTAAGAAAAAGATCCTTGGATGCGTCAGTCCCCACAAACTATCGTCCCATTACTACTGTACCCTTCTTGCTTAGAATAATTGATAAGATAGCCTATTCTCAAATTCAATCTCACTTAAAAAAAACCACCTCTTAGGAGCTCGACAATCTGGTTTTCATCCTGTTCACAGCACCGAAACGGCACTTCTGGACTTTAAAATCCAGATGGATTCCATAAGAAACGTTGGTAAACTATGTATTCTTCTACTATTAGATTTGTCTGCTGCATTCGACCTAGTTGATCATGACAAAATATGTGCTACACTAGCTAAGCTTGGGTCAAATCCTTCCTCGCTGATTGAAACATCCTGTGCCTCCATCGGCAAGGAGGCCGCAGACCCCTTCCCAGCACCACTAGGAGTCCCGCAAGGATCCTGCTTGTCATCTACGCTATACAATGCATACACTAAACTACTATTTGCTGCACTGGATGCCATGGGTGTCATCTACATTCATTTTGCTGATGACACCCCGATCCTCATCACTGGTAACTATGACCAGGATACAATAATGATCAATAAAATCTACGCAAAATCCAAAACTGGATGGCGATTAACAGTCTCTGCCTCAATGATGAGATACTCATGGTAGGCTCCCCAGCCAAAATAAATGTCCTCCACTCTGACTATTCAGTAATCAACATCGACGGAACCCCCATTCCATTCCAAGCAAGGCAAAACATTAGGTGTCTACTTAGATGCTAATCTGATAATGTCCAACACGTTAATGCACTATCAACAGCCACCTCCTACACAGCCAAACTGATCACATTTAGTCGTCAATTCCTCACACCACAGAATTGCACCACCCTAGCCCGGGCCCTCATTGTATCGAAGTTAAATTGCTGTAATGTTCTACTGCTAGGCACCTCAAACACCAACTTGGCTAAATTGCAATTGCTGCGAAATAAAGCAGTGGGAGCAACCATTGGTCTAAAAAAAAAATCTGACTATATATCCACTACCAGGAGGGACGCCCACTGGCTACCCCTAAAAGCCAGAATCATATTTACATCACTCTGTGTCACCCACAAATGTCTTGCTAAAAAGGCACCTACATATCTCAACAACACTGTCTCTTTGAATAAAACAGCAAGAGTACTTAGATCCAACAAACATGCACATCTTGCTGTCCAACGCTACTAATCTTCTAGAGCTGGGGGAAGCAGTTTTCCAGTAATGGCTCCAAAAATGTAGAACACTCTCCCATTACCAGAAATGAGACCTCTCACCAATGTTTCAAGAAGTCCCTAAAAACCTGGCTATTCAACAAATTCTAGGCCGCTGCACTTATCCCCATATCTTACTCTTTTGTACTGTGAACCCATTGTTGCCAGCTGTAAAAGTATTGTTTTTAACTGTATCCACTTTTGCCACTTGTAAATGTATTGCTTCTAACTGTATCCATTTACGCTAATATGTCTGTAACTACGCTGTGACACCCACGGGTTTGGCCGTATAATAAATGCAATAAATAAAAATAAAAATAAATGAAAATTATTTTGGTCCCTCCTATTGTTGCCACAAAGGAGGTGTCCCCTTGAAGGCTAGCAGAAAGACAGCACGGGCACAGCTCCTCCTAGCCGTTGCTTTTCATTCTTTCATCCTGTGTACCAGATTCACTTTGGCCGAATACGCCCAAAATGTGGCCAAATGTTTTCTGGAGTCTAGAACGGCCCTCTCAATTATTGAAGGCTGACAACAAACCGTAGGTGGTTGGTGAGGCTGGGGGTTTGTATTCATTTTTATTCTGCAATACCTCAATTTAGCTTTTCCACTGATATAGAAGAACACATATCCAATGTTCAGCAATAAAAAATGGCGGCTTCCACTTCACACACACTTTGAAAGATATGGCAATATTAATTAAGCAATATGCCCCGAGCAGCGGGGGGGGGCATTACCTGACTCAATAATCCCCCAGCCACGAGGGGTATATTGCTATTAGTACCCCGGGCCGCAAGATCTGTGTGACCGGGGTACTAAAAGCAGTTTTTTCTGTCCTGAAACGCTGCAGCGTTTTGGGACAGAAAAAAAAAGACAAAGGAAATGGCCACCGGGAAAGGGAAAACAGAGTCCATTTTCCATGGCAGCCATCGGGAGCGGACGCGCTGGGAACAGAAGTGCGTTATCTCCCGAAAGACGACAGAGAAGAAGGTAAGTCGGGCTGGGAGGGTAGGAGAGGTGGGAAGAGGGAGGGAAAAGGAAAAAAAAATAGACATACCTGAATCCCCGGCGGGGGACTAAGTTAGCCTCCAGCCGTGTGGAGGCTCGGAGTGGGGATAGCCCCGCTTCGAGCCTTCTCATTGGTTGAGGGGCTGCCACGCCCCCCGCTGGGAACAATGGCCATCGAATGGGATTCCCGGCCTGGTAATACCCCGACGAGGGCCAATCAGAATGCTTGTTTCATTCTGATTGAGCCCTCACCGAGTATTAATACTAACTAAAAAAAAAAAAACACTGTAGCATGCAATAAGACCTGCGCTATCATCCACACTGCCCAAACACAAGCAAGCATTTAAGGAGTGCCTCCGTGGTCGAGTTTAGCAGTGGTCTAGTGAATTAGGCGACATGTAGACTAATCGCAAAGATGAGGTGTGATCTACATGAGACTACGTTGATGCGGTCTGGAAAATGTGTTGATATTTGCTGTACTGGGTAAGTCGAGATATACCCATCTAAGTGTAGGTCTCATGTAATTGTCAAATTGATGTGTGGCTTGGTCTTTACCTTGAGGTTTGACTGGTGGTTGGGTTGAGTTAACTACGGGTAGTTGTAGGTGGTTTACTGGCTAAACTGAGGCATGGCAGGTGGATGAGGTGAGGGATGCTGTACTGATGAAGTGGAGGTTTGAACTTGTAGCTAGGTTGAGAAGTTGTCTATTAGAGGAATTCTGGGCTTTATGACCAGAGAACCAGAGTTCTAATCTTGGAATCCAAACTTGAACAAATGATATGATTTAAGCAGAGCACATCATCTACCTGGACCTCTGTTCCCTCATTTGCAAACATTGAGAGCACCTAGACACCGGGTTATTCCTTTATTGTGAACCATATGAAAGAAGTATTGAAAGATCTTGTAGTTTAGACCAATTTGTGTTGAAAATTGTGTTTCTTAAGGGTAAAAGGGTAGGTGTGAAGATATTAGGTCTTAAGATCTAACCCAAATGCTCACTGAAGGCAATGTATGTCATTAGGTGGTCGCCTGTGTGGAGTGCTAGACCATTTAAAAGGGTTGCTTCCTCCAACTGATCGACCACTTAGTGACAAGCCGGGACCCAAGCCTACAAGGCGAGGAGAGGGCTGGGGTCAGAGGGGGTTAGGGAGTTCATTATGGTGGTATAATTGTAAGGTGGGGGCAGGGGTGGTAAAGGGTGGAGAGGAAATGGGGTGACCAGGGGATTTTACAGGGTGGGTCACTAACAGGGTGAATCACGGCAGGAATAGTATGGGGTGGTGCAGCACCTGGGCAGTGGGTGGAACAGTCTGGGTGAAGCGATTAGGGTGTTGGAAAGGGGATTTCATGGGGAATGCCCCTAAAAGAAAGAGACTAGGGAGGGTATTGGGGAGAGGTAAAAGGGCAGCAGGGGAGTTGGAGGGATTCGTTTTTTTGGTGGGGTGGGGGGTTGTGAACAGTTGCATATGTCAACCAATTGGGGTCGACCAAAGTGCAACCGCTGAAAGGCAATAATACGGGCCAATCCTAGGGGGCAAGCAGTTGTGAGGGCAAGTCGTTGGGGTAGAGCGGAAGACAAGTCGACCACTTTACGGTGGATAAAAAAACACACACTCACAGTTAAGAGGGAAACACATGACGGGAAGCAGTGTAAGCAGGATATGCTGGCGGTTGTAACGGATATAAAGCAGTCTAAACTAAAATGTCATTAGGAATGATAATATATCCATTCACTTTGCACTACCTGCTCACGGTAACCACAATGCCTCCCGGTCGATGCCGCCAACAATTCAAACAATTATACAGCAATATCGAACAAGTGCAAACTCACAAAAAAGTGGAAATAATATAAATCACAGATCTTAAACTGAAATGAAGAACAGGCAGGATGATAGCAGGAAGGTGAGTGATGATATAAGTACACATCTGCTATGTTTTAGGTAATACCTACTTTCCCCAGGGAGTCAGCTACCCTGAGAACCTTTAGCAAAAAACTCAAGGACATTGTTTTCAGTGAGTGTTAATATAACCTACAGCTTTGTGGTCCATCGTTTGTCAGTCAACGACAACCAATGAAACACACTTTCACACCTTGCCATGCAACAGGGTCCCATCGGCATCCAGGCAATCATCACAGTAGCTCGAACACCACACTTCACCTGTACAAGATCTTGCTATCCTTGGATACAATGGGCCTCATTACGAGGAAGACGGTAGGGGGATAATGGCGCTGGTAGAGCTGCCGGTCCCGTTATTCCCCTACCGCCTCATTATGAGGTCTGCTCGCGGGTCCAGCAAAGGACGTCTGGTAAAACAGGGCGTCCTTAACGGGACCTGCTAGCAGACCAGGATGCTAACAACGGGCCTGTCATTAACGGGCCCGTTGTTAGCATCCTTCCCATTCCCATTGAGACCTGGATGTACTGGGTCCGGGTTCCAGGAAAAAGAATTACCGGGCCCACCAAGGTCGGAATGGCCCGGTAATTCCTCGTTCCAGGAACCCGGACCCGGTACCTGGTATGGGGGTAGCCATGCCGCTACCTCCATACTCGTAATGAGGCCCAATATCTTTCCTGCAAGCATCACTGTATTCCTATTGATTTTAAATGGCCTCTTTGCTAGTAATGCCCGCGTTGCTCTGGTGACAGGCACCAAGAAGAATGTGGTTATCCACTGTGTGTTATACAAGTGCAATACACATATGACATTGAAATAACTTGCTATCCAATGGTGTCAAAGAATGCCCTGGAAGCAAGGGATTACCACGACGAGAAGGTGTCAGAATGGCAAGCTTAAATGTGTGGGAAGGTTACTAGGCAACACTAATGGGACATGCTCGTTCTCCTCAAACATAAAAGAAGGACTAAACACAAAATAAAAGTTACGTGTCATTTATTAACGCATATTTTCAGGGTTGTGCCTGCATCTTTAGTGTCTCGGGGAACCAAGATGCTTTCTCGCTTTCCCTTGTCTACAAATTCCACAAACATGCACCTTTCCTGTCCCTTGCTCCTTTATGTTTCTTAGATGCACTCTTGTTTAACCACAATAAATGTTCTCTTATAACCCTCCTGCTCCTAACAGGTTTGGGGGGTGACCAGATTTTAAAGTAAAAAACCGGGACAGGACAGCTAACATACAAGTAGGAGTAACTCTTGGAAGTGGCTGTCAAGACACTACACTTCAGTAGCGTTTTGAGAAGGAGAGGGTTTCAGTGTTGCTGTTTAAATAAACACATTATAATTAATTAATCACAAACTAACACTATCTTAAGTTGTAAAATTCAGCATTTCTTCTGTGCAAGCTGGGTCTGCCAGCTGTGAAGACCTACTACCAAAAACCAGGACCACTGCAGTTTCCAATGGGAACATAATCTGGAGAAAGGGGGACAGAGCTCCGAATCCCGGGACAGTCCCGGCAAAACCGGGACGTCTGGTCACCCTACTGGTTCTGCTCGTCATCAGAATCCACCTTGTTAACCCATTTGTACTTTGCTTCCCTTCGCCTTGCACACTTGTAGAGTTTCGTAAACTTGGGCACACATCTCTCTCTCGCTCTCTTCATAGAGCTTGAGTACAATCCATTCTTTCACACTTAGGTCCTTTGGCCCTTCAAGATCATTATCCATGACTCTTGGATTTAGATAAAAGTGTACTACGTAGACATGAACTTGATCACTTTCAATGTTTCTTCCACTTACACAAGGTAGCACTTTCTAGACTCTGAGATGAAAACTCTCAATGTTTCTTAGACTTAGACAATAGTGTAATTCATAGATGTAATGTAATGTAACTGCTAGCATGTGCCTCACTCAGGACTCTTAACTTTAGCCTGCGTCGCACCTGGATAGAAGAGTGAATGTTAGCATGTGCCACACAAGTATGAAATTCTGAACTTTAGCTTGCGTCACATCTAAATAGAAACGTTATTCTTAACATGCACCACACTTAGAATTCTGAACTCTAGCTTGCGTCGCATCTAGATAGAAATGGGAATGTTAGCATGTGCCACACTCCTATGGAATTCTTAACTTTAGCTTGCGTCGCATCTAGATAGAAATGTGAATGTCAGCATGCACCGCACCTAGATGGAATCCCTAATTGCAAGGAGAGCAATGCCAAACTAACCAACCAACTAACAATTCCATCCCTCTGCATACACCTCTCAAACTCTAACCAAACACAACCACAAGCCTAAAAAGCAGCAATACGCACAAACTTCACAACAATGCAACAACAAAACTAACCACACATAGACTTGCACAGCAGCACACGATGACTATGGACCGTAAAACACCCCAAGCCCAGCCAACGTACCCACAGGGCTGAGGCTGCCAACAGCACATCACTGCTCCCTTGCACTTTTCCAGCTTATCCCCACTAACCCACCCTTCTCCTCCCCTTTTTCAGAGCCGCCAGAGCGCCAGGGGACCACTTCGCTGGTGATAGTGCGCGGTACAAATGTCCTTTAACATTAACATTAACATAACATAGACTAGAGACTGAACACTCTTGGTGATTCTTAGTTTTAGAGACCAGTGAACTTCAGTGTTTCTTAGACGTTAGGGCCTCATCAGAGGTTGGGTGGAGCAGTAAACATGTGGTGGTAACCCTATTACTGCTGCATTATCCCTCTGCCCAATCATGAGTTTGGGCGGAATGTGGGATGTTTACATCCAGCTTTTTGCTGCAGGTAAAAACTACCCCTTTCTGCCCATTTTCGGCGCTATTACTGCCAGTAATATTGCCGCCGGTGGTAGCAGCACCGAAAACCCCCCATACAGTTCTATGGACCCTGAATGAATGGGCATTAACAGCGCCACCGCAACTTGCGATCTGGCGCAAATTGCACCGGACCGAGTTGCGATAACGCTAATAGTGTTGGGCATAATCCTGGCACATTTACCCCCGGAATACCGCCCAACTTGTGATTGAGCCTTAAGATGGTAGTGCACTTTAGAGACATAGTATCGGATGTTTTCAATGGTTCTAAGACCTACACAACTATACACTTGATGAGAGTTTTATTCCACTATTTATCACCCTTCTCTGTTCAAGGACCCTCTAACCTGACCCGGCTTTCCCAGTATTAAATTGATTCAGCTCTCGCTAGGTCAAACCGTGGACATAGTTTTCTCCGAAATGCATCATTCTTTCTCTGTCTCAATATTTTCGTGATTTGGTCTGATATTACTCAGCATTATAATAGTTAAAGTTTTTCTCTCTATATCAGGGACTCTCTTGGCCTCATCTTTCTCAGCGATTAACTGTCCCTTTTGAGACTGTGACTACATATCCGAACTTTGCATTTGTCACTCTCTCTCATGCCGTTTATTCTACTCACATCCTCCGTGGACTCATGACTTGGTCTCTGTATTTCACTTCTCAGTTACTTCATCTTAGTTCAATGGGACAGACTTTCTGCCATCGGTTCTTCCACAGCCCCTACACCTCTGCGTCAACGAGACTCTCTGTCAGAGTGTTCTTCAGGACCTCTATATTTGAGTTGGGCAGAATACTCTGAATGGGTGGTGGGCTGTGGTTTGCTTTGGTGTTGACAAAGCAACTCAGTTCGAGTTATGCGATAAGTGTATTTGAACAGCATTGTGGCTGAGGTGGACCAATGGGTCTCTTCCTCACTCTCGCCTTTCTGTCCTGGGTATGTCCCATCTTCCGGGGGTTCTGATACTAGCCCCCTCGGCAGGCAGTGGCTTTGAACTCTCTCCATCAAATGCCATGCCGTAACACAGCGATGCCTCACCGCCTCAGTTTCCTTGCCCTCATGTTTATTTATTTATTTATTTTGTATTTATAGCAGCGCACAAAACCCTCAGGCATCTAGGCGTTAGTTACACTAAGTGAGAAATGACAGACATCAAAGTGCAAAAAGCATGCACAGGGTTACAAACATGTGGGATCCTGAAAGCATAGTCTGGCGCAGCCACCCCTCATGGTACGGCGGGCTACTATGGGTGTACAGGTAAGCACAACAGACACAATCGGTATAGGTGCACGGTATGGCACAATCACGCCCCATGGTACTGGGGGCTGCTGCAGGTGTACAGGTAAGCACAACAGACACAATCGGTATGGGCATTTTGTAGCTACAAGTGACAAGTTGACAGGTTGCAATGATAGGAGACAGGCACGGGGAGGTGAACGGCTTTGGTCATAGGTTCCACTAGACATGAACAGGTTATTCAACAAGGGAGAGGAAGGTGAGGCCATAGATGGTCCCATGCAGATCCAGAAGCCTTATTTCAAGACACAGGGGGCCTCCAATAGATGCTGCAAACGTTGGTGCTAGAGTACAGTGAGGAAGGGTACTACCAGGATATTTGGGGTAACGAGCGAGATGCAATGTGTTGGCGAGCGGAGTGTATTAGGCCAACCATCGGTGGGTACGAGACGTGGATAGTCAAAATATTGCGGTAGAAGTGTCATGAGTTAAAGGTTCTCTTCTATGTTTACACTTTTCCTTTTAAAAGGTCCCCACCCCCAGATATGTGGTCAACTGTTCAGTAAAACAAAGGAATGACTCAGTGTTACTATGGCCTGCCCTCAACTTGCCACAGTAGTATGGTAACCAAAAAAAACAAAGGTTGCCTTTTCCTGCCATCCCGGAACAGTGCTCCTGGTACCATAAAGTAAGGGAAAGATGGCGAGTTTTCCCCAAAAGTAAGGCAACGTTATATCCCTCAGTTTCCGCTCCCTTTAGCCTCTGGAATTGTTTCACAATTAAGGGCATGTATTAATAACTTTCTGAAAACACACCTGTTGCCAGCAAACAATGTGACGTAAGGAATCGTTTCTTATTATCCTGACATTTTGTAACTGAAACCATGATAGGGTGTTAGGATACAGTCACACCGGATCCTGAAAAGTTGTAGAGAATAACCCCAGTCCTTTTTAGCATGAGCATTCAACAGGTGGGGTTGTTATATGGTCTCATCATGCTCATATGGTGCCTTTTTCAGCAACACCTGACCATGGACTAATTGAAATGGATGCACATACTGACGCACTGAGCTCAACTCACAGTACTGTGCTGCTGTTAAAAGATGCCAGCCCAAATGCTGGCTGCCCACACTCTGTACAGCAGTCCGCTGCTCTCCAGCTAGCTCTGTGCTTTAAACAATAAAATAAAATGTTAACATGATAGAGGGGTTCTAACTGGTTTGAGTCTATGTAGGTCAAAATGACTGGCCGCAGTCGACACTATGAATTATGGGATATTAGACAGTGCCCATTCTCTCTGGTAGACATTGGGAAGGCATGAATATTATTTATGCAACTCACTGTGAACCAAATACTCATAACTTTCAGAAAAGCCACAAAACAGTTTCCAAGAACAAAATGGCTGCCTCTCTCCTGAACAGTGATCCTTTCATCACACGTGCAGACAGAACCTAGAGAGGAATATGCTTGCTATGACAATTCCCTCACATGACATGACGTTGGTCAGTAACACCTGCGTCCACTCACCCGCTGCTCCCCGCCCAATCTGAGGGTGGGTGATCTGCTCCTCGCAGTTTCTTCACCTGGTTGCTTGAAGATCCCTTGATGCCAAACTGCCCACCCTCACCCTCCCCTGTTGTTAGCTCCCCCCTCTGTTACTCTTCTTCCTTCACAGTGTTCCTCCCCCTATGATTGTAAAGTCCACCATTGCTCTCCGAAGCTAGATTCTCCAGGATAGAAATGGTGCGATTTGTACCATAAATAGAATACCAATTAATATAGCATGTTACTTATAAAGGTGTCCTTGCTTGGATTGATATTAGAGGCCTTTTCCACATGCTTATTTGCGGGGTGTGGTGCAATTCGTTTATTCAATTCATTTATGTATGTAGCTGGTATCTCCAAGGTTGCAGGTTCAAACCCATTTAACTCTCTAAATCTTTGATCCCATTATAGTATTTATTCTGTTGCCGATTGTGAAAATGTAATAATTCCATGGAATTAACTGGGAATGTGACAGTGCCCGCCTTCCCTTTACCAAACACTCTGATGGGATTTTTAAATTTAAAAAACTCTTGGGACGGGGGACAAAGGGTCAAACTACGGGACAGTCTCGTCAAAACCGGGATGTCTGGTCGCCCTAGACATGGTGGGTGAATAGGAATATGATGGGCCAACTGTCGTCATCTCAGCACATATTTGGGGCCATGGGGAAACGTCCACACCTGCTAGATTTCAAAGAGGCTGAGCCAATGGAAGCGGGCCCGCTCCTCTCATCGCCACAACACCTGAAAACCCATGGATGACTTCTGGCCATAGGCAGAGCGTGTCGCTGATCTGAGAAACTGATGTCACCAGGCTAAGCCTACCTTAATGAACCAATCCTGGGTCCCCACCAACAATCTCCTGTATGCATGAGGTCATAACCAGAGTGCTTTGCAACAGAAAAGGTAAAGCGATGAAAACATGTAATACTAAATCCCACCGTGCTTTCTGTCGGTTGTGGATCAAAGGGTATCTCTAGTTAATGGAGCTCTCTGTGGTTCCTGATTAAAGTGGCAGGTCTCCCTTGAAGCTGCATCAAGAACAGACTTTCTGTCTCCTGCAAACTACATTCTAGTACCTTCTGAATGGGGTCTTCCTGCAGGGATTGCCTACTAACACATAGTCCCAGACATTACAGGTCACTGCCCTTGATACTGAGAGGCGGGAGCTGGCTTCAGGTTGACACAGAGCATATCAAAGGTTGTTGGGGTTTTCCTACCTTTTGTTAGTCCTGTGACCAGGCCTCCCGTGACCCTGCTTGAATTAACTCTGATTAGTATGCGAAGCAGTCAACAGCTGCTAACAAAGGACAGGACGGGTCCATGGACCCTTTGTTAGTTAATTAGGCCATGGCAGGAGGAAGGTTTTGCCTTCCACCTTCTGAGATGCCTTGACGTACTCTTGGCTGTCATATCCCAACTAAATATGACAGGGGGGACAGCGCCTGAAAGCTGTGTCCATTCAGGGTACAAAGGTCTATGTGTATGTCATGTGGTGAGCATAGGAAAATGTGTGTGGATTAGCCCCACATATTTTACGGAGGTTGATCTACCATCATTCAATTTCATGTAAAATTTCAAAAAAGCCCAGGCGAGCGAGCACCCACTATGCGGATGGTCGAATTACTCACAGGTACATAGCAGAAGGACACCTTCGTACTGTGTCACACCTATCACCCCTTTACCTACATTCCCAGTCTAATAGTTTTGCTTCATAAGAGTAAAAACTACAAAGGGACATTTAAAATGATCAAAGGTTTGCATGACACAACCGGTGTAGTTATCCACATTTCCACTGAAGAAAGAAGTTCTGAACAGAATTAGTTGTAGAAAAGGAGAAAATTAGAAACACTGTGGGGCTAAAATGACCTGCTTCGGCATGACCATGACTATTTATGCACGGATGTAGGAATAATTCATCGATGTGCAGCCATTGTCTACAGGTGGGTACAAAAACTGGATGGACTGGTAGACCTTATTTATAGGCACATTGGCTGGCTGTATTGGCATGGCAGGTGCTCCCTCCCAGGTGCAAGGAAATGGACAGAATAAATGGCCCTGGCAGTTCTTATCTGGCAAACTTTTCAGGTTGCAAGTGCGCAAGGTCCTTATTGACAGGTAATTTGACAACTAGTAACCGTTATCTGCAGCAAAATGTGCTAGATAAGCTGACAGACTTAAGCATGACCAAGCAGAATCTGCCACCGCGCCAAAACCCAAGGGACGCTTGGAGTTTTCCAGTCTGTCTCGCGGCTTGCTTTCATTCATTGGATGTTTTTTCCAGAAATTAACAGGGTCCTCTTGTAAATCCTCATATGGCGTCATTCTCACCTCTTGATCAGACTCTGGAACATTTCAGATGGCCGATTGAGGTTGCAAATGCCTACAGCTTTTTTAATCTTATAATGTGGGAGCATGAGTTTTGCATAAGTGTTCTCACTGTTGTTGCTATTTGCATATAGCAGATCATTGTCTCTATTGATACATGGAAGTATCTTTTTTTTAAATTAAATCAGATCGCCACTTTTGAAATATTACATCACATCATCTTTACTTCCTTGTATGTGCCATTGTACCATGGAGAACAACACAGGTGCATTTTGACTATTTTAATCCACCTAAGTTGCTGCATTGCCATTTGCAGATTTGCATCTCCTGTTATTCTAATTTCCACTTGTTTTGACTAACATCTTTCTATGAACATTTCTTATATTTTGTCAGGTTCATTGAACATGTGATTTGGGGCTTTATTTGTATTTGTATTTATTGGTTTATAAAGCGCTTTACATAAACCAACTTGATGGAACAGAATGCTAGTTAGGGAAGTCAAAGAAAAATATGCAGAAAACATTGCACTTTGGTGTTAAGGTAAAGATGGTATTGAAGAAGATGCCTCCTAATGCCAAAGTGCAAATGGGAAGCATATGCTCAAATCCCGGTTTCCCCACTTGACCAAATTATGTAATCCTGGGCAAACCGCTCTTCCATCAATTTCACTGTTATGCCCCGAACAGCAAGCTATCCTGGGACAAAAGAAAAAGAAGCTCAAAGTAGACCAAAAAAAAACCCGGCAAAGATGGGCAGGTGGGCACTATGGAAACCCTGCACGCCAGCTACCAGCTGACAGCAAACAAGTTCCTTTTCACCTGTGGAGGGGAGACATTCCACCTGCAGCAAAAACACAAGCGCAGACACGTTTAGAGAAGAAAGGCCATCGGCCAGGAGATGTTATGCCAGCACAAGAGGGTCAAAGGGCAGGAGAGTGTGGTGTGAGGAGCAGCACTGTGAAAAAATCAAGGTAAGGGTGGGTGGAAGAGAGAAGGACACAGTAGCAGGGATCCGAAGCTGGCACTGAATGTGTACATGCCAGCATCTTCAATAGCAGATAATGGCCGCATGTCCTTTGAAGGTCATTGCTGGGGACACCGGTGTTAATGTAGCTTCAGTGGACACAGATTGGAGTGCTAAATGGATTTAATTGCCTACAAGCCAAGTTAATGTGTCCCCAGACACAATCTATTTTGGTCAGTACCCTATTTGGGGTTTGCACTATACAAATCAATCAAATAGAATCAAATTGGAATGGACCTGATCAACGAATTGGCTGTTGTACGTTTAAGGGCAATTAACGCCTGATAGTGCCCCCACCAATGAGCGATGAGACTCGACCGTGGATTCAGCCTTATTGATTTTACAATGAGGGAAATGTTCACGCACCGATGGTGGTTGGTTCAGAAGCGTGTTGCTTTCCATTTCCAGAAATAGAAAGGGAGCACCAGTGAGGAACCAAGGGAGACACCAGCAGGGCTGGACTCACCAATAGTGAACTCTGGAGATTTCCTGGTAGGCCTCTGCACCCTGGGCCTCTTTTGTGTGGTAACCTAGTTTGTTTCCACATTTTCTTATAGTGAAAGGTTTGAGCTTGCTGACAGTGTATATATGGGGCCCCTTTGAACATTATTTCCAGGGCCTCTTTTGGTTCCCACTCCACCCCTGGACACCAGCACCATTCAGGACTCTGGGAAAAGGGAATTGTGGTCGGAGGGTGCAGGCAGAATGGGAAATGAGGGTAGCGAGGCAGGTTCAGAGAGGTAACAGCACCCACTGGCCCAGCACCCAGAGTCATGGTGGGTGCACACCATCATGGTTCTTGGAATTGCGGCCAAGCACCAGCAAATAGTGCCCACATATCACGGATCGTGATTGGCTTGCCAAAGCCCTCCCTGCCATTGTGCACCAAATTGATGACCGTAGTGCTGCATATACTATAAGAAAGAGCATTTACATATAACATACTATAGACTGTATTGCCGCTTACCTCATTTATGACATGTTACTTGAAAGCCTTTGTTCTTTCACGGAAAAGTCAAACAAATGGAAGAGCACAATGGCGGGTGGGGGGATTCCAGGGGTATGACTCTCTGATAGCGGAAGGATATGCTGCATTCAGCCCTCAGTTTAAATCAGGAAAGCTATACCAATCATTTCTACCGAATACTCGATAAATATATTTGAGTGTGGGGATTGGCATGAAGTTTGCTTGCTGTGGCACTTTGGGCCGGATTCTCAAAATGTTCTTTGGCGCAAGTGAGGAGATGCACTAAGCAGCAGCTCAATTCTCAAAGGGCATCTGAATGAGCACATTTTCCTCCTTTGCACCTTTGCGCAAATAAGGGGGCCTTTCTGGGCATTCTGAAATGGCTCCCAAATTCACAAATGGCATGCGCTTTAAAATGCCCAAGTGTGAGAGTTGTCGCACTTAAAATAAAAATTAGGATGGGGTCAGAAATGACCACATCATGGTTTGCACCTCCCTCTGCTTCTACTTCAAAAGGCGCAGTGGGAGAAGCAAATCATGACGAGGGCAACCGCGGCTGTCACACTAGCATTCCCATCCCCCAAACAGCGATAGAAATGCTTTTTTTCTTTCTGTCTTTTCACAGAGACGAACCCTTTAAAGGTCTGTCTCGCAAAATATGCTCCCAGCAACCACATGGTTGCTGGGAGCCTGTCTTTGAACACTAATGTATGAATGTGGGGGGGGGCGCTGTTGCGCACGACAGTGATGGCTGCCTGATACGAGCGCTCCGGCCCGTGAAAAATCCGTTCTGAAATTAATCCTGGTTCTGGAGCTTGCTGCGGGACGCTGAACGGGAAAGACGAGCAGGGGAAGCCGACACACTCATACAGAAAATCCTGAGGCTGATAAGGCATTGGCTGTGGAGATATGTTGAGTGGAAGTTTCTGCGGGACGGGGCCTGGACGCGAGCCAACCCACACATCCAGAAGATTGAGACCCTGAGCCGCTGACACTCTGGACAGCTGGGGCGCTGAGAGGAGGGGCCTGCGACGCAGCGGCGCCGGCGCTGGAGGGAGAGAAGCCACACCTGAGTGGGCAACTTCACCTGCCTTGTACAGCGGCAAGGACTACCGATGCTGCGTAGAGGGGCCGGCTGGCTAGTACCGCCCCGACCGACACCCGCATACAGAGGCCGAGGTGGCCGCGGAGTCGCCACGTGGACAGAGCTCGGAGCCCCTGGTAAGGTGTGCACTTGCCACTTGCCGTGTGTTGCGGGTCCCCCAAAGGGTGCCTCCCCTGCCTCCTCCTTTGAGCCCGTGACTGAGGCAAGAGCTGCAGGGCGTATGCCCTACGATAAACCCTGAAGGCCGCTGCAGCGTGGCAGAGAGACACGGAGGCCTGTCCCAATGGCCCAGCCCTAACATACGACCACCCCCTCACACGGAGGTCGCATGAGGCGGAATTAATTCGGACTGTAAAACATACTTAGTGCGGGGGGCATTGCTGGACTGCATGGCCGCTTCCGGGAAATATGCTAGATGCACTACGGGGCACGGAGTGGTCCCTCCAGTGACATGCGGATGCCATGGTGAATTGGCCAGCGGGTGAGGCGACTGAGGGGCGCAATTGGGAGATGCTGTGCCTGGCGAATTAGTATGCAGCTATAGTGTGGTGCCACTTGAGTGATACCTACAGTTACTACGGCGGCACTGGCCTCATACAAAATAAATAACGAGCCTGTCAACGACAAAACTGATTGCATATTGGACTATCCGTGATATTGAAGTTGTACCCTATACATGCATGATTCAGGAGGGAACAACAAACGAATGCCCTGCTAAATAATCTATGCACCATTGAGAAGGCACATCAACCAACAGACAGAGCACAATCCATTGATCTTGGGCAAAGGCGAGTGAATCCGGGGCCAATTAGCCGGGGTGACAGAAAACCCCCTATGTGGACCCTGACTGAGTGCCTCCTAGCTTAAGAAGGGAGGTAAGTGGGCACAACTTAGGTCCAAAAGTCTTTTTTGTAGTAAGGTGGATATAAAGTTAAAAATATGGTAGTAAATGCTTTAATGGAGCTGGCTGTGACAAGTCTGGAGACACCCGGACTTGAAAGTATGACAACAGCTGAAGACCAAGTATGAATACCAAGTCACACAACCGCTCTCAAAATAGGGGCCCGGACCCGGGCAACCAGTTATAAAGTTCAGCAGAAAAGTTTTATCCAAGTATCACAGAAGTGTTTCCAAGTTCAGTGAAATAATAAAATGAAGGTTGTCTGTTGATTTTCAAAAAGTATTTTATCAAAATGATAAAGCTGTCACTAATATTCTCTTAGTGAGGGAGCATTTGTCGCAACCTATGTACATTTCCGACTAAAGCCAAAGCATTTCGGAGTATATCTCCTTCATCAGGGCCAGTCTTGTGGTTAAACATTGAAAATACAACAGATAAATAATGTACCAATATTACACAAAATGCATAAAGTGAAATGAAAAATAAACATACCGATCAGTAGAAAATCCACAAGTGTTCATAAGGAGAAAAATAAAGCGAAAACAGAAATCAACAATACAATATTAGGAGGATAAATGGTTTTCATTGGGAATCAGAAAAAAGAACTGGTGTTACCTTGGCAGTATTCAATGGGAGCTAACAAACGTTCTAGCTGCCCACAGTGGGGTACAGCGATACGGCATGCAATTAGTAGCCGCAATGTTAACATGCACGTGTTTACGAGTGGAATCTATTTGAAAGAGGAGATCGAGTGATCAATGTCAGCATGTCTGATAAAATCATTGTATGCAACGAAATTATAAAAAAGCGGCGGAACCGCCGCGTACCTAAACGCATCTGAAGCTCAGCAATGCTTCCGCGTGTGGCCGCCGATCTTGGATTCCACCAAGCAGTGTTTGGGCGGTTGCCTAGGCGACCGCTCGTCTTATAGATCACGTGACACCTGAGCGCCATTGACAGGCCGGCGCTCACGGAACGCGTTGCAATACAGGTGAAAGCCTACATTGTGATGCAGATAAATGAATTTAGAGACATGTAGGGATAATTAGCATCCTAAAAAATAAATTTAGAACAGGCTAAGAAAAAATGGGAAAATCCATAGAAATGGAAAAAATACTCAAGTGGAAAGAATACTAAAGTGCAATGTTAATAGGTGGTGGAACAAACAGATCTAGAATAAAGTGGAATACAGTGGCTTAACAACACAAAATGACAGAACTGGGATGCACTATAAGCACTAGTGTATACGTAAGGCTGGTACAAGTATGCGCAATCATGGAAAGGCAGCAAATAGAATTCATAAGGCATGTTCTCGTCCCAGGTGGTGTCACCCACTAGTGGCGGCACCTTGGGTCCCAGACCAAGTCCGGGAGATAGGACGAGATAAGTACATAGATCATTTGGTGCCCCAGAGGTACTTAGAACATAGAACATTCAGGTGAGTATAGACTTGGGTCTAACAGGAGTATCAATATAGGTATGTCTGGTGAGAGAGTCTAAATATAACAGTGGTAATTTATCTCTTCGTTCAAACCATTGGGGACCAAACTACACAGTTTATCAATCCAGAATGTTTCTCTACGATTAAGGCATAGGCCCAGATCCTCATGTGGATTGTTTCTGGTTAGAACCTCTAACACCAGGAATTTGATCTGCGACAGATTATGGTTGTTCATGGCCCAATGTCGTGCCACAGCAGAGTTAGGATTAGAGTTATGAATGCAGGATCGGTGTTCGTTCCATCGGATCTTTGCAGCTCTGGTGGATTGACCCACGTAATACTTTCCACACGGGCATTTAATGCCGTAAATAGTGTTGGTGCTGTCACAGGTACCATATGTTTTCCCTTATGTGGACCCTGACTGAGTGCCTCCTAGCTTAACCCAGAGGCCAGGGAACACCCAGGTTTGTGGCAAAGATTCTCCCCTAGCTTGATATACTACGGATTTGTGGCCACCATCTTCACAAAGCGAGGAAAAGCACACAGCGGCTGCATCATTATGGGAAACACGAGGAAACAGGACAAAATGGCAGAAGCAGCAGGCGCTAAAAAGAAAGGGCCGATGGATTCATACACCAGCAGCCAGTCGGGGAGTGGTGAACTCGAGCCGGCCACGCCATCCAGTTCCGAATCTGTTGCGGAGAGTGGGATAAAGTCGAATACCTAACTAACATAGTCCAAAGTGGCTTTCTATCCCTAAACGTAAAATTGGACGATATTGTAACAACCACTGGAACGCTGAAAACAAGAGTGGAAAAGCACAGCTTGAGATTAACGGAAGCAGAAACTAGGATTGGAACGACTGAGGACAATGTTGCACGACACGGACAAGACATAGCCCAGCTCAAAGAAAACATGAATAAACTCCAGAATAAGTGCGAAGACCTGGAATCGTATTCAAGAAGGAACAATGTAAGCATTGTTGGAGTACCCGAGTCATTTGGTAAAGACAAAATGGAACTACAGATCGAATCACTCCTTAAGACTCTCGTTGGAACCGACTCCTTTTCAGGACACTTCCTGGTTGAGCGTGCACACCGCACCCTGGCCCCTGTACCAAAACCTGGGGCTCAACCGCGCACGATTATTGCAAGGCTACTTAATTACCGAGATAGGGACACAATCCTCAGGAAGGCGAGAGAGCTTGGGACACTGCAATTGGATGGAAGCCGCATACATATCTACCTGGACTTTGCTGCTGGAGTGCAGGCAAGCCGAAGATCATATGAGCCGGTTAAAAAAATGCTAAGAGCTCGACAGGTCCCATATGTACTGATATTCCCAGCCAAGATGCGTATCCAATATGGAGGAAGGGCACATTTCTTTGAGACTCCGGCCACAGCTCTGGCATATGTAGAGGCCACTATCCCGCCGCCCCCTAGGGGCCGCGGGCAGACCAGAACTGGGGACACTCGCCTGCGGCAGATGACTGAACCCCGCAAGTTGCCTCGAGCCATGTGTGTATCCTTTTGTGTTAGAAATGTTCGGCTCCCGCGGGGGGCTTCAAGTATTGTTAAAGCGGGCCGTGAGCCCGATCTGGCAGCCCTGTGTAAGCAACAAAGGTACCCTCAGGAAAGTTCCTAATGCTATTAGGGTCCATCGTCAAGTTGGGGTAGATGATGTGGGAGGAGGGGGGGCAGGAAGTTGTGAATGTTTCGGCCTGTTGGCTCCACCAAGACGAGTTTGAGCCTTGGGGAGAGGAATGTGTGAACAGAAGTTTCAGTTTAATGGAAATGTGGTCTCATGGACACTGGCGCTACTCAAATAATGGCAAACTATTATTGTATGCCCATTGTGGCATGTCACAGCCCGTATACATGAATAAATGGGTGACGGGTTGAAGATAAGACACTGTCCTGGAATGTCCGAGGCCTAAATAACCTGATGAAAGCCAGAAAAGTGGGGAACTATGTCAACAGAAACGGGCCACATATCTTAATGTTGCAAGAAACACATGCACAGAGCTCAGTTAATGAAAATATATTGGCTAAATGGGGCAAGTTACGCTATTATACGGATTAATCCTCGCAATCCAGAGGGGTTTGCACACTCATACATCACTCGCTGGGTTTCCTAACCAAGGGACACAAGGTGGACCCGATGGGGAGATATGTAGTGGTTTTGGGGGAAATTGCTGGGAAACAAATAACCCTGGTGAACACTTATGGCCCCAACCTAGATTACCCGGAATTTTACCTGTATATGTTTAATATCCTTAATAAACATGACACAACTAGCATAATATGGGGTGGAGACTTCAATGTGGCGCTTGATCCCCCACTAGATAGATCTGTCAGCGTGGCCAGGCCACCCACCAAGACGGCATTAACCTTGGGTCAAATTCTTCCCCAATTGTGCCTACTGGACGCTTGGCGAGTTCTCCATCTTTTCGATAGACGATACACATTCTACTCCTCGGTACATGACAGTGAGTCACGTATATACTATTGGTTTATATCCTCAAATATCTCACACACACTACAACACTGTGAAATCCTCCCCCACACGCTGTCTGTCCATTCCCCGGTGGTGATGGAGATTAAGCTGGCTGATGCTCCTAGGCCAACATCAAGATGGAGAATGCCTAGGGATATACTGAAGGACTCAAACACTGTTGAAACTTTGCATGTTGAAATTGCCAAGTTTTTCATAGATAATGTGGGGACAGTGGACCAGGTATCTACGGTCTGGGAAGTGTTTAAGGTCTTGATTAGAGGGGTTCTGATATCCAAAACCACGGGACTCCTGAAGGGTGTACGCCGAGAACTAGAAGGGGTGGAAGTGAAATTGAACAAGCTAGAAGAAACCTATAGCCACACACACAGTGGGGATACCCTAGCTGAAATACACAGACTCCTCAGAGAATTTGACTGTCTGGCAAGGAGAGAAATACAATATATTGCGGCCCCTACCCGAGCACCAGATACGGAGAGGGAAACAAGGCGGGGAAATTGCTGGCTAACCTAGTGAAACACGAGAAGCAACAAACCCTGATTACCACTATCCAAACGGCACAGAACGAGATAATCACAAGCGAACAGGGCATAAATGATGAATTTGCTAAATTCTACAAAACCCTATATGCAAACAAAGACAAAAAATCCCTTACTGAAATTAAAACTTACCTTGCCACACTAGATCTCCCGACACTTCCAGACGAAAACAAATTGGCCCTAGAACAGCCCATCACAGTGGAAGAACTCACTGAAGCAATCAAGGACCTCTCAACCAGTAAAGCACCGGGAGCAGACAGACTCAGTGCGGAATTCTATAAAGAATTTCGGGAAGAGCTTGTCCCTATATTGCTTGAAACATGGGAAGATGCCCTGGGAAATCAAATATTACCCTTAACAATGCGGGAAGCCATAATCATGGTACTACCCAAACCTCGGCGCCCGCCACAAGACATGTCATTTTACAGGCCCCCATCACTTATAAATGTGGATGCGAAAATCTTCGCGAAAGTACTGGTGAACCGCATGCTGTCCGCAAAACCACGTTGGTGCATACAGACCAAAGTGGATTTATCCCGCAAAGATCCACTGCCTTGAACCTACGCAGGCTATTTGCCATAATGGCACAAATAAACCCCAATAAACAGGCGGTAGCGTTGTCCCTCGATGCCGAAAAGGCGTTTGATTCTGTATCACGGGAATACCTCTTTTCAGTACTCGAGGCGTTTGGAATAGGCAACTTCATCAAATACGTCAGGCTATTTATTATACACTGCCCCTAGCGCGAAAGTATGCACCAATAGAACCACCTCGGGGCTGTTTGAACTAGGTAGAGGCACCAGACAAGGGTGCCCTTTCTACCCAATTTTATTTGCCTTAACGATGGAGCCCATGGCAGCGGCTGTTCGACTGCGACATAAAAGCAGGGGTATCACACTGAAGGGAACCACCCAGATAATTTCATTATACGCAGACGATACACTGCTGTATGTGCGTGAGCCCAATAAGAACATCGCCCCCATAATGGCAGACATTCATGAGTTCGCTGAATACTCTGGATACACGGTGAACAATGCAAAGTCAGAAATGTTCCCACTCACCCCCTCCACAAAGTGCCCTGCGCTAACATGCGGCCTTAAGTGGTCAGAGCGACATATCAGGTGCCTAGGGGTGCTGGTCTCTGGAAATAGACAAACCCTATACGCTGATAATCATGACCAGACACTGCAGGCACTCAACTCCAAACTGCAGGTTTGGAGACACTTCCCCATCTCGCTACACGGTAGGATCGCTATACTCAAAATGATTGTGCTTCCAAAACTGCTATATTTATTTGTAAACATCCCTATATGGGATGGAATTCTTCTCCAAACTCCGATCTCTGGCAGTGGCATTTATTTGGAATGGAAAGGTGGCCAGAATGAGCTGGGAGAAGATGATAGAACCATACGACAGTGGCAGAATTGCGGCCCCAGACTTTGAGTTGTATTACCTGGTGGCACAGGCACAGTTCGTGAAATTCTGGTATGAAGCAATAGACAACTCGCCCCACGCATGGATAGAGACACCCACCACCTCACCCACGGATATCAGAATGGTTATTTTAGATACACGATATAGTGATGCATGTGATTATGACCCTGTGAGTTGTACTGTAAGAGCCTGGGGGGCAATATATAAGAAATTGAAACTAGAGATACCCTACAATCCGGAGATTCCCCTATGGAACTACCAAAATATCTCCCCCACATTTGACATAAGCATACAGGAAACCTGGGATCCCATTAAAGAAATGAAGGTGGGAGATATGTATGTAGTCGGAAAGTTTGCAACCCTGGCTGAATTCACGAGAGCTATGGGATGTGGCCCGCTCTGAACATTGCAATATTATCGAATGCCATTTGCTTATCAGGCATGATGGCCATCCTTTCCTGACAAGCCCCCCTCCCACCCAAGCCTACAACTGGTTACAACACAAGGAGGGTTGGGGATTTCCAAATTGTACATGTCAGTGCAAACACACACCCCCCAGGAAAAACCAGATTAAAGAAAAATGGGAATCGGCCACCAGGGGGCGCACGGATGATGTCCTCTTCTGTGTGAGCTCCGTCCCCGTAGGTCTGCGAGGTGACCTAAGCCCCCACCTCGTGACCCCCCCATGGTGAAAAGAGCAGAGCATTGTGTGTTGGAATACTCCTGCACATCCCTGGAGAAAACCTGATCGAAATCGGACCCGGGAAGCCGATTAAACTTCGAGTGAAGTTCTTCGCTGGTGACAGCGCGAAATCGGAAGCGGACAGGTCGGCGAACGGGCCCATCGGGAGAGTGACGCGCAGCCTGTGCGGCACTGGCCAACGCGCCCCCCCTCCTACCCACAGAGCTGCTCCCTTGCAGTGTCCCCCACTCGACCCACAGCGTGGACCCTCCAGCCGCGCCCTCGGGCCCGCAGACTATTGGAACAAGGCGGAGACCCTGCCAAGAGGTAAGCTGCGCCTCCAACCCTGTGCAGCCCACGCTGTCTCACGCGACCGCGGTGCATCAGAGCGCCGCGGCCTGTATGCAGGGCCATGGCTCTCAGAGGAACTAGCTGGGCTCACGTAGTAGCAGGACCCCCACGATTTGAGGAATCCCCGTCTTGGGAGCCCCGCACACCGCATATCATCTGCCCCTCCCAGTGCACAGGGCACAGATCCATCGGACTGAGGGTAGTGACCCCGAAACAAGGGGCGTGTGCCTCCTCAGGATCCCGGTACCGATCGGAGTTGACACCAGGGAGACATCTTCCGACCTCGCTCCTGCACCGGGGATCCAGCAAATTCCGAAGATTACCTGCTGGAGGGTGTCGCCAACTTGTCCCCCCTACTGGGTGAACGCATTCCGACTGGCGGACGACTGAGAATTGCGCGAGGCTACAGAGCAGTCTGAGGGTGAGGCCCACACGTCCCTTCCACGCCTGCCCAAACCCGGGGCATCGAGGTGAAGCACCTACGTATATGCAGGCCAAAATAAAGCTAGCCAGTTACGCTTACGCTCCTTCTGCCCACACACTCATCGCCCCCACGATGGCAACGGAATCCGTGGCACATGGAGAGACAGCAGCCACGAAAGGTGACATAGCAACCCTCCTGATGGAGATAAAGAATATGGGGGCCAGCATAGGCGGCAAGATTGATAAAATCACCCAACGTATGGATAAGATTGAGGACAGGTTGGAGGGGGTAGAAAACAACCAAGCATCCATAGCTACTATGGAAATACAACTCGAACACAGAATCACAGATCTAGAACAGCGGGAAGAGGAATACAGGCTAAAGATGGATGATTTGAAAAACCGGGAAAGGCGGAACAATTTACGTTTTTTTGGGATCCCGGAGCAGGATGGGGAGACTGAGGAGAGCCTTAAGGCAACACTTCATGATATTATCAAAATCTTGGTGGCAGGTGATGAGATTGACGAACCGAGAACCGAGAACTGAACGGATCCACAGAGCAGGTGGCCCACCCAGAGGCCCAAGATCGGTCCTTGCTCGCTTCCATAGATACCAGGACAAAGCAAAGATTCTCGGGAAGGCAAGGCGCGGAGGCGTGATCACCCTCAACGGTGCCCAGGACACCATATATCAAGACCTGTCTGCCATGACATTGGCGCTGAGAAGGATGCGTGGCCCCCTGACGAAATGGTTGAAGGAACGAGATACCAGATACCGGTGAGTATACCCCTTCTCGCTCTCTTTTGAACACAAAGGCACGAGAATCAGACTACGGTCGGAGAGGGAAATAAAGGCCTGCATAGCCGAACTTGTTGATCTTCGCGAACGAGGGGAAGAAGGAAATAATCCGAGAAACAAAGGGAGAGAATGGAAACTCCAAGGACCTAAGAGGCAGAGAGTCAAAGTCGAGATAATTTCGGAGAGGTAACAGCTCCCCAGAGGGGGACAAGTGAACTGGACTACCGGTGACTACGTTGACACTATGAGTATGTTCGAGACACTGGCCGTTTTCAGCCCAACACAAAAGTTATATTCGATGGTTGTAAGTTGTGGTTGATGGGGGGTTGGGGGGGGGGGCTCAGACCTATGTAGTGTTCATTGATAATTAAAGGACCACCCAACGATGGTCCCTACTGGTGGTTCGGGGCTAGTTCAGTGAATCTAACTGGACTTGCTCGGACACCGACACATGGGTCAGAGGGGGTGCGTGGGAAGGAGAGGGAGGGATATGCAAGACAAGGGGGAAGGTGGAACTGTTATAGAACTTTTACTCGCTGCTGTGATGGGACAAACACTAATATTGGTTGAGGGCTCTAAACACAAGGTATGGCAATGCATTGTTGTGAATATTCTACTGTTATATTCTGATAACCACCTCTGATGGTAACACACAAGGCCCCTTGAAAGTCGGGACACTTAATGTCAAAGGCCTTAACTCACCAACTAAGAGGTTGTTAGTGCTACGGGAATTTCGAAGGGCTAATATTGATATCCTACTCTTACAGGAAACAAAATATATGAAGGGGGAGGAGAGGTCCATTCGGAGGAAACGTTTCGGCATAAAGTTTTGGGGCTCGGGGGCACTGCGTAAAGGGGGAGTGGGAATCCTTATCAGAAAGGGACTTGATTTTCTTGTCTCCAAGACCTGGTCAGAAGGGTGGGCCTTGCTAGTTGTGGGGACTATTGGAAAGGTGGAAGTAACGATTGCCACAATCTACTCCCCAAATGTAGGACAGCTCCGATTCCTCTCTAAAACTTTCCCCAAAATAATGTTGGAGGCCACCGGCCACCTTATACTAGGCCGAGACTTCAACTTGTGGGCGGATCACGACCTGGACCGGAAAGCAGGGCGCCCGGGAGTTGAAGCTCCTGTGAGAGGGGAACGTAGTGACTTTGTAAACATGATGCAGGTATATGCGCTGGTAGACACATGGAGGGCGATGCGTCCTGATGAAAGAGGATTTTATTCACCTCCACACAATACTTTTACCCGAATAGACTACATCTACCTTTCGCGAGAGCTGAACGACACCGCCACACATTCGGGGATTACTCCAATAACATGGTCCGACCATGACATGGTCACAGTTGATATACAATGGGAACATCTGCCAATTAAGGGTGGGAAGTGGAGATGTAACGAGGCCCTGTGGAGAGACCCTGTTTTCAAAGAAGAACTCGAAACAGAGATCAAAGAATACTTCAAAGCCAACGATACTGGGGAGGTCTCTAAGCAGAGTGTGTGGGAGGCGGCCAAGGCAACCTGGAGGGGGATCCTGATACGGGAAGGGGCTCGGAAGAAAAGGGAGAGAGCCCTTATCGAGAATAAGCTCCGGAGTGAAATATGTCAACTTGATTGAGAATCTAGGGTGGGGGACACCATAGACCCCGAAAAGATCCAAGAGGCTAGGAAAAAACGGGAAGAACTCCGCCACCTAGAACATGGCCAGATAGCACGTAAACTACATTGAAGCAGAAATTCTATGAGAAGGGAGATAAGGCAGATGTGCTGCTGATGGCTAGACTCAGGATCCAACAGACAGAACGTAGGGTAAAAGAGATCACGGATCCAACCTCTGACCAAGTGCAACACACATCCCCCATCCTAGAACTGTTTGCAAACTTCTATGAGTCCCTATACACTTCAGAAGTAGATCCACACTCACAGGAGATAGACGATTACTTTGCCAGCATTGCCCTCCCAAAACTTGCAAGCGCTGACTCGGCCTATCTAGAATCCCCCATAACGGAGGACGAAATACACGAGGCGATGAAATGACTTACACTGGGCAAGTCCCCTGGTGAAGATGGTTTCACTGCCGGCTTCTAGAAAACATTTTGTGCCCTCCTAACTCCATTCTTGACCACCCTATTTAACTATATCCTTGACACGGGGACTGTCCCAGACTCCTTCGACCGAGCACTCATATCGGTCATTCCCAAGGAAGGCAGAGACCCCACGTGTTGCGGATCATACCGCCCCATATCCTTGCTCAATCTCAATGCCAAAATTTACACACGAGTCCTGGCAGCCAGGTTAGAGGTCCACATGCCCCATCTTGTCCACCTCGACCAGGTAGGGTTCATAATTGGATGACAAGGCACAGACACCATGAGAAAGACTCTCCATTTCATCGAGGCCTCCCAAACCATGTGCAATGATCCCGCTTTACTCTCTGTCGACGCTGAAAAAGCCTTCGACAGAGTGGAATGGGGTTTCTTTGCCACAGTCCTCCGTGCCGTGGGAATAGGACTGAAATTTAGAAGGGGGATAAAAGCAGTTTACACCGCTCCAAAAGCTTCAGTGTGTGTTAACGGGGAGTACTCGAGATGGTACTAGATGAAACGCGGTACCCGGCAGGGATGCCCCCTATCGGCCATCCTCTTCGCCCTCTCCGTGGAGCCCTTGGCCCAAAAATTACAACAGGATACTGAAGTAGCAGGCATGCGTCTGGGGGAAGAGGAATTTAAAGTAGCAATGTATGCCGATGACCTACTTCTTCATGTGACGAACCCCACCACATCCATTCCCAGAGCGTTGTACCTCCTGGACGAATACGGCCAAGTATCCAGGTTCAAGGTCAACAAATCTAAGTCCACACTTTTCCCCCTACAAGGCTCATTGGAAGCAAACACTGAAAAATACCAGACCCTGGGCCTTATGATTGAACATGAATAAATGAAGTACTTAGAAATACAGGTCACAAGGTCGCTAAAAGATTTATATGAAGCCAATTTCCCAGCGCTTCTCCAAAAATTTCACGCAGACCTCGCCAGATGGGACAACCTAACCATATCCTGGTTGGGGCGTTTAAACGCAATAAAAATGACCTGTCTCCCGAGATTCTTATACCCCTTTCAAATGCTCCCCATTCATATGCCAAGCCAATTCTTTACCGAAGTCAAGAAGGCGATTCTGAAATTTCTATGGCAAGGGAAAAAGCCCAGGATTGCTTACTCGAACTTGACATTACCGACAAACAAGGGTGGAGTGGGCCTCCCAGACATCCAAAAATATTACGAGGCGGCTCAATTACGAATCCTTATTCCCATCTCCGTAACCAAAAATTGCCCCAGTGGATCTCTATGGACAATCATTATCTGTCCCCAGCAACAATCTATGAATTGCTGTGGTCCCCTAGATGGAGAGTACTGAGGAAATCTAAGGCACAGCCGATGTTCGCAACCATATGGAACATATGGCGGGAGGGGGGAGATATGGGATGAATTACCACATGGCCATCACCATTAAGTCACCTCTGGTCACCGGGCATTAACGACAAGATCCCTAATGTGGAGAGGTTTCAAGCTTGGTATGAGGCAGGCCTGGAGAGGGTGGGACAACTCCTAAGGAAGGACTCCTTCATCACGCTTCCTGAACTAGAAGAGGCACTCGGAATAGGTACACTGTCAGCATTCCACTTTCTGAAGATTAAGGGAGTTCTGACAAAACCAGAATGGAAGGATAAGCTGAGCAGGGAATTTACCCCGTTTGAAATCATACTCGACTCCAGGACAGAAACAAAAGGGTTGATATCTGTTTTGTATAAAACACTAATGGAAGCTGGAAAGGGCTCAACAGAACCGCTTAGGCTAAAAGGGGAAAGGGACATGGGCGAGGATATCGACCCGCAGACATGGGATAAGATATGTAGGATTGCGCCCAAAGCCTCAATCTCATGCCAGTATAAATTGCACTTGATTAAACTGCTGAATAGGTGGCAATATGACCCGTGCAGGCTCTCTAAGATGTATCAGTCGTCTAGTCCAATGTGTTGGCGGGGATGTGGGTCCACAGCGGATTACTGGCACATGTGGTGGGGTTGTCCTCAGATCAAAATTTACTGGAATTAGGTGCTAGGTTGGATTAGGGATCTAGACGGGATCCAGCGAACAGCAGACCCCTACCTGATCTTATTTGGTTCCGAGAAAATCGAGGATGAATTGAGACGGGTCACAGACATAGCTACACCACTCTTACTAGCTGCAAGGGCTCTATAGACCACAAAATGGAAATCCCCAGTTACCCCCACAGAAAAAGAATGGGTTAACGTGGCCTCCAATATGTGTATTATGGAAAAAATCACAGCATCTATACATGGGAAAGCCACGCAATGTGATATCTTATGGTTGGAGTTTGTCAATAAATACATCCCCGGAATAGCTCACTAATGCCTAACGGACGATCAGTGCCATGGGTAATGAAACATCATAATGTCCTCCCGGACAAGGTAGGCCTCAAGTCCTGACAGACCTATCAACCAATCTCCCAATTGCTAGATAATACATCCCTTGCTGGCAGAGTATAAAGTCTTGTGGAGTAGAGGGAGGGGGGAGGAAGGGGAAAAATGGGAGAAGATTAGTCAATGTTTGTTGACGCTGTAAAGAGGAGCTACTTATTGATAGGACAGAATACAAGAATTTTGCTGCAATGTAACACTGAATCTTAAACGTGTTCTCTATTTTACTGTAATACCTGCTTCTATGTTATGATGGTTAATTTTGGATGTATAAGTTGTAATCTGTTTGATATGAACTCCAATAAAACTAAGTTTAAAAAAAAAAGTAAAATGAGAGTCGGATATGCAAATATCGATACCAGATGAGAAATGGGTAAGATACTGTGCACTTACGAAAAGGGTATCACTTAACGCGGGTCTACGTGAAATACAATTCAAAATACTTAATAGGGTGCACTATGCTCCAAATTTATGCCGGGCGATTCAGGCTGCTGCCCCAAATGTGGCACTCCACAAGCGGGATCATATCATATGTACTGGAAATGCCCTGCTTTGGTACAGTTCTGGGGAAGGGTGGCCTAAATGCTTAGAGGTCACGCAGATCCCCCCACAGCTGGCTCCTCAAAAGAATTTGTTTGAAGATATTGGGAAATGCTCTGAAAAAGTTAGAAGACTATTTAATGTATCATATGCAGTCGCCGAAAAGTGTATTCTACAGGCATGGAAAAGCCGCCCCCCCCCCCCCCAAGCATGAACACATTCCTGCGCGAATTGACATATATTAATGAGTGCGAGGAACAGTACTTTCTAACACAACCAAGCACGAGCCAACCAAAGGACATTTGGGCCCCCTTTAGGGCATATCTATGTGATTTATTCACAGACAGTGACATTTCCATGTAAAGTATATATTGATTGTATGTGCATAGTGCCATTAATGTACGATATACAGAATGTAATGTTGAGTTGATTCCATTGTATCTGTTGAGACCACCAATAAAAAGATGTTTTAAAAAAAACCCACTAATGTATGAATGTGGGCTGGACAGGGCATCTTTGCACTACAGTCCAGCCCCTTCAGAAAGGCTCAGAACACCTTTGTGAATAAGGTGACCTGCACATTTCTGAAAGCAGTGCAAATGATTAGCACTTTTTGTGAATCTGGCCTCATCTGTTTTTGTCAAACTCTTGTTGGCAGGTGTAGAATTCTGAACCAGCTATGCGATCATTGCCAAAACTGTGAGCTTAAGAAATCTGCCTTATCCTTCTGAGTTTCAGAGCACTGATGACCAGATGCGGCTTTGGGCCTCAGTTTATCACTGTTATCCATATGCTATGTACGAGACCCTCAGCGAGGGTACTAGTGAATGGCAGGCCTAGGCTGCCCTGTGTCCCCACTGCTTTTGTTATCAGTATTGAACCCCTAGCAGACATAAGTCGACAGACACATGGTGGAAGAGGCCTGAGTCTCTCAGGCAAGCCAGTGATAATCTCCCTCTATACAGATGACATTCTGTTGTATATTAGGGACCCTGATGTTAACCTAAACCTAATTATGAGGGGGATAACCCGGATTGGTCGCCTCTCTGGCCTGGTGGTTAATTATACAACAACATAGATGTTCCCATTGACAGACGGAACATAGGAACCACAAATAACTATAATCTGAAATGGTCCCGGGAGAGCTTCAGGTACCTGGGCATTGTTGTTACTAGAACTAAGGAGGCACTCCTGGCTACAGCAACTGTCATTGGGGGCTAATATCTGCATTTTTGTGGCCAGGCAGCCCCTTTGGGCTCTGTGGGTTTGGAGTCCCTCCAGTATGGCCGCAACATAATTCGACCCCAGTGTGCCTGCCTTTCCCTCACCTGCCGGCGACATGATTGGCCAGCGTTACACTGAAAGGCCCAATCACTGAAGCCGGCTGGCAAGGAAGCCGGCCCACAACTGAGACCCTGTATATACCTGTCCAGGCCGAGGAGGGCCTGGGCCCCCCCCTACAAACTATGCATCAGCCTGCAGCCTTGATCCATGAACATCTACGCTTGCAGCTTTTCCTGAAGTGATGATGGCTGCACTCTTATTCTCTGTGTGTAGCTTTTACATCTGTTCACCTCTCCTGCATTTCATCTGTGCCTTTTAAAAACAGGTTGATTTTAGGCTATGTGTAGCTTTTACATCTGTGCATCTCTTATCTCTTGATACTCTATTGCTTTATGGATTGCATGTATGCCTTTGTGACTACTTCCACTAGGCCACCTGGTGAGTTTAGCTAGAACTGTGCAGTGCAGCCACTCTTATTGCATTCCTCATCTTTCCTTTGCCGTCTCTATGTCTCTCTCCATCTCTCCTATTTTCTCTAACTGCTACACTATCACCTATCCCCCCTAACGGTAGAAAAAAAGCACAAAAAAGCCATCTTGAGTGCAAACCCTGGAACTACAATCGCAGCCACCTACGTCAGTGCTTCCTCCAGAGAGGTTTTCACTGATATCCTCTTTTCTGTCCCCTCTCCAGATCTATGGACCCCCATCACATCGTAAGTCTCTCTCCTTCCACATCCTCTACCATTAATGGTGGCACAAAGTGGGAAGTTCTCTTGGCTGGCTTCTCATCCTCATGTTGCTTCGTTAATGACTATCCCACAGGCACTATCCTAGTTGAGGGTCCACAATCCAACCTCCTTCTCTTTGACTGGATCCTGCCTTCTCTCATTAACTTCCTTCCTTCTCCTGCATCCCCCCACCACTCTCCCTCTCCTTTCTCTGACTGGTGTACCACGCCCCTGAACACTACCTCAGAAAACTTTCAAAGGCAGAGACCTCCTCCATCTGGCAACTCTTAACGCCCGCTCAGCCGACAAACACTCTGCTGACATCTGCCTCCTTCTTGAAGACATTGACCTCAACATTTTCACTCTTATCGAGACATAGTTCAATGCCAGCTCAGACACAGCTTTTGACTCCCTCCTTCCTGACAGCTTCAAAATCATATCCAAGCCTCGATCTCACCATCCTTCCTTTGAAAGCCTGGTTTGCAAGTTGGTCATCTGTCCCATCTCCACCCTGACCATTGCTACCATTTACCGGCCTCCAGGCGCCTCCATCCTGTTCCTCACTGAATGGGGTGATTTCTGCACTTCCTTGCTTTCATCCACCTCCAACCTCCTCCCCCTGGGTGATTTCAACATCCAACTGGACTCCCCTGGCTCAACATCCACTCTCTTCACTGACCCCTGCACCTCTCTTTCCCACTCCATTCTCCCTTCTGGGCCAACCCACTCAGCTGGATACACTCTGGGCACCCTCATACACTCTGATCTCTCTCACTCCCCTCTACTAGTCACCCCCCTATCCTGATAAGACCATTCTCTCCTCTTCTCCAACCTGGGTCCCTTTGGCCCTCTGAGCGCCCCCCAAAAAGCCCAGCCAACCTTGTTTACTAACATCCACTAAATGAAAGGAGTGTCAGATGCTGCATTCGCTTTCACCTTCATTCCCCCTCAGACCCCACCTCTTATACTACCTCTGACTCTGCTCTCAGCAACCTCCACCTTTCCATCACCAATACTCTTGACATTCTTGCCCCATTGATGTGGATCCGCCTAAAACCTGCCTCTAAGCGTAACACCTGGTAGGCCTCCAAACTTTCTGCCCTGAAACAAAAGTGCAGGGTGACGGAACGGAAGTGGCAAACTTCAGCCTCACCCTCTGACAAGCTGGCCTGCTGCCTGCTCCAAAGGCAATACAGACTCTCCATCTGTGCCAAGAAAAGAGCCCACATGCAGCACGGGTTTCTGGTGCATCCAACAAAACTGCTGAACTTTTCAAGATCTACAGGGAATTTTCTAACCTTCTGCAGTCTCCTCCTCCCGTCTCCTGACCAAGCCCTCAACAACGCACTGGCCAAACACTTTGCCACTAGAACTCAGGACATCCTGAACACCCTTGCTAGCCACCAATCCCAAACCCCTTGCCTTCCTTGGCCCTTCACCCTCCTCCTTCCTCTTTGTCCTCCTTCTCCCCTGTCACACCTGAAGAAGTTACCAGAGTTGTCCACTTCATGAAGGTCTCTTCTAAACAGGTTTCCCCTTGCTCATCCAGAACCATCAAGGAAAACATTGGCTCCCTTGCCCCCGCAATCACTGATTTCTGCAATCACTCTTTTGACACTGGATCTTTCCCCTCCTCCGTTAAGCACTCCCTTGTGCACCCACTCTTGGAAAAACCGTCAGGAGACCCTACCTGCCCTGCCAACTACTGCACTATTTCCATCTCCCCTTCCTGGGGAAGCTGATGGAGAAGGTGGCATTCTCCCAACTCAACGTACACACCAAACTTGTTGATGGTCTCCACGACCATCATTCTTGATTCCGAGCATCCAGAGGCACGGAAACTGCTCTTCTGAACAGCTGTGAAGAACTGCTTGCATCTCTGTACTCCAACTCCCGTGCTGTCCACATCCTTCTCGATCTCTCCTATGCCTTTGACACAGCTCCTCTGCCTTTGACACAGTCAACCATTACATCCTCACACAAAGGCTCCATCATACCGTTGGTATCGGGAAACGGGCACTGGACTGGCTGACATCCTTCCTCACTGACCACTCTTCCAAAGTTATCTTGGGTACCATCTTCTCTTCTACTACAATCTCCACCTGTGGTGTCCCCCACTGTTCTATCCTCTCCCCTTGTCTCTTTAACATCTACCTTGCTCTACTTACATTCCTCATCTCCTCCTTCTCCTCCAACTTCCAGTACTATATACTTCCTGCTCACCCTCTTGCACCCTCCATCATCCCTGACTGCCTATCAGCATTCCTGGTGCACCTCCAACGATCTTTGCCTCAAAGCATGTAAAACTGAGATCCTTCCCATTGGGACCCCTGCTCCCTCCTTCTTCCCTTCACTCTGGCCCTCCTCCCTGGGCTCCCCCCTGCTCCTTCTTCTGAAGCCAGAAATCTTGGAGTCATCTTCGACTCCTCTCTCTCCTTCCTCCCTCAAACACAGGACATTGCCAAGAATCCCACTTCCTTCACAAAGGAATTCTCCCTTTTCTCACTTTCCCCAAGGCTCAATGTTACCCGAGCCCTGGTTCTCTCTAGGCTTGACTATTGACTATTGCAAATAGCCTCCTCCTGAATCTACCTTCTTCTACTCTGCAACCCCTCCAGCTAATCAAAAATAGGGCAGCAAGACTCATCAAGGGGCTTAAGCCGAGGGACCGCATCTCTCCTGCCCTAAAAAGTCGTAATATTGGCTCCCGGATGCTGCACGGATTAAATTAAAATCCCTCTGCATCATCCACAAGGCGGTCTGGGCCCGGGGACCGCACTTCAACTTTATCTTACTAAATACTCTAGACCACTTTGTTCCTCTAGCACCAACTCTTTGTGTGTAAAGCATTTTGCTAAACAGAGGGCAGGTGGTTGATCGCTTTCCTCAGCTTGCTCCCTCATACGGAACAGTCTCCCCCTGCCACTGCGCCTTGAGCAGGACTTTCTTAAATTCCGGAAGCTCCTCAAGACCATCCTCTTCACCTCATCCTTCCCTTCTTCTCTTCTCTGCTAATTCCACAGTTGTTGTGATTGGTGTCTGGTCCCTTGTGCATCCTCAGGGGCACCGGACCTCCCACACCCAATCATCCTGTCTTCCCTCAGCACTTGCCTTGGCACATCTTCCGCCCGGGAGGATCACACTTACTCCTAACTTTGCTCTTGGCCTTGTATCACTCTACAACCCGAGCACTTCATCTGTGGCTGACCCATGAGCCCGGACTCCCCAGCACTTACTCTCTCTGTCCTTTCCTTGCTGCACTTGCACGTTCTGAATACTCACAAGGCATAGTAGGTGTGTCCCTCCTCCATTTCCCTCCACTGCTCTTATTCATTATTGTGCTATGCAATGTATTCCACTCCCTTGTCCCCCCACTCCCTTTGTGCACTTTGAAAACATATTTTACTTGCTGTGTAAAAGCCTAACAAGCAAACAATAAATAAATAAAATAAAATTATGGGGAATGCATCAAACAACTGGTAGACGAAACCAAAAACTGGATGGCTCTACCGCTGTCTCTAGCGGGACGACTGGCACTAATAAATATGGTCATAGTACCGAATGTCCTGTATACATTCACAAATGTCCCCCTGTGGCCAGGTAAAGGGTTCTTTAGGGAGCTGCATGGGAGATGCTCCAAGTTTCTATTGCATTCGGGAACAGTGTGGAAGAAATGGGAGTTTCTCGCACAGCCACTGCATAAAGAGGGCATGGCTACACCAGACTTCGAGATTTACTGCATAGCTGCGCAAGCCCAATTTGCTTTCCGAATGGTTTCATATAGGCCAGGCGCCACCACATGTGGAGATTGAGCAGTTGGCCCCTGGGATGGTAGATCCTAGAGCCCTTCTCATAAGCAAAATGAAATATAGAGATGATTGACCTTATGACCCGCTGGGGGTGACCCTGGTGGCCTGGAAGGTGAACTTTTCCAGAGTGAATTTTGAACACCCATACTACAGGAGAGTACCCCTGTGGGGCTTCCTGTTACGCTCACCTGATATCCACGGGGACACCTGTATGCCCTGGTTGCCGGATTTCCCCCAGATGTACTCAATTCGGGATGATGTCTTCTATGGCAGGTGGGCCTGAAAACACAGGAGGACTGGGCTTAGGTTCAGATTTAGTTTCCTCCTACCAGCCCCTTGGACTCGACCGGAAGGCCCCCCTCCTCACCATGTTATGATGTCTGGCGTGCTCTCCGTCCTGCTTTCTGCGCAGGGGCGTGTAGTTTCTGCAGGTAGAAGCGACCGAGTTAACTTCACTGATGCCAACCCATTCAAGTGTCTTTAAAGAGGTAAGTTCGATTATAGTAGTCTTTGAGGGCCTTTGCTTTCTTGCGGGCTATTAATGTCTTTCCCTGATTGTTTCCCCCTTAGGTATGCAGAGGTTCTCTGGGTGCGCTGCTTGGGTTCGGCTCCTGCCGGGATTTATGGACGCGGAGCGTATGACGAAAGGTAGGCTCAGCGCGAAGTGCGGCGCGCTAATGTCTTTTTGGGCTAACCTGTATTCTTTATTCCTTTTCAGGTTATGATGGTCTTTCTGGGCGTGCAGTGTTTTCCGCAGTGGAACCGTCCAAGATATGCCCAGCCAGGTGAGGAGATTTTGGTTACTGCTGAGCTTGCCGTGAGTAACCTGTTTAACGGTGTCCCTCCTCCCCAGGTGCTTCATTCGGTGCAAGCGTGATGTCCTGAAGATGCTGCTAACGGGATGGAAGACCGCGAGCAGCTGGGATCGAAGGATGGAAGACTGCAGGTAAGCTGAAACTGCTAATAATGTCCTTTTGTCTCCTCTGCAGGTCCGCGATTCCAGGAACGCCGGGTGCTGGTCTCTGAACACGGTGAGCGTTAGGCTGCTGGCTGCAGAATAACGCGAAGCACGTTCTTTAGCTTGGGTGTGCTTTATATAGCCTACCCTGTAAAGTAGTCCAGGTAAAGTAGTCCGGGCTCCCACACCCTAAAACACTGCACCGCACAGTCTGGTTCTTAGGGACTAGACTATGTGGGTGCCTCCATGTTGGCTGCAGGCCTCCATATGAAAAGTAGCCCCTTCAAGTCCCATTCCAAATATGAGCCTGGCGCCAAAGGCGCCAGGACTGACTCCAGGAGAGTCTCCAGTGACAATGCAAGGCCTTTGGGGCCCCAAATGAACCCCGAGACCTAACCCTACCTGGCATGTGACCATGCCAGTGGGGTTCTGGGTCACGGGTCGTGACACTTCCCAGACATCCCACCCACTCTAGACAGGGATACACAGGCACACTGGGATAGATAAAAAATGGGACTGCTGGGGGAAATGTTCCCAGGGGGAAGTCTTTCTTGAATTGCATGTTTCAAATCGACCACAGGGCACCACAAATGAAATACTACAAAATGATCAGTTGAGTGCAGCCTTCAAAGCTAAATGGCCCGCATTCCCCTGGGAGCCACCAGAAAATACATGTGCCACATAGATTGCAAACTCACAGGGATGCAGACACATTAGGACTCATTTCAAGTGTGGCGGTCTGGAAACAAGGGCTCTGGTAAGCTCACAGGCACCATTGTTTCCGGACCACCACACTACAAGTCTGCCTGCTGTGTTCGCTGCACCCAGCAGGACTCACCCTTCCGGGTGCAGTGGCCCCGGCAGGCAGAGTTGCCATGGAAGCACGGCACTGTCAGCGACGGTGCTTGTGCTTCCGGGTCCCCATTCCCATGGAGTCGTATGGGGACTTACAAGATCTGCCGCCTGACTTCCCGCTCCGTCGGGACTTGCAATGTCCTGGTGACACCAGGAAGGCAGGCGGCATATCTGGTGTCACGGGATCGGCGGCAAACCGATGGTCGCACCAGCGGGTTTCCACCAACCTCGTAATGAGTTATCTCCACACTGTACAATAAGCGCCAAGAGCCGACACCAACACAGAGCACTGCTATTCGGGGTAAATGGGCTGCTGGCCTCGGGTCAGAGGGTTAATGGATGATGAATGGGCAAAGATGTGTGAGTTGACCAAACAGGTATCCTTCAATGCTATATTTAAATGGATGCAATTAAAGTTGTGAAATCGAGCAGACTACACCCCTGCACAGCTACATAAATGTCAGTCTGAATGCAATGGGAGGTGGACTAGGTGTAAAACAGAAGGGGCAGGGTACATGCATATGGTGTGGCAATGCCGAGTTTGACCTCCTGTTAGCTGAACAGTGTATTTTGCATACATGGAAAGATAAATATTCTCCCACAGTGGAGAGCTGGCCAAGGGATGTTTCATGGGCTAACGCCACTGGAGGGCTGTACAGCTCCACGCTGTGGAGAGCAACTCAACCAAAAGACATTCGCGCTGATTTCAGGCAATGCCTATTGATAATTGAAGCAACATACCTAGAGAGGAATCCACCTAATGTTATCAAATAAGGCGATCTAATGGGTACGTCTGATATGGTTGAATGATATGTTTAACTGTTTAGTTGTTGGACGATGCGATTTCACTTGTATCTCAATGGAGAAGAGTGGAGCAATAAATAAAGCTGGAGAAAAAAATAATAATTCTTAGGTAGTGGAAGAAATTAGTTCAGTGCTAGAAATATGGCTTTTAGCTCTACATGGTTTATTTGATGCGATTTGTCCTTCAGTGACCAAAGGCTGTGGTTGAAATGAGCCCCGACTGTGCCCCCCGAGCTCTCCATCGAGGCGTCCGTGGTCATCATTACCAAATGTGGACTTGGATGAAGGGGAGCATCACTCATGAGATGAGTGCACAGACTCCACCACCGGAGGTCATCATGCATTACTGTACATCTGAGAAATTGTCTGTGGGGTTACTAGATCGGCACATGTAGGTCTGCGTCCTTCACGTCCAACGCACATAGCCAGTCCTGTGCACGTAGAGGCTCCAAAATATGAGCAGGTGTCACCATCTATAATTTTTCGAGCAGTATGGATAGGTTGAGGTAAGAAAGGTCTAGCACAACCTGCAGGCCAGCTTGGTTTTTCATGGCAAAAGCAAAAATCCTTGAGTAAAAAACCTTTGGCCTTGTCCTCTGGAGGTACCGCGCTTTCTTTTATCAAGGTCACCACTTCCCTGATCAGTGCAGTGGAACCGATCTGGATGAGAGGGGAGGATGCTGGAGGGGGAAACGGAATAGGTAACCGGAGCCTGTTGGAAACCACGGAAAGTAACCAAGGGTCTGTGAACATCTGACACCATTGCTCCTCGAAGAGTGTCAATCTGCCTCCCACAGGGGACTTGTAGACCCAGACAGTGATCTCTTTGTTTTTTGTTTTTGGAGGCTGTTGTAGAGGAGGGGTGGGTAAATAGAACCCTTTATGGGTAGTTCTTTGTTCTTTTCGCCTATTGGTACTTGGCGGCCTAGCAGGCTGTCTCACTCTCCTCTTGCTGGAAACCTCTAAAACCTCCAAATGACCGAGCTCTGGTGTCGGATCTAGCTCTACCCTGTGAAAAAGATTTAATAGCTGGTGTGTTCAGGACCACCAGCGGCTTTGCTGTTAGAGAGCTGGTTTTCTTTTTTGATTAACTCATCATTGGTGGATGAGTGGAATAGATCCGAGCTCTCAAAGGGCAGGTCCAAAATCATGTTGTAGACTTCATCGGTGAATTTTGCAGCATGCATCCTTGCATGTCCAATCCTAAACACATGCCCCTGCTGGCTGTGCCAATGTGTTCCACAGATGCATCCATCATATTATGTGCTATTAGTTTTGCTTCCATTAAACCGGATTTGAATGTCACCTGTTTTTCTTTTGGCAAATCCTGTGCGAAATCTGCTATCAATCTCCAGAGACGCTGATTTGCAGCATCCAACAACACATCAGCGTTAGCTTGATTCTGTCCTTGACCGGGTCCCTGCATTTGAGTACACCTTCTTCCCAAAAGATTGCATCAGTTTATCACCTCTGGCGAGACTAGGTGCCGCTGATGTGAAAGCTGTCGAGGTGCATGTATCAGGTTTCGATTGGAGTGAAGCAGACACTACTGATGAGGAGTGTGGTTGAGGGTGCGAGGAAAGCAGTATCCCTCCGAGCCTGCTTGTGTATAGCGGGCATCACGTTTTTTGTTAACCGGAAGGCAAGAATGTGGCTTCAACCAAATCTTTTTTGCCACCGATATCGCATCATTCTGCGACAGAATCCACAAAGAGGATGCAGTCCGAAGAGCCAACACTCTGGGCCTCATTACAACTCAGGCGTTAAGGGTTAACACCGTCGTTAACCCTTAACGCCTGATTCCGATTTTAACGGCTGCTTTTAGCAGCCGTTAAAATCCATGGAGCTAAACCGCCTTGGTGCTAATTACGCCACCGTAATTTACGGTGGCGTAATTAGCGCCTTCCCCACTCCCATTATGCCCTATGGGGCAAAAATGGGAATGGGGAAGGGTAAAATGGGAAATGGGGATTTACCGCCCCACTCACCTTGGAATGGGGCGGTAAATCCGCCATCCACCATGGTGTAAACGTAGTTTACACCATGGTGGTAAAGTTGGTGTACTTACCGCCTGGGTCGTAATGACCCCCTCTGAGTGATCCCTCTGCGGTGCTGGTGTTCCCAGAAATGATGGCAATCCCTCCAACCTTTCATGAAAGACGTTGGCTGAGGAAGGGAACTCCGATTCTTCATCTTCCATATCAGTATCAACATCTTTAACGGTAATATCTGTGTATGAGTGGTTGAATCTCAGCACTGCGGGCTCCTTGAACTTGGCGCCTGTGCCGCGTCCACACCAGGTGGAAGCTCTGCTATCTTGTTCACCGGTTGGGGGCCCATATCCTGTACTACTGGTATCGCTGTAGAAGAGGGAGGTGGCAGTGGTGGAAGTAACGGTGGAGGAGGAAGAGCCACTAGTGGTTGAATATATGGCTGCTCCTTTGGGAGAACTCCCTTGATTAGTCCTTTCAATGTATCCGACATTTGAGGAGAATTCATGAGGTTTAGAAAACGATAAGAAAATCTATCCTCAGAGGCCCAGGTGCTCGGCACTGTGGTTTATTAATGGAGCTGAATATCTGATGGCACTAGAGGGTGATGGGTATGCTGTGCACCGTACCTCTGCTTCCGACACTTCCACTCTGGCTGTACATTGTTGAGCTGTTTGCCCTCTGTCAGCAGGAACAGTTTGGGTTATTGGCAGTGGGTCCGTGTCTCTTTCTGATGCTGAGGACTCAACTGAAGAAGCGACCCTCTCAGTGCTGTGTGGGCGAGCAGATGCCCCTTCTCTTCTAGACGCCATTTTGTGATGTAGCTGAGATGATTCGGGAAAGTGCAGGAAACTACTGTCCATTGTAAAGCCCTGGAGCCTTATGGTTCTCAGAGTATTCCCCGGGAGGCTAGTAGTTCGGTCATCGGGTAATAGCGCCTGTAGCCATTCAGTAACTGACCAGTGATGCCACTGGTAGACTTTGAGGCCTTGGGTCTGGTGCTGGTAGAAGGATATTTACAGCCCCTCCCAACAGACGTGCTCGCAGGAAAGGAGTCTGTGTAATGGGGTGCTTTAGTAAAGAAAGACGTACCTACCTTTTCTGTCCTTGTATTCTTCTGTGCAAATTTCTTCAATTGTTCTAGAAGAGATTTAAATAATATTGCAGAATATTTTTCTCCAGCACGCCACCTTTTACTTTAATGACCTTGGCGCGAGCGCATCACAGGCCGCACAAGTGTCCCAACAATGAATGATCGGCCCCCCATACACTCAAGTCAGAGTGCTTGGGGATCCGAGACCGGAAGGAGCACTCACACAACATGCACGAGCCCCACATTCGCCGAAGGGACCAGGGCACTGAATGCAATGGTACTATAATGTGAAATAATGGGGAAAAATGCATGCATTTACCGTGCTGTGAGGAAGTGCGCAGCAAAAAAATAAGATGACGCATTGTTCGGTGTCCGTTCCCATTGACGCAGAAAAAGGGACTGAGGTGTGGTGCCGTGGGGCGAGGTTAATGGGCGCGATCACACCTGTTGCTGCGCCTTTGTGTGCCCAAATTAACCCTTAAGGGAGAGGTGCAATTTTTTGCAGTGCAAAAGACTCTGGTCCGGGACGCGTATGGGGACCCCCATATAGTATGGAGGAAAGGGACGGCAACTAGGAGTAGGTGTTGAACAGCTGTGTGTGGAGATTTGTTTTCATGGGGATGAGGAGGGGGGAACATATTGCTCTGCCCGAGGCCTTGTCTGGGTGTATGGCTTTCCATGCTTCTAGGCAAGCAAAGTGGCGGACAAGATAGGGCTGGTGCTAGGCTGATGTTTTTAGCAAAAGACTTTGCCTGAATTCTCTCGACGGTATATAAGGTATACAGTGCGGAGAGAACTGCATGAAACCTGTCAACAGATTAGAAGGGCAGCAGAAATCAATACAAATTCTATTTCCTGTCCATTACTTTAGGGCTCCCGAGTGCAGCCGCCGTTTCATTTAACGCTGTGTTGGATGCTGCCTGTATCTCCGGCCTTCACAACTGCCTGCTCCATTTTCTGCTTCAGCAATGGAAGCCGAGCTCCATCTCCCTTCAACATCAGGGAAGTCCTCTCAGACCCATAAAGAAACGGGGGCAGGCCGGATGCTCCGAATAAACGCCAGGGAGAGTGATGGCCGTCACATCTCAGGCAAAGCTATTTGGGGCCTGAGACCTCTATGACCGAAATAGGATTGGCTTTGTTCCAGCCCCACTGGTCTTTCAGAGGCCACAGTCTGTCGGGAAATCTAACACTTACGAGCGGGCCACTCTAACTGCATGGCTTTGCACTGAATTATTTTAGATCTGGCGGCATTTAAGCTGAACCTATACGTTGAAACGAGTGCATTGGCGCACATCTAGGAGTCATGACATCTCAGGAGAGAAACACAGTGTGTGGGTGATGTTTGGTTATTTTCTAAGAAAAACACAAGAGGTGATGGGTGGACAGTTTAGAATTAATCTCAACCTCTGCTATTGCTCTGGGCAACCCTCAGACCATTGTTCTTCACCTGCCAAGCATTACAGAAGGGCAAATATCATATGCAAATCAGGGTTGGTCCCACCCCAAATGGGGCAGTCCAGCACAAACTGCTTGGTCACATCCCTTCTGCACGAGACCACATGCATCCGCAGGCATATTTCGGCCTTGTTGGGCGTCATCTGCGAGGAGTAGTTGAGGCCCCTAGGCTTAATAGGCACGAGACCCATTTTCCCACTCGGGGAAACTAAGCAAAACAAACGAGATGAAAGCTGGAAGGTTTAGAATTAATCTTAACCTCTGGCATTGCTCTGGGCAACCCTCCAGCCAAGCCATTACATATTCATCTCAAGCTTGGTCCCACCCTTAAAGGGGCAGTCCAGCCCAAACTGCTTGGTCACATCCCTTTTGCACAAGACATCCACAGACATGTTTTGACCTTGTTGGGCCTCTTCAGTGAGGATTAACTTGGGTCGCTCTATGCACGCCTGGGCATAGCCGTCCCACCTGGGTGACTAAGCAAAACAAATGTTATTTACCCACGCATTCACTGCCCATGGCCATGGCAATTCCTATGACCATTCCCTTCAACTACCTGCAGCTTCCCACCCAAAACACATCCTCCTGGCTTCTCTTTGCGCTAGCTCTATTAAGCAGTAACATCAACATTTGATCTGCCATTGTTATTTCTAAGCAGTCTTCTCAGAGCTTCTGACTGAATTGCAGCTGTACATTTGCTACTGTTGTGATAAAAATGCCTTAAACAAGTGTACCTCCAGCCACTTGAATTATATCTGTTGCACTGAAGTCCTGTTAAAAACATGAATTGACAAAGCCAACAGTTTAGACTTCTGCATAACTGCTATCATATGCCCATATAATCACACCATTTACCAGCTTTTATCACCTTATGACCAGTTAGTACCATTATGGAAGTGCCTGGAAAATGCTAGTACAATGCTTACACATGTGGCTGTCAACAGTGGAGACAGAGAGAGGAATTCTACCCCCCCCAAACTGAAAACAATCACTATCCACCAAATAAATTCAATATGAATAGTCTAGAACCATTTAAATAAGGATTGTCAGACCTACCAGATTTAAAATGAGGTAGACCTGTGTCAGCCTTTAAAACGAACACATTTTCCTCTCAGATAATTTTACCACTGCCCCGAGAAGTCTTTTTTCATACATTTCTAGAATACTATGGTGTGGGTAATATTTTCAAGCTCTGGAGCGCAAACCTAAGGTGCAAAATCAAGACGTTAGCCATGTATGCCTTGCTTTTGCACTTGAGGGTATTTTACTGCCATTTGGAGCCAGAGAAGGAGCAAAAACCAGAATTGTCCTCCCTTTGTTTCTCGCTCCTTGTCTTGTCGCGCCTAGAAACACTTGTGTACAAGCGCGTTATAAGTGCCACATCCTATCATATCACGGTGCATTCCTCCTCTGACGTCAAAGGGCACGTGCAATGAATGCTATAGAATTTCACGGCATTTAGCAGCTGGTAAAAACAGGTAGATCCCAGAAGAATCCGTTTTCATTGCCACCTGAAAAGCGTTATTTGCAGGCAACATTTACATTTTTTACAAAACAGAGTGCAAAGAAAGGTAAAGGCGATTTTGCCTGTATTTACCTGTTCCTTTTGCACTCCGTTTTCTGAAACTTACTTGAAAACTGCATGCATGGGACCCCACCAGCACATAAGTGCTAACGTTGGCCGCCTGAATGTAAGTTGCACATTTAAAAAATGACCCCCAGTATGTTTTGGACATAGTTGGAGTCAGAGGCCTTAAAATGGTGAGGGATTGGGCTAGACAAAGCATATCTCCTTTAGTCCCTTACCCATCCACCCCCCGAACCCTCCCACCCCCTGCCTACTTCCAGTATTAAGGGACTCACTCCTATCTTCACATCCTCAAACTGGTAGTGGGGGAAATGTGGGATGCTTTTCCTAACATACTGTGACGTAAAAACACAATTTTACTAAAGGCACACATGCAATCATTATGAATTAACTTTTTTTTACTGCTGACAGAAGCAGACATTGACTGAAGACACACCAAAGCAACAATGACAAGTTCCAGCAGCCCTCTTAGGTCGATCCAGTGGAGAATCTTCGAAATTCTCTGCTTTCCTAAAGCAGATAATAGCTTCCAGCTGTTGCCCATCAAGTCCCCTCCTTCCCAGTTGATGAGCTGCCAATCAACAGAATGACCCTCACAAACTTGATGAGGGCCTTGAAGTGGGAAGCCTGATGAGTTGATGCAGTTGCATGCCCCTGACACTGAGATAATGAGGGCACAGATGTTTCACCGGGTGGAAGAAACACCCAACGTACACACACAACGGTGAGAGAAGTGGCGGGTTAATAATCCGCTCTGTTTCTTTAATACAGTTGTGATTTCACGTCGCAGTATGTGAGGACCATCTGCATTTAATAGCAAGACCCCAGGCTCATAGGGTGCTTGTTAAAAGCATATTCATCGCAGACTCACCAGGATATACCACTAACTTGAATAAAAGACCTCAAAAGGAGAACCATTCGACCAGTCAGCACCCTGGAGATATCTTCTAAACAGGCCACAGACAGAAAAGCCTCAGGGGGCATGAAACACCTAGCAGAATGAGTCCCAAAGACAGACAAGTTAGTACCATGACACACAGAACCCATTGAGCCAACATGACTGTAGAACGGGGACAACACCTTTGCAAAAGAATTGACTGGAACACCAACTCTTGAGAGCATTTTTTGAGGGCATAGAAAAAGAAGGAAAATAAGGGCAACATATAAAGGTAGAGATATGCCTCAGTCTTCCTTAAACCTGAAAACAAACCACCCTATGGAATGAATCATTTATTCACGCACGGAAACAGCGGCCATCAAGGTGATCGACAATGCCCCTAAAATCCTTCATGATGGCCATCCTTGCCTCCTGTTCTCCTTGACTTCTCAGAAGCATCTGACGTCTTGGTCTGGCCTCAGTTATTGCGACAACGTGGTCTACAGAGGGATTGTGTATACGTTGCAGGGAAGGGCGGGGACGAAACAGTACCGGCATCCTCAGGGTACATGCAGGAGGGAAGGAATAGTGGCAGTGGAGCTGGGAGGAGGGCCACACCCAGTCCCGGGCTGTGGAGGAACCACATAAGCCTGGCCTATCCACACTCATAGGTAATCATAAAATCAGTACAAGCATACTAACATAGCAAATAGCTGCAAATCCTGCAGCAGTCAGGCTCTAAAGAGGAATGTGACTTGAAGAAGCAGCCAGAAGCAAAGCCAGAAGAATTTACAGGCAGCAGCTGTAAAGTATTATCTCCTTGAAGGCAGTGGAGCTGATGGGAGACTCCCTTTGGTTTGCACTGCCGGAGTCTCTGGCACTTATTGTATAGTTTAAATGCTTTGGTGTCTGATCAGCGTTTTACATGTCCTCTGCTGCTGACATTAATGAAAGATTAATGCATAAAACGAGACTCCGGTCTTGCCACCAGATTTGCTTTCTCACTACTTTAAGGGGCATGATAGTAGTGTGTGCCCCTGTATGCCTTCTGAAAATCTGCAAGCCTCACCCTCTTTATTCGTGGATCCTTCATACTGTACACAGTGCCAGTAGTCAGCATGTGTTCATGTCTTCCCGTGGTGCTTGGCCATAAGCAGAACCCCCTTTATCTCCTGGGAGGATGGAGGGCAGCTTACTGTAAATGTGTGCGAGTGCGCACCCGGTTGAATGCGCTGCGTGGTGTTTTGATATGAACGACCAGTCCCCGCTTTTCTTTCAGCAAACCACCTTTGTTTGAGGCCTTTGCAGTGTCATAGAAATACTTCTTCTGTTCCCACTGAAAAATGTTTGCTTCATGGGTGGCCATTAAGCCACTTATAATATTTCTAACATCCTTTGAATTGATTGGTTCCTGCTTATGGCAGGTGGATCCTTGGTAACTCAGAGATCATTTTCAATTTGACAGATATGGATCCTCTTAAGTGTGTAAGGTCTATGGTCTCCTCTGTCTGGAGGAATAGATCCTCCTGAGTTTGACAGATATGGAACATTTTGCCGGATCTACAAATTCCCATTGAAATTATTACATGTAACCAATTCGAGGAGCACAGTGTGAAGCCCCTATTGGTATTGCTATTGGTCATCAGTTCCAGCACAGTGAGCCACTCGACAGGGGATGAGGTGGATTTCAAAAGCAAGAATAGAGTATGATACTTTATGGCATCTGGGGATGTGAGGCAGTAGGTTCAATGGTATTGGCCGCAAACAGTGAAGCGAGGTGTGGGGGCACTAATCGGCACATCTGAGTTCTAGTGTCATGTTCTAGCAGGCCGACAGCTGCACATCTTGCTTATGGGATAGGGAGGGGTCATATTGTGAATGCACTCAGAGCAAGACTTTGAATGCCACTCTTGCCTCTATCCTGGGTTCTTATTTTCTGGCATTAAATTTTAGCCGAATGGAGGAATTGTATTGCTTATGGAGTTTGTCAGTAGAAGACTGGTTTCTTCCCACATAGATGGAGCTACGATAGCCCAGGCAGGCATGGATCCAGGAACTGGTAGATGATGGCTTTTTAGGATGACTGGCAGAAACCAATAGAGTTGGCACATTCTAAAATAGTATTGTTTGGCAACAATGTTGATCTGTGGGATCTGGTTTAACTAGTGAACTGAGCTCCCACTCAGAGCCCCACACACCTTTGAATTCTAGCCTGGCTGTATTCTCCTTTTTCTTCTTTCTGTTTCTGTTAGTAATTTATGGTGGACATCTAGTCACTGTTATGATGGTCTGTGGTGCCTCGTGGTGAAAGATAGCTGTTGAAGATCATGTGGTAGACCAATGATTGGAATCTAAATTTGGCAGATCTGGGTCATTCTCATATTGACATGTCAGATAGTCATCACTTTGGCAGATCTGTAGAACATCCCTGGTAGGCTTAACATAGATCAGGCTAAATATGACCCAGTTAGGACATCTTCATTTTGGCAAGTCTAGACCATCCATTCTTCGTCAAGCATAGGTTATCCTCAATTTGGCAGTCCTAGATTGTCCTTCTTTAGACAGATCTTGTGTTTCGCAATTTGGTAGGACTAATCCCTCAGGGTGGCAATTCAAGATAGCCTTGGGGTAACGTGCTTGCCTTAGAAGAAAGACGACACGGAGCACCACAGGTTCGATCGCCGGGTCCACGCTTAGAAACCTCTGGTTATTAAGCACTTTATAAATAACGTATCATATCATATCACGCTGTTGTGGGTCATTAGTGCGGCATCATTAATAGACTATGACACAGGAGGTGGCATAGTTTAGTAAGAGAAGGCATGAAGGAAGAAACTGTTTTTTTTTTTTACCAAGACGGTAGTGATCCAGAATGGTTCTTGGATAAGTAGGGGGATTCCAGGGTTCAAGACCCGGGGGGAAGGGTTCTTTCACTTTACTGACACACATTGAAAATGTCTTCTAGCAACAGTACTGGTCCTGTAAAGATTCGCCCAAAACTGTTCCCACAGAGGAATTCCTTAAAAGGGGTTGTTTGACAATGTTGAAGCGATTGCTCAGTGGAAACAGTGCTGTTCAAAGTCCAGAATGGTAAAGAGGGTGGGCCTTGCAGTCATGCTGGCGGCCAGGCAGTGGTGAGACCTGAAGAAGTCACGGGGACTCACTAACAGCAAGCCGATCTGCTAGGTGGATCAGCAGCGCAAAGTCCCATGTGCCTTGCTGAGTGGATGGCCTGTTTATAAACTGAAGATAAGTCCTGTGGTAGCAGAAAGGGACTTTATGCAAATAAAGCTGCTGTGGCATTAAGATTTCCAACTTTAGAATTGTGTTTGGTTTGTTATTTCCATGAATGCATCACTGCAGGGGGGCGGAGGGAGGGGGGTCACGAATGGGGCAGGACGTACAGGGGCACGGTGGGGGAGGCGCGGGGAGGCGCGGGAATGGGATGCCCCCGCTAAGGGTGTAGTGGGAATGTGGATAATGGTACTCAAGTTAACAGTGTTGATCCATCAACAAGAAGCGTGATGAGGGATGCAGTGGTGAGATTGCTTCGGGGTTACTATGGGGACGGGTCCCAATCCTGGAACTGACCAGTGGTAGGTATCCAAGGGGCAATTCTTCTTGTGGGCACCTGAGGAGTGTGCAGCCCAAGCTGCCCTCTGAACCACTCGAGCATCACACCACTGGCAAGCATTGATTTAACCCTTGTCTATCTGACATTATGTTCATCGTGAAAAGCACCAATGAGTTCAGAACGACGATATGCACCCTTCAGTTTTGTAGAATTATGTGAAGGAAGAGGCTAGTCCACTTACTTCGAATGGGAGACTTGTTGGGTGAAGAGTTGAAGGGTCCTTACTGAGGGCCCGGTTCATGGAATTTTTGCACAGTGCAAAGTGTATTTTTGCAGTGCAAAGTCAGTGCAAGTGGTCATTTCTTCAGTACAAAATGACTTTGCACTGCACAAATACACTTTGCACAGTTCCATGAATCAGGGTTTGTGTCTGCTGTGCAAAGTCACTTTTCAGCACTGCAAAGTCACTTTGAACCGTGCAAAAATTCCATGAACCAGACCCTAAGAGTTTAACATCTGTCAGAAAGCGGCTCAGCACTAGGCATGGGTGTGATGTTTTTGAGGGCTCAGAACTAGGCATGGGTGTGGTGTTTTTTAGTGGCGAGGGCTTGCGCTCCTAAAATGAGCATAATGTTTCTGGAAAATGGGCAGTAGGCGTGCTATTAATGTGGCAATCATTGCTGACGAGGGGTTGAGAAGTTAGTGGGCCTCATTCCGAGTATGGTGGGAGTCATGGCGCTATTTGCGCCGTGACTACCTCCAATGCCGGTACGACTCCGACCTGGTTCAATGGATACTTACCGGTGTAGTCGACCTTTGCGGGACCGGTAAGTCCCCATTGAAAAATCCATTCCCCATTCCCATTTGAGCCCCCACAGGGCTCAATGGGAATGGGGAAGTAGCTAATAACGTTACCGCAATTTGCGGTACCGTTATTAGCTCCGAAGTCCCTTAGCGGGTCCCGTCCATAACGCCTGGTAAAACCAGGCGTTGAAGGAGGGACCCGCAAAGGGACCTCGTAGTAGGGCGGTAAGGGATTACCGGCACTGGTCTCCTTAACGGTGCCCGGTATCCCTTACCGCCCTACACGGAATGAGGCCCAATGTCAGGGTAACTTTTGGTTGGTACGAATGGGCAGTGCAACTGATCTTTATATTTGCTTGCTAATGAGGGTGGTCAGCATGGTGTGTGTGTGTGTGTGTGTGTGAGAGAGAGAGAGAGCGAGAGAGAGAGAGAGAGAGATTTGGTTAGGTACGGATGACAGTGGGCCTCATTACGAGGTCTGCGCCGCCGCATTGCGAGGTCCCTTAGCGGGTCCCGCTAAGGGACCAGGGATCTAATAACGGGCCCTATGGGGGCTCGAATGGGAATGGAGAATGGTTCTCAGAATGGGGATTTACCGGGTCCTCCAAGGTTGGAATGACCCGGTAAGTACCCATTTCGAGAACCCGGACCCAGTATGGGGTAAGGGGGTAGCTATGGTGCTAATAGCACCATGGCTACCTCCTACCTCGTATTTGCGTTGAGTGTCATATTTCTTTGGAGAGGGGTGGTGCACGTGCTACACGTGTGAAATTGACTGAAGAGATGTTTTGCAATGTTTACGTTTTTCCGGATGAAGACATATTTTGCAATGGCCATGCACGTCACGTAATATTTGGTGAGGAAGAGCAGTGTGGTGACGTTTCTGTGGGTCGGGATTCTTCTAAACTCGCTTTGAGGGCAATGATATGTCTTTGGGTAAGTGGTGCTGTACACTTGCTGTATATGTGACATTCGTTTTTGATTGTGTCAGAAATCTGTCGGACTGGCAATGCCCGAATTGCAGGTCCAATATACTGGTGTGGGCCAGTTTTTTGGGTCAAATTGGGCCCGTTTTCTGGCCAAAGTGGGCCACTTTGATTAGTCGCTTCACTATGCGGCTAGTAGTTTTAAACAGTGTTACTAAAATATATCCTTTAAAATGCAGAATTTGTAACACATTTGGCTAAAATACGTCCCCTTGGTTACTATTCGAACAGCCTGTCACAAAAGGAATGAATTGCTATTTGCGCTGTGGGCCACTTTTTCATTGGTGCCCACGCCAGTTGTATGCCCTAGTATGACCCTGGTTAGAATGGGTGCACGTTTGCTTTGAGCATGAGGTGTTTTTGGAGAGAGATGTGTGTACACTTGCCTTGAGTGTGACATATGTTGTGCTGTTATATTAGTTGGGAGTTATGAAGCAGGCTCTCAGCCCGCAGCAATAGTACTGTACGCTGTGTAGTATGGCAGGCTTTCAACAGTCACTTGACTGTTTCCATTGAAGCGGATGGACTGCAGCGCAGTGGTTGCGATCAAAGTGAGGCGCCCAGAGCAGCCGCAGACTGCACTCCCATTGATTTTGGGAGTGGCGGCAGGACATGCCTGAGATGTACTCACATTGATTTTAGATGCAGTGCCTTCGCGCTGTAGGATCTCGGCTGCATTGACTTTACAGGAGTACACTCAGGCAGACGGGGGATCAGGAGCCATTATCGTTAATTGGGCGAGCAGGGCTGCAGAGGGCATTGCTGCCAATGTTCTTTGAGAGTGGGAAAGAGAACCACAGATAATGCTGGTCATTCATTGTGTGCGACTTTTGGTCAGCTAGATTGAGATATTTACTCTGTCCTTCACCAGTAGTGGGGCAAAGAGACCGGGCCAGGAGCAAAGACTAGGGGCGTTCACTACCAGATGCACTTCTTGGCCATCAGCATGGAAAAAGAAACAATGAACTTGTCAATATTATTTTAGAATAAAATAATCCGCAGTACTAGCTGTAGCATAGTTAAATGGTCCTAGAAAAGGATTTTAGTTGCTTATGGATGAAAATCACAAACCAAGTTCCATTAGTGTTGCCCTTAAGTGACATATCAGCTGCACTTGTGTCACAGAAACTAGGCAAGGCGCCTGGACCTGGCATGGTCCCCAAAGACTGGTACAGGCATGAACTGGCAAGTTGGATTCCCTGCCTGTTCAAGTTATTCAATGCTCTGATAATGGCTAACAGGCCCCCACACTCATGGACCCAAGCAGTATTTGCCCCCATATTCAAGAAGGGTAATAGGGGGTCTCCCGCCAACTACAGACCCATCTCCCTTCTCGATGCGGGAGGCAAGGTGTTTGCTAAGGCGGCGCTGGTCCACTTGGATACTTGGAGTCTGGAGGCAGGGGTGCTGACCCACCCCCATGCCGGGTTCCAGCGTAATGTCACCAACATAGATCAGGTTAGGAGGCTTCATCTGACTCTGGAAAAGCAATTAACACTCAACAATATGAACATCTATCAGTTTTTATTGACGTCAAAACTGCTTTTGACAGTGTTCCCAGAGCTAGATTGTGGCAGACATTGACGAGCATGGGCATTCCACTAGGAATTCTGAGAGCAATCCAGTCCCTCTACACTAACGATGGGGCAGTACTTAGACATTCATCGGGTGGCCAAACGACAGTGAAAGTAAAACATTGAAGCTGGACTCAGGCAAGGCTGTGTCCTTGCACCCGGTCTATTCTGCTTGTTCATCAACGGGCTCATTGATTTTCTTCTGGCTGAACCCACTGACGCACCATCGATAGTTGTTCGCTGACTATGCTGTCTTGCTTTCCCTCACTAGAAAGAGCCTTTGTAAACAATTGGCTATTTTTGAAAATTCTGTGATGGGAATGGGCTTACAATTAACATCCAGAAAATACAGTCTATGGTGTTTAGCAGAAGTAGGGTAAAGAGAAATCCCTGTGTTACAATCAGATTGAGGGATGGTCCGATCAAGCAGGTTTCCCAATATGGTTACTTGGGGGTTAGAATGAATGCTAACTGCCTATGGATTGACCAGGTAAACCAGGCGGCACTAAAACTGACCGGGCATTGTGGGGCTGTGGCTAGATTTACTTAGGCCCATAGGGCCAGCCCAGTGAGTGTCATACTACAGATTTATAAGAGCCAAGACAGACAAATTGCCCTGTATGGGGCCGAGCTATGGGGAATATGCAATATTAGCACGCTCCTGGTAGTGGAACAAACATTCCTAAAATCCATCCTGGGCCTGCCCACGAATGCTCCTAATATCCTGGTATTTTGGGACCTTGAACTGCAGAGCACTGGCTTCATTTGTGGTGGAGGCCAGTGTTCCTCTGGGCCCGCCTTTGGTCCAATATCAACCTGGGCAGTTACAGAAATGTGATAAAAGATATCTTATCCCAGCCCAGAGGCTCGGATTTACCCTGGCTGGCCGCTATAAGAAAAGAGCTGATCATGATGCGGTGGGAAAGCTATTGGCAGGACCCTGAATCCATCCCAAGAAACCTTCAGACTCATTTGAAAAAGGGGATATGCAAGAAGATGGGAGATTGAAACCTGGGCGAAAACAACAAACTCAGCTAGCGTGGTGCCATATGTGTTAAAAAAAAGGCACTCCCTGGCTTTGAACAGCATTTGGACAAGATGCAGCCGAAAATGATGAGAGCCCTTTATATGAAATTGCGTATTGCCATTTTGTCTCTTGCCAGTTTGAAGTACAAGTGGAACTCAACTCACTCTGCAGATTGTCCATTCTGTCCTTATGTAATTGAAAGCACAGCGCACTTTGTTTTCTTCTGTCCGGAGTACTATTAGACTGGAAGGAAATATTCGATATTGCTTTTTAAACAATCATGTTCAAGAACTGTAAACAAGGCTCTACATCTATGTCTGGCGGGGGCGAATGAAGTAGCAGCCCATTGTATGGGGAATTATGTCTACCCGGCTTGGAGAAAGAGATCAAATCATGTAATTCGCCTGAAGAAGGCCGCCCCAGCTTTGGATGTGAATTGATTGTATTTTATGTTCTATGAATTTTATCAGTGTATTTGATGTATTACTTCTTTTATCGGCAACATTATTCATATTATTCTACAATCCTTTTAATTGTTGAATTTTGTACATGACTTTTATGATCTGTCGGATCGAAATAAAGCTGTGATGATGTTCATGAAAATCACAGTTTAGAAACAGCTATGATCAAAAATAGATATACAGTACTTGGTGTCTATAGCTACCATATCCTTATCACAAAGCCTGCATCCTGTCAGTCAAAAGATGCAGAGGATATCGACACATATGAGTATAGAAGGCAATTCTCATGGGATGCCGAGGGTAATGATGCTCTACCCTAGCCAGTGTAAGAGGACAGGTGCGCTTGATTAAGGGTTTTCTGGTCTGAAGGAGACGCTTCCAGACCAGAGGAGCAAAACATACCAATCTGCCTTGGACACCCGGTGGCAAACGAGGTGGACAAGGAGCCCGGGCGTGAACCACTTAGGAGTCTGGGTACAAGGGCTCAGTAAACTGGATTTTAAGGGCAGGCAGAACGGGCCACTTCTCACCCTCGGACAATCTGTCCTTTATTATTTTTATTTTCTTTTTTGTTTGCATTTCAAATAAACAAGACAATATAACTCCATAACACAGGATCTAAAACAATACGTGGTTCGCAAAGGAAGCACAACTGATGGGCCAGTAGATATCATTGGCCAGATACTTCACGGCTTATAACACACACAATCAGCAAACACTTAGGATTATAATACCATAACTAATGAGACCAAGACACAGAGCAGGCAAGCACTCGCACATAAATATACATTAAACACAAATCCGAACCATATATACCATCACCCTGTCCCAATCAAAATTCACAACACAGCCTAAGACCTCAATACTAAGCACGCAAGCCATTAAAAGGCACCCAAAGGTCCAAATACAGATCCTCCCTGGACAATCTGTGATTAATTAACATTTGGCAGTGCTTGGGAAGTGGTTTCCCCCGGTATACCCTGGGCTTGTCCCAACCGGGAATACCAGTCAAATTTAGTATCACATCCAGTAAACAGACAATGGGCCTCAGTCCAAGGCTGGCAGTCCGGAAATAAGAGTGCCGGTAGCAACGTACCGGCACCCATTCCGACTATGAGAATGCCTGCATGGGTTGACCTGCCGGGAGTATCACCCCTTACATGGCATGTTTCTCACAGAAGCACCGGCAAAGTTACCCACAGTGCTAGTGCTTCCGTGCCCCCATTCCCGTGGAGTCCTATATGAATTCACGGGAATGGGGACTTACAGTTCCCGCCGCCTTGACTTGTAATGTCCCAGTGGCACCAGGATATCAGGCGGCGGGAACAGTGTTATGAGGTCGGCGGCAACCTGCGGGTAGCACCAGCGGGGTAACGCCAACCTCGTAATGAGGCTGAATGTCCTGTGATTGAATGATTGTTATCAGGATGTGCCCATATACATGATCATGTCTTCTGCCAGCCTCAGACAGTTGCCTGGGATTTAGGCCTGACTCCACACACAAAACCATAGAAAGAAGACTGTGAAATGTGAATGTGGGCTCCTCCACTGAATAGAATGGATGCATCGCTTTGGCCGGAGCCATGATGTCCCCTTAGCCCAGAGACCCTTTAAAAGAGAAGGCTTTGCTTCATCATCTGTGAACATCTACGAACAAGTCGTGACTCCCTGACACTGACAAGATTTGGAGGTCTGAAGTTACAAAGAGTGACCCAAGGTAAGAAAGAGGTAGAGAAAACACCAGGACCCGTGCTCTCCTCTCCCCTGCAACACAAGCATACAAACAGCTGATGTCATTTTTTTACATTTTTTATTGTGCATTTAGTCATAAACAAAGAAAAGAATGACTTTTTACACTTTTCATCACTAAGAATTACAAAAGGACCTGGCAGAATTCAATAATTGCACCGCACTAAGTCTATTTGCATCTCTGCTCTGTCATCAGCAATGGCACCGCCTGCACTCTATCCACTGCCAGAGGTACGGCTTCACCATACCCGAGAGGGCTACAATGAACCCCAGCATCAAGCACTGTTGCCATGACTCCAGCAAGACTTTGACATCTGGAACCCCTGTCCCTGGTGAACTGTATCCCACAGACCTAGCAGAACACCACACAACAGTCCCTAGATATGCATCTTTCGGCTATCCTGCCTTAACCTATACTGGCCCAATGGAAAGCACTTTACATCTGTCAATATGTACAGGTATGAAACAAGCACAGCAGAGTTACAGGCTGCTGAGGAGGAACGATTCTGTGACTGAAGCCATACTCTGTGATTACCCCCTTCATCCACAGATGTGGGTAATCAAATGGCAGGCGCTCTCACCCATGATGACAGCCAGACTTCTCAACAAATGCAGAGTGGTCTAGGCTACTCTCTCTACAGGGCACGGGGGCAAACTGATCCCCCCCCTTAATCATGACTACAGGATGCAGGTATTTGTCCGGGAAGTAATGGGCAGAAAGTGATGCAGGCCACCTGCTGATTAAACTGTAATGCTTGGGAATGGTAAAGGTCACTTCGAAGTCGTAGTTAAAAGACAGCTTGACACACTTAAGACGCAGAACGCACTGTAAGTGCCTGTAAGATAACCTCTTCTAAAAGGGGTCTGTTTAACTCCTCACATGTCTGATCTCAATGATTAGATACTAGTGTACAGACCTTCACACAGGAGGACCACTATTTAGCCCAAAGCCCAAGCCTACAGTTCCCTCTAGTGCTGACAGCAGGCAAAGCTATGCACATGGACCACTGTATATCCTCAGGCCACAGCTCCCTGTAGGGTAGCATTCTATGGGCTCGGGCAGCCTCTATTGCACATGACGGCATCGGACAAACATACATCTGGCCTTTTATTGTTGTTAGATATATGCTTGGCTTCACAGGTTGCCCTTAGTTGGGCCTGGATCCTCTATGCATGGAGTCGAGCCACGTACTTTGTTTACTAACTTTCAATAAAGACTAATCCCAAAATGTTATCTCATCCCATGGAGGGGAGCTGAAGGTTTTCTCAAACATGCCAACCTGGAAAGTCCCTGAATTAGCACTGTGGGTTCCAGATTAAACAGAGCAGCTGCATACAGTTGTTACAATTCTACAATATTTAGCATAATAGCTAGAATGTTTCCAGATAGTTGCCATCACCAACCAGAACTGCTTTAAAGAGACACACCAGCTACCTAGATACTGAGACCAAGGCCGGGAAATAATATATCTCTTCAAGAGTACACACTGCAGGCTGCAGTAATGCACATTAAATTACTTGCATGGGAAAATGAGGCACTGTGTACTGAGCGGCAGCATGTAGGCCAACCTGCAGTAAACAGTATCACAATGGCACACCTAAGGCCCAAATATCTACAGTGCTTAACGGTTGAATGTGGGAAAGGTCGAGGCAGGCAGGACAACTTCACACCACTGTTTCTAGAGAGAGTGGAGCAGCAGTTCATCTTTATAGAATGTCTGTATGATGCTTTTCGATTAAGGCAATAGTCAGGAAACCGCAATGATCCCTTGTCCCAAGCAATATGCTTCAGTAAAGGCAGCCGTATTTTGTTAATACATCCTTTGTCACAAAGCAAACAATTTCATGTATGAACTGGACTGTGACAGGGATGTCTGTGAGGAATTCGACCATCTGCACGGTGGGAGTATGCTCACCTGGGCTTTTTTTGAAATTGTATATGAAATTGAATAATGGTAGATCAACCTCTGGAAAATGTGTGGGGCTAATCTGCACACATTTTCCAATGCTGACCGAACGACATACACATAGACCTGTGTACTCTGGGTGGACACAGCCTAAAGGAGCAGTCCTCCCTGTCATATTTAGTTGGGATCTGACAGGTGGAGTACATGATGCATCGCAGAAGGGGGAGGGCCAAAACCTTACTCCTGCCATGGCCAGCCTAAGTAACTATCAAAGGCTCCATGAATCAGCCCTGTCCACTTGTTTACCCTTTGCAGATGGGGGCAGCAATTAACATAATTAACATACTAATAGAGTATACTTCAAACAGGCCCACATGTGGCCTGACTGCAGAGGCTAAAACAAAGGAGATAGAAAACCCCAACACCCCTTTTCATGTTTAACATGTCAACCTGAAGCCAGCTCTCACCTCAAAGTATCAATGACAGTGAGCTGTCATGTCTGGTACATGTATTTACAGTAGGCAACACCCGCAGGGGGACCCCACTCAGAGGCTAGGAGTATGTGATTTGATGGAGAGAGAAAGCATGGTCTCGCCACAGCTTCAAGGGAGACCGGCCGCTTTATTCAGCAACCACAGAGAGCTCAATTAACCAAACCCTTTGATCCACAACAGACAGGAAAATGGGTGGCACTTAGTATTACAAGTTCTCACCACTTTACCTTTTCCATTGCAAAGCACTCTATTTATGACCTCATGCATACAGGGGATTGATGATGGGGACCCAGGATTGGGTCATTAAGGTAGGCTTAGCATACACCAATCCCGGTGGTCCATTTAGCTTTCAAAGAGGGTCAAGCCCCTCTTTTGGGAAGATCATCTGAAGACTTTGCAAGGAGTAACAAGCAGAACTCAGCATTGGACCCTGGCTGAAGGTACAGTCTGCCTTACAGCTTTCGTCAGTGAAGGAAGGCTAGGATTTCCAAAGAGGGAAGCAAGATCGCTTCCCTAAACATCTCCCAGGGAACAGAGGGAGATACTGAATCCAGAGGACCCTCCAGCAGCTCCAAAATCGGTACCCAGCCAGCACATAGTGTGCCCTGCTAGGCTTTGCAGCAAGCTTCCTAGTTGGGAAGTGCCAGAGAGTCTCTGAACCAAACCAAGGACAAGGCCGTTGCTTGCAACACTCTCCTCAGCTTTGGGTCCTCTGCCTTAAAGGACAACACGAGCACAGTGAAGAAGCTAGGAGGAGTGCATCGACAAGCATCTACCGACGTTTTCCTTAAAGGACATTTTCAAGCCAGTCGAGCCTGCAATCGACCGCACCGCTGATTGTTGTTAGACTGCAGTCGCTAACGCCTTCCGCGATGCCTCGGCAAGGTCTTCAAACGCACCAACCAGCACTGAGACAGTGATTCCTCGCCCAGAGCCGCTGTGTAGGCCAGCCGAAGGCCTTAGTGACATTATTTTTACAACCCATTGCTCCTTTTGTGCTGAAACCAAGTATCCTTCAACTATTATGATTCATTACTTTACCAACTACCCTCCTGTCAGTATCCAGAGTGCACTCACTTTCCTTCTTTAAACTGTCTGTCCTCTGCATTGTTTTACAGGGTGGGTTGTATTTTGTAATGTGCTAGAACTGTCTGTTGTGATAATGATAAAGTAGATATTTTTACACAACCTTGACTGGACAGTCCCTTTTATATTGGGTAATAATTGTGTTTTTTTTTCCGCTGTATTGCAACTAACCAACGATCCACCACCTTGTGGAGATAAGCCTTCTGTTCACGTTACCAAAATTGGACAAGGAGGTTTATAATTTGCTTGTGTTTCCAATCTGTCCAGATCCCTTCTGGTGTACTACAGGTGTGGGGCTGATTGATGGTTTAGAAACCAATATTCCTCCCTAGACCACTGCTGGTGTCCGGAAGTTGATTCGTCACAATGTCATATTACAGATCTGAGGGTTCAGTGAAGTCAGTAGTCATGGCAGAGTTTGTGGGTACAGATATGCCTTTCCCATTCACTACCTGTCTGGATTTATTTGTTGAGGTGATGTTTGAGCATCTTTGAGATCCCTGGTTGGTGCTGTCAGGAAAAACCGGCGCTGGGCGGGAGTGTTGAAGGCCAATCATAGCCTTCGTTTGAGATGTAGTCATGACAGGGTGGTCGGGCCCTAGAAGGCCTCCACCATGTGTCTGCCTTTCCATGGTTTGTGGGTGCGTGTTATGAGAGTCTGAGATTTCAGGGCTCTGGAGTAGATGCTGTTGGCCAGCATTTAGCGGGCCTGGTGTTTGTTGTGTGTGGTCTGGTGTGTGAACATAACAAAACACTGATGGGCATATTCAATCTTGTTTCACCGAAGCTCTCCAAAAATCCTCTTATAGACTATCTGTGCTCTCAAGCAAACATCGGCACAGTATTTTATTAAAAAGCCATAAAGTAAGACTTTCCTGTGGCCCATGCGATAGATACATGTGCAGCAGTTGAATCATTGCATTCTTTTGTGCACACACAGAGGAAAGAGCCACATAACCTCTGGTTGCATCAAGCCGCTTTCATGTTGACATGTTCTTTACCTCCTGTATGAAGTAGCAATGGCTTCTATGTTCATTTTATCATAATGAGTGGTGAGATAGAGAAGTAAAGCCTTCTCTGCCCTGGCCTAGGAACCAACGTTTATTTAGGGATATACAGAGTCATTATGTGCATATATAGGGGCTATTAACATCACCTATGCATGTGTATGTGCTCCTCATGAGGAAAGCTCAGAAGGGCTTCCCGGGGACAGAGAGCCCACATCGTTACACAGCAGCCGGCAGTGAAGAACCTCATGAGCTCATTGAGTGCAGAGCGGCTTGTCTTTCTTGAGTGCATGGCACCTTGACTTTGTCTTTTGTCCACTGGTTACAGATGCCTCTCTTATTCTTTCTCTAGGCCTTTCGGAGAACCTCGCTGATTTCGAGAAGAGGAAACAGATCTATGGCATGAACTTCATCCCACCAAAGAAGGCCAAAACATTCCTGCAGTTAGTCTGGGAGGCTCTGCAGGACGTGACCCTCATCATCCTCGAGATTGCCGCCATCATATCCCTGGGCCTTTCATTCTATGCACCACCAGGAGAGGAGAGCGAAGGTGAGTGCACGTCACAGGCGTTCATCCTGCAAAGGCAGGGCTGACCACAGCTGAGCAAAGCCAGGAGGCTTCCCTCAACAGAAATATCCCTTACTGAAATATGTCTATTTCAATATCAACCACCTACTAGCATTCCAAACAATCAGAAATATTGCCACCAACGCACTGCCCTAGCAAAACCTCCTAGGATGCACCGACTTACCAGTATTACCCAAAGGTGCTGAGCCAGTATACCCACACCCCGCTCTTACTGTCAAGTATTACCCAAAGGTGCTGAGCCAGTATACCCACACCCCGCTCTTACTGTCAAAGACTTACCAAATAAATCAAACAACACGAACAATGTCACCCAAAAACACCGGACGAGGAGTATGCCCTCCCATCACACCCAAACCCCAAAGAAATCACACCAGCAGCACGACCCAAAATCGCTGAGACCATATGCTCTCCAATGGATCCCCTATCAACACAAAAAAGCCAAACCACACCACCAGTATCTTAGCAAAAGCACTGAGATGCTATAATCGCCCTGTCCACATCACCAGCAGTTCCTAGGAGGCACTGAAATAGTATTACCTTTCATGGATCCCCTAGAAACCTACCACACAACATGAAAGCACACCACCACTTTTACCCCAAAACACTATCCCTGAAATAGCAAGTTTACTGTTGCAGAAAAACATGGAATGAGAATTGTATTAATATGTGTTCGTTTTTTGAGGGTGCAGTAATCTACAGGGCAATGTGCATGAATTTGCCTGGGAAATATTGCATTTGTGAGACAATGTTGTTGATATTCCCAAACTCGCAAGAAACTCACAAGAAGAGCAGAGATTTAACTGAAGGAAGAACAGGAAGTAAACCCTCCCAAGCCACTACCTACACTTAAAGTTGTACTCTACATGCAACATTAAATGATGCATTCGCCATGGCCAGATAATACTATGCGAGCCAGCTAATATCACGGTGAATAGCAGTTCAAATAGCCAACATGCAGGCTTAGTTTAATTGTGTATCTGGTGCACAATTCATGCTTTGAGCCGGTAAGATAGCTCAGCCGGTTGAGCGCTCGATGCTGTGATTTGAGCGTGATCCGCAAGATTGATAAATGACTACCAATTTTGGTTGGGTGATATTGTATGTAAGTATGTGCTCTATAAAGCGCTATATAAATAACACATCATTATCATTTTCTATGTGTGTTAGAAACATTCTCAATGACTAGGGATGAAGTAGGAAGTAACATGCTAATAATATGCCTCGTGTCATTCGGGAGATGCTCATTCAGTCCTGCCTTTTTCTTTGCATTCTGTGGCTTATAGTTTGTCCATTAATAATAGCAACATCAAGACTATTACCCTCATTATGAGTGTATCGGTCTGGGAAAAATGACGATTAAACGGCTGGTAATACTGGATCCGGCATTTTTCATGGACTGGCACACTCCGACTTTGCTCATAGAGGTAGTGAACTACCGGAAGGCTTGACCTGCCGGGAGTTCAGGCCCCTACCGGCAAAGAATTGCCCCTATCACCAGCACCGCTTCCACCGGTGCCAGTGATGGGGGCACGCCCATTCCATGGAGTCCTATTAGAGCCGTTGCTGGCATCCGTAATATCCCGGTAACACCAGGATAGCAGACACCGGTAATGACAAGGCGAGTCTGCCGGTATTCCGCCGGTAGCACCAACGGGTTACCGGCAGACTCGTAATGAGGGCAAATATGTCCCTGAATGCAGAGAAACAAAGACTGGGCGAGTCTCTCCCAAATGAAATGGACATGTTGGCGTGTATGTACGACACATTGTGTGGGAGAAATATACATTCGTTATGCATATTCACTTGCCACTCCACACCATGCAACCCAGACTCAAGGAACAGACAGAATGTGCATTCCCAGAGATTCTGGTTTGATTTTATGGTGAAATCTGTTGCTGTTGATAAAGGGGAAGGCTATGGAAAATGTATGATTTAATATTGCATGTGAAATAACACTTCAAGGGTAGGTTGTGGCTGGAAACAGTTTTGGGCCAGTTTACTATCCGGTTTCATGGTTTCAGCTCTCCGAAATATCCCTAAGTTGCTTGGGGCGCGATACAAAACAACAAATACAAAAATAAGTAAATACATAAAAGAATAGTTGCCTACATGTGTAACCATTGCTTTTGAGAAAAGTGGGCAAAAGCCAAGGAGTTTTTTCTGATAAAGTATTTGACTGAACCCCAATTTCTTCCCAGATGTGGAAAAAAAAGCGTTTAGCTACGTTGAAGTACATTAAACAAAGAGAGGGTATGTGTAAGAGGGGCATTTTATATAGGGGGCAGCATAAGGCATGTGGGCGAGGGAAGAAAGGCGCTCGTTCTGGAGAGAGGAAGGAAAATAAGCAAAGAAGCCTCGGGGGTAACAAGTATGTGAGTATTATATGATTTCTGAAGTCCTTGGCCCTGGATCTCTAACCCAATGGTCCATCCCAAGAGCAAAGCTATGCCCCTCAAACAGGAGGGGTTCTGCTGGGACAGATCGTGCCCACTGCCCCACAAACATCTGAAGGTGAAGGAGTGGCTGAAGAGCAGAAATATAGCCGGTGACAGATGCTGAAACAGAGCAAGTAGGAGCCTCTAGTGTTATGGTCTGAAGGCAAATTATACAGAATTGTTAAGTTACAATAGAATGGTTCCTTGTCATTTCATCGCGGGATGTTTTTTCGCAGCTTTTTTTACCGCTGATTTTTTAATGAAAAAACTCATTGAATTTTAGAATTTTTTATTTTGGGGGGTTCCCCCCAAACAACCATCTCCTTTAAGTTTTTATCTATTCCCCAGCACCCACACCCCATATATATTTTTTTCTAACCCCCCCCCTAAAAATTTCGATGAGTTTTTTCATAAATAAATTTGAGGTAAAAAACCCTGTGAAAAAACATCCCGCGATGAAAGGACGTCGTACCCAATAGAACACAAGCAGACATTTATAAGTAAAACCTGTGCTGTACCAAAAATAGGGCTACACAGTCAACAGAACAGTGCTGGGGAAAGGTGGGAGGTCTTATCTCCCAAAGAAATGGAATTTAAGTTTAAATGAAACGTTGGGGTCAATTGAGGGGTTGCAGCATCACATTCTCACAAGCAGCACCCCAACTTACAGACACAGCATTGTAAAGCTCAAGACAGCTGCTGTTTTGAGGGTGAAGGCCTTTAAAATGCCACAAGAATATAAAAGTACACGTTTTGAACATATGTTACAGCCATGTATGAGTGACTGTTCTAATACAGAGACAGTTCGTGGCCCTCAGCCTGTATTTACAATTTACAGGCAAGCGTGGGGCAGAATGCATTCTACGCCTACTTGATTTGTAAACAAATCTTTAATGCATGTGGTCGGCATTTAGACAGTAGCCTCATTACACGGTAGGCAGTAAGGGATTACCGGCACCGGTAAGGGCACCGGTGCCGGTAATCCCTTACCGCCCTACTACGAGGTCCCTTAGCGGGTCCCTTCCCTAACGCCTGGGTTTCCCAGGCGTTACGGAAGGGACCCGCTAAGGGACTTCAGAGCTAATAACGGTACTGCAAATTGCGGTACCGTTATTAGCTCCTTCCCCATTCCCATTGAGCCCTATGGGGGCTCAAATGGGAATGGGGAATGGTCCCCGGAATGGGGACTTACCGGTCCCGCCAAGGTCGGAATGACCTGGTAAGTCCCCATTCCGGGAACACGGACCCGGAATAGGGCTAATATCGCCATGGCTACCGCCTACGGTGTAATGAGGCCCAAGATATTTTACAGGTTGAATTGGCACAGCATAAAATCTGTGGGCTTCAATGCAACAGCAAGGCTTCAACCATATTGGAGGAAAAAAGTGGGGTATAGTCTAAAGGAAAATGATGCTTTAAAAGGAGCTAATAGTTACAACAGAGCCCACCCAGGAATTGCTATATAACCGCACCTAATCCTGGACCGAAGGAGGGGCTGCAAAGTAAGCAGAAGAGTGCCTAGGAAAGGGTGGGAGGTCTTATCCTCCCCAAGAAATGGAATTTAAGTGTAAAGGAAGCTTTGGGGTCTATTAATGCATTGTAATACAACATTCTCACAAGCCGCATTTTATGTTACATATGCAGCAGGTTAAATATCAAGAAAGCAATCAATTAGGGGGTGTAAGCTTTAGCTGGGTGTAAAAGTACCAGCTTTCTAACATATGAACTGCCCATTGCCAAGGGTGCCTGTTCTAACACAGGTTTGTGGGCCTTAGCCTAAATTTACAATTTACAGGCACGCATGGGGCAGAAATGAAAGGTTTCCCACCGTAGTGACTAACATACTCCTGTTCCTCCATACTGTATGTGCGTCCCTCATTAGAAACGGAACCAGCACCTTTTTTTCTTCCAAAAAAAGAGCATTTCCACTTTAAATTTACAGGCGCGTGTAGGCGTGGCCACGGTGTGCCCACAGCGCCTGCCCTCCAGCGCCTCGACTCAGCCCCCTTGTCCGTGCCGGATGGCTAATCTAGCCTAACCTATTTTAAATGGGGACAGGACAGAGGGTTGAATTGTAAGCGGGGAGGGGACTATGGAATAGGAGTATGTTAGTCACTACAGCAAGTAACTTATAATTACTCCTATGTCCCGTTCCCTTTCCTCCATACTGTATGGGCAATTGCAGCCCATATAGCCCTTAGAGAAGAGTGTAGTTGTTTGTTTAGCAAACAAGTTCTTGTTATCAATTTTGGGGTTTCCCCTTAAGTAACCAAGGGTAATCCAGAAGTGGACCCCTTGCTCACTTTGCCTTAGAGAGGCTCAGCTTCACCTCACTGAGGAGGCCCAACAAGGCCCACACTCCTTGTCAAGTTGAGGACAGCTTGTCCAACTTGGGCATTTGCCCGGGCACAAGTAGTGCTTGCAAAAAGCAGATGGTGAAGTCCATGTGGCGGCTTTACTGATGTCCTTCCATTGCACCTGTCCCCCTGCTGATGCCTTAGCCTTTACCGTGTGAGCATGCATATTTTCAGGGAATAACCTTTTCTGCAGTTTATATGACTCACTGGTAGCTTCCACCATCCACCTGGCTATAGAAGCCTTGGATGCCTGACCTCCCAGTGAAGTACCGCCAAACGTGACAAGAAGGGCATCTGACTTCCTGAACTGTTTTGTCCGGTCAAGGTAGAAATTGAGAATCCTCCTGACGTCTAGGCAATGTAAAGATTTCTCCACCTCGGATTAAGGATCCGAAAAGAAGGTTGGGAGTACAATTTTCTTCTAGATGTGAAATGAGGAGACTACTTTCGGAAAGAATTTTGGATGCGTCCTCATGACCACTTTGTCCTTGTGGAAGACTGTAAGGCTGCGATGCCACCAACACCTAAGATCTCGCTAATGTGCCTGGCTGACATGAGGCCTACCAATAGTGCCGTCTTGAGCGTGACCCACTTGATGTCAGCAGTAGCCATGGCCTCGAACAGTTTGTGCATCAGTGCTGTTAGCAACACATTGAGATCCCACACAGGGTGAGGTTTACGGACTGGGGGATACAGCCTGGTCAGTCCCTGCAAATGACTCTTTGCCACTGGATTGGCCATGGAGAAAGATTCCCCTTCCATGTTCTTGTATGCTCCGATTGCCACTAGATATGTGAAATATCACATACACATGGTTGAGTACAGGCTACCCCACCCTGCCACACAGTATGATACAGGCAGTAACCAACAGCCAGACATGAGTATAAAACAGTCATCAACTAATAAATAATAAAACAAAATATGTTCACAGTTAATATTACAAAACAAGTATTAAAATGACACATAATAAGTTCATATGATAGCACAACTCATATACTTTGTATATTTCTCACAAAATCTGTCATAAATACAGCACAAAAACAGTGTGGTTCGTAGACAGTGTGATTTAGTGTACTATGTTGATCATAAGTGCACTATGTCGGTTCAATTGTTTTTGTTTCCATCTCAGAGGTAAACTGTTGACAATTCCAGTTTACATTTACATTGTTCCCTCTGGGCTTTCTTCAGGCCAGTACAGCTTAACGCAGTGTGGTCTACTTCTAAACTCCAACGACAATGTGGAGATGCCCCTAGTTTGTTTTAAAAACAAATGAAATATTGGAACTAATAGTGTTGCATGCTGCCTGTTGCAAGCTGCCCCTGATGAGCAAGTCGTCCAAATATGGATAGACATGGTGATCCCTGACTCGGAGCAGCGCCGCTATGGTGTTCATCAGGCTCATGAAGACGCAAGGTACAGAGTTGAGGCTGAACGGAAGCACTTTCTATTGGAAGTGCTGCCCCATCACTGTTAACTGCAGGAATTGCCTGCGTGCTGCCAAATCGGGACATTCGGGTATGCATCCTTTAGGTCCAGGGAGCACATTCATTCTCCCTTGCAGAGAGCCTCTGTGATCTGAGCTGGGGTCATTATCTTGAATTTCTTGAGTCGGAGGTAAAGGTTGATATAGGACAGATCGAGTACCACCCTCAGGCCAGCCTGGTTCTTTTTGGTGATGGCAAAGATTCTGGAATAGTAACCCGAGCACCTTTCAGTCGGGGGCACCTGCTCCACGGCCTTGTTCTGAATGAGAGAAGCTATAGCCAACATCAAAACCGGGGAACCTATCTGCAGCAAGGGGGCTGAAATTGTGTGCGGGGAGGGGACAGGGAAACAAAACCCTCCTGAAACCACAGAAAGCAGCCATGGGTTTTTTACAAGAGAACGCCATTACATTTCATGTAGAGCCAACCTGCCCCTCACTCGTGAGGGATGGACCGGGATGCCACCTTCATTGCTTCTTGGCCTCAGAGGCTGGGTTGGAGGAGGGAGACTGAAAGAACCCTTTTGAGGTGGCCCTCTAGTCCTGGTGCCACTGTAGATTAGGCAACCTGTTCGGCTGTCTGGACCTACGGTCCTGGAAGCCCCTAGAGACTCAGAACGACCCGTTATGCTGGGCTGATCTGCACTATGACCCAAAAGACTTCTTTTTATTGAGATCCTCATGTATAGAGGAGTGGAAGAGCTCTTCCCCTTTGAAAGGGAGATCCAGGATACACTCCTGCACAACCATCGTGAATTTGGTGGCATACAACCATGCTGCTTGCGTCATGTCTGAAGCCACACATATTCCTCTTGCTGCCATGTCAATGCGTTCCATGGTTGATTCCAGGAAATCCTGTGCCACTACTTTTGCTTCTGTAAATCCTGCCTGATGAGAGTGAGGTCTGGCAGGAAGTCAGCAATTTCCCTCCACAACCTTTGGTTTGCGGCTGCCAAGATAGCTCCTGAATTTACATGCGCCTTCCTCCCATAAGCCTCCAACAGCTTGTCTTCCTCACTAAGGAGGGCCACAGCCGAAGACTACGATGCCCCTGAGGTCTGTGGCTTGGCAAACAAGGATGCCGTCACAATTACAGATGAATGCTGCTGCGGCTGCGAGGGGAGGAGCATAGACCACCTATCTGTACTTGGCATCCAGCCTCTTCTTCATCAGCTGCGCTGAGTCAGGGTTCAGCCAGCCCTTTGTCGCTATGGTGGACATGCCCTTTTGTAAAGTTATGCCTGACCTGCTGTGTGTCCTGAGATCCAGTACCTCTACCAGCACACCAGGCTCTGGCTGTTCTTGCTGCGGGGCAGGTACCCCCAAAAACTCTGCTTGCCCTTCCATGTGATCATTGAAGGCCTTGACCAACACTGAGGCCGCTATGTCCTCATCATCACCTGTGTCCTTGCCTGCTTGTGCTGCCACCCCCCCCGCCCGTGGCACATCGACTTGTACCCCTGAAACAGGGACCGGATAGGCTCTGCTGGTTCCTGCGGTCCAGGTGCACCCTCAGCTTGGGGAGACCCGGGCTGCCCCCCAGCCCCCATTTCCCTGAGGAGGGGTAGGTTGAGCCTGCACTGGTTTGGGTTGAGCTGGCACCTCCTGCTGCAAAGGTGGGACAGGGGGGAGGGGACCACCCTTTGAATTAAAGATTTAAGGAGGCCTGTCATCTGCTGTGACCTGATGAGCCATATAAAACGTTCCTCGTAATGCGGTGGAGCCAAAGGGGTCGGCGTAGTGGGGATTCCCCAGCCAGAGTTGGCCGCGGGCCATAGGCCTCTTCTGAGTCCCGCTGCTCTGAGTGAACCACAGTATAGTGGTTATTGTGGGTTATGCTGGGCACCAATGCACTGGAGGGTAAACCATTCCACCCTAGGGGTAAAATCCGGCCTCCATAGGGCCGAAGACTACCCAGAGGAGCAGCTAGCAGTAGGGATGGTACGCTCCCTGGGAGATGAGTCACGGCCCGGTCCCATCTTGTCACTCAACGCCATTTTGCTTGTGGAGGATTTATCAGGAATGTGCAGGAAATTACTGTCCGGCATGGAGCCTGAGTCCCCAGGCCCCTAAGGGCACCTCGAACAGTAGCTCGGTGCTGGATACGACCTCAGGAGGACCCCCAGAAGGCTTGGCGACCTCATGCTTTTGCCTAGTAGTCCAGTGTAAAGGCATCCCCTCAGGCCTAGGTCCGGTCCGAGCTCATGTGTGCCCCTCGGGACATGTCCCGGTACCAGAGTGTTGCTGTCCCTCAGCTCCTGTCTCGGGAGGACAGAGAGGCCCTTGGTCCGAGGATCGGTACCTCTAGGAGTCTTGAGATTTTGGCTGGTGTTAGGGTCCTCAGAACCCCTCCTGCTCAGTGGAATCCCTGGAAAGGAATCCCCCTTGTGGGGTGCTTTAGTAAAAACGTTTGCGCTTAACTTGTCTGCCTTGCTTCTGCGTTGCACAAAGACCTTCAGATGGTCTGGAGGGGATGCTGTGATGATCTCCCTCCACCGCCCCAAACGGTTCCTCAGTGAGCTCAGTGTAAGGGCGTGACATATGGCTCAATCTTCCCACCGATGACCACCCTGGAGACACCTGCAAAAGCCTATTTGTGCCGAGATGTGTCCAGGCAGGCAATGCACAAGAGGCGGGTAGAGATTGAAAAAAACAGCGACAAAAATGGCAAACTCTGTGGAGGCTGCAGGAAGAAGGTCCGATCCTGTCAGTGGAAAAGGGGACTGAGGCCAGACGCCAGAGGGCGGGCTTTGGTGCGTGGTCATGCCCATAGCCACACCTGTACATTTAAAGAGAAAATGCTATTTTTTGGAAGTAAAAATGTTTCCGGTCCGGTCCCTAAGGAGTATGGAGGAAAGTGGTCGGGGCATAGGAGTAAGCACTTTACTTGTACTTGATTTGTAAACAAATCTTTAATGCACATACAGGGCAGTTAGACAAGATATTGTAAAGGTTAAATTGGCACAGACTTAAGATCTGTGGGCTGCAATGGCACGGCATGGTTCAATCATATTGCAGAAACGAAAATGGGGTTATTGTCCGAAGGCGATTTATACGGCGAATTATACAGAATGTTTGAAATGGGGCAAATATATAAAATAGAACAAGGTTGGCATTTCTACATAACGGCTCTTAACTCTGTGCAGGCCGCTGCCAAATAAGGTGCTTCACAGTAAGCACCCCAGTGATGGGGAAGGTCTTATCTCCCAAAATAATTTAATTTAAGTTTAAAGCAAGCGTTGAGGTCTATTAGTTATTTGAGTTATTGAGATATGCGATCATTGTAATTGACTGTCTTTTTGGATTGGATAGTACCCTCTAACTAAATGTTCACCTCACACATCTCTAATTGGTTGATTTTGTGGTAAGCTATATGATGTGTGTTTTCACTACAGAAATAGGAAATAGAAATTCTCATCTCCTTTGGTAGTGTCACATGTTCATTCCATAACTCTCCTAGTGTAATGACATCAGCAAAAACTAGTAAAAGCATAATGTTGTCAATTTAAATACGTTGCTTAATAAGCATGGTTTGGAAATGCTTTACACTGTAGAAAATGGTGACATTTGATTCGTCTGTAGTAGTTGTTTTCAATGATCTGATTTGTGTTTCTCTAGGATGAGTTGACCCAATCTATTATTTCTAGCACTCCAAAGCTTGCTTGAATATGTACTAAGCTCATGCTTTCTGAAAATCAACGTTCTCCCTTTTACAAATGATCATTGGTCATATTCCTACCATATATCACCAAAAACCTATGGGCAATTCTGGCAATACTTGATTTAATACATTCCTGTTTTGAAGATGTCCTTTACTATCAAACACACAGAAGCGTGAAAGTTGTAACGCACTCACAGTCAAATAAAAGTTAGAAATCTGCTTCTTGACAGATAATAAATCATGTTATATCGTGAAATCGTTAGACCCATCACTCTTCTTGATGTTCCTGCTCGTGGCACATATGCAAGATGCCTCTGAAGGTTGTGATCAGAGATGAGCTTTGCATCTGCTATGGAAAGTTAATCATTCCACTCGAATTCCCCCACGCCTGCACTTGTCCCCTTCTCCCCTCCCCCACACCTGTATGCGCACCTGCACGATGTGCATGTACCATGCCTTGAAGACCGTCTATCTGTTTTTCCCTTGTCTCCCGCCTTGAATGGTTGCGCCTTGAAACACTTGTGTATAGACGCATTGCAAATGAAAAATAAATAAATAAACTGGCAATTAGATTCATTGAGCTGTCCAGACAAACATCTAGTCATTTCGGACACCACACAACGTGTTTCTTTCTCCGTATTTAAATGCATTTTCTGACACTAGTTACTGAGTGTTTGAATAGATAATCATCTATTATTCCTAAAAGATTTGCTTGTGAAATCTTAGAAAGTATTTATATGATACTTTCCTAATACTGCACCAGCAGGCAGAAGGCATTGCAAGGGGTGATGGGCCATAGAAAGCACTGTGGACAGGTTTTCATATTAGGATGTCAGTTGTAATGCATTGTGTCATTACCAGTGAAGCATTCTAGCGACACATGGTATGCAATGTTTCCTCTGAGGAGGAAACGTGGCAGTTTGCATGCTTCTGCGCCCTCTTCCGATTGTAGAGCATTGCAACGAGTGGCCCGGCATAGACATCATTGCCGTAGGTGAGCCATGCAAGTGCAGATGGCTTAAGCCTGACTTTATGGCTGCATGCATTTGCAGTGTAAATGACAGGTTGGTATGGAACATTACTCCCAAATTGTAGGCTTGGGTAATGGGGGTAGGGTAACATTGACACTGGTTTTGACAATGGTGGGGTCCAACGTTCCATAATGGCCCAGTGGTGAGAATTCTAGTTGTGAGGCATTTAAGCAGAGACGACAGGCAGCCACACATCCTTGGATCAGAAGGAGATAACCTCTCGCCATGTGGCTACACCTGGAGCATTCATGGATTTAGTGCTATAACTGAATGTCGTCAGCACACATTTAGAATCTGATTTCATAACTGCTGAGAACCTGCGCGAGAGGGACCAGGTATATGTGTGACAGAATCAGAGAGAGCGAATATCCTTGAGGCATCCTGACAGCGGATCTTGGAGGCCAGAGGTATGAAAACGGCCACATTGAGCCTGATCAGTATGGTCGGTCAAAAAGGAGGTGGTCTATGTGAGAGCAATGTTTTCAATGATCATCATATTATCGAAATGGCTGAATACGATACAATGATCTACTGTATCCAATATTGCTGATGAGGCAAACATAATTAAGATGTAAGAAGGACTCGGGTAGCTGGCTTGAAGCAGCGCTTGGTGACCAGCTTCTGTGCTTCAATGGGGGTGGAAGCCTGATCGAAAAATGCATAGTAAGCCATTTCTCTCAATGTGTGGAAAGAGTAGGGCGGCTACACATCTTCAAGGGCATGGATGATGCATAGAACCCAAGAGTCATTTGGAAGATTGATTGGACACCTGGGTCTGCTTTACATTTTTTGAGTGGGGTGATGATGGTGTGCTTGAGTTTGGGAAGCTTCACCCTAATTTAGGTAGGGGTTGGTGAGTAGTGTGAAGGTTGGAGCAATACAGACATGACTGAAACTGCCCACTTTGGTGTTACAGATGTCATGTCCTGGCAACACAAGTGTTATGGACTTTATATACGTCTTGTAGCATCAGATGAGAGCACTAAGGTGCACTCTTAGAACATAGGCAGGGGGATTGAGGCTCATGATGGATCAGATTGATGAGCAGATTTAGCAGCTCCATTTCCAGACTTGCCATTGTAGGGCCTCAAGTCATCACTGAGCTGTTGGTCCATGTGGCAGGATCATGTGAAAGAGTCAACTCCCTAAAGAATCTGTACTGCTCCTTCTGGAAGATGGCCACTAAAGCAAACATGCTTTGGATGTAGATCATTTTCGTAGGGTGACTTAACTTCTTCTTGTTGTTCTTCTATTATGAATCAAGCAAGCTGAGTGGTTAGAAAGGAATTTTAGATTTTCTCTGAAGTCTTTAGACCATCCTCCCTCAGCACATGAAACGGTTCATGGGCATGCGCTTTGTTAGAATTAGGCTTCCAGCAATTGAGGAGAACCATGAAGTCCAGTACATTGATTTCATCTTTTTCAAGTGCATGAAGGGGTCACAAGGTCAACTCCTGAGTAGAGTGTTGGGTGAAGGTATCTAGTCTAAACCTTCTAAGACCCATGGGGCAGAAAGGGGAGAGAGCTCATTTGCCATCAGAAAATGGTAGTACCAAATGAGTGGTGGATAGTTGGACATATTACTGTTGCTTTCAACATATCTTTAGGTACATTTTATAAAACCAGGGTATCTCCTCTCCAAAGCATTCTAGACATGCTGTCACAAGATCTTCTGAGGAAACAGCAGCTCAAGACTGTGCCCAGATGTGCAGGATGGTTTTGAAAAAGCTGCGTGAAATCCACACACTCCACACATGTCTAATCATCTCTTGTGCACCCATGCTACCGGTGGCATCAGACGATTTGGCAAACTCACCCAAGATACAAAAGTGAGGTCAGATCAGATGCTGGGCCAATTTGTGCAGCTCCAATCAAAGAGCTGTGGGGTGCCTGATGATGAGGGTGTGTGTAGACCACTGCGATTATAATACCCTGGGACTTCTTCAGGGAACTGGGAAAGACAACAAGGGAGTTTGTCTGGGAAGGCAAGAAGGCGTGGATAAGCGGTCACCTATTAGAGGCATCAAAGAGGACCGGAGGGCTGGCCTCCCCTAACTTCCAACAATACTATGTAGCTGCGCAAATGAGGGTGATTCGGGAATGATTCCTTCAAGACCAGGGGAAGCAATGGACCCAGATGGACAGAGCGGTGGCCCAACATGACCTGGGGGAGGTCCTCTGGCTCCCTCGCAATAGCAGACCACAACACCTCTATAAGGGCGCGATTACAAAAGCCCTAGCAGACACATGGGATAGATTGGTTAAAGAAAAAGGATTAAAACATACCCATCACTGTTCACCCCAATATTTAATAACAAGGACTTCCACCAGGGACGGGGGCAGGGGGCCTTTGAAGCATGGAGAAAGGGGGGCTGCAGGAAGATCAGGGATATGTTCACGGAGGACAGGATAAAAACCTTCCAGGAATGCAAACTTGACTTCGCAGTGGGGGAAGGCGAAAGGCTGCAGTACTGCCAAATAAGGCATTGGGTTATGAACAAGGAAGTGAGACAAGCCGCCACTAGACAGCTCACACAGTTTGGGAAGTTTCTTCTGACCAATGGCGGCACCAGTGACTTCATATCAAGCCTTTATAAAACACTGGAAGGGGGCGGCTCTGCTGCATAGATGGCCATACATGGACTGATCGGTACCTGTATGTCAGCCAACTCTTGTTAAATTCCAACAAGACAGAGATTGCCCTGTTCGGACCTAAACCTCTCCACAAAGAGGATAAATGTCCCCTGCCTCCGGCCTTGCTGGGTACCGAATAAAAATGTGTTCCTAGGTTGAAAAACCTTGGCTGTATATGGCAGAATAATAGGAGCTGTGAAGGCCAAATCGGAGCTAAAGTGCAAGCTGTTTTTAATCCCTGCGACTACTCAGACAAGCTCTTCCTTTTGTCCCTGTGAATGATTATGCTACAGTGGTGGGAGCTTTAGTAAACTCACATCTGGACTATTGTAAAAGTCTTTTAGCTGGGGTGCTGGCTAAAGAAATTCAAAGACTTCAAAAGGTGCAAAATGCAGTGGTCTGAATGGTGTTTGGGGTTGGAATATCCACACCCATCTCCAGGTTACGGCGTTCTCTTCACTGGTACAGTGGGGTACAGGATCAGGTTTAAGATCATTTGCCTGATATATAAAAGTCTTAATAACTTGGTTCCTGCATACTTGACTGAAACTTGAAGGTTTTATCAGCTAACACGGGCCCTCCGATCCCAGGACAAGTTACACTTGACAGTTCCTCATCATCCTGTGTCTTCAGGAGTGATGGGAGATTTTTGTTTTTTGGCCCTAACGCATCAAACCGTCTCCCATTGGAGATTAGGAAGCTGGAATCCTTTCCTAAACTCAGCAAAGCAGTTAAAACGTACTTCTTTAAATAATTATAGGAACAGCTAAATATCTGTTTTTGAACTGGTCTGTCCATCAGCTTAGGATTGTTTAAACCTGTTGCTGGCATGTCATCTGCGCCTAGATTCGATTCAGTTTGTATAGAGCGCGGTATAAATGTCTCAATCAATCAGCACCTGGCCTACACTTTGTTGTAGTCCAGGCCTGGGATCTCTCTACATGAAATGGCATTGGAGTAGATCAATGCAACTTCACCATCCTTACCAAAGTTTATATTTTTGCAGAGGCTAATGTACCATTGGGGATGTAACCCTGCATAGATGATGTCTCTATCAGAGAACCAGTACTCGTGATTGCCTGAACGAGAAGCAATGAGATGTGGAGTATATTGGTCTTCTAAGCTGCATAGTGTCTGCTAAGCACTACCCCAGAGAGGTTGATGATAGGTGTGGGCACCCATTCAGGGGAGCATTCAAAAGCCCTTATGGTGCCAGGAACTGGAATTGAGACGCTGGTAGTTGGTGTTGTTGGTTGAGTCATAGCATTGGTGACATACTATTTTTACTTCTTGTACGTACCACTGGTTTATGTAATGTATTGTCCCCTTTCCCATCTGTCCTTGTAATCCCATACATATCCTATTTGTACCATGTGTATATCCTATTTTGTAATGCTCTGTAAACCTTAAGCTTCACGTATACTTGTAACCCTTTGCGCCCAGATACCTTTGGGTTTGGTGCGCCGTACAAATAAAACAAACAAACAAAACAAACAAACGGAGCATCCTCTGCTAGGATGAATGGGAGTTGTGGTAGCTATTGTCAGGGAGAAAGGTGGGTGTCAAGAACTGGATAAAAGTCCCATGTCATTGATATTAGTGGGTGTAACATTGTCACGCGTGAAGTCTGAGTGGATCAAACAGATGCCAATCTTCGCCTTTCCCTCTGCGATTATCAGCAGGCCTTTATCAAACATATCTTCCACTGCTGCTCCACCAGGGAGAAAGGCAACCATCAATCACAGGAGAGCCAATGCACTGCTTCTTGCTGGACCCCCTAGAAAACATACAACTCTGACTAGAGTTTTTCTTTAACCAAGCCACCCAGGGGGGAGTGAGAATCAACATGCTGGGACTGATCGAGGGACAAAGCTTCACAATGAAGCCATGACTAACTGCAAGAATAACTCCCAAAAGACATTGCCAAGTGATATGTTGCTCTCATTATGCCCTTACGAATGTAAGAAGGCTGCCTTGGCCCATAAGTACTCTTTAACTCTCTGCTAGTTCCTAGTGAGAAAAACCACAATTTTGAAGTGGTGTAATTTGCAAACGCTCTAATAGGCAATACTAAATATTTCTGTGTATTCTTGCCATTTTCCATTCTCCGAACATGTGCCAGTCTTTTCCTTGGATTTTTCTTCAGGTGCTCCTGACATTACTGCTCTGCCCCTTTCAGCCTCCTTACTGCTGGGGTTTGATAGGAAACATTTTATGAAAGCTCCAGATGAATCTTGGGGTAAAACTTGATAGCTAGCAAGAGCATTCGTTGGGTCCATATCCTTTTCAGTCAATGAGGTACTGTAATTGTGCCCTATTTATTCTGAGTCTGGTATCATTTATACCTCAAACTCTGACTGATCCTCTACCACTATAAGTGGTGGTACTTCCTATTCTCTACTATTGGAATTTGCCATTTTCTGACATGAGATTCTGGATGAATCTGCTAACTCTTAGGTAATTCTAATTTCATGGATACTCAATTCACCATTCCAGCACCAGAAATGGCCCCAGAATGTGCAGTGTGAATTTGTTGCGACATCAAAGAAGCAAAATGTGACTGTTTGGTGAGTGAATCTACCACTACCAGGATTTTCAAGCAAACTCCTGATTCAGGAGGTGCCACCACAAAGTGCATGGAGAAACTCTACCATAGCAAATCTGGCCTAGGCAGGGCACATACATTTCCAGTTGGAGCTCCCCAGCTCTTTTTAATCTGGCACATACTATGCAAGATTAAATATAATTCTCTATTTTTGCCCGCATTTCTGGCCACCAGAATGTGTGTGACACTTAGTGGATTGTTCATCTAACTAATGCTTGGGTGTCCTGTAAATATATTATTGTAGAAGTATTGTAAAGCCAATGCTTTAGACACTGGGCCTCATCACGAGTTGGGCGGTATCCCGGCAGTATTACCACTGGGATACCGCCGGGGCTAATAACGTTACCGCCAAGCTCAGAGCTGGGGGTAAATGGAGCAAAACCCGTGATTTGGCAGACCCTTACATGCGGTGGTAATAGCGTTACCGCTGTATTTAAGGGTTAGCGCCAAACTCGTGATGAGGCTGACTGTCTCCGGTAGTAAAATTGGCTTCTGTATCCATATCTCATGGGCCAATGTGCTACATAGTGTCCTTTCCATGAACGTTGTTCCTTCTGTGGGGACAGTGACTCTCCTTTCACCACCAACATCAATCCCTTTGTGTCCTGTCTTGCTATCATGACACTGTCACAAGCTTTGGCAATATATATGGCTCAAGTTTCTGTGCTCTTTATCCATCTGTAGGATTCAGCACAGTGTATCTGCTTTTCCAGGCCTACTGTTGGGCCGATAAGGGTTCTCAATGTGGAACCTAGAAAAGAAGAGCATCCATCTTGCATGACTGTGATTAGCACCTTTCATTGTTATAAAAAATCCCAAATTCTTATGATCAGTCTATTAAATTTAAGAACCTGCTGACCCGTCTAAGTAGTGCCACCACTGCCTAATCACTGCTTTGATTGCCAGCAATTCATTATCATAGGTCACATTGTTCTGTTCAGTATTCCTCAGTGAGCAACAACAATATGCAATTGGATACCATTCATCAGCTCATTCATCTATGTGTGACAGTATTGTCCCTATCACTGTGGCTGACACAACCCTTTCCACAGTAAATGTCTGGTTATGATCCGGATGTCGTAGGATAGGTGCTGAGGTAAAGGCCTTCCGTATTTTTCTGGTTTGGCCCCCAATTGAACGTCACATTTTTATAGTTAAACTCTTAATTGCTGAAAAAGTTTCTTAAAGCGCCTACAAAAATTGGCAAATCCTAAAATTTGCGGGTCCTCTTGCATCAAAGCAGGAGTCCGCTAATTCAACACTGTCTCCATCTTTACTTGGTCCATAGTGATCCCTTCTATTGCTATGTGGAAACCCAAATAATCCACTGCTGTCATTTCAAATGAACATTTCTTACGTTTGGCAAAGAGATAGTGTTTCCTTGAACCGGCCAATACTTCCCGTACATGCTCTTTATGTCTTTCCAGTGATGGAAAATATATCAAGATGTCATCCAACCAGACAATTAAAAATGCATCCAGTAAGCCCAGAAGATATAATTGATCAAATGTTGAAATGCGGTCAAAGCATTATATGCATCAAACAGCACATAAACCAAACAGTATTCCAAGTGGGCAAAGTGCCCACATCTGGTGTTAAACACAGTTTTCCATGTGTCCAATTCCTTTGTTCACATTAAATTATAAGTCCCTTTAAGATCTAGTTAATGGAGGTTAATGGCAAGGGATACCCTATTCTGTATTGGGATGACGTCAAGCTCACAAAAGTCAACAGGGTCTCAGCTGTCCAACCGCCTTTTGTACAAAAAATACTGAGCACCTACTGGTGAAGTAGAGTGCCTTATAAAAACCCTTATCAGGGTTTTATCTGAATATTGCTATTCTCAAATCAGCATCTGTGCTAATAATGTCAAATGTGATAGTCTATATATCCTATTTGTGTTACGATTATCACTGTGTTGATTTCCTGGCGCCTGATTTCCCTGTGCCACCGGGAGATTACAACCCTGGTGGCCCGGAAGTCAGGTGGCGGTAAATTGTAATTCCCCATTCCCATACGGGGACCACGGAAGCTCAGGCACTGTTGTTAATGATGCCGGTGCTCCTGTGACGGGTCTGCCTACTGTGACTGCTGCGGTCGGCAGGGTCAGACGTGTTGGGCATGGCGGCTCTGGCAGGCAGACCCGTAGTTTGCCGGTCCAGAAACAACGGTGCCGGTAAGCTTACCAGCACCGTCATTTCCAGACCGGCAACATTAGAATGAGTCTCATAGGGTCCATTTCACCTACAATATATGGGCATGTTTTCCTTATGGCGCCTCTCTCTCTCTCCATACTGATTGGAGTCCATTTAATGTTCCCAATTCTCCTCTCCTCATTACTTTTCATCCTCCTGCCATGTAATTATTGCTCAATTTGCAAGGCCAAAGTGATCAGGGCCATGCTACGTATTGGTATATATACAACCAAGGCTAACAAATCTTTACCATCGTCCCTGAGACCTGCACAGAGAACTGCCATCAGACTGGTCATTCCATTGTGCTGCAGCTATTAGCCACATAGGGAATGATCTCACCTGTTCCTTGTTTTAAATTCATGAATTCTGTATGCACTTCTTGTTTTAGCAGTTTCTCTTCAAATAAGAAAGATCATTTTGCGATGAACATGCCATAATGCTTTAGACACGAATCCGAAATTAATATTACCTTCAGTTATCAGCAGGTCTTTAGAAATTGTAGGTCTGCATCTAACCTGAAGGGGGAAAACGGGGCACCCCAAACCCTGGAGAGACAAGGCACTGCTTCTTCCTGAACCACCTAGAAAATACAACACAACTCTGATCAGGGGTTTTCTGGAACCAACTCAGCCAACATGGGGTTTAGACTAAATGCGAGCTTACACAGTCTGAGGTTACAGGCAGTGTTACCCCAGCATGTTCTAAGGCATCTTCGAGCGGAGTATGAGACCACGGCTGGGAAAACCGTCTGGCAAAAAGGGTAAAATCTTGATACCATATCTGGTTCACAGTGGAGTGAAAGTTTAGGTGGCACAAAGGGGATAGGGGACAGGATACCCACGGTAAGGGTAAGGGAAACCAAGGCTGCACTAACAAGGTCTATCAAGATGGCTGCCTTGACCCTAAAGTAGTACTCTTTAACACTTCATGTGTTCCTAGTCACAAACAGCGCCATCTTGAAGTGGTGCAATTCTCATTCTGCCTAATGAGAAATAGTAACATTTCTGTATCTCCCTTGCCGCTTTCCCTCACCCATACATCTTCCCTTGGTCTCCTATTTGCATGAGCACGGTGTCTATGTTCCTGACAGGTCCAGCATCACTGAAACGAACGACATCTACTACATCAATGGGAGACTTGGAGCAGAGATGAGATGAGTGGGTGTCTGCTAAATGAGGCAAGCTAACAGTCAATGGCGGTATCTAAGGCGGGCCCTAGGGCAGTGTTCATGGGACTTCTTTGCATCTCACTCAATGGAACCACGGCTGCGCTGTTAACCTAAAGAAAGAAGAGGGAAACAATGAGGGCTAGATTGTAAGTCAAGCAAATCAACACTCATGCAAAGGCTTTGAATGATTCAAATCTGAAATGAAAATCCATCAGACTGCAATGGTGACCCTTGGACATAGCGTTAACCAACTGCCTGATATTTGCCATTAACCTCCACCACAATGGTACAGAGAAATATAAATCACTAGCTGTACCAGGCACATCATATGCTGATCTAGCACCTGCTCTCTCTGTCTTTCTCTCTCTCTCTCTCTCTCTCTCTCTCTCTCTCTCTCTCTCTTTCTCTATCTCTCTCTCTCTCTCTCTTTCAACCTCTCTCTATTCCCCCCCTTCTCTCACTCTGTCTCACTTTTGACTCGGTTTCTCTGTGGGCAAGAGACACATTGCCAGGTGGGCGTTTTCCAGAACAACCCTCGATTTTACTGACAGCGGCATGAGTAGAGAAAACAACACTGATATTTTGAAGGATATTAGGAAGTGTTGGGTTGTTTTATGGATAAAAGAAGAATAAGGGCGGAGACTGCCAAGCGGAACAGGCAAGATGGCTGCCTGATTATAATGATCCTCCCATCTGATTCTCTACTCTTCGATGTGAGCCTCTATCAGAGAACTGCGCACTGCATCTTCCCCCCTGGACACCCCAGGAGTTTGGATATCAAGTCCGTAGCTGCTCAATGATGAAACACCTAAAGTTGGAGGCTACGGGGGAAGACAGGGTTGCTGCATCAGAAGCAGGCTTCTAATTTGGAAGGGCGACACATCAGGGCTGCGGGGGCAGGTGAAGAGTTGGACCTGCAGCACTCCGGAATGAGAAGGTGAGCCATTTAGAGAAACATCCCAGGCTCCTCAACATCCAGGAGAGCAGATTCAGTTTAGTTTAGTTTAGTTTATTATTTATAATGCGCAGTTATACCCAGGGGTATCAGGGCGCAGCATGTACAAGAATATGCGAAACTTGGTTACAAGGTGTAAAAAGTACAAATTGGCGTAGGGAGAATGTACAGAACAGCAGAGAAAACAATCAATATATACAATATATACACAATAGGAGTACACAGCTTGCAGTGACGCGAGCAGGACGGAAAGGTATGGAGAAGGATGTGCAGACTCTGGGCGACGAATGATGCCACTGTCTCGGAGGGCTATCTGCAGCTCAGGGTCACTCAGCATGAGACAGAACTGGCACAGCGGGTTTAAGCAGCGAGCCACAGGTAGAGTGACTGACATGGAGATTTGCTGGTCTATGGAAGTTGCCTTTGGAAAACATGGGCTGTAGTCAGGAGAAGAATCTAGGCTGTGAGACCCTAACTGAAGATAGAAAAAGAAAGTCCATAGTCAAATTGAGTGCAATGGTGAGTAGGCAGATGCCGGGGGCCCAAGAGGTCCTAAGAAGGCATCACCAAAGACAGAGCCTGAAGATGTAGCCATGATTTGAGGCTTGGCAAGGAATGTTTCATTCAGTGAAGGCAGTATAGCTTGTGAAGGAGTGGGATATGCATGAGCCGGCTCGGCCACTTGTTCAGACATCGGTGACTAAGGAAGTGCAACTTACACATTAAAGAGGTTTGTGGAAGTAGAGGATGTAAAGACCAATGCCTGTGATTGGTCTGTGATTAGGGGTGGGACAGCTGTCTGTGAACAGGTTTCTCTCGTGGAGGGTACCTTTGTGAGACTGCATTGGCAAGCACGAATGGGGTGGTGGCGAGGCATACCAATGCGGAACTCAGCATACTCTCATTGCAGCGCTCCCGAAGGCCCCGGGCTGATTAAGAAATGGGCGCACATCAGGAGCAAGGTCCTAACAACGAAGCAAACCAGTAGAGTGAGGCAATGAAAAACTACATTTTAGATGTCCTGACAGAGACTAAAGCACTTAGAAGTGACATGCAGGTCTCTCTGATGGAGCTACAGGGTTGGCCCGATAGGGTGAAAGCATTAGAAAGCCTTTTGATTTTGACTGTCCTTGTAGAAACCAAATACAAAGCACCTCTCAAAAATGTAGAGCCGAAAGGCGAAGATCTGGTTCTAAGGTAGACATTGAAAACCATTAGAGACACAGTAATTTGCAAAATGGGGGTGCTTGCAGAAGATGGTGAAACTCCCAATGGATACAGAGAAGATGGTGGCAGACGTTATAAAAGACTTGCTCAAAGAGAATGATGGGTAGGAGGAGGACATTAAAGGCCCAATATCTATTGTGATGAAGTGTCACTTCTATCAAGACAAGACAAATATTTTTTGAAGATGCAGAAAAAGGGTGTCATATATAATGAGGGGGGCAATGGCCACATATATCAAGATCTACCTGTGCTAGCCCTGGGTAATAGCAAGCAATGTAAACCCTTAACAGCATGGCTCACACAACATGACATTCAGTTTCACTGGGCATACCCCTTCTCACTGTTCTCACATATGCATAAGGGAAAGGACTATTGCATTACGTGTCTTGAAGTTGTGCAGGCATTATGTCCTCTGGAAGACCATCAAGACCTGAGAAGGTCATCGAAAGCACTTTAGGATTTCTAACAGGCTAAGAATCCAATGTAGAACTATGAGTATAAGAGAAATGATTGAGCATGAGGTCATTCAGGCAACTTAACACCACATCACCAGTTAAGATTTGAGGAAATGTCAGACAACGTGACCTATTAGTGGAAGTCCTAAAGGGAGTCTTCTGAAAAATGATGTGGGTTACTGAAGGCTTGAGTCGGTGATGGAGACTCTATGGGGGAGCTCTGCTGCTTTAATTGGCTATCTTGGTATGTGGCATGAGCAATGGGTGATCAAGGATTGTGAAAGTTGATTTATATATTCTACAGGAGCTTCAATTCTTTATGTGTTTGTGACTTATATATTACTGGAGATGGACAAGGAGGGGGAAAAAAAGATGGCAGGATGGCCCAAGGTTTTTTTTTTGCTATCTCCAATGACCAACAAGGCACTGTGGGAGATGGAAAAGACATGGATGGGAAAACGTGGCTGGGACTGGTTTGCAGTTGTTATTTCCCCAATATGCTATAACAGTTTACTTGTAAATCACTGATTGATATGTTGATAATAACATTAACTGAAATAAGAAACTAGAAGGTAATGCTATGTAGAAAATGTGATTGCTCAAGGCGGACATTGAACCTGTCGAGGGCTTAAAAGTGTTCCCTCTGTATGTTAAAAGCATTAACTCCCCAGGTAAAAGCTAACTTGTGGGTTCCCTCCAAGAGGTTCCAGGAGTTACAATTGGAAGAGCTACCTGGGTGGTGGGGACCGATGGGTCTTCTCCTTCCCCTTTGCTTGTAATCTGTGTACCCAAGTCTTAAATAATGGAACTTGCTTCTAGCCACTTGAGCCACAGACTTTCAATTACTATACTATATTTGAAGAGTAATGTGGCTATCATGTTTATTTTGGAAACGAGATTTTGAAAAGGCAAGGAATAGCCATGGAAAAGGGCTTTACAGGGAAAACTGTTCTTATTTAAACGGAAGATGGTTATCACATTGTAAACCCCATTCACTGTGTAATGCGCGAATCACAGGTAGACAACTTTCTGTGAGAAGGCCTTAGTATTCGTTTCAAATTGGCCCTTCAGTCTGTCGCTAGGTAGTGGAGATTTCAGTATGATTTCACATCTGGATAAAAATTGGAAATCTTTCAGGGAAAATGCTCAGAGTAACAGAGATATAAATACAGACAGGATAGTTTTACATCTTAGGAGTCATTTCTGAGTGGATGCTTGGAGGGAGAACCAGTCTGAATGATAATTTATTTTTCTCACAGCCTGGCCAGACTTGAATAGACTAGCTTTTGTTAAAATTGAGGCAGGAATATTTGGTGTTAAATAGTTGGATTCAGACAGACTGTTAGTCGGATGATGAAATTGTGGTGGTGAGATTTAATGTAGTCGTATCGACGGCTACATGTAAACATTGGATGTGTAATGATACTCTTTTTAGAGATATGCTATTCAGGAATAAAATTAAAGAGTATACAAAAGCGTAATGAAAAATGAGGCACATACTTGCTAGTCATTTGGTTCCCAAAGAGTGGAAAATGTGATTCCTAGACTACTCAACAAAGAAGGGAACAAGCTGACTCCAAGCAGCATATCGCTCAGAGATCTGGACAACTCTAAGACTCCCTCTACAAAGGAGATGGGAATGGAGAAGGAAATTGGATAAGGGAGCATCTATGGGATTTTGATCTCCCAAGGCTGCTAGTGGAGGAGGCTGGAATTTTGGATTTACCCATAACATAATTTGATGTCCATGAGGTCATCAACAAAATTAATCAAGGTAAAGCACTGGGCAACAATGGCTTCAAGATAGGCTTTTGTAGGTATTCGTTCCATTCTTCAGGAAGGTAGTCAATGGAATAATTGAAAGGAGTGACACCCATTTTTATTTTTAGAGGCAATTCTAATTGTGATCCAGAAAGAGGGGAGTGAACACATGAAGTGTGGTTCATAAAGACCTCTAGCTTTGTAAAAACGTACAATAAAATGATGACTAGAATCCTTGATGCTAAGTTGAATAGGCTGATGCCCAAACTCATACATGGTGATCGATGGGCAGATAACATCCAAAGACACTTAAGTTGATGACATCTGGAAATGGAGGAGGCATTTCACTGGGTCAGGTTGCATATTTAGATTGCAGTACTAACTAGATTGCATATTTGTGGTGGGTGAGAGCTTGCTCAACCCAGAAGAAAAAGCTTCCAACCTTGCTGGAGGCCCTATTCAAATGTTCCCCATAATGCCTATCAGCATGTCAGGATACCGGTAAGTGTTCAAACAGATATTTCATGTACTGTGCTCTTGGGCAATGATCTAACAACTTTAGGTCTTGTCTCCAACACCTCTAACCCCCCAAGTCAAAAGATAAGGGCTCAGCCAAGGAAGGCTAGAGAGGCCACCTTAGAGGACCTCTCTCCAGATACCAAGGAAACATACAGAGTATCTAAAGGACAAAAGGGCGCCAAGCCCAAAACCTCCCTTAGGAAGAGGGCTCCTAAGCCCAGAAAGCCTATGGCCACTCCAGTGACCCCCAACCTCCAGCCCAGGCTGAGGTGACAGAATCCCAAGAAGACCCACCTACTGGTGACACAGAGGTGGAGGGGGTTCAACCTTGCTTGGAAGACCTGGATCCTAGAGACCATCCTGATTTGCAGACTTTGCTTGCAGAAGGCAAACCCTATGGGGCAGATTTCAGTAAGGAACAAAGAAGGCTTGGAGGCTTGCAACAGCAAGCTGCTTCCTAGTTTGAAAGGCATGACCCTGGGAAGCACAGACTCTTTTGAAAGTATGGCCTCCCATATAGTGAACCTCTAGAGGCTACCCTAGGTGACCACAGGAACCTGGTGGTGCCCCAAGCAGTAAGACCCCTGCTTCTGCATTTGGCTCATGAGGTACCTCTTTCTGGTCACTTGAGTACCAAAAAGACCAATTAAATGTTATCTTTGTATTTCTATTGACCCCTGATGAGTGTCTCAGTAGATAAGCACTGCAGCAGTTACCACAACTGCCAGTTGGCGGCCAAAAGTGGAGGCAAGAATGTGGCACCCCTGATGCCTCTCCAAGTTGGTGGAATGCCCCTTGAGAGGGTAGGGATTGGCATTGTTGGTCCCTTAGATCCTCCGACCTCCTCAGGCAACATATTCATTATTGTTCTAGTGGACCATGCCACCGGGTTTCCTGAGGCCACTCCTATGAGATCTCCCACTGGTCAGGCAGTTGCCAAAGCACTACTAGGTATTTTTTCCAGCTAAGTATTTCCTAAGGAGGTGATCTCTGACAGGGGGACCGACTTAATGTCCCACTACATGCAAGCCATGTGGAAAACCTTTGGGGTAGCCTACAAGTTCTCAACTGCCTACCATCCACAAACCAATGGATTAGTAGAGCAGTTTAACAGAACTATGAAGAGCATTATAGGAGCTTTTGAGGAACGCCTTTGCAGGAAGTGGGACCTTCTACTGCCATGCCTTCTCTTTGCTTATAGAGATGTCTCTCAAGTAGGTGTGTGCTTTAGCCCATTTGAAATTTGAACTCCTCTTTGGACATCGGGTCAGAGGGCCTTTGGCCCTGATCAAGGAGTGTCTGAAGGTTTCTCCACTTTCCAAGCCAGTGAACACCACTGACTATGTGCTAGGCCTGAGGGAAAGGATGGCACATATGATGTCCGAAGCTACTGAGAACGTGAAAGCTGGACAAGCCCTGGTGAAACATTGGTATGACCAGAGGGCTAACATGGTGGAGTTTACTTCAGACCAGCAAGTTCTGGTGATGGGCCCAGTATGGCCTAAAGCCCTTCACGATATGCATACTGGACCCTTCAAGGCTGTAGGCAAACATATATAGGTTAACTATTTGGTGGACTTGCGCAACCATAAGGAGGCCCCTGGGGTCTTTCACACCATCCCTCTGAAGGCATATGTCCCCAGGGCAGAGATGGGAGCTTTGCTCCTAGCATCTGACCAGTGAGCCTCTCCCTGATCTTCTGCAAGGACACCCTACAGATGGCTCAGTAGAAGGGCTACGTAAGGTCCCAGCTTATCAGGCATGCAGAGATTGAAGATGTACCCACTAACCCCAACTGGACTGTACAGACCGAAGATTTACAAAATCAACTTCAGACTGCAAAGCCCTGGGGAAAAAGGGATGGGACAAAATAACAAACTTCCAGACGTCGGCTCTACCCTCTTGAACCTTCACCGGGTGTCTGCTGATCTGTGGGAACATAAACACACTGTTAAATGCCCACCCTGTAATTCAAGAAACCAAATTACTCCCCTCTTCTCCACCTCCCTTTACCTGTAAGCCTTTGCTAGCTGCTTGAATGCTGGTTGACTTCAACTGTGTATTTAAAATAACTGCACAAACTGTATTGGATTATTGTGCCTTTTATTGCTCTGGAAAAGTTTCTCTGAGAGGGTTGTCTCTTAACATATTCAAAACGTATTTTTGAGTTCTCAGTAAAGATAGTCTCTCTTTCTTGCCCAAATTTTCTTGAAACAATCCTTTTGTAGATAGTCTCTTCTTAATCTTTAAAACTAACTTTTAGGAATCTCCACTCCGATCTTTTCTTGAAAGAAACATCCTCAACTTAACCTTTTACTATTTTTTCTCTGCAAATATTCTGTTCTCATCCTAAAATAACAGGTTGCCTGCTTTCACCTTGTGGATCTGCACTAAAATGGTTTATTTCATTGCAGTAGGAAATTTCACCATGCTCCCCGCGCTACCGTCTTCTGACCTTTTTTTTCTTTAATCAGGAAAAATATCACTGCCCTCCCGCACTCTCTATCTCACCACTGCGCTGCCTGGCTTTTTCTGAAAATGAATGAACAACTCGCACATTGCTATTTTTTGACGCTACATTGCTATTTACACGCTGATGAATGCTAAGATGATGCTAAGATGATGCACGCACAGCACAACGCAGGGTCCTCTTTTTTAATGGATTTGTGCTCGACCGACAATCCCTTCTCTTAAATCCTGGTTAGGCTGCACAGCGTTGCTGAAGAAATTAAACACTTGCTGCAAGTCGCAGGCTGCAGATTACTCTATTTAAACCTATTTACATTTAAGTAAGCTGCTGTTAACCGTTATGATTTTTAACGAACCCGTTCTTCACAGAATACACTGTTTTGTTAACACTTAAAATAATTTACTTTTTAAGAAAATAACTCTGTTTACTGATGTTTTCATTTAAAACACTTAGCTCAAGGCTTCTAGTTGAAGAAACTTCAAAGTCTGTCTTCTGATGATTCTTAATTCAGGATCTGCAGATGCTGTGACATTTTCTGTTGACAACTAAGGATGAAAGGCAGTTTAGAACCTCCGTGAAGGTTCCAAATAGTCACAATTTGCCCCTCAGCCAATCACTAAGGAATCATGTTCTCACCATCTTGAAATGGGACGTTTTCCTTGTTCTAAAAAGCCAGAGTTAATGAATAACAGTTCTGGATTTTAACTCTCACCCCCCAATAAACCAAATATCTTGACCTCACATACACTGACCCTCCTTCTGGACATAGATTTGACAAATATTGATCTGGACATTGAACTGACATACCTTGGCAGAGACCTGACAGTACCCCCTTTGTACAACCCTGTCACAGGGCCTGGTCTTCCAGGATTAGCAAGATGAAATTGTGCAAACAAATGTGGAGCATGCACATCCTCTGCCCACTCACAAGACCTTTCCTCTGGTTTGTAACCCTTCCAATCCACCAAATACTGTAATTTCCCACGCAACATCCGAGAGTGCAGAATTGATTGAACTTCATACTCATTCCCTGATCCCTCTACATAAACTGGACCAGGGGCTTCTTTTAATGTAGTTTCTGGAACACAAGGTTTCAAAAAGCTCACATGGAAGTTTGGATGTAGCCTCAAACTGGGTAGTAACTTTAATTTAACAGTCACTGGAGAAATTACCTCCTCTACCTCAACGGGACCTGGGACTGAATTAGTTTTTTCCTTTTAAGGCTATATTCTTGGTAGACAACCAAACCAGCTCCCAGCCAAATAACTAGGCGCAAATCTGCTATGTAAATGTGCAAATCTTTTATACCTTAGCTTGCTTCGCTGTAAAACCAAAACTGCCTTATGCAAATTTTCTTTCATTCTCTTAATCCTGTCCTCCACTTCAGGGACCTAAATTTCCTCAGATAACATCTCTCGCAAAAACCTAGGATGATAGACTTGGTTTACGAACAAAGGCAACATTGACGTTGAATCTTTGGCTGAATTATTGTAACAAAACTCTGCCAACCACATCAGATCCACCCAACTACTTCCTGATTTCAAATAACATCTTAAATACTTTTCCAGTACTTGATTTACCCTTTTGTTTACCTGTTACCTTCTGGCTGAACACTGATGGTTAAATTAACATCTATTGCCAATACCTTACAGAACCCGTGCCAATATTTTAAAATTTATTGGGACCCCCTATCTGAAATCACTTGACTGGGTAACCCACGAAGTCTAAATACATTTTGCAGGAAAGCCTGAGCTAACGAGACTGCTGTCGTGAATGAAATGCCTAGCTTTCGTTAGAACATCCACAATCACTAGAATAGTATTACATCCTGGATCTGAGGGTAGGTCCACAATGAAATCCATGGACACAGTGTTCCAGGGTTAAGGAGGAATGGGCAAAGGAAAAAGTAACCCAGCTTTCTTCTTATTCTCAGATTTAACGAGTGCACAGATTTTGCAGGTCATAACAAAATGTAACAAATTGGTACTCATTCCTTCCCACCAGAACTGATGTTGCAAAAGTCCTGATGTCTTCCTAGAACCCGGATATCCAGCTAGGGGTGAATCGTGACATTGCCTTAAAGCCTCTTACCTCAGAGCTGATGTGGGCAGATACAATTGTGCGTTGAAATATTGAAGCCCATACTTGATTTCCCTAGACAGATCCCTTCTCTTCCATTCCTTCATTTGATCTGACGTCATCTGCTTCCGAATCTCACCATAGAAGTTCACTGTTTCCAACTGAAACTTCTCCACATCTCCCACAAAACAAATCCTGTGTTCAAGAAGGGGTTCAGGTGCGACCGACTTCCGTTTCTTACTGCCCGGAAACACACTGAGACAAAGCATCAGTCTTACCATTTTGACGACCATGTTTGAAGATTACTAAAACATCATATTTCACAAAAAACAAAGACCACCGTAACTATCTGGGCATTAAAGTCTTAGCCGAATGTAAAAAGATGAGATTTCTGTGATCAGTTAACACTATAACCTTATGTCTTGCTCTGAGCAAATAGTGTCTCCAATCCACAAAGACTGCCTTGATTGCTAACAGTTCGTGATCCGAAATTGTGTAGTTCGTCTCAGTAGAATATTGTTTTGAAAAAAAAAAGCCACTTGATGCAACTGTTCTGTTGACGGATGTTGTTGTGAAAGAACTGCACCATAGCCACATCAGAAGCATCAGCCTCCACAAAGAGGGGTTCCTCCAGATCTGGATGTAACAAGACTGGACCTGTAATGAACTTGTTCTTCAAAAATTGAAACGCTTCTTCTGCTTCAACTGACCAACAAAACTTGACTCCTTTCTTTAGTAGGCTGGTAATTGGGGTCACCGCCTGTGATAATTCCTGTATAAAGCACGGATAGAAGTTTGTTAACCCCAAAAAGCTCTGCACATCTTTCACACCATCCGGAGTTGGTCATTCCTTGACAACTTGAATCTTACCATTATCCATCTCCAGTCCTTCTGGAGAAATCACAAATCCTTAGAATTCAATCCTTGAGGTATGAAACTGACTTTTTTCGAGTTTCGCAAACAATCGATGCTCCCTTAATTTCTGCAATGTTTTATTGTAACTGGTTTATTGCAAACCTTATACAACCCAATACATAAACATTTCAACTCAGTACATTAAAAATTAAATTCCTTATGCACAATACAGTTATAAACATATAACAAATCAATTACAGACCTATTAAATTAAGCAGTTTCCCCCAAAGCTTTACCATTTAATTCTCGCTATTATTTCCTTGAGAATAACCTCCACCCTGGAGTTGCACCACACTTTCTCTGGTTAATTCATGTGATCTTTGCACATTCCATGTACTTTAATACACTAATCAAGAGCATTTAGAGCGACCCTTGCAGAATATATTTCTAAACGTTTTCAGTATTCAGAGAATTAATGTCATGCGCAAATTTGCCAAACCGATTTATCCTGGCCTCCTGCAGGGCTAAACACTCTATCATGATATGTATCAGGGATTCCCCTAGGCATCCACAGAAACGACACTAGGCTGTTTCCTTCAAACCTCATATTGCAGACACCTCTCCCATCAAGAGCAGATCGAATCTAAACCTTGTACAAGCGTCTCTGTATAGGCTATCTGGGCATTGAACTAGATCTTTCTAGAGTACTCCCCGCTTCTTACATTCCATACTTTTTCCCTATACAGTCTATATTTGCACTTTGTTTCACCTACAGTTATCCAATCTTTGTCCATAACTTTTCTCTTCACCAAGCCTGGATTCTCCAAAAATAGAACTACGGGTACTTCATACTAGTCCATATTCACCCTACACTTCCCTTTGAAGTCCAAAAGGACCCCGCTCCTGTGGCGTTTAACTTGCCATTAGAGCTCAGAGAGAATTGTTTGCCCCCAGCAGTAATTTCCTATACAAAAGGATTGCCCTCAGGTGTACTATTGCCAACAGGGAATTCAGCCTGAATTCAAAACAAATCATTGTCAAAGGGACACACTTTGGTAGCCTTAAAGCCTTTCACAAGATGAAACCTTCAAGTTTGTCCAATTCCGGGATATCTGTTTTAACAATTATTTCCAAACCGTGTGATAACATCATCATCTTCAATCTATAGAATTGGACAAGAGGTTTCAAAGTGAATCAGCAGTATTTCTGTAAAATAAACATCTGGGCCGCAAAATGGTGCCCCTTGATCCACATGTCCTTATTGTGGTTCTTGAGTTCCCTTGGCCTCGTCAGCCCAAACCCCAAGTATTTCACGGAGGCCCCCACTGGTATTCCCAAACAACCCATTGACCATTGAAACTTACACAAATTATATTTACTTCCCTTATAGCACAAAATGTTGGATTATTTAGGTTTAACTTCGAGTTGCATATTCCGCAAAACGCAATAATAGCCTCTGCAATCCAACCTGGGTTCTATCCAACAATAGAATATCATCAGCGTACGTAATGTAGATGTAAAGGTAGGTGGAAGTAAGGTGCTGTTGGGCTGGAAACTCTGCCCAGGACTTTGTTTTGGATACTTTTGCCAGCGCCTTTGTGATTTGGGACTAGTAAGGAGGAGAGGAAGTGTGGGCTGCCTCTTGCAGCAAAACGAACGCTGGACTTTCTGTTCATTCTGGACTACATACACAAGAATCCTGTGCGTGCTCAAGCCACGCTCCCAACCTCCCTGCTTCCCGCGTTCTGCTTACTAAAGCAGTGGGTTTCGTGCACGGCGCACGAAGTAAGGTGCTGTTGGGCTGGAAACTCTGCCCAGGACTTCGTTTTGGATACTTTTGCCAGCGCCTTTGTGATTTGGGACTTGTAAGGAGGAGAGGAAGTGCGGGCTGCCTCTTGCAGCAAAACGAATGCTGGACTTTCTGTTTGTTCTGGACTACATACACAAGAATCCTGTGCATGCTCAGGCCACGCTCCCAGCCTCCGTGCTTCCCGCGTTCTGCTTACTAAAGCAGTGGGTTTCGTGCACGGCGCATGCGCACAAAGTAAGGTGGAAGTAAGGTGCTGTTGGGCTGGCAACTCTGCTAAGGACTTTGTTTTGGATACTTTTGCCAGCGCCTTTGTGATTTGGGACTTGTAAGCAGGAGTGGAAGTGCGGGCTTCCTCTTGCAGCGAAACGAACACTGGACTTTCTGTTCATTCTGGACCACATACACAAGAGTAAATATCTTGGTCGCTGGGAGTTTTTCTGTTAGCTCTTTTGCTTTCTTCACTGGTAGTGTGTGGTTTGAGCTTTGCTCTTGTGGGTTGGGCTTTGGAGCAAAGTGAAGGAACTGAGTTGCCGGGGTTCTAACAAGGCCTTCCTTTGTTTTTATCACTCCAGATCCTGTGTGCGCTCAGGCCACGCCCCCAGCCTCCCTGCTTCCTGCGCTCTGCTTACTAAAGCAGTGGGTTTCACGCACGGCGCGCGCGCACAAAGTAAGGTGGAAGTAAGGTGCTGTTCGGCTGAGAGGGTGAGTGGGAGTGGAGGAAGTGAGCTCTGATAAAATTCTCATTGTTCTCTTTTTTTGTATGTGTAGACTCTGAATTAGATGGTATTCATGAGTCGGATTGGGTAGTTCATTTACTTATTGAACTACAGTTAACCCAATAAGGGGGCAATTGCTCCTCACTTTTTTTTTTTTCTAGAGTAGCCCCTCTAGGTTGGGGGTGCTAGGTTGTTAGATCTGAAAGTAATATTGCTAGGGGGAACCTGTGTATCTGCGAAGAATGGCAACTGTGTTGAGGAACGAAAAAATATGCCACTCAACCACCATTCCAGCCAAGTCTCCCGGTGATGCTCTGATCGGTATCCAGTTAAAATTTCGAATAAATAATTTCGAATGCATTTTGGTCGGAAAAAAAATGTTGAAAAACAAATTTTGAAAATATTTTTTTTATTTTATGTTTTTTTTGGGTTTAGTTAGTACAAAATGGGTAAAAAAAATAAAATAAATTTGACGTTTTTGTTCTCAACATTTTTCATTCGAAAGAAATGCATTCGAAATGATTTCATTTGAAAATGTCACTATAAACCGCTTCATCGAGGATCCCCACCTCCCCAGTCCTAACAGAGGGGGCGAGGTGGAAGCATTCAGGGAGCATCCTGATGCTCACCAGATTGGGGAGGGGGTGGGTGGGCAAAAAGTAAATGATGTAATCCAAAGTATTGTAGATGCGGGAGGAAAGATTTGGGATGTGAATATTGAGGAATATAAAAAAAATGTAAAAGCAGAAATGAAACAGGAGGTGGAGCACTCATACATGCACTCACAGATCCACACAAAGATGGTGGGCCAGTCTTTTGGGGATGAAGACATTTCGTTTACTCCGGCCGGCCTATCATTTGAATCCCAGGTCCCTATTCAGTCACGCTTCTTGAGTATACGAGAGTCATTAAACCAACAGGTTACTGAGGAGGCAAATAACGAGGTAAATGACACAAATCTATATGTCTCCATGATGTCCCAAACAGTGAAGATGAAACTTGGTAAGTGCATCAGACTCTCTCGGGGTCCATTGACACCGGTAAATGCTGCGCAGAATGGAATAGACAATGTACACCTTTTTAACACTCTGCCACGAATAGGCACTTTAACACCACACAGAGTGTTCTCATCTAATGCGAAATTTCCTCTCCAATTGGCCTCACTCTTCACCGATGCAAAAAGAAGTTGGGGAGGTGACGAGAAAACTGATTTGGGTGTGCAGGAGGGGCTGATGATGTCTGAGAACAGCACAATATTGCTCTACCCTTGCCCACCATCCACTCCCCGAATCTGCGGGTTTCCTTCACAAGTTCCCCTATTCCTGAAAATAACGATCATTTTGAAAAATCACTTCCAGTGATTTCCAGGATTTTAAATCTCCTGGACAAGGGGAATGAGCTTACCCACTAGGAAGTGAGAGACCTTAAACGGATTGTGTTGGATACTCAATCCAAACTCAGTAGAGTGGAAGGTTTTCTAATGGGCAAGTTAGGTGGCAAGGACCCCCAGGAGACTAAGGCACCAGCCCCACACTATCTGGCAACCAAATCCCAAGGATCCCAAACTATAGAAGGTGGAAGGGAGGGTCCCAGTTTTAGTGCTGTCCTATCCTCCCAAAACAATTTGAATAGGAGTGAGGATCTAATAGGAAACAGTGCCCTGAAACTAGAAGGAGAAAGGGAAAAGAGGATTCTTGAGGCAATTAAAGAGCTCTCTTTTAAAATTACCAATCTGGAACATTGTATATCAACCTTGGCTGGGAATACCACTCCAATAGCAACTTCAGGGGCGGTGATGCTGGCCATTGAAAAGGAAACCTCCATCCATGAGCCCCCAGATAGCCCGTCTGCCATAACTGACATTATAGAAAATGGCAAGAGTTCAGTGGGACCGGGAATCACTACTCAAAGTCAGGAGGATGAACAAAGTTCGGGGAGTGAGGGCTATTCACTATCTGGGTGTCAAAAACACCTGGCCTTGAAAGCAAAAAAGAGGTTGTTAAAGAAAAGTTTGAAGCCTAATAAGATAGAAAAGAAGATAAAAGAATCTAAGGTTCTATCAAATGAAGTTGCCCTGTCAGACTTGATACAACTGAATGAAGAAAGCAGGATGGCTTAGCAGCTTCACAATATCAATGCTGTCATCCCTCCACCTGATTCAACCCTGGTAAACAAATAAGCTCAAAAATAAAGAGCAGGAGGTTCCCATGGTGTCTGCAGGTGGCAGGGTAGGAGTAGGGACTGGAGTAGGGACTGAAATGGTACACTATCCACACACATGTTAGGTGGCGAGACTAAGGAAGTGAAGCAACTCCAATTGTCAAACTTCTAAAGGGTACTAGAGAAATCGACCTCTAGACCAATTATGCCACAGGTTATATCGCGTCAGATGGTGGAAGCCCCTATGACATCTGCTGAATCAAACAGATTAGGCTTCTCCTCACAACCCCATTATGCAAACCATGCTCTCCTTCCCACAAGGGAATTAAACCTCCCAGGTCCTGCTAGAACAGAGGGGAAAATGCAATCAAAACTAGGAGAGACCAGAAATGAAGAGGCTGTGGCTCAGGAATCAGCATCACCGACAAACCTGCCACAGCAGCTTTCTGAAGAAAGTGATCAAAACAAACAGGATCTGTCAAAAACTATCAAAAAAATCATAATGGATATATTGCCAGATCTAGCCCGGCTGAGACACCTGGGGCGGGCCCTCTGACAGCCCCCGTGAAGTTAACAGAAATTCTTCACGGGAGCAAAATGAGGGCTCCAGTAATGTGAAGGTGCTGGTAGGAGGGATCCAAAGACAGCATATACATGTAGGCCAGGTGGGCCGTAGGGATAAATCTGAAACCGAACAGGAGATTATCCCCATACCGTCCACTCACTCCCGAGTCTCTATGCAAATAAACGAACCACTGGAAGGGGGGACCAGCTATTCTATGAACCTACCATGCCATCCCATATTAAGGACAGCGACTTACGCAATATAATGTGGCAGAAAATATCCTACCCCGATTATCCGAGTATTTTACTCTATAATTTGTGTGATATTGGTGGTCCATCTTCCCTTAATAGACCACGTGTCTTGTCGCTGTTTAATGAGGTTCCTCGACTAAGGCTAATTTCTTCGGCAGACATCTGTCTGGTGGATTTTATTCACCCTATGCGACTTGATCATGTGCAAACTGTTCCGAACTCTCAAAAGGTCTTTGATCTCATCCTATAGGAGAGTGAACAATTCAACAGGATGGGGTATGATATACTCATCTTTAGCAATGGGTGGGAAATGGAAGGGACTCTCTGCACCAGAAGCCTAATCTTTATCCAGCAAGTGAGGAAGTGCAGGAACCTAAGGAAGCTAACATGCCAACTAAGGGGGTGGATGATCAGGAATGGAGATGGCTTGCTCTATCCTTGAGAGAGTCCATCGCCAAAATTCAAAACATGCATCAAAAGCTCTAGTCGCCCAAAAAACAATCCAATATTGGCAACTTTTATCATGGAACTCCAGGGGACACTCAAATTTGTTGGCTTCCAAGACACTATGTACCAAATTTAAATCTCTGGACCTGATATGTATTCAGGAATCATGGCTTACAGTCCCACTTCAACTGGTTGGTTTGAATGTAGACACCGAAATGCCACGAAGGGGCCTTGTGGAAGGCCGGCAGGAGGCCTCCTCATTGCTGTTAAAGTAGCAGTTGGAACGCGAATCTTGGAATCTATTTCAATCTCATGTGGGGTTTTAGCTGTTGTACTGGAATATGTGAAAATTCACCACCCGTGTTTTATCCTTGTGTTGAATATCTATTGGAAACCCCAAAAAGTGTTGGGCAATGTCATTATGTCTCTAAACAACTGCCTATCGATCATGTTGCTTAAATACAGAGGATTAGATATCATAGTAGCGAGGGACCTCAATTCGGATATCAAAAATGGAATAGGGATGCATAAAAAGATGGGTTGCTCCTCTGTTAGATCTATGGGGAACTCAGGGAACATTGAGGGGGCACTCTATGCAGTTACACGCAAAACCACTCATGGGCAGATTTGGCGAAAGCTATTTGATTCTTGGGGTGTTACCCACATGAACGCCCTTTCTGATTCCTCTGTAAACGAGCTTACATGGTCGGACGGGATTCATAAATCCAACATTGATCACATATTTATGTCAACTGGTCTCTCGGCTACATGCGTTGAATTTTCGGTGAATGATTCGAATATGAGCGACCACAGATTTCTTGAGGTCAAACTGGCATGGAATCTAGGCACATCTAATCAGGGTGTTATCCAGATGACCTCAACTGTTTCCTGTGGTGGTAATCGAATTATTTGACATGAAGGAAACATAAGCAAATACAATGCCATTTGTGTACCTGAATACCACGGTATGCCTTTGTCTACAAGATTGCTCCTATTTTCGGTACTCCACTTCTCGGGGTATGTCAATTGTATGATGGAAAGATCTGTGAAATGCACCAATTATGGGATTCCCAGACATCCACATGTGCATGCTTATGACCCAATGGTAAGGTCTAAAAACAATCTAACAAATCGTAGCATCTGAGCAATAACGAAATTTTAGAGCAGGTAAATAAAATAAAGCAAATTTGTCTGATCAAACAAGCAAAACAAAACTGGTTAAAGAAACATAAGATGGCCATGTTGAAAAAAGACAATACCACCATGTTGGAAGCCCTAAGAGACTTATCTGGTCAAGAGTTCTGGTCTTTAATAAATGCTATGGAGAACCCCCAGGTGATGATACAATCAGTGTTCAGGAGGATGTTTGGGCAAAGTACTTTTCCTTCCTATATGAGGGGAAATTTGCGATGACAAATGCATGGTTGGTACTCAAAAAGGGGCCAGGAAAATGTAACTTTAATATAGCCGATATTGAAAAACAGATTAAGGGAGCTAATAACTCGAGAGCCGCGGGCCAGAATGGGCTCACTAATCGTACATTAAAAAGAAACCGCGAACATTGGGCTAAAGCGCTCTTTATCTTATTCTCTGGCATCCTATTGACCCGCTCTATCCTGTGTTCCTGGAGGGATCTTATTTCATTCCACTATACAAAAAAGGGGATAGAAAGTGTCCGCACAACTATCGCCCAATTTCCATCATGGATGCGGATCTGAGATATTTGCGGGACTAGTACTGCAGAGAATAGTTGATTGGGCTGAAACCAATCAGATTCTTTCTGTTCAACAGTTTGGCTTCAGAAAGGGCATGGGCACAGAAATAGGAGAATTCATCTTCTGCCTGTTACTTGAAAAGGCCTGTAGGAAAACAGCAAGCCCCAACTATCTTGCTTCGATTGATCTCTCCCTAGCCTTTGACAAGGTGGATAGGGTGAGATTATGGACAAAGCTGGCATTAATGGCCATACCGTCAGGACTTCTGGCAATTCTCATTAATCTCCATGAGGAATCAGTCATTCAGATCGATTAAATATGTCTGGTGATCTTTCACGACTAATCCAAACAGGCAATGGTCTAAGACAAGGGTGTTTAGTTGCACCTACACTCTTTAATCTATACATTTCTGATGTGGATGGCCCATTAACAATTTCCTCGTTGATCTCAACCAGGATAGAGTGGATACAAATCTGTTGGAGTGCCTATGCAGATGACCTTCTTTTGGTCGATAGTATTCCGATTGGTCTTCAACAGAAATTTGTGGCCCTATACGCATATGTAGAGGATAACAGCCTAGTCATCAATAAAAGGAAATTGATGGTAATTGGCCTTACAAATAGGAAGAAAACAACTAACTTTAAGTGGAAAATGAATGCCTGTATTCTAACAAAGGTAAGATCTCTGTGCTACTTGGGCTTTCCGGGGTTTGGTGGTGCCACAATTTACATGTATTGGAATTTTTATTTGGACAAGGTGGATAAACTGATCTTCCAAATGAAAAAGGGTTATGCCAAATATTGTAAATATTCAGTAACTCCATTAATCAGGTTCTATAACCTTAAAGTAGTGCCGAAACTTCGGTATGGTTTTGAAATCCTACCGTTTGCAACATCTCGACTAGCAGATAAGCTGGAGTCGAACATATGGCAAAGAATTCTTTTTTACCTACCAAAGGGTGTTCCCATGAGTGCAATACATTTTGAATTGGGCCTCATTTTCCCTGAATAGTAGAGTTTGTTGGAGGAGAATGGCACTCTATCGAAACTTATTCATGTCTAGACAACACTCCCTTTATGCCCTGATGGGAAACAGATTAAGAAATGGCACTACTGAGTCTAAGTGGCTGTTGACACTGCAGATGGAATGTGTGAAATCTCTTGAAATTATTAGCCATATGCATAAAACCCTGATCTCCAATCCTATGAGTGTGAAAAAAAGGCTGCAATCTATGGACTGGATGAAATCTATGGAAAATGTTGGGGCATCTAGGATATATAACCAGCTCCTCTATGAGGGGAAGAAACTGGGTACCCTGGAATCAAACCTGATTACGTTTTCTGACCCTCTGAGGAGAGTCATATACTTGAAATTTCGTTTTAACGTCCTCCTGACACGGGAAATACTAGAAATTCGATCAGGAATAAGAAACACAAAATTCCTTGTTGTTTCTGTCACTGCAGAAAACCCCCTGAGTCATTAAAGCACCTATTGTTGGAGTGTGAAGTACTAGTACCACAACGTTTAGCAGCCTTTGGTAGATTTGTCCATGATCCATCCAGGGTTCTCATTGAGGATCTCTTGTGGAACATGTTATATGGTAAACTAAATGCACTAAAACTGGCTGTGGTTAAGTTTCTATCAGAAGTGTGTGGCTTGGTAGTAACTCGTTAAAAAAACAATGGTGTTTCCGGATAGGATGTGTGGCATAATGGAGGGAGTAAGGGCTCTCGGAGTATACCTGTTAAAAATCCTCTGTTGGGGCCTTATCACATGATCCTTGTGTAATCTATATTCTTGTGAAACTATCATGTCTGGGGAGACACAAACAAAATGAAAATTGACCTGATTCTCTTTTATGTTGTTTCGTAAATATTGAATGTGAAACAGGATCTATGTTTTCTTTTCCTTCTTCCTTCTTTTAGTATTCAAGTATTTTGTATGTTCCTTTTAATGTAAATAATATGATTTCTTTTTTGTAAAGGTTTGTTGTGCATAAACCAAATACAATAAAAACATTTTTTTAAATGTACGCTGGTATTCCCCAACTCAACAGTTTAGCCCAGAGCCTTGCTATATCCACCTTGTCAAACTTCACACTTAAGTTGATACTGGCCACTTATAGACGATGCCTGTCTGGTCTACATGCGCTGTCTATTAGAGTTTGGATGAGAAGTCCACTTGCGTCTGTCCCTGTTCCCCGCCTAAACTTGGTTTGGAATTGTGAGAGTATCCCATTTTCACTGCACCAAGCCTCAATTTTGAACAAAACACGTTTTGCAAAAATCTTGCTTTCATTGTCCTTCAGGGCTATGGGGCGGCAGCTACTTGGCTCCATATGATTTCCCTTTTTATATATTGGGACATTTATAAAAACTGCCCAAGATACCGGTATGGTTTTTGTAGCAATAACATTTTGAAAGAGTATATGGAATACCTTAACCCTCAATAACATCTCCTGTTTCAGCATCACATTACACAGGCTGTTTGGGCCTGAGGCACGGGAAATAGACCCCGATTTTATAATGGCCTCCAAATTCTTCACTGAAACATAAAAATTCCAGGCCGTATTCTGTACATTTCCTTTTCCTCACGGGTGTCCCACTGTATAGTTTGGCAAAATTACTCACCCCGTCCTCTTCCGTGATTGGGTTTAAGAGTCCTTTCTTGGGCATCCCCTCGCCCTTATTGACCAGGGTCCAGAAATGTTTGAATTTTTTCAAAAGTGCTGCCTCCAACATAACCTCCTGCCCCTTTGCAGAAGGAGGTACTTATGGCATTTATGGCAATTTTTATTTGCCTGTTTTTCTTTCCTTATTAGGGCGGCTTTGTCTATTTCATTTAGAGTACTATCTTTTACTCTCCTGATCTTACAGCGTAGCTCCTTTTTTCTAGCTAAGATGTCCTCCACATATGTGTGCAGTCCTCTAATTACAGGCATTGACTTTTCCTGTAACAAGTAGGGGAAAGTTCTCCACCCCCAAATCCTTCATTTTTGTCCCAAGTGTAGAAGTACCCCAGAATTCCCTCATAAGGCAATTCATATTCTCCAGGCCCTTATCACTCCACCCCAACCTATTCCTTTGGTTGTTTACTATGATGTGTTTACAATTTGTCATGGGCATTGATGTTATCTTTAGATTAAAATATAAATTTATCTTGTTGTGGTCACTCACAGGGCTCTTAATTACCTTCAAACTGGTTACCTCATGGCTCAAAATATCAGAGGCCACAGCATAGTCCAACCACGATCTAAGGTCATTTCTATGCCATGTAGGTTCTGCCGGAATGTCCCCTGACGTTTGGCCTTTTAATATTGATAGTCCCCAGACTTCCCAAAAGTCCCTTCAGTAATTGCCTTGATCCATTTGTAGGCGTGCATAAACCCCTACGGGATTCCACTCATCACCCAACTCTACTGTAGGGGACAGAGATTGGGAATTAAAGACACCCACTGTTAAGACCTCCAAATCACTATGTTCCATTTTAAACATTCCTATCAGTTTGTTCGTGGTTGCCAGTATATCCATAATCTCTCCGTGAATCGGCAGCCAATACACATTAATCAATAGGATGTTGTTAAATACTAGGTTCTGGTCCAGCTCCAAAGGCTGCTTTTAATCCCCACCCCCTCTTTCATACAGGTACACAAACCTCCTGATGGTCTACCGGCATTACATCTTATAGCCGCTTGTTGGTAGTAAACATACCCATCCCAGGCCAAATCTTCCATGGCACACTTTTCTTGTAGGCACGCTATTGTGTATTTCTCCAGGATTTCTGTCTGTTTCTCATCATTCACTAATTTACCATGGCCCCTGATGTTTCATAATACCATTTAGAGGCACTTTAAGGTATGTGTGCCATTCAGGTCAACAATGCTACGCACTCTGGTATTCCCCTGGAGCCTGATATCAATGCCCCGGGCCCTGGTTTAAGGCAGTGATCACAGATAGCCAATTAATATTCCCTGAGGCCCCAAAACACCCCCTCTCCCACCCCAATTTGCAACCTCTCCTTCCCTGTCTTTCTGTTTATCCCATTTGTTTACATTCCCCACATCCACATACGTTACCACAAATCCCTGAGTCTTCAGTCTATCACTTTCAGAGAGCACCAGATTCAAAACCAGTTTCAAGTGAAAATGCTCAAATGAACAGTTAAAGTTCGCTTTGTGAGGGATTTCCACCCTCACAATGTCCTTAGAGCAGATAGCCCTCAAGTTCGATATATAGGCTACAATCAGAAGCATGTTGTGCCTGTTCAAGCATAAGTTCTTTCCCCTCCCCAACGTGTGCGTAAACATTAGTTGTAGACCATTATCTCTGTAGACACCCCGCCCCCCTTCTCCCATGGACTGCATCCTATTTGGAAGGAGTCAAGTTCTTCCCACTTATGGTTCCCAGGTTTTAGCCATCCTAGGGCGCTCCATGAATTTATCAGGACTCTCGTTCTGCTCTTTTCTCTCACCTCCCCACACCCCCAACCCTCAAAGATCCTGTTGGTTGGCACCTTCATACACCGGTTTATACATGCGATTCAAAGGTCACTCAAGTTTGTACTTTTTGAATCTGCATACCCCTCCCTCACCTGTTGGTTTTGTTGACTCCTTTCTTCACAGGGTCCCCCCCCCTCGGTGCAGCCCCTTCCCATTCCCTTGAAGGATGTACGGCTGACACATCCTCCTTTTTCCCCTCCTTCCATTGAGAGGCTTCCCCTGTGGCCCGGCTAACCCCCTCCTTTTGATAGCCTGAACCCCACCCCTCTGTACCACCTCCCTGCCCTTGATCCCCCCTGTCTGGCCCTTCCTCTGAGACCCACCCTCCCCCAACCACTTTCTCCAGCACCCGTCCTTGCCTTTACAGTTACCTTTCAAAAGCCCCCTGATGTTATTAGCTCCTCCATAGACCCACCCGCCCCCCTGTTTGCATCGATGAATTGACCATAACTGCAGAACCACGATACCCTGCGATCCCCGGCCTCACACTCCTGGCTTAATTAGTTGTTTCAATTGGTGGAGGGTTCTTTGGGGTTCTAGTTGGGCCATTCAGGCCCCAAAAGTTTAGACTCATTTGAGAAGCCGTAGGTGCCCGTGGGGGTTCTAGACCTGTAGGCCTCACCTTCCCCAAACCACTCTTGTCCACAACAATCATTCATCCTCCCTTTCTCCCCACCCTCACCTGATTTATTGCCATTGATTGACTTTACCTGTGCCAGCTCCTGGGCCACAGGTCGTTTATAACCTTGTCTTCCAATAAAGACTGTCTAAGTTTCTTTGCCCTTGATTTCCGCTCCTGTTTCCTTCCATCAGGTCCCCACAAAACAATTTGCAAAAAGGTACGTGTTTCACCATTCTTCATTTAAGTACATTTTTTTTTTCTCGCATTCAACGCCCCTACTTTGGCCCCTATGTTCTTCGTTTTTAATGAAGCAGACTGTTACACTCTAATACTTCACCCCGGAGTAATTTGTGAGCTGCACTCTGTTCAGCCTCTTCGTCAGAATCAGACCTGATGGTGATGGGCGAGGAGGTTTCCTTCTCATTCAACGGCCCTATACATGATTCTCCTAGTGAATTCAACAGATTTTGTGGCAGTGGATACTGCCGCGCAGCCATCTCCTCCACCTTTGCACTAATATTTGCCAGCACAATGGAATGGACCCTTACCTCATCCCAGATATTATCATACAGCATGACAATGGATCTCAGGACCATATTTAAAGCTGACAAGGTGGGGGAGGTTAGACGAATACACTCGTCCACCATTCTCAAAGTATGGTGGATGTTGCTATTCCCATCCAAATTGAAGGTTTGATGTGCACCAGAGTCAATAGCCTCCCTCCCCTCTTTATCCCTGTTTTCCAAAAATGTAATGAGGTCCGTAGGCGAACCTTGCACTGAGGGGTCACATGTGTGGTTAACTATTGTGTTCCCAATGCCGTGTGCACCTTTGTAGGTCATTAAATCCATATGTTCAACTAGCTGGGGTACCCGGCGTTGCCGATGTCCTCATCAAGTTTGTCTCATGAACCCTGGAGGATGTTGCTCTTGTCCGCATGTCAGCAAGTCATGCTTCAGGTTGCTCTGGCATCTCATTTGCCCTGAGAAAGTTGCTCCTCTCATCTGATCGGCAAGTCGTGCTACTGTTTGTTGTTGTTTCATAAGGCCTTGGTATTGATTTTCGCTTTGCATCAGATGTAGCTTTTCCAAGTGATGTTTGTTTTTTGTGTGGAATGTTTCAGTCACTTAATGGCTTCAGCAGACTTCAGAAAATGTCCAAGAAAGATTAATTGATTGTGCTCTCTTCTCGTGAATGAACTTAAGTAAACTGTAACCATGCTAATTCCCATATTTGGAGTGGCGTGATAAAAATGAAAGTTTTAGTTCCCTTTAAAAATGCTTTAATAAACACTTTCGAACTGTATACAGTAGTAATACATTTCAAAGGAATAACTAACACATTGAAAATTTTGCTTCAGACACTTTTCCAAATGGTGCCTCCTTCTAGTACCTACTGTAGTGAATCGTGGTGAGCATCAGTAAATTATGGTGTCTGCGGAGTGAATTGTTTGTATCCAAACATAGGCTACAATCTTGCCCCAGACAAATGAGGAATCCATGCACAATTTGGTAGCAGTGGGTTCAATGGTGTGGATTTGTATAGACGGACAAACATACACACACATCCAAAATCTTTTTGGCATTTAAGATTTTTGCATCCAAACATAGACTGTGATCTTGCCCGAGACAAAAGAGGAATACGTAAAAAATTTGGTGGACGTGGGTTCAACGGTGTGGATTTGTATACAAACATACATACACACATACATACATTCAGCTTTATATATAAAGATTAAGCTCAGGTCATGAAGTTCATGCATATGAGATTTGTCCAGTCACACTGTTGTCTTCAAAACCAACCACTTTATTTACTGCGTCTGATACTTTTTAAAATCTCCTTAATTGTCTTGCCCACCACATGGATGTGGAGATGAGCTATGACCTGAAAATCTACTCAACTCTTTTATGGAAGCTTTTCCATGCTTTGGACGTTCACCCAAGCGCACACTTTTCTTTTTGTCCATATTTACCTTTACCTGCAACTTTTTTACGGCGGGAGCCTCTTCTCCCTGTTCACTGTCACACTCAGTAACCAAGGTGCAGTGCTTCACATCTCGGGAAGGCAATTCCGTGCCCCCGAGTCCAGAACTTTCTTATCAACCTCCTTATTTGCCTCTCACTGACTCTGGGACCACCTTTGACATACAGCTGTCCAGAGTGGAAGGACCCACCAGTGATTCCCCTGATTGGCTCCTAGGACTGGTACACAAGGCCATAATGCCAACAATTCACCAGACCCCCCCACCCACTTCCTCAAAATGTTTTAGGACCATAAGGCAGGGAGACTCTTTGTCCAAGTTGAAGATCACTGAGTACCCGGCTCAAAGGACTTCCGTCCCACAGTCACCGGCTGCCCATTGCACACTGCGTGTCTTCAGAAATTCACGGGTGTTTGTTGACCAAGAATCCCTCTTTACCTGCTATTGAACTAAGCAAGGTTTAAAGTCGCAAAAGTAAATACAGGTTACTTCAAAGGATTAAAGGGACCAGACCTGCAGTTGCCTCTGGAAATAAGTGAGAAGGATCAATTCACAATCCACCTATAGAGAGGTACCGTAGCCACAAAAGATGAATCCTCGCTTACTGACGCAATTAAGCCATGCACGTACCCTGAGAGGCATTCATCTCTCTCACACTCCCTCAGAGCACCTCAGACCACTTAGCCACTTCACTTCTCTGTTCCGCGCTCCGCGGTCCAAATGAGTTTTTAACATCGTGCAGCAGTACTCAGCTCTTGGCCACACCTCCAACCTCAGTGAACAGCAAGGAATGAACGCCACCTCAGACCATTTAGCCACTCCACTTCTCTGCTCTGTTCTGCGGTCCAAATGAGTTTTTAAACTCTTGCAGCAGTACTCAGCTCTTGGCCACACCTCCAACCTCAGTGAACAACAAACATTTCTGCAATACCCTCTGAACATGCTCTTCATGCTTAATGTGGTCCTTCAAGAAAATCAAGTAAACCACCACAAAAATGTCCCAAAATTCCTTCAACACCTCATTAGTGAAATATTGGAAATCTGCTGGTGCATTTCAGAGTCCAAATGACATGACTTGACATTCAAACTGGCCAAACCTCATTCTGACATCTTCCACTCATTGCCTTTTCGAATCCTTACTAGATGATATACTCCGTGAAGATCTAGTTTCGTGAAAATATTCGCTCCTTGTATTCTGTCCAGCATGACAAAGATTAAAGGCAAAGGATAGCAATGTTTAACTGTGATCTTGTTTAGCGCTCCATAGTCAATACAGGTGCATAAGGTCTTGTCCTTCTTAGGAACAAAGAAGGAGAAGCTGCTGGTGACTGTCTAATTAAACATTTGGCCAAGTTCTTGGTTAGATACTTCTTCAGATTAGAGCATATATTCTACTACAGGGAATCAGTGCACCTGCCTCAAGTTCTATTTTTCCATCGAACAGGTGATGCAGTGGCAGTTCACTAGCCTCCATATCACTGAACACATCCTGAAATTAAGAGTAACACTCAAGAAGTTGTCCCATCACTGCACCAATAGAAGGCCTACCCGGAAAACCTTCCACCAAACACGTCCCTATGGCGGTTTCTACCTATTCCCACATGAGGCAAAGTTTACTGTCTTTATTATCTAACAAAACAAAAGGGATCACACTAAAAAAAACCTGAATTCTCCAGGATTGTTATATTCTGAGCAGGTGTCACCCAGTTTTATCTAGGTGTGTAGTCACAAAACCAAGTTCAGTCCCCAAAACCTACCGAGCGTTCACATTGGTCATTTTAGGCAAACTATGTATGTATCCTATAATGGTTAATTCTACTATTGGGCAGGCATATCTGGTGGCTCCTCCTAGGATCACCTCTACATGTATCAATCTACAATGTTGCAAGGTCACAGGGAGACCATTGGCTCCTGCAACTTATTATATCTTCGCATGAAAGCTGACTCTAGATTGAGCAGAATGTGTCCTCAAATCCATGGGACACTGGACGGTTAGCAGGCTAAGTATACTTTTTCAAGGCAATGAGACATGGAGGTGCTTGGTGTTCCCTAATGTTGCCATCTCTGATCACCTAAGCCTTGGAGAGTGCATTCAGTTGGCAGTTTGTGAGCAACACCTGTATCTTTCCACCTCTTTCTTTGGTGGGAACAGTTTCTCTCCTTCTACCTTGATTGCATGGGCATTGTCTTGCTCCGCTGGGTCACATGTGTTGAGACCACGAAATGGAGCTCTCTTGTCTGTGATTATGAGTATTCGACCCTGAATTTCTTGTAGATGGCTTATCGTTTTGGTAACCAGGAACTTTTCCATCTCCACTCGTCCTTGGCTGGGTGCATCATTCTGCTTGCCTATGGCTGCAGCAATCATGCCAGCCCTTCCATGCACTTGAAGCTTGTCTCTCCCTTCCTCGTTCACTTCAGTGGGCCTAAACCTTCCATATTTGTCCTTATGACTTTTCCATCTTAGTTGGCCGGGCATGTGCAAGTTTGGTATATGTATACTTTTGCGTTTTGCCGTTCAGCTTTGGGAAAGAATGTGGATATATCCATAGAGATATGTATGTATGTCTGTCACCTACCTGCATGAGTCATAAGCATGTTTTTCATGTCTCTATGCAACAAACAAACATATGCATCTTCCCCAGTCTCACCAGATCCCATTGCCACCTATACAGCAGCTTAGGCCCATGTAACTTATACTGGCAGGCGACCGAGGTTCGGTGCGCATTTAAACAGAACTTCTTCGATAAGTCTGCACATCCGCTCCCCAACCCCGATCTTCTGCAGCACCCCAAAGAGGAAGGTCCATTCCACTCTATCGAATGCCTTTTCAGCGTCTAGACTAAGGAGCATCTGTTCCCCCGGATACTAGCCCACATGCTCAGTTAGGTCTATGGTCTTCCTAATTCCATACGGTCCCTGCCTTCCCGCTATGAACCCCATTTGGTCTGGGTACATTAGGTGCGGTAACTTCTCTTCAAATCTCGTCACCAGAATGCAGGTGAAAATCCTTTCATCCACATTCAGGAGGGAGATTGGACGGTATGAGGAGCTCTGGGATGGGTCCCGCCCCTCCTTGGGGATGACGGAAATCAGGGCTTTACTAAACGTGGCCAGAGACTTTCCCGTCTCCAAAATATAGTTATATAATTTAACCAAATGTTTTGAAAGGGTTCTGGAGTATTTCTTGTAGAACCCTAATGTATACCCATCCTCGCCCAGGGATTTCCTGTTCAGGAGACGGGATATTGCGTCCTGAACCTCCTTCTCTGTAATGGGGCTCTCTAAGTGTTCTGTCTCCGGAGGTGTGAGTTTATTCATATCCATTTCGCTCAAATACCTCTCTACCCCCAGCGTCCTTCTCCCACCTCGGTGGAGTATAGCTTTTCATAGTATTGAGCAAAGCCCTCTGCTATAGATTTCGGTGTGTGCCTCTCTCCCTCTCCTGGTGTAGACCCTTCTAGTTTAGTGACCCACCTCTCCCCTTTCTGAGTGCAGAGCCTGGCCGTTAGGAGTGCATCAGCCTTATCCCACTTCTCGTAGTATTTTTGCTTCAAATATCTCAGTTTCCATAATGTTGCACCCATGTCTAGGACCCTCAGCTCCTCCCGTCTAGCCAGCACCTTCTCCCTATGGTCCACCATGTTGCCCGATCCGGTATGCAACTCTTTCTCCCCATCGGCTATTTCCCTTCAGTGCTTCCCCTCCACCAGTCCTCTCTTCCTCTTCTTCCTCGCCCCTTCTCCAATCTGTACGTCTCGCCAGGTCCCCTTCCCGGCATCCCATACCGTATCTATACTCACTTCTCGCATATCATTCAAGTTGATATATTCTGCTATACCCTTTGCTAGAGAGTCAGTGAAAAGGGGATCATGCCAAAGCGAGTCATTGTATCTCCACATGCCCCTTGGCCTGTGTAGTCCGGACATTTTGAGGGTGCACCACAACATATCATGGTTCAACCAAGCTACTGACCATATTATACTTTCAATCAGGCTCGGCTCTGTTCCCTATTGAGAAGGATATAATAAATTCTCGTATATGTTTTGTGCGGGGGAGAGTAGGACCTGTACCCCTCGTCCCTTGGGTGTTTCTCCCGCCACACATCAATCAGTGCATTCCGTTCCATCGCCTCACCCAGGGGGCCCCATCTGTCTTCTCCCTTACCTCCATGTCTCATTTGCCCAGGCGTTAAAGTCTCCCGCAATGATGTATAGGTCTGCCTCCTGCTCATGTACCATATCGAGTGCTTCCTTTGTGAATTTGGCCTGTCCCTGATTGTGGGCTTATATAGCTGCTAGTAGAATCCTCGCCCCATTCAGTGTTCCCTCCACTGTCAGCAGTCTGCTCTCCAGCAGAGGAGTAGCCCTACACTCTTTGATCTGACAATTCTTGTGGAGGAGAATTCCCACCCCTCCTTTTTTAACAGGTCCTAAGGCCCAGTAAGCCTTTCCACCTCCTCCTCCTTTCAGCTCCCGCTCTTCCCCCTGCACAAGTCTTGTCTCCGCCATGAACAAAATATCCAGTGATGCTTTCTTAAACTCTCTAATGATCAGTGACCGCTTGGTTGGGGAGTTCATCCCTTTTACATTTAGGGTGCCCACCCTTAGACCCCGCTCAACTCCAATATCCTTCATACCAGACTTCTTTCCCTCTACCATTTCACTACAGAGGATTGGAATTGCCTCTGGGCTCTGATCTTGTCCTTCCGGAGGGCTACATTCCATGCACTGCAAATACTCCCCTTTGGTGCCGGTTACCCCTTTGAACTGAATGTTAAACCGTTTCCCTGTTCCAAAACTAAAAGACTCCAACGTGGAGACATGAACAATGAAATGTGAGACGCACCTTCTCTCACCAGGGGCCACTATGGGGAGGTTAGAATGGCCTCCCCCCCAGCAAGCATTTAATGTTTATTAGGGCGTTTACCCACCTTCCGCCAAGGAGTATGTGGCCGTACACTCACCCATTCTCATCTTTCAGTCCCCAGTCTTCTCTCTTGGCTCTTGGTCTTTCCTCGGTGAGGGGCTGTTGAGCCTCATAAACTTCTGCTCAGTCTGCGCTCTTTTTTTTTCTCTGCGGGCCTGGCCCTGGTCTGGTTCAGGCTTCTTCAGACAATGCATCCTGTGGGCCATGTGGCCCCCGCTCCTGATGCTCTGCGCCCAAAGTGAGGTGCTTCAGGGCTTGTTCTGCCTCTTCAATAGACATCAGTCTGTATTCCATACCTTCCGCTTCAAATTCCAGTGTGAATGGATAGCCCCATCTAAAGCGGATCTCCCTTTCTTGTAGCCAGGTTGTAAGTGGTTTACAACCTCTCCTCCAGGCTAGGGTAAAGTTGGAGAGGTCCTGGAATATTGAAACCTTGGAGCCCTCAAATTCAATTTCCTGTTGTTGCTTTGCTCCGTTCAGGACTTCTTGTCCGTCTTCATAGATTAGCAACCTGACCACAATGGAGCGGGGGCCGTTCCCATATGACTTTCCGCTGCTGTGGGCTCTCTCCAACTGCAACGTCCTGCACCCTTCTGCCGCGAAGAACGCCTGTACCTTTTTTTGCACTCGTCTAGGCGTTTCTCTTTCCGTCTCCTTCAAACCCAGTATTCTAACGTTGTTCCTTCTCTCCCTATTTTCGAGATCATCGACATTGAGCCTCATCTCCTCCTCCCGAAGGTCGAACTCTGTCATTCTGGCATCCAGAGGCATCGATACCATGCCAGCGTTGAGTTGATTATGCTCCAGTGCTTCTACCTTGCCGTCAACTGCAGTCACTCTTCCCGTAAGGTCAGTTAGCAATGCTTGAATGTCCCCTCTCAGGACTTTGATCTCAGCCAGGATGTGGCCAATATCTTTCTTGGTCAAAAAGTGAGAAAGGCCTGCTCCCGCCGCCAATTCTGTTCACCTCTCTGAGCACTTGTTCTATTGCTATGGGTGCCGACTTTGGCTTTCACCTCCGCACCCTTCCTGCCATTGTGTTCTCTTATCCTCTCTGCACACGCCCCACACAGGCACACTGCTGGCTCCTCAGTTCCAGGGTCATTCCAGGCTTTCCGCCCTTGTTCCCCTTTCTTGGATCGGGGCCGCGCGTTGTGTTGCCGTTCTCAGGTTCAGGGCCACAGGCAGTGATAGGTAGCCGTACAATGGAGCCAAGCAGACTATTGTACCTCAGTTCTCTTGTTCCGTTAGGCACTGTCACATTCGCCGCCCTCCGGGCTGGGAGGTAGAGAGCTGAGTTATTATGCCACCTACTGCGGTGTTGTGCCTCCGCCTCAGTATGCTGCAGTGCTTCTAGACTTTGACCACCAGTGCACGTCTTAGGCCCCTGTGGCCCGGCCCCACTCAGCTCCAGGCCCGGTCTCTCCGCCTCCCCCAGCGCCTCCAGATCGTTCAGGTGCTCCTTCTCCTCATCAATGGCGCCTGTTTCTTCTCAAGGTCTCCCTCGTGTTCACCTCGGGGCTATCTTCCTCTTTCTCAGGCTCCCTGGCCCCTTCTGTCCATGATCTGCTGGGGCTGCAGGGGGCCACATTCACCATTCAGTGTTCTCACGCCGAGTTATGTTTTCTCTTTCCCTCAGCACTGCATTCCTCAGGGGCTCAGAGCATCGGGGAGGGGGGGCAGTCCACCTCCGTTTCGTTCCTTTCGACTCCCCTCTATCTGCAGGTCCTTGTTCGTAGTGGTATATTAGCACACTGCTTATCCCGAACGTCGGGCGGACCTCCTCGGTGTCCCCCTGCCGTTATCTCTGTGCCACAGCGCAGGCACTCTGCAAGTCCCTGGGCCCTTTTCTCAGGCCCTTTCCCAGTCGCGCTGCCCCTAGCCAGGAGGAGTCGCCATCCCCCATGGGGCCTCCAGCGTCTGGGGCGCAGCGCCTCTTGAGGGGCCATTACACTTCCTCAAGCCTCGGCTAGGCCCGCGCGGCTGGTAGAATCCTCCATCTCAACACACTTTCCCCTTCGGGACATGCACCTGTCTTTCCGCTATGTAATACCGGTGCGGCCCAGAGCATTTCTATAATCCGTCGTTCCGGGGGACTTTCCATTTAATTCTGCTGACACTGTAGCGTGCGTGCTGCGGAGCAGCTCTGGCTGTCGGCCGTGGCGGGGCCACCCTCCGGCGCTCTTCTTCCCTGTCAGCTCCAGATGGGGCGTTCGTTTTGCTCTCCGGGGTCTCCGGGCGGGTGTTTCCCCTCCTACGGCTCTGTCCAGGGATCGCTCTTTCCACTCCAGAGGGTGCCTTGTTGCTCCATGCCCCATCTCCTAGGGAGATGACTGATGTGCGCTGAGGCGGCCGCCTCTCCTGGGGCAGTCACGGAACTGCTCACCGCTCTGGTAAGGCCCTTCCCTCGATGGGGCACTTTCCATGGGCTGGAGCTGTTCTTCTCTCTCCAGTCGGTTCCAGAGTCTATCGTGGGTCGGACGGGTGTCTGTATCTGTGGAATTGGCAGTTGTAAATGCTCTATCTCATCTCATTAGAGCCAGAGGGAGTGGGAGCCGTAATTTAGGCTGCCATTTTGTCCCGCGCCCCCTAACGGTCTTCCTCCATTGCCTTTTACTCATCGCAACCTTTGTTCCTGTATCTTTTCTCTCTTCTCTACACTCTTCTCTTCGATCTATTCCTTCTTTCTCTTCTTTTTCTCCTAATGTGGCTGCTAGCACCCTCCATTCTACCTTGCTGTCTGTACTTGACTCTGTCCCTCCTCTTCCTTCTTTTACTCCCCCTCGCAAAACCCCCAGCCTTGGCTTACTTCTAATTTTATATCCCTCTGCTGCGTCTGCATAAAGCTGAGCGGCACTGGAAAAAATCTCGATCTCCTTCTGATCTTTCTGCACTTTCATCTTTGCACTCTTCTTTTGACCCTGCCTTATTTGCGGGGGAAAAAAAATCATATGTTTGGGAACTTGTCTCTCTTTCTCACCACCGTCGTCATCTCTTCCAACTTCTCCACAACATCCTGTCACTTAAACCTCCCAACCCCTCCCTCCTTTCATCCCTTTCTTCCTCTGACTTTGCAAGCTACTTCACATCTAAAGTTGTTAATCTTCGTTCTGCTTTTTCTTCTTCTCCTACTTCTCCCCTTCTTCTTCTTCTAATCCACCTTCATACTCTATTTCTCTGTTCTCTCCTCTTACTGATTCTGATACTTCTGCTCTTCTTACCGGTGCTCATCCAATGGTGTCTCCTTCTGATCCTCTTCCATCTTCTCTTATTCCACATGCCTATCCCCATCTTCTTCCTTATCTTACTTCACTTATTAATTCTTCTCTTTCAAACTTGTGTTTCTCTGCTATTTTTAAGCACGCTCTTATCTCCAGATCCTAAACAAAATGACTCTTGACCATTCTACTCTCGCTAATTTATACCCAATTACGCTTCTTGCCTTTCTCGATAAAATTCTTGAGTGGGCTGCATATGCTCAGGTTGCTAGTTTCCTAAATCTCTATTCTCTTCTACCACATCTCCAATCTGGATTCCGTCCTCCTCATTCTACTGAGACTGCTCTATTGCATGTCTCCAACTCTCTTCTGTCTGTTGGCCATTCCAGACTCTCCTCTATACTTATTCTTCTCAATCTATCTGTGGCGTTTGACACTGTTGATCACACTCTTCTTAGTTCTTGTGTTTCTTCTTTGGATATTACAGGGTCTATCCTTGAAGGGTTTCGCTCTTATCTTTCTCAGCGGTCCTATTCTGTAGCTTGGGCTGGACACACCTCTTCCTCACTACCTCTACAATATTGTGTCCCTCAAGGTTCCGTACTTGGTCCAGTACTTTTCTCTCTTAACACTGCCCATTTTCCTGCTCTTATTTCTTTTTTAATCTTTACTTTCACCTGTACACAGATGATATACAAATATTTTTCTTCCTTTGACTCCACTCTGCACTCCACTGTATCAACTTGCCTTTCTGCTGTCCAAAACTGGATGTTTTCTCATTCAATGCACTTCAACCCTTCTAAGACTCTATTTTTTCCAGGCTTCAACTATTCCTCGCACTCTTCCTCCTCCGCCTCTCTTCTTTCCTCCTTCTTCAGCTGGTGAGATAGCTCAGCGAATTGAGTGCTCACTGCTGCAATCTATGTGTGATCTGCAGGTTCGAATCCCTGCAAGGCCAACTCAGCCTTTCATCTTTCTGAGGTCGATAAATAAGTACCAACTTCAGTTGGGATGATAAAAGTATGTAAATATGTTCTCTATAAAGCGCTTTGGCTTAAGGTACTATATAAATAACAAATCATTATAATTATTTGCCCTTTTCCTCTTCTGCGTGCAATTTGGGCATTATATTTGATCCCTTGGTTTCGTTTACACTGCATATCTCTTCTGTTGCTCGCTCCTGTCGCTATGCTCTTCATAACATCCTTTGTGCTCAACCCTACCTCTCATTTCATGCTACTAAACTTCTTCCGTTCTGCTTGGTCTTCTCTCATTTAGACTACTGTTCTTCTCTTCTTCTTGGCCTCCCTGCCTCACATCTTCTTCCCCCCAAGCTGTTTATAATTCTTTGGTTTTTCACCCCTTCTCTTTAACTTTTCACTCCTCTATTACATCTTCTTTATAGTCTATTTCACTACTTCCCTTCGAATCGCACTTTCTCTACCCTTTTCTTTCAATCATTTTTAAATGTACTCACAGCCTGGCTCCTCCTTAACTTTCTTCACTAGTCTCATTCTATTCTCCTTCAGAATCTGCTCCTTCTCTTTGTTTCCAGACGCCCCTGTGCTTCTTCCAATTTCTGATCTTTCACTCTCTTAGCCTCTAAACACTGGTATTCTCTCCCTTTTTCTATCCACTCTTCTTCATCTCTTTATATGTTTCAATCTAATCTGAAAGCTCATCTTCTGTCCCTTCTCTGCACTTAGTGACCAGCTGTTCTCCTCCCCCTCCTTCTGTTTTAATCTGTTGGCACTATCATGTAATTGTACTGCTCTCTAATATTTTGTAATATAGCTTTTGGTGAAAAGCGCTTTATAAATTCAATAAAATGAAAATGAAAACATGCCACACAGAGGAGAAATGGTTGAGGTTCCCGCAGCTTTGATGTCATTATTTTATGGATTATAGCATGAATCTAGCTCAAGAGCAGCAGAGCGATTTACAAGAGGATTGGTCCAGAATTGCGTATGGCATTTTATACAGTAACGCAGTACCTGGTGGCGGGAGAGAAGGATTTGTTTGTGTCCGGCAAGTATTGTTGAAAGAGCCACACTTTTAGTGTTTTGCAGAACTGGAGGATGGTAGGGGAATGTTGAGCCTCTACCGGGATTGAGTTCCAGATGGTTGGTGCGTGGCAGGAGGACTGCTTGCGAGTCTTCTCTTTGCAAGCAAGCTTTGACTCCAACCTTTTGATCGTTTTGCAACGTAAGGTGGCTCCAGAGATTTAGCTGCAACGTATGTTGGTGATCATTTGAGACTGCTTTGTAGGTGACCAATGCAGTTTTGAATATGAGCCTGGTGGACAGGGGGCGCCAGTAAAGCGTGCGCATTATTGGAGCGATACGGTCGAACTTGCGAGCACCTGTAATGAGGTGGGCTGCAGTGTGGTGTGCTGCTTTGTGGGGGCCATGTGTACAGCTGCAAGCCCAATAAAGAGGGCATTTCCCCCATTGATGTGTGAGATAATGAGGGCTTTGACCACTGTATGTAATTAGTTTGGGGGAATGAAGGGTTTGATTTTGAGGAGTGTGTGGATCTGTAGCCATGCAGTTTGTGTCTTTTTGGTTATGTGCTTTTGGAAGGAAAGGTTAATGCCAAAAACGAAGCCCAGGGATTTGGCTCAGTTTGACAGCTGTGTGGTGAATCCTTCCAGGCACGTCATCCAGCCATTGTTGAATGTGTTGTTTGGTGAGGAGGCAGTTGAGGACAAATGCGGTCATGATTGGATTCAGTTTAAGGTAAGCATTTGACATCCATGTTTGAATAGTAATGAGGCATTCGCGGAGGCAAGCAATGTCCTGAAGGCCACTGACCTGAAGTTACAGCCGAGTGTTGTTTGGCTTTGCCTCAGAAGGGATGGTGGTGGCATGGAAATGATTCCCGAAAGTGCTAGCATGACTCGGAACATACGTACTTATTTTAATTATATAACAATTCTTATCAAGTCCCAATTATACACAGTTGTGCATCAGAGCTCCATACAGCACAATACACATAAAATCCAAATATGCTAAAAACAAATACATGTTTTAAAACTCATCAGAAAAATACAATTAAAAGCATCATAAAAAGGCTATTCCAAACATAAACAGAGAATAATGATAAAATAAAACACATGTCCACTACAATGAGCCAAGGGGAACACATCTATAAGATTTGAAAACACTCCATCCCAAAATCAAGTCTTTAGCAGTTTCTGCAACATGTAGAGGTCATTCGGCCATGGAAGGGAGCTCACCCAATAAGGTAGCAGGAAATCAGGGTGAGTGCTGCCAGTGTACCCCTGTCAGGTTCAACATGGTGATGACCAATATCTCTCGGAAGTCCTGGACGCTGGGCTCCACTTCCCCGGTGGAATAAATCCAACAGACTGAATTACAGCCTACATGACAGATTCCCCTTAGGCAGGAGTGCTACTATACAAAGCCCCTGTGGAACTAGGAGCTGCAGCTAAGACAGAAGCAACACAGTTATATAATGCCCTTGGTAACTATATTTATATAAAGACAATAAACAAATCGGTATTTCTTACCCTCATTTAAGTATTTCTGGTGTCTGAGTGACTCCAGTGAATGATCATGTACCTTACCTAAATACCTGTGGATAGTCACGAAGAATCAAGCAGCAGAATGCACGGGTCCGTGACAACGTGAATGATAACACCATTGCGAGACATCAAGCAGGGGCACTCTATGGCTTTATAGTGATAGAAAAGGGAAGCACGTAAAGCCCTAGGAGGAAAGGAAAGGATCTTGCGCATTGTGATTTCATATGTCACGTTGAAACTGAGATGGGGACTTACGGAAACACTGCAGCGTTGGGCATCTCTCAAACGCCATTGCAATCTGTATTTGTTTGTGAGGAACAGGAACTCTTGGAGTCCTGAACGGGAGCAACCCAGTCCTGGGGAAGTACAGCAGTGGAGTTCGAACGCACCTTATCCTAACAACTGCCTGTGTTTCATCAGCCACCTGAGTCCCTTCCCCAGGCACCACCATGTGTTTACTTTGCACCCTCATCCCCTCTCCAGTCTCTGCCCTTGCCAAAATCCCCACCTCCGGACCCCCAAGATATCCCCACCCAGTTCCTCATCCCGCTCCCTCCCACCCCACTTACCTGCAGGACCGGCGCTTTCTGCTCCTATCACAGTCTTCATCTCTAGTCAATTTTATATTTGCTATGGTGGCAGCCATCCTGTTTTTGTTTTATTTCTACACGAGATTGGGCTCACACTATACTAGTCGCACAGCAGACAAGATTCCGGGTTTGCAAATAGATATCACTCCCTTGGCGTGGGTGTGTACATAACCAAAAAAGGCCCTAATCCCTCACAGAGTCCCTCGCTTCGCTCAGGCCTGCTTGGGCTCGGGCTTGCAGGCCTTTGCAGTAAAGGCCTGTACGCCCACCAACACGTGAGCGATTGCCACATTGCTCTGACAGATGAAAAGAGGAATAGTGTTCAAGCAAGTGACACCAACTCCTCCCTTCAGCTTGAAAGTCTGACAAAGCCAAGGAGTCTCCAGGTAAAGGTTGGCTTGGTGGACCGCTTGATCATCCTGAGACCACCAGCTTAAAAGTCAAGTAATCAGGGGATTGTAGGGGAGGAAGGATTGCAAGGATTGCTCAGGGGCAACGCGTATCCAGTGCAACACAAGTCTGAATACCGATCCTGCGCTTAGAAACCATTCGTTGGTATTTAGCGCGTTATAAATGAACAATTATATGTATAATTAATTGTATGTGAATGTCTGATCGGCAATGAACACCACTTTGAACATTATCCTGGCACCAAGAGAAAGCAAGTGCAGTTAAAGGGGTAATGCGATCAAATGTCCTGGCTCCAGCAGCAAACTTGGCTGAAGCTTGAAAAATGCCCTCCAGGAGACCGAGAGTGGATTGAGGAAGGAAGACCCAAATGAAGAGCATTAATCTTATCAATAAGTGAATTCACTAAAGCGTGAACAAAGAGACAAAAGCGAAAAGATGAAACAAAAGGTAGCCTTAAAAGTATGCACGTGAAAATTGGCAGCCTTCGCTTACTGTTAATGTGAGGGGAAAAAGAGAGCAGAGTCCAAAGTGAAACACAAAGGGCCTCATCACGAGTTTGGCGGTAATGCAGCGGTTTTCCTGTTGAGCGGTATTAGCGATAATGCCAAGCCCCCCAGCGGATAGTCCGCCAGATCACGAGTTTGCGTGCACACGCACAGGGACATGGCGTTAGCGCAAATAGCGCTCGACGTAAAAAAGGCCCAAGAACCCGTAAATACTGCGCACCGTGCGCTTCCGCCATCCCGTGCTAATAGCACGTGCTATTAGCGCACGGGAAACGCGTCTACGCCAGAACGGGAAACAAAACGGCAGCCATTTTGGAAATCACAATCCGTCGGATATCACAGCCCCTGCAAGCCATCCACCCCTGGGAAGAGTGAAATATGTCACAGGAGCGCAACAGGGGCAAGTCAGCCCTGGACAGGGTCAGGAAACCAAAATTCAGTGACCAGGAGCTGGCCGTACTTGTGGAGGAGGCAGAGATCCACCATGACGAATTACAACAGCGGGCAGCACAAGACAAGCGGGCAGCGTCGTGCACAGATCTGGCGGTACATCAGCCAGAGGGTGTCTGCAGTGGGGCGTGTGCCCTGGGATGGGGAGGACTGTCGCAAGTGCCACAATGACTTGCGTGTCAGAGTACGCGGCATACTCTCACAGCACAGGAGTGGAAGCAGGGGCATTGGAGGAGGGCCACCACCACCCAAGCTCACACCCTGGGAGGAGAAGATGACTGCGCTAATTGACATGGGCACCATAGAGGGAGTTGGTGGAGCGGAGGCTGGCACTGGTATCCAGCCAGCTGCAGGTGAGTCCCACCCCAAATGCATGCATCTGAAAGGACCACACATGCAGACCCTGCGTGAATGAATGTGCATGAAATGTGCGTGAGGGAGGCACTGCAGACACCCATAACTGAGCCTTTGAACCACTGAACCGTAGTGCCCCCTGGACTCCCCTGCACGTGCACTGCATCAATACAAGGGCCAGGGGACAGACATCCATTGCCATGGCACTGCTACGTAGAGTGTGAGTGTGCATGAATAAACCCCCAGGACCATGTGCATGGTGCATCCACATCCTGCATGTAATGATGACACACAAACATTTCCGTACAGTGTTCCTCTACACTGACACATTCCACCAATCACTACATGGGCATAGGACACAATAAAAGTGCCATGCATAATCACTACTGCCTACAATCCCACTTGATGCCATGAACTGCATGATACTAATGTAGGCTGGCCTGAACTCAATCCACACCCTATGTACCCCACATGCACACGGCGATTGTCATGAGATAATGATGACGGTGAGGAGGCCACTTCATCACAGCACCTGAGGCAGCGTACCTCGACCAGCACCACCACCCTGCAAAGGGGCCGACCGGAAGCAAACCGATGCCGGACCCATCCCACATCACCACACCGCAGCCCAACCAGACGGCTGCAACACCCACATTGCCGCAGGGTGACAGCGCCTACCTCACCCCAAGCCATCATGCAGACCTCCGATGCAGAGGGAGTCACCTGTGGGCCAGAGCCCGATGAGGGACAGACAACTCCAGCTGTTCTTCAGGCAGGACTGTTGCATTCCCCCAGAAGCAGCGACACCGAAGGGATGGCCACACCACAGGGGACCCCAGAGCCAGCCACACAGGGAGCACAAACCCCACGTGTGCATGTGCATCGTGTCCTCACGCCAGAGCCTGATGTGGACACACCATCATATGGCTCCCCAGAAGACCGGAACTCAGACCACAACAGCCCCATCCAAGCTGCCAGCATGTCCCCATTCAGCTCCCCCCCACCCCCACAGCAGCGCACAGCTGCCAGGCCGGCACCCACCGCACCAGGGGTACCTTTCATCATGGGCGCAGCTGTGATGGGAGGTCTGGACATAATTGAGGCCAAACAGGCAAAAGTGGAGTGCATGGCCCAAGTGCACAGCCGGCACATCAAGGCCATCAGTGGGTCCATTCGGCATGGCTGCAAGTACATGGCCCAAGACAACACGCGCACATGGAGAGTGGTGGAGCAATGCACCTCAGCCCTGACAGGTTTTGGCCAAAGGGTACGGGAGTTGTGCGAGTCAGTATTTGCACTAGCTCAGCAGACAAGGGAATCAAACAACCTTCTCCGCCAGCATCTGCAGGTCACTGGGTCAGTCCCATCAACCCCCACTACACCCACGGAGGGACCCCTTGAGCCTTCACGTAGACGCCGTTCATTGCGCCACCTGAGATCCCACACACCAGAGGGGGCAGGACATGGAAAGCGCCCGCAGCCATCATAGATGGACATGGCATTGTTGTGGGGAGTTAACTGGGGGGAGGGTGGATTGTGTGCTGGGTGTTCACTGGGGAGAGTGGGAATTGTGTGCTGGGTGTTCACTTGGGGAGGGGGAATTGTGTGCTGGGTTTTCACTGCGGGGAGGGGGGATTGTGTGCTGGGTGTTCACTGGGGGGAGGGGTGATTGACATTCTTCAAATAAATAACGTTCATACATATTCATACAAAGCATGGACAGTAATGATTGTGATTAAGTGCTCTTTAATGTTCAAGTGACATGTGCAAATTGTAGCTCTCACCCATATCAAAAATAATTCTCAATCAAGCCCTGCCTGGCCAACCTCCCCTCCCTCACCCCATTCCTGTGTACACGTGCAACACCTTCTGTCACATCATCATCTTCACTCCCATCCTCCGGTGGCTGCACATGAGCATCGGGGGGCAGTGGCACATTCCTGCAACAGCAAATGTTGTGCAGCATGGCACATGTAAGTACAATTTTGCCACATTTTTCAGGTGCATACATCCATGCCCCTCCCGTACGGTCTAGGCACCGGAAGCGTGTCTTCAGCAGTCCAAATGCCCTCTCCACGCAGATGCGTGTATGTCCATGGGCAATGTTGTATGCCTGCTCAGCTGCAGTGTGTGGATGACGCACAGGGTTCATGAGCCATGTGTACTGGGGATATCCAGAATCACCTGCAGGAGAGCGAAAGCAGGTATGAGGACAAGGTAGGTTCAGTGGGTGCACAAGGCTCCGTCATCAGTGACATTGTCAGCAGGATAAAGTTTGTGTCGAACAGGTCATGCTATCTCACTGCAATGTTGCCATCCACCCTTTCACTTCCGGAACATGCATGGTGTCAGGTTGCCATACAGCTGTGTATCTATGTATCTGTGAGTTGTTATGTGCATCACACTCATGTATTACATGTGGCGTACTCATCATTTGGTCAATGACATTGTGGAGTGTGCTGTGCTAGGAGCAGCATTGAATCAATGGAGTAGTTACAACTTGCAACGCCTCTGTTTCTAAATGTAACAGTACTCTGTCCCTTGTCACTGGAGGAGGGGATCCTTCCATCTACTTGTGCATGCGACATGTGGTTAGGCCATGTGTCATTGGCATTCCCTTTGGCTGCTGTTGCATTTGCTGGTTGGCACTATTATGTACAGTTCTCCAGGCATGTGATTGGCCAATCAGGGGTCAGTGTTTCAGGGATGTACATTGTCGTTAATCAGACTACTTTTGTGTAGTGCTTTTGTGGATGTGCCGATTTACGTGTAACATTGGCATGACTGTCGGGTGGCCAGGGTGGGATGTCTCTGCTGTGTCAGGGTGGGAAGCTATACTGCAACACACACAGGAGGCTTTGTGGTAGTAAGCCTTGCATATGTGACTGTGCTGCCACATGTCTTTGCCATCCAGACTGGGTGTGTTCTGCTGTGTTGGACATGTCCAAGGGTTCTCGTGCAAGGTACATGCATGGGAATGCTGCAGTGCTGGTGCTGCCTATTGGCATTCAGGGATTTCACTGTGTATGACCAGCCCCATCAGATGTGATTCAACATGCATTACGGACTACATTTGTACTCACCCAGCATCCATGTGTTTTGGCCTTGGTGCATTTCCATGTACGCTGGCAGGGTACTGTTGCGCAGGACCATGGAGTCGTGGGTGGTTCCTGGGTAGCGGGCACAGCAGTGGTTGAAGGTGAGGTCAGGGCTACATGTCATCTGCACATTCATGGAATGGTAATTTTTTCCGGTTTCTGTAGGCTGCCTCATGTGCTGGGGTGGTAAGAGTGCTACATATGTGCAGTCCAGGGCTGTTATGACATTTGGAACTTGGGAAATGGCATGGAATTGACCCTTCAGCTGGTTCACCTGTGCCTGTGTGGCTGGCAATGCGATGTGCTCATTCACATGGAGCAGCAGTGGATCCAGCACCTGTCCCAGCATGGCACTGAAGGTGGACTGGGCCATGCCGTGCATCATGGCAACAGTGTGTTGGTAGCTGCCAGTCCTGAGGAATTGTAGCACGAACACAAGCTTCACAAGCGGGGGCACTGCTGTGCTGATGGCTATACGGCTGCAGATGTCATCCTGAATTGTGTCCAGCAACTGGGTGATGGTTGCCCTGTCCAGCCTATACTCAGTCACCAACTGGCAATCAGTCAGGGTGTTGGCCTGACCCTGGGGATGGCTGGCCGGCTTGCTGGTGCTGCTCTCCTCCTCCTTTTCCTCATCCTCACCACCCCCTGTGCTCCCAGGGCCCTGGCCTGGTTGGCTGGCCTCTGTAGCTCCAGGCGCAGCAGGTAGAAGTCCACACCAAGGCTCCGGGCTCCAAATGGCAGCATGGTGTTTGGAAGTGTGTGTTGTGCATGGGTGGGTCCTTTGTAGGCCTCTGTTTTGCATTGGTTTCACCTGGGCCCTTGTTGCTGTCTCCTCCCTGCTCCTGCTGGTGTAATGGTGTTGGGGAGGGTGTGTTGTGCATGGCTGGGTCCTTTGTAGGCCTCTGATTTGCATTGGTTTCACCTGGGCCCTTATTGCTGTGTCCTGTGTTCTTTTACCCCCAGCATTTGGCTAGGGGTATTTTCTGCAGATTATCCACCGCTTTTCTGGCGCTAATGGCACCTACGTCAGACTCGTGATTGCTCTGTAATAGCGCAAATGGATACTGGCGCTTTTACAGTCGACGCTTTTACAGCCGGCTGTACCTGCGCCGGCTGTAATGGCGCCGGCGGTATTTGTACTTGTGATCCGACGGACCCTTAAATCCGGCGCTGATAGCGTTACCGGCGGATTTAAGGATTACCGCCAAACTCGTGATGAGGCCCATAGATTTAATAGAGAAATTAAAAGCAGTAGGCGCGCCGAAGACAGTAGCACCAGAGAATTGAGTTTGTCGGGGAGGAGTTGTTTAAGTGGTCTGAATGTCCGATGAGCCGTTTTGGGGTTGCTCTAGGAAGAGGATATTTGGGGGCCATCTAAGGCCAAGCAATTGGCTGCAGGTGGCACAAAGTTTGGGCCATCTGCCGGCTGCCCGTGGGCTGACATTTGCAGGTCGTCTGAAGCCCACGAAATTGGGAGGCCAGATCTGGAGCTCATCACCTCGAGGCCGCTGGTGGTCTTCATCGCCTTTCCTGCACCGCCCTACCTGGGAGTAGGCAGTGGATTGTGTCTGTGCGGGGTTTTGCGGGTCAGCAGGTGTTTGTTTTGTAGATTAAATGCTGCTTCCGCAGAAGATGGGACGCCCTGTACTGTGGAAGGTGGAGACCCTGTTTTCCAAACGAATATTTATTAAATAGAAAAATCAGAAAAAGAGAAATCTGCAATTTTGCTGCCACTGTTGTCAGCACACGTTGTTGTGTTTCCAGATGATCGCAGCTATTGGCTTTGTTTTCAGAACCCGGTGGCCGGTGCCCATGCTGCCAGAGGATGCCTGCACTCAGTTTGGTTTTCGGACGATGACAGACAGCCGCACAATGTGGCCTGTGAGCAGTGGTCGAAGTGAGCGGGAGCGGTTGGGAGCGGTGCTCCTCTATTTTTTTTAATTAAGTTTTACAGCTCCTATACTTTTATTTTAAAAAAGAAACCGTTCCGGAACGGTTTCGTTTTAAAATAACAATGTAGGAAGAAGTTGAAACTTGCACTTTCAGTGCACTGTACTGAACATTCCCTTAAACAGCAGGCAAATGTGTTTGTGGGTTTGTATTGTGTGTGGCAGGGGGCAGGGCAATGGGGTTTGTGAAGAGCAGAGCAGGCTAGCAGGGAACATAGTTCCACTACTTCTTTTCTTACACTTCGGCCACTGCCTGTGAGATGCTTGAGTTGTGCCAGCCAAAGTGCTCTTTCTCTCCAACTCCATTTGGAAGGTGCACAGTGATAGTTGCCAGAAGGTCTGATGGGACGGAGAGGTGCAGGAGCACGCGGGAATGGGCCAGCAGCATGCATGCTTGGATGGAGGAGCAGCCGCATACACAGGAGGTACTCCCTGCAACTGCGACAGAGCAGGTTTACAAGATGGAGGTGAACAGTGTCTACGGCACAAATGAGGAGGTGTAAATGGGAACACTGTAGCGGGGGCTCTCTTGTGTTCAATTCTCAGGGACGTGCATGACTACCTAGAGGGGCCGCACGCAGTCTGAAATGCACTGTGCAGCAACAAGGGAAGACCTGTGATGGTCCAGATCAAGAGGCTGAATTCCACCGCGCATGCGCACAGGCTCATTGATAGTCCTAAATGAAACTGATCAGAGTGGAAGCTATTCGTTGTTTGCCGCCGTTACTGAAACAAGATTTTTTTTTAATTGTTGTCCTAAGAAGACTTACACAGCACTTGACTCTTGGGGAACGACTTGGCAGAACTGTTACTGCTTAAAATTCTGTTACAAATGTAGGCTTAATTGTTTTCGGTGCGGGAAATGGACGTTATTAACTGCGGCCTCCCACCAGCGGGGGTTTGGGAGGCGATAGTTAGGGGGAGGAGAACGCAGGGCATTTTTCTCAGCCCCTACAAATAAACATTTACATTTTTCAATTTCAGGAGATTAATTAATACATTATTAACAACTGGAAAATAACCCAAGAAAGGATGAGCGTTTCCTAGAATGTCACAACCAAAGTATAAAAGGGGCACACCTTTTAAACCTATGAGCTGTACTGTATTTTCTGCAGAGTACAAGCCTAAAAAGCAGTTTCACAAGTGTCTACAACTTGGGCCATAACTTGGGTTGGGTCAATATCCCATGTGGGTTGAGCCTTGTTCCCACAAGTACCATGATCAGACGTTCCAGTGGTCTAGTCTAGTGGCAAAGTCTCTAGACTTTGGTCCTGACGACCTGTGTTCGAATCCGAGAGGCAACAGAAGCAGATCAAAAAACATTAAATCAATTGGAGGGTGCAAATGGATTGACTGGATCCCAAATCTGCGAAAATCCGTCCCAGTGCTGATTGCTTTTGGAAATTGCTACCTGTTCCATCAGACATAGATAATCAAAGCAGTTCACTTCTTTGAGTAAAGAACTCTGCCCAATTAAATAAGCAATTTGAGATGTTCATTAAGATGTAACAAGTTAGCCCCACAATCAAGTGAACTTCGCATTCTGTCCCTTCCATCAGACACTTTCTCCATGACCTCATCACATTCCACACACTGTCTGGGCATCGTTACAAGTGTGCCGGTTTAGACAAAAATTACGGCAATTCCGGCTCTAGCATTTTTTCCAGACCGGCACACTTCAAGTTGATGGTGGGGGTCACGGATCTCCCGGCAGGCCTGTCCTGCCGGGAGATCAGGCCTCTACTGGAAAATACATGCCTGAATCACCAGCACTTGGAACACCAGTGCTGGTGATTAATGAAATCCCATCCCATGAAATCCTATGACTCCATGGGAATGGGAATTTACTGGCTCTGCACCGCCTGGAATATCCCGGTAACACTGGGATATCAGGTGGTGGAGATGGTAAGGGAAGTTCGGCAAACTCTTAATGAGGGCATGCTCACATTTGCACATACCCACCCTGCCACACTTTCCTCGTGCACATACCTACTATGCCACACTTTACTTGAATATCACCACCCACTGAATTTTTGGAAAAGCACTTTTTGAATCATGGCTACTTTGGGTTTCACACCATCCTCTAATCCACAATTCTGGTTGGAAAAGTCCAAATGGAAGAATGAAGTTTTTAAAAGATGTAGCCTGTGAGGGTAAAGAAGATGTCATTATCATGGGATACTGGCCCACCCCAAGTTATGGCCAAGGTTGCAGCTAAGGGCCATAAGTGGAGGAAGGGTCATTATCTCATGCGATGATGAGACCGCCCAAGGCCTGTGAGTAAATTAGCACATACTGGTAATAAGAAGAAGAGGTTTTCTGCATATGCATTTTTCCATGTGTTAGGGCCCTTTGGGGTACTTGGGCGCTTTATTTGGATGCAGCCTTTCACACAGGAGATGCAGAGAAAAAAGACTGGTCCTCCAGAGAGGGAAGTGTGTTGCATTGCAGGTACGAGAATTGAAGTACTGGGAGCAAGTGTTCCTGAAGCGGGGGTTCAGGGCTCTCTTGCATAGTTTGTACAGTGTTGGTAAAAGGGTTTACTTACGTTTTTCCCTCAGTGGAAAATGGTGCCGCAGGCAAGTAGTACAATACATTTTATTGTGTTGTACTTGTAATGACTATGTATTGTATGCGTCTGAGAAATGATATCCGTAACTCCCTTGTCTACTTCTGAAGAGTCTGCATGCTTGAAATGCACTCAGTTGCAATATCTAATGAACGCCTTCCAAGCATTGTGATTGGCTGAGAGGAGGTCAGTAATGACCTTCATATATTAAGCAATAAGGACCACGCGGGGGGGCATTACCGACTCAGGTAATGCCCCAGGGCCCAACGAAGTCAGTAATGCCTCCGCAGAGAGGGGCATATAGCTATTAGTACCCCAGCCCGCAATATCTGCATGACCAGGGCACTAAAACACTTGTGTATAGGCACGTTATAAGTGCCATATCATATCATATCATATCATAAAAGCATTTTTTTCTGTCCTAAAACGCGGCAGCGTTTTGCGACAGGAAAAAAAAAACACCAAGAAAATAGCCGCCGGGAAAGGGAAAACGGAGTCCGTTTTCCCTTTCCATGGCGGCCATCGTGTGAGGATGCGCTGAGAACAGAAGTGTTCCCAGCGCGTCCCTTCCCGAAAGAAGACAGAGAAGAAGGGAAGTGGGGTTGGAGGGGGAAGGGAGGGAGGAAAAAAAAAAAAGAACAAAAAACGTACATGGGTCCCCGGCGGGGGATGATGGAAGCCTCCAGCCGTGTGGAGGCGCAGAGCGGGGATGGCCCCGCTCCGAGTGTCCACACGGCTGGAGGCTGCCATCGTCCCCCACCGGGGACAAAGGAGCAAGAAGGTAAGTGGGGTGGGGAGGGCAGGGATGAGGGAGGAAAAGGGAAGGAAAAAAAAGCCTTACCTGAGTCCCCGTCGGGGAGCGAATGCAGCCTCTCAGCCGTTGGTAGTCTCGGAGCGGGATGACCCCGCTTCGAGCCTCCTCATTGGCTGAGGGGCTGCCAAGGCTCTGGAGGAGGAGTACAGAGGGAATTATTGTAGTGGAAGAGCTGACACCGCTCACTTTATATATCTGGACTGAGTTTGTAACTGTAAAGGTTCTCCTTCATGATGGGCAACTCAAGCACCCCAATGAGTAGATTAAAGCTGGATGATGTTGCCAACCTGAGGCTACACGTGGAGGCGCAACCCCAGGCTCCCCGCTCCGGATAAAAACTATGGTAAGCATTATTTTATGGAATCCACCATGGTTTATTGCTTATTGCCTTTTGCACGGGTATAAAGCAGTGCTGAACTGTATGCATGCAAATACACATATACCGCAGCAACATAGGTCTGCAGGCTGCTGGAAATACATTTGCACATTCTGAGAATTATCCCACAACGCACGTAACTTTATTTCCACATAGATTCAACAATATTGGAACTCTCAATTAGTTGTCAATTTTGGAATGCGCTCTGGAATGGGTCCTGGCAGTGAAATATCGGAGGCACAGTTTTGCTCGGGCAAATCCTTTGATTTGTGGTGCAGATGGTCACCTGTACGGGAGGAGAGATAATGCATGGATATCGCAGCTCTAGTGCATCAGTGCTGGTGTGTCACTTTGTGGCATTAGAAGTTGGCTAGTTGTTGCACAGCAGCTATCCATATATAGCAATGGCACCAGACCGTGGCTTCCGTTCAACGTATGTGCATCTCTGTGATCATTTGGAAACAGGTTGCGCTATCTGAGCGGGAGCTGTTTCCCTTGGCTTTTGAGATTGAGTGTCTTTGGAGTTGAGTTGGCGTTTTGGGGTGCTTTTGCAGGGACATCCATGTGAAGCTCCTGAACGCCTCACCACTCCCCCTGAACACAATGTGATGTGGTATTCTGACTTTCTGCCAAGATGCCCATTTGTAAAATAGAAGAGGTTGGCCGATGATTCTCCTTGGCAGTCCCATTTATAGGTGTTACGGGAATGTTAAGTGTGTGAAGATGGGCCTACGGCTACTGTGGACTATCTTCAGAATTTGAGGCCATCTCCCCTTTTCTTAACGATTTAAATACTTTTGCCCAGAGACAAACGTAACACTGATTTCCACCTGAACAACTGTGGACAGGCTAAGGAATAGTAGCAGTCACAAATGATATTGACGGTGTAGTCCACAGACCCCTTTCATCCATACCTATGGGTGTCCATCCCATTGGGACAGGAATGGTACACTTGCTGAACAAAATAGCGTTTTCCTTGAAACAAACATGGTATTCGGGGGTGGGGGGGCGGAATCAGCCCACTCGCTGGCACAGCCTGGACTCGTGCTAGCCCTGCCCACTGGTAATGCCCATCATCCCCCCCGTTTCCCTAATTTCAGATGGCTACTCTAGCTCCATATTTTTTAGAGGGACAGAGGGTAAGGTGCGATGAGGTAAGGGGTCTTTAGAGTAAGACTACAGTAGTCATTACGGTTAGTAAACTTCACTTACTCCAATGCCTCATCCCCTTTAATCTTCGATGTTTATGGGAGATTACCAAGCACATACCTACTAAGGGGGGGATATGTCATTGAGATGGTGTCCAAGAATAATGTATGCTGAAAGTGGACGGAGTGGACCATTTTGCCACGTTTGCAAGAACGTCCCATGGAACCTGTCCCTGGAATACTACTGAGCAGAGGCGTTGCTAGGGGGGTTGAGGGTGCTATAGCCCCTGGTCTTTTGGTTATAGCGCCAAATAGAATCTTAGGGGCTACAACCAAAAGACTAGCTTGCCCCGAGTCCCATCAGTTCCGGCATTAGCTTAGCCCCTGATCTTTTCCAGACCTAGCAACACCCCTGCCACTGAGGCCGCCTTGGCTCTGACTGTGTGAGCGTTAACTCCTTTAGAGGCAGTTGTGCTGCCACGAATATATGATTCTGCAATTCACACCTCTATCCAGAGTAAAATGGATGTCACAGAAGCCTTGGTCCCTGCTTGTGAGCCTCCAAACTTCTGAAAGAGATTGTCATCTTTTCCGAAGTCTTTACTTCTATCAATGTAAAGCTTCAGTGCTCCTCAACCATCGAGATCATGCGATACTTTCTGAGCCTCCGACTGTGGATTCGGGGAGAATACTAGGAGTGAAGTTTCCGGATTGATGTGAAAAGAGAACAGTATCTTCGCCAAGAATCTTGGGTGTGTTTGTAGGACTACTTTGTCGTCATGGAACACTGCATGTGGTTCCGAAACAGGCAAAGCCTGAATTTCATTTATTCTTCCTGGGGATGTCACCACCAGTAGGAAAGCTACTTTCCAAGTGGTGAAACAAACGTCAGTTGTGGCAGTTGGCTCAAAGGACTTACACGCAATATCTGAAAGGACCAAGTTAATGTCCAACACAGGATCCAGAGCTGTCCCTGGCAGATGTAGCAGCAATACAAGTGCCTAAGAGTGATAGGCTTGAAAGTAGAAAAGCACAGATTGGGGTTCACCTAGATAAACAGATTGCAGTTCGGTATGCGTGACAGAACCCCACAAAAATCCCAGCCTCTGCTAGGTATCAGATAAATAACAGCATTTAGTCCAGGTTGCATTTAAGAGAATTATGTTACTTCTGCAAAGATCAGTGCACAAATATGAGATCAGAGGGTGGGGAGGTTTTTGTCATGACGGTATCATTTGTTAAAATTATTCTCTGGCGGCTCTAAATGACCAAGTGCTCAGGAGTGAGCTGGCAAAGATCAATACCTAACGGAAGGGTTAACAATACTGCCCACTAGCCACAGCCCCCTTACCCCGGTTGAAACAGCATTCCAAGCAAGGTGATGCCTGCTCCCTCAAGTCAGAAAAACACGTCCTGGCTGGCCAATGAGGCGTCCACCGAAACATGGAGGCATTTGTAGTCATGTTCCATTTGAACACCACCTTGCAAATCTGGGGATCAATGGAAAAGCATATATCGGCCGGCTGTTCCAAGAAATGAAGGGGGCATAACCCACAGAGCCCGGGACTCGGCCCTCCGAGAGGTAAACTTCCTGCATGAAGGCCTTACCTCTGAACACGTTGTTGCAGCAGAGAATCATGGAGCTCCCATTTGTAACTGAAATGTTCCCATCAGCTCAGTCCCCCTAAACATTCCCCTCACCTGAAGGTGGACTGCTCTGAGGAGCAATCCATGGGCAAGCGCCCACTCACAAAAGGCAGGGGACCTGGTCCCACTGTTCTTTTTGATATAGTACACGCAGGTTGTGTCGCTCATGTACATCAGCATTATCTAGCCATAAATCAAGGGAAGAAAAGCTTGAGCATCAGAAATACTCCTTTGAGTTGCAGCATGTTGATGTGTTCTACCTGGTCTAACCTAGACCAAAGGCAGTGTTACACCTGGCGATATCCTGCTAAAAGGGCTTCTAGAATCAGGACACAAGTGGACTGCTCATCTCACGCCTGGCTCCAGGACTCCGCAAGACGTACCTGTCTCGGGAGGATAGCTCAGGGGCAACGTGCTCACCTTAGAAGCAAGACAACACGGAGCAACACAGGTACGATCCCCAGGTCCACGCTTAGAAGCCTCTGGGTCTCTGGGTATTAAGCCCGTTCTAAATAACCAATTATAATTACGATTACAGCTGAAGATGCCTCCTTCTCAATCTGGAAAAAGACAATGCTAAAACACACAAAGCCATAAGCCTGATCAAGACGAAAGACGAGACCTGCCTAGGAACAGTCAAAATACAGTCCATAGGCGCCCCTTTGCGAGAATGAAAACGGCCCATTGACCTGTTCTTTGGGAAGGTACCCACTCGAGACTCTGCAGCCATATTTTAGCTCACTTTACCTTTCACAGATGGGAAATAACCATTTGCATATCCGTCTTTGTCCCACCCACATGGGCAGTCCCGCACCAAAAAAGTTATGGCAATTCCCTTCTAAACAAGAGTACCAACAGCAACCCCATACACGTGTTTCAGCCTTGTTGGGCCTCATCAGTGAGGTGGAGCTGTGCCTCTCTGAGCACAGTGAGCAAGGGGTCCACGTCTGGATGACCCTAGGAAACTTAGGGTGAATAAACCTAACTCCCTTAAACAATCAAAATATACTCCATAGGCGCCCCTCTGCGAGAATGAACACGGCCCATTGACCTGTTCTTTGGCAAGGTAACCACTCGAGAGTCCGCAGCCATACTTTAGCTGTGTTTGTTCTCATAGAGGAGCACCCATGACACATTTTTGATTCTTTGAAGGGCCTTAGGTCTGGTCACTCTAAGTTTCCCAGGGTCATTCGGACGTGGACCCCTTGCTCACTGTGCTCATAGAGGCACAGCTCCACCTCACTGATGATGCCCAATAAGGCGTAAACACATGCATGGGGTTGCAGTTGGTACTCTTGTTCAGAAGGGAATGCCATAGCATTTCTGTGCTGGACTGCCCATGTGGGTGGGACAACGACTGATATGCAAATGGATATTTCCCATCTGTGAAAGGCACAGTGAGCTAAAGTGTGGCTGCAGACTCTAGAGTGGGTACCTTCCCAAAGAACAGGCCATTTTTTCTGTGTTCGTTCTCATAGAGGAGCGCCCATGACAATTTCTGCCTAGGAAGAGCTGGACAATCTCCTTGATGTTCCTCCCCATCTCCTCTGCACTATGGCCCTGCTGGATTCCTATTGAAAATCGATAAAGCAGATGTTTGTGAATAGGGATCATCTAGGAATTCTCCATGCTTACAGATCATTCTAGGTGGAATAGTAGCCATAGCAACAGATGAAGAGCTGCTGAGGAAGCGTGGAGCAGCCAGTCGTCTTAATATTCAGGTACGGGTATTTTTTTACTCCTCACATGGGCCCCTAAGACTGATATAAGCTTTGTAAATATTCTCGAGGCCACACTCGCCGCAAAAGGGAACCACCCGGTGCTAGAACTGCACATTTCTCAAGTGGCATGTTCAAAAACGTCCTGTACGGAGGCCACACAGGAACATGCAAGCCAGGGGTGCCGGAGGATTGGGTGCTCTATCGCTCAGGCACTCACAGGCGAAAATATTTCTGGGCAGAGCACCCTCAGAAAGGAAAAGTGAGATTAAATGGGATAAAGATGGCCCAATGCCTGTGGTGGTAGAAGGGTCAGCTACCTAGGCGGGGCGCCCCCCAGAAGAACGGGTGAGATGGGATAAAGTGTTGGGGCCCAATGCCCATGATGGCAAATGGGTCAGCTACCTAGGCCAGGCCCCCAGAAGAACGGGTGAGATGGGATAAAGTGTTGGGGCCCAATGCCTGTGGTGGCAGATGGGTCAGGTACCTAGGCGGGGCACCCCAGAAGAACGGGTGAGATGGGATAAAGTGTTGGGGCCCAATGACCATGATGGCAGATGGGTCAGCTACCTAGGCCAGGCCCCCAGAAGAACGGGTGAGATGGGATAAAGTGTTGGGGCCCAATGCCTGTGGTGGCAGATGGGTCAGCTACCTAGGCCGGGCCCCCAGAAGAACGGGTGAGATGGGATAAAGTGTTGGGGCCCAATGCCTGTGGTGGCAGATGGGTCAGCTACCTAGGCCGGGCCCCCAGAAGAATGGGTGAGATGGGATAAAGTGTTGGGGCCCAATGCCTGTGGTGGCAAATGGGTCAGCTACCTAGGTGGGACGCCCCCAGAAGAACAGGTGAGATGGGATAAAGTGTTGGGGCCCAATGCCTGTGGTGGCAGATGGGTCAGCTACCTAGGTGGGACGCCCCCAGAAGAACGGGTGAGATGGGATAAAGTGTTGGGGCCCAATGCCTGTGGTGGCAGATGGGTCAGCTACCTAGGCCGGGCCCCCAGAAGAATGGGTGAGATGGGATAAAGTGTTGGGGCCCAATGCCTGTGGTGGCAGATGGGTCAGCTACCTAGGTGGGACGCCCCCAGAAGAACGGGTGAGATGGGATAAAGTGTTGGGGCCCAATGCCCATGGTGGCAGATTGCAGGGACATCCCTGCAATAGTGGCAGCTGCTTTTCTGTGCTGTCCTTCCTCTCCCAGATCCGGCATCGGGAGGATAAAAGAATAAGCCCTCCCCCCGAGATCACCTACTGGTTAACAGATCCCTGGGGAGGTGGTTTAGGGGCAAGGCTGAGAGGTACCTGAGAGGTACCTGCATGCTTAATAGTTTTTTAATAACAATCAACAAAACATGACTGAATACATGTTTTCTTGATTGTTATTCAAAAAGTATTTATACGAGTTTCCCATTGGGAACAACCATGTGTATGCATTTTGATACCCGAGCCCCCTGTGATCCTCTGGGTAGGGGCCCCCTCCCTTTTGTACTACTGAGGGGTACCGGCAGCACTCTTTCTCTTTACCTAATCTCTTCGGGAGTGGATAGAGAGGAAATGACGAGGAGGAGAGGCTGAGCAAGGACTGGCCACGTGGCAGAACCAGGATGGCATGGCTACAGTAGTAGCAGGAGCAGGGTGTGAGTTTGGTGCAGGCCGGGTGTGGGATATGTGCTCATCTGGCAGCGGGTTAGACAGCGACGAGGAAGCTCAAAGCGCGAAAGCCCTCTAAAGCATGTTGCAAATATGTGTGCCAACTTCTTCTTTACCCATCTCCCCTGAAGAGATGGGCAATGAAGAAGTTGGCACAAGTATTTGCAGCACACGCTAGAGGGCCAGCACACGTTGTGCTTAACCCCCAAACTCTGACTCGGAAGAGCAGGGATGCCCTATAATCTCCCTGCTCCTTTTGCAGCCCTCCTGCCTGAATCTGCTTTTCTAAGACTCTCACATTATGGAGTGTAACCTCCCCCATGCACCACCACCACCCCTTGATGGGTTTCCCCAGATCCAAGCTTTTTCCAGTGTTACCCCATCAGTCTCCAATGTCCACCCCTACCCAGCGACGTGCTTCCCCAGAGTCAACACTTTGCGGGTCAAACTCTTTCATGACGAGGTGTCACGTGACCAGCGCATTGTGGGTCTAACCATCACACTGGTCACACCTCACATGGATTTGGGCTTCTCTGCCACTTTCCAATTTCTAACAGAAAAGAGTGTGGCTCTCTTGAGACCTTGGAATGTACACCTTATATTTTGCGCTTGACGTGTCTGAGGAACCCAGCATTTTGTTAGACTATAAAAGAGTGAGCTATAGAACCTCTTAAAGCACTCCCTGTCTCTGTATTACCCTGACTGCTGAAAGGAGATGCAATGGAGCCTGGGGTATCAATGTGTTTACTGATTTGTGATTTGTAAGATGCCTTGAGCAAAATGGGCCTTCTCACGACACAGAATTGGGAGAATGGTGAAAGAAGAGCAAAAGTACATTAATATTAAAAGGTGAAGTTCACATCGGCACACGTGCTGGGCAGGTTACGGCTCATTCACAGCTTAATCAGAGCTAGTCATGCATGCATTTACCATGCTATTTACAACATTCATATGTTACCAATAAGACTGATTGCACTGGACATTTCATAAATACCTTAAGGGTGCTGATTGAAGGGTGGATATCAGCCACTCGCCCCGCACAGAGCCCTCTCCCCAAAGACCCTCACTTATCACCCTCTCAGAGTTGCCTTTCTTTTGCTTAATTATTAATCAGTAGGCTTTAATGAGCCCTAGGTGCCAACACTGGTACAAGACCCAGCCCTTTCTTCAACGCAAGTATTGGTAATAGCCTTTTGAGCCTTGAGGTTGCCCTCGGTGGAGTAACTTCTCAACACAGGAGGAAGGAGGATCCAACCTATTCCTCTTGGACGCGGCTACTTCCAAGAATGACTCGCCACGCCGAGGCGATCTGAAAACAAGCACTTCATTTACCTTGTGTTGAGATTTGATGAAGATTTGTGAGCGTTCCAGAGGATGAGAGTGAAAGATCTGGTCCAAGTGCCTCAGCCTCTTCCTCAAAGCCTGTTGCAACACGGATTTGCAGGGTGTGTGTGCGTTCCAACCATAGCCGGGACCCAAACACTGCAAGCAGAGGGTCTGCAGTCCCATGCCTGTCTTGTTCATGACTGACACACAGATGGCTGCTTCCTGATGTTTTTTAGTGGAGATGTTTTTGAATGTTCTGGTGGCATGTTTGATGGTGTGGGCTGTTCTGTGTGTTATGGATGTGATTGCATGGTAGTCAGTGTGATCCAGAGAGTGCGGGTGAGAGATGCTATGCTGTTGGAGTAGCAGAGCTTAGAAGGTCTAAGGTGTTGCTCATAGACTGTGTGACGGGAGAAGTGATGTGGAATGAGATAATTACGTCACGGAAGCATGTTTCTATGGTTTTAGAGAACGAGGTATCTGGGAGGTTAATTAGAGAATGGAAGACTGGTGAAGCCATCAATGACGTTTTTTCTAATGAGCAGTATGGCAGCATAGGAGACAAAAGATGATGAGACGTGTGGGGGATAGGGAGAGGTGAGCAGAGAGGCATTCAAAGAGGGTAATGTAGGGTGTATGCGTAGTGATGAATGGATGTGTGATTTGTGAATAATGACGAGGCCACTCCTGTTTTTAGATGTGTTAGCACTGGATGTTATACAAACATAGTTGGGGGTGTAGGAGCAAGTCCGGTTTCTGTGATGAAGAAGATGTCTAGGTTTGTATAATGAAGTCTTGGACGTTGAATACGTGTTTGTGAGCAGATTGTGCTCTGATGAGCTTAGAAGGGATGGGGATGAAAGAGGATTGGTGTGAAGGTGTTTCTATGGAGGAGGTTTGCAGGAGTTTGGAAGTCGGGTCTATGGATGACTTTGCAGGCGGGAAATGGTATAGAACAGGGATAAATCGGGGAATTGCAAGGAGCTGCTTTCATGATGAGGTCACCTGACTCTATGCAGCTATTCATAGAGGGCAAGATGTCTCCGGGAGAAAGCAGGCTGATGTCTTGCAGTTTCTTTCTTGTAGAAGCTTCCTTTTGCTCGCAGAAACCCTCAGATGTTACACTGGGTCTTCAAGAGAAGCAGAAGCTGAACAAAAAAGCCAAACAATCTGTCTTTGTTTACTTCGCCTGGGTCAAACGGATGTATACGAATTGTTCGAACTACAATTGTTCGAATCACAATTGACCTTTGCACAATTGTGAAGGTCAATTGTCACATATCTATATATATATATAAAACCAAAGCAAAATATATATATATATATACCCAAATTGTTCGAACACAATTGTTCGAATGACCCAATTGATCGAAAGTCAAGGGTCCGAATTGACCTTTGCACAATTGACCACATATATATATATATATATATGTATACACAAATTACTCATGTTCTTTTGGAAGAATTATTCTTTATTTATTTTTTTTCATATTTTTATATATATGCGGTCAATTGTGCAAAGGTCAATTCGGACCCTTGACTTTCGATCAATTGGGTCATTCGAACAATTGTGTTCGAACAATTTGGGTAATACCAGTCAAACGATGAGGGCGCCACAATGCATTGTTTTCAGCTTGTGCTGCATAAACTTCAGTTTTGTAAGGATACTTTTATTATGATTCGGTACTCAGGAAAACAGTAAGGCTTCTTCAAACAAAGTGTACTTGAAAGGAAAAAAATGAAAATGGCCGCAAATGTGTAAATCGTTGTTCGATGTGGAGGCTTTTTCACCATAAAAATAAAAGGCGAATAATGATTTTCCCAGTTTTTTCTCATTACCAACCGCTACACTAAATTTGGAATTATGCAGATTCTGGCAAGAAAAGGCAAACACCCAACCCATGATTTAAAAGTAGCATCACTTTCATCAGAAGGATGTCAGCCAGATGCAGATATCCTTCAGACATGTTCAATTATCACAGATCAGATGTTTTTCCTCATGTGTGGGTCCTCCATTGAGTTATATATGATATATTTTGACAGCAAAGAGCTCCTGGGTGGTCTGAAACCAAACATTGTAGCCAGACGTTAAAAAACATATCAGTCTTAGATGACATCATTGCCAACCTTTACTTAAATCCAGCAAAGCTATAAAGTAGGTGCCCTTTGGGAATAGCCAAGGAACAGTATCTGGTGTTTTCTAATGTTTTTTTTCCCACATTTCATTTCTCATAAAGGCTGCGGAAACGTGTCAGGAGGGGCGGAGGACGAAGGGGAGGCCGAAGCCGGCTGGATCGAGGGTGCTGCCATCTTGCTCTCAGTCATCTGTGTGGTGCTAGTGACGGCCTTCAACGACTGGAGCAAAGAAAAGCAGTTCCGCGGGCTGCAGAGCCGCATCGAACAGGAGCAGAGGTTCTCCGTCATCCGCAACGCGCAGGCCTTGCAGATTCCCGTAGCAGAGCTCATCGTGGGAGACATCGCCCAAATTAAATACGGTGAGCCAAGGGCGAGCCTAGCCAGGTGGAACTGTGACGAGTGCCAGGTGACCAACTGGATGTCTCTTAACTGCTAAAAGTCATGCCTATTTCATCTATATTGCATATGTTCCTATTTGTTATGCAGTAAACATCTGTTTTTCCACTCATCATAAGCATGCAATATGTTTTGTTAATATTGTCCCTTCTTGACTTCTTCGCGTTTTGCACCACTTTCTGTCAGGTTTGAAGATGTGCGCCCCTCTCGGTTATATCATTGAATGCAATGCTTCTTGGTTAGTGATATACTTTTCTTAAATCAGACATATAGGTCTGGCCCTATAAGTCCCTGGGCTTATAGGGCCAGACCTTTTCTTGTCCTGCATTTGACATAGAGCTGTTAGGTAACGCTATGCTGTCTGCTTTGCACATTGACATTTTGAGCCAGATTAATGGAAAAGGGAGCATTGATCCAGCAAATGCCGGGCTTTGAAAACGACTATGGGCGGCCCATTGTGTAGAAGAAAATCTGTTTGCTCTGCATATTCATGGAAATATCCACGCAGATCTACCCAATGTGCAGACTGCAAAAGGAACACCCACAACACGCCCACATGCAACGCCATACGAGCCATGGAAAGGGACCTTTGCGCACACCCCTGACGCAAAATCAATGCATCCCAACAAGACTGCCTGCGAACCACCACAGTCAAGTGGGGTCCCCCGGAACCATGCTTAGCATGCCACCAACATGCGAAGCACTAAACGTAAAAGTTGACATGTGCTGGTAAAGATGCACGTAGACACTTGCAAAACGCTTCTGCACCCCGATACACTGCTTATGCGCACCACTAAGTCCAACCAGAACTCTGATTGTGTGCACACACCCCGAAATCCAACTTGCAATATTGCCTTCGCGCAGCGAATCCCATGCGCAAGTGCCTGTACGGCTGCCTTCAGTTGGCAGATAGTATGATGGATTTGCGTGGCCTTTTCCCTGCCTAGAGGTTGTACGGTTGGGTCCATGAATACGTGTCGTTCCGTGCAAATGTGGGCGTGCGATGGAATGCCTGTGGGCCGTCCCTTGTAAAGCTCACATTTTCGCAAGTTCTTCCCCATTTCCTGATTTTCGCCCTCGTCCCAGCCCTCTGTCCATGCCACGCCCATGCCCTGCGTGTTGTCTCGCGCAAGGCATTCGGCCGCTTGCAGAGACGTGCCAGGCCGATGCGAAATCCGCACAAGTCCAGGGAAAGTCCTGCGCAGTCGATTCCATGAATTGAAGAGCAGGGCCCTTAAGTATTTACACACGCTCATTGTGACCAGATAGTGCTGGGCTAGAATTCTCACTGCTACTCGCAGTATCTTTGGTGCTTTGCGCATTTACATTTTGAATGTACAAGCACTCATTGGGAATTATCACTGCTACTCGCAGTTTCTTTGGTAAATCCATAGTTAGAATATAAGTCACCTTCAGATTGGAACGGTAGCATTGGTATTTTGTGTGATTATTAAAGCAGAGAGATAAGCACTCGCATTTATCTGTGTACAATATTTTGCTGAGACTTTAGTTTCCTGGAAAGCACAGGAACTACATTTCGCAGCATTCCATTGAAACGTTAGGCACTTCAGCAGAGCTCCATGCCGCTGGTGTAAACTAATGTAAGTGCCCAACTTCTACTTTTCTTATCTGATCACTGATATATCTCCATCCCTGCATGTAGCACTGCTGGAGGGTCTTCCTTTTGTTTAGCGCGCTACACTTTCACCCGGCCATTTGCAGATTGCCCCTGCATTTTAGTGACCACTACGGGCAATGTGTCCGCCACCGGCAACCCATTCTTGACCTCTAACGCTGACAGGATTCAACTTTACCTCCCATAGCTTCTCTCTCCTGCAGTCTCTCACCCATAGCGGGGACATCCCATAGCTACACCTCCCCAGGTTGTAGCATCCCTCATCACGTTCAGCCTTCTACCGTCCCCGCAACTTGCTAGACCTCCCGAGGATTCCCGGAAATAAAGAGGCAGGACCAGTTTTGAAAGGTGGAAGTCGCAAATGCTGCTGCAAGCTTTATTGCATCAAGCCAGGAGCTATCTTACATGTGATCCCTTTCTCCACCCCACCTCAGGATTACTCTACACTGGGTGTGGCTTCTTAAGCACCTCTCCCCTCCGTCAGTGTCCAGAGGACCCTGCCGTGTAGGCCCGTCCCTCCATAAACATTCCCTCTCTACCCATGGTCATTTCTTTGTTTACTTTTCACTTTTGTTTTTCTTTATTTCTTTATTTAATTTTTCAATTCACGTATTTTCTTTCATTCTAATTCTATTCAATTGTTCTAACATTCTAACCTTCCAATTATATTGCTTAGTGTTCAGAGCTTTTCTTCAATTTCATTTTTCTATTTGTTTGTTCTTTCTAACATTCTAAGTTTCTTTCTTCCCCATTCGACCTGTCTTTATTGATCTCTTACTTTCACTCTGATTCGAAATCGTTTCTTTCACCCCCCCACCCAGCCCTGTCCAACCCCCCCCTGAGTCTCTTCTTTTTTCCCCCAGTGCTTCCACCCCCTTTTGTTTTATTCCATTTCTGCTACCCCTTGCTTCCATAATCAGTTCTATCTAATCCCCAAATTACCTGCACATTCCCCCAACCCGTTTCTTTGCCATCATCTCCCAGCAAGTTTTTTCCCCAACTGCCTAATTCCTCCAAGACCTGCCAACCTTTACCCCCCCCAAAGGCCCTTCAGTCCCCCACTCTTCACATTCCCACAGATACTACTCCTTCCCCCACATATTTCCTTACCCAACTCTTTCTTTTCCCCCTCCTTATCCATTTCCCAAGTTCTTCCTTTACCCAAACCTTCCTGTAACCACATTCTTCTTATTCCCCCACAACTTCCGCTCACTTTCCCCCCTGTTTCCATTCTCCCTTCCCTTCCCCACACCCCCCGCATTTGGAGTTGGAAGGACTCCCAAACCTCCTAACCCCCCCACTCTTTTCCCAGGGCCTCCCCTGAGCCTATTACACCTGGGCGCCGATACTTCTGAGATATTAGCTGTGCAGTCCCCTTTGAGATGTGTCAGTGCTTTCTATTGGGATCGACCTGTGACTCCACCTTAACACTCTGCTGGCAGCAGAGAATTCCCCCCAGACCCCAAGTCGTGCCTCGCCCCGGACAAGAGACCTCCCAATCGCACACATTCCCACTCATCCTGACATATATGACATTTAGAGAGGCCCTCCGGACATGTCCGGCAGCGTGTCAAACTTTGTAGAGGCGCTCCGCCCCCGGCCATCACCCTAGTGTGAAGTGGCTCTCGTACATCCACTGTGTTTAAACCTGACCTAATCACTATCTTATTGTGAGCTGAGGGCGGGTGGGACTTAAGGCGAGGGGGGGCTTGAGGCCGGTGGCCTCCTAGGTTCGCGATTACAGCTGTAATGCCCCCCCGGCTTCCTCCCCCTGATCCCCTCCCCGTGGGCCCTCATACACACCACAAACCTGAAAAGGCTTCCCTCAATTCCATGGTCATCAGTGGCACGCCTACATCTCAAAAGTGGGTCCTGTCCCCACCAAAATAACCCACTGTCTTCAACGTGATCAATGGATGTCTGATCCAGATCATGCACCCATTCTAGAGTTCAACTTCCTCCTTGACGTCTCCATAGCCCTGTGACAAGACATACCCCGCCACTCCTGTCTGGTGATTATTTCAGACCAAAATACCTCTGTGCCTTGAAACTCTATCCCCACCTCTGCAAGAGTCCCCCACATTGCAGACTTTAGTTCCTTTTTTCCCATTAAGACCAGATCATTGCCCCCCATGTGCAGTACTAAGATGTTGGGTGAACTGTGTTGCCAGAAAGCCATCTCTAGTGCCTCTGATAATTGGCCCCAATGTGACCGTCCTTTTGCGACCCACTGAATTTGTATCCGCGAGAAACCCAGGTTGCCATCCCGTCTTGCCTTCCTTGTTCCTTCTGCTGCTCTGGCCACAAACAAATGTCCAACGACCCATACTGAAGTACCATCTGTGGAGAGATGAACAGAAGTTACACCCAAGAGGCTTGTTTATGGTGCCCCCAAATCGCAGCCCCTTGTTTCAAAATCCCCCATCAAAGTCCACCACCAACCTAGTCTCCCTCCCGCCCCCTCCTTCACACTTCAGACCCATGCAGCCCTTCTTCCGGTCCCGATGTACAGTTTAAATATGTCTGATTCCCATCTCCCAATGCTTTTGATCAAATCATCCACCAGACCTCCCCTCTCTGCTGTTGTGGCTGCCCCTATCCAAAATGAGTGTTGGGAATACAAGGCTGGGTCGCACTCGGGCCTGACTAGCGTTGCCGCTAAGACTCTCCTGAATTGGAATTGCGTGAGGGGCGAGTCATCCTCGTGAGAGAAAAGGTAAGATGACCTGTCCACCCTCACACCCAGGAATGTGGACATAGCCACCACTGGGAAAAAGGCATCCTGCCTCAGCTTTCCCAACACCATCACATTCCCCTTTGCCTGCTGATCTGTTTTGAATAACCATATCTTTACGTGCAAGGCTTACCCCACTTATGGCCACGTCCTTCTTCAATAGTGCCCTTTGGTCTGGATCTACCTTAGCCCTGGCCACCAACTTGCTAATGCACAGGGCACCGAAGAAAGCCAATGCAAAGCAAGCCCTGAACAAAATGTTCTCGCACCAGGAGTAACACCAAACCCTAATACTGACATGATATTTTTCAAGAGATCAAAGTCCATGCGAGGCGGTGCCCCCCTGTCCCACACCTCCAGAGCCGCCCTTACCAGAAAACCCTTGGTTGGATCCACCCTCCCCACCAGCTGGCTGTGGAATGCAATAGCACTGAGATGGGCTGCCACCCAGGACTTTGCTTTCTTTGTGTCCGTTGCCTGCAGCAAGAATCGCAGACCTTTGAGGCCCCAGTCCAACCCCGTGTCCTTGGTTGCCTACAAGAAGGTGCTACATTTTTTGCTGTATCTGTCTCTAGTCCACACCGACAAGGCCAGTGATGCTAGCTCCTTCATGCCTTTTCCCAGCTCGCTAAGTACCAAAGTTTGTTGCTGAACTAGGCTGCGAGGGGAGCAGGACCAAGAGGGCACCCCAAGGAGGTCAGAGGCCTTATATAGCCCCCCTCTCCTTGTCCTGCTCCCCCTCCCCCTGTGACGAACATTCACCCCCTCCTGTGGACGGGAGCCATCTCCTAGTCCCTCCTTAATTTCCTCCTTGTGTCTGATGGGTGGGTGCCCCCACTAAGGGCAGTGCCCGCCATTTGCCAATCCGGAGGTTGGCGCGTTCATCATTCTTGGAGAGTGACAGCATGGGCCACTCCACCGAAACAAACCTCCAGCTGGCGGCTCAAAAAGCCACATGCATGGCAATTGTAAACAGATATTTACAATTGAAACTGGACCACCCTGCAAAATCGTAGTTGTTTAGTCTACTCAGAGCTGGTCTCTGTATCTTGTATTATAGAATTAATTTTTAGTTTTTGTGTACTCATCACTCTAGGCAATCTTTGAATTAGAATCTGCTAGAAGCTAATTCTGTATCTTGAATATTTTAAATGTGTGTGTCTTCATTAGTGCTCAAAAGTTTAGAGTCTCCCTTGATAGCAGAGAAATAAATGCATCCGCTGTGACTTAGGAGCAGATAAGCAATGAGGAGCATTTGACCAAATGATTTGAGTGTCCATGGTTGTATTTCAACGGTTTTGACACATTTATTTTTCTACTATCATTAATCAAGTAAGATTTTGCAGATAGGTGATCTTGGTGCTAAAACGAAAACAAAATCGCCCAGAGGAAGACCTTTGAAAGATCGAAACACGTGTTGGCTGGCTGTGCAAAACGTGTACCATTGAATAAAAACGGATCTATCAGGAGTAACAACTTTGTGATTAATAGAGGTATGAATAAGATATGGTAGGAGTGCAGGTGGTCATTTAGGTTATCATTTGTTCTACTTTCACAGTAGCCCTCTTGGAATGGGCGGCTTTTCCACCCACTATACCTGGATGCACAGTAGTGAACCAATAGGTCTAAGGGCTGAGGAATCCACTGTTTGGCTGTGGCGAGTGACTCATCCTGCTGGAGAACAGAAGAAAGGAAGAAAGGAGAAGGAGGTGCGTGTGCCTGTGTTGTGCCTGTGGCTTTAACAGACCTACCACTTGACCAAGTCACCTGACTGGGTCACCAGACACAAAAGGCCGCCTCCCCCGCCCTTGCGGCGTTAAGCCCTGAGGTCTAAGGGCTGAGGAATCCACTGTTTGGCTGTTTGGCGAGTGGCACAGCGCTGATGATGGATCCATCGAACTTATCCACATCCCTAAGGACGCGAGCGCAAGTCAAACGCATGGCATTCCAAGATGAGCTGCCAGTGAAAGGTGCACGCAACAAACAGGTGAGCCAATACTTTTCCTGCCGATCTGCATCGGAAAATATGGATCACATTACGGACCATGATATTCCGATCCAAGACATTGTATTTCATCCCCTGCCACACGAAGTTTGTGGGACTACACCTTATGACGGTGCTCGCCCAAATTCCGACCCCTGTGGAAAAATCTACCCTACGCCCGTGTTAAGTAGCCCTAAACAAGCTGAAGTCATAAGTCGGCACATGTCAAATAATGCAAGTTGTCAGAGCGCTACGGGCGATATTTCGCTCATCGTGGTTCAGGATTTACCAGCAGGGGTGGGCGAGCTCCGTCCCTCCATAGAGACAGCCGGTGATGTGCGAGCTTCCAGACGCTCAGGGCCGGCGAGTGATGTGCTGCAGGAGTTCGGAGAGGCGGCGTTGTTGTACGAGGCGGAGGACGCTCTCACTGACGTTGAGGGGTGGAGCCAGTCGCAGGAAGCGAAAGCAGTAGGAGGATGCGACGCCGTGGCCGGCGACGCAGAGGCAACACAGCGCCTGTTGGACTCTGCAGAGGCCCGCCGCGTCAGCCCTGCCGCGGCTGCTCTCGCAGAGATATGGCAACCCAAGAGTGCAGTGAATCGTACTGATGTTCCTGAAACTAATCACAAGGTAGGCGCAATAATTCAAAGCGATTTTTCTTCCCTAAACAAGATGACAAATGCTGCTGAGCCTATCCCCCTCTTGATATCATCACTACTGACCGCGGATGAAGCGCTAACAACGGTGCACGCGGATGATTTGGTGTGCGATCCATATTTAGGTAGTGAACAGAGGGGCAATAACGTAGGTCCTCCTACCTGTGATAAATGAAACTCTTTGAAAGTGGTCTCTACCGTGCTTCAAAAATTGATTAATCTAAACAAATCCCATTCATTTAAACAGTCTGTGACATCTACCCCCGTGCAGGATGCGATATCTAAAGCACCCCTGAAAAGGAATTGTGTGAACATTACAAATGTAAACCGTGACATATGGGGATCCGGCAATTATAAAAGACCTAAGGCAGCCACTTCTGTATCCTCAGATGAGACAACATCGTCACATCACACTAATGTAGCAGACTCCCAGAAAAGATTGCCAGTATCAACATCTCGTAGGAGACCCCAAAGTCTGGAAAACAAGGCTACATCTAGTGAAGACTCGTTAACTGACTCTCCCACAAGAGACTCGTCGTTCATTGAACGCCCTTTTCCTAAAATCTGTCGAGAAAGGACGTGGCATAGACGGGTACCCCGGCCTTATCAAGAGCGACGAAGTGAGGGTAGTGGAGCCCCCTGTGCTCATGTACCAGCAAATGAACTTTTAATAGCTTTAACATCTGCAATGGCCATTTCTCTAACACCCTTCACTAAGTTGTACGAATCTTTAAATGAAAATGTGAAAGACGTTACAACTCTATTGGCCATGATGAATTCAAAAGTGTTACATCTGGAAGCATCATACTGTGCCCAAAAGGCTAAACAAGAGGAGCTAACTCAAAAGATATTGGTAGGAATAAACTCCTTAAATAATGTGAAACAGAACAACACATTCGACAAAAAGCTGTTCGCAGAGGTCGCAAAAGAAGCTTTGTCTCTTTTTCGGAAATCTCTGATCGTTCAAAAAGGAGATATCCATAGTTGCGCTAGCGACTCGAGCGTAACAAGGATGCCGGAGGCGCATTGTTCCGCTAAAGTTGCTTCTAATGCCGTCCAGGAGACTAGAAAGATGGCCTTCCAAGTTCATCCGACTCAATCTCAGCACCTGACTGTTACATCTTCAGAAAGTCTTGTAACTGAAGACAATGCACCTGAGCTACCAGGGCGCAATGCTGTACCACCGTCGTCCGAAACTCCGTTAGTGAAATCCAGCCTCTGTAACACACCACAGTGCGGAAATGTTGGGCTCTCTAACCCCCTGGACATATCGTTTAAAACGGCCTTCCATCAAGCTAGAAATGCTGCAAATCCGGCCTTATCAGACTCACAAAAAGCATCCGGCTCAATGCCTCCTGGGAAAGAGGGGGTTCAGGTGGGCGAAACGAGAGATAACCCCACAGCATCCGAGACTCCGGCTGGGATATTTCGCATTTTTGGAAACCAAGACTCACAAAATCAGGCCAAAGTAAACAAGATTACAAAAAAAACTCCTCCACGGATGGTGAAAAAGCAAAAGAACTTACCTGCTCATAAAAAAAACCAGCAAAAAGGAGCACGGAAATTTTTACGTAATCTGAATATGTTCCAATTGGTGGACAAAGCAATCACCTCAAGCCTGAAACTAGCAGACACAATTAAGGATAAAACATTGGACCAACCGTTAACAACCGAAAACGTGACGATATCTACTGAAATATTGCCTTGTGAGGAAGATTTGGCAATTGACAAAGAGTTAATAGACTTATCAACTTATGAAGATCCTGAGACAGATGTGTTGCCAGTACGAAAATACTGTGCGTTGACCTACGCTCACAAAAAAGCCCGTCAGTGCTTCCGGCCTCAAACGACCAACGCTCCTAAGAAAGTAAAAAAAAAACACAAATTGTAAAAAGAGCAACAATCGAAGTGAGCAAGAGCACTTCCTCAATATCAACACGAGACATTAACCAGAGGAGATGTGAGCTGGTGCCCCTGGTCAGAGAAATAGAAGAATCAGATTTTGTACCTAAGAGCCCAGAGTTCATGACACTTCAAGCAAAATGGGAAAGGCAGAGGCTGAACAACAGGAAGATGAAGTTAGATCTCGACAAAGGCAACCATCAAGTAGTAAATGGAGAGAACCACTCAAAAAGAATTGAAGGGTCTGGGTTGCCTGTCCTGACTGTTCCACAATTACCACTACCAAAAATCGACAATAGTCATGTTGCACAGTCTAAAACAAACAATCAGAAGAAAGAGAACCGTTATGGAAACAGGGGTTCGAACGAAGTGCCTAGCCTGATTAAAATAATGCTGGAGAGGTTGGTAGGTGGTGACAAACTAATTTTGAACAGATCAAACGTGTTGAGATTACTTCATCATATACCTCGGTTGTGCTCACTTGATTCGAAAGACCTGAAAACGGTTGAATTTCCGGACGAGCGGCAAACAGACAAAGTGATTTTGCATTTAAATTCTCACATAATTGCAAATGTTATTTTAGAGGCTGATGAAGATCTGTTATCGTTGGGCTTTGATACCTATAAATTGCTAGAACCAGACACACATAATATTTCATTCAAGACTGCAGGACTATGTGTCTCTCGGCCCTCACGTACAGAAACATCTCCATCTTTGGAATATTCTCAAAGCACAAAAGCACTCGGCATGGCTCAGTCGAGCCATTGGGGAAAAGACGAGTCAATCAACAAGAGGCATCACTCTGCGCATATTTGCCAGAACTCTGAGCCCATGGAGCATGACGAGGAAGTCGGAACAAGCACGATGGATAAAATCAAAATAACGATAAATAACGGAGCGTCAGAGGTCATCCCTGTGGAAACTGCACTAAACGGCACGTGAGGCAATGAAGTAACACAGGAATGGAACTGGCTGGCATCAGCCTTAAATAGTAAACAACACAGCTAATGCTCAAAGACCAACATGGCCCAAGAATGTCTACTTGCCTCTTGGAACACATGTGGTTTTGTCCACTTGTTAAATAATGCATGGGCCCAAGATTTACATCTCATATGCTTGCAAGAAACTTGGCTGCGCGAACTGCCGGTGATCTCTGAATTTGAATGTGCTTTGAACCCTGCTATTAAAGCGGACAAGGGGCGCCCGATAGCAGGGCTGTTAACACTGATCAAACGGTCTTCAGGTTACCGCTTGATAACTTCTAAAAACTATACGCCCTACATTCAAGTATGCGAAATAAGAAAGCTCACAGAGAAACCATCACCTTCTGATGTATTCCACATACTTAATGTATACTGGAATCATCAAGCCGCCGGGTCCTACTCCTTTATTGACCAAGTTTCCTCCATAATTGACAATTTGCTTGAATCATCAAGAGGAACAGGCATGATACTCTGTGGTGATCTAAATATCGATTTCTTTAAACCCCAGAGCGTCACTAAAGGTCGCCTTGCTCAAACCTGGACAGATGAAATGTCTGTAAGAGGTTTGTCTATGTTAAACGGCTGTACCCAAGGTGACATTCCACCAAGGGCCACGTGGCAGCGTGAGCTCTGTAGTTCAACCATTGACTACATTTTTGTCTCTGACAGTGTGCACACGAGAACAAAATCTTTGAATGTTCGGGCAATGATAAACAGCGACCACAAAATGCTGGTAGTAAAATTTTACGACACAAAAGGTGCCCTGAGTAAAAAATGGGGCTCAAAAATCTCAGCAGAATCGAATCGCCTACGAATAAGACTGGAAGAACACGAAGTGGCCACCATATGCTCCCAATTTAAGCAGATACCTTTGGAGATTGAGTATGCTCCCATATTGGCGCAATTTAAAAGCACAAATAACGGAATGAAAAACAGATCATTCAAGAAAAAACACTCCTTTGATCTAACGGTGATGCAACGCAAAAGAGCCATGCGAGCTGAAATTCAGAAAAATAAACTAGGTCCAAAAGAAGAAAGAATGCAACGAAACAAAGTAACTAAACAACACTACACAAACTGGATTAAAAGTTACCAGTTTATATTACATCAAAATGATGCAGAGGCAATGTTGAAGATTCTTTCCAATAAGAATAGTGGTGAGTTTTGGCGAACAATAAACGCGATGAAATCACCACAAGAGGCATTACTTATAAGTCAGGTGATGGAAGCTGAATGGGTCCAGCACTTCACTGCGCTATATCATAACTCCCTTGTCCCGCATGCACACTCACCTATCGAATCAGATTGGAACCTAAACTTCTCAAGAGACGAAATACGAGATGCAATAATGTGAACGAAAAACTCTAGGGCCCCGGGTCCCGACGGCCTATCGAACTTTATGATTAAACAGTTCCTAGACCTGTGGGCTGACTTGTGCTTCGATCTCTTTGCAAGAATAAACTCGCAAAAGCAAATACCGACATCATGGAAGTCAGGGATAATAGTGCCCATATTTAAGAAAGGGAACAGAGCGTCACCGAAAAATTACAGACCAGTGGCCCTCCTTGACGTCCTAGGCAAGCTTTACGCCTCTTTGCTGCAAATCAAATTAATTAATTGGTCACAAACAGCAAAAAAAGTGGACGAAAGACAGGCAGGTTTTGTGAAAATGGTGGGTTGCTCACTGAACCTGCTAATCTTAAATCTGCTACAAATGGAAGCCCTGCGCACAAACACAAAGTTTTATGCAGCTTTTGTTGACTTTTCCATGGCCTTCGATATGATAGATCGCGAAGCGCTATGGGTTAAACTGGAAGGGTGGGGGTGTCCGGAAGATCTACTTGCGGCAATCAAAGAGCTTCATACAGACACTTCAATTTCAATTCGTCTTGTTCATTTGGGCTCCCTATCCGCTAAAATCAAAACTCTCAAGGGAGTGAAACAGGGATGCCCGCTGGCAGCTGCAATCTTCAGCCTTTTTACCTTTGACATTGGAGAAGCAATCGAATCTGTGAGAGCCTTCCCTCCAAAACTCAACTTAACGCTGATAAGATGGTTGTTGTATGCCGACGATCTAGTAATTCTAGATCAAACTCCGATCGGCCTCCAACGCAAACTAGACGCGATTCAAGGATATGTGAATACAAACAACTTGAAGTTAAAAACCTGCAAAAACTGAAATTTTGGTGTTTGAGAACCTAAGATCACGCAAAAACCAGAGGTGCTCAAAACACAGGTGGTCACTAGAGCAAGTGGTCCTTTGCACATCAAAATCTGTAAAATATCTAGGAATGATTTTGAACTCCAGTATTTGTGATGACCCTTGGTTGACTGAATCAAAGAGGAAATGTGGACAGTTGGCACGTCAGGCTCTTGTGATCCATAAAAAATATGGGCGATTCTCAATGCGACCACTGAGAAATTTTTATGAACAGAAAGTGGTCCCGTTTTTTTAACATATGGCGGTGAAAATGCCTTTGGTTGCCCGTCTACACATTGGGCATCACTGGAACATATGTTCTGGACGAAGGCTCTAAGCCTACCAATAGGAATATCTACTGCATGCATAAGGTATGAACATGCGCTGGTCTCATTGCATGCGAGGGTCTGCTGGAACCAACTATCGTTGTTCCGGAAATCCAAAACTGAAGAGGGAATCCTACAGTTCAAGATCCTGCATAATGCGTGCAGCGGAGGCTCCGACATTTTGTCCCAATGGGTAAAACGAGGTGAAGATTTATTAACCATCAACAACATTAGTTTACATGCCCTGCACGTAAACCCGACAGCAGCTAAAGTGAAGATCTGGTGCGCTGACTGGATTGACACAGGTAGTGAACGCCAAGCTGCCTGCGCGATGAAAGATGCGCCCGCTGAAGTGAAAAGCTACAACGTACTGCAGCCTTATATGATTCGTTTTCCAAACTCGAAGGCACGTATACTATTCTTGTTATTCAGGCTGAACTCATTCAAGACGAAGGACCGCATCAGACTTCGAGCAGACGACACTGATTCAAATCCCAGTTGTCGTATCTGCCTTAAGGAGCCGGAATCCCTTAAACACCTGGTGTTATTTTGTCACTCTTTAAAAAATGAAAGATCTGTTCATCTGGGACAGTGGTACGCAAACCATCAAACACTGCACGCGGACGAGTGGTGGCAGAAAATGTGGAATAGATCGGGTTGGAAACTAATTATGCCCCTGACCTATTTCCTGGCTGTAATCGAGGAGAGGTTATCTAAAAACTCAAGTGTCTGATCCCCGATTCGTTGAAAAGAAAGTATAACAAGTGTGGACTGACCAATGAGATAAACACCTTGGAGAAAGGTCCGTACACTACTTGTGTAAGGCAGAAGAGATGAACATCTCAGGGGCATAAATAGAGGAGTAATAACAACATAAAGATGTTAAATGTTTTGTTTTGAATTGTATCATATTTTAAAGGTTTGATTTTTAAACCAATAAAATTAAAAAAAAAAAAAAAAAAAGAACCAATAGTAGTTCTGCCCTTTTCGGAGATATCAATCTGGGGAAAGTAGTTTCTATTTTTAAGTGACAAAAGGCCTTGTCTACTGGGGAAGCTGGGCAGCTGGTCCTCAAGGAAATGCATCCTTCTCATGGGAATCAGAGGGATGTGGCTTGATTGTCTTTGGCTCGAGGCCAATGATACATCCTTGTACCATAAGAATAGAAGGTCTTTGGTTGGTTACCTCCAAACTAGGAGGATCCTTCTTGCTTTGCCATGCACAGCCACAGATTCTTTAGCAGTATTTTCTTTTATATACCCACTTCACCCACAAATAATTGTAACCGCTTTTGTTTTAGTTACCATGCAGACCAGTCTATAGAAATACTGGGAGGTTGCCAGACAGGTGTTTGCCCCTGATAGGATGAAGGGGCTGTGCTACAACCAGTCACATGGCAGGCGGATATACGACTGCCTCTGTCACAGCTCTCTTGTTTTACAGAGGCATCGTACTGTACAGTTCCTTAGTTTCATTTGCACTGGTAAATCTGAATTTCCTTCACTACCCAAATAATTCACAGGAGATATATGCACCATAATATGTGCCCCCAAATGTCGCCCCCCCCATTTTTCGGTGCATAAGCACCGTTAGCCGAAGCTGAGTTTGAGGGGGAGTGAGGGCGGGTGCATGGAAGAAAGAGGACTATGGACTAGGAGTACACAAGTCACGATGTTGAGTAGCCTTTTCTTGCTACAATGTTCTGTCCCCGTTCCTCTATACTGAATGGGTAATTTCATAGCACCAGAATATATTGGGAGGTGGAATGTGAACTGTACTAAGAGAACAGATTTCTCAACACTGCTTGACTGAATGCTGTATCTGAGCTAGAGCTCGCATCCATGCAAAATGCTTGCTGAACGCCAGAGGCGTAGACCAGGTAGCCGCTCTGCTGATAACATTGCAAGGCACCTGCTTCTCACCTGTGACTGCTGTGGCTTCAGCTCTCACAGCATTATCATGAAAGCTGCCAGGAGGTGGAATCTTTAACATTTAATATGCTTCACGGATAGCAGAAATCACCTGATGACCAGATGACGATCCACCAAAAGTGACATAAAAGGGCTTCATATTTTCATAAAGCCCTTCGTTGGGAAGGTATCATTCGAGGTTACTCTTCACACCAAGGAAGTGAAAAGTCTCCTCTGCTCTTGAAGAGCGAGAAGGAAAGAATGTAGGAAGGTAGATCTCCTGATTGCTATGGAAGGCAGACACAATCTTGGGTAGAAAATATGGGTGTTTACCCAAAACCACATTACCTTATCTATGCACAGAGATGGCCTGAATCTTACTAATTCCTCTACCTGAAGTAAGAGCTACCAAAAGAACAGTTTGCCACGTGATCAACTTTATGTCAATCACAGCCATTGGTTAAAAAGGCTTATTAAGCTACAGATGAAAGCACTGTGTTAAGATCCCACACTGGGTGTGGTCTTTTGAATGGTAGGAACATTGCGAGAAGACCCCCCAGGTGGTGTTTAACAATGGGATTTGCTGAAGACAGAAAAACATCTTCTGCTTTTCTGTAAGCACCTATGACAGCTAGATAAGTTCTACAGGTGTCAACCGGAATGCTAGACTGAGCCAAAAAAAGTGAGAAAGCTACACTTTAGAGGATTCAGTTTGTTATGTAGGGCACATTGGTTGAAGTACAGCCGCTTATTGTGATATTGACATCTTCTGGATGGCTTCCTATCTGATTGGATTACCTTGAGGTTATCTTGTGCAATCCCATCGCTGCATAAACTCAGTTCTTCAGGCACCAAGCTGCTAAGGCTAATGATTGAGGGCAAGGATGGAGAACTTCCCCCTGCTGTTGAAAAAGGAAATGCTGTGCTGTTTGAAACATGAATAGTCCTTTCACTGCAAGAACCAAATTCTCGCAGGCCAGTGTGGAGCCACCAGAATCAGACTGCAATGGTGATAACTCTTGAACTTGGCAATCACTGTTTAAAGGCGAGGCACTGGAGGAAAGGAATAAAACATCCATTTATTCCACTCAATCTCAAATACATCACCTAATGATTCCTGTCTGAGGCAGATGCATGATGTGAACGACCAGAATTTGAAGTTGTTTCTCTTTGCAAGTAGATTGATTTGTGGAAATCCCCACAGACTGAATATCCCTTGTAGGCTGGAAGGACTGAGCTCCCATTCGTGATAACTGGCAATTAGTTTGCTGAATCTCTCTGCTTCGGAGTTCTGATCCCCTGGAAGATGGGATGCTAATAGAAAGATGTTGTGGGCAATTGCCTATTCGCAAAAGTGCACAGCTAGGCTACAAAGGTCCAGGCATCTGTTATCTCCATATTTATTTAGCTCCATGTTTATTCGCATAGAACATAGAGGTTGTACCATCCGAATCAGCACACCCTTGCTTTGAATTTCTGGAACAAACTACTTGACCGCATTACACTCGTCTTTCAGTTCCAACACATTGATGTGAGCATCCAGAACCTTTCCATCACACAGACCATTGACTGGAAGGTTCTCCATTGTTGCACCCCAGCCCTCTAGAAATGCATTGGCAGCATTCACCACTGAGAAGGACTGGGGTTTACAATGAGCCCCCGTCAAAAGATCTCGAATGTCCTGCTACCACAGGAGTTCTGAACTCAGTTATAGATGGATGGAAGGTACATCCTTCTGCCTGCCTTTGTCTTGCCACCATTGCCGTGCCAAGTGCAATTGAATGTGCTCTTTTTGAGTGTGGCAAAAGGTACTGAAATAATGCAAAATACCTGAAGACCCAGAAGCCTCTGACACCCCCAGGCGGTCCTCTTCTGAATGGTTAGAAAGTAGGAAGCCTGTGCACGCGTAGCTGATATCCTTTCCTGAGTGGGAAATGCTCTCACTGAGATTGTGTCCCATCTGTAGCCGATGTCCTCCTGAGACAACCTCTATTTATTGCAAATACAAAGTTAAAGGTTAGTGAACGGTGAGTGGCCAGTGCAACATAGTGTGCACTTAACATGGATAGTGTTTAGGGAGTGGACAGAAAGGGTCTTCTCAGCCTTAGAGCTTTGCACAATTATCAGGTCAAGTGCAATTATTCAAGGTAGTGGGAATGACCCCAAAGATGTGGCATGTTCCCAATAAGTCACCATCTACGATCTTCTAGGCCCTGAGACAGAACATTCATCTTTGAACCTGTATTACTTTTGCATCCTCCTGCCTTCAGTTCATTGGGAACAGCAACCTCAATCTGGATCAAGTCAAAAGGCTCTGTCTTGCAGGTTCAGATCACATGTGTAAGGACCACGAAATGGATCTCTCTTGCTTGCATTTATGAGGATTTTCAGCTTGTGTTCCCTGCACGTGTCCTATCTCTTCTGTTAACTTGAAACCTTCCTTCTCTTGGTGTCCTTGGCAGGCTGTGCACAGTGTCCTCGCTGGAAGCCTGGTCTGCATGCTTCAGCAGAACCAGCCTGTTGGCTCTTCTCTGTGTTCTTGAATCCGATCTGCTTCTCCCATTCACTCCAATGTACCTTTGGTTTCCATCTTTATTTGCATGGCCACCCATGTTAGTGGCATTAAGAGTCAGCAAGCAATTCATATGTATTTGTATGCGTTTTACAGTTTCCATGTAGCAGAAGGTATACTTGTGTCAGTTCTCTAACTATGTGAGTCATAAGCATATTCATTGTATCGTCCAAAAATAAAGCTAAAAGTCCATGTAACGTCATCTCGGAATGCCTGTGTTCCCACAAAGACTTAGATGACATACGCAGGTTTACCTTCGAACCTTTTCTGGTGTTCATGCAGCAAGTGAAATTCAGTGCCACTCATGTCCTAAAGAGAGATGGTAGACGGGGTGTGGTTGTTATTCAGGCGTCTCTCCTCTGGTTTTGCAAATATCTGGTACATTGCACAGTGGGGCCACTTCACTGCAGCAGTTTTCTTGCATTTGCTGCAGCTTTTCTATGGGGGACAGTGCCCATTGCCCCTTTTATATGCCTCCCACCCCTTCCCCCAACATGAAATATATATCTAAAATCCCCCCCAATAGAAATGCAGCGGAATAATACCACAAAACTGCTGTGAACAAAATGTGGGATAACGGCCGCAGTGAGTTGGCAGGTACCTTTTGCAAGACATCTCTTGATGTACCTTCGGACAACAGAAAATGCTTGCATTTCATTCTAAAGGGGGCAACATTCTATGAGATGTTCTTCCTTTTCCATAGACGGTTATCAGAGAAATTAAAAGGATTAGATTGAGGGCTAGCAGGAGATCACAATAGAGAAGGTGCAGAGATTTCAATTGGGATTATTAAGAGGTTACTCTAGCAAATGTACCACGATTGCCAAGGGTAAAAAGGGGATACTTGTAGGACAATGACAGAGGTTACATTGAAGATTAGCAGAAAATTGTCATAGAACAGGAGGTCTGAAACCTTTGCCTCTTCAGTTGTTTTGGACTACAACTCTTATCAGCATTAGCCAGCAATTAATTGTTGAGAGATCATGGGAGATGTAGCTTAAATAATCTGGAGAGCCACATCTGGTTGCAGACCCCTGCTACATGGTAATTGCAAGGATTCTGTCTGGGATCAGGAAAGCAATGTGTTGGAATACTAGAAATGTGTCTTCCCTAACAAAGATAATGCAAAGATAAGCTATGTGAGGGAGTGTTCATGTTCAGCTGCCTTCTACCTGAGATTGCTTCTTCTGTGTCCCCCTGCCAGGTGACTTGCTGCCCGCTGATGGTGTTCTGATCCAGGGAAATGACTTGAAGATTGATGAAAGCTCATTGACCGGGGAGTCGGACCATGTGCGGAAATCAGTGGAGAAAGACCCCATGCTGCTCTCAGGTGAGCGAGAACATGTCGCAGAGCTCTCAAGTTGTCCAATGTCATGTGTGATTAACTCCTGCAGGCCTGGTTTTATTCTTTGCATTTATATACTTGTAGTTTTGATTTACCCAATATGAATGCAGAATTACTAGTCTCAGAAGGGACAAATGAAGGATTGGATGCTCTGAGTTTTATTTTATTGTTTAAAGTGCAGACCTAGGACGAGAGCAGCAGTGTGCTGTACAGTTTGTTAGTACCCAGCATTTGGGATGGCATCTTTTAATGGTAGCACAGTACTGCGAGTTGCGGTCTGTGCATCCAATGGGATGCACAAATCATCAAAGATGCGGCAAGAGACCTCTCACCATTCATCACCAAACTTATTAACGCCTCCTTCTCATCAGGTACCATCCATCCCCAACAAACTTAAAGAATCTTGGGTCCTCCCTGTGATATCGTGATGGTGGACCTCCTCACGCATCCACTCGTGTATCCTCTCACACATGCAAGGATACCCCGACACGGGAGCTGGGGTGCAACACGTCTTTATTCAAACGATATCTGATTCTAACTAACTGTTCTGGCGGTAACCCTGCCCATCCCCAACACGTGGGACGCAGCCCACCAAACAGTGACAACAGAAAGAGGACTCATCCTCATATCAACTATCAGTGACGACACCGCACCCTCTCGTTACTAAACATTTAGTTACGCTCTCAGTCCATTTCTTCGATGAGGCGATGAGGCTTTTTTCTTGCTCTCTGTGGTCGATAGTTCACTCTTGGAGATGGCTCTGTCCACTCTTCAGATGCAATGTCGTTTCCAGAGTCTTCCCTGTCTCCGTCATAGGGAGCGTCCCACTGAGAGAACGTGTCACTCACGCTTGTGTCACCGGCGTACTGAGGGCCAGGCATCCTTCTGAAATGAGAAGCGTTTCGAGTTATGGACCGGCGGTCTCCTTCCGCGGGGATGAGTGACCCTTTCTTCTTGACAATGATGAATGGCTCCTCATTGAAAGGAGCTATGTTTTTGCGCGGTTGAGGTTGTTGGACCCTTACCATGTCCCCCGGTGTCAGGTCATTTCCTCCGGCCCGGCGAGCGGTGTCGACAGCTTGTTTCATGTTCTCCTTCATGATAGTGTCCCTTGCTCTCATGGCAGCGTCGTCCTCATATTGGTCCTCATTAGCTGCTACATGGGGTAGTCGTGTTCTAATCATCCATCCGAACATCACTTCTGATGGTGACTTCCCAGTGGTGCTGTGTGGGGTGTTCCTGTAGTCTCGCAGGAGTTGGCATAGCAGCTTTTCAACATGCTCCCCTGTGAGGCACGCGATTTGTGTTGTGCGTTTGATGCTGCTCATGAACCGTTCTATGGTACCGATTGCCTGAGGCCACAACGGTGTTACTTTCCTGTGGGAAAACCCATGTATTCTGCGAATCTTTGGAAGTCTTGTCCAGTGAATGGGGGTCCATTATCGGACTTGACTACTTTGGGTATTCCGTAGGTTGCGAACATCCTATCCAGTGTTGGGATGGTATGATGTGCGGAGGTGGACGGAACTATCTGCAGTTCGGGATACCTTGAGTATTCGTCTACGACTACCAATATGTAATCACCCCCATCCATGGGGCCGAAATGGTCGACGGCTATTTCTTCCCAGGTTCCTTCAGGCAGCGCAGTCATGCTTAGCGGTTCAGGGAATGTGTGCGGCTTTATGATGGTGCAGGTGGGACACTTCTTCAATAGCTCTTCCACTGATGTGTCCAGTTGGGGAAACCAAAGTTTTTGTCTTAGCATCCTTTTTGTGGACACAATGCCCCGGTGCCCTTCGTGTGCTAGTTCTAGCACCTTCTGTCGTAGGCTTCTCGGGATGACGAGTTTGGTGCCTTTTAGCAGGAGTTCTTCCTCTGACTTTGCGAGTTCTTCTTTTACCGCTAAGAAGCATGTGATGTCTTGTTTTGTGTCTTCATTCATTGCTTCGCGGATCAGCTTTGCATGTTTCCATCTCCCCGTTTCCAGGCATCTTAGGATGATTTGTATTCCTTGATCTGTGTTGGATTCCCTTGTTATTTGATCCATGTCAAGCCCTTGTGGTGTGTTGTTGTGAATGACGTATCGGATATACTGGTCAGCGATGGATGGTTCTGGTCCACTCTTTTCACTTGGGTGGCGGGAGAGAAAGTCTGCAGGGTTTTGTTCCTTCCCCGGCCTGTGTATGATGGTAAATTGATAGTCCTGTAATCGAAGTGCCCACCTGGCTATTCTTGGCGGCATTTTCGCCTGAGGATTGCCATAGATGAAAACGAGTGCCTGGTGGTCTGTTACCACCACAAAAGGTTTTCCGTATAGAAAAAGGTGAAAATGCTTGCAGGCCCAGACGACCGCCAGTCCTTCTTTCTCCGCTTGCGAGTAGGCTTGTTCAGTTTTGGAGAGGCTTCGACTGGCGTAGGATACTATGTGCTTCCCACCCCCCTCTCTGTTGTCCAATTGCGTGAGAATGGCACCCAATCCGACGGGACTGGCGTCCACAATGATTTCTGTGGTCTTCTTGGGGTCAAAGTAGGCCATGTTGCGGGCATCAGAGATGCGGTCCTTGATGATTTGGAATGCTTCTTGGCATTTGGGGGACAAGACGAATTCGGTGTTTAGCTTGGTGAGGGCTCTGAGAGGTTCGCTGATGGACGCGAAATCTCGTATGTACCTTGTGCAGAAGCTTGCAAGTCCTAGGAAGGATCTGAGGTCTGAGGTTGTCGCGGGTGGTTCAGCTTCGCGGAGTGCGCTTACTTTTTCGGGGTCTGGTGTCATTACCTTTTAAGAAAATATGTGTCCGAAGAACCTGAGTGTCTTCTTGCGAAATTCACACTTTTCTTTATTCAACGTTAGCTGGGCTTCTTCAAGGGCCATGCAGACCCTCATTAGTGTGTCATCGTGTTGCTCTTGAGTTTGGCCGAAGACTAAAATGTCGTCGCTATAGTTCAAGCAGTTGGGCACGTGTTTGATGACATTGTGAATTTCTGCTTGGAAAAGTTCTGCTGCGGAGGGCACTCCGAAACTCAACCGTTTGTAATGGAATAGGCCCAGGTTGCTGAGTTCCAGCTGGTGGTAGCCTTTGTTTAAGTCCAGCTTGGAGAACACAATCGCTCCATTCAAAAGATGTACCATGTCCGTTATTCTCGGAGCTTGGTGTCGTTCCCTCAGGATGGCCTCGTTTGGTCTCCTCATGTCAACACAAATCCTGATGTCTGGGGAGTCTCTCTTGGGCACCGGCACTATAGGGGAGACCCACGGTGTGGGGCCTTCTGCTGGCTCAATAATGTCTGCCTCGAGCAGTTTGGCTATCTCATTTTCCACTTGCTGTTGAATATTGATGGGGATACCCCTGTAGTGCTGTGATACTGATGGGACACTGGAGTCGAAATGGAGCTCAATCTGCCTGTCCTTCAGTTTTCCGAGGCCTTTGAACAGTGCTGGGAAGACTTGGTCGATGCTCGCCGTTGGGTCTAAGTACTTGTGCACCATGATGCAATATAAGATGTGAATGAGTCCCATCTCAATGGTTGCTCGATAGCTTAGAATGCATCCGCTCTCAGTGGCAGCCTCTAGCACATGCATGGGGATGTCCCTCTCATGTTCTTTGTATCGACATGTGGCCATGAAGAATCCTTTGCATGCCAGTGGTGTTTTTGAGCCATATGGGTAGATGAGGGCTCTTGCTGGCAGTAGGCGTGGGGCATTTGGTATGCTTTCATAGACCTCCTCACTGATTACATTCACGGTAGCTCCTGTGTCTATCAGAAATTCGGCCGTGGCTTTGTTGACTTGTATTCTCAGAATGGGGCTGTGTTCTTTTGCTGTATTGTTTCCAAGAGCATATAGGTATCCCTTTCTTCTCCGTGTCTCTTGATGTTTTTCCGGCCTGCGGGTTCTCTCTTCCGAGGATGTACTTGACACGCTTTCTGATTGTGACTGTTCTATGAGGCACCGCACGTACCTCCTGGGTCTTCTCCTTGTCTTGTGTGGTGTGGTTTTGCTTTCTCTCCACCCCCTCTTGTCTTGTCTCCTTTCTGCTTGTTCGTCGAGGTATCTGTGACGTCCTTGGTCATGAGGTTGATGGGTGACCCGGTGATGTTGGGTGGGTGGGTTTTGATCCAGTTCGTTTGTGGGCTTTCCACTTCTCCCTGCCCCTTTCATCTTGCTGCGGAATATCAAACACACAGCCTTGTAGTGGTTTTCACCACCGCATGCGGAGCATGTCTGGCCCATGGCAGGGCATGTCCCTTCATGGGGGTATTCGTGTCCACATCGATAGCAGAACGGGTCGCTGTTGGTTTTCGCCATCCCTTCTAGCTTGTTCAGACTTTCGTGTTTCCCGTGCGTGATTTTTATTTCATCTAGGCCCTCTACTTGCGCTGCGAGTGCGGCATCTGACCGGGCCAAACGCAGAATTTCGTCTAAGCTTCTCGGTTGTTGTAACAACCGTTTGCGAAAATCAGCGCTTTCACATCCCACAATGATTTGCGACCTGAGGGCCTCCTCATTGGAGTAGTTGTTGAAATCACAGTGTTTCATTTTTGCTCGTAGCCTCATGACGAAAGCATCTATGGTCTCTCCCTTGATCTGCTTGGTGGTGTGGAATACATGTCGTTCATAGTCTACATTAGTGTGGGGCGTGAAATATTCCGTGAGTGTTGTCTTTAACTTGGTGTAGGTGTCTATGGTGTTTTCCGGTATTTCGTCGAGGATGTCTCGCACGTTGGATCCTACGGCATGGTTTAATAGATTTAGTTTCTGTTCATCCTCTAGTGGTCCGGCCGCTTTCAAGCATCCTTCAAAATCCCTCAGCCATCTTTTCCACCTCGACCCGAGGGTGCCAGTGTCAGTGAGGTCGAAGTTTGCCGGCAATTGAGCTAAGAGGCTGTCTGTCATCTTTCTGTGCTCTGTTTTGGCTGGAGTCACAGGGACTGTCAGTGGCTCCTCTTCCGAGCTACTCAGGGCTTGAGCCGGAGCTGTGGGGACTGTCAGTGATTCCCCTTCCAAATCACTCATGAGCTGATTTTAGGAGTTTCTCCTTGCGCTGCGCTGCGTTGTGAGCTTGACAGTGGCTCGCGTTGAGCACGTCGTGTCCAGTGCGGTGGGGCCTTGGCGCCAGAAGAAGGCGCTGTTCTAGTTTGTAAGCGGCTTGAAGGCACTTTCCCGCCTTGTGCGTTGCAATTTTTTGCGCCCCAACCGGGGGGGCGCTGTGTCGCGTGTTGGCGGGCCTGTGAGGCCTAGTGTCTTGCTGATGGCCCTGATCTGCAGCCGTGGTGGTGTTGCGTGCGCTGATGGGCCTTGTGGAGGTGAGAAAGAAAAGGGAGCGCTTGTGCTTACCCCTTGAAGTGGTCTCGTTGGAGCAGGAGGTTCGCGCCTCCACCGCTCATCTTTTGCTCGTTGCCGTCGGCGGGAGTCCAGTGCTCCTCTACCGCCCGGAATGCGTGAGCAGGGAGTTGCTGCTCTACCTGCCGGTGTTTTAGCGTGCGCAGTTGGCTTCGCTGTCGTTGCCGTTGGCGGGAGAAATCCGTTCTCCACCGGCTGGATAATCCGCCACGCGGGGAGCCGTCGCAGCTGCTCCACCCGCGGGATGTGTGTGCGCCGGAGCTCGGGAGATGCTCGCGCAGGGGGGGCTTGTCTCGACGGTGGGGAGCCTTCGCGCTCCAACCCACTGTATCGACCTTCCCCGACAGGTGGGGTCCTGCGCTTCCAGTGGTGTCAGGCAGTATACCACGAGCGCGGTGGTCTTGATGATGGCAGGCACGGTGGGATCGCGTGTCCGCCTCGTCGCCAATGTGATATCGTGATGGTGGACCTCCTCACGCATCCACTCGTGTATCCTCTCACACATGCAAGGATACCCCGACACGGGAGCTGGGGTGCAACACGTCTTTATTCAAACGATATCTGATTCTAACTAACTGTTCTGGCGGTAACCCCGCCCATCCCCAACACGTGGGACGCAGCCCACCAAACAGTGACAAGAGAAAGAGGACTCATCCTCATATCAACTATCATTGACGTCACCACACTCCCTCTGCTCAAAAAACCCTCCCTAGACCCGACTTTACCCACTAATTACAGACCCATTACCACCGTCCCCTTCCTGCTCAAAATATTAGATAAGACAGCCTATCAACAAATACAAAGATACCTTGAGCAAAACCACCTCCTGGGAATCAGGCAATCAGGCTTTAGACCCCAACATGGGATAGAGACAGCTTTCATTGACCTTAAGGTCCAAATCTACACTCTGAGAGATAATGGGATAACGGCTTTATTGCTTCTTCTAGGCCGCTCCGCAGCATTCGATCTAGTTGATCACAAAATTATTTGCAACCACCTGGACTCGGCTGCCCACTTCTCCCAAGAAGCCATTGGCTGGTTTGAGTCATTTCTGAGCAACAGATCTATGCGTGTCTTTTCCACCTCAGCCTCCGCTGACCCCATCCCCATCACATATGGGGTCCCTCAGCGTTCATGTGTCCCCCCCACACTTTACAACGTGTTCACGAAGCCCCTGTTTGATGATCTTGATGGTCTGGGTATCACCTACACTAATTACGCTGATGATACCCAGATCCTCATCCCGTTGACGGGAGATTACAACAAGGATTTGGCCTTGGTGAACAGGGTGTACCTCATCATCCAGGCATGGATGGACTCCCACAGTCTATGCCTGAATGATGACAAGACTGAACTCACCATCCTCGGATCCACCCCAAATCTAAACAAACTGGACCACAACTACTCGAGCTTCATTATAGACGGCAACCGCATCAAGGTAGCCAAGGTAGTGAAAACCCTAGGAATCTACCTAGACTCCGCCCTTTCCTTCCATAAACAGGTTAGCTACATGGCTGCTTCCACAGACTACACATGTAATTTTATAAGAGCAGCCAAACCTTTCCTATCCACTCAGAATTGCATTACCCTAGCCAGAGCCCTTGTTTTATCAAAACTTGACTATTGTAACGCCCTTTATGTTGGAGCCAACAAACAGATTACTAATAAAATCCAGACCTTGCAAAATAATGCTCCCAGAGCAGCGCTTAGCATCCCCAAGAGAGCACACATCTCCAACATCAGGAGATCTCATAACTGGTTCACCACTACCGACAAAATCTGGCCCAAAGTAGCCTCCTTAACACACAAATGCCTCAATAATGCAGCCCCCCGTTACTTAGGTGACCGAATAAAAAGATACACCCCCAACAGGCCCACCAGAACCTCCAATGCTAACCTTCTTACAGTTGCCAGGTTCAATCAATCCAAAATGGGCGGTAACAGCTTCCAGGTGAAAGCAGCCCAACACTGGAACTCCCTACCATTCGCCCTAAGGACACCCCAAACCTACCCCCTCTTTAGACGTAACTACATTCAGTGGTTAAAGAATAATGACCAATAACTGACCTTGCCTTTGCAATCTATGCTTCTATGTAAATATGTATACTTGTAAACTGTATATCATTGTATCCATCGCAACTGTATTAACTTATGCATACACTGTAAATTACTGTACAGCGCTGTAACCAAGCTGAGAATAACCTTACTGCTCCTGTGCACTCATACCTTCGGGTCTGTCGCGCAATATAAATGAATAAACTAAACTAAACTAAACTAGTCCTTGGTCAGGTGTTGTTGAAAAAGCCATGTTTCGAGAGATTTGTTTAACTGGAGTATTGTGGGGTTAGTTAAGTTAAAGCAGGTGACTTCCATGCACAGATATACCCTACGACACTATGCAGTCCAACGGCACAAAATGTCTGCATCCCTCAACACCAACCACTCATGTTTGGGTGCATCGCAAAGAGCTACTATTAGAAAAGGCTGGTGCTTCATCCGTGCCTTATGGCGTACATGCAGTCTTATGATGGACCAAACAGACACATAGTGGATGCATGGGAGCATCATCTTTGAACATCCCTCATTCACAGCTACCTCTTTGCATATTCCTTTTAACCTTGCCTAGGTTACCTGAATAAAATATCAATGTTTACAGCTAATTGCCTTTGACAAACCTATCAATTCCCATTAAGTCCATTCCAGGAGAGCCTGGATCATGTGTGTCTTCTGGTGCTCTTCAGCCACGATGACAGCATTATCTAGGGAGCCACTTGATAATATATTTTCAGATCTGTAAGGTCTCACTCAACATGGTTTTTGAAGCATTTCTTGAACACCTTAACATGTATGAAAGACACATGTTCACTTAAATGTGCAAAGAAGTTGGCAAGCGAGTTCCAGAAAATGACAAATGAACCTGAAAGCAAAAATCTGCTGACATCCCTGGAGTTGTGAACAAGTGATACATTCTCAGCAAGGGCACAACATTTATTCTGTGTCAGTTTACATTGTGTGCCGAATGATTTTGTGGCAGTGCATTTTGGCCTAATTTTATGACCACTCTATGTTGGGAGGGCCATAAAATGTGTGCAGGGTCTTCGAATTTGGGCCTTTGTAGACTGCCGGTCTCTAGAGGCCCTACATCCCTCTGCACCGGACTAATTAGCAACAGTCAAGGCCAGCATGCCCCACATTAGCCTTCTAAGGTTCCAAGGCACAGGAAGTGGATGCCAATACTCTAACAGAGCATTTAAATTTACGGCAACAAAGGCACTGTTGGGGGAAACTCTGCCGGAGCATGCCGTGGAGCCGCTGGCCTGTGCCGAGACCCTCTGCTTTCGGTGTACCACAGCCTGGTGGGCATGAATGGGTACGAGGTTCACCAGTGTAACTGTGTGGCAGACCATTCCCCCCTAGGGGTGAAATCCAGCCTCCACAGAGCTGCAGGTTGCTCAATGTCTGATGCCAAATAGTCTCTGGTTGTAGGTCTCTCACACGCACTGGGAGTTGTCTCGTGCCATTTTGTCACCCAAAGCCATTTTGCACATGGAGTTTTTATAAGGAATGGATGGGAAGACACTGTCAGGCGCAGAGCCTGAGCTCCCAGAAGAACCTCCCGCAGTTTCGACCCCCGGTAGGCTTGATGCCCTTGGGCTTTCTCCCGGTAGTCGTTGCATGTAAAGGCGTCCCCTCAGGCATAGGCCCGGTGCTAGAGCACTTGTGCCCCTCTGGATGTGTCCCACTACTAGATGTCTCGGGGGGCCAAAAGGCCCCTCACTTTGGTAACTGTAGCTCTGGGAGCCTCGAGACCCTGGCTGGTGCTAGGGTCCTTAGAACCTCTCCCGCTCGGAGGATTCCTAGGAAAGGCATCCCCCTTACAGGGTGCTTTAATAAAAAGTTGAGTGCTTACCTTGTCTGTCTTGCTTCTGCGTTGCACGAAATCCTTGAGATGGTCTCCAGGGGACACTGAGAAGATCTCTCTCCACCTCGTTATATGGTTTTTCAACAAGCGCAGCGTAAGAGCATGACATGCCGCTCAATCTTCCATCACTTCTGTTAGTCTTCCCTCACATTTTTGTGCTGATGATTCACAAGTCTGTTTCCTTCTCTTCTTTTTCTGATTCACTTCATTCAATCATTTTCAATTGTCTATCTACAATTCAAACTTGGATACATGCTAACTTCCTACAGCCTAACCCCTTTAAGAGTGAGATTCTTTTCTTTCCTTCCTCCACTATTCCGTCTCTCTTCTTTTCCAATCTTATCTCCCTCTTTCCACCTCTGCCTGCAATTTTGATCTCTACTTTGAGTCTTTCCTCTCTTTTACCACTCATTTCTCCAATGTGGCCCATTCCTGTCAATAGCAACTCTTCAATATACGCAAAGCAATCCCTTCCTGTCTTTGTATGCCACCAAGCTACTAATCCCTACACTGGTTCTTTCTTTGCCATGACTACTGCTCTATCCTACTCATTGGTATCCCTGCCTATCATCTCGTTCCTCTCCCTATAATCTTTAATTCTTACATTTGCACCCTAAGCTGTCTCTCCCCGGTACATCCATACCCTCCTCCCCACTCTCCTTGTCCTGGCATACCTTTGAATCTCGTCTACTTTCCAATTTTCTTGATATCATATTTAAATGTATGCATTGGCTAGCTCCTGTGAGGAATTCGACCATCCGCACGGGGAGTGTGCGCTGGTCTAGGCTTTTATGAAATTTTTTAAGAAATAGAATGATGGGAGATCAACCTCAGAAAATGTGTGGGGCTAATCCGCACACATTTTCCTATGCTCGTTGCACAAGAAACATATAGTCAAGTGAACTCGATTGGTTACACCAATCACTGGAGCCCATTTGGCTTTAAAAGAGGGATGAGCCCCTCACTTGGCAGATCATCTGACGACTTTGAAAGGTGTAAGAAGTACTCATTTGGACCCTGGCTGAAGGTACAGTCTACCTTACAGTTTCGGCCAGTGAAAGAAGGCCAGGATTTCCAAGAGGGAAGCAAGATCCCTCCCCTAAACATCTCCCAGGGAACAGGGGGAGATACCAGACTCAGAGGACCCATCCAGCAGCTCCAGGACCGGTACCCAGACAGCACACAGCGTGCCCTCCTAGGTTCTGCCAGCAAGCTTCCTAGGTCGGAAGTGCCAGAGAGGCTCTGAACAAAGGTCAAGGCCGTTGCCTGCAAACACTCTTCTCAGTTTTGGGCCATCCGCCTTAAAGTATGACACAAGCCCTGCGAAGAAGCTAGGAGGAGTTCCACGACAAGCATCAACTAGCGTCCATCTTTTAAGGACATTTTCGAGGCAGTTAAGCCGTCAAACCACGACCAGCTACACCACTGACTGTTGTCACGCTGCAGTCACTAAAGCCGTCGGAGATACCTCGACCAGTGTTCCAGATCCACCAACCAGCACAGAGGCAATGGTTCTTGACCCTGAGCCGCCGTGCAGGCCAGCCTGCAGCCGTTCATCAAGCCTTGCTTGTCAAACTGCCTGCCACCTGATACCCGCAGCTGTCTCCTGTCTTGAACTCTGTCGTAGGATCTGCAAAGCATCCTGGAACTGACTTGACGCTGTCGAACATCAAGATCATCTCAAGCACCAGGTACATTGTGGTTCAGGTTCCCCAGTCCTTCTCCGAAGGCCACTAGTGACATTTATGACCCCTTGATCCCTTGGTGCTGAAACCGAATAACCTTGAACAGCTTAGACTGATTTCTTTACCGACTACCCTCATGTCAGTACCCAGAGTGCATCCCTTTCCTTTCGTGAACTGTCTATCCTCTGTGTTCCTTTACAGGGTGGGTTGTATTTTGTAGTGTGCTAGAACTGTCTTTTATGATAATAAAGTAGATATTTGTATACAACCTTGACTGGACAGTCCCTTTTATCATTGGGTAATAACTGTATTTTCGCTGTGTTGCAACTAACCAATGATCCACAACCTTGCAGAGATAAGCCTGCCGTTCCGTCCAAGGTACCACAATTGGACAAGGAGGTTTATAATTGACTTGTGTTTCCAATCTGTTCGGATCCCTGCTGGTGTATAAGAGGTGTGAGGCTGATTGATGGTTTAGAAACCGATATTCATCCCTGGACCACTGGTGCCCCGGAAGTTGATTTGTCACAGCTCCCCCACCGTGCTCTTTACTCTCTCCGTTCTCAAGGCCAACTACAATTTATCGTTACCAAACCACCCTGTACCTCTTCTTACTTCCGATCCTTCTAACTCCTGGCACCTAAACACTGGGACTCCCTCTCCCCCGAAATCTGATCCTTTACTGCTCTCGCTACCTTTCGTTTGAATTTGAAAAACGTTCTTCTCTGCAATTTCTAAATCGTGGAATGCTCAAATTGTTTGGCCATATCACGTGCTGTTTACTATTTCTTGTGCAGTGCTTTGGCGAAAGCGCTAAATAAAGCAATACAATAGAAATACAAAGGGCGGGAAAAATCAAGGGAACCCATCAACGGGCTTGCAATGCACGAGAGCATCCAGTCTAAGGCTCGGACAGAAAACGGCCAACGGGCAAATGTGGAGGGCGGAGCTAGTCAGGTCTGAGCCTTCAATGTGGGACCCCTGCCTGCATCCCCATTTCACTTTTTTATAAAAAAAAGGATCTTTGCATATCCCGTTTTAGGGGACGTCCCATAAGTAAGGAGGAAAGCGGAAGGGAAATAGGGGTACCAAGTCTCTGGTAGCACCATAACAAACGCTCCTATTTAACTGCCAGCCATAGGTCAACTACAATGCAGACGTCCAAGACCCGTGAGAAAAGTGGCATCTGCCATGCAAGTAGTGCTGAACCACAGAGCTATCACTGGTGATTAGCTGCAGCATCCAAGGTGGCTCGTGATCCAGTAACGTGCCTCTGTTGCATTGGGGTATTGGGAAGATAAGTATGATCACTTGAGCAAGCCCTTTCCTCAGCCTTTTAGCCCCTTTCCGGGGCTAATATTTTCACTTCCAGGACAGGCCAGGCAGCAGCGCCACACAGGGTCGGATTGGCCCCTCTGCCTTTCGGGGAGCCTGGGGAGTGGGGGGTCGGTTTCTGGCCATGCCTGGGCCAGTTTGAAAAAAAATATGTGAAGAAAAAATATATTTTTTTTTCAATTTTTATTTCTTTTTTCAAAAAGCCTTTCATCCTTCTTAGGTCGATAAATGAGTACCAACACAGGTTGGGTGATATTGTATGCATATTTGTTCTATAAAAAAGAGCCTAAGCATAAGTGCTATACAATAAAATATTATCATTTGTCCTTGGACTTCTGCTTGGATTCACAGTAATTTAATGTACCTAGGAACAATGCTATTTGATGTCACTTCCTGTTTTGTCAAGGGGTGAAAGGTCGTGTTTCATCACTTCCATTGATGTCATCAGAGGTCAACGGTCACCAGTGCTGGGCCACTTTTTTGAGGCGAGGGGTGGGCCACTTTTTTGGGGGTGACCGGGCCTATTTCTTGTCCCAGTGTGACCCTTCTTAGCAGTGGTTTGCAGCAATGAGTGAGGTGTCATGGTCCCGAACTGGCTCATTGTACTTGGTAGTGTCTCGATGAGTTGAAGCGAAATCCCTGTCCTGGAAGAGGCAGAGTGTCGAGAGAGGAGGAGTAACCTGCCCCAGAGCCCCCCATCAAGAGCCAATTTAAACCCTGCTGGACCCGGGTCCACACATAGTCCTGCTCTGCCCAAGCCTTCCTTTGACTCTCACAAACAACAGGCCGGTGAAATATGACTGTGGAAGGTGGCTTTTGTCGGATGAGCATCCCACCTCAGATGTGTATCCTTCCCATGTTTCCTTCACATGGTGTGGTAGCAGTGCTTTAAGTGGGGTAAAAAATTGAGGGGGGGCCCTCGTTTGGGGGCGTGGCTTCCATTGCGGGCGTGGCCTAAAAGTGCACAAATCATAGTAAGGTGCGCAAACAAATATATAAATGTATTTGAGCATTTAAATATTTGTTTGCGTACTACTATGGTTTGTGATTTTTCAAGCCTTCTTTTATATACATAGCAATGTTACATATTTCTATGTTTATACAAGGTGGCTTGTAAGTGCACAAACCATAGTAAGTTACGCACATTTGTGTGCTTACCTTACTATGGTTTGTGTACTTTTCAAGCTGCCTTTTAAAAACATAGACATTTGTAACATATGTCTATGTTTATAAAAGACGGCTTGAAACGTAGCCATCTTTTATAAAGCGTTGAGGACGAACAAAACCCAAGGTGGCTTTGTCCGTCGACAAAGCTATATAAAAGATGCCTTGAATTGTATACGATTCAAGCCGTCTGTTATAAACATAGAAATATGTCTACGTTTATAAAAGATGGCTTAAACGTACACAGTTGAAGGCATCTTTTATAAAACCTTGCCAAAGCAGAAAGGCGCCTCGGGCTCAGTGATCTCTGCAGAGATCACAGAGCCCGAGGTGTCTTTCACCCTCTGCGAACCCGCGGGCTCCGTGATCTAATCTGCAGATTAGATCACGGAGCCCGTGGGTTCGCTGAGGGTCAGTGACCTGGCGAGGGAAAACTAAGGGACTCTAGCTTCCTCTGATGGCCCCTCAGATGAGGGGTCATCAGAGAAAGTTACAGTGACTGACGGAAGTGCCAGCCAGTCACAGCAACGCTGTGCCTGGCTGGCACTTCTGTCAGCTTGCCTGACGTTAAAGTGGCGGGCGCATCTCCCGTCGCGGCTGCGGCCGCGGCGGGATAATGCGTCCTGCCATGGCGTGGTGAGGCCGGGGGGCCCCGGCAGGGCCCCGGCTCAGCCCCACTTTTTGGAGACTGCCGGGGCCTGGCCCCGGCAGGCCCCGGCCCACTTAAAGCACTGTGTGGTAGACTCCCTGGATGTCTCTGGGTCCTGCGTATAGCCCTCTTCATCCCTTGGATGGCAGAGGATAGCTCCCTACGAGCGTGTTCAGTCCCACGTGCACCCGAAGCAGATACAGTCACCGCCTCTCACTAGCACTGAAGGAAAGTCCAATAACTGCAAACCTCAGGCAGCTTCGGCAGCCCAATACTGGGAAGCACTGTACCTAGTGTGCAAAACAACATCTCTTGTCAGTCCAATTCTGACATCCTACACCGCTCCACGAATACACCTAGATGCAAACCTGCAATGCCCGCTGCTATTCCAGCTACTTTAGCGACGAACAATTCTTCCAATGACCTGACTTCTGAATTGATGAGTCTACACTGTGAGATGAGCACACTGCTGTTGTGGCGGCAAGACCAGCCCTAGAGATAAGTGGTGAATCTATCGCTTTTACTCCCTAAAAATAGGTAAATACTCCCAAAAAATAAAAATAGGGAGTACATATACTCCAAAAAGGAAACAGACATAGACGTTTGTGCCCCCGCTTTCACACACACTGTCACTGCTAGCTCCATGGATATGTTTGGACCAGTAGTATGCATAATGCAAGAAACTACTATTATTATTGCCTGATCTGAAGAGGTATCTTTTAATGTGCATAAATAACTAGGTGCAAATAAATATTTAGTGCAAAAACTTTTCTTATTTACATTTAAAAATGTTGTACTTGCTTATCAAAAATACTACCAATTGGAATGGGACTTACTTTTTACTCCCTAAAAAAATATTTTACTTCCAACTTTAAAAAAACAGAGTAAATACTCCCACTTCAAAATCATATCTGGAGCACTGGGTAGGACCCATGCACAGCTCTACCAATGCACATCTACATACGGTGGTTCCCTCTTCAGTTACTCTAACTATGCACCTAACTCCAGATCTGCCGCATCCCAGGCTAATCCAACACGGAGAACCATTACTGGCTATCCAACACGTAGAGCCATTACTGGCTATCCAACACGTAGAACCATTACTGGCTATCCAACACGGAGAACCATTACTGGCTATCCAACACGGAGAACCATTACTGGCTATCCAACACAGAGAACCATTACTGGCTATCCAACACGTAGAACCATTACTGGCTATCCAACACGGAGAACCATTACTGGCTATCCAACACGTAGAACCATTACTGGCTATCCAACACGTAGAACCATTACTGGCTATCCAACACGTAGAACCATTACTGGCTATCCAACACGGAGAACCATTACTGGCTATCCAACACGGAGAACCATTACTGGCTATCCAACACGTAGAACCATTACTGGCTATCCAACACAGAGAACCATTACTGGCTATCCAACACGTAGAACCATTACTGGCTATCCAACACGTAGAACCATTACTGGCTATATCAACGCACATCCACTTCCACCTGCAGCGGCCTTCTACCCTAATACTGCAACTCCACTCTTCGCTCTGTCAATTTACTGGACTCCTGATGCGCAGAATCCCTTACTTTTTCAGCACTAGGACCCCCAGATCTCCCCACACACATACACACTCACACCTGCACACCAGAAGCCCGGCCTGTATCATACCCACTGTCATAGATGTCAGAAGTGTTGGCCCAGAGCTTTCCAGTCCTGGTTTTAAAGGTCTTCTGGGGGCTAGGTCCCCTGTCTGCCTACCACATGTCCAATTTGGTGGCTGCAGGCAAAGAGGTGAACACCTAAATCTGTTGCACCCCATCTCCACTTCATGCCGCACCTTACTTAGGCACAGAGATAAAGACCTCAAGCCTGATCTCACATCAGCAGGTGAGCAGAAGGAACGTTCGCCTTAATCTGTGCCGCCGCTGCAGCAAGAGTAGAGGAGCATCGAAGGAGGTTTTGCCTGACCAGGTAGTGTCGCCATGGACCTATACCTCAACAGGATTCGCTAAAATGATGATGCAGGATTTTAGACATGAGAATTAAAATGTTGAATTGAAAATATTGGAATAGGATTATGTCATTCGGAGGTTCACTTTCAGTGAAGGAAAACTGGGAAGAAAGTTGGATGTATGCTCCTCATGCTAATAAGTGTATTAAACAATGTGGAACTTTGGACTCCATATTAACAGAGATGCCTACTAAATGGGCTTGTTAGATATTACCAGAATAAATAAGTGTAATGAAATTAGGTTGCAGATACACATGTATCTGATGATATTGATAAAATGGAAGATATGATTAAAATAAAGTCCAAAAGCTTTAATTTTGTGAAAGGAAAAATAGGAAAGTTGCATATTTATACAGATGGTCCAAGGATCCAATACAGGACATGCGAGAATAGCTCATAATTTAATGAGCATGGACATTTGTAAAATGTCAAGGATTTCAAATAATGCCTTGGTAGGTACAGCCGAGCTGTCAGCAATTCTGTTAGGTATAAAAAAAAAGTGATTGAAATCAAAGAAAGGGACATCAACAATAACTTGAAATGTTTTCCTTTACTATCTCACAGGTGTTTTAAACTCCTTGTCTGGTCATGCCGCTGTGTTTTCGTCATTTGCTTTAAGCTTCTCCTTGGTCAATGCCGGATATGGTCTCTACGTTCACGTTGATTGTTCCCCTCTTAGTCTTATTTTGTCTTCAGTGGACACGTTTTGCGGTCTGCCTCTACATCTCTCTGTCAGATGCAACTCATTCGGGCAGCTTCCCTACTGTAGGCCAAGGTGCTTCTACTTTCTCCGGCAGACACTCTCCTTGTTTGAACGTTCTGTCGTGATTTTGAAGGACATGGCCTTGCAGACTTAGTCACGTGGGTACCACAAAGAAAAATAGACTTTCGATTTTCCCTAAACGGTTTCTCCGAGAGGTTCACCTTACCACAGATGGCAGGAGTGTGTTTAGTTCTTGGTGCTTTTGTAGCTGCATCTTCTGGATCAGGGTATCAGATCAAACAGCAGCAGCCTCAGGTCTTTCTTGACTGGGACCTTCAAGAACATACTCAAGTATCACAGTTGCACCTTCTTAATACACACAAGACCACTTTGAAGTAGCATCGCTCTCTGTGCTCCAAACAAAGCCCAGAAAAGAAGGAGCTTTCATAAACTCCCTTGTGGCAGGACCCTACAAATCAACAAACTATTCTTCCTTCTATTTTACTGCTCATTAATGTATACATCCTATAATTATTACACGTTTTAGGTTGGTGTTATCTGCTGGTAAGCTTGCTTTAGTTACGTCAATGTTCTCCTTACTCAATATTAGCATGTCCACACTTGGATGGCATTGTAAATATTAGCATGTCGACACTTAGCTAGAATTGTGAACACTAGCCTGCGTCGCATCTAGATAGAATTGTGAATATCAGAGTGCGTCACATCTAGATAGAATTGTGAACATTAGACTGCGTCGCGTCTGGCTAGAACTGTGAATGCTAGCATGTCCACACTTGGATAGAACTGTAAATGTTGGTATGTCCACGCCTGAATAGAATGGGAACATTAGCCTGCATCGCATCTAGATAGGCTTTTGATTGAAGGATAGCATGCCCGCGCCTAGATGAAACTCGATTGTTAGCATGTGGCACACTTAGAACTGTGAACACCAGCCTGCGCTGCTCCTAGACAAGATTGTGAATGCTAGCATGCCGACACCTAGATAGGACTGTGGACATTGGCCTGCGCTGCATCTAGACAGGACTGTGAAAGGCCAACAAGTACCACACTTAGAGAAAACTGCGAATATTAGCATGCTAAAGGTCAGGTAACCCACTAACCAAAATAAGCTCAAACCCTCTGCATGCTTATCTCACTCAAAATTTCACACAACCATCTCTCGCACCACAAGCCGCACGCACTTCACAACACTGCAACAACACATAAGCCGGAACAACAGCACACGCGGACTGACACCGATCCAATACCTGCACCAAAGCTCACTATCTGGTGTATACCGAACTGAAGCTGCCAACAGAACACCAGTCCTCTCACTATCCTACTCTCTCTTCACCTTACTAACACATCCCACCTTATCGTTTACAGATCCGAGTGCCTGGGGACCAATTCCGTTGGTACAAATACCTTTAACATTTAACATTTAACAATTACTCTGTCGAGTTGATTGTCATCACCTATACAGGAATGAGTTGTATGTTCATCAACATGAGCTAACTGAAGTAGGCAATTGTATTTACATAGCCCAAACTATTTGCTATGCAATGTATACATGTTCTACATAGCATAGCTGCTTCACTTGCTGAGAATTATTAAACAGTAGAAGAAAGATTTAAGCAATAAAGTAAACAGTACTTATTAAACAGAGTTTCCATCCTTACAGCCACAATAGAAGCACTTGGCAATACACCCAAACAGCTTTGCAAAATTGTTCCTGCACATTTTTCAAATGTTGTTATATTACGGTGATAGCCTAGCAGTGCACCATATCAACACACTCTGATTATTCTTCTGGGAATTTCTGGTAGGTGCCCCACTGTGTTCCCTTCATGTGTCTTGTTGAATATTGGACACGATTCAGTATGGATTTTGCCCTTTTTATGATGTGGACTATATGCTGGGTAGACAAACCGTTGTACGTTTTTTAATGGTGTGCTGTTATGCCTCCCCTGGGAATGGTCATATTGTCATATTTTCTATACCCAAATGGCATTCCTTTGTCTACGTCATAGTCAATTCTGTAATCTGAATCACGATGCTCCATTAAAATGCCCTGAAATCCTAAAGAAATTAGATCCAATCAGAATGCCATAACTGGACGCTTCCTCTCTTTGCCCATTCTCAGAGGTGACCTGGAGAGATAGGAAAGGTTTCTGGCCATTTCACATCACTCCCCTTTTCTCTGAACCCGATCCAGTTAGTAGCTGTCACCAAATTAATCCACAAAACAGAGCAATCCATAATCTTGGTAATCTTGGGGAGGAAGGATAGCTCAGGAGCAACGCGTTTGTCTTGAAAGCAAAACAATGCTGCGCAACACAGGTTTGAGCTTAGAAGCCACTCGTTGGTATTAAGTGCATTATAAAACAACAATTCTAATTATAATAATGATGTTGAACGCCAGCGTAAGTCCAGGAAGCAGGCCAAAAGTCTTTGATGTTTAAGCTTTGATCTTCTTTGTTGATGCTGCCCTTCCATCTTTCTGAGAAGACCTTTTCATTGTTTTTAATGAACCTGAAGAGAATATGTTTGCAGTTTTGGGGTGTGGGTGAGAAGAGTGGGAGTGGGGCCACCTGTCTTGTATTGTTTTAGGTGGAATGCGCTGTGGCCTGCGTGTTACACCCAGATTTCTGCGGCTGGCACCTTTACTCCATGAGCTGTCGTACAGGGATTGCAACCTGCACTCGCTTATGTTGATTTGATTACCAATTTATTATTATATTTTTGTTTTAGTCCATTTTCTTGACCACTGAATGATTCGATTACTTTGAACACACCTTTATTTATAGCTTCTACACTATTTCATAATAGGTATATTGTGTATTAGCATTCGGGGTGGGGTGTCATGGGGCCTTGCAGCCAATCATGAAGCATCGAAGGTGGGCTATAGCTAAGACAAAAGTGTAAGGCCACCATCTTGCCTCCCGGGCAGTAAGCCATTGCTGCCCTGTGCCCCCTGCTCTGCCTCCCCATCACTTCCACCTCCCCCTCCTAGTCACTCCCCACCCCAACACACTTACCTGAGGCTACCTCGTCCCACGCCAGCTGTAGAAACACTTGCTCCCTCGCCCCTTTCCCTGTGTGTCAATCTCCACCTTGGAAGTGGACAAGTGAGTACATATAGTTGCAGTGGCGTCGCCAGGGGGAGGCCTAGGGGGGCCGGGGCCCCCCTATGTAACCATGTGCCCCCACTTGTGCCCCCCCTGCCTAAGACAAGCAGTGACCATGTTCTCCCCTTACATTTGTCTGTGCCCCCCTACTTTTGACTTTGGACCCCTCTGTGCCCCTCCTAAATTTGATTCCTGCCGACGCCACTGTATAGTTGCCTTCTCCCTATGTCTATGGAACTCCTTTTCTTTTCTCATATTTAAGTTGCGAAACGGCACTTGTGCTGTTTCTCAACTCTATTAGCAGCTCGGAAAGCATGCTGGGTGCTAATAGCAATACGCCCCCCCCTATGGCCGTGCATTACCAGTCACTTAATTGTCCGGGGCCCACATTGAGGCCCGAGCAAAACGTCGGACCAGTAATGGCCACCCATGTCTGGGTTTCTTTTCAGGCCCCTCCTTTAATTGCATAGGCCACTGATCTTTTAACGGTTCTTTAGTTGCTTACCCCTGCTAGTCTGCAGCAGCGATTTTTTTAGGCCTAGTCTTCAAATACTTCGACTAGTTTTGTGACTGGTTGGGGAACCCTGCCCACTTGAGTTCTGAACCACTAAAAGCACGAATGAAGAGTCACGTGCACAGCTTGGCTACGTAGCTGGTAGGGATAGGGAGGAGTTAGTTGCAGGTCAAGCTCCAACCTGCAAGGCTGATTGGCCTCATTGGACTGTCAAGAAGCGTCTAGAACTGTCCAACGTTCCACCCACAGAGGATGGAGTCCATCTCACAGCCACATACAGCCCCGCATCTTGGGTCTTCTATAATGACTTTCCCTTCTTTCTTTTGTGCTTGCCAGGTACCCATGTCATGGAAGGCTCTGGACGGATGGTGGTCACTGCTGTTGGTGTCAACTCACAGACTGGTATCATATTTACCTTGCTCGGCGCCGGGGGAGAGGAAGAAGAGAAGAAGGACAAGAAAGGTAAATTGCCCTTTGCGGTGTGTTTTAATTGGGAAGTGGGCTTTAGTTATGAAACAGCTATGGCAGCGAGGTCCACCCTGTGCTTCTGCGTGGCATTCGCACATAGCTGCAATCTTTGAAGGTTGCCACCCTTTTGTGGCCCAGAATTGAGGAGAGGAATATGTGCTATGTGCCCACTCTCCTATCTTGATCTCCAATCTCCTGGTCACAGTGAAGGATTCAAACATGGGAGAAACTTCTTTGGTAAACAGCCCAGCCCCCTTCTACAAGCAGCGCAATGCACTAGTCACACACAGAAAACAGGGGCCGTGCTACAGAGTGCAGAGCAGCCGGTATCTGGGTAGTCTGCTTCCATGCATATTACCATTGACAGTTTTGGAATGGTTGTGATCAACAGCATTAGCATGGTTATTGACAATGGTTTTGGAAAGTCTGTTCTTAAAACTCTGGAGATAGTAGTTGTAGTGCTTGGGCCGTTTGTTATTGATAGTCTTGGGCACATGTTACTGGCGTTTATAAAGTTCACAAATGTGTGATGCTAAGATTCTCCTGACTGTTGTCAAAACATTCTTGCTACCATGGATAGTCGTGACTGATAGCTCACGATAGTCGTGAGATGACAATCGTTGGCGGTTTTGGGGGCGATGTATTTGTGAGTCTTGGGTCAATGTTTATTGGCAGTCTTGGGAATCGTACACATAGCAGAGCTGTAGCATTTGCCATGGGGATTCTTGGAGCTACGCTCGAATGTCATTCACAATCTTGATGCAATGGATAGGAACAGACCTTTGATGAACATCATTAGTAATCTTGGACGATGTATTAGGGGATAGCCTTGATAGTTTGGGGTGATGCCATTGACAGTCTATGAGCCACTGCCATTGGGAGCTTTGGGACGACTGTTGTCAACAGCCTGGGACCAATTGCACTGTTCATTAAACGTCTTGGTGTTGTCATTGTTCGTAGTCATTGTGTAATTGTATTTGATTGTGTTCACACAATTCTTAGAGGCATTTTTGTTCTCGGTACTTTGGTTTGGGGCAATCTTGCAGAAAAAGAAGCGGCAGTTGGTGAGGAGAAGCCATTTGTAGTGTTGTTGTTTTGAAGAGAAGCAAAAGCAACATAAATTCTCATGGTCAACAGGGACATTCTGGGGCATGAACAGCCTTCCATGACAATGAAGCTTCTTGTATGTTTTCTCTCTGCCCTATTAAATGTTACAGTAAAACAAACAGTCTTCATGGTGGAAGCCTCTGGGTTCAGAAATCAAGGGGGAACACAGAGGGCAGATGTAATCTCCCACACTCTTTTTACTCGCTCAGGGTATCCAAGTGTGTATTAGACAATGAAGGAGAGTGCCCTTGTCTTTCAAACACTCTGAACCCCGAAGGCAGGGCTCTGTACATTAACTCGCCAAAAATTGGGCTTGCATGATAACCACAATAAACAGGTATTAGAAAAAAACTGCTTAGAATGAGTTTCAGTCGAGATTATTTGCTCCTTTTTGGGCAAAATGGATATCGACTGGATTTCACTTTTCAGTGGGTCTGCAAAGCTTATACTAAACTAAACTAGGTAAAAAAACATTGGGCCTGATTTACAAAAATAGTTTAACATGGGAAAGCCCCATGGAAAACATTTTTGTAAATCGGGCCCTTCGGTTTTGTTGACGGCTTATAATTGGGCTGTTAGCATGGTGAAATGCCAAAATGAGCAGTGCAGGCCTTGCATGGTCCCACCAGCACGTTCCCAGGCTAGTTCAGGGAAGCACTCTGCATATCAGCTGGATACGCTTGCAGTTCAAAACAGTTATTTGGGCCATATTGAAAGCTCCAGTATGGGAAATAAATCCCACCATCCGACTGCGTTGTCCTTCTGCACGCATCTGCACAGTTCAACGTCAAAGAGAGGAACTTGTGATCCACATTGTGACCACAACCTGTCCTGGAAGCCTGGAGGGAGCAACACAGTTGTGCGTGTTTTTTTAAATGTATTTACTGGGTATTTATAATTTATTTATTTTATTCATTTTTCTTGTTTATGTATTCATTTTACAGTACAGTAAGATGCAAATATAATTAGATTAGATAGGGCACCTAATCGAAGGTATCTGTGCGCATTTCTTGAAAATTACAGTGTTGTTGCAGTAGGTAGAGACATTACAATCAAATGCAATACAATTAGATAGTGAACACATGTATAAGGTAGTCTTACGAAAGATACCTAAACGTTGGTATACAGTCAGATTTAAGGAACCGTGTGATTGTAGAAGAATAAAGCAATAGTACATTACCGCTCCTGTGCGAAGAGCCAAGTTTTCGCATTTTTTTCTAAAGGTCCAAAAGGAAAGTTCAGCACTTAGTGCCAAGGGCAAGAAGTTCCAAGTTTAGCTGCTTTCACTGGGAAAATGTTACCCCCTGCTTTTTGTAGTTTGAATCTAGGTATCGTTAGATGGTGTGCATGGGTGGACCTGGTAGGTCTGTTAGATTTCTGGTGAATTTGTTTGTTAGATATTTGGGGGCTGAGTTAGAAAGGCACTTGTGTGTTAGTGATAGGGTTTTGAAGGAGATTCCATCCTGCACTGGGAGCCAGTGGGCATTCCGTCTTGCTAAGGTAATGCAGTTTGCTCTAAGGATGTTGAGGGCCGCTCTCAAGGCCTTATTTTGTATCACCTGGAGTTCTTTCAGGTTACGGCTGTTTGTGATGACATACAAGGCATTACAATAGCCTAGTCTGGATAATATGAGGGCTCTGGCTAAAATAATGCAACTGTTTGATGAAAGGAATGGCATTCAGGCATTGATAAGTTTTGATGTGTAGGCCGCCGCGGAGGCCGTCGCATTAACTTGTCTTGTTAGTGTAAGGGCAGAGTCAAGGTAGATACCTAATGTTTTCACTTCTTTGGATACTTTAATAGTGATGTTGTCAATGTCGAAAGATTTCAAGTGGTCGTCAAGTTTGTTCAGTTGGTTTTGTGATCTGATAAGGAGTAGCTTCGTTTTATCGTCATTAAGACATAAAACATGGATAACCATCCAAGCCTGTATAGTTTGGTAGATGTTTTTTAGTAGTTTCGAATCTGTGTCATAAGAACCTGTGATGGGGAGAAGGATTTGTGAGTCATCTGCATAGTGAGTGTAGGTGACAACCAAGTGATCCAGATGGTCAAAGGGTGGCTTATTAAAAATGTTATAAAGTGTAGGAGAAACACGGGAACCTTGCAGAACTCCACAGGAGACTGTGGAAGGGTCAGCAGATGCCGTAGGGGCAAACACCCTCATAGTTCTATTGGAGAGGGAGGACTGTATCCATAATGATGTTTTAGTGGCAAAATGGGCTGCCAAGGTCAGATGTTTGCAGAGTAGCTTATGCTTAACCAGGTTGAAGGCTGCTGACAGATCTAGTAAGAGGAGGAGCCTATACACATATAATGCGCCTACACACAAAACGCACTAGGAAAAGAGGGCATGGGAACAGCCCGGCATATTCTACCTAGTGTTTACACTCCTCCACATATGCTGGTATTTAATGGCTGCCATGTTGATAATCTCTATGTGACAGCTGAGGATTGGGAAACCAAAGGGGAGTGCTGCATAAGATAATGTGATGTAGTAATTGATGTAAGAGCAGAGGTAATGTGCCATGCTTTGCACCAACCCCAGCAGTCTCTTCTCCCCTGGTTACATATCTGTATTTTTGCTTAGTTTCTGTTTTCGTGTTGATGCACACTAAATGACCATCCCCCAATTTTTTTTAATCATCTTTTTTTTCTGTTTCTCTTCTATCCTCCTGTTTTCCCCGCTCACGCTTACTTTTCTTGCCTTCTTGCTTGTCCTGCTCTTGGGTGCTCTGACCCTGATCAACCCCACATTTTCCCTCACCTTGTCCAACCCCCCCTTCTCAACAAACCATGCTGCCACAATCCTCCTTTTTTCATGCCATCTTTTCCTAGCTGCAAAAGCTGCCGGCACAGCCCACACCATCACTGCTGCTAATGCTTTCATAAACTCCAGCTTCACCTACGGTATGTGTGCCTCTGATCATCCCAGCATCTCTAGCCCTCAAAATGTCCCACAGCCAAACAGTCGGAGACCCCAGGACCAAAAGAAGGACCACCTCAACTTTTCCTTTTCATAAAGCCAAGTTTATAAAGGTCAGCTAAATGGTATGGGGCTTATGGGAGAGATCAACGCTAGCCATTCGGTGTACAAATAGTTCAGTTTTCTACAAACACCAAAGGAACTGTATCAAAGACAGAGTAGCCTACGCAGGTGGACTGGGAGATTTCTCAACAGGGTGATTAATCTGAAATGTCTGCGGGGCACACTAATGTGCCAAGCAAGATATTGCCCCAGTTACGATGGCCTTTTCGTTGCAGCAGTCCACCTGTAATTCCTCTGCATTACCAATTGCCCAGCATAGTCCCGGACTCCCCAAGGAACCTACAATAGGTCAGAGAAGCTCTTTGCTTGGTTCTGAAAGTAATTTTTCTGTGTTATGTTAAATTCTTGCAAAACTACAAATTAATTAAATAATCTTTCAACACTAAATTGCAATTGTCAAAGGTTGATGACAAAATTGTGAGGGGGTAAAAAATGAACATGCAAACACGCAAGAAAGGATACTACACTCTCTTGTAACACATCTGAAGTTGGGACTATTGCAGGTAATTATAACATCCAAAACATTTCTCAGAAAACACACATGGATTCAGCGTTGGTAAAACAAAGGGTCACTGGGAAATATATGAGGAGGGTAAGTGTTACAGATTAAGGGAGCTCAACCCGCAAATAAATGTTCTGTCTTTCCCAGCCACGTGTGTCCAGTTTGTAGTGATCCCTGGCACTGCTCGCGGATCACTGTAATGATTGAATAACTTCAAACGTTCTTCGTATGCCCATCGCTGTCCTTGTGTTCTGAGCATTGCCATTTCAGAGAAATGGGTCAGCTTGCGAGAGAATTCACATACGAGGTATATTGAGTGCTTAGTTACCGCAAGAATTCCATGCAAAATTGTGAGAGCATCTATGCCACTATAATAACGTGTACATGAAACAGTGTCCTCCGTTGATGGACACTCCCGTCCTCTATACACTGTTAGTACTGTCAACATGGCAGTCAAACCTTTGTTCGATCTTATGTCTGTGATAGTTGTAATTCTTTAGAAGTACATTCTTTAGCCATAATGTTCATAAAAATTCACAATATTTGTGATGATGACAATGTATATTAATCACAATCACACTTCAATTTCACCATAACATTAAAATAGCTCAACTTGTTTCGAGAGAATCCCTTCTTCAGGATCTCGTTAGTCTTTATTCTAAGGATTTTCAGGAATATCCAAAGAATACATTAGAATATATTCAAATAGTGTTCAATTGTTCATACTTTAATATTTTGTACATAGTATATATTGTTTTAAGATCAGATGGTTTATCACCTGGCTAGACTGTGCCATGTGCCAACTTGAGTTAAGTTTTCACAAAATCGCGATCTGTGGTTCCTCACTGTTCACTCCCTATGGTAAAGGTATAGTAATCTTCATTAAGACAAATTATTCTGTCATTCACTATAATCTGTCTTAATGAAGATTACTAAGCCTTTACCATAACTTAGCTGAAGTTGGCACATGGCACAGTCTAGCCAGGTGATATACTATCTGATCTTAAAACAATGGTCCTCATTATAAGTTTGCCGGTCTGTGAACTACGGTACCGGTAAGCTTGCCGCTACCGTAGCTCCCGGTCTGGCACACTACGAGTTGTGCTCGCAGGTGCCTTTCTGCCCGCCAGGTCGGACCTTAGAAAAAGGGCCTTGGACCTGACAGGCAGAAAGGCACCCCTGAGCACAGCATGTCGGATGCAGAGGCACCGTTATAAACGGTGCCTGTGCCTCCGACCTCCCCATTTCCATTCAGCCCTATGGGGCCGAATGGGAATGGGGAGCATCTTTTTTACGGCGTCTGCGAATGGGCAATTACCGGGTCGGCGGTGCCGGAATGCCCCGGTAATTGCCCATTCTCGGGTGCCGGAAAATATTGTAAGTTTGGCGGCAGCCTGCCGGTTTTACCGGCCAGGCTACCACAAAACTTGTAATGAGGCCCAATGTATACTATGTACAAAATATGAAAGTGTACAAAATTGAACACTATTTGAATGTATTAAAATTTATTACTGAAAATTCTTAGAAGAAAGACTAATGAGCTCCTGAAGAAGGGGTTCACCCGAAATGCATTGAGCTATTTTTATGTTATGTTGAAATTGAAGTGTGATTGTGATTAATATTCCTTGTCATCATTACAAATATTGTGGATTTTGTGTGAAAATTATGTCTAAAGAATGTACTTCTTAAAAATGACCACTACCACAGACTTGAAATCTCGATCAAAACTTTGGCTGCCTTTTTGATAGTACTATCGGTGTGCAGGGACGGGAGCGTCCATCATCGAAGGACACTGTTTCATGTATTATCATAACGTTCACTTGTGTCAGGACCGTGGTTTTCTCCCCAGCACCCTTAAATTCTGATAAACATATCTTACAACATCATTTTGAATTTAATTCTAAAATTAGGTGTGCAGCACAACCATTAACTAGAATATGGAGACTATGATAACGTTGTGGAACTCCATGCATGCCTTCCCTGTCTACACTGGAGTGAAGAGCGGGGCAGAGAGCAAGCATCCCGTGTTCAGGTGGTGGAGAATCAGAGTGAAGAAGTCACTAGGATGTTCTGGGTGGTGGCGCGACCAACAGATACTGTCCCCCTCCCCATTGCCCCACTACAAACATTTCTTCAGAGGCAAGTCTATTCAAGCAGGTGAAACTGTCTGCCACATTTAAATGGCAGGCACCCCGTGCAAAACAAGGCAGATTTTGGGCAGCGTTGCCATTTTCAACCCAACTCTAAATGTGACATCTGATGTCCGAATGCTTCCTGGGAAGCAGAGCAGGTGACATGGTAGGGGCAGCACTCTTTAGGACTGTGCCCTCTACTGCTGCTAAGATCATATCTGAAAGATCCCCCGTGCCTACTATGCCAACGCTTGATTTGCATTAAGGGACGGAGTCTAAATGCCAGATGCCTGTGTTAAACAGTTCAGAATGCAGTTTACTGTAAAGGAATTCCAGAGTGGAACAAGAAAGAATACATGAAATGCTTGCTTTCTGCAATAAGAAAACATTATGAAGTGCCCACAAATAGGGGTCCTGCCTAGATTTGCTGTCAAAGTGCAAAAGTATGCCGTCAACTACTTAAGCCTATGCTTCTCAAGGACTGGGAGTTCCTCTGCCTGTGTAATCACAGAAGGGGACCCACCTTGCACACATTATGCTTCACCCCCCAGCCCCAGTGCACAAGCTAGTCTACCTACAGTGCGTGGAATCACAATCAACTCCAGGCGTTACTTGGGCCTTGTTGGTGAGGCGCTGCTTTGTGTTCTAGGCACAACAAGCTCTGTACCACGTTTAGGTTCACTTGAGTTCAACCTTTGAGGATCCATTTTGCCCAATTTCTATAAATCAAAAATGTCCTGTTCTCTCCTCTAACCTTTGCAAATATTCATTCAGTTTAACTCCTCTCAAGTGAACGCCGAACTTGAGCCAGACTTTGAAAGTTGGATAGGTTATCGGGCATGCCACCCACATGCAAGGTCAGGAATGCTCATCCCAGGATTGTGCCAGTGCTGCGCATGCGGCAGTGCCATTACTAACACCCGCTTCCATCTGGACCAGCTGCCTTCCCGCCTCCTTTCGTTTGGCTCTGGCTGCTTCCTGGTAGCGTGCTTTCCCCTTGCCCCTCATGTTTGTGCGTGTATGTTGTGTGTTCTCTCGTTCCGTCTGTCGTTCATGTTTTGTGTTTGTCCTCCCTCTTTCGTTGTAGGAAAGCAGCAGGAAGGGGCAGTGGAGAATAATCAGATCAAAGGTAATGTGCAAAGAAACCAGCCGCTTGGGCAGGGGTGGGGCCTGGCAAAGGGCTGAGAAAAAACAGGACCATCTGATGCAATGCCATGCCTAGCATGTTGACAGCACATAGGATTCGGCCATTTTAAATGCTTCTCAGCCGACATTAGGTGGGGTAACAATTCAAAATGGTGGCGCCCTAAATTCGGGAGAAAAATGGCAGCCAAGCCGAATTACAGTCTTATTTTTGACAAAAGACATGAAAGATGTGTACTATTGTTGTGGAAAACATTTTGAAAAAGTATGATTCATATTTTCATTAGGTCACAGTATTCTACGAAGAACCCCACTAAAATGAAAGAAAACAAATTCCCTTATTAAAACAGTAAAAATGAAAACTCTGTCCTTGGCTTGCATGAAAAACTACACACACACACACACACCACTACATAGCTACATACAGTCCGTTTTATAATTTATCTTGTGAAAAATCAGTGCCTTGCGATTTTACTCGATGTACTGAAAAGTAAACTTCTTATAGAATTTGGACACCATAGTTTAAGTCATCGAAGTGATAAAGGATGATAAATTCCAGTGATTGAGGGACGGCGATGAAGGCCCTTCCGGCCATGTCATTTGGACGTGGTTACTTGGACGTCTCCACAAACTCGACTATGATGCGTCAACTTATTTGGAGCCATCATGAGTTCAGTATGTAGAGCAAGGTGCAGCTAGAAACTGACTTAGGTTGTGGGGAGGGCCAAAATGTTGAGAGAATGTGGGATGTGAACAAAGATAGATAGCCGTGTGAGCAGAGGCATAAGGGCATTGCGAACAAGACGTAAGGGAGGGGCACTTGGACCAAGAGTGTGGATCGGAGTAGGGGCATAGTCATGATAGAGGTGGCAAGGGGAATAGATATCGAGAGCAAGCAGCGGGGCATGGAGTGAGCAAGGGTGAGGTAAAAATATATGGAACATGTGGTGGGGGGACATACTAAAATGGGAAGCAGAAAGGTAGTGAGGGTAAAGATGAGAAACCGGCAGGTAAAGACATGGGGGGCATTAAATATGAATTTGAGCAATGCTGCTGTTATGGGCCCGCATGGGCCTGAAATGATACGCAGACTCCAGATACGTCTTAACTCCTTCTTTATTAATTACCAACTGCCATCTCCCTTCTTCCCGCCTCCCCTCCTCCCCTCCTCCCCTCCTCCCACCCCGCCCCTCTTCCCTCTTCTTCTTTCGTTTCACCTTAAAGGGCCCTGCGTCCTTTTTCCCTTCACAACACCTCCCCCCCTTACTTATCGACAGAGTCCGGGTTCTACATTTCTTTGATGAGCCGGGTGGGCTTTCTGGTCGACCTGTGGGGGGACGTCTGGCCTGGTTGTCTCCTTCGTCGTCCGATGCGCTGGCATGGGTGCCTCGGGCGGATCTGGGGGAGTCTTTGGGTCCTCGGGGTCCTCCTCCTCTAGAGGCATTTCCTCGATCTGATCTTCTTGGAACAATCTCCTAAAATAGGATGCGTTTCTGGTTATCTCGCCTTGGTCCCCTGTTGCTGTGATCCTGGGTCCTTTTACTTCTGTCACTATCATCGGCTTGGACTGATGTCTCGAGTCTGTCTTCCAGCGCTGGGTTTGCTGGACCAGTACGGTCTCCCCTACTGGAATTAGTGGTTCTATGGCTTTCCGTTTCCTGTCAACCCATTCTTTGACCTTTTGTCTTTTCTCCGCATCTCAATGTCGTATCTCGTCATCCTCCTCTGGTGTATAATCCTCGAGTTGGGGCAGCCGGGATTGTGTCTTGTACTTGATCATGAGTTCAGCAGGAGTGCGGCCGGTCGCCTCATGTGGGGTGTGCCAATAGCTTTGTAGCATCTGTGAGATGGCTTGTGGCATCGAGGTTTGGTCTGTCGCCGCCTTCTGGCGCGTGCGCTTGATACTCGCCATGAAGCGTTCCACCATCCCGTTGGCCTGGGGCCATAGTGGTGTGATTCTTTGGTGGTGGAGCCCTAGATGTGCTGCAAATTTCTTAAATTCATGTCCTTGAAACGGGGACCCGTTGTCCGTTTTCACCGTGTTTGGGATGCCCCACTGGCTAAACAGTTCATCTACTATGCCTACAACGTGGTGGAAGGCTGTTGATTGCACGTGCTTCACCAGTGGGAATCAGGAGTACTCGTCAATAGCCACTAGCAGATGGCCTCCCTCTTCCAGTGGGCCGTAAAAGTCGAGTGCTACGCGCTGCCATGGTTCCTCTGGGAGTGGAACTATCTGCAGTGGGCAAGGTGGTGAGTCGGCTGCATTGACTTGGCACGAGTTGCAGTGTCTTAATATGTCGTCCACTACGGTGTCCATGTGGGGGAACCACACCTGGTTCGGCAATATCTTTTTCGTGTGGGCCATGCCTCAATGGCCTTCATGTGCGATCATGACCAGTGGCTTCCTTAGGCTTTTGGGTGCTACTAGGCGATTCCCTCTGAGTAGCGTGCCTTGGCTTGTTGTGGCCAGTTTATTGTGTATTTTCTCCATTCTGGCTAGGTCTCTTCTATCTACTTCCCCCCCTTCCCCGACTCAAAGTGTTTGTCGGCCGCCTGTCGCCACTCGTTCATGTTGGTGAGGTGTACTGCTGCCCTGATGGTGGGGTCTGCTCTGCTCTTTTCTGCAAACAGTTGTGCTGTGATAGCTGGGGGAAGGACGTTCAGTGACAGGTATGCGATGTATCCGTCTGCTTCTCCTTGCATTGTGTCGTCGGCCGCCCTGTTCGGGTGTCGCGACAGATAGTCTGCGGGGTTGGCATCGCACCCAGGTTTGTGGATGATTGTATAGTCGTATTCCTAAAGGCGAATTCCCCATTGGTCAATGCGCAGTGGCATTTTTATTTTTGGGTTGCCGAAGAGGGCCAGCAGGGCCTGGTGGTCCGTTATGAGTGTGAAGGTGTGTCCGATGATGAAATGGTGACATTTTTCACACGCCGACACGGCGGCTAAGCTCTCGCGTTCTGCCTGCGAGTAGGCTTGTTCGGTGGCGTTCAATGCGCGACTAGCGTAAGCTACAATGTGGGTTGTGGCATCGTGCTGTGGGTCGGTCTGAGCCAGTATTGCCCCTAGCCCTACCGGACTGGCATCTACGGTGATTCCAGTGTACCATTGCGGGTTGAAGTATGCTAGTTGGCGATTGGTTGCCAGTTCTCATTTTATGGAGGAGAATGCTTGTTGGCACTGGTCTGTCCATGTGAAAGGTTGCTCTTTCTTCAGCAATTGTCGGAGCGGGCACGTGAGTGAGGCGTATTGTGGGAGATAGCGGGCGCAGTACCCTGCCATGCCCAGGAATGACCGGAGTTCAGATGCGTCCTTTGGGTTGGGTAGGTTTGTTATGGCGCGGATTTTGTCCGGATCGGCTTTGATGCCTTGGTCCGAGAAAATGTGGCGAAGAAGCATAAGGTGTGAATATTGATCTCGCATTTCTGACTATTGAGAGTGAGTCCAGCGTCTTGGCGGATGTGGCACACTTGGTGTAAAGCTGTGTCGTGTTGCTCTTGGGTGACACCAAATATGAGGATGTCATTGCTCTAATTGAATGTGTTGGTGACCGGACTGATTAATCTGTGGATTGTTTCCTGGAAAATTTTGGCGCAGATGAGATGCCTAGGTTCAGCCGTTTGTAGCGAAATAGACCTTCATGAGTAGTGAATGTTGTGATGGGTCTCAACTTGGGATCGATGACTAGCTGGTGGTAGCCTTGATTAAGATCTAGCTTTGAGAATTTGGTCGCTTGGTTGAGCCTTATTAACATGTCTTCAATGTTCGGGCCTGGATGTCTCTCCCGTTGAATAGCTGTATTGGGGATCCTCATGTCAACACAGAGGCAGAGGCGTTGTCTGCTTTGGGAACGACTACAAGTGGAGACACCCACGGTGTAGGCCCTGTTGCTCTCTCTATGATGTCATTATTTAGTAGTGTCTACAGTTCATGGTTGACTTTTGCTTGTAGGTGAAACCCTACCCCGCCTGGGGTGTTGTGGCACCGGTCGTACCAATGGGTCAATGTGTAGCTTGACTACATTGTCCTTCAGCATGCCCACTCCTTCGAACAGGGCTGTATAGGTGGTTTTTCGTATTTCAATGTCCAGGGCTTTCTGGTCGATGGCCTGTATGAGTTGGGAGTTGGGCGGGAACCCTTGAATTGCTTCCAATTCGTCATAGTGGATTTCGATGAGGTGTAAGGCGACAGCGGTTTTGTGGCTCAGTAGACACCTTCCTGTAGCTGGGCTGTGGATGACGTGTATCATCGCCTGGACTCTCTTACCCCTGTGGATGAGGTAACACGCGAACTGTCCTTTGGAAGTCAGTGGTTGTGTTGCGCCCCATTGGAAGATGTAGGCATGTGATGGTTGTAGTGGGAACTTGTCTGCCAGGTGTTCATATGTGAGGTGGCTCATGACATTGACGATGGCACCAGTATCTACCAGGAACGGGGTGTCGATTCCCCCTAGGTGGACTGTCAACCGGGGTGCAGTGCTGTCGTCAGAGGCTTCAGAGATGAGGCGAACGTACTCTCTGCTGTATTGGTCATATTCTGTGTATTGTTCCTGTTCTGCTGATTGTTCTTTGAGTGGTGGGTTCTCGTAGGGGTCCCTACTGAAGTGACACTCTCCCTCTGGGGTTCTTCGTCCGGGTAGGATTGCATGTGGTATATTTGTTCTTGGTTGGCGTAAGTCTCATTCGCCTGTTCTACTTGTAAGTTCTCTACCGCTCTGATGAACCCGGCGTTGGCAGCGGGTCTGGGGTTGGTGGCGGTCTTGGCGTACTCTCGTTCAGGGTATGGCGTGGGTTAAAAGGTCTTGGTGCCTCAAAGCGGCTCACTGCTTGTTGGCTGTGCGGCCGGTATTCTGATAGTAGGGGGTGCCTTTTCCCGGCACATGCTCTGGAAATGATTCTCTTGGCCACACCTCATACACATTTGGCCTATGGCGGGGCACTGGCCCTTGTGTGGAAATTCAAAGCCGCACCGGTAACATTGTCCTTCTGGTGGTGTATGTCTCGTGGTGTTCCACTGGTCTTGTCTGTATGTGTTGCCAGGTTGGCAGCCTGGTTGGCTGCTGGTGATGGCCGCAATGGAGTCCAGCTTCTTAGGGTTCTCTATGTGGGTGGCCTGGATGTCCACCCTCTCGTACACTCTGGCTAACTCAGCTATCTCTTTCAGGGGTAGTGGCTTCTTCTTCTTCAATAGGTGTTTGCGGAATATTGATGACAGACATCCTTCAATGACCCTTAAGCGGATGGCTTCGTCGTCATTGAAGTTAGCGAAGTCGCAGTACGTGATTTTCCTTTGCAAGCGTAATATGAATTGTCCGATGGTTTCTTGCGGCATCTGGGTGCACTGAGTGAACATGTAGCATTCATAAATCCCTGTTTGGAATGTCTACTAGGCAGCTATTGATGGCTTCGATGAGTTTTTGGTATGTTGTCCCCTCTGCTGGCGGGATGGTCTTGATGACGCTCTTTATGTCTTTTCCCACCAGATTTGTGAAGATGTCTAGCTTGTTTGATGCGTCTTGGTTTCCTACAGCCCTCATAAATTCTTCGATCTCGTCCATCCACTCCTGCCATCTCTGTCCTTGATTCTCTTGGGGTTCTAGTGAGAACGGGTTCAGGCGGCGTAGGAAGGATACCGGGTTGGTGGGCATCACTCCGGGTGTGGCAGGTGCTGTGGTGTCTACCGCTGCGCCTCCTGACTGTGACATGGTTGATGGTGCCTGGGCGTGGTTATGGCGCCGCAGCCAAAGTCCTTGTGTTCAAGTGTCTTTTGATTGGCACTAGCGCGTCTCTGTGCTTCCTCGTTTCCAACTGATTTATGGTTGGCCCTGGTGTGTGCCTTTGTTTCCTCGCTTTCAAGTGTCTTATGGCTGGCACTGGCATGTGCCTTTGTTTCCTCACTTTCAAGTGGCCTGTGGTTGGTGCTAGCATGTGCCTTTGTTTCCTTGCTTTCAAGTGGCTTATGGCTGGCACTAACATGTGCCTTTGCTTCCTCGCTTTCAAGTGGCTAATAATTGGCACTGGCGTTTGTCTTTGCCGCCACGCTGTTGCGTGTCTTTTATGGCTGGGCCGTTGCGGTTGCTCTGTGCCCCTTTCCCCACGTGCTGGGTCCTCACCGTCTCTGTACCTGTGCGCATATGGCTTGCTGCCGTCCTCTCGTGCTGCTGGGGCTCCTCCTCCGATGCTTTGCGGGTTTCCGTTGTTCTCTTGTGGCGGCGACCTCTCCGCTCCTCCGTTTTCTGACGGGTCTGTTGGGCCTCCTTGCCGGCGCTGCTGCTCGTCTCCTCGCTGGAGCGCTGAGTCGCTCCTTGACTCCGGCGCCTCACCGTGTGCCTCCTGCCTTCCTTTCCCTACTGGCTGGCGTGCTGGATCTCCTCTCTGGCGCTGGTATTGCTGCTGTGGGATGGCGCTGGGGCCCTCTGTGACTCCGCTGCTCGCCACACTCCTCCATCTCCTCCTGCTACCTTCTGGCATGTGTTGCCGGACCTCCTCACTGGCGTCGATCCTCCACTTACTGCTGGCGGCACCGGGTCCCTCTGTGACTCCGGCTGCTTTCTGCTTGCGTCCTTCGCCTCCTCGACGTCGGGGTTCCTCCTTACTCATTGCCAGTTCTTATGGGCCCGTGTGGGCCTGAAATGAGATGCAGACTCCAGATACGTCTTAACTCCTTCTTTATTAATTACCAACTGTCGTCTCCCTCCTTCCCGCCTCCCCTCCTCGCCCCTCTTCCCCTTTCATTTTGCCTTAAAGGGCCCTGCGACCTTTTTCCCTTCACAACAGCTGCGAGCGCTGTGCGGTGAACAGGCTCTCCATTATCACTCCTTAATAAACAGCAGACATTTGTTCACATGGTTTTCACACTGTCAACATGAGTGTCGCATCGAACCGAGTGTCTCAAAATGACCGCTACCCATATGAGCTAGTAGATGAGGTAGTGCCAAGACCGGCTGAGCCCAGGGTGCTACTATGCAATACAAAGGCCTCCATGTTCTGACACTTCCTCCCATTTCCTCGGATATAAAATCTACCAATTCCCTTTAACCTCAGGTCCCCATCTCAATGCCTTCAGGGAATATTTGCGAATCATTACAGGGGACAATTGGGAGTAGTTGAGGGGCAGGCCAGAGCCATGACAAGCATTCCCGTTACCACATGTATTTATCGATTGACTTGCTTGACTTGTAAAGGCGTTGTACGCCATGGGAGTGGCGCTTCAGAGCAATGGCAAGATGGAGAAACGACAACCATGGGCGGGTTTGGGAAGTGGCAGCAGGTAGCGGATGGAAGGTAAGTGGATGGGGATAATGCTGTGAATGTGCTCCCCTAAGACTTGGAATGATCACGCACACACACATGTGCAAACACAGACACACACACACACACATAACGTATCTTTAAACATTACAGAACATAAACATTGTATTAAAGCTGAAGGCTTGTAGTACACAATTACTGCCTATGTTAAAGCAAAACATGCGTTCGTCCTTTATGTTTCTTCTATGAAACACCAGAGTACAGAAACTGAGACTACCCATGTCCATTCCACATTTAGCCCTTTTGGGACCCTGCTGTTTAACATTCACTTCTAAACCACACACATGCGAACTAAATACTGCCCCCTCTGTTCTTAAGTAACTGGGGCAGGGCCATCACTTTGGCCCCATAAAGATGTTTACAGCAGTGCCTTTGGTGGAATGGGAAAAAGAGCCAGGGCACGTCAAAGTGGGCGTGGCCTAACGGCAGGGTCGGCTGGCAGTCCCTTAGGCCATGCCCTCTTAACGAGACCCAGCTTAAGGGCCTAATGAGCTGCAGGCGACACCCGCCAAGCAGCGCTTTGCAGCGATCATCATCCTGTCCTCGGAGAAAAGGTTGCCGATTCCTTCAGCGGTGTTGCTAGGTCTGAAAAAGATCCGGGGCTACGCTAATATCGGGACTGTCGGGACTCGGGGCTAACTAGCCTTTTGTTTGTAGCTCCTGAGCTTTTATCCGGGGCTACAACCAAAAAACCTGGGGCCATAGCCCCTCGAAACCCCTTCTAGCAACGCCTCTGGATCACTGCATCTTTTAACTAAACGGATGCCTGGCGCAGGTTGACCCCACCTCTTTTCTTCCTTAATGGTGCCGCCGACCCCTGCCAGACATCCTTTTAACTAAGAGATGCAGCGATCACCATTAGGTGATCGCTGCATCTCTTAGTTAAGGGGATGCCTGACAGAGGTCAGTGCCAGCATTATGGAAGAAAAGGGTGAGGCCAAGGCCCTTTTTCTAAATCCTGAAGCTCTCGCATCAGGCTTTAGAAAAAAAGGTCTTGACTTCTAGCAGCCTCACCTTTTTTCCCACAATTGTGGGCCGGCCCTCGCCAGGCACGGGGCCTGTGCACCAGTTATGGAATAAAGAGGCATTTTTTTCTACAGCCTGAGAGCTTCAGACTGTAGAGAAAAATGGCTTGACCTCTAGTGGCCTCATCAGCTGACGCTACTGGAAGCTTTAGGGAGACCCGGCAGGGCCTCATTTCAGATATATTTTTCAGTGACTGCCACGGCTCAGCCCCAGATAGCCCCAGCCCACTTCAAGCTCTGATTTACAGTTTTCAGTTCACAACTGCACATTCCTAAATGAGATGGTGTTCTGTGCCATTGTTTCTGGAGACAAAACCCTAATGACTTGTAAGTCATTTACAGGAACTGCACTGCGGGTAATGCAGTGACAGTGACAAGTGTCAGGGAATCCACACATCCACTGTTAAATTTGAAATTTGACGCACAAATCTAGAAAGGTAGCTGTTCAGGTTGAGTGACTGTTGCCGAGATATCACGAGTTCAGAACTATCAATACATGTTTTTTAGAATTTCTTTTGAAAAATCCACATAAAAAGCACTTTCCACTCTTTCAAAAAAAAAAGTCGAGGGGAGAAATATAGTGTGGATTAGGCGTTGTGGGGGTTCTGCTCCTGTAATGAGTCTGCAGAAAAAAGAGCAACCACTTCAGTGCTCCCTTCCCTCTGTTGCTGTGCTGCTTTCTCCCACTCTCTTGACCCGTTCGCCACCAAAGGACACCGAATACAGGCTTCCAGATGCATCGCATTCAACATTTTTTGTAATGCATCAAAAGTATGACATTGTTGATATTCCTCAGTCTCTGCAGGTTCGGTTTCAATTTGAGTCATACTTTTTTGTTGTTGGTTCAAAGGGATGAGAAAAAAAAACGATTCATGTCACAGCTGATACACACTTTCTCTAAAGTACATTCTAAGCAACACTTGCAAGGACATAAACAAAGGTAGCAATGCTCTGTTCTGTCACTAGAGGGCACTATCCTTAACTGATCAAACAGATCACATTTCCTTTAGGCAAAAAAAATCCAATGCTCCGGAAATGGGCTACTCTGGACCCTAAGGGAGGGCAGAGGAGGGTGAAACTGTGAGGGTGGTGTAATTCCATAAAGTGCCGAAGTCACAATCTTGGTAAAATACAAACAAGGTATCAGGAGAACTGCAGCAACCCCAAGTGGCAAACTGGATAGAACAGAAGTAAGCAAGGTATTATAGCAAGCTAGCTATAATGCTGTGTGCTCACAGCTGGTTAACGCTCAAGGAGTAGCATCTTAAGTATTATGTTACATTCGTGATCAAATAACATCATACTCTAAAGTAATTGCATAACCAGCCAATGTAATGGGCAGTCAGTGTCAAGCACGAATGATAAAAACATAGAAAAACAGATCAAAATGGCCAATGTGTTTCGGATACTCAGCTGTCCTTCATCAGGGCCTGTCTGAAATAGAGAAAACTAAGTCAGAATACCAAAGGTACTTAGCAAATATCACAGCACACCTTAACAAAAAAAAACATGTTGGTTCTGAACACCTAGGACACGAATAATCAAAGGATGGAAATGGACAACTAGACAGAAGTATAAAGAAAATAAAAATAAATAAAAAAAGACCAAATAACACACTTTAACAACATATGAGCCAATAGTGAAAGATCCAAAAGAAATGATACAAAAGAGAAATGCTTGAGAAACAGCATGGTATTATCCTGTGCAAAAACACCTGTTCTCAAACAACAAAAACTTACTGCTGTGATGTATAGTGTTGGAAACCCCTGTGAATACAAAGATGTAAAAAAAAAATCAGCACGAAAATAGGCCAGAAAGATGGTGAGTATGCCAAACAGTTGGCAGAAGGTAAAGGAGGTGTCATGCCTGAACCTGGTACGTGTTGCATCAGAGGACACTGGACACAAAAACATAACGGGGGAAAAAAGCAGAAAGGAATAAGTTGCTTACCTGTAACTCGTGTTCGGCAGCATTGATATATTTCATAGATTCACATGCTGTGACTGTTGCCCCAGGTCAGGCTAGGAATCATCGGTTACCTTATTTTTTCCTTGCCTAAAGAAAATATCTTTTCATTGTGTAGGTTCTTAGCCTCTTTATGGGTGCTTTTGGTCACAATCAAAGGGGCATCAAGCAGTTAGACCCTCCTCTTCATCCTCTCTTCCGATTCTGACCCGTCATACTGGCCAGATCCGTAAGGCTTTTACATTGTAAGAGCGGGAGGAGGACGCATGTGAATCTTTGAAAGATACCAATGCTGGGCTGGAGAACAGGAGTTATAGGTAAGCAACTTACTTCTTCTCCAGCATTGGATCTTTCATAGATTCGCATGCTGTGAATAGACTTTGTAGCAGTATGTAGTGTCGGAGGCTGTAGAAGGTAAAACGCCTACCTTACTGAAAAAGACGGTGCATGACTGCTCTCCCAGTCCATACATCAACTTCGTGCTGCTTCTCCAAGCAGTAGTGCCTTGTAAACATATGTGGCACCGACCATGCAGCTGCTTGGTAAATGGCTGTCATGGAGATGCCTGCCCCAGTGCCACTGAGGCTGCCGGGGACCTTGTGGAATGAGCATGTGGCGGAGCGGCTGTTTTCCTGCAGACACATGGCACAAGGATATTACTAACACAATCTTTCTAGAAATGCCCTGTTTGGACAGAAGCTTTCCTTTGTTAGTTGGGCCATATGCCAGGAACAGCTGTTTTGAGTTCCTAAAGGACTGGGTCCTGTTGATGTAGCATTTAATGTCCCTCTTCACATCTAGCGAGTGCAGAGCTACCTCTACCGAAGAAGTAGCCTTTTGGAAGAAGACCGGTAAAGCAATGGTAGCGTTCTTATGACAATCTGTCCGGATCTTCGGAATGAACCGTGGTTTGTTCATAAACAGAACTTTATCCTTCTGAAAACATAAATATGTCTCGTTTTACTGCTAGAGCCTGTATCTCTGACACTCTTCACACCAATGTGATGGTTACCAAGAATGCCACCTTCCAAGAGAAGTATTTTGAGTTGGGTAGTGGCCAGTGGTTGAAACAGCTTTTTCATGAGACCTGCCAAGACTGTGTTGAGGCTCCAATCTGGTGGGGATTTCCTTGTTGTTGGGAAAGTTCTGAACAGATCTTTGGGGAAATGTTTAACCACTCTGTTGCTATATAATGGCATGCCCTTTCTGTTTCTGGTTTATCTCGAAATCGCCGCCAGGTGGACTCATATGGATTCATGAGCCAGTTTAGCTAGCAGAGTAAACAAGGGAGTAGCTGTTCCAGTTGCACCTGGAGTGGCTGGACACCCTGTTGTCTTTCACAGCAAGCACAGAACCTTTTCGAGTTGAGGTTACATGTTTTATTCGTGTCAGGGGCCCTGGCCACCGCCAAAATGTCTTTGCAGTCCCGATGGATCTCTAGCTGTCCGAATTTTGTGAAATCTGGAGCCATGCTCTCAACTTTAGGGACTGCAGGTCGTGATGTAAGAATTTTCCGTGGTCTTGCGATATGTCCGGGAGGTCGCACAGGTGTATGGTTTGATCTGTCGAGAGTTAAAGCAGGTCCAAGTACGACGTCTGGCGTTACCAGTTTGGAATGATGAGGGTCACTCAGCACGGCTGCAACCTGATCAATTGTATTACCCGGCGTATGACAGGGAACAGTGGAAAGCGTGGGAAAAGTGGTTTTCCCATGGGAAGGAGAATGCATCCCCCTTCGACCCTTAATGCAGGGTCCTGCTGGCAAATCATGTGCACTTTTTTTTTGGCTGGTGGCAAAAAGGCCCACGGATAGACCACCCCACTTCTAAAACTGCAGCTGGCTGTTGTTGAGCTCCCACTCATAAGTCTGAGTTGTCTGCCTGCTTAGTCTGTCCACCACATGGGTCTGGACTCCTGGGAGGCTGAAGGCCTGTAGAGAGATGCTGTTGGGGATTGCCTAATGCCACACCCACTGTTATTCTAGGGACAGAATTCTGGACCTCAAGCCCCTCGTTTTCCTGAGATAATACATTGTAGTAGTATTGTCTGTCAGGATCCTGACTGAGTGCCCTGTTAGTATCGTCAGGAAGTCGTTCAGTGCCCATCTCACCGCCCTCAGTTCCAGTACATTGATGTGGAGATTTGTCTCCTTGGTGGTCCATAGTCCCCTGATATGGAGCTGGGTGATGTGGGCTCCCCACCCCAACATGGATGCGTCAGTTATGAGCGTGTTTTGATACGTTGGGTCCTAAAAGGGATTGCCTTTTATGATGTTGGATCTGTTGGCCCACCACTGGAGTCTTTGGGTGAGGTTGATTAAGATCTGTATCTTGTCTCCCCACGTTCATGAAACTTGGGCCAATTGGAGGCAATAAATTCCTGTAGGGGCCTCATATAGGCTAAAAGAGGTGAGAAGAGGGGAGAACCTAGACAATGAAAACATAGATTAATATAATTGTGTTCAGGACCAAAAATGCCACACATAAAATAGCCACCAGATATATCCTGCCCAATAGCACATAGCAATATGAACATTTCAAATGCACAGTCCTGCTAAGTACCCTAAAATGTCACTTTGGGGGAGTTTTTTGAGTTGGAGAAGGTGTCCTGTAGGAATTGTGATTGAGGTGAAAAGCAAGTTAATGTCCAATTCTATCCCAAAGGAGTGGAGAAGGCAGAAGCTTAGCATAGGGGATGTCAGAGGATCCCCTAATAAGAGGTCCAGTGCCAGGTTCGAGACCAAGCAGCTCCAGGAAGAAAGTAAGCACTGTAGGATTGGCCAATGAAAGTAAATGGTGAAGCGCAGTTGAAGCTCACCTGCAGAACCTAGTGACCATGGGCGACAGGGATGCCTGAGGGTAGGTGTCTCAAATAACCAACTAACCCAGTGTCCAGAGGTAAGTGCTCATAGTGGCAGTACCTGAAAATACAACTCTGGAACGCAAAACATCCTGGCAAGTACAAGACCCCTTTGCAGGTCGAATTGCAGGACCCTGTCACCCAAAGGCTTAAACCTCAAACCTATGAAGATCCCAGTGACCCAAAAGAAGAAAAATTGGCCTTTATAGGAGTAGGGCCCGTTAGTCAGGACTGAAAACAATGGCAAAGCTGACTCCAGGAATGCAGAGGAACCCGACCAAGCTGATTCTGGTGGGTCAGTGGACAAGACGGGGCAGTCAGCAAGTAGAACGCAGTCCCACAGCAAAGACAATGGTGGAGGTGACTAAGGATGGCGCCAACAACCAGAAGAGTGTGGGTAGTGGTATCCCACTACCCTTATGAATGTAGGCAGCTTCCTACACCTGGGTGCACGACTAAGGCGGTAAAAGAAGGAAGCAGTGGTAACACGACCCAGAGATGGTTCCAGCATAGAGAGCCCTTCCCATCTCACCCGAAGGACCAGGAGTAGGTTGAGGACAGAGGCTCAGAAGCCAGAAATCAAAAACAGACTGCATTCAAGGACACAAGACTCAGCCAGTATGCCCAGATCTGGTCCCAAAACGGCAGCAGCTTAACGGCAAAATCCTGCAACAGCTAAATAAAACTGCAGAAAACCAGCAGGACTGAGGGATGGTTAGGGTTACCTTAGATGCACCAATGCACTTATGGGCTGACTTAAGCCACCCCTCCAGTCACACCCAGTGGTACCTAAACAAAGGTTTGGTGGACAGCCTATCAGATTGGCCCCATCAACTGATTCAGTTCCACCCACACAGGATGCGTACTGGCCTCTCTAGGGCAGGGGCTGGTCTAAACCACAATAGGGGTTTCAGGGCTCGTTTGAAATTGAGAGCATGGGCCTCATTATGACCATGCCGGTCCAGTAAAAACAGTGTCGGTAAGCCTCCCGGCACCATTATTACCGGACCGGCAAAGTCTGACTCTGCGGTCGGGAGCCGTCCCGCCCACCAGGGTCAGACCTGGCGGGCGGAATGGGAACCGCCCGCAGAGTTTCACGTAAGCACCAGCATCGTTATTAACAGTGCTGGTGCATCCGTGATCCCCATTCCCATTGAGTCCTATGAGAATGGGGATTAACAATTTACCGGTGCCTGACTTCCCGGAATGTCGGTGTCGTAATCCCCCCGGTGTTTCCGGCAAGCCAGGCGCCGGTAAATATTGCAAGTCCGGCGGCAACCCTTGTAATGAGGCCCCATGTGTGCACAACTGCCATTTTAGGCCCACTTAATGGTTTCCCGAAACAAGGAAAATCCCCAGAAACAAAAATGCTCAGATTAGGATTTCAAAAAATACATTTGTATCTCAAAGTCTACCAAAAAGGTACATTGGGCTAGTAATGCAGTAAATCAGATTGCATCGATGCTGAAAAAATCTACATTACAGCTGCCACCATCCCAATCCCTAAAACTAATGTAGTTTGAGATAATCACCCTAGGGCCAAAATGGGGACTTTAACAAGCACCCCTGTCCTTGGAGCCATATGGGCTATGTTAGAACAATAGACTAAATAGGTTTGCAGTGACCAGGAGACCCAGTAGAAGTCTCTCTGACAGCACAAATAAGCCAGAGATCCTGAAAACCAAAGGGTCAATTTAAAAAGAATTGCAGAACCCCCCCAAAATGCAATTGTGTCCTAATACTGACCTGTCAACGGATAATAAACTTAAGTGCCTGTAATAACATATTACATACTGAACAAGTAAGTCAAGGGAACATTTCTTTCTTCTGAGTTCTAAACAGTGTTTCATTCTCAGTTCCTGTTCTTGAATCCACTTTAACTAACACATTCCTGAATCTTTTCTGCTTTTTCCATGCAAAAGAATGTTTTCTCAACCCTTTAATGTGTCCAATAATTGTATTAAATGTAAACATGATTTCTTTAATTTGCCCACTAACTGCACTAAATAGCTGCACACATGCAATAGCAGATTTCCTAGATTTACTTGTTCTTATTTCATTGGAGTGTATTATTTTAATGAGTGCTTGTTATAGTTACTCCATGAACCCCAGCCTTTTGAGAAGTGAATACATATATAACCAAAACACCAAACCAAAAAGAGCTTTCTTGGTATCTATAGGTGATCCAGATACTATCTGATGTATGTTCGTAACATAGAGAAAAGTCACTACCAAATGAAGATTAGGGCAGGTTATGCCCAGCAGGTTGAACGCCTTTTGGTTCGACAAATCCGCTTTGACATGCATGGGAGTATCCTGTACATCAGCATCCATGGATAGAATCGTGGAGGATATGTTGATAATATATGATGGTAAAATGCAAAGTTTATGGCAAGGGCATATCCAGCATGACACAAATGTGGGAACAGAGGGCTTAACAATGGGAAAAGTACTGATTTGATTTTAGGGAGGCATCGCGCATGGGCTCAAAGAAGGGCAGGAGGCTTGTCTAAACAACACATACCAGCATTGCCACTTTACAAACTATTTTCATCCTAGAAGTGTCCAAAGCAGATCATGAGGTCTCTCAGCACGTGTTATGATGAAAGGTATCCAGCTAAAATGTTGCCAACAAAAATCGGTCAGTGAAATGATTGTGCTAAAAACACCTCTACAGTGAAAAAGGAACCAAGCAAAATGTAGTAAAAAAATACAGCTGAAAGGTCATCAAAAATGCAGGGCTACTGGGGTACATTAGGAGTCAGGGTAAGTTGTATGTTAAGCGTTATGGTAAGGATAGGGTTTATTAGAATACACGTTTGATTAAGTGTTAAAGAAATGTATAGGGGGTGGGGAGGGCTGGGGATGTTTGCATATAATAGGAGTTGGTATAAAACAAGGAGCTAGGGTAGAGTAAGCATGGGGTAAGTGTTAGAGTTGCTGCTATGTCAAGGCTACATTCAGGATTAGAGCAAGGATTTATGGTTAGGGCAATGGCTATGAGGTTTGTGGAGAGCTGTTGATGGGGTGTGGTGTTTTGTATTGAGACACATGCCCATCAAATGCGTTAGCACGTTGAAGTGTTAGTGTAAGGGAAAGCATAAGGGTTCAGGATAGAATAAGGTTTGCAGTCAAATGGAAGGGGTGGTGCCGGGTCTTCACTGTTGAAATCATTATTATATTGGTTGCTACTTTGAGGTGCCCTATTGTTTTACACTATCTTCAGTGAAGCTCTTTTGTAGAATTTGAACCTGAATCTAACACAATATACCAGTACCGCCCCACTATCATTAAGGAATAAAATAAGCCGTGTTTCGTAGCAATTTGCTGTGCAATTCTGTAGATTTGCTAATCAAATTGACACTTGTGTAACAAACCCTGCTATTTAAGTTGCCATGTTCAATCAAAGCACAGCTAGCCTTGCATTCATCTCTTGCCCTCAGTGCTCTCTTCACTTGTTTTTCTCTGTTCACTTCAAGTGCTAATGGAGAGAAAGTGCACCAGTAATCATCTCCTTCACTCTTAAGTGCCAATGGCCTGTATTGGAGTGCTAGACAAAACATTTCATTTTTCTTTTTCAAATAATTGCAAACCAGAAGTAAGCGGGATGATAGTTTTAGTGATATTTTTATTACGCTAACTATATCCTGTCTGGCAAAGACCAGTATGTGTTAACTTTATACTTTTTTAGAAGACAGTCATGCAACTCCAATCCTAAAAATGTAAGTTGTTTCATAATGCATAAATACAGTATTGACACTGTAAAAAACAAACTGCATTGTCTCCCTGCATTACAGTTAACATTAGGTTAGTGCATCTAAATCTCATATTTAATTTTGTTGATTAAGATCCATCATATTGACAAGTGAACACTTTTGAAAATGTACATGGTCATACGATCAAATACTTTTGATGGCAAACCTAGTTCTGTAACTTGTGGTTGCATTTATTTCTGCAATTGGTGCTCAACCCATGAGTTGATCCCATACTCATTGACTTTATATTGTATCAGCCTTTTGCTTTATACCAGCTACCCAAGAGTGAGATGACCACAACTACAATATTCAACCTAGTTTGCCCGGTTCTCTGCTTGCTAGCCCATCCACTTTGCGTAGTCTCATCTTACATAATGAATATATAAAGCTAACTAGATGTTTACGCAAAGTAGTTATCAATAGTTCCATCCAACGGCTACATCTACAGATCTACTTCACTGCCATTATAAAGAGGGCATGGTATCAACAGCAGATATACACGAAAACAGATGCAATTTTCAAAAATCATTATGTAGAAATTCCTAACTAATCCTAACTCTAACATGGGAGTAGTGTTGACCATGAAACAAAAGAAAAACAGTCCTTGTCAGTATAAGTCAAATTATAAAGACCTATACTAAAGAAACCTAACCTAGCACTCTTTCTCTAACAACAAGTGTAGAGGGGAAATAATGAGTGTTATCAAAGGAAGTGTCAGAATGGCTTGTACAGCAGTTCCATTCCCCACGTTTACTAGCAGAGGGGTTTAGAGAGTTCAGGTGGATAGGAGACAGGCACAGTTTCATCAAGTGCAGCACACTCTGGCTGTCTGAGACACCTGCACAGTTCAACAGCTCCTTTAAGCTGTCTTGGTCTCGTTTCCCATGTACAGTTCAGTTCTGAAACAACCATAGGACCATTGTCCTACACAGGCTTTCCTCTATCGAACTCAAACCTGTTTCGATGTTTCCTTTTCTTTCACCACTGCACAATGTTCACCTTAATTTCCGAATATTTCAATATGCACTTTCCGTTCACCAAAAGTTCATTACAGGCTTCCCTCTGCCGGGCACGTACCTACCGTTTTCTTTCACTGTGTGGTTCCCTTCCCCAAGTCTTAATTCTCTTGTTTCAACTTCTTGTTCCCCCGGCTATTACTACAGAAGACTTTCAAAACTGCAAGGATTTGACTCAGACCTTTGCATGACCACTGCCACATCCCATTAGAACAGTTTTCTCAATTTCAGAAGGTTTGTGAAGCTGTCATCAGGTTTTCTCACTTTGGCCGCTTGTCCCTTTCACAATCTTTATCAACTGTTTACTTTCAATCTTGCACAAAACTTCAGCTTCCTAGAAGGCTAATACTTTTCCTGTGTTTGCTCTGCTTAGTGGCGATTCTCAGTTGCTTTCCATATCTTGCATTCCCTTTTGCTCAGAATGTTACTTTTATGCAGATTTACAGAATTTTTAGAAGGGCTGATGATTCCTCGTAAACTCCTCTGTTAATCTGTATCCTTTCTTGTGTCACCATAATATTTCTGTTTCATTAAGCATTCTGCAGTTCTATCGCAACCTTTCATTAACACTGCTTACTTCTAACACAAGCCGGTCTTCAGATCACTGACGGGTCGTGTGCTTGGGGGGGCTTTCTTCAGCAACACCTTCCTGCTGGCTTCCAAAGCCGTCGCCCGCAGCCTTGTGTTTCCTCCTTGACCTTGCTTCATGCTCGGGAGGGGAGCCAGCAGTCCTGGAGCATCAGCAAGGCGTGCTTCTCGGATGCACACATTGTTCCATTGAAGTCGCTCACAGCTGTCTGCAAACACGAAACTTCTGCCAGGGTTTCTGCCGCTCGTACTTTTCTTGTGCAGTTTGATGGCCTTCCCGCTTGACAGCACCTCACTCCTTCGACTTCGTTGGAACTACTTCTCTCGGGTCTCACAGTCTTGCTATCTGTGTTCTTGTGCCTGCCACCTTTTATCACTCTGCCAAGTGTTAACAAGTCTCAAGTTTAAGTGATTGAGATTACATGACTGACACTGCCTGACCTCATTAATGTGACCTGGCTCTGATACAACATAGGAGGTAATCCTCATCCTGTTATTCCTCCTCTTTCTCAGCTCAATGGTTTTGGGAAAGTGAAGTGGGGAGGAATTCTGGGAGATGTAGTTTCCATAAAATAGGTAGGGACAGTGATTTCTGGGATAGTTGGAGAAGGGGGATACCATGTTTCACCATTGGGAGTCTCCCCCACTCCCTGAGAACCCCCTGCACAGGTGATTCTCCCTCGCTTGTCCACCACAGAATCTGGATCCAAAAGCGATGGCCCTTCCCTTGCCACCTGAGTAAGGGATCCCCGGGGACTGGGATTTGAAACACCCTCTGGTTTTTCACACCATACACTGTAGTTAGCGTCCAGAGCTCAATCTACTTTCTAATTGTGATTAAATTAGCACTTGCAGGAGACAGCTGGCTAAACAGTTTTCAGAGCCTTTTTAACATATCTATGTGTGACCATTCATGCAGCTAACCCTTTTACATTTTACAGACTCATCCACGGCTCACTCGCGTAGTCAAGTAGATTTTATGAAGGGCGAGTACCATTCTCAAGAAATGTTTGAAACTTTTATTTAACATTTACTTTGTTTGCAGTAAATGTCAAATAAAAGTTTCACTGTGCATACATTTTACAGATATCGCATTTAAATTTGTTGTCATCCGTTGCTATGGGTTGAGTGCATTTCTCTTAGGTCAAATAGGTAAACTAAATTACCCGGCCTGCAGGTCTAGCTGAATTTTAATGAATATGCAAGTCCTAACTGTTCTCACTAATGTCTTATTTCTGCTGTATGCAAAAATGCTGTATTGTTGCTTATTTCATATAAACGGTACAAATAACTTCGGGCAACATTAACCATATTAGTACAACCTTGCTAATCAAATGGGTCTGTTTGCTAATCATTATAAGTTTAATTGGCAAACTCTGCTAATCAATTTTTGAAAACTAATGTATGCCTTGATCATGCTCATCGTACAATATTTGTTGGCATAGCCACACTTTCTTGCTGCATGTGCCCAAAGCCAATCATGAAGCCTGACGGCATTTATTCTTAGTGGGTTAAGTATTCTGCACCATCACCCCCTATTTCTGTGTATTTCAGCTAGACATTCCCTTTACTGAAGTGCCACTCATATTTCTCTTTAAGAATTCTTTTTAAAAAAGTCTTGTATTTTCTTCGGCATGTTGGACCCTTGTGCTTACAATGGACATTGTAATTCAACTTGTGTTGTGGTTCCTACACATAACACATGGTTACTCTGTGTGTGAACCTTCAGATGTTGATGACTAGAATCATATCCATCTCAGATACACTAGATTAGGAGTAGCATAGATTAATTAACCGAATAAGACTATGCTCTCAAGTTTAACATAAATGGGTACAGGGCAGACTGACTTACTTTAAGGGAAGTCTAGCAGCACAACCCCCATTACCTTTGATTGGCTTAGCGGAGGGAATGGAATCGTGTGTGCAGTTGATGGACTTATATTTAACTCATGAAGCCTGTCTCAACAACATATGCCAGAAATGAGCCAGAATTGCCCCAGCTAATCATATTTTCATGATGCTGGTGACTAACAAGACAAGCCATTATTGCTTTATAAAAGTCATTTTCATGCCTGTTGGAAGATTAAGTGCCTCTGCAGGCCCCATTCCTGCTGACTGTGCACGAGGAAAATCACGTGGTCTGTCTCAACAATAGATGCCCAGCACTGTTCCCAAATTATGCTGCAGTGCCCAAATGAAAATATGTGTTCTAGCATTATAATGAATCCTCGCCCTGCCCCCTTAATGCTATTAGTGCTCAAAGCAAATCATGCCATCTGTCTCCATATTATATACCTGTGCTGCTCCCAGTTCTGTCTTTTATCTCTCTCTGTGTCCACAAAATGGCACAGACTGCACCACCTCCACAAACACACATTCTTGCAAAACAATCTTTGTAATGTACCTGTTTTCTGATCAAACCAGAGGGACCTAACTCTGAATGTCCCATAGAAGGTTATGACGAATCAAATTGAGAGTCTCCGATTCTGTTCTTCTGCATTTGCTTTGACCCAAGCTAAGACACCCTTCTAAGCACTACCTAGTGCATGCAGTGACAGAGACCCTGAAGGAGTAAACTTCATAGAGTCACAGTCAGTGTGACTGGCTTCACTGCATGCGAAATAACGTATGTTGCTATTTAAACTGCATACAAATTAGGCAGGGGCAGCCCTTCCAGAATTCTAACACAAACACAGATTGCAAAAAGGCCTCTCGGGAGCTACATATATGCCTGCCTTGCCCGATTAAGCGACAGAGGTAAATATTTCGACTTCTGCTGAGCCACAATAATCGACCAGAAAATTAACTGTTCAGTGAGAATTCTAAAGCTTATCAAACCTAGTAATGCAGGCAAGCCACTACGTACGTTTCTCACCTAACATCAGTATTTTAATCGCGCTGTTTGTTGCTAAATAATACGTGGAAACCAATCTCTAAAATACTTTTCTGTAAATCCTGATGATTTTAGTATGTCCTTTTGCATTCCTGTGCATATTATAAGTGGTAGACTGCAAGTACAAGGTTGCAGAATTATATGAGCCTAAAAGGCAGGAATGGGTGATTATTTCACTATTGACATTGGACAAACTGAGGTCTCCATAAACTGTCGGATAGATCTTACTAAGTTCAAGCCTTCAACACACCCAAAACAGCCTTTTGATGAACCCATATGTAGTAACAGTTTAACAGGGGCATGCTTGCTCAGCTCATGCTTGAACATGTTCGGATTTCTGTTTTCAGTGGACAAGAATTTGCCTCCACCCCCATCATAACTTGTCCAACGTCAAACTTAAAACAACAGCTATCACCACCTAGGGTCACTATACACTTGGCTTTTGGGGAGCTGAGAATCCACTTGAAGATCACTTGTTTCTCCTAGAGCCCCCCCCCCTTGTATATGCAACACATTTAACTGTTATGCTATGTAATACTCTAGTAGCAATCAAGGCTATAGCCCCGTCCCACAGTCATGGGGCTCACCTTATTTAACCAGGAAACCCTGTTCCCCCATGCCCTTCCCACATGGAAAGTTTACAAAGGTGATAACAATGTGGCAGGACTAAGGGGAACAATGTTACCCAGTGCTGACTGCATGGAGGACGTGCCAGTTTCCCCATGAGAGATGAACAAAAGCCAGTGTAGTGGAGCTGAAGGCTTCACTGCACTGTAAAAAGTTCAGACCAGATTAAAGAGGCAGGGAGTTGGGGGTCCATGGAGTTGGAGGGAGGGGCAATGTAGGGAGAAATCTTTCATAACATCAGGAAAATCCTTTCATGGGTATGCATTTCCAGGGACAGCCATGATTTTCCCGGGCTAGTGCAGGGTCATGTGTGTGTGTGTGTTCCCAGGAAGTGGGCTGGGACTGCCTGGTCCCAATCCACAAACTGGTTTCTGTATGTCTATGGAGTATGTATGAGCTTCACCATCAGTGGTCCGGATTGGACCACTGCTGGGGTGTGTGTGAGGGGCAGATCTTCCATTGGGTGAGCAGAGTTTCTCCAGCATGGGATCTTAAATGGGAGCTATGGCATCTTTGCCTGGGCAGCCCTTTGCTAAGGGCCACAAGGCAAAGGGCAGCTCCTGACTAAGCAGCTTGACTCCGTGTCTGCCCATGTTCGCCTGACGCAGGCAACATACAGCGAAGGATAAGGTAAGTGTGGTGTGGGCAAGGAGTACAGCCATTACTGTACTCCATTAAAACCACACCACTCGTATCACCTATTATAATATAGCCTAATTGTGCAAGGTAGTTCTACCTTGCTTTTATCCGTTTGTGTTAGTCAGCCATCTCTCGCATTTAGCCTAAGTGTGTAAGGTAGTGTCACTGAAAGCCTGCCTAAAGTCTCCTCTGAGGTGGACAGGGGAAGGCAGATGCTTCTAGATCCCAACCCTGGGGGTGGTGTACTGTGGGAGGATCCCCTGGCTGGAGAGAGGGCACAGGGTAGTGAGGAGGTTTCATGGGATGAGACACAGTATTTTTCCTCTAACAGGAAGATTCTTACCACTGTGCCAAAACATGTTATGGGTTATTGTCATTTCAATGTCTCTCAACCTTCTATTAAATCTAAGGTTGTGAAACCTAAGGTTATAACACCAAAACACAATATACCAAAGGAAAGACACTGTTTGGTATTTAAAGATAACAAGCCCTCCTCAATTCCAAGTGTGCACTACAAAGGATTATGGAAATGCTGCCTTCTCTAAACCATCCTCTTCTATAAATATTAAACCCCACATCCCCTCTGATAAAATTATGAATGGAATTAAATATACCTTCATAAGTAATAAAGAAGCATAAAAATATAACTTTGATTAAACAAACTACATGTTCCAGAATCCTAGAGGGACTGAGATGAGGAAGAGGGCTGAAGAGGCATGCAGATGTAGTAAGCAGGCAATTGGGCCTAATGGCAATTACAGGAGTTGAGCAATTGAGGCTGATGGCTCACACCTGAAGCCAACTGTCAAACCTGTGAGGCATAAAAGGCCCCAGCAGAAAAGGAGAAGGAGCTGGAGCTGGTGCAGGAGTTGGAAGGCTGGCAGTAGTAGTAGCAGAGGAGCAGCACAAGGTTGGCAATTCACAAGGAAGTGTGAACACAGAAGGGATGCCGGGAACGTGGGGACAGCAGATTTCACCTGCAGGTTCTGAGAGGGTCCCGTGTTCTCAAAACCTGTAGTGCAGAGGATGCGCAGAGGAAGACATGCTGGAAGTGAAGTTTTCCCTGTGTGAGCTGCATCGCTGGGATTACAGAGCTGTGACTGTGCATCAACCCAAGGCCAGAAGCAGAAGGCAAGCTGAGGGTTTATGGAGTGGAAGGGACTCCCAACTAAGGTGGCCGGCCCAGAGAAACCCATGCAGAAGAAGGGTGTGGGCCCAATAGTGAGCCCTAAGTAGTTGCGGAGGCCGAGGAAGTTGGGGGAAGCAGAGCCACAACCACAGTGTGCCTGAAGCCAGTGAGTGAAGCACAGCATTCAGATTCACTCAACAAGCCTTGCCGGTCACTGTAACCAGCTCCAAAGTGGCTTGCGTAGAGTTAAAAGCGAGTAGAAGTTGTTTGTTATTACTAAACTGACTTAACTATGGAAATGTAACACATGCGTTACATCTGAAACTTGAAGTGTTCGTATGAGAGTCAAATCCATTGCATTCATTGTTGAACTTGTTCGCATTAACAGAGTGGTCGCGTATTCTTAATTGTGATAGGAACGCTTAATGAAGTCATTCTGAAAACCTGACATTAACGTTTACAAGAGTTACAAGTGAAACTACATCAAAGGAAGGTCACGTGTGACCAATTGGGTTTCCCGAAGGAAGTTAGAAGCTGCCAGAGCTCTTTGTGCAGCTTCTTAAAGTCACTGTATCTCTTCCAAACGACTATCTCCTGGACATCATCTGGATTTCGTCTTGAAATAATCCTGGTGGTCACTTTGTACAAGGTGTAGCCTCAATGATGGCTTTTAGGTGCAGTGACAGTGTAGAAGCGTCCCAGCTCCCCATCACTGCTACCTCTGCGGGGGATCATGCTGACCTGGTAATCCCGGAGACACCATCTGAGCCACTCCGGCTGTCACTCCACTGAATATCATACACCATCTACTTCCCATTAGAGGAATGGCCCTAGCAACATGCCCTAATCACTTGCCTTACAAGTTACGTCCCTTACAGCGTATGACCAGATTTACTTGGTGTCTACAAACAAAAGTAACTGTTCTATTGCCAACAGTGGAAGAGTGTTTGTAGCAACCCAAAAAGAAAGCATCCTGACAATTATACCAAATGTACTGCAGAAGTCCAAACCCATTGTAAAGTTGTAGCTGGAGAATTTGAATACGTATTCTTTTGAACTGTGGCAATAATCTTGAAGAGAAAATAACCAGGATTCCCATTGGTGCAATGTTCTTTGCTGGAACTGGACAGGGCTCTTTTCAACCAAAACTAAAGAATTGTTACTAGTGGATTTTTGTTTAATGAACGTTTTGCCTTAGAACTGATAAGAACTCTTCAAGACTTTTATTTTCATTTGAACCCTTTGAAGCTGACTTTAGAAACCTGGGGACGGGATTTTACCCAGGACAGGCGAAGGTCATCCAAATATTGTTTATTTATTGTTTAATATCTTGTGTTGCTTTATCACTTTCTCTGAATGTTTGTTGTTTAGATTGAGGGCCAGTTTACCCATGCTAGAGATTGTTCCCTTTGCCTTAGACTAGGTAGGGAATTTGTTGGTAGAGTAAGGCAAGCAATGTTTTATTTGCAAACTTTTACTTTAATAAAATGTCGTACTTTGCGAAAACTACAAGCCTCGCATTACTGACCCCTCACAGTAGGCTCACCTTGCTTTTAGCCCATTTGTGTTAGTCAGCCATATGTTGCATTTAGCCTAAGTGTGTGAGGTAGCCTTACCTTGCTTTTAGCCCATTTGTTAGTCAGCAATATCTCGCATTTAGCCTAAGTGTATAAGGTAGCCTTATGGCGTCACCGCGTACTCCCCGGCATAGCAGGAGTGTTGTGGGATGTTTTCAGCGTGAGCAAGGCCCAGGTCCACAGAGCCGAGAAAGTGTGGAATACTGTTGAAGGAGTTTATGGATCTGACGGATGAGCTGGGGGTTCCCCTGATGATGAAGAAGAGGGTACTCCACTCCTTGGTTCCATGAAGAAGGCTGTGACCCACTAAGGCCGAAACGTCCTGGGACTCCCTTACCCTTATGGTGTGGCGGGGTCCCCCCCAGATCCAAGTAGAGATTCATTTCAGGGACGTCGATCAACTATATATTTTTTGGTCACCCTTTAGCCTGGCTTAGTTAGACCTATCCAAGGACTTTTACCTTCGAGGATAACTGTCTACAATTAGAAAAATGAAATGTAGTAGCAGCAACAGAATGTCGTTATACTTCTGTTAGCATGCGCATGTATGACTTTGTCCTATCTTTTGCTACATGCCTTTTCTTCTGTTTTCTACATTTTTCTCTATTTAGTTTTATATTTGTTTACATTTTGTATATGTGACTTTGGTGAAAAAATGTACACCTGTATATTTTGTACTTATAATTTCTTTACAAAAAATATGTAAAAGAACAAGGACAGTCACTTAATAAAAGCTGTTCTTTTACAGACTAATGGTCTAGCACAAGTGGATTATTATGGTTCTCTTATGTACTGCTATCCTTGGTAAATACACAAATGGTGCTATCCAAGGATAACACATTGTCGTTAAACCTAGGCTGCAATCAATAAGCGGCAGTCGGCTTAGACTTTTCCAGTCAGGACACCCCCACTCTTTGTACACAATTACCTTGCTTTTAGGCCAGTTGTGCTTGTCAGCCATATTTCGCATTTAGCCTAACTGTATAAGGTAGCCATATACTGCATTTAGCAATTGCAAGGACTAACCATGCGTCTCACTTAGATAAAATTGTGAAGATTAGCCAAACGTGTCAAACTTAGATTTGTGTAGTTTAGCCATACGTCACATTTAGATAATTTGTGAAGATTAGACACGCATCACATTTAGGTTGAATTGTCAGTCAGTCATTCAGCTTTACTACTGTATGTTAAAACAAAACAAGGTCCTGGTGTATCAAAAGGTTGGCCCATATAGGGTATAAATGAATTAGAATTATTTATCTGGTCCAAAACCTGTATAGCTAGTGTAATTTATACATATTACATGCGGTAAAAAGTAGAAGTCATTCCTTCACAAATGAGACATAAACATTATGGAAAATGCAAAGTAAAAGCTTTATGTCAAAAAAACAAAAATAACATACATGGTGAGGTCTAACATGTAAAAACATATAAAATCAGTGATATAAATGGTACATACAATTATTTGGTGTAGATTCATTAACAAAATGAGAACACTTAGTGGGGAACCTTAACATAAATTTGTTCTTCGTCACTTTTGGATTACAAATGAAATCTTAACAAGTGAAAGTATAGAATTGAAAAGACAATTGTATTAATGGTAAACTGTGTTCTTGCTAGTTGATCATAAGGAAAACAAATGCCCCTTATTGTTGTACAATTGTGATGAAACAAATAAATTAGTTGTTTTTATATCCCAAAGTCAAAAAATTATTATATATTGGGATTGGGTCTGCCTACGCATCAGGGGGATGAAGTAAGGAAAACAGATTGACAAGAAAGGAGCTTTATAGAAAAAGTATCCTTGTCCTTCGATTGGTGGTTGCAAACAAGAAAGGATCCTAGATGTCACAGTATTGTGTGATGGACCTTGTATCCCCTCTGGTTAACAATGCGTTTCGGCGGTACAGACTTCAAAAGAATAATTATCTGCGTATCTGGAGAGAATACTCCGCCTTCATCAGGGCAATAAATAGCAGGACCCTGTAATTATGAAATGGGGAGAGCCAGTTAAATGAAGAGAAAAAGACAGGATATAAAAGTGTTATACAGAGTTGTAGGAACAAGTGAAGGGTAACAAATTATACATCAAAAATCTGCATGCAGACTAGAGTGTCATGCTAGAATATGGGCAGAGCAGAAGACATTAGTCTTGTCTGCCTTGTGTCTCACATTACCAAGTCTACATGTTTATAAAGGTAAGGAGTCCTCAGATAATGCTGATGGACCAACCCCTCCTGAAAACACAACAAGATAATGGTATTGGGTCCCCTTCGGAAATGCAATGCAAGGGTCTCCGTGCAGACCTGTCGGTCCGGCGGCACACATGGGGGGAGGGTTGGGGGGGAGAAAGGAGAGAGAGAGAGAGGAGAGAGAGACAGGATATGGTAAAACAGGCACTCACCACAAAGGCTTTGATCAAATGAGAGTAATTCTGGAAGGCTATTGTTGTGGTAAAGTGTGTCTCTGTGGAGCACGTGAGGATGGGTATTTATATTAAATCACAAAAATTTCCAGGATGTTCGTGAGGTTCATAGATTCTGATCATAGGTCCAATGGACCGGCTGAGATCCAGAAAGAAAATATGCCTATATTGGAGAAATGAAATAGAAAAGAAAGGCATCAGAACTAATCAGAAGTAATAAGTGTTATCCTGCCCTAGGGGACATAGAAGGCACGTGAATGATTACCTGCAAGAGTGTCTTGTCAAGGCAATCTGCCGTTGAGAAGACAGAAGATCTGGGGGAGCAGAACCCAGAAGAACAGATGTCCGCCTGGGAGCACCCTCTGGCGGTGCGTCTCGAAGTGGTGATCCCTGGGCGCGTGGCTGTGTGAGAGGGCGAGACAGTGAACTACAGCCTTTGCCAAAAAGCAACAGGCAATACAACAATTACATTTAAATAAATCAACATGACATTAAACAGGCAATTATGCAAGTCTGCAATTTGGAACAAGTTATAAAATATCTCAATAAAAAGTGTGCATCATTCGCAGCCAGTACAGTTTCAAGGGCTGTTTTAGAGGAAATCTTTACATCAGCAGTTTTAATTCGCTTGAGCCATGCCCTATGAATGTATGTTGATAAAAAGTGTGCCGTTTTCAAGTTACTGGCATCCTTGCAAAAGTTCAGGGCCTCCTCTACATGATTAATTCCGGCTAGTCTAAAAAGTGGCAACACATATTTTTCTCGATAGCCTTCACAGAAGAGCAAGAAATGAGTGGTGGACTCTTCTGTAGCCCCACAAACCAGACATGCTTTACCTCTTGACCCTCACCAATTCTGCAAGAAAGATGGCACCTTTAAAATTTTGAAACAAAAGTGTATATATAAGCACTCAGCATGTCGCGGACTGCTCATATCCAAATATGGCTCAAATCCAAAAACAGTAAGTAAGTAGCGTGATCCTGTGCTAAGAGCGGAATATTCCTCTACCAGCCTGTGGCGGGAACAAACACCACCTGCATATTTAATCTGTCGCATCGTGGTATGTATCATCATTTCGGGCGGTCTCCAATGTTGATTCATGTTCAGCCATGACATTTCTGTTCGACACATGTAAACCACGAAAGACCTGCCAGAGACAAAACATTCACCATTGGATCTTTGTAAGTGGCCAGGTCTGGAGAGGTCCATATCCTTATCCAATTCAAAAGGGGCTTTAATCTGGCTTGATCTTTGATCGTTGGAGATCACATTCCAAATACATACTGGCACTAGGTGAGGAACTAGATAGCATAAGTAAAAAAATGGTTTTAACTGTGACCAGAGATTTCACCTACTACGTGGTCCCATATCTCAGCGCCATGTAGTGATGCAGCAACTACCTGCATCTGATGTCATTTTAGGCCTGGTCTAGTAGCACCACTGTCATGAGTACGATGCAACCACCAAATTCCGCTGCAATCCTTTTCAAGTGTCATGGATGCTTTGGTTACCTGCTGGGATCACAACCCATTCTTCGTAAACCGTACTCCCAGATAGTCGTAAGATGAAACCTGCTCTAGGGTGGTATCAGCCACCATAATATCTACCTTGATAGGGTGAGCTAGGTGGGGTCTTAAAACTAGTATTTGTGTTTTTTCTTTGTTTAATTCAAGACCCAAGTCACCACATTTCCTGATAAATTTAGCCAGGGTGGTCTTGAGGCCCATTGGAGATGTGGTCAGCAGAACTGCATCATCCACAAATAGTAGATCAGGGAACCTAGAAGTCCCCAATCTTGGTGGGTCAATGCAGTGGGCCTCCAGCTCCTCAATAACCTTGTTGATGTAAATGCTAAAGGGGAGCGGAGCCTTGCCTTACACCTCACTCTATAAGTATTGGGTCCGCCAGTTCACCCCCAAGCCCCGGCGTACCGGCGCTGTGCTGTTAGAATACAGATGTGGTATTAGAATTGTGAAGATTAACCATGCATCACACTTAGATATTTCTGTGAAGACTAGCCACGAGTCACAGTTAGATTGTGAAATGAACCATGCATATCACTCGACAGGATTGTAAAGATTGGCCATGCCTCACAGATAGAATTGTGAAGATTAGCCACCTAGAAGAACTGAGACAGTAGCCAATGTACTAACCACCCCGCTCCTGCCCACCTCCAACACACCACCCAAGTACTATAGACGCCCACTGGGCTAGCCAAATCATACACAAACACACACCCAACATAAGTACGACTCACATACAACAAACAATCCCTTACACTGGACCATACCCATACAGATACAACAAGCCAGTGCACACAATCTTAAATACCAAATAATCTACACATAAAGCACACAGACACACCCAAACATAACAAACATTCACGTAGAAAACAACCCGTGCATTGGGCTTTTACCGTACTGATACAACAAGCCATTGCACGCAATCAACCATCTGCAAATGAACACAAACAGACACCAGTTTCTCCTGGTTCTGGACCTATCCGATCACTCTACCCTCACTAACCAACCCTGTCCTCTTTCATGCAGAGTCACGTGAGCACCTAGAGACTGCCCCTGGGTGGTAGCGGGTGAGAGCGGTGCACGGTGTAAATCAACATAATGTAACATAACATAACATGGTGCTCAAGTGCAGCTCTGTGTGCACTGTAACAGGTGCACTGAAAAATGTTCCAACACCTCAGTCTATCTCATCTGCATCCAACAGAGCCAGGTGACCATTCCCGTCACTGAGTGTGAACTCCCAAACTCCAGCTCGTCTTCTCGTTTTTCGGTCCACACGTTTTCTGAATGGAGGTGCCAATCACTGCTCAGTCTAACACCGAACGTGTTCTGGTGACATTTGCATTCCTGTCCATCATTTCAAATACGTGAATCTGCAGAAATGTATAATGGTAATGTTAGAGTTCCACGGCAACCAGAGACTCCATGGACCCCACAAAGCTAGCACCAGCTCTCGGCAAACCATAGAAGGGTGAAATGTAAATCTCACACCTGCAAGGTGTTCTTTAATTCAATGCAGTGACAATCCGAAGCGTCCAAGATCACACATTCCATAGGAAAGTGTGTGACTTATGCCAAGAGCATCCCCTTTCTGGGTTGGCTCAGTCAGCAATATGGCAGACCCAGGCACTTGCTGGGTCTCCCTTTGTTGTGTCCACAGCCTTAGACTTAACTTTTCACCTCAGTGCAGACCCCATTTTCTTCCTGTCGCATCTCGCCCAGTGATCCCGGGCTCTGCAATTCTCTTAGCCTTTTGGGGATGTATAACACTGATTTTCAATTTCGTCAGGTGAAACTATGAATACTTCACCACTGGAAATGCTAGGCATGATTTTACTACCCTGAAGTCTCTTTTCCCCCTTTGCATAACCAGTGGAAATCAGTGCAATAGCTGATCGTAACCTCTGCAAGCCTCTGTTGTACTTTGTTCCTCGCAGCTTGCAAGATTGCACCTCTGCCCCAGTAATCCAGTACTTTACCGATCATAGGTCTCTGGCAGAGCACTCTGTGCACTTGCACAATTAGAAGGACCTCTGAAAGTGCCGCTTTTGGGAGATATTTGCAAACCATGTTCTCCACTACTCTGTGGCACCCGCAGAATACAAAGGTTACACTAGCGTGCCTCTTGGTCTTCGAGCCTCACTGAGCCTGCTTTAAGTCTTGTCATTAATGTCTGAAACATCATTTTAAGGGAGGCACCAACCTCTATGGCAACAGTACAACCATGGGAGGACTGGGAACCAAAGGAGGCCTGCATATAATGTTCAAAGTGGCGCTATGTTACACATTTTCAGCAAGGCCAAGCTTTTTTCTATGAGAACATTTAGAAACACCACACAAAAGAGACCCAGGGTGCAGAGGCCTACCGGCACTCTCCACAGGCCACCCCTGAGTACAACTCTCTGCTTCCATGGTTTTGCCTGACAGTGTGTAGGGCCACGGCTGCTTAACTCCAAATCATCGCGTTTAGCTGAGAGCATATCTCGGATCGCTCTCATTTTTGTGATCACAGATGTGAGCTCGGAGGCTTGCCTGTCACGGGCTTTCCACACTACATCCGCTGGACGTTCCTCCGTGCAAGGCATCTCCGTGCTCAGAGCAAAGGTCCAGCTCGGCGGCCAGGGTCGGACTGGGGCATAAAATTATCTCCGGTACAAATGAAGAAGAGGCCCACTGTTGCAAATGGAAATGCATTCCTTTTGCGACAGACTGTTTGAGTAGTACCCAAGGGGGAGGTTTTTGATCAAATGTGATGCAAATTGTTCATTTTAAGAATATTCATTCTGTAACAGTGGTCAAAACTACTGGCCGCATAGTGAAGTAACTCATCAAACTGGACAACTTTGGCCGAAAAAGTGGCCCACTTGGACAAAATAAAACTGACCCACTCTAGGGTTTTTGAGTTTTAGGTTCGGGCATTGCCCTATTGCCCTATAGGTAAGTCCGAGCCTTTTCCCTTTCCTATGTAAGCGTGAGACCGGAGCCATCGGGGACTCGAGCAGATCTGTAGCTTCACCTTTAGCTTTTGTGTTTGAGATTGCAGGACTACCAGTGACCACCCCAATTGTCATCACTTCCTCCTGCTACAGATTTTTATTAGCATGGATGGAAGCGGTGTGGAGGCAGATTAGAAGGTAGTTTCTGCAGTCTCCTTCATCAGGTGTAAGTCTCACACACTGAAGGACAATCTCACTCCAGTCTAGCCTCAGTGGCCCACACATTATCCGGGTTCAGGCCTTCAAATCATCCTTTTTTTTTGTTTGTCATATCACAATTTTCTCCAAAGCCCTCACCAGTCATACCGTCAGCTCGTCGATCTTCAACTATCGTTTCCTGAGTTTTTTTAATTTTTACTTTCAAGAGGTGAAAATGGGTTCCACCGCAGGTGAGGAAAATCTTATTTATGGACAAAGAGAACAGGCCGATGCCCACTTTTAAGGAGTAGGATCCTATGGAGCTGGCAGTGGTGGGCAAGAAAGCAGGAAAGGGGACAATTAACCTATGAGATGGGGCTTTCTGAGCACAGATAACCCCATCCTGACTTAATCTGCCACTAAAATGCAGTAAGTGAAATGCTGAAGAGTGTTCTTTTGCAGTCCACAGTGGAAAAACATTATGGTCCCTTTGTCTCTTAATCCTCAAATTGACGGTCTGTAAGGAGCTTTTGAGAAGGATGCAGCGTGAGTTATTTTGTTTTGTTCCACAGCGATTTTATTTATAGCATTTTGAAATGTTCCTATTTTTTTCTTTTGAATGGAGAAACAGTCCGAGGCCTTGGAAGGTTTAAGTTCCAACAAAGGCCTTGCGCTGCACGGGCTCCTCTCGGCCAATCAGGCAGTATGCCTTGGTCTGCCCACTTCAGAGGCACAGACATAGCTCGCAGTGGGGTGTGCACTATGGAAGTGTTCATGCACGGCAGGGTTCAAAACTGTTGCGAGGCAACTATGCAGCGGCAGGCTTGCAGCAGGGCCTCGTGGCTGTGGGCTGTAGAAACTCGAGAAGCAAGGCTGAGGGGTGTCGGAAACTCGACGGTATGTGAGTTGTCGTTTTAAGGGAACAATGGCCCGCTCGAAGGAGGCTGACACAGCCTTACATCTTCTACAGGCCTAATGTTTTAGTCTACTGTATTTTGTCTACAAGTCCTCAGTGTGGCAGTAAAAGACATCAATGTTGTGTCACAGGGCAGGATAGGTTGGTGGAGGGATGGAACACTATATGCAGTAAGAATTATGATAAATGCACAGAATGTCTTAATTTTAGAAATCACATCGTATTATAATTTAGAAGGGATATTGTGATTTGTCTTCCATCGTTCCTGTCTCCATTGCCTGTGGTGCAGATTGCTTGCATGGATATATGATGCAATGAGTGTTCCAAGTGGCAGATGGTGAGGGTCTCTAGAGTGTCGGCTGATGAGACGATGGCTGTGAGGATGTACCGGTGGTTGTTACTTTACTAATGATTTCATACTGAAGCCTATCCTGTTTCTACTGCTCCAATAATTAAGAATACATCAGTTTCCTTTTATACATGAGGCTCATGTGTTCCTTGGCCAACACCATGTATAAAGAACTATGGTTGGCAGATGAAAAGCCTATGGTGTATATAGCCCCATGTGGAGTAAGAAAGAATGGGTTTAAAATATATTTATTGAGGTAAGGAGCAGAGGGGGGAGAGGTGGCAGACGGAAGAACAAAGCGTCTCAAGTCCGACCAACCGTCATTCACCCGAACAATCGGTAACTCATGCAGGTCACACAGATGAGACCAGCGCGAGCCAGTGATGCAGCACATCTTCCTCTTTTACATTAACAAGTGAGATCAGAACTTAGTACATTACATAATCTTTAAACTTCACAGGCGGACCACTCAACAAGGATCTTGATCTTCCTCTGGATTGCGATCCATGTTCATCACTCATTTCCTATGATAGGCCCTCACTATCATTACTTTGTACATGATCCTCCTCAACAACAGGGATCTCCTTCTGCTGAATCTCTCTGTGAGGGTCCATCAACTCTTTCCATGAAACATACCTTCCTTCATACCATGCGCTACTTACACCGTTGCTAGATGTAATCCTATTCATGTTCCACTTCTTCCCATTTTCCAAAAGCACGGACAAACCCCTACACTCACTCACTCCTTTGGGACTTGAAAATCTCAACAACCCCTTGATGGTTTTGCCTGGCAGCTTTATTCTGACCCAATCTCTTTTTCCAATACCCAGCATTTCGGTACCTCATTTATCATCGGTATACTTCTTCAGCTCACTCTGTTTGACTTCTACTCTCTCCCGTAACTCTCTTTGCATTGCTTCACCCCACCTATATTGTCTCCCTTCATCTTTCACCCATCCAAGACACAACCGACTGCAGGGCAGTCTTACCCGCATTCATTGGAAAGAGGAGACTTCCGTTACACTGTGGGGAGTGGTTTATTCCCAAACACTTACATTTTTTTCAAAAGAAATTTAATCAGCTCTATCGTGAAGTTCCAGTTATTCTGCACACACATCTGGACCAACTCCTTCACGCGCCTGTTAAATCTTTCTATCATACCATTTAATTGGGGATGATATAAGGATGTACACACGTGTTCCACGTTATGTTCGCTCAAAAATTGCCTCATCTCTCGTGATTTAAACTGTACTCCGTTGTCTGACACAATCTTCTCTAGTGCACCTTTATTCACAAATAGTTCATCTAAGAGAGTCAACACATTCATTGTATACACCTCCCTCATGGATTGAACAACCGGCCACTTTGAATAATAGTCCATCACACACACCAAATATTTGCAATTCTCTGGCAATACTTTAAAAGGACCTGCTATGTCTATCGCTATTTTTTTCCACAGCCCTGCAGGCAAATCCACAGAAGTCATCAGACTCACTCTTGTAGTTAGGCCCTTGTCACTATTATGGCACAGAATGCATAATCTCACAACTTTTTCTACCTCAGAATCCATATTCAGCCACCAAAATCTTATTCGTCGAAATGTCAAAATGGCCTTCATGCGCAACTCTGATTATTCTCGCTCTCAGTGACTTGGGGGGAATCAATACCTCACCCCTCACTATGCAATCACCTTGAACATAAATCTCATCTGCAATTTTCCTCATTGAGCTTAGGTCACCTCTCAAAGCTCTCTCTGAAGGTCAACCCTTGACACAATATTCCCTTGCTAGCCTCAATACCTCATCCTTCCATCCTTCCTTCTTTACCTCTTGAAAATACCTTCTCACCAAGTCATATCAATGTTTATCTGCTCTTCATCTTCTATCCAAGCCACTTCACACTCTTCCTCATTAATACCTTCAGATATCATCATTGTTAATCTCAACAGGCAGTCAGCCTGCACATTGTATCTACCCAGAATGTATTCTATTATAAATGTATAACCTTGAAGTTTTAATACAAGACCCTGAAGTCTCGCAGATATGTTCATACCCCTTTCTGGTGCCAATACAGGTAACAACAGCTTATGATCTCTTTTGATAGTAAATCCCGTCTCCCACAAAATCATCCTAAAATGTTCCGCTGCCCAGGTGCATGCCAGGGTCTTATTTTCAATTACTGAAAACTTTCGTTCACTCACTGATAATGTTCTAGACATGTGCACTACCATGAGTAACTGTAGCTTATCCTTCTGAACTAGAGTAGCACCTAAACTGTAACTGCTTGCATCGACACTCAACACACATCTTTTCCCACTCTCAAAGTTTTTGAACAGTAAAGCCATTTTAATTTCTTCTTTAATATCTTGAAAAGATCTATCTTCCACTTCCGTCCACTTCAACTCTGTACCCTTCCTGAGTAATTTCTTCAATGGCTGTCTTGTCTGCAAAAAGATCCACAAATCTCGAGTAAAACTCTGTCAACCCAAGAAATGACCTCAACTGTTCTACATTCATTGGGGCAGATGATCCTTGTATTGCATCAATTTGATTTTGCTTTGGTTTAATTCTGTTTCCTGAAATACAGTGTCCTAAATATTCGACTACATTCACACCAAACTTACATTTTTTCCTGTTTTAGGGTCATGCTACTACCTTCCAAAATCATTAAAACCTTCTTAAGAGTCTGATCACGTTCCTTCTCATTCTTACCATAGAACAACACATCATCCTGGAATGCCACCACACCTTGTAATCCCTTGAAGAGATTGTGCATAGTTCTCTGAAACACAGAAGGGGCATTCACCAAGCCGAAGGGCATTCTCATAAATTGATACAAACCATTAGGTGTTACAAAAGCTGTTAAATGTTTTGAATCTTTATGCAATTTCACCTGATGATATGCACTCATCATATCCAAGGTGCTAAAAAATCTCAGCTCGCCCAATAGCGTTAACATCTCTTGCAAATTAGGTAGGTGGTGGCAATCAACCACCACAAACTTATTCACATTCCTCAAATCCACGCACAACCTGATTCTTCCATCCGATTTTCTTGTCAGAACCACTAGCTAAACCCATTTTGCACACTCAGTGGGTTCTATGATATCGTCTTTTACCATCTCGTCTAATAGTCAATCAAAATCTTTCCTCACTGCAATGGGTACCTTGCGTACCTTACTTCTCACGGGTACTGCGCCCTCCTTCAATCTTATCTGATGCACAAACCTGCTAAACAACCCCAGTTACTTCTTAAACAATGTCGGATAGGCATCAATCATATCTTTACTCTTTCCCACCCCAATACACAAAACTTGTTCATTTTCCCCAGGATGCAACTTCATCTATAACTCTTCTTGCTGAATTCATCCTAGAATTGGTGCTCCAGATACCGCCATATATACTTTAGCCCTCGTTTTCCAGTCATTGTATCCAATGTCACAAAACACATAACCTACAATGTCAATTTTGTCACCACCATATCGTCCTGGATTGATGTCAAGTTTGAACATTTTACATTCCCCAAAAACATCCTTCAAGTCCTCCAACCCTAAAATGATGTACTTTGAACATGAGTAGGCTCTCTTCTTGTGCATATCAAATGAGACACAGCACCAAGGTCTTTCACGATCATCCTGATCAAGATCTCCATTGACCATCAAAATATAATCAGCAGCTCCATCCTCAAAGCGGAGGGCATTTCCTTCAATAAAATGCACCTTGTTATTATGCCTCACATAACGCATCCTTGATAAGTGTCCTTTGCAACCACAATTTGAACAATCTTTTTCCAAGGTAGGACAGTTATTGTTAGCAAGATGATCCTCCATCCCAAACCTGAAGCAAATCTCTTCTCTCCTCTTCGTTGGTGCATATATGAACCTTGCGCATCCCTTCTTCCTCTTTGTATCACCTTCTTCACTGGACCAATGGCATAAATGTCATCTATATTCTCCCCTTCAAGTGCTTTAATGCTTAGATCTGACGCCTCTATGCTCCATTCTATTTCTATTGTAGAATGTAAATCTGGATTGGCAACAGTCCATAGTCTTTCTCTAATCTTCTTGTTAAGCACAGTCATCAATATCTGATCCCGCAGCACTTTAACTGGAGTTATTTTTTCAAATTCACATTTTTCTGCCAAACCTCTTAATGCTCCCACATAGCCATCAATACCTTCTCCAGGCATCTGTTTCCTTGAATACAAATTAAATCGTTCAAGAACTACATTGGTTTTCTCTGCTGACCGTTCTTCCAGCCTTGACATCCATATGTTAAATAAATCTTTACCTTCCTCCTGCTGACCCGGAGGCAAGTGTTTCATGAGCCTCACAGCTTGAACTGCAATCACTGTTTTCAATAATGACAGCTTTTTTAACGTAATAACTCTTCACCATTCTGTGTATTTAAGTAGGCCTAAAAACAATTCTCTCCACAATTCCCATTTCATGCTGGGATTTCCTGGAGACTGTAAAAATGGTATAGGCTGTTGTACTGCCATATTAAAGTTCCTCCCCTCATATGCTCTCTCTCCCTCTTGCCTTGTTATTCTTTGCACCTCACACTAAACCAAAAAAGTGCCAGCCAGCCATCATTACTTGCTTCATCTCCTCATTAACATCATGTAAGAAATGCAGGTGGTGTATTATCTTCCTATTCTTCTATATACATTGTATTTATTTTATGTTTTCAATCAGATCAGCCCCTCCCCACCTTTGGATGCTCCTTGCCGACCTTCAGCAGTTTTCGATTTGCTCCAGGCACACACAGGGTTACAATTCCTGTAATATTTTATTTTCTCTGGAGAAGGCGGTAACTGTGCATGACGACGCGCAGAGCAAAAGTGTGTAAAGACTGAGCTCAGTTACCTCCGCTGACGTGCCTTCTGTTCTCCCAGCCTCGTCGCCACTTGTGGAGGAAGAAAGAATGGCCGGAGAGGGGTTATGTTTAAAGTATATTTACTGAGGTAAGGAGCACAGGGGGCAGAGGCAACAGCCGGAACAACGAAGCCTCTCAAGTCCGTCCAACTGTCTTTCGTCCGAACATTTGGTGGCTTGCGCAGGTCACGTGGACGAGACCAGCCTAGCCAGAGATGCAACACCCCACTGCCATTTTGAGGAGTAGCCTAAAGACTAATAACAAAGAAGTCAAACATTGATTTAAGAGTAGGATGTTGAGCCAATGTTACCGACTTTGACACATTGTCTATTGGGTTTGGATGCCACCTGATATTTACCCAAATATTGTCAGTAGGGGGCTTAGCAGATGTTACCATCGTTTGTAGAGTACTGGAGAACTTCGGATCTTATTTTGCAACTGCAGAGAAGATTTAAGTAAGCCCAACAAAGGGTCGGTGCAGTGGAGCAGGTGAATGAGTGTTACTGTACAAGGAAGAAGAGTTTGAAGATTCAGATCCAGGGAAAACTAACATTAAACCAAACTGATCGCAGAGACACAGGTCCCCGTGCCAGCTCCCTTTCATTGTGCCACTTCAGCTAATGAGTGAGTGAATGAAATTGATATGTTAGGTTGCCATGTGACCTAAATCAAAGTGAGGCTTAGATCCATTTACTGCTGGAAGTGGACAAAATGTACCCTAGGGAGCTCCCCCTTCGTATGAGGGTGTGTGGGGACTAGGAGCGGGAGTAGTCTGTCTTGTGGGCGGTGCTGGGGGAGAGTCCTAGTCCAGGTCGAGAAGCACCCGATCTCCTCAAGGATTGAAATCAGGTGTAGCTAGGGTCTTGGCGATTTGAATAAAAACACATTGCATTTTGGGAACATTTGAATGACCACAGAATTATATAGTTGAAATATGTCTGTTATAGTGATTTAAGCATGAAATCCTTCTGAGCAAGTAATGCAAACTGGGCTCTCTGCTCATTTCATTTGTCAGAGCACTCACCCTAACAGTAAAATTGCTGTAAACCACAATCCATATATACTCATTCTGACAGTTTTATTTTTATTGGAGTGAGGGCTGGGTAGTTGTGCTGGAGCAGAAGAGGTCTAACTTAGCTAAGTGATTCACAGAAATTGTAAATGAATCACTCAGTCCCCCTTGCCTACTGCATGCTTCCACGTCCAAACTAAGGGCACGCGCACAGGGAAAATCACCAGGGCTGCTTATGCGTAACAGATTTTGGAGCCTTAGCCCTGGGGGGGGTTGGGCCAGAACATGGCTCTGGCAAGACACATTTTGCCAGAATGCAGCTCATCTTATCACGGCCCAACTCCTCCCCTAGATCCATTGAAGTGCCCACGAAAACATTAAGGCCTCAGCATTGGAGAAAAGAGTGGAACACGTTGTGCTGTGTACTGACTGCTAATGAGACCCAAAGACCCTGGAAAGGAACTAAATGCTGCATTCCTTTCCAACACCTCTGAATCCAATACTGCTTTGTTCCACATGAGAATGCAAGAGGAGCAGCATTAACACAATTATCAGTGTCCATTAGGTAACAGCAAAACAACAAGAATTCAGGAATGTGGTCAATATAAGAAACAAGGCATTTAGACATTTTGCATTATGTGCTGCCCGGGATTTCATGGTAAACTATTAGGACCTTTTCAATGTGTCTCATAGGTTGCTAGTCCTAGTACCTTAAACAAATGTCAGTAAAAGTAAGCACATCCAGAATAATACACTTTATGCAGGATGGTGTTTACAAAAAAGTGTAGGAAAGTTATAGAATGGGTGCCACGCCCCGTAGAGTCTAAGCGATGAAACTCTCAATGAACCTAGATAGCAGCAGCTACATGTAATATGATATCATATGATAGGTCATTTATAACACACTTAATACCCAGAGGTTTCTAAGAGCGGACCCGGGGATCGAATCTGTGTTGCTCCGTGTCATCTTGCTTCCAAGGCGAGCACATCGCCCCTGAGCTATCCTCCCGAGATGTGCAGTTTATATGGTCACCATTGAAGGGATTCGACAAGAGTAGGCAGTGTGGAGTTCGCCCACTATTCTGTGATGCTGCAAAATCAAAGAGAATGTAACGGACAGTGAGTGGTCTTATGATAACCTTTATGTTCTGTTATAAGTTAACGGTAGTATTAAGGACTTTAGCTGCACTAACACTACAGGTGAACATTTTCTGATAATGCTGCAGTGTTGCTATAAGAGTTAAGTGGCAGTATTCATAACATGATTTTCTTTAGTTACTTTGAGACAACAGTGTTAATTATTTCAGACAAATCTCATGGTTATAGGGTAGTTTGCTGGACATACAAACCATTCACCAGGAAGACAGTTTTTAGCTGTTCGATATATTTCTTTTAGTGCCAGCCTCATAATTGTTCTTAATTTTACCAGCTTGACGGGAATATTCAAGAGGATCCTCCTCCAGCTGTAGACCGCCCTTCCTGCAGGAACTGGCCAACCGACCTGGATACAACAGGCACCATTTTTCAATCACAGTTTGTTGCAACGAAAGGGACTGCTAACGGAAGAAAAGCTCTATTGTTTAAAATGGCTAGGACCAGTAAGCCTTGTACTCCTAATGTGGGTCTGAAAGATATGAGGAAACATTGATAGATTTGCCAAAGAAATTCCCTTTTGACCAAGAAGAGCCAGAGGGTCAAAACCTGGAAAGACTGAAGAGCAGAGCAAGACTTGGAATATTGTTGTGCATTCAATCATACTGTTTCCTTTAAAAACCCTGTGTATGTTTCACAACTAAAATATGAAGACCTAACATTTTTATTAAGAAAATAGCCAACATTGATGAGCCTTTCACCAACACAGAACCATTCCAGTTTCCATTATTACATAATGTGTTTGTCTGTCCCCTGGTAAACATCTCAGGTTCATGTGCCATTGCTCTACCCTCCTCCCATCAAAGGTTTCTCATACTCTGACATCCTGGATCTCTTGTAAAGATGCTCTACCCAAGGACTGCGTCTCTATACTGGATTGTTTCCTACTTATATAATTTCTGTTTGAAACTATGACCTAGTAGCCAATAAATACTAAATAATTCTCCCACACGTTTAAGGCCACTTTGTCTTCAGTTCAGTACAGGCTTTCGTGTCTTGATGGAGTACTGACGACTAAGAATAAGAACGAAGCTCCAAACACAATATAAGATCCCTGCCAGGTTATCTTACGCCTTCCTAACCACTAACCCCATGCCCACCCACACTCGTCAGTTACATTTAGGGGGTCTCTCATAAGCAGATGAGCTACTGGAACCCATCCTGCTCCTGTGGATACGAATTACTGCATTACCTCAATACTGCAATAAAGAGACACACTTTTCCAACTATGAATGGTCAAGCAAGATGTTTGCCCCCTGCAAAACACCAATAGGTTAAACTCACCAAAACCTTTTGATGTGGCCCCTTGATGAGGCGTGGGTAAAACAGCCAAAATGCCCTCTCTAGAGTCTAGATGAAAGGGTCAAATTCAGGGCGAAATCCGCCTGCCTCACCAATTTCCTCTCTGCAACGAAATTGGCAATTTCAAGTGTTTTACAGCCCACATTTTGTTTTTACAGTGAAATATGGCAGGACAGTGAACCAGGCAGCTCAAGAGGTAAGAGAAGATACATCCTTCTTCTTCATCGCACTACCTGGTGCAGAAGAGAACCAGGTCTGCCACCCGGGGTCTGGGACCCACGCCAAAATAAACCTAAGAAGAAAGCCAGGGGAAAGGGAGTCATTCTTTCCTGGCATTGCAGAGCAGAGGAACAAGGGGGAGGGAGTCACCCCCTCTGGTACGATTGGGCACTGGGAAGAAAGCCAGGGTAAAGGGAGTCATTTCCTCCTGGCATTGCAAAGCAGAGCACCCAAGGGGAGGGAGTCATCCACTCTGTTGTTGTTGGACTCTAGGAAGGAAGACAGGGGAGGGAGTCATTCCCACTGAGACTCTGGGACACTGAAACCTTGAGAGAAACCAGGGGAAGGGAGATACTCCCCCTAGAGCATATTTAAGAAACTTTAAAACCCTCTGTCCAGAAGGAAGGAGGCAGTGACTTTATCCTTAGTTGTCGCAATGTGTTAGGGAAAGGAGTAGGATTTGACACGTATTATTTGGGACATTCTGGACACATTTCTTAGTCTATTGTTTCAGGCAGGCAAACCCCTCTTAGAGATCTGGCATGATATGGTTGCCCTTTAACATTTATGTTATGATAAAGATTTGTAGCAACCACCATACCACCTATGCCACCATACCACCTATGCCACCATACCATCTATGCCACCATACCACGTATGTGTCGGTCTCATGCTTCTACACCCTTACAAGTGACATTAGGCCTCATCACGAGTTGGCCGGTATGTCAGCGGTAATACTGCCGGGATACCGCAGAACGCTAATAGTGATACCACAACTCGGTGCTGCGCAAATTGTGCCATATCACGAGTTGCAGGAGGGGGCGTAAAACCCCAATCCCCTTTGGGTCCATAGGCCCAATAAGGTTCGGGAGTGCTATTACCGCCGGGTACAGGCTCCAGAAAGCCCAAAATGCAGCTGTCAGACTGGTGGGCCGGCTCGGTAAATCGGCTCATGTTTCCCCTCTTCGCAGAGCATTGCATTGGTTGACAGTGGAAGACTGCATCAAATGTAAGGTGGCGTGTCTGATATTTAAATGTTTTATCTGAGCACCAAATATGTTGCTACTATCCACCAAGGACGCTTTGCTCAAAAGATCAGTTGCTGCTGAATGTTCCCCTTTCGGTATGTGTTTCCAGAGGAGACAGAAGATTTGCTGTCTATGGCCCCAGACTCTGGAACAATATCCCTATGGAGATCAGGGGCTGTCAGACACTTATACAGTTTCGGAAGGCCCTTAAGACCTTCCTGATTAAATAGTAGCAGGGCAATTGATAGGAGGGCTTTTTGCCCTTTTTACTCTAATCACTAAATCTATATGTTCATCCTCTCTTGTGTCACTTAAAGGGATAGTCCAGTGACAAAATGTATTTTAAAAATAGATAGGCAACATTAAAAAAATAATACTAGCACTTTTCTTTAAAAAACTTCCTATGTAAAATTTTGAGCTATTCAAGCTCAAAATTCGCAAAAGCAAGCACATGGGCGCATCCATTTTGTGAAATGGATGTCCGCCTGTGCTGGCTTTTGCTTTTGCGGCACTAATGAAGGAAAAGCCAGCCAGCTGTAGTAAACAAAAGCTACCGCTGGGTGGCTTTTCCTTCATTGGTGCTGTACGCAGAGGACGGGGACCGGAGACCAGAGCAGGAAAGCTGCAGCTGAATCTCGGTAAGTGCTATTTTTTTTTTTTTAAAAATAAGCACTAGCTGCGGTTTTTTTTCTACGTTTTCCAGGCTGGAGGAGCCCGGAAAACTTAGAAATAAAACCGCAGCTTTAAAAACGTTGTATTTATGTTTGCGGTCGCTTTTGAAGCGACCGCAAACATAAATACAACGTTGTGTTTGAAAACGCTGCGGTATTTCTTTCCGAGTTTCTCAGGCTCCTCCGGCTCGGAGGAGCCTGAGAAACTCGGAAAGAAAAACTACAGCGTTTTCAAACACAACCGTGTTGTGTTTCTGCCTGCTGTGGCTCTCACTTTGGGTCTCCGGTGCTGGAGCACCGGAGACCCAAAGTGAAAGCCAAGGCAGGCAGAAACACAACGCGGTTGTGTTTCTGCCTAAATCTGCTTTCCCATTTGAAGGCTGATTTAGGCAGAAACACTGCAGCATTTAGCGTTTCCCATTTGGGGCTCTCGGGCCCCCCCCGTGGGGAGCCGAGAGCCCCAAATGGGAAATCAGATTTAGGCAGAAACACTGCAGCATTTAGCGTTTCCCATTTGGGGCTCTCGGGCCCCCCCCCCGTGGGGAGCCGAGAGCCCCAAATGGGAAATCAGCTGTAGGCAGAAACACAGCGACATGTAAACACAACCGTGTTGTGTTTCTGCCTGCTGTGGCTATCACTTTGGGTCTCCGGTGCTCAGCACCGGAGACCCAAAGTGATAGCCACAGCAGGCAGAAACACAACACGGTTGTGTTTGAAAACGCTGCGGTTTTTCTTTCCGAGTTTCTCAGGCTCCTCCGAGCCGGAGGAGCCTGAGCAACTTGGAAAGAAAAACCGCAGCGTTTTCAAACACAACGTTGTATTTATGTTTGCGGTCGCTTCAAAAGCGACCGCAAACATAAATACAACATTTTTAAAGCTGCGTTTTTATTTCTACGTTTTCCGGGCTCCTCCAGCCTGGAAAACTTAGAAAAAAAAACGCAGCTAGTGCTTATTTTTAAAAAATAAATAAATAGCACTTACCGAGATTCAGCTGCAGCTTTCTTGCTCTGGTCTCCGGTCCCCGTCCTCCGCGTACAGCACCAATGAAGGAAAAGCCACCCAGCGGTAGCTTTTGTTTACTACAGCTGGCTGGCTTTTCCTTCATTAGTGCCGCAAAAGCCAGCACAGGCGGGCATCCATTTCACAAAATGGATGTGCCCATGTGCTTGCTTTTGCGAATTTTGAGCTTGAATAGCTCAAAATTTTACATAGGAACTTTAAAAAAAAAAAGTGCTAGTATTATTTTTTTAATGTTGCCTATCTATTTTTAAAATATTTTTTTTTACTGGACTATCCCTTTAAGTGATATATGTTTGTTGTGTTCCAGCTCTGCCTTTACACGCTTAAGTCCATCTTGAGCGCGTTTATTCAAAGCAAATCAAATATTATCACACTCGGAACATGAAAGACAATTGTGGATTATGCTATTTATGGATAAATCAATAAACCATTACTGTTCAGCTCAAGGATGAAGAAATTAAGAAGATGGTGAAGGGCTGGATACGGTACTAAGGAACTGCGCCCTTAGGGTAAGATGGCACATAGTGAATTTCTGGATTGCATATAGTGCAATGTAGGTCGTGCAGGGCCCACATAGTCCAAAACATACTCTCAAGTGTGTGCCTTTGTGTCTGGTTTAAGAACCCAAAACAGACAATTTTGCCCCGCTTCAGGATTCTGCTCAAATGAATGCAGCCACGCATCACCCCTCTGAACTCTTAGGCTGCAGTGTCAATGGGGTGCATCTTTCCTCTGTATGCACGGTCTACAAATTGTGCTTTCTAAGGAAGAGAAAAGACCAACAAATGTGCCAGCTACCAGGGGAAAACACAAATCAGGTAAAGTCCCCCCGTATTATACGTTTCCGCTCAGTAGGTTTGATGTTACGGAAGGAAGTTTGCAGTCGCTGTTGTAAAATCAAAACTTTGGCTGATGCCAAGAATGGTTTTATGCAGGCGGATGCAGAAGAGGGACCTGTAGCTTGTGTGAATGTACTGTCAGGGCCCGTATAAGCAGTGAATGAGGAAATTATACTCAGAAAATCTGTGGCAGAAAGTGGCCATGACCATTATGGGGATAATCAACATCCTAACAAGTCAACACAAAACATCTCGTTGGTGAATTTTCAATCGAGGTGGCTAACATTACACTTACAATGAAACCACAGCGAGGGATAAAGAAGTTCTTGAACAACATATTTTTCTTAAAAGAAGACCTGCACAAGAAGCCAGTTACTGATAACAGAGTGCAAATCACATAAGAGGACAACCAGTTCTTCACTGTGGTGTCACAGAAAGTAATATGCTCATGTCACCCAAAAGCCAAAGGACATGTGGAAAGGATGAGCAGGTCAAACAGTGGACGGTGTATTTACTAATAAAGAGTTCCATTAAAACACTATGGACCTGATTAACAAATATTTGGACTGAAGCAAATCAGGAGACATTCCTGAGCATCTCGGATCTGCATGCACCTGAAACGTGGTGGATGGGAGATTTTTGAATAATTCATAACCTCCTTCATTCCTGTGGTCAACCCCCTAAATCATACATTGCAGGCTCCTGCAGTCTGGGGACTTTGTGGGGCAACATCTGGAGGGCTCCCTCCTGAAAAAGAAATGAAAAAGTGCCATTTATGGAGGCAGGATTCATGTGGTGAGATGACATTATCAGCAAAGAAGGCCAAGACAGCCTTTTGAGACTGCTTTAGTTTATTACAGGTGGCTTGTTGTCAGAACCCCAAGCAACACCTTACTGCTGATGCCCAATAAGGCCGAAACATGTTTAGGGTTGTTTGTGGTCTCATGAAGAAGATATGTAAGCAGCAGTTTTGTAATGGCATAGCAAGCTGAAAAACCTTGGCTTGGTGGGTTGCCCAGAGCAATGCTAGTGCTCAAGGTTTATACAAAACCTTCAATACATTATTCTTCAGTTTGGCACATCTCAGATTTGCACCTGATCCCTTATACCTGATGTTTAGGGTGGTTCGCAATTGTTTTTTACTTTGTAGTTGGTGGGAGAATCACATAGGTAAGGGTCCCCATCCCAGAAGCCACGTTGGTGCTGAGTACCCAGGCAAAAAGGTGATTAGGGGGACCTGGGGAAGTGTCTGGGAAAGGGCTGAATGCAAACTCCCTGGACACCACAGAGGTGGTAAAGAAGTGTGAGTGCAAAATGCTTTTTTGAGAACATGGCTGCCGGGGTTCCTCCTTGTCTTGCCGCAGTCAGCACGTTATGAGGAACAGGTATTACCGTAATGTGAAAGGTGTACTGGGACAAGAAGTAAGCGCAATGGGCCTGTCTGCCGTTTTTACACTGCATAGACTCTAGTACCTGGAGATTTCTAAGGTCCGTGCACACTTCAAGAGGGTGAACTCCACCAAGTAACACATGTCTCCAAGTGATATAGGCTTCTCTGATGGTCAGAAGCTCATTTTCTATCACCACGCAGTTTACTCCAATTTGGGTTAGAGTATGGGAGGGATGATACATTGGATGTTCTTGGAGACCCTCTTCTTGCACTTGTACCAGGACAATGCTGATTGCACAATTGGAGGTCTTGGGTTTGATGATGAAATGTCTTGGGTCATCAGGTTGTCCGAAAATGTGGGCTAAAGTAAAGGCATCTTTAAGGGCCTGGAAGGCTGAACGAGCAGCGGAATCCCATACGAACTGTACACCCTTCTTTAGGAACCTGATGATTTGGATCGTCATTTAGGAGTAGCGTGGGCTAAACCTCTGATAATTATTTGCAAAGACCATGTATCGTTGGGTTTCTTTCAGACATTTAGGTGCTGGGCACAGGGGAACAGCTGTAAGCTTTTGCGGGTCCATATCTTGACTCTGCAGAGATTATGCATCCCATATACTCCACTTCCAGTTTCTCAAATTCACATTTCTCAGGTTTGATGGCTAGATTGTGTTCTCTCAGTCCCTGTAGAACATAACACACATGTCTGGTGTGTTCTTCCATGAAGAATGAGATAACTAGGATGTCGTCCAGATAGATGGTGACAGAACTGAATCTATAAAACATTGAGAAAACTAAAGCGCTCCATTGCCCCCCGAAGCTAGGTCGGGGCTCAATAAAACACTAACAATGTATTTATTTATTTGTACATTTCTATAGCACGCCTAAGCCTGGGGCATCTGGGCGCAGTTCTTGACAGGTAGGATAAATGGTTACAGAGACAGTCCTTTGGAGAAAAAGAGCCATTACAGTTATGACGAAAGAAAAGCAATACAGTTTTCGTTTAGAGATACATACAGTGCTAGGTTGGTTTACAGTAAAGTCTAGCTAAGCAAATAAGTAACGGCAGGTAGGCATATAATGTGGGCCAGAATTGCATAGAGTTGTTACTGTGCAAAGAGCCATGTTTTCAGCTTTTTTCTAAAGGGGGCATTAATTAGGCAGAAAGGCATGATCCAATATTCAAATAGTCCAAGAGTCTTCGAAAGGCAGTCGCCCACTCGTCTCTGTCGAACAAGGAGCAAATTTCACCCAATTTGGTGAAAATGCAGGCATCACATACATTTTCCAGAGCATCATCTATATGTGGAAGAGGATAGCGATCCTTGGTAGTTATTGCATTTCATCCTCTAAAGCAAATGAAGGGTCGTAAATTGAGGTTTTCTTTGGTACTGTGATAATCTCAGGGTTTTGTCACTGCTGCCATGAGGAGACGCCCCATCCCATGAGGCCAGAGAGGAGAGGCTGCTACCCGATAGTCCCCCTAGGGATGGTACTCACCGGGTAGATCTCATGGGGAGGAAAACCCCCCTTGATACCAGTGACAATAGCTTTGGGAGAACGCAGTCTTCACCCCCCCCCACTTCTATCACCACTGTCCTTGCACCCCACTCAATCCCCCCTGGTCCCGTGTAAGGAAGGCATATTATCAAACAGTGAAGACAGACACAAGTGATCACAGTTCAAGGGTGTTTATTGAACTTCAAATGGATTGGTTGTAAGCCTATCTAACCCTAAATCTAAGGATGCGAGAAAGCTATGACAAACAAATAATAACAACGCAGTCCTAGTCAAGACTCGGTCAAATAAAAGGGCCTATACTAATAAACCTAGGGCCAATCCTCACTTCTAGATACAAAAGGGTGTGGGACAATGGTGCATGCAAAAATAAAAGTGTTCAAGAAATAATATGTCTGGACGGTTGAGCAGTTGGCTTCCTTTCCCCAAGTTTTCAGCACAGGGCAAGGCAGCACATTCAAGCTTCTTGGCCACGAGGATACAGGTCAAAGCACAGACATTAAGGCCTTCTTCCAAAGCCTCTTTTCTAATAACAGTGTCTTACTGCAGAGGGTCTGTCATAACAAACAAATTCTCAAAGTTCCATTTCGCTCAGGATTTTCACATGCACAAGTTCTCGCTTTCGATGTTCATCATGCGTCTCCCTCTTCAGGTTGAGACCCCCTTTTTATCACAATCTTCACACTTGGTCTCCTTTGTTCAGGCTTAGACCATAGATCTCCCTCAATCGGGCTCGGGTCCTCTTAATAGGGATTTCCCTCATTTGGGCTCGGATCCTCTTGATATCAAAATCGAACACTTTCAAATGTGCAATGGGGTTTGCTTAACTGTTGCAGGACCACTTCGATTCACTTCACACAATTGTTCTCATCAATCTTCTACTTTCTTTTCTCTTGGCGGGATACCTTACAGAGACCTTCAATTGAACACATCTACGCTGCCGGACCACTCTGTCAACAGTATCGTATCTTTCCTTCTCAAGTTCAAACATTCCTCAGCAGTTTAGCTTTATTCGCGTCTTTCATCACACGCGTTTAACAATGTTCGTTCCAGCGCTCGTTATACAATGTTGCCACTTGCAATCTTGACTTCAACACAGAGCGGTCTTGCATTGGTCTCTCCAACTCACCAGGCTGTGTTGATCTTTCTGGCGCTTCTTTGTTCTTGGAGCCAGGGATGATGCCACAGCAGCTGCTGCGGCTCCTTCCCGCCTTGGTCAGTTACGCGGGAGGGCCTTCAGTATCTCCGACACACAATGCAGGATTCTTAAGTGGTTTCCTGGCCTTACACTTTCTGCCTCAAAGGTTTCTTGAAACTAACAGGGTCTTGCCAAAAAGGTCAAGGGTAATTCCCTTCTTACGAACCCTTCTTGGTTTGCTGTCTTCTCCCCTAGTTCAGCTGCCAACTCGAAATTGCTGTGCCTTCGTGTGCTCTGCCTCGCTCAGAGTGTCCTCTCATCCTCCGCCTTTTATCCATGTGGGGAAGTTTAATGGAATTCAGGTGTGAGTGATTGTCAGTAATTGCCTGACCTCGTCTGACCACTGTAGCGGGACATGTCGGATACACTGCTCGGGTGTGAGTCTGTTTTCTCCCAGAGCGGGCTGTCCATGTGAAAGTGTTGCAGAACGGAAAGTGGTGGGGGGTAAGGTTGCCATATATCCTACCTGCCACGATGGGGTGAAGGTGTTGCAGGGGGAGGGATACCGTGTCTCGCCATCCGGTGTCCCACTCCTACTCCCCAAAGACGGTATCCAGTAATATTATCCCTATATATGTGGTTGCCATACATATGGTCACCAGGAAAAGGCTGTGACAACTTTATATATGGTGACCATATATATGGGGTCAAGGGGAGCGGGGGTTGAGTGAGTGTCCCCCACTCCTCTTGTAAAAAAAAAAGGGTTTATGGGTTGCGGAGGTGTCCCCCGCATGTTCAATGTGATAATGTCCCTGCAAATCACAGCCATCTTTTGGCGACCTTTTTGTCAGATGAGATTTTTGCAAGGACATTAACACATGGAACCCCAGAAACCCCTCACCCAGGTGATCCTTCTGCACTGGTCCACCCCCAGGGTCTGGATCCAAAGGCAATGGTCATGCCCTGGCCACCTTAGAGAGAGATCTGCGGGAACTAGCGGGTGAGACACCTAGTTTCTCACCCCCCCATACCTCTATGTATTTCAGTAGAGTAGAGGACTTTGTGAATCCTACTGGCAGGAGGAAAAGTGGGGTTTGCCCGGGTAGAATACAAATCATCACTGACATGAAGAAGATCAGGCAAGGAGGCAAATGCCATTGCATAACCAACATACACGATACAGCTTACTAGAGACAACCTCGATGATAAAAAGCAAGGAAGGACTACACATTTAGTCAAGCCAGTCCTGGAGGAGCGAGAAACCAGACACCGGTTTCCGTGGCGAACGACCCAACGGAAAGAAGAAGAGACACTGTCGAGGAGAGACAAGCCTCTCCAGGAGGTCCATAGGACAGAGACCTGGCTGGTGGTGGGGATGGAGAAACCCAAACAGCAAAGCCAAAGCGAGAAGGAGAAGGTACGCAGCCGAGGACGCGAGAGAGAGCCTAATGCTGCAGAGCTGCCGAAGACAGGATGCCAAACGTGATAGCCACACAGAAGCACTGCTCTGCCCCCAGAGTATACCGCAGCACAGAACAACAATTCCCAAAGGTAGGGAAAGGGTGGGGTCGGTGACTGGGATACAGAGGGAGCTAAACAGATTAAAAAGCCACACACACTAAGGTCCTGAGAGGTGAAAAGGGGATAACGGAAGAATTATACAGTTTGAAACAAACTTTGCGGAACATTTCCTGGCCGGAGAGTACACCAGGTCTGTTCAATTGGACAGTAAATGAAGCAGGGGCAGAGGGTACAGGGTACCAGGGTCTGGGACCCTCTGGATGCCCTGCCAGCACAACATAGCAGGGTCTGGGACCCAGATGAAAGCGGCCAAAACCCACAGAATTAGTACACAGGTCAAGGACCCACACCAGCGTGAAGAAACACATAATCAGTGGTCTGGGGCCCAAAACAAGCAGTGGAGATCCCAAGAGAACATTGAGGGGGTCTGTGACCCACAGAAAGGAGATACCAATGGCAGAACAAGTCTGGGAGATCCCAAAGAGGCTCCCAATTGAGATTTGGGTACTTTGTTTTGTAAGCAAAAGTCCAAAGTCGAGTTTGGCAGGATAGTGAACCAGACTTGATCCTTCATTTTTGTGAAATGGAAAGAGAGCAGGGGAATAGACTCTCCCCTGATACTTGGAAAGGACGTTTAAGAGCAAAAACCTTTAAAGTTAAAGATTAATTTACAAGGCTTTCTGACCCAGACCTGAACATTTGAGTCTGTATCCAGAACGAGAGGAACCTACTTCTGGATGAAGAAGAGACCCAGTTTTCTTTTGTTAGTTTACAGCGTAAGGGATGGAAATAGGTTTGGACACAGGATGGTGGATGTAACAGCCAGACTGCATCAGAAGCCATGGGACGCCATGAGAACACCAAATACCCAGAAACAACGGAGGGGCCCGCGGGAAGCAATGAGGTGGACACTGGAGAAGCAAAACTCAAACCTGAACGTACGAGCCGAAAGGAGGAGGAAGAAGACACTGAAGGAAGCAGTCATTTGTGGTCGGGGGCAGACCTGGGTGCCATCCGCAAATTGTGTTGCCTGAATGCGGATAGTGGAAACCTTAACGCACGGCCGGTAGCAGGGTTGAGAAGTGGCGTGGGTCCTGCGGGCAAGGAACGCGGAAACCACGACACAGGCGACCAGACGGAACAAGGGCCTGCCGGCGTGTGCCGCGTGTACCGCAGCACGAACGACCAATGGGGGGAGGTTGTTGGGCCAAGACGCCACAAACGGGGAACGGAGCAAAGAGAAGCAAAAGAACCGTATAACCACACACTCGTAAAACAGAGAAAAGAGACCAAAATGAAGGATATTAGAAGGACTTTATCCTTACCAAAGCTAGGGACCTCTGACTGCGACATAAGGAGAGACCTGATTGGGTCAAGAGTGGCCAGCCCCTATATAAAGCAAAGAGAGACAAAGGACTGATGGGGAGTTCTCTTTCTTCTTTCAGAATTGGTTTGGAAGCGAGGAGACCACAAGTCCATACCAGTGGGCTTACGAAGATTAAACAGAGATTTCTGCCTTACACTTGCAGAAACCCCATCAGAGTCATCTCGGCTGGAAAGAGAACTGATACTTAAATTAATATTTTCTTTTCATTTCTTAAAAAAGTCAATAACTTTTGTTCAACTGACCTACCTAGTCCGAGTGGTCTGTCACAGTGGACATTATATTTTTAGGACATCCTGACCGAGTCCTTCGTGTTTTTGTTGAGGTAGGCCAACCCCTCCTAGTAATAGGGCAAGATCAGTTTTTCCTTTTTACTTTTATAAATAAATGTGTTTGCCAACAAACATGCCTCCACTGTGTCAGACTCATACTTCTGCACCCTTACAGTACATAATAAAGGGGAGCTCTGGCCAGGGATTTGAGATTTAGAAGGTATGGTCAAACCATTCTCTTCCAAGTACACCTTAAGGGTCTGATTTTCTTGTTCAGGGAGCACATAAATCTGGTCAAAAGGGACCAGGGAAAGGGGTACAAGGTCGATGCCACAATTATTTTGCCAGTGCAGCTGCAGCTCCTTCATTAGAGACTTCGTGAAAGCATCCCTGAAGGAATGGTACTTGACAGGTACATTGATCAAGGATGAGGCAGTGTGGATGGAAGATTCCCTTGCAGTGGCAGAGTCAACTGGTATCCGGTTCCAATATTCAGTTCCGGTGACACAAGCACTGGAGCAAGCATCATAGATTAAGAAAATAGAATGAGCAGACCAACTGATGACTGGGCTATGCCTCGAACCACAGTAGACCTAGAATTATAGGGAAATGTGATGCCTGGATGAGATTTTAAAAAAACTCTCTGTGCTGACCAATTGACATTTGCAGAAGAGTGGTTTGGGGGTTTACGGGGCCAGATCCTAGCACAGTGCCATCCACATTACACAGCAACTTGGGACAAGACTTTGGAGTAAGCAGTATCCGGTTCTTCTTGACCCAATTTATGTCCATGAAGAACCCCAAGACACCACAATCTATGAGATCAAGGGCTTCCAGTACCTCTTCATGTGTTTCTTGTACAGACACGTGGACAACAAATAGTGAGGTTTTAGGAGTCAAGCCATTTATGTGAGGAAGTGTTCTAATATCACCCTCTCTGGTACAGGGATTACTTATTTCCCAACAGTGTATGTGGGCAGAAAGGGCAAGCACACGATAGGTGGCCCTTTCGTCCACAGTAAAGGCATAGTGAAATGGCTCGACGCCTCTAGCATTCTTTGTCAGTAAGCCGGCCTGTCGCCATACCCAACTGCATTGGCTCCTCCTCATTCGCTGCAGCCTATGTACTCTTTTTTGGAACAGGTTGGAAAACAGCATGGCAGGATACATGTTTCTCCTTCTTTCTCTCAGCCTTGTGTTCTTGGATGCGAAAATCTACCTGCAGGACTAGATCAATCAGGGCTTGTAAGGTCACTGTTTATGGCACTCCCGCCAGGTCGTCTGTTAGTTCTTCTGCGTGAAACACATTGGAAAAAGGGAAAATTATATATTTTCAGGGGCTCCTGTCTCAAGAGCCGTTTGCTTAAAATTAGTCACATTGGTTATGAGATCTTGACCGCCTTGTTGAAAGTCTAGGAACTCATTGTCAATGGTGTAGAACCGATGTGGGTGGTCAAACATGCCTTTATGGGCTAGGACAAAAGTATAATAGTTGTCTAGGATATCGTCTCTGGAGGCAACATAAGGAATAGCCCAGGCTATGGTAGTCCCTGCCATATGGCTGCTCATGAGTCCTACACTTGATCGTGTAGCACAGAAGGTGAACTGGACTTAGCAAGCGTTGTGAAACTCTTGCAAGGTTTTCGGATTTCCATCAAAGCGTGTCATACTGTGAGAGTCTTGTTGGGGTTGCACCATAAACACATTGTTTTCAGCCATATTTTGTCTCAGTGCAGCATTTTCTAGTTCCAAAGACTGGAATTTGGTGGTCAAGGCTTGGACTGTCGCCATAAACTCTTGTACTTCTGCCATGATTTTGTGCAAGGCGGATTAGCATTGGCATCGCAATCTGTTAACGGTGGGCCGCAATTGTTTGCTTACTTTGTGTTTGCCTGGAGAATCATGTGGATAAGGGCAGCCAGTCCCAGAAGCCACCTTGGTGCCGAGTACTCAGACCACAAGGTAACTAGGGGGACAGTAAGTCTGTGGGAAAAGCCTGAAGGCAAAAAAACATGGACACTACAGAGGGTATAAACATGTCCACTTGACATAGAAACGAAGGTCCAATAGTAGTCACCAGAAGTTCACCAGATGTCTTGAAGACATAGGTAAGTGTGAACTCTAGATGAGGGAGGAAAAGGTAAGAAGCTGGCTTCCTGCCAACAGTAAGGATGACAGCTTCAAGCAAAGAATAAGTTAGCAAGGAAAGAGGCAGGAAGAAGTAAAGAATATGAGTGGAAAAGGCAGGGGGTTCTCAGGTGGCATAAAGCTGACAGGAGGGAAGTAGGCTGCGGACACAACTGGAAGCGGTGCTACAAACGAGCAACTTAAGCATCCTCGGATTGGCTCCACTTTTAGAAATTGTGACTCAGGAATATGTAAGCATGTTCAAATCAAGATGCTAGCAGGCATCTCATGAGTTGCACCTGTGCAAATTACATTCAAAGAGCATATGTCACCAAGATATTTCCTCTTGAAAAATTGTTTCTTTTTTAAAATAAGTTTTTTCATCATTTAGCAAAACAAATTGATGGACTGCAAATACTGCCGAAAGCAGAAAAAAGAAGCCCCTCGTGTATGTTACATTCTCTTAGAGAAAATATAGAAGACATCGTTAATACAGAAAGCAACCTTAAATATAGGAGTCACAAGCTCCTGATGATGGTCTCTGACGCTATGTCACTGAGAATAAAGTCTTGAGACAGGCAGCACGTTGATGGAAGTGTAGTGCTGGAATATTCACAAATACACAGTTGAAATCCATGCGGTACAGCGTTTTATGGGTTTTCCTGGACTATCACGTCTAGATACAGTTAAGTAATCGCAGAAACATCTGTTTAGATACTTGTTTGGCACATCTATTGAAGTCTAGTGAAAGCACAATTACTAATTAGGTTGGCTTACATAACATCGATACAGCAGATTGGACTTGATCATGTTATCACTAAGTATATTCTTAAATCCTCCTGAAGATCCGATATACGGAGGTGAAACATGTGTAGAGGTGGTAAAGATGCATAACCTGATGCACTAATTCAGGATCTTCAGTTTGCAATACATGGAGATATTGCACCAATTCAGGATCTTCAATTCGAGAAATATAGCAATCTGTCACAATTTGAACTTTGAAAGGATGGTTCTTGGAATAATACATATATTTTGCAATTTGGGAAAACAAGCTTTGCATTATTTGAAGACTATTTACAAACCAGGATCTTCATCATGGAGAATCTTAATATGGATATAATTTGAAACACAAATAAGTCGAATAGGCACTTTTGCCAATTAACAACTACAATCTTTATTTGGTTTATTGTAACAGTGTATTGGGCAGACACAATACATGTGGCTGTAGGCCAAGCAACAAGACATTGTATAGAAAAAAATAAATGATCAATCACCCTAGAGGCTAGTGAATGTCTGCAACAATCTATTGCTTTCAAATCCCCGGTTGTGTTCATGTATATGCAGCACGTGCCATAGCGTTGAGTGCTTTCTGAAATTAATGACGTCAGTTCGTAACTATTGAGTTACCATGAGCCCCTCCATATCAGCCTTTTGGGGTTTTCTTATTAGGGTTATGTCGTGAGTATAAATACCAGCTTATACACTGGAGTCCCCTGTATGTTGTCACATTGCCAACATCTCTTTACCTACAAAATCTTTTTACATATGAATTAGGTAACAAAAGGTAACACAAAATGTCAATTGCCCTCTCTCAAGAACCACTTTTATAATCCCATTCAATAAAGATACCTCCATACAATTTACTACTTTCACTAACTCATTTCTGGTAATTCAGAGCTTTGACGTTTCCTCGTTATAGTGAAACAGGCCAACATTACTGCATACTTGTGAAGATAGTTTTCAGAAAGTGAAGATAGTTTACATATATATATATATATGTATATCCATCTTGCGTATTTCTTTAGCTTTTAGGTTTCAGGCAACATCCGTGGATCAGTGATCACCGCCATGAAGCATGTATGGCGTGCTTTAATGCTGTTTTCAATCAGCCTTTTTTCCAGTGAGGCCCAGTGTTTTTTTCATTACAAAGTAATGATGTCTTAATATGTTTGCTGCATACATCTATGCAACCTTTGAATCATGGTAATCCAGATATTATCTTTGATTAGATAATTGGAGGAAATATTTTATATCTGGTTTATTAATTTCTGGTTTCAGTTTGTCCTCTGCCTTACTACTTAATCAAGTATACTAGTTCAATATTCCTTCTTTGCTGTTTATGTCTCTTTTTAAAAACATATTCATATTGATGTTGTCAAGCGCATGACAGCACAGAAAATTGCAGTAGACAGAGTAACCAACACCCTTTTGGCCTGCACTGGCACTGCTATCCCAGCAAAGAAACTTAAAACAATAAAACAAACAGCAAGTGAAACGACCACCCAATCCAAGTCTATAACCTGCCCAAGTTCAAATCGGCCAAGTAAGGCTTTGAAACCAGTTTGGTGTCCCGAGGTATGTGTAAGCCAAATATCACAACACAGATCTTATTGTGAATTTTCCACAACCGCCCAATGTAGCTGTATGATTTTGAGGTCATTAAGTGTTCTATAAAGTCTTTGTTCCAGAGACATGCGACTGCCAACACCTTATTTCAAGGTCTCAACCTGAGAAAGGTTTGCTTCTCCCGACTTGACTGCAATGTCTCTTTTGGAAACAGTAAGGCTAGAGGTGCAAATAATTTTACATAATGTGTGAAGTTTATCTTTTCCCAAATGCTCAAGAACTCATTTGGGATCCAGGTGCACTGGGCACCTTACAACCTTTGTAACTATGGCACATATTGACTCTTAATAGGTGTGTAACCCGGGGAATGACCACAACATATGCAAAAAGGTACCCTCCGCCGACAGACAGCGAAGACAAACCAAATGGTCACGGCAACCCATCCCATGAAACTTTGGACTGAAGAAATAGGATTGAAACAGGACGTTGAATCTAATATCTCTGAGCCTACTCACATTCCTCACCTCCCCTGGGGACATAAACATGTCCCTCCAATCTATTTGGCCAAGTGGGCACACATCCATCTCTAATTCAGCTCTCAAATTGTCTTCCTGTTTACATGTGAATCAATATTATGTAGTGGTTTCAGATTGTTCTCTAACCCTACCAACCACTGTGTTCACTTTAAAGCATGGGTGATCGGGCAACTCAAAATCCCCAACAAACTGGTTATGAACGGCATGTTGTATCTGTATGTGTATGAGAAGGTATGTCCGCATGGCACCGTCTTGTATCAAGTTCTTCACCTGCCTTTTTTGCCTTCCCTTTGTCCTTCCAGAGCCTGTCCCATTTTATGGAGTTTGAGCAGATCCATGTTATCACACAGCAGACCCTTGAAGGTCACCTTTCCCTTCTAACACTTACACATCATTGCTTCCTTCTGAAGCTTAATTAATAGTCTAGCTCTTGGTAGTAGCTTGATCACTGTGGATTTCCAATACAAAATATCCAATGGAATACATCCCCCCATCCAGTCATAGCAATTGTGATGGACAGTGTTACTTACAGATGTGAGTATGGCAGATGCTCAATTCCGGCTTTTTTCCAACGTCAGAATGAAGGCTATTTAAAGTGAGCACCCCACCAGTTTTACACTGGTTTTCCGCTGTGGAAAGCTGGCGGAAAAGTCCACCGGCCCCGTTACAGTGCATGGAGACCAGCGGGCTTTCTGCCTGCTTTCTGCCGGCGAAGAATCGGTGTAAAGCCAGTGGAGTGCAAACTTTAAATAGCCTTCATTCCATCTGTAAATTTGAGCAACCCCCATACTCTCAGTGAGTCCCATACTGGTAGGGACCTGAAAGGGCCAATAAAAAACAACACCGAAATGTATGTTTGAAATACTTTTTTAGATTTGTCAGGATGGGGTTGGGATAAAACCCTATGGGGAGTATGGGTTTATATAATACTGAAATTGATATTCTTCTCTCAGAACAATCTAAGCAAACAGTGTCAGAATAGGTTAAACAATAAGGTGTCGAGAATCTCTGGGTTGCTGATCTAATAAGGATTCTGGTCTCCCCCAGGTTCTTTAATCTTATACACAGTCTCAGGGATAAAGTGCCCAGCGTGCTTCCAAGTGGAAGGATCAGGTGTATATAGCGCACAGAACACTTCTTCATTCACAAACATAATCACAAGGGTATAGCACCAACTTGCTTATTTATTCAGGTCACAGGGATACAGTACCCAGCTCACGTCTATGTTCAGGTAAGCTTCAGAGGGGTGTAGCGCCCAGCATCATTTACGCTCAGTTTGCCTTCAGAGGGATATAGCACTCATCACATTACTTGTAACCCAATCCAGGAGGATAGTGACTGGCCCACACCTTCCTGCTCCAAGCATGCAGCATCCAGACCTCCCCTAAGAAACATTGGGCCTCATTATGACACAGGCGGTAGAGGGTTAACGGCGCCGGTAGAGCTGCCGGCGCCGTTTACCCTCTACCGCCTCATTACGTGGTCTGCTCCAGGGTCCCACTAAGGACGTCTAATAAAACCAGGCGTCCATAGCGGGACCCACAAGCAGACCAGGATTCTAACAACGGGCCCGTCATTAACGTTGTTAGCATCCTCCCCATTCCCATTGAGCCCTATGGAGGCTCAAATGCGAATGGGGATGTACCGAGTCCGGGTCCCGGGAAAAATAATTACTGAGCCCTCCAAGGTCAGAATGGCCAGTAATTTCCCATTCCAGGAACCCGGCTAAAAGCGGCATGGCTACCTCCATACTCGTAATGAGGCCCATAGTATCCCTGTCACTACTGGTTAGTGATATGGCACCCTTTGCCCTCTCTGTACATATGGTTGATATCCTCAAACCACAGGAACTGAGGCATGTACACATGTATACTAAGTATTCCTGTTTTTACCAATAAACATACAGAGCTCTAACAGCAATTTATATTTTATATATATAAAACACCAATTGTATTAGTTCATGGGGCAAGAGAAGTCATAATTAAAAGCATAGCTGGAAACCAAACTGTTTTCCCATCAGTAATACAATACGTATGTACAAAATGACCATTAAACAAAGTTCAGATGTGCTATCCTACAATCGAATCTTGTAAAGTGTCAGTGCTTCTATGCACAATAGATACATAAACAGAGACAAAAAACATCTGACCAACAACATAACTTCATAGAAGCAATGATTACACATATTCATTCAACATTAGTTATTCATAGCCCCTTATTAGGTTCTTGAGTACCTAAACTGCCGGTGGCATCAATCGTCTATCTGTGTCACTTTGATGTTTCGGCATAACTTTACAAGATTACAATTAGATGCATTTTTTCGTAAACACTTTTAGGATTGCCCATTTTTTCAACATTTTTTGCACATTAAGAGCACTTTTGCAAAGATTACTCATGGTAGGTTATTGAGGTAGTTACTACTGTCCATTACTCTTCTCACTCTCAGCAAGGAATATAATATCCTTCTTAATCTCAGCAAGGCATATGGCAACCCTTCCACTCTCAGATTAGGATATGATGCCCATCTCACACTCAATTAGGATCTTGTGTCTTTTTCACTCTCTGTAAAGGGTATGATACCCTTCACACTGTCAGTAATTTATATAGTGCTAGTCCCACTGACAAGAGGATGTAGTGAAAATTCCACTACAAAGGGATATATTTTTTCCTTTCACTATGCAGGGATACAGTGCCCCACTCGCTACAAAGGGGTATAGTGCTGTGAGGGCTCAGAAATGAGGGGCGAGCACAAAGTAGTAATGTTTTCACCATCAGACATCTTTATTACACATACAGGGTTGGATAAAGGCCTTTCTTTCCCTATCCTAAAGAGAGTTTCCTTACCTAGGAAACTAAAACTAAAGATCAGCCTGTGTCTCGTGGTCAAACATTTCAACTGTCCTTGTGTCCAAAACATACTACTCTGGCCCTCACACCAAAATGAATTATAAAAAGTGCAAGGAAAATGTGTCTGACAAATTTTTGGGAAAATGTGCTCATAACCAAGGCAAGTAAAGACATCCAGCAGAAACAATCTTTTCCAAGGAGAAGTTCTTAGATCCAGAGAGTGATTCCCTTTTCCCTGGAATATTTAAGTATGATGGCAAAAGTGTCTCTTTCAAATAATAATTTCTTAAAAATTGTGAAAGGATTCCAAAGGTGTCTCTTTCAAGTAACAGTTTGTTGAGAATAATATAAATGTCTCTTTTAAGAATGGCAAAAGTATCTCTTTCAAATAACAGTTTCTTAAGGATGGTCGAGAATGTCTCTTTCAAATAATAGTTCCTTAAAGATGGCAAAGGTATCTCAGGTATAACTCTTTACTGTATACATTGCAAAACAAATAAGTTTCTTTGTTCAACTTTAAGTGGCCTCCTGGGATTCTCCTCTGCCAGGAATCTTTGATCCCCTAGTTTACACCCCTGCCACAGATCTTTCCACTCTCTGTACAACTTGACTGGATCTCCTGGTACACTTTCCTGCCAGGAAACCCTTTCGGGGTCTTACAGATTCCCTGGTGTACTCTCCTGCCAGGTATCTCACCTCCTAATGTTCACGGTCTGGTGTGTTCCTCTCAACAGGACTTTTCTGGGTCTTACAGATCCCTCTGGTGTACTCTCCTGCCACATAGGGAGGTAAGATACCTATCTTGCCTCCCTATGTTCACTCTCTGGTGTGTTCCTTTCACCAGGACTTTTTCTTGAATTTACTGTTTCTAATTCAACACAGTGATATTATTTCACTGTGCTTTCTACTTCATTGGCTTGAGGATCTAATTGCTCCAACTTTCCCCACACTGACATCTCCTTTATGGGGAATTGTTCAAGTTCTGCCTTTTTAAGCCTTCATTACTATTCAGTTGGTTGGGATAATACTTGCTCCAATTTTCCCAGTACTGACATCTCATGTATGAGGATTTGTTCAAGTTTTGTCTTTGTAGTTCACTGGTTTGGTATTCAATTATCTGTGTGTGTTCCTGTGCCATTGTGTTCAGGGTTCCCAGTGGCTCTGGGTAGACTCACCGGTGTATTGAAGCGTCTCAAACCCATGGCACACTGCTGCAGTGAAACTCCTGCTCTGGGACGGCCTCCCCTGCAGTGCAGACTTCCTTCCAGCTCTCTGGGTAGCTCGACTGCTGCTCCTCTGCATAACTGTGCTCCCGATAGCTCTGCTGTAGCTGCCGGCTCTTCAACAGTTCACTCATGATGCCTGCGGTGTCCCTTCTGGCCTCACATCACAGAGATATGTGATGCTCGCGAGCAGCAAAGTGGAAGGGCCTGCTTCCTTCAGCCCAGTCTGTCCCTGTATGGCTGTCTGCTTTGGCTCTGATTCGCTGGTGTCCTTCTTCACTTCCTTCTTCTTCGGGTCTTCTGATTTTAAAGCAGACACCATTTTTAAATGTCCGGCTCACTCAGACCTCCCCAAACAACTAGACTGCATGTTTACCTTGGTGTTTCTCTTGGTCCGCCTTAACTTCTCCTTCCTCTTCCTCGTCTCAGTATCTGAGGCTTTCTGAGAGTTGGAGTCCATAGAGTTTCTATGACTTTTAATGTGATATTGTTCCGAATTTCAGTTAAAAAAAATCATTAGAGACAAAAGATGTTTAAGGAGTGTTATGTTTGTATGAGGTATGAATGATGTTTTGGCTAGAGGTTTTTTCAAGAAGTGGTTTTTGGGGTTTGCAACGGGAAGTGCTTGTATAGTGACAACAAGCCATAAAAACTTTAGGAATGATGCATTCCTCTTCTATGAAGAATACTGCCTCTCTCCTGATGGGGTCACCCCCTTTCTCCAAAAGCCATCTCCTCCCACGTGATCCTCCTTCATATTACCAGCCCCAGGGTCAGGATCAGGTAGTGGCTGCCGTCCCCTGGCCACATGGAAGGAGATTGTTGTCTGGAATTAGTGATGACTCCATAGGGGACATCACAGTGCCCAATCCACTACCAAGCAATTCAGGCTCTTCGGGTGCCTCAGGCTTTCAATCCTTCCTCCAGGAACCACACTCTCCATGACCCCGTATCCGGCCCAGGCCTGCGGTATGGGGCCTATCTACTTTCTCAGGCATTCTACTGTCTCAGCCATCACGGATCACACAGTCTCTGCGCTACTTCCTCTCCAGCTCCTCCGGCAACCATCTTTCCTCCAACCTCTTTTCTCCCAGAATGAGGAATCAAAGTTGCTTTTATACTCCCTGGGTCAGATACTGGCTCCCTAATTGACATGGCATTCAGTGCTTCTGTACTACTTTCTCCTCGTGGAAATGGGGCTTTGTAGTTCCGGGCGTTAAAGGCCTACTGGCTATTTTGCAGCCACATCATGTGCCCGATATGGTTTGTTTGGTGAACAGCCTGTTATACCCCCCTTGTTTGCTGTTTTGTTTCAAGTTAAGAGGGTTAATGCTGGGGGATTTTGGATTGCTGGTGTCACTTTTCTGCCCTTTTCGCTGCGATTTTTGTTTTTGCTTCTTCGGGTGCTTTGGAGGTTTGTGCAATTGTTTTTGTGTGTGCAAGCCCTACGTCTGAATGGGGGAGAGGTTGTTTCTTAAATGTGGTTGCCGAATTGAGTGACAGGAGCTACTGTTCGTGATTAGCGAATCAGGGAGTTGCAGGTATGAGACTGTCCCACGGTCCAACTGGGTCCTGGGATATCTTGCCTCTTATCTTAAGGGGATAAGGTCCAATTGCAGTGAAAGTGATTTGACCCTGCTGCATGAGGGAATTGCACATATGGGGTTCTCACATGGCCTGACTAGGGCTAAAGGTATCCGGACTGTATCATGGGAGGCCTTGCCACTTGTCCATAGGTAATAGAGTAGGTGTTCCAATTGAATGCATGTGGATTTGCCGACTTCCTATCTTCCCGTCTTCTCTAGACCCCATGTTATGCCTAGGGAGAGGAGATGGGGTTCTCTGCGATGTGATTAGGACACCAACTCATTCACAGTTGCCCCGTGCCCACCAAAAACCTCTACATAATCAGTTCACAAGTAAGTCTTTATACTCTGACATATCTTGGGCTGCTCTCATGTTCAGGTTTTTAAATGAACCTTTGGATATCCGCAAAGTACAATGCACTGGAATGCAGTATCCTCATTCTGGACTAGAAACAGCACTGATCAGTCCCAGTTGATTATAATGCTGCTGTGATGGTCATATTTGTGATGAAAGACCATTGTCCTGGGCCCAAACACCTTGGTTCTTTTAATTGAAAAAGGAGACCCTCTGTCTAGAGAGTTCCTGTCCTCACCTCCCTAATCCATTTTAGTCACATGAGGATCCATTCAACCAATGGTTTCACAGCCACTGGGAACAGCAGATGTGACAAAGGATACTGTCTGGGTCCTCATGGAAACGGCCGTGACATCCAACAATGACACTCACGTGTCCATTGACACTCACACTGGCTTTATACTTGTATAGCGCACCAGCACCCATATCAAATAAATGTCATCAGACCCTATTTTGTGCATCGGCCTCCATAGAAAGGACCAGTCTAAAGAGCCAAAGACTTCTGAGTCCAAAGGCATAATAGCCAATGGCACTGGAATCACATCTGCTACACTATCACAGCATTTACTGAATATATCTGCAGAGATGTATTCTAGCACCATCTCCCCAGCCTGAAGCTGAATTGATCTGGGTGGACCAGCAGGTTTATCACGCTCTGAAGCCTGTTCCCAACGCTTAGCCTGTCTGTTGTTAAAGTAGACTGGGAATTAGGACTTGCACTGCTCTGGCAGCCTGTTCGTCATAGGAATCACCACAATCAACAGCTGCGTAAGATCATGTGACATCTCTCCCACACTTGACTACCATAGTACATGTTCAACGGTGAAAACTCACTTTTCGCCCATTTTCTCACAGTATTCCATAGAAAGCCTTTAAAGGCAAGGTATTTTACCCAATTGTAGCCAAACTATTGTTTGTTTTATTTTACCTGAGGAGATATCTGCCTCCAAATTGTCTTTTATCTTCAGTCAATTTATGGAGACATCCCTAATAAAATTGGCCAGTTCCATATCTGTCCCATTTGATGCACTTTGAGGAATGCACTGGTAGTGTTTGCCAAATGAATCGGCAATGTTCCTATCATCCACTATTTCATTGTACATACATGGGGGTCTTAACCAGCTTCAGGTAGTGGGCCTCCTCGTATCATCTCCCTAACCAGGCCAGCAATTTGCTATGCATGTCCCCAAACTCCCACATATCTCCACTAGCGTTCCAATTGGCCTGTCTGCCATTGCATTGTAGCTATCTGTTTCCACTACAAATAGTCCATCAGATCAAGGTTGCCCAGGTGATAGGCGTTCAATTGCCAAATTGCCCTTTAGTACTCCATGTAAAGGTGGGTGATCCAATATGTCCCTATACATGAACCTTGCCTACCTTTCCCTATGAACATCCTTGCACGCCATGAAGCAGTGGTAGAACCTAGACAGAGAAAACCATTGCCTGAGCCAAAGTGGATGGTTTTATGGGACCCAGGGATCTCTCCTCACCCACTATGGTGCAATCACATTAGGAGCAGTTTTTGTCATTGAAGGATTGTCTGTATATCTTTGAGCTTATCTCGCAAGAGAGGTTAGGAGGCATAGATATTTTCAATCCCCACTGTTTCTCTGATTTGATCTTGTCACAAGGGCCATTGATGCTGCAAGACAAACAGCTGAGTTCATTGCCATTTAAGTGCAGGTCCGAGGCTTCAGTGTTTCATCGCTTCACCCATGTCCAGGCCCATGTCAAGCAGCTGTAGGGACATGATACTTAAGAAGAAGTTTGTATCAAATAAATTAACTATAAACACTAAAGGAATCCTCCCTAATCCCCAGCCCGCACTTCCACAACCCCAGAAGCAGGGCTTTAAGTGGGCCGGGGAGGACTCCTGGCAGTGTCCAAATACTCTTCTGAGCTGGGGAGCTGCCAGTGCTCCCTCTCAGTATTCACTACTGATAACCTCCTAAACGATTATGACTATGCGCTCCCATTAGGAGTCTGAAAGCCAAACGAGTGATCATTTACAAGCACAGAAAATAACTAATAAGAGCTGTTAGGAGTCTTGAAGAGCATACAAGGAACATTTACAAGTATTAAAAGGAAGCTACTTAGGGCTGTTAGGAGGGCGAAAGCTCGAACAAGAGATCATTAGACGGATTAAAGGGAATACATTTAGGAACATTAAAGGTTGTCCTCTGCTAACGCAGAAAAGCCGACGCCACACCTACAAACACATAAGCTAAGCAATGGCTTGCAAAGGTTTTACTGTTACGGTGAGTTTTGCGATGAATGAAACCAGCACCAAGTCCAGCGTGCAATATGGGCTGCTTGCTTGAATCACTTCACATGCATATTTGTCAAATACATATTTTTTAAGCTGTTCTCAGAATGCGCTTGGATTTTATGCAAAGGAGCGAGGAGGCCACATTTCCCTCCTAGCCTGTCTCTAAAGATGTGTACTTACAGAATTAGGGTGATTTACTCACTGAAAAAAATGTTTCTATACTGAGTGAGAGAGTGATTTGTTTATAGAAAGCAATATATTTGTACACCTAGCTAGAGAGATTTATTTACAGTGTGCAAACTGGATGCAAAAAATATCACCTTGACCATATTGAGTGACTCAAAATATATGTTTGAACGTTCTTATGGTATATGCTTTGGGGGAGGTGGCCCTTGACATCGCTGGCTAGCCCTCTTCATGTCATGCCCAGCACATTTCAGCATATCCTCTTCATTTAGGCCTCACCGCCATGGTACATTCCCCCTTAATTTCAGATCCCAAACTTACCATTACATTTAACACAAGCAAGCACTAAAAGGCAGTTCTGAACATTCCATCATCCCGCCCTTTTCCAGATGTATCCACCTCTGTTTTCAGTGTGCCCACTGGCCTGCAGCACAGCATTGTCAGACGGTCCATCCCCTAGCTCCAAATCTAGAGTCCACCCTTGCTCATGTAAAACAACTGCACGCCCAACTTCCAGATATTCCATCAGTCCAATTCTCCCAGGCAACCTCAGCTCTTACCTGCTTTGGAATTCTTCACCTTTAGAGAGCCCACCCTGATACACGTTATTATGAATGGAATGCCGCTCTGCCTGCCTTTATAGCCATCTGCCAGCTGGGATAAGTCTGTCAAGTTTATTCTGTACATAAATACGCACTAGTCTCAGTCTTGAGTCCATCTGCCTCCAAATTACTTGTCTTTCCCTTCTGCTCTTCAAAGGTTTCTCTGCTGACATCCTCTGAAAGCCCTGTATGTAGTGGTATACTCATCCATTTGCCCAAGGCGAGACTCGGGCCCAGAATAGTATGTGCATCCCTTATCATTGCGCAAGATGTGGGACTCTGGGCTCCATGCTAAGCACATAAGGGATCACCTGAACCACCCACCCACCCTGAGTTAGTGGCCTCCAGATCCAGGGTTGGAATGGACCATAAAATTGTCTCGGGCACCAATTAAAAAGTGGCCCACAGTTACAAATGGCTATTCCTTCCTATTGTGACAGAAGGGGGAGTTTTATGATAAAACGTGATGCAAATTGTGCATTTTAAAGAATATGTATCCAGCAACGCTGGTCAAAACTACTAGTAACTCATCAAACTGGCCCACATTGGCCAAAAAAGGGGCCCACTTTGACCCAAAAAAAACGCCACACACCAACATTTTGTGTTTTTGGTTCGTCCATGGGCCTATTGCCCTTTAGGCCATGTCCGACTCTGTCCAGATCGACCAACAAAGAAACTCCCTCACACTGGGCAGCGACATTCCATTTAATGGTTGCATATACACACTGCTTCGCTCTGTGCTCACAGATGGCTAGCCTCATGAAGGCAAGAAAGCCCAACACGAGGTTGACAAAAAGAGTTATGTTCAACCAAAGGTTTATTAGGATATGTACAGATCTGAGCACAATTAAGAAAATGCAGCAGAATGTTATAGCAATAACAGAATGTCTTCTCCTTGGGTTAAACATGGTAAGCCTTTCTAGTTGGGTGAAAGTAAATTCAGATCCCCTCCCTGAGGTGGATGATCCATTCACAGTCACTCAGTCTTGGGGGTTTAAAGTGAACCCTGCATTTGTTTCTTGTCTACTCAGTTCAGTGACTCTGGTCGACTGCTTCTCATCATCAGATTAAGCGTATGGGTTTGTATCCTTAGAAGTGCACTTTTGACCACTACATTTATGCATGTTGACAAACTGCGTCACCCGTTCCGCAAGGTCCACCCATAGAGACCTTGAAAAAGTGAAACATGAGTTGGATTGGATTTAGGTGATTTGTGCTCTGCCTTCTAAAGTTAGGTGAACAGTTATTTAGTATGAAATCAGTTCAATGTCCTCAAAATGGGTCATCCAATAAATTATTTATTCTCATAGGGTCAGCCGACACGTGTTTCGACCAGAGGACTAATCAAGATTTCAAAATGGTTAAGAATCTGGAATGCTAACTTGTCTCAGGGAACTCAACGAAAGATTCCCAGTATCACGTACAATACTTGCAACATAATGTATCCGCCAACGATAGGCTAGCAATAAGAATCAACCTAATCGCTCACCACCAGAACTATATAGAAGAGAAAAGACCTGATACCGTCCCTACGTGCAATACGTGGCTTACCTATAGAGTTCTGAATAATAAGGCCCTGAGGATGACTAAGGTCAAAACACGTGTCGGTAGACCCTATGAGATTAAATCATTTATTGGATGACCCATTTTGAGGACATTGAACTGATTTCATCCTAAATAACTGTTCACACAAATTTAGAAGGCAGAGCGCGAATCACCTAAATGCAATCCAACGCATGCTTCTCATCATAACTTTGGTGACTCTAGTCATCTGCTTCTAATCCTCAGTACTGGCAAGGTCCTTTTCTTGATTCTCCGACTCCTACATGCACCCAAAAGCTAGTCCTCAACAAGAGTACAATATTGAGATGGATAGAGGTGAGCAAAACCCCAGAGCTTGCACCAAGACTCTGGTACCTTGACTCTACCTGAAGGCTTTATTTCAGCTTCCTTGCCTCCTCCCTCTTTCAGGGTGCTGGTCCTCTTCCCGAAGGTCCTACCTCCCCTTTCTCCTTGAGTAGGTCACAATGAACTTGAGGTATCGTAAGATTGAACGGATGACGACAGATGAAGCTGAAACGCAATGACAGGAGAACGGCAACGAGCTGAGAGAGAGAAAGCAGGGAGCAGATCTTAATCCATTAAATAATTAACTTAAATTATGAAACACGTGTAAGCCCCTTACTACAAGTTGAAGATGCAGGAAGCTCCACTTCTCTGACCATAACGAAGCATACAGCACACAGAGCTAGTAGCGGATGAAAAGGCAGATGACGGACGCATAACCAGACACTACTCACAAGATGGCAAGAAGAGCAACAACGCAAGCCAACGATAAGAGGTAGGTCAAAAACTAAACATTATGTATAAAAACAATACAAGTATATACTTACACTGTGCTGGGGAAAGGCTTGAGTCACATCGTCGCTCAGCGACATCACGGGACTAAGCCCCACACTGCTGACAATGAGACCAAGGACACGCAGTTCCTAGGCAACAAAAGATGCATTCAAATAAGTGCATCATGCATCAATACAAAGAGAGAAAAATAAAATGGGCACCCCACGAGTGAGCTTGAGTTGTAAGCAGCTAAACTAAAAATACATAATTAAATAATAATAAGAAAAAGAATAAACAAAACTGTATAAAGGCAATGTGAAGTGTAGAAGCCTCAAAAACCTAGGCCATCATGTCACCTCCACCATGCTACTTTACTTGCTAGATGCCATACGCCCTCTCCTCCCCAGCACCCTGTGAAGCTGTACCCCTCCTCTGTGCCCCTCTGTATCCAACCCCAGCTGTATATCTGTTCTGTTGTTACCTCTGAAAAGCGCTCTGTTATACATCTGTACTGTTGTATATCTCTGTAAAGCACTTTGTTGTGTATCTGTATAGTTGTGTACCTCTGTAAAGCGCTCTGTTGCTTCTCAAAGCTAGGTCTGCGCTCAATAAATACCATATTTATAATAATAGTAGATGAACCATAAAGTCAAAAAGAAGAGAGGCGATGCCTACCACACCAGAACCTTGCAAAACATAAATCCTCCGATAATGTTCCGTTGGGAACCAGGTGATCCACATTTGCCTTTGGGTAGTTGTAAAAAGGCATTTGAACACTATGCCACGGTAATGTGTGGTACAAATTATGAGATGGCAAGAAGGAAGTCACTGCTCCTACACGGTTTAGGTATCAAAACTTACCAGATTTCACAGAAATGTAATTATTACATCTCAATGAATAAAAGAAATGGAAAAGAACATTGACAATCATTATGAGAAGAATACTACAAGAGAAAGAAGAGACAGTGGAATAGTGCATTACAGCCCATGCACTCTAGCCCAAGTCCTGCAACGTTTGGTCCCAACTGGAAGAAAGATTACATGATCAGTTCATGCTAGATGTAGGAATGGAAAAGTAAGGGACAAACAGCCTCATTCTGAGTCGGCCAGTCCAGGAAAACAGTGCCGGTATTCATGTATACCGGCACTTTACCGCACTGGCTGACTCCGGTTTGCCGGTGAGGCACCTGGGATTGCCAGTGCCGATAATGATGGTATATCCCCTCATGGAGTTCAAAAGGACTCCATGAATGGGTATTTTCACCGTCACTGCCGGAAACGGTATGTACATTTGCTGGTATCCTGGTGGCTCTAGCACCAGGACACCGCCAAACTCAGAATGAGGCCCAAACAATGATCCATCTCTGGATGAAGTCGTGTGCAAAGGTTAAGGGGTGGAACACATGTAAACATGAACAAAAATCCCTAGAAGACAGGTAAAAACAATATGCCTAACCAATGAGGCTGCTGCCATAAATTCCATCCAAAGCCATATTGAACAGGATAAAAGAAATCAGTCAGGGAGAGGCCTCACAAGAGGTTGAGATATAGTTAGGATACGCCATAGACTAATAAGAGGACTGAGTTGATGGAGAATATGCCCGTTCATCTAGTATAAACAAATGAAATGCTACAGATATGATAATACCCTACATTGGGGCAATAACGAAAAAGGTCCAGTCTGACCATTATATGTAGGAAATGCACTAAGAAAAGCAATTTAGCTAAATGTTGCAAGACAATAGATTTAATTAATAATGGTGTCAAGACGGAGCAATCGATGGACCCACAGCCATAGTGTATGTGAAAGACATATATGTCAAGAAAAGGCTTTTAAGCTGGGCACAACAAAATGCAAATGCAGAAGGATCAGTGATATCCTGCATAGAAAGAATGCCAAATCCAGAAGAAATATTATTTTCACACAATTTAGGGGCCTCAAAGGTTATACCCACCAGACATATCTATGACCATGCTGTATGCCAGTTTCGCATAAACTATGCAACATACCCATCACTGAGAAATGAAGTAGAAAAAGAATTGGAGGAATTCGAGCAACAGGGCATAATTTAGAGAATACAGGCATCTCAGTGGTTATCACTGTTAGTGGTAGTGAGAAAACCATCTGGGAAAACGAGAATCTGTTTGGGTCCCATAGCTGTGAATAAATGTGTAATACCAGATTGTCACCACTACCAAATGTTCATGAAATATTATCTACTATAGGTCCAGCAAAGCTGCTCTCCACACTGCAGCTCACTTCTGCTTCCCATTTCATTAAACTTAATGAAACATCAAAGCATCTCACTGCTTTCATTATACCAGGAGGGCTGTATCAATATGTAAGAATGCCATTTGATCTCAGTTTCAAAATGTAAGGTTTAGAATATTCAGTGGGGATGAAGAAATCCTTTTCTTTCAAGATGATGTACTGGTTTTGGAAATAATGAAGTACAACATGACAGAAGACTCTAGGAGGCACTGAGCAAGTTAGCGAGTGCGGGCTGATATTAAGTAATAAAAAATGCAAATTGCAAAGAGACCACATAGAATTTCTAGGTCAGGAAATGTTTGCAAGGGGAATAAAACAAAAAAGGAAATTAATAGACACCACTGATAATACACCATGTCCAGACAGTAAAGATAAACTGTTGACATTCCTGGGTGTGGAGGAGTACTATTCTGAATTTGTACCTAATTTCACTGACAAGGCCACAGAATTGCGTAGTCTGATAAGGATTTGAGCCACATTTGAATGTGTGGCGTGAAGAGTGTAACAAGGAATGTGTCATGCTGAAAGTGGCAATAGGCTTAACTGCAGGAGTGGGCAGAACCTACAATGATTCTTTATGGAAATTCAGGACGAGCATTGATGCACTTAAGGGGTTAAATTGGCATCAGCGTTGGATAACTACAATCAAGGAAGAAGAACTGTAATAACTACAGATGCCAGCAGTTTAGAGTTAGGAGCAGCACTCATCTACTATGAGATTATGAAGGAGTATACCATAGCATTTCTGTCTAGACTGCTCAGACCTATGCCACAATATAAAAGGATATGTTGTATATAATACGGCTAACAGAGAAACTCAGATCGTTTATATGCAGAATACCATTTAAGATTCACACATATCATAAACAACTGAAAGAGATCATGACATCCAAAAGAAAAGATAAAGGGCCTCATTACAAGTATTGCTTTAAGTGGTAAAATTAATTACCGCCAACTTTACCACTATGTCAAATTATGAGGTCGGACCTGGAGTGGAGGATTCACTTCCAGAAAAATCCTGGAGATAAATCCTCACACTCACCACCGAAAAACCAGCACAATCAGCGTCATTACACCAAAAAAGCCCCATTGAGTCCAATGGACTAAATAAAATGGGGATTTACACTGCCACCGTCACTTGTAATCCAGCAGTAATTCCGCCAGACAAAGTGACAGTAACAGTAATTCAGTTGGGTGGTAGTCCAGCAGATTTACCACTGTGATACCACCAAACTCATAATGAGGCCCAAAGTATCAAACAGAGTAAGAAGAGAAGTAGCAGGATTACACTGACATGCAATCAAAACAGTGTATCTATCAGGATTAAGGAACCATACAGCTGACTGTTTATCGAAACTAATAAGTAAAGAAGAACAAGGAAAGAAAGAGGGCCTGCAACTCTATCCCTCTGCTCTGAACTCTCTCAGGTCCTATCTAGATAGAGTGAAAACAGAATCCTGTCTCACCCTCATTGACCTTATTATCATCTTCTGCCTCTATCTCCCACTTTAGTCACTCTAATACCGAAGACGTTCTATCTCTGCTGATTCAGGCTAACCCCTCTTGTGCCTCATTACACCCTCTTGGTCTACAGCTAGCAAAGCCTATTGCGCCTTTAGTGGCCTCTCACCTTGCTGAATTCTGCAACCTATCCTTTGAATCTGCTTGCTTTCCCTCTATTTTCAAAATGGCCATGGTCATCCCTATCCTAAAAAAAGTAAGGGGCCAACCCGAACCTACTGGCTAACCTTTGCTCTGTGTCTCCCCTTCTCCACTACTCTAAAGTGTTCAAAAGGGTTGTGGTGATCTATTTTACACATTTCTTAGACATCCACAACCTTCGAGACCCTCTACAAGCAGGTCTCTGCTCCGGTCAATCCACGGAAACTGCTCTCTTGAATGTCTCCAAATTCCTCTCCTCTGCTTAGCACTCCAACCTATCCACTAGCCTAATGTTCCTTGACCCGTCCGCTGCCTCACTCTGATCTCCTTAATAATTTCTTTCTGCTTGGAATTCACAATCGAGTCCTTGCCTGGATTGAAACCTACCTGGCACTTCACCAATTCTCTGTCTTCTGGAGCAACAACACCTCACAACTCACGGCTCTGTTGGTGTTCCACTAGGTCCCGTTTTGGGTCCTCTCCTCTTTACACTCCACACCTCTGCTCTGAGGTCACTAATGCCCTCCTTTTCAGTCTCCTACCAACTCTTTGTGGATGAGACCCAAATCTTCTTCTCTTTCCCTGAACTTTGCTCTGATCTCTCTATTAACATTTCTAACTGACTCTCTGCCATTAAATATTGGATGGCTTTGCACTCTCTGATGTTAAATTCTACCAAAACACAGGTTCTCTTCTTCCCTGCCAAATACTCTCTCTTTTCTCTTCCCCTGTCTATCCAGTTACCACCTGACACTCCCCCTACACTTCTTCAGCTATAAACCTCAGCGTCATCTATGACCCTTCTTACAACGTCCCTACTTTTATCTCCAAAACCGCAAAGGCGGCTCACCTCAACCTCCTAAACATTAGGAAAATCCGGCACCACCTTCCTTTCAACACAAGAATGCTTAAGTACTCTTTGCTTCTCTAAGCTGTACCCCAACTAAACTTTCTGTCCTCCCGACTAAAACTATTAGGTCTCTCTTTGAACTTCCTCACTTCACACCTACTTCCTCATACCATCACCAGGCTGGATGGCTGATGATGCAAAACAGGGCCAGATTTAAATTTCATATCATGCTTCACAAATATATCCATGCTAAGGCACCACTGTACCATTGTTTCTTATCCTCCTCTATCCAACCATACAAGCCTTCTCGTAATCTCCACTTTGCCTCCTCGACTAGCCTTGTGGCACCTCACCCTCCCTGTGCTTCCTCTCACTTCCACCCTTTCTCTCTTTTTGCTCCACTTACATGAAATTCTCTTCCCCTGGACTCCCGAGAAACTGTCCACACCGATTTGTGCAAAACTAAACTAAAAGCATGCCTCTTCACGATGAGTTACCCTTTTAACCTACCTCTACGTATAGTACAGTGGATGGTAGAAGCGCACACGTTGACTCCACATACCACAATGAGAGTTTCCTTCTTTGAGTTTAGTCAAGGCAGAAGTCAAACATTAAATTGACCCCTCCATGGTTACAAAAAGCAGGTCATGATGCAGTTTTTCGAGAAATTATAAACAGCAACATAGGTATAAAATAGGGATTGAGGAGCCTAAGCATCTGGAGACAGGTGAGCGGGTCACGATTAAGCTACCAGGAGCTTTAAGAAAAGTATCATTGAAATTTTCTAGAACGATTCAAGTGACAAAGCTATTACATAATGCCATAGAAACAGGGAAAGGCAGAGTGTGGAACATGGAAAGGGTGATGTTATGTAGGAGAATTAATAATAGAGCATGGAGTGAAGATGAAGCTCAGACATCAAAAGAGTTGTTCACCTTACCCAAGTGCCCATCAAGAAGAGGTCTCTTACCAGTACGGACGCCAACCAGGCATGAAGAGGAAGACTCTACTCCACCAAGGAGAACACACAAACTACCAGTTTATCTTGAAGGTTCTGTCCGGTAGCCAAATGGTGCTTCTGAAGAAAATGGGATGCATGGTATCGTAAGATTGAATGGATGACGATGGATGTAGCTGAAAACAGGGACAGGAGAACGTCAACGGACAGAGAGAAATGAGCGTGCAGTGCTTAGTCCAGTAAACAGTTATCTTAAAATATTAAATAAGTGTGGGCCCCTTACTACACTTATTTCAGGGTTTAGGATAATTCCTTAAGATGCTTCCTGGCCTTCTCCCTCTCTCAGGTCCCGGTTCTCTTCCCAACGTACCTGCCTCACATTCCTCCTTGATTAGACCACAATGATCTCATCAACAGGAGGGCCTTTCCTGCACTACATGGCATCTTCTCTCTGTCCCGTCCCTTCTCCTGTGCCACAGGCTTGTACCTCCACCATTCACAGTCTCTTCTCCTTGTGTTATTTGAGAACTGCCTCCAACTTCTTCTTTGAGGTTTCTCCAACACTTGTCTACGAGCGCGATAGAAATCAAATATCAATATTAATATCAATATCCTAACCTCCGCCTAGTGATGCCTTTCAAATACCTTTCTCTGTCTAGTATCACTCCTTGTGTTTCCTTCCAACCCAGTATATTTCTTTCCTTTCCCTTCGCCTTCCTCATTCCATTGGTCTCTTGCTACCTCTTTGACCTCTCTCCACCACCTTCTTCTGCTTCGCCTCAACGGACTCCTGTACCACCTCTCACCCTCTCCAGCAACCTTTTCTGCAACTTGTTTGCCAACTCCTTTCACCCACTCCAGTGCGAAATTACCCATACCTTTTATAGGGTCCAAGCCCCTCCCCTTGTAATGCGCTTTCCAGGATTGGGTACAACAACTGTATCTCAGAATTGAATCTGGTTTTCAAAACAGCTCCAATTCTGAGATACTGTTAACGTGGACCAAGTAGATGCCAGGCCCATCTGTCATTGTTGTTTACATATGCATGCACAAGCAGGCTAGTGGCCCTCCCTTGCATAGGCTTCTCCACTCTGCCTGCTTCAGTGTTCACCATTCCCCGAAGGTTGATGGCTCATAATCACAGTACCTATCATCATGCTTCCTGCAGGTTGCCTCCAATGGGGAACATTGCCCCAAAGACTACTGAAGCTCAGGCACATATGCCCCATGGACGTCTCTTAAAGGGATAGACTCATTGACAGCCCTCTGCCTTAGTGCTGGAGTATGGTGGGGTGGTCACTCGGATCCCCTGTGTACTTACTTCGGGCCCATCATGGCGTGGTGGGATGTGGTAAGCCACCATGAGCACCTCATCCCGTACCGCTAGGCACATGCCAGGGACTTCGTCACACTACGAGGTGCTACTCTGAAATGTGGGGTTTGTTGACTGAAATTGACCATTCAAGTATCACATTACATGGGAGGAGGATTGTTTTCTTGCTTTTTTATATAATATTGATGGTCTTTAGAAAACATGATTCAATGCTCCAGTCACAAAGATGTTAGCTACACTAGACTGATGATCCCAAATGAGGATGAAATAGTGCTGCCCTATAAAACAATGACATTAATCTCATATCGAACACAAATGGAAGGATTTCAGTTAATGCCTGGATTCTTGTTGTGATTTACTCTGTGGTTCTGAACTGGGGGTTATCTTCCAGGGACGGCTACTATGTGGGCATGTGGCCTATGTAGAATGCTAACTGACAAATGGCTTTCACGCCCTGCTAGGAGGGTGAACATGGCCTTTATCGGCCCGCCAGCCTGAGCCAATGCAGACGCGAGCCAAGCTTGGGCCTCAGCTCAGGCTGTGGGCTGTTAAATGCCCTGTCCGCCCTCCTGCCACGAAGTGAAAGCCAATTTGCACCCTGGGTTTCATCCGGGGTGCAAATGACTTTCACAGTTTTTCTTCACGAGATCTGTGATGAAAAATGAAAAAACAAAAGCCCCCGCCATATGGAAAATAGACTGAGTCCCTTTTGCATGTCTATGGCGACAGCCAGACGGGAGGAGCTCCGGGACCGGAGGTAAGTGGAGGGGTTGGGGACGCAACAGGGAGAGGCTCCCTGCTGCCTCCCCAACGAAAACAAGTTTTTTTAAACACCACCTGGGGAAGGGCCGCAGGTGGCTTGGACAGCAGACGGGGATCGTGTATTCTAGGCTGCTGTTCCAGCCACCTGAGCGCCCTTCCCCGGGTGGGATAGGAAAATTCTACTCTCACATTACATGGAAGACGTTTTTTTCCTTGCATTTTTTAAAACCCGCCTTAATATTAGCAGAGTTTAATTACTGTTCAATGCTTAATTTCTTTCTCCCTTAATATTACATTTGTCTGGCCCCTAAATGACTCACAAAAGGTCAGGGTTTGAGCGGGCTAAATAAGTACTACTTGAGCTGGAGCTGGAAGTAGGTCATATTTTCCGCAGTGTTCAAACTCTGTTACCTATCTGCTCATCTGTTACCAGCCTCCCATGACCACCAATCTGAAGGGCAGCAGTTGTTTCATCACTGACATGCCCCGAGTATTACCTCTCAGCACCCATCCACACTCCCAGCTCGACATGGGTGGCTAGCAGGGTCTGGGCCACCCCTACCTTCCTTCATATTGGCTAAAATGCACACACACATTCTAAACCTCTCTCTTAACTTTCCCAGCCTGGTTTTCTCTCCCCTGAGGGCATTCAACCTACGTTGGGACTATACATACAATGGTGAAATGCGCTATACAAATGGTATTACCCAAATTGACCTTTTACAATTGACCTTTTGCACAATTGACCTAATTATAGTGGTCCTAATTGACCTTCTGCACAATTGACCTTTATATTATTTTAGTTATTTTATATATGTATTGGGTTGGGTTTGGATTATAAATAATATAAAGAGATTGGGTGAGGAGTTGCAGGGGGTTTTGGATTGGGTGGGAGGGTTTCCTCCCACATATATGTCCTAATTGACCTTCTAAATTAGGTCAATTCTCCCGAGGTCAATTGTGAAAAGGTCAATTAGTATACAACCATACAAATAACAATTGCATTGCATTGCTTGTCTAAGCCCCAGTCTGTCTCCTGACCAGCCAGCAGACTCATCAGCTGGCATGCCAGACTGAAAAGCAATGGTTTGAAGGGCTGCCCAGAGCAATGGAAGTGGGCTTAGGTTCATTAAAACATTCCAACCGTCAGCCTTCAGCTTAACATTAGCCACCCCAAATGGTGCTGTTATGCCCAGCTGTTGGTCCCGAGCTCGCTGCACCTGAGGACCCAAGGTACACATTAATGATGATGCTCAATGAGGCCAAAACATGCCTGGGTTTGCTTGTGGTCTCGTGCAGTTGGGTTGTGATCTAACAGTTTGGGCTTGACTGTCCCTTTTGGGGATGGACCAAGACTGATTTACATGGTGTTTCCCCTTCTATAATTGCTATGGCAAGCAAGGCATTTATGGTTTGGAGGGTTGCCCAAGCAATGTCAATGGTTTAGATGCAGTTAAAACCTTCCAACCATCACTCTTGAGTTTGACATGATGCTGAATTATGGCAGAAATCACACCTACCGAGGAAACACTGACTGGGTGATGAAAACATAAATATGGGGAGACTTATTTGGCCACCAACTGGGGAGTGGTCTGACAGGATGTGCACATATATTGCGCATCCAGTCGTCCACCTGGCACCTTGGTCTGACAGTAAAATGTAGTCTATCCGAGAAGCTTTACTATTAGAAGAGAGAACTCTCGAGCGTGCGGTGCATATTTCTCCATATGTCTACAAGTCCATAAAGGTCATGAAGCTACACCACCCTATTTGCTGCTTTAGATGTTGGTCGTGGAGTATTCGTAGATCGGTCCCAGCCCATGAAGTACCAGATTGAAATCCCCATCCCATATAATCCAATTGTCTTTAAATCTCAAGAGCTGTCGAGCTACCCAATAAAAGTATTCTGGAGCATCCACATTGGGGCCATAGCAGCTAATCAAGGTAACCGGGTGCCCATGAATAAGTCCAGTTACTGCTAATGACCTACCATCAGGGTCCCTCACATACTCAACGAGCCTGAACCCCAACGAGCGATGCATGATGATACTGACCCCGCTGGCATACGTGAAGTTGGAGGACCTCTTGAAGGGACCAGACTCCAAGATCAATGTGGCCACCCCATCCTCCAAAGTGAACACTCTCTCTTCCGTGGCATCCAGCTGCATTGCATGCTTTTCCAGTTGCTCCTTCATGTGGTCTGCTTTACATGTCAGAGAGTCCAGCTTAGTGTCTAATGTGGAAATGACCTCTTTCAGCTGCACACCCATTTCCTTAATGTCCCCCAGCTCCACTAATGCTCCCCAAGAAGGGTCATCCATGAGGCTGAGGCCCATGCTCGGATGCATCTGAATGTCTTACCCGCAGAGCGTCTGGATGTCTCAGGGCCCAACAAGGACCAATGGAATGCAAATATCCTGGGCTGCTACTGCCCCGCCAAGCCGGGTGCACCTCTGTCACTGCCAGCACCACAGTCGAGAAGCAGCGCTGCATGGACACTGGAAGAGAGCAGTCTGAGCAGTGTTGACAGTTCGGCTCATGTCACCGAAAAAAGAAAGTCGGCAGGCATCCACACGCACCCGCACAATGAAGTCGTCGGGCCTCTGTAGGATGTCTTCGGAGGTCACGGCGGCTCCAGCTCCAAACTCCTAGGCTCTTCAGACAATAAGGTAAATCCTGCTGTAGACTTCAGGCTAACTGCTGAGCTGGCATCAGGATATTCCTCAGGATTTGTACAGGTGCATTCGGGAGCTCAGGTGCGAGTGGCCATCTTAGCAGGGCTCATGAGTGCCCCCCCCTCTGTCATGTATCCAATTGAGTTTGGACGGGGCACTATTGCTTCTGACCACAGGAGAAACCTCTCTGTAACTCATGTAGAATAACTGAAGTTCATTAAAATGAATGTGCATCGTGTCCCAGTTACCATGGCAGGTACTGTTGCTTTCCCAAGCATAGCAACAGGATGCTCAAACTCAGCAGCAGATCATAGTTTAGTTGGAGGATGACTTCCTGTGCCCTAGTGGACAGTCCAGCCTGGGCAGTAGAGAGGAGAGTAGCAGCTACAGTGGTTTCTATTGATTCAACTAGGTCAGAATTTGGGGAATAAACTATATTGTGGTGGTAATGGCTGGTGGTGCCCAAGGTGTTGGTGAACACACATTTTGATGCTCCGTCCATTCAGAGAGTGAAGTATCAAGTGTGCTGCATTTTGTGTGTCTACTATCAGAGAATAAAACTGGTATGCATGATCAATGTAGTAGAGACGTTCCAATGTTTGAACAGAGCTATGCAAAACCTATTTATTTTACATTTTTGACATTTTTTCTGCTGTCTCAATGGGATGGCAGCACGACAATGTTTATTTGATGGTCTCTTCTGTCTCGCAGGGATGAGGACACAGAGATAATTGTTATGTTTCTCCAGTCTCAAAGCATTGAGGACATAGCCTGATTGTTTACATCTCTCCTGTCTCACAGCGGTGAGGACACCCACTCAAATTGTATGCCTCTCCTGTCTCACAAGGGTCAGGCACAGACTCAATTTGTATGTCCCTCCATTCTCACAAGGGCAAAGGCACAGCCTGAATTTGTACATCTTTCTGGTATTGCAGTGTGAGGGTGCATGATCAATTTGTATGTCTCTCCTGTATCAAAGCGGTGAGGGCACAGACAACATTTTGACATCTCTCTTGTCTTGCAGGAGATGTGGCACACGCTCAATTAGGTCTCTCCTGTCACACACTTAATTGTTATGTTTCTCCTATCTCACAGGGTTGAGTGTTATGTCTCTCTCAGGAGACACATGTCTGAATAAAGAGGAGTGGCTTGATGAATAACTCTCAAGTCTAATATGAGTACCTTCATGTGGTGAGACTTGTTGTAAACTATTATGACCAAATCTCAGCAAGGCATACTACACTGTTGCCAAAGGTTACACTCTCAAGCATTGAGAAACATAAGTGTTTGCTGTGTTGGGAAATAGAAATGCCCCTATTTACAGGCTCTCTCCATGAGCAGGTGAATGGTGCACTGCTTATCCAGAAGAATTCCATCCTAAATCCTAAAGCAGGATGGCTGATATTTCTACCCTCAATTGAATGTTTATTCTTCAACACCCAAAGCATTATACCAAAATAAATTGAACAAAGTTTAAAACTTTTAACATGCCATTTTTGGGGGTATTCATTTTGGGGGTTTTAGAATTTACTAGCAAAAAGAACCAATTCTCTGAATAGGTTCTGTGGACAGACATGACAACACTCTCATCAGTTGTTGAAAATCAATGATCCTGAAGTTCGCTGTTCTGATTCGCTTATCGCTTGGTGTGCTTTGCATTCTGAAGTAAACTGCACCTAGAATGGGCGTGTGTGGCTTGCTGACATACTCCGGAGCAGGCGCTGGGGGAGGCGAGAGTTGGTGTGCTGCTGCATACTGGGACATACTGTGCTCTCTCCCCACCTGTTGCCTCACCCTGGGGGGGTGGGAGCTAGTTGTGGTGTATTGCGGTGCATATATCCATCTACGATCGCATTGATATTTCGCCGATTTCAGGCAACCGTCTCATGTGTGAAGGTGCTGAAATCCGGGGAAAGGTGTGGGGTGTCCAAATTGTATGCAGCCAGTAATGTCCGTAAGGTTCTAACAGGTAACTATCCAAAATGTGGTGCAGATTGGTGAAACGGTGTGGAATTGTATAAGGAACAACGCTTCACCAATCCACAAACCCACAAACAAATTTTGACTTTTGTTGAAATCCGATGAACGTAGTGGGGTGTCCAGATGTCGTATAGCCAGTAGTGTCACAGAGGGTCCTAGCAGGTAACTATGCTAAATTTTCTGCAGATTGGTGAAACGGTGTGAAATTGTATAAGGAACAACGCTTCACCAAGCCACAAACCAACAAACACATTTTGACTTTTGATGAAATACGGTGAATGGGTTGAGGTGTCCAACGTCATGTAACCAGTATTGTCATAGGGACCTAACAAGTAACTATGCAAAATGTGGTGCAGATTCGTGAAAAGGGGTGGAATTGTATTAGGAACACCTCTTTGCCAAGCCACAAACCCACACATTTTCACTTTCATAAATACAGATTTTTTCATTTTTTTAAAAGTGGAAAGATGAAAAGATAAACAACACAAAAAGCTATTCTCCAAAAACAAACAAAAATATTTTTTATGTTCCCCTGTGCCAAGCCATCATAGCAAAACTGCACATTTTTAAATGCGTTTGCGGTGGTACTTCTCAAATGAATGCTCAGCACTGGCAATTAACACCTCATGCATCAATTCTCCCCAGCTACCGATGTACCTGCACTATGTCTTTATCTACAGCGCAATGTTGTCCATGGCTGTGCCCTCCTGCACACCGACCCTGTCTCCCACTGTCTGTGAAATGACAGCTGGTACTGGACTGGCCCTTCTATGGTTAGGTACCAACTTGTCACTGCCTAATCAGGACCCCCGCTCACTGCTGGGTTATGTCTGTGCTTCCCTCAAGAGCATCAACGTTCCCCTGTGCCCTTCGGTAAGGTCCCTTCTACAGACTCATTGTGATAACTGATATGGCATTGGGGTGGGTGGAACTTGTCATATACATTTTGGTGCCAGTGCAACAGGGGGTTCAGGAGGGCCGTAAGAGCCAGTGAATGGGTAGCAGAGATCTTTTTCTTCCACATGATCTTTGACCCGTGAAAAAGGTGGACTCCATGGAGTCAGTCCTTCATGCTGAAATCCCATCAGGCCCCTTAAGGGAATCCCATGTCCAAAAGGATGGTGGCAACGGATGAGCTGTACTCCTGCCCTCCTTGTACATTTGGAGGAACTCCTATTCCTTCTTTGAGCCCTCACTGAGCTTCATGCCCTCTCCTGATCCCTGTGGGAACTGGCTTGACTCCTCCAGACCCCTGCAGTACTGACTGTGACACTGTCTCAGGCTCCACCCCTGCCTCTGTCTGCGTCATCACCATTAGCACTATCACCCCCAATGTTTACAAAATAGGGGTCTCTACCCAGTGTCTAGGAGATACAAGATCATCCATAGTATTTGCAAAGAAGGGTAATCTCTAAACTTCTGAATTATGTTATATTAATTATATTTGAACATAAATCAATGAAACTAATACAGAGATCACAGAACAAAACAATAAACCAATAGGGTCTTTTGATATAATCTGGCGAGCCCTATCAGCCAATCAGTCCTCCATTCAACAGCCAACCATGCTACATTAATGTATTATTAAAAGGAAATGAAATATATTAGAGGTATTTCATGTCCCAGGTTTCGTTTCAACCTTTCACTTTGGATTGGTCACACAGTGAGTGCTGCAGTTCTGAATTTTAGTATTGCCTCAGTGAAAGGATATAAATAAAACAGACTTTTGCGCTTTTTATAAACTGACCAACCTCGCCTTCCAACCCTGTCCCTCACAATGAGTTCAGCCCATTAATCCCTCCAGGCAAATTCAATCTTAACAGAGACAGTGCAAAATCATTCAAAGTTCAAAGACCGATTTTGGAACTCAGTGGACTGGAGACTAAGGGTATTGCTTCATCTCATATCACTCAGGAAAAATCTCAAAAGAGCCTTATTAAGAGAGGTGTTCCTTTGCTAATAAGCTTGACTACCTTCTAAAGGTTGAGCTTAAATTGCCTAGCACTTGACATGATTATTTAACAGAGAATTGTCCCCCTCGGGTTGATGGCTTAGTCCTCATAGGCATTTATCACCAGCTATGGACGCTTGAAGATCTTGCCTCCACATAGTTATGACCAAATATCAGGAACTCATGCTCTGGAATCAAGGGACCTTTGTGTTGCAAAGCTGTTTTATGGTGAATTGCTGGCACTAAGCAAAACACAGAAATCAACAGATATCATTAAATATCCTGGTAGAGTCATAAGGACAATGAATAATTGAGGTGCTCAAGAGCGGCATACTTGGAACATTTTGAAATTTTACATCTTAGAGAGGGAAAAATGATGCTTGACCCCCTCACACTACCATCATATACTATATAATAAAAGGCCAGATGTATAATTGTCTGAAGCTGTCCTGCCCGCTTTGCCTGTTATCACCGCTAGAGGGAGCTGTTGCCATACACATACAACAATAAGACTTCAAGTTCATTGTCCAGGTGAACAAAATATGTATTTCAACAATGATAACATACAAATAGCTGCAGATAAGGCACAAGACAGAGAAACCATTTTAACTACCGCATGCTTCAAGTTTCATACACTAAGAAAATATATACTTTTTTTTAAAAACATGTACAAATATATTCTTTTTCAATGTACTTATGTATTATGTAATTATTCACTGTAATATTTCTTGGTATGTATTATTTTTTTTAACTTTATTTTAAATCAAGGCAGGATGACAATTACATAACAACTTGCACAATCATTTAAGCATGTTAACCCCCAGTTTCTTACTCTCTTCCCCTCCTCCCCCCTGCTCCCAGGCCCGGATTCCTCCTTCTAGAGCCGCCTGCCTCGCGCCCCGCCATCTATGTGTTCCTTTTGGGGTTTTCTTGATCCATCAGGGTCCAGCTTCCATTAGTGGGTTTATAGGTAAGGGCTGGGAATCGCTGGTCGTATTCCAATGCTGGGGCCCAAATGTTCTGGAATCTGTGGAGCACACCTGCCTTTGCCGCCGTTACCTTTTCCGCAATCAGTATGTCCGAGAGTTTCGTCCACCACTGGGCCATGAGGGGGCCTTCTGGGGACTTCCAGGCGTGGGCCAGCACTGTTTTCCCGGCTAGTAGGCACTGGGTCAGCAGTTTTGCTCTATTTCCGGCACGTGGGTAGATCGTGGGGATTGGTGCTCCCAACAGGACGGGCTCCGGTTCTAGCGGGATCGCTGACCCGGTGATTTGTGTGATGGTCCCCAGGCATGCCTTCCAGAATTGCTGGATCTTTGGACAAGTCCACCACATGTGGAAAAAGGAGCCTGGGTGGCCGCACCCTCTCCAGCAGAAGTAGTCCACTTGGGGGTTCATGTGATGAAGTCTCAGAAGCGGGTAATACCACCGTAGCATGATTTTGTATGCACTTTCCCTGTTGGTGGTACAGGTGGATGAGGCGTGCGTCCGGGCCCAGATGTCTACCCAGGTCTGGTCTTCTATTGGGTGACCCAGGTCCGCTTCCCATTGGGCCATGCAGCGCGTTCTTGTGCTCAGGAAGTCGCCCAAAAATCGCCTGCAGAGGGTGGATACACTCCTACGGGCCGGGAGGTCCCTGAGTGTTAGTTCCAGGGCAGTGGGAGGACGCATTGCTGCCTGCCGAGTTTGGGGGTGAGCACACCAGTGACGCAGTTGGATATAAGTGTACCTGTCCCTTTCCTGGAGTTGGAACTTTTATTTACATTGCTGAAATGTGAGGGATGCCTCTCCCACGTACAGCTGGTCTATCGTTTCAAGGCCGCTGTTTATCTTGCGGGGGTTCGCTCCGGGCGAAAAAGCCGGGTTATGGAAGATCGGGGATTGTGGGCTCAGTCCTCTTGGAACCCCCTTTCGTTTCAGTGTCCAATCCCAGGAATTTAGAGTGTGTCTGGTTGCCAGGAGAAGATCTCCCCAGTGCGTTCTGAGGGGGGTGAGATGTGTGGCAAGAATCGCAAGGGTAGAGGCATTCGTGACTGCTCCAGCTCCACCCATCTGGGGCGGTTTGTAATTGTTTGCCACGCGTGGACCTGTGCTAATTGGGCTGCCACCCTGTAGGCCTGTAGGTCCGGGACTCCCAGCCCTCCCAGTTTGGACCCCCCCGAGTAGCGTCTTTAGGGGGATTCTCGCCTTCTTACCTCTCCAGATAAACTTCAGCATCTTCCTCTGTAGGTCTCAGAGGGCTGGAGTGGGGATCGCCACCGGGAGGGAAGCACAGGCATAAAGGAACCTCGGGAGGAGGTTCATCTTGCACGCTGTTATGCATCTCAGCAACGAAATCTCTTGGGCCGCCCAGCATTTCAGGTCTCCTTCCAGTTCTCCGAATAACTGGGGAAAGTTCGCTTTGTATGTGTCTTTCGGGTCTGCTGGGATGTAGACCCCCAAGTAGGGGATCGCCCTTTTTTCCCCACGTGATTGGGCACATTTTAGCCAGTGGTTCCCGGTCTCCTGGGGTGAGGCCGATGCTTAGGGCCGCTGATTTGGCGAAGTTTACTGAAAAAGCCGGATACCTCTCCATAGCTGGTTATTTCGTCTAGCGTGCAGGGAGGAGCTGGCTTCTGAGAGCATGAGTAGGACGTCATCGGCATATAAGGCGATTTTATGTTGCGAAGGGCAGACCTGCGGGCCTTTTATCTGGTTGTTTTGCCTAATTCTTTGGGCGAAGGGCTCCATGGTCAGGGCGAAGAGCAGTGGCAACAGCGGGCTGCCCTGTCTAGTCCCGCAAGTCAGGGGGATTGGGGCCGCGTTATGTCCGTTGATCCTCAGGAGTGTCTTTGGGGCTGTATAGTTAGCCAGGACCATAGTTTTGAATGCTGTCCCAAAGCCGAAGGCCCCCAAGGTATATTTCATAAATGTCCAATCCACCCTGTCGAATGCCTTGGTCGCATCTAGGACCATTAAGACCAGTTTCTGGGAGTTCCGGGTAGCAAGGTCCACTAGGTTTAGGGTCCTCCGGATGTTATCTCCTGCTGCCTGGTGCAGAATGAAACCTACCTGGTCTGGTTGAATGATCTCTGGTAAGACGCGACCAAGGCGGTTCGCCAGAATTTTAGAGTATAGATTTGCGTCAATGTTCAATAGTGCAATCGGCCTGTATGAGGCCAGGTCCCTCGGGTCTTTCCCAGGTTTGGGCAGGAGGATGGTGGTCGATTCCTGCATCGAGGGGGTTACCGACCCTGTTTCCCTGAAGGAGTTGAAAAGTGTCACCAGGGGGGGAATCAGCTATGGTCTAAATAATTTATAGAACCTGGCCGAGAATCCGTCTGGGCCCAGGGCTCGTGTTTTGAGTGATTTAATGGCATCCCCAATCTCCTCCTCTGTGATGGGCGCCTCTAGCTCCTCTCTTGTTGTGTCGGGAAGTCGAGGCAGTGCAGCTTTACGCAAGTATTCCAATTTTTGCAGTTGGTTCCGCGGGGTGGCCGTCATGACCTTGGTGAGGTGGTCCACCGCTAGTTGTTGTTTTTTGGGTTCCTAATATTGGACAACTCCTTTGGGGTCACACAGGCCTGCGATCATATTGGTTCGTCTTAGTTTGGCCACCAGGATTTTGATGGCCTTATTGTTCTTCGCGTAATATGATTGTTTTGGCCTTGGCCATGAGTAGGGCGGTTTGTTCCGCATAGTGGGCTTCCAATTTCTTCCTGGCTGTACACATAGCTCTCTGTGTCCTAGGGGCCAGCCTTTTTTCTTATGGGCTTCCTCTGCGGCCCCTAGTTCTTCCTCCAAGGCTATCCGGGTCTGTCGCCTGTTCCTATGGTAGGCTGCTCCTTGGGCGATCAGGGTGCCTCTGATTACTGCTTTCATAGCATCCCAATTGTTTGCCACAGAGGTATCGGAAGCTGGGTTTTCTTCAAAGAAGTTCTTGATGGATTTTGCGATCTTGTCCCTTGTTGCCATATCATTGAGGATAGGGTCGTATAAAGTCCATTTGCACGGGCTGTCGGATTTAGGGTTCTGTGCCCGGATCTCCAGGATCACTGGGGCATGGTCAGATAGGGCTATCGTGCCGATGGATACCTCCTTGACGAAAGCCAGAGTTTGGGGGGAGGTTAGGAGGAGGTCGATCCTCGAGAAGGCCCGGTGGACGTATGAATAGAAGGAGAAGTCTTTTTCGGTGGGGTGGAGCACCCTCCATGCGTCCACCACCTCTAAAGATCGGAACTTCTGGAGGAGGCTCAGCGCCTGGGTGAAGTCGCTCGGAGTCAGGGGGTGCGATGTGTCTCTTGTGGGGTCTGGAACGCCGTTGAAGTCTCCTCTGATTATCGTTTGGCCTTCTATGAAGCATGAGAGGGAGGAACCCAGTGAGTCGTAAAAATTTGATTGTCCGACGTTTGGGGCATATACCGAGATGAAAGTGTATAGATCTCCCAGCAGAAGGCATTTGACCGCTACGAATCGGCCTTCCAAACTTGTTTTTGTTTCCAATATCTGTGGGTTTAGGTCCTTCCTGAAGAGGATCGCGGTGCCCCCTTTTTTAGTTCCTCCTGAGGCAAAGAATTGAAGGGGGTACTATTGGGAACAGAGCCGGCCAACATCTGTCTGTAGCAGGTGCGTCTCTTGGAGCATGGCTACTGCCGCCTCTTCATCCCAAAGTTTTAGTAGGATTGCTTTTCGCTTAGCAGGAGAGTTCAGCCCATTGACGTTTAGGGAGAGGAGCCTTAGGGTTTGGTGGTCTGCCATCAGGTCACTCTCTGTAAGTTGGGTTGGGGAGGTGGGGGTTGAGCGGGGGTGGATCACTGCCATTACTGTTGAGAGTTAGGAGTGTATCATCCTGCACTTGGGGTTTTAACACGCGCCCCCATCGGGGGGGCGTAACCTTAACCAGCGGGTGGGCCGACATTGTGTGTGCGGACGCACCCTTGGCCAACTGGGCCAATGAACGAATCAAGGTGTATAGTACCGTGGGTTTCCAAGGATTCAACGTTGGAACTTTCCTTGGAGTGGGTATGAACCATGGGTGTGGCCCGCCGCCACTGTCGAAGAGATCTATTTATTTGGGAATGAGCTGGTGGTTCCATAGTAGGTGAAGGCTGTCGAGCTGAGGCCGATGTCACCCAGATCCATGAGGCGTGCTCTGCCCCAGGTTACCTCCTCCTGTGGTTTCGCTGTATCTTCGACCACGATGACCGTCTGGGCTTTGGGGCGGGGGTGGTTCAGCTTCCCCAGCCCCCTCCAGATTCGGTGAGGGGGACTCCTCGGGTGAGGTTGGGTGCATGATTTTGTTTGCGTCTTCCAAGTGGCTGATTCGCCGGACAGTGCCTTTATATGAGAACTGTAGTGCCATTGGGAATAACCATCTGTACCGCACTCTTTGGTCTTGGAGAAAGAGTGCCAAGGGGCAGAGTGCCCTTCTTTTCTGTAGAGTGAGTAATGAGAGATCCTGATAAATGTGCAGTGAGGTGCCCTGAAACGCGAGATCGTCTCCCGTTCGGCTAATCGCTGAGATGGCCTCTTTGGTCGTGAAGAAGTGAACCCTGGTGATCACATCTGGGGGAGGGTCTGAGTCCACTCCCCGGCATGGGTGCAGTCTGTGCGTTCGGTCTAGCAGCAGTTGAGATTTGTCCAGATCCGGGAGCAGGGCCTGGAAGAAGTCCCTATGTATTCCGCTAGCTTGTTGTCGGGGACAGAGGATGGAACACCTCGGATCCGGAAGTTATTGCGACGTGCCCTGTTTTCAAGGTCCTCTTGTTTAAACTCCAGGATCTCATATTTATCTTGTAGGGCATTGATGGATCGCTGGATTTACCCCAGGGAGGTAGTGTGGACTTGTGAGCGGTCCTCGATCTCTCCCAACCTCTGCTCAACCTCTGTTACCCTCTGGTCAGTCTGCTCTACTTTGGAGGTGAGCTCTGATAGGCAGGAGCCGAATTCGGACTTGATGTCTGCCATGAAGGCCACTAGATCCCCTCTAGTAGTGAGAGCATCCTTTTCCTCTGGATGTTTCTGTGGGGTCAGTTTGGGAGGATCATGCTTTTTACCTTTGTCCGCTACTGCAAACATAGTGGTTATGTCCGCAGCTTTACCGGCCTTCGTTTGTTTAGTCATGGTGGCTAGTTGGGGGGGCCGAGTCAGGGAGGTCTCGGTGTCCACCGGGGGCACTAAGAATGTGAAGGAGGCCTTGTAGGGGAACTCTCCAAGTGAGCACCCCAATGGATCAGGTCCTGCGGATTCTTGCGTGTTATTGAACTGGTTGGTTGAGTGTGTCCAGTAATAGCTGTCGTGGGGCTTTTAGCGTAGAGGGAAGCCAGAGGTCCGTTGCGTTGTTCTGCGCTGGGTCAGCACGCTGGGTGAGTATGTGGGCCGGGGCGCCCCAGGAAGGACGTGGGTGAGGAGGGCCGTAATAAACTGGGCCTTAGCTGGAGGGACTTCTGCATGCCGCGTGTTGTGTTGGGCCGAGCTGGCGTGGACTTGCTCCTGGCGTGCTTCGTTTCTCGGGAGGGGGGGAGATCTCACCCAGGGGCTGTAGGGCCCCTAGTTATTACACTGGGGATGGTGTTGCCTCTGAAGCTTCTTGGGGCTCAGGTCCGTTTGCGCATGCGGGGGGGGCTCCCATCCGACGCCTCACCTCCCCGATCCTGCTGTACCTGGAGTGGCCGCCAATGTGTCCGTTAGGCGAAGGTGCCTGGGCCTCTCCTGGAAGTGGGATGTCTCCGCAGCTCCCTGTAGCACAGGCTCCCCAACAAGGCCCAGGCCAAGTCCGGCTCATGGCGCCCCCGTCCTCGGGGCCCGGATCAGTGCGGAGGGAGGAGGGGGGAGGCAGGGAGCAGTCCTTCCCTCGCCGCCCGCCCCCGGCGGAACTCCAGGAATGAGAGGCCCCCGGTAGGTGCTCCGCCACGGGCACAGCCGCGGCTGCCGTGGGGCCCGAGCGAGAGTCGTGGCAGGCTCTTGCCCTGGGCAGGCTTCTGCAGCTGGGTCTGCGGCCGCCGGTATGCATTATTATATCAATCATATTTTTCATGGATGTTTTAAACTTTATTTGATTTCAATTTATTTTATTTTACAATCTCATGTCTACTTCTAATCATGATGCACGTGAATTGTATTACTCTGACATCCCTCAACATAATGTATTTGAGTTCAAAACCCCCCAAGTGGAATCCAAGACAATGATGAGCAGGTACTATGTGGAACTTTCAACGGATTCTGCGAGATTGTGTTTGAGGTTACTACTTCTCCACATAAAAGGAGCAAGATCGTTTACAATTATTTTTTCTGTTAACATAACTTATGTTAAAATACACCACAAAATATATTTACACTTTGAAAATGTCTTTCTTTGCGCACATTAGCACGGGGAACCCATGCTTTTCCACTAGTTAACAATAATTGCACTCTCGTTAGCTAAGCCAGTGATCTCAAAAGTAGTGTAACATAAACGAAATTCATGATTGATCTTGGTTCAACTCTCATTTACGTGAAACTCTTTCTGGACAATATAAAACTAGATAAGTAAGTACATGAGTTTTTTTCACTTTGGGCTCAGCTATAAGAAACACACGTTGTATTTCAGTGTTGCCCAGTAAAACACGTTGCCATGCTAAAAGTGCCCACATTTTGCCATGTAAAAATACATGTTAATGATCAAAGTGGCCAAATATGTCAGTGTGACCCTCTAAAACAAGTTCTCATCCTGAACCGTTTCACACATAGACATGCACACACACACAAACAGTAAAAACAATTAGGTATCACCCCAAAATACCGAATTATGACAGCCCCATTTCACTGCATATTTATGTTATTTATTTATTTTACATTTTTATACAGCACCACACGCCTGTAGGCCTCAGAGCGCACAAATAAACAAAACAAATGAAAAGGTTGGAATTGGCAGGTGAAAGGGGTAGGTTAAGACAATAAAAAATCTGGAGGGGAATTGGGACGCTTTGTGTGGGTCTCCCCCTGAATATACATGTGGTGAAATGGGGTAAAAGAAAATCGGTATTTTGGGCTTTGGCATTTATTTTGCACAATGATCACATAGATCACACCAACAGTGGTCACCTCCTTGTTCCAGCTCCCCTCACCATGGCGGCAGCTGGCAGGCACAACCAGACCTACTGTTTCTAGGCCTCTCCCCTTATGATATGATATGATATGGCATTTATAACGCACCTATACACAAGTGTTTTTGAGCTTGACTACAATATCCAACCTGATCAAAAGGGAGTACCCCAGCATAGGGCGCAACCCTTCACCCCCCCACTGTCTCTGGTTCCGCGCTGGATGGGGGTTGGGTCTGCCTGTGTGAGAGAAAGGATGAGGGTGATAGGATAGCCGAGCATGGCTTATGGAGGTCCCCAGGCTGCTAACACTTACACAGCCCCTTGGTTTGTGCTGTGTAAGCCTCCTGGGAAGGCTTCTAACGTCCTGGCTCCTAGTCCAGTCCAACCGCAACTGCCTCCTCTGTAGCAGGATCCCCTGCTGATTTCTCCCTCACAGGTCTCGCACCTGCTCTTTCCTCTGCTGCACTGGTCTCTTTTGTATACACGTGCAGCCCCCTGACAGGCTACAGGTGTGATTCTCCAATGCAACTTGCCTCACCACAATTAAAGTGGCATGCCTGACCCTTGTAACTCTCTATAGGCATCTTCCTCGTCCCAGTACTGAAGTGATGAAAGTGTGTGGTGTTCATTACTCTCAGTCTCCTCTTCCTCGTCACAGTGCTGTGCGGAAAAGACTGAAACTGGCTTATAGCAGCCCATAAAGGTTGGGGGAGGGTTAGGTTGTTTACCAATAAGAAAAGGGGGATACCATGCCTCACCCAAGGGTACCCAACTCCCAATCCTCAAGGACCCTCCACCCAGGAGATCCTCCCTCGCTTCTTCACCCACAGGGTCAGGATCCAAGAGCGTTGGCCTTTCCCTGGCCGCCTGCGCAGAGGATCGAAGGGGAGTAGGAGTGAGCAGGGGTGTTGCTAGGTCTGGAAAAGACCTGGGGCTACGCTGATGTCAGAACTGTTGGGACCGGGGACTAGCTAGCCTTTTGGCTGTAGCTCTTGAGATTCTATCCTGGGGTACAACCAAAAGACCAGGGGCTATAGCCCCTTTAGCCCCCCCCTAGCAACGCCTCGGAGTGAGAATACCTTCAGGAAACTTGCTCTTATTGCACTTTTCAATTAGCAAGAACCCACTACCACTCTTAGATGATCCTAAAAGCCAAGACTTGATGCACATGTCAGGAAACATACTACACGAGATACAATAGCATAATTTTACGATGGAAATTAATTCAAAGTAAAATACCTCAGATTAATTATTTTTTGCAAATTGGCTTCCAACCATGTCACTGGTGCACAATAACATATTCTGGAAGCAGGTACCTATACTATACACACACTGTTCAGCCTTATGGATTACCTCATTCACCATAATCATACGTACATCCAACTAGTAGGGACCTCTTAACAAGATCTACACAAGGAAACTGGTGCTGGATCAGAATTCCATTTTTGGGGCTATTTATCTAACATTGAGGGTTGCCTCCACCTTTTGCTGGACTCTTTGGTTTGTGACTCCCTGATTCCTACCATGCAGGCTTAATTTAAAACCTCTCTGGTTGAGTGGCTCTGTATTTATGCCCTTAAGAGTCCTTAAGACACCCAAGGCAGGGGTGCATTAGAGTGGGTTTATTAACCCTGTTTGTCATGTGGGTATGATAGTGGCAGCTTTGCTTTGTGTGAAATGGACTCAGGATGTGTAACCATTTTGAATGGCAGGTATCCTTTTTGACCCACTCCTCCAGGCAAATAAAAATGAGGTTGTTTTTGCTCTGCTGGCAGTCCTCAAGGGTCACATGGCCGTACCTTGTCCTTTTGTGTATGTGTGTCGGGGAAGTGGCCATATATGGCCACATGATGCCTGTCTCTCTGAGCTCGGCAATGTATCAGCCTGAACCAGTTCTGACTGGCATATGTCGATGCCTGTCTGGGAAGAATGTGGATTTGATTCATTCTGTGTGACCTCTCTCTGAAGGATTGGGGTGTGGCTGATTTGGTGGCCAGTCATTGGCTGGTCACTAAATGTTTGAATGTAGTTTGATGTGTGAGAGGAGACCACATGAGGATAAAACAAGACTCCTTCTCCACTCACGTTGGCTTGCTGCTGGGATCCAAACTTCTATACCTAGACGGCCTTCTGCTTGAGCAAGCAGACTGCACCAGCCAGCATATTAAGTGCTCCAAGAAATCCAAAGGTGAGTCCCTGCATCTCCAGCAACCAAGAAAGAACCAAGTGCAGCTCTCCCTTCTCTGTTCTATGGTAACGGCTGGATCACCTCACCTTCCCTGTGCAGTTCCAGGACTCATCTAGCTCCTGGACATCTTAATGACCTGTCCCAGAAGCAGGAGCCCTTTTGCTGAAGGCAAGCCAGTATCCCTCAATGTTGTGTGGACCAATTTCATCCATCTGTGTACACTTGGCAAGTTCCTTAGTTCCATCGCTCCGATCTGGGAAGCATCAGGAGCTCATGTGGCCTGTGTTCACCCGACCACATTACCGAACCTACAGCTGAAAGACTTGAAAAGTCACTGGGCTCTCCCAATTGTGATCCTGGGGACAAATCACTTATAATCCTTCTTCTCTCTGCGTCTCCTGATGCCGGCCCATCATTGGAATCCTGCTCCAGAGTCTGTGGAACTGCACATCTCAGGTGATCGCCAAGTTCAGCTCCAAAGAGCCAACACCTTGTTCCCCTGCTGCTGACTCAGACCTGTGGCTGAGCTGGCAGAGAATCTTCAACAAGCCATCCTGCCAGGGGTGTTGGTCCCCTCTGCACTGGTGCATCATCACGTAAGCATTCAGGGTCTCTGGGTAACCTTACCTCTAGATTGCCCCTGAAACCGTGCACCAAAAGGGCTCCTGGAATTGGAGGTTCCTTTTTCTTTCCACTGACATTGATGGCGGGCCTCCTTTACATCTTGATTCTCATTTGGAACATTGCGACTGCAACTGTTGTACTTTTCATACCAATGAGACCTTTCTCTACAAAGAACACAGCTTCCCCAGAAATCTTTGTCCCATTGACTGCCTTTGAATTGCATGTTTCCCTCCTTTCAAAAAATTTAGAACACATTTTACGTAGCTCTTAAATATATCTCCTTCCTCTGCAAAAGACTTTCCAGAACTTCCAAGGACTTTTACAGACTTTAAATCATTGTTGATTACTGTACACATCTGTTTTACAGAGTTTAACTTGACTGCGAATGCAGTAGGGGTGTACTGAACTTCACTTCGGCTATGAGTAAGTATTCGGCCGAAGTTCGGTTGAAAATCATGTATTCGGCTTCTGCCGAACACTTACTCGTATCCCTACTCGAAGCAGAAGTTACATCCCTATAGAAAACCCAGCAGGAGTGTAATCTGCGCTTCTGTACTTGTCCTTTTGTTCACAGTTCCCATGCCTTTCCTGGTGTTTCAGTATTTAGTAACGGATTATAAAACGGGTGTTTGGATTACCGAGTGCTTTATTCTCTCGAGAGCCCTGCCCCGCTGGAATGCTCTTATCCAAATACCCCCAGGGCTGCTGGTGGTGGATGGTGTAAACAGCCAGCGTTTTTAGCAACACTCACCTCTGTGCTCTCGCTATCCAGTGACAAGTCTCTAATTGACACGGTAGGACATTTGTCTGCAGGAGAAAGGTTGGGCAGTATTATGAAGCAGAAACGCTCTAGATCACAAAAAAATCATGAACTGCATGACCGATGGCTCTAGAAAAATCTATAGGAGAAATAAAACGGCATTTACTATGCCCTTAAATCCCCTTTAAAACAGAGAGAGCGTTCTTTTGCCTGCAAAGCCTGTGATGCTGCAGTGTTGAGCATTGCTGTAAACTGCATACAAGTAACATGTAACTCTGGGAAATAACCCTGTAAAATGGACTAAATCCTACAGCAGTTTATAATATATACGATTAATAAGGCCGGCTCCTCTTTTTCAATTTAGATTAATAAATATTTAACAGACCCCTGACCAAACTTTATAACTTTATATATATATTTCAGGACCAGGTTAAAGTGTAAAATCCGTTTGTAAATTTGTTAAACATGCAGCACCTGGTTGCCTGGAACAAAACCTGCTCTCTGGGCCTTTAAGATGCACAGCTCACCTTTCACCGTCAATGACACCTACTCCTTCCATTGTCCCAAGGGGAGTATGCTCTCTGCATATTAAAGGCAGCCCAGCTCGGGCCCCCTTCCAAAATGCAAATTCAGATACCCCCCCCCACCCAGTGGCACTTACTGGCCTTAATGGGTGCATGTGTGAAAGACGCCAAGCACCTTCCCTTGGATGGGCCGATTGTGCTCTTTGGAAAGGCTCACTTCGCAGCCCCCCCTTTAAAGACCCGATGGCTGCATTTGAAGAAGCCCTTGATCAGGCCTTTGTGCTGGCTGGCCAATTCCACACACTTCAACAACCCCAATGCCTTTTCTTCACTTTATTGCGGCAATGAGCCAACCTGCTTGTAGTTTGAGCCAAACTTATCCTTACCTGCAGGGATCTGGAACAACTTCGAAGTGACATCGTCTGTAGACAGCAAAGAAGAGAAAGACAATAACGAATGGAAGTGCATATTTTAAAGTGTCCCTTCAATTTACAAAGTGTTTTTCATGTCTACATAACTTTGTTTACTAAAAAGGCTACTATTCGGTTCCGTATTCGGCTGCGGCCGAATACTTGTAGAACTATTAGGTATTCAGCCAAATACTTAAATCTAGTATTCTGTACACCCATAGAATGCAGTGATTTTCCCCTTTGCCTTGTCTATATAATGATTATGGGCCTCAGTAGAAGTTTGGTGGTATTCCGGAAGTAAATCCACCAGAAAACCACCAAACAGAATTACTGTTACCACCACTTTGTCCCGCGGGTTTACCACAGGATTACAAGAGGTGGTAAAACGGTTTTGGTCCCCATTTATAGAGACTTTTGGCAGAATTGCCACCAGTAGAATTACCGAGTGATAATTACCAATCAGTAATACCGCTGATAGTAATTCCGTCAAACTTCTAATTTGGCTTTGTGGGAAAAGTGGGAAAAGTGGCAGCAACAGAATTATTGCAACTTTTTTCCTATGCAACTTTTTTCCAGCACCGTCAAACTCGTAATGAGGCCCTGTATGTTTCTAAGAATAGATTGGGCCTCATTACGACTCAGGCGGTAAGGGGTTTACGGCGGCGTAAACAGCGCCGACCCTTACCGCCTGATTCCGAGGTCCCTTAGCGCCATGGAGGTTTTAACACCTGCAGGTGTTAAAATCCATGGCGCTAAGGGACCTTGATGTTAATTACGCCACCGTAATTTACGGTGGCGTAATTAACGCCTTCCCCACTCCCATTATGCCCTATGGGGCAAAAATGGGAATGGGGAAGGGTAAATGGGGATTGGGGACTTACCGCCCCGCCAACCTCGGAATGGGGCGGTAAGTCCGCCAACCACCATGGCGTAAACGTAGTTTACGCCATGGTGGTAAAGGTACGACCCAGGCGGTAACTTACCGCCTGGGTCGTAATGAGGCCCATTGTGTTATCGTTTTATTGTCTATGTAACAAAGTATTTTCTGTGCCTTATGACAACCCTGCTCACCTCCTGGGAGTTAGGCCTAGGATGCTCTGCCCCCATAGCCCTTGGAGAGCCTTGTATACATGAAGGAAAGTATGTGAAACAATTGAGGTGGATGTATCTGGGCCCTGGAAACAGTGCCTAAGGAAAATCCTCCTAACAAATGGCACCATTTTATGGTAGACAAAGATAGGAAAATGCTGAGTTTTCAGAAAGTAATTATCACATTGTTAGGAACGCGTATTGTTTCCAGTGTTTTAATTAAATCTGAACAAACTGATTCAACCCCACCGAAAGTAAGATCTGTTTCATGCTCTCTTTAAATCATGAATAGAAAATAAAATCGTGTTTTAGATTTGTCTGATGTGTGATAGAGCCACCATTTTGCCCAAGGGTGACTTAGCACTGCATTCCCAACATTCCGTGCTGTCTGTATCCTTCTGCATGCAAAGTAGCAATATTCAAAAGGATACTCACAGCATGAATTGCAATGCCTGCAGCAGAGAAGGGATGCCATTTCCATTACAGGTGCACAGCTTCACTGCTTTCCCTCAAACCTGGCATCAGGCTGGCTTGAAAAGATGACAATAGATTTGCAAAATAAATTCGATAGTGCACTGCCTCTGTTGTACAGCAGGGGGAAGAAGAGGACTGTGGCTAGAATGCCTAGACAATGTCTTTGCAGGAGACAAAGCTACTGTCAAAAGATGCTTGTTTTACTTGCTTTCTGCACCCTTGTGCTCTCACCGATGTGCTCTCTCGGCGTTATGTTCTTGGAAACCATATGACATTTGTGCAGCATTTTGGTCCTAATATGGCAACAAATTCTAGACCCTTTACAAATGTGCAGTTTCTTTTAAAATGTTAAGACAGAGTGGAGTATTTACAAAACGAGGCTCACCTGGAGGAGCGGAGCCTTCTTGGCCCTGGGAAGTCAGGCTTTTGAGCCTATCACAGTACAGGATCAACCCTCTTGGATCTGAAATCCAGCCTATCCCTCAATATAGATCAGGACATCTTTCAATTATCTTATTACTAAATCTTTCGGCAGCTTTTGATGTGATGGATTTTAACATTTTATTCAAGAGACTGCAGTCTGGTGCATTTTGATCAAGATCTGCTGCTGATTGGATCTTATCTTTTTATCAGACAGAGCAGTATGAGTTTTTAATGGTGAAGTGGCAGCGAGTCCAGTTGAGCTCCTGTGTGGTGTCGTGCCTCTCTCCCACACTTTCTATTGTTTTTATGAAATCGCTCTTTGTGATGCTTGATGAGGAAGATGTCCTTTACACAAATTATTCTGGCGACACACAGATACTGTTAAAATTGTCTGGTGATTATATAATTGATGCAGCTTTGATCAATACTGTCTTTGAACTCATTCAGAGTTGGTTGGCGCACAATGCGCTGGCGCTCAATGAGACTAAGACTGAGTTACTTCTCGTCGGTACACGACAAAGATTGGACAAACTCTCTGCATCTTATAAGAGTTTTTCAATAGCTGGTTGTCCAATCGAGGTACGCCCAAAGGTTAAAATCATGGGAGTCTATATTGACTTTACATTGTCCATGATAGATCAAGTGAATTTCGTGACTTCTTCCTCAGCATATTATCTGAGGTTGTTGGGCCAGATTCGGCCTTACATATCAGAAAGTAACGCTGCCACCCTGGCTCGTGCAATTGTGGGAGCAAGATTGGATTATTGTGGTAGCCTGCTTGCAGGGACCTCTCAGAAGAATCTCGCCAAGTTGCAAGTAGTGCAGAACAAGGCAGTGAGGACAGTGGCTTGCATAAAGTGCAGAGATCACGTTACCACAGCCAGAAGGGCCCTGCACCGGCTGCCTGTGAGGGAGAGGTTAAAGTTCAGCCTGCTCACCATCACGCATAAATGCCTGCTTGGTAAGAATCCAATCTATTCTAAGCAGAGGCTGAGGGTAAAACAGCACGCTAGGGTTTTAATCACAAGCCATAGTAATCTGCTTTCTATGCCGTGTTTTAAACTGGAGAGAGCAGGCAGATGCGCTGTTACCTTCCTTGCACCTGATCTCTGGAACAGTTTGCCTTCCTACTTGTGGTCTGAGACCTCACTTGCACCTTTTAAGAAGGCATTGAAAGCATCCTTTTTTACCTAGGCTTTGCCCATTTTAATTCTGCTTTTTTGTCTTGCTTATGTTGCACTCAGGCCTGTTTCCTTGGGCCTCATTCCGAGTTGGGCGGTAAGGGTTAACGGTCACCGGTAAGGAACCCGGTGCCGTTAAACCCTTACCGCCCATTTCCGAGTTCCCTTAGCGGGACCCGTAAAGGACGTGTGGTCTGACCACACGTCCTTTACGGGTCCCGCTAAGGAACCAGGGCGCTAATAATGGGGATTTACCGGGTCTGCACAGGTCTGAATGTCCCGGTAAGTCCCTATTCAACCAGAACGGACATGGACGCGGTTTTGGAGGCAGCCATGGCTACCTCCAAACTCGGAATGAGGCGGTTTTAGCTGTGTTTTTATCATTTTAGTGTGGTATCTTGTTTGTATGGTGTTTTATGCATTTACTTTTCTGTTTATGTGCTTTCCTGTGGGTTCGTTTAGCAGCCATTTGCCATGAAATGAGTTTCTAAAATTCTGAAGACATCTGAAAACACATATGAGAGACAATAGCTTAGACCTGCTGGCCATACTCCTTAGACTCGCATTGTTGGCAGGTTATACTGAAGGTTATCAAATTATAGCTCGATCCTTCTTTTCTTTAAATGAGGACCATCAAAAAAAATCCAATTACCTTGTCCCTCATGAGTCCCTTGATCACATGCTTCTACTTTGACTGGTAGATCAATCCTTCAGTGTTACCAAACCCCAAATACACAAATGATACTATCCAAGTGTTGTCAGACCCATGCTCCGCTTAGTTGCTTGGAGACTGACAACGACCCCAGGCTGAGAATGGATGCTGCTCGCCACCTTGGTGTAACCTAGATTCTAGGTATCTTGTGCACACCTGTATCTGTATACTGTACTGTGAAAATGATTACTAATATTTACTTAATGACTTGTTACAGTCTCTCTACCTGTTTTGCTCTGTGGCCTGTACAGCGCTCTGTTGCTCCCAAGCTAGGTTGGTGCTATGAAAATACACAAGAATAAGTCAAATAATAACTACAGTTGTTGCCATCAGATGAAAGTAGACTGGCATTATCTACTTTAAGTATTTCATTGGTACTGGGCATGGATCGTCAGCCCCACATGAAGTAATTTGCTTTATGTGGCCATGGGCACATAGAAATATTTAGTACTTCTAGCTCCTGCCCAGGAATCCTGCACAGGAATTCCATTTCTGAAATTAATTTCTCACCATGCTGTGTACTCCATTACATCAGCTTCCAGCACACATTAAGTTTTATTTGTGTGTTGCCGCTCGCCTGCAGGTTAGTTTCTGATTACACTGTGCAATCATGTCCCCGCTGGAACATCCTATTCCAGCACTTGCTGGAACCTGCTTCTGCTACCTATTGATACTTATGTATGGTCCACTCACAGTCAGTGAATAAGTGTAAGGAATAGAGGGGAAGTGATGAGTAATGGGAGTGAAAAGTTAAACTTTTCATTAGAGATATTTAATTTGAGAGTGGGAGTATGAGAAGAGTGTACAGTGAGACTGAATGAGTCTGGAAGAGCGTATGTACGCAAGGAAGAGTGCCTGAGTGAAAGAGTTGGTGCGTGATAGGAAAAAAGGTAAAAAGAAATGAAGACCTGTAGACCATGAGTGCGAGAGTGGGTGCGTGCTAGACTTAAACGGTGAATGAAAAGAGAGTGAGCCTTGGCGATTGAGCATAAAGGAAGCTGGAATGGCGAGTGTGAAAGTGAGTCTGGAAGGGGGAAAGCAAAGAGAAGCAAAAGGAATGCTAGAGAGAAAGCGCAAGCAAGGGAGAGAAGGGTAAAGGGACAATGGGAGGCAGAAAGAATAGGCATTCTGTGTCATAAGAACTGATGTACAAGCACATGGGGTCAAGGGCATGTTCCCTAGGCCTAGCATCTATGGTGCGCAAATGTATGTATCCATTTAGCTCTCTAAAGGTATGTTACGCATTCTTAAAGAGTATACATAACTTTCTTAAACACTTGAGAAACAATTTATGTTTGGTGGAACACGTAATAAACACTATTAGCTCATGGAAATCGTTATTGACCTCCTCTAAGCTCATTAGAATGTTTAGAGTGTAGACAATAGAAACAACAATGCAATTTCGAGGCAGGATTGTGGCAATAAACCCTGAGCCGGCAAGTGATTACCGCCTAAGGTAATTTCCCCAGGGCCCATAGTTATAGACCCGAGCATAGCTAATGCGTAAACGGGATTACACTGTGGTAAGGATCGTAATCGAGCCAATACACGTTCAGTGTTTCCCGTGGCATCGGCGTGCCAAGTACCAATGTTGTTTTTTTTTTTAACAAGACACTTCCTCTCTGGGAGGACCTTTTCTTTTGCTGCAAAATCCTATCTAACACACGAAAGAGAAAGCATTGGAAAATGATTCCACTTTCTCATAGAGAAACTTCCAACTTTTAAATGACATCTAATGCATGTTCCAGTTCAACCAAGCTGCAACTAAAAGGCTTCAGTTATTAAGACAACCATGTTATTTAAATACTACAAAATAAAATCACATTCAGTCTACTAACTTAGTTTGTCTATTTACTCACTATTAAAGCAACATTTTTTACTTCACGACCAAAATGCCAAAACATGTATTGATACTACCACCATGTGCTAATAACCTTATAGACTCTGGGAGGGGTCATTATTGCTTGGTATAATGACCCCTCCACAACTGATGGTCCTAAGGCGATAACTAGGTGGCAGGCTATTATCCTGAGACTAAGGGGGTAAAATTCATAGAATTCAGCACACAAGTGGCGCACGTGGCTGGTGCACAGAGTGCGCGTTCGGCAGTCTGCGCCAGCCGCGTGCGGCAAAACCCATTTAGACGCACAGCGTATTCATGGATTTATACATCCATAAGCAGCCATGACGCAGCGACCCTGCAGCAGCGCCAGTTACGCCCCCAACCCCGCCCCGTGCGCCAAAAACATCGCACAAATGCAGTACATGGCGCAAAGTCCAGTGGTATAATACAATAAAGAGCAAGATGATACGTATTCTCTACTTACATCCAACCCCCTCAAATAGGACCCTCTGTAAGATTTTCCGGCACCACTAGTCCTGAAAAAAAGGACCGCGTGCTATAATTTGTTTGCAAAAATATATAAAATGTATTCAAAATATTCCAACTGAATTAAGCATAAAACACTACCCTCACCTAACACAGTGCACCTAACACTAAAAAACTATTACTAAAACATAAATCACAATTTTTACTTATTTGCACGACACAGAAGATATCACATAACAAAACACAAAAAAATCTCAATGTGTCATTAAAACAACAACAATCCCAACATGTTTCTGTTCTTCACAGCCCCGTTCGGGCGAACATTCTTCAGGGGATAAATTTAAAACATCCACTATTCTCCTCAACACCGTGTTGAATGGGTAGTTTCGGGCACCCTCAAAGGAAAAAAGAAAACCTCCGGGCCTGTAGAAGTAAGGGAAAAAAAACAGAGGAAACTAATGAGTTCCAAGGGGGGAAAAAGGTACTACAGAATGTAGATGGAGGCATGGCTCAAGAAATGTGCCACACTCACAAGGGTCCCAATGGGCACCCGAGATTTACCTTTAATTGGTGAACCTTCAATGCACGTCACAGAATGACAAATTTGCTAGTTTCTCGCCAAATAAGAGACCAATACTTCAGAGGGGGTCACAGTCCGCCAGGGTATCGCCACACCTAGATGAGACAAAACCAATACACAGAGACCACATGCTCTGTTACATCCAGAAATCACTCTGACAGGGGCTTCAAATAAAAATAGCGACTACAAATAAAAATATAGCACCAGAGCTATAGTCATATTTACCTCCACAGCTGTGGGGACCAGTACTGCAAAAAGCAATGCAGCAGTCAAAGTGTTGCAATGGAACAATCCACACGATCATACAGTTAATTACTGTGTCAATCTGTGAGAAAAATGGGGACATGAAGCTTAACAAATATGCCTAGCACAACCATATCATCAACCATCATCATATCATGCACTGTCACATTAGAGATTGCCCAAAAGGGTGTATCACCCGCGTGATAGAAAAAGCCTAGGTGACAGTGCAACGTATCATGCAGATACGACTTCGAGTGTAAAGTGCGGCCCAGGATCCATGCAGAAAACACTGCGGACAGTCAGTCCTAAAAAGCGTTAAAGATCGAAAAAGTAGATGACCAGATTTGAACTACCGCATGTGTAAAAGGATCACAAAACCCATGCCAATACAGAGATTAGTCGGCTACCGGTTAGTGTCACACACGGGATAACGAGTGGAGGCAAACTACAGCTGACACGCTCACCTGCACACAAAGGAGGGTTTATTTACTCCGCCAGCAACTTCCACAAAAAACTTCCAAAGAATTCAGACGGCTATGCAGTCCGTTGGCCAACAATCCACTGCTGTGTGCACACACGGTCAAAACCGCTGTCGATGCATCTATGGTTACAATGCGTGTAGCCAACACTGAAAAAGGACTATACTCCTCAGTGTGATACCATGAAGCTGAAAAACGGGTGGCCATATTGGAAAGGACCCAGGAACAACCGGTGTTGAGGAGTTTAATGGACCCAGGTCATGGAGGGTGGACCCAGTGAACACCAAACCAGTCCCAATTGAAAGGATTATAACACATAGATGTTATGGAATTGATGCATATACAAAAAACAAAAAGTAAAAAATATATACATGCATTTTTTGCAGTATTCATTACCCATTTACCACAATATTATGCAGGCACAGTCAAAGTTTAGTAAAAACAGAGTATATAACCTTCATATAATCACACAATGTCTGAATTCATATTTGGCTGACCAAATGCCAATCAATACTTTCATTGAGCCCTAACACATTCCTTTGTAACTTGAAGATAATTTTTTGCTCCATATTCAATAATTTTCGATCTGTTTCAGTTTTAGTATGTTCATACACCTTTTTCAAAATAAGCCATGTGAAATCATTAAAGCCATGTTTCTTTTCAATTAAATGTTTGACTAACGGGGCATTGATCACTTGATTTTTGATGCAGCTTCGATGTTCCACCATTCGAACTTTACATTGCCTATTCGTCTTGCCCACATAATGTAGGCCACAAGGACAAGTGATTAGATATACAACATTGGCTGTGTTACAATTCGTCATTTCAGTGAAAACCCACTTAACATCAGGTAAAATTTGTAACAATCTGGTTTCTTTTGTTTGTGCACACATGCTACAATTACCACATGGAAACTGTCCTTTCACTTCCGGCAACCCCCAACGTCTTGTTTGTCTAACTTGCGGTGTCTGAATTTCTGTCACATCATTTCTGATCAATATATTCCGTAAATTCTGACTTTTTTTGAAAGCCACATGAGGAAGCAGCATGTCTTTACCTCGATAGACTTTCTTCCATGTTCTCATAACAATGGTTTTAATTTTGTAGGACAAGTTGGAAAAAGTGTTCACAAAAACAGTGCCGATCTTTCTGGTAGTCTTGTTGCTTTTCTCCAACAGTGCCTCACGATTGTTATTATAGGCTCTTTTGGAAGTGTTTCTTATCACTCTAGACGGGTAGCCCTTGGCTAACAATTTATTGGTCAGTACATCCGCACTCTGGGTAAAGTCATTTTTTAAACTACTGTTGCGCTTCAACCTCAAAAATTGTCCAAACAGCAAATTGTTCTTTAAATGTTTGGCATGGTGGCTATTAAAGTGCAATAAGGAGTTCTTATCAGTAGTCTTATTGTAAGGCTTCACTTTCAAAAGTCCATTATGATGTAAAATGGTAATGTCTAGGAAATGGGTCTCAAAATCACATATAGACCCTGTGAATTTCAAAAACCGGGTCTGTTGGTTAAGCCATGTCACAAAACAAACAGCCTCTTCTCTCGAGCCGTCCCATATGATCAGTATATCGTCTATATACCTCAGCCACTTCCTCAAATGATGGATAAAAGGGTTAGTGGCTGGGTATATCACCGCTTTTTCAAAATACTCAAGGGGGGAGCGATTATGTTAATGAATCGCAGTGATTATGTAAAAGAATGTGAAAGATTGCTATCAGATGACGTGAGTTATTTGAAACTTACTAGTGACCCCTCTGCCAGACTTATGAAGATTATCAAAGAAAAGGTGACTGCAGCACTTGACTCCGAAATGATTAGCAAACAGGAATCTGAATTCTTGATTAAGGATCAAGGAAGGGTACCAGTTTTTTACATCTTGCCTAAGGTACATAAGAGACTTGTTAATCCCCCCGGGAGACCTATAGTCTCTGGAGTCAATTCGATTTTGGAACCCCTGTCAAAATTTGCAGACTTTTACCTAAGACCCTCTGTTTTGAAAATTAAAAGCTATTTGAGAGTCACCACCGATGCCATCAACAAAATAGAAAGCGTAGAGTTTATCCCTGGCCATTCCCTGTTGATAGGTTTGGATATTCAATCTTTATACACTGTGATACCCCAAAGAGCCACACTAGAGGTTGTTGAAGAGGTTTTGCTGAATAGAATGGACGGACATCCAGTGAGTAACGCTTTCATTTTGTGGTGTACTGAGTTTGCCCTGACTCAAAATTTCTTTCAATTCCAAGGGACTTTTTTCCAACAGATTGAGGGCACTGCTATGGGTGCTGCCATGGCCCCCAATTTAGCTAACCTCTATGTTGAGTATTTTGAAAAAGCAGTGATATACCCAGCCACTAACCCTTTTATCCATCATTTGAGGAAGTGGCTGAGGTATATAGATGATATACTGATCATATGGGATGGCTCGAGAGAAGAGGCTGTTTGTTTTGTGACATGGCTTAACCAACAGAACCGGTTTTTGAAATTCACAGGGTCTATATATGTGATTTTGAGACCCATTTTCTAGACATTACCATTTTTCATCATAATGGACTTTTGAAAGTGAAGCCTTACAATAGGACTACTGATAAGAACTCCTTATTGCACTTTAATAGCCACCATGCCAAACATTTAAAGAACAATTTGCCGTTTGGACAATTTTTGAGGTTGAAGCGCAACAGTAGTTTAAAAAATGACTTTACCCAGAGTGCGGATGTACTGACCAATAAATTGTTAGCCAAGGGCTACCCGTCTAGAGTGATAAGAAACGCTTCCAAAAGAGCCTATAATAACAATCGTGAGGCACTGTTGGAGAAAAGCAACAAGACTACCAGAAAGATCGGCACTGTTTTTGTGAACACTTTTTCCAACTTGGCCTACAAAATTAAAACCATTGTTATGAGAACATGGAAGAAAGTCTATCAAGGTAAATAAGTGCTGCCTCCTCATGTGGCTTTCAAAAAAAGTCAGAATTTATGGAACATATTGATCAGAAATGATGTGACAGAAATTCAGACACCGCAAGTTAGACAAACAAGACTTTGGGGGTTGCCGGAAGTGAAAGGACATTTTCCAAGTGGTAATTGTAGCATGTGTGCACAAACAAAAGAAACCAGATTGTTACAAATTTTACCTGATGTTAAGTGGATTTTCACTGAAATGATGAATTGTAACACAGCCAATGTTGTATATCTAATCACTTGTCCTTGTGGCCTACATTATGTGGGCAAGACGAATAGGCAATGTAAAGTTCGAATGGTGGAACATCGAAGCTGCATCAAAAATCAAGTGATCAATGCCCCGTTAGTCAAACATTCCATTGAAAAGAAATATGGCTTTAATGATTTCACATGGGTTATTTTGAAAAAGGTGTATGGATATACTAAAACTGAAACAGATTGAAAATTATTGAATCTGGAGCAAAAAATTATCTTTAAGTTACAAAGTAATGTGTTAGGGCTCAATGAAAGTATTGATTGGCATTTGGTCAGCCAAATATGAATTCAGACATTGTGTGATTATATGATGGTTATATACTCTGTTTTTACTAAACTTTGACTGTGCCTGCATAATATTGTGGTAAATGGGTAATGAATACTGCAAGAAATGCATATATATATTTTTTACTTTTTGTTTTTTGTATATGAATCAATTCCATAACATCTATGTGTTATAATCCTTTCAATTGGCACTGGTTTGGTGTTCACTGGGTCCACCCTCCATGACCTGGGTCCATTAAACTCCTCAACACCGGTTGTTCCTGGGTCCTTTCCAATATGGCCACCCGTTTTCCAGCTTCATGGTATCACACTGAGAAGTATAATCCTTTTTCAGTGTTGGCTACACGCGTTGTAACCATAGATGTATCGACAGCGGTTTTGACCGCGTGTGCACACAGCAGTGGATTGTTGGCCAACGGACTGCATTGACGTCTGAATTCTTTGGAAGTTTTTTGTGGAAGTTGCTGGCGGAGAAATTAAACCCTCCTTTGTGTGCAGGTGAGCGTGTCAGCTGTAGTTTGCCTCCGCTCGTTATCCCGTGTGTGACACTAACCGGTAGCCGACACATCTCTGTATTGGCAGGGGTTTTGTGATCCTTTTACACATGCGGTAGTTCAAATCTGGTCATCTACTTTTTCGATCTTTCACGCTTTTTAGGACTGACTGTCCGCAGTGTTTTCTGCATGGATCCTGGGCCGCACTTTACACTCGAAGTTGTATCTGCATGATACGTTGCACTGTCACCTAGGCTTTTTCTATCACGCGGGTGATACACCCTTTTGGGCAATCTCTATCGTAACAGTGCATGATATGATGATGGTTGATGATATGGTTGTGCTAGGTATATTTGTTAAGCTTCATGTCCCCATTTGTCTTACAGATTGACACAGTAATTAACTGTATGATCGTGTGGATTGTTCCATTGCAACAGGTTGACTGCTGCATTGCTTTTTGCAGTACTGGTCCCCACAGTTGTGGAGGTAAATATGACTATAGCTCTGGTGCTATATTTTTATTTGTAGTCGCTATTTTTATTTGAAGCCCCTGTCAGAGTGATTTCTGGATGTAACAGAGCATGTGGTCTCTGTGTATTGGTTTTGTCTCATCTAGGTGTGGCGATACCCTGGCGGACTGTGACGCCCCCTGAAGTATTGGTCTCTCATTTGGCGAGAAACTAGCAAATTTGTCATTCTGTGACGTGCATTGAAGGTTCACCAATTAAAGGTAAATCCCGGGTGCCCATTGGGACCCTTCTGAGTGTGGCACATTTCTTGAGCCATGCCTCCATCTACATTCTGTAGTACCTTTTTCCCCCCTTGGAACTAATTAGTTTCCTCTGTTTTTTTCCCTTACTTCTACAGGCCCGGAGGTTTTCTTTTTTCCTTTGAGGGTGCCTGAAACTACCCATTCAACACGGTGTTGAGGAGAATAGTGGATGTTTTAAAGATATCCCCTGAAGAATGTTCACCCGAACAGGGCTGTGAAGAACAGAAACATGTTGGGATTGTTGTTGTTTTAATGACACATTGAGATTTTTTTGTGTTTTGTTATGTGATATCTTCTGTGTCGTGCAAATAAGTAAAAATTGTGATTTATGTTTTAGTAATTGTTTTTTAGTGTTAGTTGCACTGTTAGGTGAGGGTAGTGTTTTATGCTTAATTCGGTTGGAATATTTTGAATACATTTTATATATTTTTGCAAATGAATTATAGCATGCGGTTCATTTTTTCAGGACTAGTGGTGCCGGAAAATCTTACAGAGGGTCCTATTTGAGGGGGTTGGATGTAAGTAGAGAATACGTATCATCTTGCTCTTTATTGTATTATACAAATTGATATCCCCATCGGTGGAGTAAGATGTCATTATATAGATAGGGACTGTGTATACCTATTTGAACATACTGCAAAGTCCAGTGGACCAGCATACAGCCCCCCCAACCAGGAAAATGCGTGTAAAACTCCCTGCGCACCCCCCTGAATACACGTACCCCGCTCGCGCCAGGCCTATCGCGTGTAAAACTTCACACGCACCCCTGGAGTCCTGTGTAGTGGGCTGCCTGCAGAGTAAGCCCAGGGTGGATGGGCTGCCTGCGGGCTATGGACTGGGGTGATGGGCTGCCTGCGTGTATTCCGGGGGGTGCGTGTTATGTTTTACACGTGATAGGCTTGGCACGAGTGGGCTACGTGTATTCCGGGGGGTGCGTGTGAGGTTTTTCACGTGATAGTCATAGCGCGAGCAGGGTACGTGTATTCCGGGGTGTGCGCATGGGTTTCCATCACTCTGTACGTGCTTTTTGTGGAAAGTGGTGCATGTGTTTTCCAGACGTTGGGGTTCACACGTGATTACTTCACAGGGGCTACAGTGCATACTTCTTCTTTTGGCGTGGGTGTTGGCTATGCGTTCTTCTTCTATACGCAAGGCAGACAGTGAGTCGCGCACGCTATTTTTCCTACTGCAGGTGTCCCTGTTAGTCGCGTACCCCTTTTTTTCCGGCATACTAGCCTGCGTGTTGATAACGTACGCATTTTTTGTGCTCCTGGCTGTCACAGTGTACTGCGTGTGTTTTTGTACACGCACTTTGGATACAGGGGTCGCGTATCTCTTTTTCTTGCTTTTCTGGGATGCCTGAGCATTGCTTGACACGTCATTTCTCCTAGGGGGCCACAGAATGGGACATTCATTGTAGCTGTATATACGTGTTTGTTGTTTGTGCACACATTTGTAATGCGCAGGGACGCTACCGCCTGCCTTCGTGTGGCGGACGTGTTTAGGCCTGTGCGTGTTTTTGGCCGTGCGTGGGTTTCCCGTATTCAATTCCATGAATACGTGTAGTTCTTATGCGTGTGGGCGTTCCGTGTATTTCCCTGCAGTACATCCCCAGTTACGCCTTCTTTTTCACGCGTTGTTCCCCATTCCGCGTGTTCCGTCCCCTTTTTGGTGTGTGCGCTGACTTTGTGCGCTTTTGCTGTGCGCGTCGCGCATGGCATTCTGGATGTTGCAATGACGTGTGCACCCGTATACGCCATGCAAGGATTTGGCGCACATCCCGGGGTAAACACGCGCAGGCCCTTCCATGTATCGCAAGCATGCGCGTGCGCTTGCTTTTTCACACTTGCGACAGCTTGCGCCACAATTTTCGGCACACATTTGTTCCATGAATCGGCCCATAGGTTATAACAAAGCACTGATTTAAACATTTTGACAAACACTAAACAATCTCCAGATATTAGAGTAATATCAAAGTATAAGAAAGATACACAATTCGAGCCATGATTGGAAAATTAATTTTCATTGACATTCATTACGAACAACAGCTAGCATGTGCCTTTAATATCTTGACAAAAAGAGCTAGGAACTAAAGGTAATCCATACATCTTTTGGGAATCAACATTTTAATGCTGACCTTATTTCTGTGCAGCAACACACTCATGCCTTTGGGAAGATTTCCTGAGAGGCCAAGATAGGGAGGGGCAAATTCAGACTTTGCCCCTTCCCAGCTCGGACTTTCAGGACACCAGCCTGCATGAAGTTTAGCAATTCCACCCGAGCCATACAGGCACATCAAGGAGCACATTGTCCAACCACTGTGGTAATCTCAAGATTGGCTTGGCATCCAATGGGAACCTTTCAATTGATGTTTGCGCAGATTTAACCTTCATGACAGAAAGTAATGGCAATTGATTCTCCTTCGTTTGTTTTTCTTTTTGTACAGCTAAGAAGCAGGATGGTGCAGTGGCCATGGAAATGCAGCCCCTCAAGAGCGCAGAAGGTGGTGAGCTCGAGGAGCGCGAGCGGAAGAAAGCTAGTGTCCCCAAAAAGGAGAAGTCGGTGCTGCAGGGGAAGCTGACCAAGCTGGCAGTGCAGATTGGCAAAGCAGGTACTGAGGGAAGTGGAGCTCACCACTGTATGTGGCATTGGGAAGGCGGGACCACAGGCAGAGAAATCAACTCATTGACAAAACATTGGCCATGCTCGTAGGCCTGGCTTTGTGTTTAAAGCCCGTTAGCCACGGAGAAGCACTTCGTGTGTACTATGAATAAGACTTTGTGCGTGAATAGGGTTGTGCTCTTGGCTTGACTAATATGGATGTGTGAGGGGGTTGTGACCTTGCTGTAATTAAGATATTTGTGTGGTGAAGAGTAACATTTTTTTTTTTGTGATGCTGGCTAAAACACTCTGGCCCTCATTACAACCCCGGCGCTAAACCATGGCGCTATTAGCACCATGGCTGGTGCCGGTGTTGTAACAAGTCCGCCATGGTGGAATGGGGAAATACCGCCCCATTCCAAGGTTGGCGGGGCGGTATTTCCCCATTTCACCATGGCCCTTCCCCATTCCCATTTTCACCCCATAGGGCTCAATGGGACTGGGGAAGGCGCTAAGTACGGTACCGCAAATTGCGGTACCGTAATTAGCACCGAGGTCCCTTTGCGGCACCCTACTTTAACGGCTGGTATAACCAGCCGTTAAGGTCGGTCTCGCAAAGGGACCTCGTAATCAGGCGTTAAGCGTTTAACGGCGCCGACAGCTTTTACGGCGCCGTTAAACCCTTAATGACCCTTTCTGAGTGTGATTTTTTTGCAGAATGAGCATAGTGATGTTGCTAGGGTGTTATGGTTTTGTTTTTTTTGTAGGGTGTAGTAGAGTTTGGTATTCATTTCATGTTTTCACATGTTGAAGAGAAGAAACCGATGTTCTTCTGTAGAAGAATAGCAAGACGTGTTATAAAGCACATGAGCGTTCAGTTAATGGATACAAAGTACATCACACATACAGTTAGTGGAAGACCCTCCAGTTACTCAGCAGGCATGGGAACATAGGTTTATTTATATATTTATTTATTTTTACATTTGTAAAGTGCCTAAACCCTTAGGCATCAGGGTGCTGTTAGAGCCAGTTACATACAGTGAGGGACAAAAGAGGTGTTACATTTCCTCCATTTTACCTGAAACTTATAGAACACAGGTTCTATAACCTGAAATGGCCCAGTAGATAATGCAACAAAAATGGGTTTCTAAGGAGCAACAATGGGCCACCTTGCATGACAGCGAAGCACGGAATTGGTCTTAGACATACATGAACTGTATGATAAAATATGATTCTCAGCCAACATTTAAAATAGTTACTTACTGAGGGAAGCACTTGTGATGATTCGGAAAGAGGAAAACAATGAGTTTGCATTAAATGTGATTTTAAGTACTTTTTCTTTATACAAAATCATAATTGTGTTAGTACACATGTAAACTTGTTTAAAGTCTAAATTATTGTTTTATATATCATTGCACAGGCCGTTATTTTGTAATGTTTAAGTGGAATAGTGGTAACTCATATCAAAAAGTTAACAAATCTTCATCCTGACACTGTTTCGGTCCCAGACTGTTTGGAAATAGTCGACACTTCACAGGCGCATACAGAGTATTAATGGGCTGCCTTCTTCAGGACAGTATAGACATTCAACCACAGCACTTACAAATGCCTTATGGATGCATCAAGTGCCCTGGAGTCATGACAATGCTTCTTCAGGATGGTTGGAGCAGTGAATCCCACTATTTACAGGTTTTAAAATGTTTTGGGGCCCCAAAGGTGCTCTGCACGAGAGACAACAAAGTAACCGAAGGAGTAGGTTGGTGGCAGAAGATCACCCCCATAGGTTGGCCCATGGTATAAAAGAGCAAACTCATCCCTCGTAGAGACAGGACATACAGTCAACAGTGACACACATTCAATTGCACAGGCTTGAAAACTCGATCAGCTATGGGTAATTAACTGGTAATGTAATTTCAGCCCTACAATATAAAAACAGAATAATAGCTATGAAATTGTAAGGTGCCAAATATTTTGATTACTAAATATTAGCTCAGTGTGATAATAATGTTGTTATTGTTGTTTTGTTCAGTGCTTGTTTTCTTTTTGCAAATTGATTTAGAGGGGAATTCACATGTTTTAGCTTGTAATACGGGCCCATAAAACACATGTCACAGGAATGTGGCATATTATTTCCAAATGTGCTGTAGGATAAAGCCTTACTCTATGTGGCTGTGGCAGCACCACTGGTGAGTTAATCTGTGCTGTGCTAGCTACTGCCCGGTTAGCCTATTATGTCAATGTAGCAGGGCACCCAATCTCGCAGGGGCTTGTAGGAATATATGATTGTATGCCCCAGCCCCGCATATAAACACATGTCCCTGTAATGCCTCCCATTAATCCGACTCTGATATTGTCTTAGAGGTTGAAATTACTAAAGTCATCAAAGAACTACAGGACATCATTTCCTCCTCAACCCCTGAAAGAAACAGTGCTACAGCTGCAGAGCATCACAGTATAGATTATAAAAAGAATAGGTTTGAAAAATGTGTACAATAGAGAGATGAGTTTCAAACGCTGGCAGACTATGACATACATGTGTGTGTGTCACTTGTATTGACTCACTCTTGATAAAACTGCTGAGATGGAATACTTTTTCTAGAAGAAGAAACCAACAGCAGTAACTAACAAATATTCTAAATGCCAAATACAGTGCTCAGTTACAAACCGTCTATGCAATCAGCTGTGAGGCAACGTATAAACTCATAGGACTGGCCGATGAGGCAGAGGGGTTGTCAATCCCTAAGAGTCACTCGGATTTGCTAAACCCAAAATCCTGCAATCCTAAACCCTGGGAGGAATTATGAATGAGAAATGACTGACCAATTGGCCAGAACAATGGATGCAGGTAAACACATGCAAGCAAAACTACAACCCCAATTACATTCAATGCACCAACCCACTTCAGGGAACATCAATTAAGTACATTTACCTAAAAACTAACTGGTGAACAGGGCTGAAGGTAGGGAACGATAGTGCAGTCCAGGTTGGAGCTGGAAAGATTGGGAAGGATGGGAGCGAAAAAAAAAAAAAAACATCAAAAAGATCTTTGGAGTCCCCTGCAAGATACCAGATTTTCGGAGGGTTATATTTGAGAGGAATGAACAATGTATTGAAACTCTACTGGAGGAATACAGTGAAGTGATAGAGCCTAGACTCTCAAAATGGTAGGGGGCAGATAGCTTTGTGAAAAACAGATCTACTGATAATGGAGCAGAGTACAAGAGCTCACACATTTACTACCAACCTGTGAATTTTGTGAGGATTCTGGACGATCTAGTTGAGCTACAGAATGGGTAGGGGCAGCAAGCAAGAAATCCTGCGTGGCCAAGAATAACAAATATCGGGAAACTTAGAGCGCCATTTAGAAGGTATCAGGTAATATCATTCTAATAAATAATGTTGCCATACATATAGTCGCTGGGAAACGGCATGGGCGACATTATTTATGGGGATAACTTATGGGGTAAATGGGAGCAGGAATTGTGGGGTATCCCCCACTCCCTTTAAAAAAATCTCAATGTTGAGGGGGCGCTGTTGCACACGTAGAAAATGGCCACCTAAACCCGTTGCTCCTTCATCACCACAAGATCCTGCGCTTGAAGATCCGTTCATAGGCCGTCTAGAGGGCTGAAACCTGTTGTAGCGGTTGCCGGTGAACTCATCGACAACTTGTGAAAATCTGAGCCTGCTGCGGTACCGGACTGCTGAGATCTGGCTGTCAACAAACCCGCCGGCGCGAGCATCGGTGTCGTGCCGACGCGCGCCACCAGAGAAATCTACCCGGCGGCCGTGGTTGCTGAGCGCTGCAGGCCGCGAGTGGGCGGAGTCTATGCTGGCAGCTCTCGCCCGGCCCTGCTATCCGGCCCACGCTCTTCACGAGGTGGCGGTTGGAGGTGCCTGTCGCTCCTGTGGAAGCCCTGGCTCTAATCTGGCCCTCGGCGCCGACCTGCTTGATACTCGACCGCCTCCTTCCCCTTGATTACGGAGTATCGTGGCTCCCGCCCACGTATAGATCTGCAGGCAGCGGAGCTGGACAATCAAGTAAGCGGCCAGCGAGAGTTGGGAGGGATGACGCGGTGTGCCAGTCTTGCCGCGAAGGCTGCTCCTGACGGCTCCCTGTCGTGTTTCAACACATGAATCGCTTTTTATACGCTGGATGCCCCCGGCAGACATTTCATCGAGATCTGCTAATTTGGGGCTGCGGTCTTCCTGATCCCTGCCCACCTCTTTAGGCCTGTAAACACACTGTGAAGCCGATTGGGACACACCAAGCAGCTCGGCGAGCTCAGCTCTCTTTTGATTGAAGTGGTGCCTCACCGCCGCCATACCGATGCTACGCGGCCTTTCTTTATACGCCCTGCAAGCTTGGCCGAACCTCGTGGTTCTACTATACTGACCGTGACGCTTGGAGGTACGCTGGCCCTCACCCACGGTCCGAGGTTTGGACCTTCCTGAGCTTTTGTGACATACCCAATATACACCTGGTGTAGGCATGGGGAGCCAAGCAAGTCAAACAGGGCATCCAAAACCCCCGCTGGCAGGAAGAAGGGCCCTATGGACACGTTTACCAACACGGCTAGTCACGCTGTGACGGTGGACACACATCTGGATGAGGGTGCTCAGGGCGAGCAAGATGGGATGGATAGAGAAGATAAATTGACTGCACTAGTACAGAACGGATTCCTTGCAGTGAACACTAAGCTGGACGAAATAGTTGCCACCATCGGCTCCTTGAGAGCCAGAATAGACAAGGAGAGTGCACGTGTCACAGAGACTGAGAGTAGGATAAGTGTGAACGAAGATACTATTGCCCACCACAATCGAGATATATCCTACATCAAAGACACGATGAACAAACTACAGAGCAAATGTGAGGACCTCGAATCCCGGTCAAGGAGGAACAATGTCCGTGGGGTCGGAGTGGCGGAATCCTTCGGCAGGGGCCAAATGGAGAAACATGTGGATGAACTTTTCAAAACCTTATTCTGGCCTAAATCGCTCTCTGAGCATTTCCTGGTGGAGAGCGCGCATCGTACTCCAGCACTGGTACCCAAACCAGGAGCCCCGCCATGTACAATAATTGCCCGCCTCCTGAATTACAGAGACAGGGATACAATCCTTTGGTTGTCACGGGAGGCCGGTCCATTGCAATATGAGGGGAACCGTATTCATATATACCCAGATTTCTCCGCCTCTGTCCTGGCAAACAGACGCTCTTATGAACCGGTTAAGAAACTCCTTAGAGCACGACAGATCACATACGCCTTGATGTTCCCGGCCAAAATGAGAATTCAGCATGCAGGAAGGGCACACTTTTTTTGAAAACCCGCCTGAAGCCCTGTTTTATATTGAGTCCTCTATTCCCCTCCCTCCAAGGGGGGAACGACCTGCGCCGAAGAATAGACCCGGCCGGCGGACTAAGATGTGCGCACTCTACTGATCCGGTTGCAGCTGGTATGGGCCTTACTTCAGGGTCCCTGGTAAATTGATACAAAAGATGGCCATCTTCTGTGTTTGGTGGTGGATGGGAGCCGGGGATGGCGGTCATGTGAGGCAACTTGACTATCCCGGGAATATTCTACAAGTTGAGGGACAGACATCGTCAAGTTGGGGGAGACGATCAGGGTGGTGGGCGGGATGCGGAGTTTGGATTGGGTTATTGTCAATGCAATATCCCATGGTTTGAATTGGGGAAGGCCCCCCCCGTTATGGCACCTTGCCCTGGGAGGGCTATCGGGGGACCTGTTATAGGTTAGTGGGCTGTGAGATTCTGACACAATCCATGTTATTTGAACGATACATCCAAGAGGTTGAAGATGCTATTCGAACATTTCTACGTAAGACTTAGACCACAGATTAAGGGTTAAACTGTTGTCATGGAATGTAAGGGGACTGAATAATCGGTTGAAGACTAAGAAGGTTGCAAATTATGTTGTCAGGCATGGCGCTCAAATTGTCATGCTGCAAGAAACGCATACTGTTGATACTAGTAATGAGTGCATACTTCCCGGCTGGGGCAAATCCAGGTTTTGTACAAACTACTCATCTCAGTCCAGGGGTGTCGCCACGCTCATACATCCCAATCTGGGATTTCGCCCGATGGCCACAAGTTAGATCCCCTTGGTAGATATGCTCTGGTGTGGGGCTCGATTGCAGGACAGCGGATGCTATTGGTAAACACATATGGCCCGAACATTGATGACCCCGCCTTTTATACTGATATATACCAATTGCTATCTGCCATTGATATTCCTACTATAGTCTGGGATGGGGACTTCAACATCGCTATGGACCCTAAACTGGACAGATCCAGCACGGTCGTTAGAGCACCAAGTAGGGCTGTTCTAACTTTGCGACATGTCCTTTCCCAGCTCTCCCTAGATGACGCCTGGCGAGTGATGCATCCGAAAGGAAAGGCCTACACATACTACTCTTCGGTTCACGATTCCGAGTCCAGAATTGATTATTGGTTTGTTTCCCCCGCTATGCTTGCTGTAACAAAGTCGTGTGAGATACTGCCCCGTACACTGTCTGACCACTCCCCGATAACACTTGAGGTTGCAATTAAAAACTGCCCTAGATCTCCCAGAAGATGGAGGATGCCTGGGGGGTTGCTGAGTGACCCTGGGGTGTTGGAGGGGCTACACACCGAAATTGCAGAGTTCCTCGAAATTAATATGGGCTCAGTTGATAGATGTTCCACGGTATGGGAATCCTTTAAGGTCTGGGCTAGGGGGACGCTGCTATCCAAATCCGTGGGTCTCTTGAAAGGGGTTAGGGCTGACCTGACCCAAACTGAGGACGAACTGGGGAAACTTGAGGACGAGTACGCTCATACACATGATAAGGCCATTCTAGCTGGAATACAACATCGCCAGGAATTTGGCAGACTAGCTGCTAGGGAAGTACAGTACATGGCGGCCCCGGTCCAAGCCCGTAAATATGGTGAAGGTAACAAAGCTGGAAGGACACTGTCTAAATTACTGAAACAGGACAGGCACCCTAATCGAATTACTAGTATACCAACGACTGGTGTAGAGGTTTTACTGAATGAGAGTGAGATCAATATTGAGTTTGCTAAATTTTATCAACAGCTGTATAGCAATAGAGACACTAAGACGATCACGGAAATCAGGGCTCACTTGGAGACGCTGACAATGCTGAAACTCCCTGAAGAGACCCGCCTGGCAATGGACCAACCTCTCACTACTGACGAACTTGCTGAGGCGATTATGGACTTGGCATCCAATAAAGCCCCAGGGCTAGACGGCCTGGGAGCTGAGTTTTACAAGGAGTTTAGTGCGGAGCTCGTTCCATTGGTATTGCGGGTTTGGGAGGAATCCCTCCAATGTAAAATACTGCCCCCGTCCATGAGAGAGGCCCTGATAACTGTTCTCCCTAAACCGCGCCACCCACCCCAGGACATGTCGTCATATAGGCCACTATCTCTTATCAACACAGATGCTAAGATATTTGCCAAAGTACTGGCCAGTAGGCTTTTGCCGGCAGTTCCTACACTTGTACACCCTGACCAGAATGGGTTTATCCCCACTAGATCTACGGATCTTAACCTTCGTAGGCTCTTTGGTATTATGGCCCAAATAGACCCGGGCAGAAATGCTGTAGCCGTATCATTAGACGCGGAAAAGGCCTTCGATTCTGTGTCATGGGCCTACTTCCTGGCAGTGCTGCAGGCATTTGGTGTTGGCCCTAACTTCATTAGATACGTGGAATTACTCTACACGGAACCTGGGACGTGGGTATTGACCAACCAGTCAATTTCGGATTTGTTTTTATTGGGAAGGGGCACCAGGCAAGGCTGCCCATTCTCGCCCATACTATTTGCCTTGACAATAGAGCCAATGGCTATAGCGGTCCGACTGCGACACTCCAACAGGGGCATCAACCTTAAAGGGGCTACTCAGCTAATCTCGCTATATGCGGACGACACGCTTTTATATATCCGTGAACCAGAAAACATCTTAGCACCTATTAGGGCTGAGATTCAAGAGTTCCCCGCACACTCGGGGTACTCCATAAACAGAGACAAATCAGAGGTTTTCTCCCTCAAACCGTCAGCCGGCTGCCCCGGCTCCCTGTGTGGTCTGAAGTGGTATGGGGAGTCCATCCGATATCTGGGGATACTTGTCTCGCGCGGGAAACACACGCTGTACACATACAACTACGATGCCACACTACAGGCCTTGAAGACTAAATTGCTGTTATGGGACCGCCTGCCGATGTCTTTGCATGGTAGGAGAGCAGTCCTAAAATCCTAAAAATGATAGTCCTGCCCAAGCTATTATACCCATTCGTGAACATCCCGATATGGCCGGGAAGACCCTTCTTTAAAAAACTCAGGTCTATGGCGACGACCTTTCTTTGGAATGGGAAGACTCCAAGAATAGGGTGGGAAAAACGAACTGAACCGTACTCCACAGGCGGCTTAGCAGCACCTAACTTTGAACTGTATTATTATGTTTCCCAGGCCCAGTTCTCTAAATATTGGTATTCCAAAGACGAGGGTCCCCCCCATGTGGAGGTAGAGGAGCTCACCACTTCCCCCACGAACATTCAGTCCGTAATCTTTGATGCACACTACAGGGACTCATGCGACTTCAACCCGGTGAGCTGTACAATTGGCGCATGGAAAGCTATATTTAAAAGACTGGGAGTACTGGCCCCGTATAATCTCGAGGTTTCCCTCTGGAACTACCCTAACATGCCACCAACACACGACGCCAGCCTACGTGAGGCCTGGGATCCCAGTGGAGAGATGAGACTGGGGGATATGTTTATAGATGGGACGTTTGCGACCCTTCAGCTGATCATGGGGGCGCTTGGCAGGGGCCCACTTAGGACACTGCAGTACTATCGTATGAGATCGGCCTTTCAGAGGTGCTGGGCGTCTTTCCCTGATGAACCCCCTACGCACCCATGCGTGCAGATGATAACGGCTGGCGAACGATTGGGGGTGTCCAGTCTGTACACTGTAATACAGGCACACACATCCTCGACCAACCTGATCAAAGGTAAATGGGAAAATGATTTCCAAATCCCTATAGACGATAAGACCTGGGAAAGATACTGTTCCCTTACCAAGAGGGTTTCCCTGAACGCTGGGCTACGCCTAATACAATTTAAAATTATAAACAGATTGCACTACAGCCCGGCCAAATAGCAAAGTTTGTTCAGCATAGTCCAGGCAAGTATCCCAAATGCAAGGCGGATCAGGCTGGTTCATTCCACATGTACTGGGGCTGTCCGGTGGTGGCTGGCTTCTGGAGGGAGGTGGCGGATATCCTTGAGGAAATTACACAAATCCCCCCGGCATTGACCCCACAGAAATATTTATTCGGAGATATAGGCAAGTGCTCCGAAAAAATCAGAAGACTATTTAATGTCTCGTGCGCAGTTGCCAGAAAATGTATTCTACAACAATGGAAGAATGCTGCGCCACCCACTGTAAAGCAGTTCCTCTGGGAATTGACATATGTAAATAAGGCTGAAGAACAGTTTGTCCTCACCCGCCCATCGGCTAGTAGACCTAAAGATATTTGGGGGCCCTTCAGAATGATTTTGTGTGATATGGTCTCCGATGAAGATGAAGCTATGTAAATGTACCACCTTGATGAGATGTATGATATCTGTACCGATTTTCTATTGTGTCATGTTTATTTCTAGCTGTAAGGTAAAGCTGTGTTATGTATCTTCTGGACCACTAATTAAAAAAAGTGTTAAAAAAAAAAATCTCGGGGTTGCTGGGTGTCCCCCGCAGGTTCCATATGGCAATATTGCCGCAACAAAAAGTACCATTCTTGTATGGCGATATTTTTGCAGCGATATTAACATATGGAACTATTTAGAAGCCCCTTCTTTATGTAGAAGGCCAACAAAGGAAACCATACAACGGAGTCGCACATAAAATTCAGTCCAGCTGCCACACAGCCTTTACCATAGGCATGTACGCTGCATGTAAAATAGAGCAGAGCCCTAATCTGTAGACAGTATTCGGCTTCTCAATTCTATGCTCTGGACTACTATGCCAAATCTTAACTGTTCTCTACATCTCCTTAAACTACAATTACTGCTGCATGCAATTCTATGCTCCTTTCCCCATCTCCACAGACTGTAGTCTGAAGAACATATTTAGCAATTGCCTGTCATGGAATGACAATCACAGTAAGCCCCGGGTTTGACTTTCTGAGTATTCTCCCAATTTGACATCCCCATTAAATTCCCAGTGCGAAAATCCTAGTTTGCATAAAACTTTCCCAGTAAATTCCCACGCAAATATCAAATACTCTTCCACTTCCTACACCGATGATACTTAGTGTGTATATACTTCTGGGTCTTAGTGTCACACTATACCAAATATTAATTAGCTCCCAGCTTGACATTCTCAGTAAACTTGCCCTTACTTGTAGGCTCTCAATCTGACATTCACAGCAGGCCCCCCTTTTGAAATGCACAATATGCTTGTCATTCCTACTAGGTATCATGGTTGACATTCCTGGCAAGCCCCCAGTTTGCCACCCACACTAATGTCACAATTTCACATTCCATGGAAGCTTCTAGATTCCCATTCTCTGTAAGGCTGACATTTCCAGTAAGCTACAAGTAAGCTTGACACTTCGAGTAAGATCACATTTTGAAAATCCCAGTAACCTTGGTGCTAACAATTTGAAAGATTGATTAGACAGTGTGGTTACTTGTATTACTGAAACTAATACAAATTTTAAAATAAAAAAAGAAAAATACAAAAGAATGATTACACAGCATGGGATGGGGTCCCAAGCCAATGTAATTAAAATGAAGTCTGAAATCTGCATTAGTAGGAGAGATTTTAAAATGTGGGTGATGCTTTTGCAAGATTAATATGAGTTACCTGTGTCTTTTGGGGTACAAACGTTAAAATAAAACATAAACGGTTTGTAATAGGAACCGGCCAGGTAAACTTTTGCAGGGCCAAGGCAGACAGACTCCATGTTAACAGGCTTAAGTGCGGCCGCAAGGTGCGAGTGCTAGCAGTTACGTATGCGCGCTGCCAAGTCATGACAAAGAGTCAGGAAGGGAATACAAAAGGCTGGTCATTTCCTGTGTGTGAAGATATTTATATTACATACTCTCTTGGAAGAGCCAACATTTCACATTCCTCTTGAAACACTTGAGGGAGGTTGTGGCTGTTTTTTTTGGGGGGGGTGAAAGGCGGTTGTTCCAGAGTTTTGGACCTACCAGTGCTAGGGATCTCCCTCCATGTTTCAGTCTTTTGAACACAGGTAACATTAGATCGTTGTTAACAACGTTGTCGGTACATATGTGTTTATGTACAAGTTCTAGTATTTAGGAGTGTTTAGAGGATTTGGCAAATGAGGCAGTTGACTTCATGTGTGATTTTATTGTTGTAACTGAGAGCCAATTTAGGGTGTTCAGACCTGGTGGTATATGGTCCCAGGGTTTAAGTGCCAGAATAAATCGGCCACTTCATTTTGGATAAGCAGTAGTTGAATCAGGTAATTTGTATTTACCCCTAGGTAGAGGCTATTACAAAATTCTAGGCGTGAGAACACATGTGCTCTGGTGACCTTGATATTTTGCATAATTTCCAAGTGGGGGCGATTCCTAAAAGGATGAGGCAATGGAAGTGTGATGTATGGGCCAAACAGTCTATAAGGGGATGTAGTGAGAGTTTAGTATCATAAGACACCTCTTCACCTCATCCTATGGGATAGTTGCTGTGCCCATAAGGTGAGGCCATTTGAACAGTAGTATTGGAGAGAAGGGATCCCAAAATGTATCATCTCAGCCTTAGAGGCATCCATGCAGAGGTTGTTAACAAAGGGCCATCCCTGGATTTACACATTCATAGTATGACATGATATGATATGATAAGTCCCGGTTTATAACTTCTAGTAAACCTGAAGTTCTTACTAACTTCCCATTTTGTCATTTACCTGAACCTTGGCATTCCCAGCAATCATACAGTTTGGCTTTCCAAGTAAGTCCCAGCAAAACATCTCCAGAAAACTTGAACTTCATCTGTAGGTTTTACATTTAGCATAATCAGCAACCCCAAAGTTTGATATTAACAGTAAGCTCTGACACTAAATTGCCATTAAGCACCCAGTTTGTGATTCCAAATAAGTTGTCACTACGACATTCCTAGTAAAATTGGCATTCCCAGTGAACTCCCAATCTGACATTCAGTAAGCTTAATATTCCCCATAGTATAAATTAGAGGGCTCCTGGCAATTCCCTGATCTATCCAGGTAGGCAAGTCGATACTAAACACAAAGTGATCAGGGCGTCCCGGAATATGTACAAAGACTCCAGTGACCATAGACATTTAAATGATTTTACTCATAAGTGAGTTGATAAGGAAACATGGACACTACATTACAAAAGATTGTCATGGTGTTAGACATTCATAAACAATAATAACAATTTGATGTGTTCACAGGACATAGGACAGAGGAAAATGTATGTTGAAAGGAACAAATGCCAATGTACATGTAAAAGCAAAACCTTTTACATACAAAATTGCAAAGAGAAAATGGGTCCCATTTCATCTATTGGGAAACATGAGTCATTTTGTTGGCTGAACCACACAGTTGTGTGTACAGTACGAGCACTCAGTACTGTATGAGAAAGTTGTCGACCACCACCAGACCTATAATCTTAACTCCTCAAGTAGCGCCACCCTGTCTAACCAGATTGAAAAAGAATATTACAGTGGACAGTGTGATCCCTAATATTCTACCTACCCTAAACTCGCTGCCAGACAACCTCGACCCAAGTACCTTGGTGCAGGAATGTAGTAAGATCATGCTCTCTGCTCTGGACAAAGTCGCCCCTCTCAAACTGAGGCCTAATAAAGCCAAAGCACACCTTAATAAGTGGTTCACTCCACAATTAAAGGACTAAAAAGAAAATGTGAGACCGACTGGCGGCTCTGCCCTTCCAATGAGAACAAAAAGAAGCTAGCGTCCACTGCATCACACTACAAAAAAGAAATTTGCCAGGCAAAACGAAATTCCTATAATGAACGTATTGCCAATTCTAACTCTAGTATGAAAGAATTATTCACAATACTAAGAGAACTAGAGTCCCCTATCTCCACACCCGATATCTGAATCAAAAACAAGACTTGGTGTTCAGAGATACATCAAGCCCTAACTAATAAAATAAATACTTTACAAACCAAAATAAAGAATAAGAAAGATTCCCTGAACTTACCTCAACCAACTAGCTCTCCCCCACTGAATAAAAACATTTCTGCTCCAAATAATACATTCTGTTTCACCAAAACCTCCATCCTCGAAGTGGAAAAAAACATTGTTTCACTCAAACCGTCCAATTGTAAAGGAGATGTCTGCCCAGCACACATCATAAAAGAGGCAGCAAGAGACCTCTCCCCTTTCATCTCCAAACTGATCAATGCCTCTTTTGCCTATGGTACCGCCCCAGTCAATCTCAAACAATCCTGGATTCTCCCCCTTCTGAAGAAGCAAACTTTAGACCCACTTATCACCACCAACTACCGCCCCATTACAACGGTACCATTTTTACTCAAAATTCTGGATTAAGTGGCATACCTGCAGATCCAAAAATACCTCGAACTACACAAACTCCTAGGGGTCAGACAATCAGGATTCCGACCACTACATGGAATGGAAACCACACTGATAGATCTGAAGACTCAAATCGATGAGCTGAGAGATAAAGGGAGGACAGCACTACTGCTGCTACTTGATCGTTCAGCTGCATTCGATCTGGTGGACCATAAGGTCCTCTGTAGGCATCTTGATACAGCAGCCCATTTCTCCACGGGCGCTGTCAAGTGGATAGAATCATTCCTGAGCGACAGAACCATCAGAGTATTATCGCCCTCAACAGCTGCTGATCCCACCCCAATCGTGTGCGGGGTCCCCCAGGGCTCCTGCGTGTCTCCAACTCTGTACAACATATTCACCAAACCATTGTTCGATGATTTGGATCTTCTGGGACCTACACTAATTACGCAGATGGCACTCAGATTCTCCTCCCACTTTCTGGGGATCATGGCAGGGACTTGGCGTTGGTGAATAGAATCTACCTCATCATTCAGGCATGGATGGCCACTCACGGTTTATGCCTGAATGATGACAAGACAGAGTTGATAATCCTCGGTACCCCCTCCAATATCTCTAAACTAGGTCATGAATACGCTTCTTTCATCATTGATGGCAACAATACCATAGTCTCAAAGGAGGTAAAAACCCTTGGTTTCTACCTGGACGCCACAATGTCCTTCAATAGACAACTGAAATCTCTGGCATCCACCACAGCCTACACGTGCAAGCTTATTAGAGCAGGTAGGCCCTTCCTCTCCAATGACAGCTGCATCATACTGGCCAGAGCATTAATCCTCTCAAGATTAGATTACTGCAATGCTCTCTACAGCAGTGCCAATAACGCCAGTATCCAAAAACTCCAAATACTACAAAACAACGCCCTCAGAGCTGCACTGGGCATCAACAAAAGAGTACACATGGCCGCAAGCAGACGCCAATACAAATGGTTATCCACCCATAACAAAATACAACTAAAAATCGCCTCCCTGACACACAAAGCATTGCACAATGCTGCACCTAGCTACCTAATTGACAAATTATCTAGAAGAACTTCCAGCAGACCCACCAGAACCGTCAATACTAACTGCCTGCTAGTACCTAGATTCAAATCTTCCAAGATCGGCAGCAACAGTTTCTCTGTGAAGGCCGCTAAACTCTGGAACTCCCTGCCACATGAGCTGAGAGCTGACCGACCCTACCCTCACTTCAGAAAGAACCTCATTACCCACCTCAATCTGATCGAGAACTAGCTTCCTCTGACACTATTGCACTCCAGTATTGTCTGTCTCTTAAGATTGTAAATTTCTGCAGACGTGTGTACACTATGATGTAAATAACCACGTCTTTTTTTGAAATTTGACTATTTGTATATTGAATATTGTTATATCTATTGTGAAATTTGACTACCTGTATATTGTACTTTGTACACTATGTAACCTTGTAAGCCTTGCATAACCTTGCCGCGCCCTGTTACCCCCGGGTCTGGTGCACTTCATAAATTCAATAAACAAACAAACAAACAAACTTGCTGCAGAGGGATTGTGCCAAGTGAAAGAGTGAAAGAGTGAAAGAAGGTGGGGGATATGGGCAGATGTCATGCGCTAGGCAATGGGGATAGATGCGGATTTAAGATCCTGGGAGAACCGGAGCATCGTGTTTGAGAGTTACAGATGCAGGGGGTTGAGGAAAATAAAGAGGTCGAAGTTACACCAATTTGAGGCTGAAGGCTACAAGACAAGGGGTAATGGAGCAAAGTCATAGTGTATTGTGGAGGGTAGAAGAAACAGACAGGTGAAGACCATGAAGAAAGGGTGCAGCCTGAAATAGAGAGTAGTTGGGTGAGCAGAAAGGGGAAAAGGTTGGTGGAAAAGAAGCAAGTGAACGTTTTCAGTTGGATTAGAATGGAGCTATAGACCAAAAGACAGGTAACTGGTCCATGACAGTAACCCCCCAAGTTTGACATTCGCAATCATTTCGTCATTTTTATAGCACCTTTCACCATGGGTATGGTCCCAACGTGCTGTAGGTTGAACGCCCTTGGATTGACTGAAAGTCCGAAGTATGGTAAAGTTGGGAGGTGCTAGTATGCGTGTGTTCATAAAGGTCACTAAAGCTAATGAGGGTTTGGCTGAGTCCCTGCTAGCCACCCATGTCTAATTGGCATGCCTATGGTGGAGAGAGGAAACTAGGGAAATAAGCTTGCCATTCCCTGTAAGCACCCAGTTTGACATTACCTGTACACTATCAGTTTAACGTTCCCTGTAAGCTTGCCATTCCAAGTAAGATGCCAATTTGATATTGCCAATAAGTGCCCATTGAGGTCTAAGTTTGCCATTCCCAGTAAGCGTGGTCATTTCCATGAAGATCCTAGCTTTATATTTCTAATAAACTCCCAGTAAGCTTGACAGTCCATGTAAGCTCTCAGTTTGACATTAACATGAATCATGTCACTCCCAGCAAACTCACAAGTTTGATATGTCCAGTATGATGAATTCCCATAAAGGGGGTCAGCAGAGGAGGATCATGGAGCTGTGGATGCCTGGGGGAGCACAACAATCTGCAATGTGACTCCTGGTGGCAGTACTCAGAGGATCCCCCATGATCTTCCTGCCCTTCCCAAACTATTGTGCCAGGCTTGACCTCCAACTCCCGCAACCAAAGACCAAGGAAATTAGGGGGGGACATTAGACCACCCCGTAGTGCAGATAGCAGCAGCAGAAAAAAAGAGGATGCCCAACAACCCCCAAGCACACATGCTCAGTTTGAAAGCCCACTCCAGTAGAATGAGAATTGCTCACCAAAGTTACAGGATTATGGGAACACGGGGGAGCCCATGAGCTACATACACACAAGGAAATTACAGATGGTTTACTGCACAGAAGGAGACGGAGGTCATCGATCCTAACACATCTTTTGGAGATCCATCCTAACACATCTTCTTGTAGAGAAGCTCTGGTGGCACCTGTTTAGTTAATCATCCATCCTAACACATCTTCGGGTTCTGGAAGCAGCTCAAGACTTTCCTCTTTGCTTCTGCCTTCTCTCTTTCTCTTCCCTGCTGATCTCCTGTCCGTTACTGCACTGGTTACCTGTCCACCCTCTGAACCACGGGCCCAGGTCCCTGGCCTCCCAGTCGCACACCTGCACCGCCTCTTGGCAACCTTGCACTTGGGGCTGTATCTGTAACCCTACAGTCCCCCTACCTGCACTATCACTTGCTGTTCTGTACTTAACCTTGCACTGCCACCTGCTGGCCACACTTCTTGTCTCTTGATGTTTAGTTCCTATGTCCTGCACTTACTCCTCCTCCCCTGCCCCCGGCACTTTTCCCCTTTCCTCTCCCCTGCACTTGCGCGATCTCAATGTCACTGGGCCTAGTAACATTGTTGTCTTGTCCCCCCCTTGTTTCCCCTCCCCTGCCTCGTCGCGCTTTGAAACACTTGTGTATGGACGCGCTATAAATAAAATATCATATCATATCATTATCTTCCTGAAGAGCCAATCTCTTCTTAGTTACAATGACACATCCTATACCAGGAAGACATACAATTCATCCAATACTTGTTTACCATTACCTGCTTGAGGTTCTGAGAGGGAAAGAGTAGAATACCTACCTGCTCATGGGAAGGCCCTAGGATTAATTAAGGACTGTTCCAGTCAAGTCTTACCTCACTGTTGTGTTCATCCCTTTCTCATCCTAGGCACTGCATGTTTACTAAAGCCGGAGTGGTAGTTTTGTTGAGATCATCCCCATTCCTTATGGTTCTCCATTCAACCGCTCCTTGTTTTACATACATATTGTTAACTTAAAACCTGAATTTCCAGTGTTTTGTGGATTCGATCTGGTCGCACCAATAAGGGTTGCATTTCCACTAAACTCCCAGTTGGATATTCCCAGAAAGGCACTCTGTTTGACATTACAATAATCTTGACGTTCCCAGGAAGCTCGCAGATAGATCGTGTGGTGGGTCAGAAGAAGGGCAGGGACACTCTAAGAACATTTTCACCATATCTTTATTAAAGCATAATAAGGACATTTGTTCCCTATCACTATGGGGTGTTCCCTACCTACCTTACTAAAGTGCTCATCAGTCATTGGTTAATGTCCAAACGGAATACGTCTGATATCCAAACTAATCCTAACTGACCCTACCACTAGTTTACTCAACTAAGGCCAGGAGAATGACTCCCTTCTGTTGATTGTTGTGCTTTTGCATTTGTCTTCCCTTCTTTTATAGTTCTTCTTAATAGGCAATTTTTAAATAGTCTCTCGTTATCCTTGCTATTAGTTCTTGTAACTATGGGACTAGTAGTCTTTCTCTCCTCTCTAGTATAGGTTTTCCTTTCCCTTGTCTGAATCCTTTGTTGTGTTTTAAAGAGTTCTGAGTATTCTTGTCTAGTGCCTCTCTGGGACTTTGGCTTTCCAAATAACTATAGTTCACCTTTTCCTGGTATGGATTCTCTTGTACAATGTTTATCCTAGGGACCTCTTTGGTCTTTAGTTCATAGTTATCACTCTCTGTTATGTTCAACTCTGTTTCTTGGATAATGGGCTATTTTCCTGTCTTCCTAAGGTAGTGATACTCCAATTCTATGTCTTGCACGCTTCGGGGTTTCTATGTTTCTAGGTATGCCTGTTATCCATGTTACCTTCAGTCTCGGGAGGATAGCTCAACGGCAACGTGTTTGCCTTGGAAACAAGATGACACGGAGCAACATGGGTTCGATCCCCGGGTCTGCGCTTAGAAACCTCTGGGTAGTAAGCGTGTTATAAATAACCTATCATATCATATCAAATCTTTCCCGTGCCCCTAGATACTGGGGATCTTCTCCTTCCTTGTGTTTGCTTCTCGGTTAGCTTTATACGCTGTTCGTTTTTTGCGAGTTTCTCTCTCCTTCTCAATTTCTCAATACAGCTATGGGTAACTGGTCCATTCATTGCTTCCTCTGTGGGGTGGTCTTGGCGTTGTTGAACAGGCAGCCTGCCCACCCCGATTGGTTTGTGGTCACCCCACCACTGAGACCTCCACTCCAGCTGTCTTGGCTTCTGGCTTCTTGTCCACGCCGGGCTTCCAGTGCTTTCTTATCCTGCTCGCAGCAGCTCTAAAATTGGTGGGCTTTGCGGTCTCCTTCAACATCCACCAGCTTCAGGTGTTCTATGCATAGAACCTCCATACAGGGGGCCTCCTCTGCCAGTGCTGCCTTCCTTTCTTTCTCATTCTCTCTCCTCTTCCTCACACTTGTTGCAGTTAATTGTAGATTTTGATTTAAAGAGACAAATTCTCTTTTTTCTGGCAACGGCATAAATGCACTTTCTCTTCAACCCAGTCCTGGAACTTGGAATTATTTTGTGTACTAAATAGTCCCAAATATGCCATCATGTGGAGGGCATCAGGGACTACCTCACAGGAGCGGAGTCATTGTCCCTAGAGGGGGAGTCTCTCCTGGTGATGTCCCACTTGACTAGACCCCTAGAGAGGGTGTTGCAGAGCAGGCTCTCCTCCCTAGCCTCACAGGCAGGCGAGGGGTCCCCACTGGGGAGAAGGGACAAATTCCCTCGATTTGTCATAATAAATCCATTTTATTCAGAAGATTCCATTAACACTAAAATGTATAAAATAGAATAAAACTGAAACCAAAATACAGATGCAAATATGTCAATACACTAATTTGTGTTCTTAGGCATCTATTAAAACCAGCTTTAGCAAATGTATAAACTTCTTGGATGAAATGTATATAATTGCAATTAAATAAAAAAGGCAATTGGACAAAGGGCTTCCAGCTAAATTCAACCACAGCAATAGCCAGTAGATAAATGCATTCATCATTTGTTCTCTCTAGGGTTTATTTACAGACAGTATGGATTACTGTACGTAGGTCTGATTTAAAAAAAAATAATATTACTTCCACTGTCATCATAGTTTAGGGGTATTTACCCTTTGATATAGATATTTTGAATGCTCAACCTTTGATCCATGTTGTGTGAATCTTGGTATATTGATTGTGTTACCGGTATGTCTAAGGAAATCTGCTCTTCTGGTTCTTTACGGGGGCTTTTACTATTGTAATGCATATCTATATGATGATATTATATTTAATTATTAATGTTATGTGGGAAGCTGTACATTAGTGGTAACCCACAGCACACATTAGGCATATATATATATATATGAAACGCTTAGGTATGTTTTCATACTCAGCTGATGCAATTTCTCAGTGTTAGGTTGCCCTATAATGTGTTAGGTTGCCCTATAATGGAAAGTAGGTGCTGTAATTATGATACTATGCAATCTTATGTCGCGGGGATTGTGCAATGGAACATGGTTGACAATATTGTGTCTACAAAGGCACATCATAGAGGCCTGTGTAAGATTGTATGGATTAAACTTAGACACTGCTCTTATACCGCGCATATCTCGCATTCCATCTGATACGAATATGCCTTTCAAATTCAAAAGAAGACAGTTTGCTATGCGTTTCGCCTTTTCAATTACCATTAATAAGTCAGAGGGACCTACGCCCCCTTCCTGGAAGCAATCAGTGGTAATTCCAATATTTAAGAAGGGGGAAAGAAGTGACCCTATGAAATACCGACCGATATTGACCTTTAAGATATGCTAGAATTGCATGTATTAAGCCGGGAACTGCAAGTAAATTCATAAATAGAAATATAGCCTTCATTAGAGACCTAATAATATTTGTTATAAAATTAGACTTATGCCATTTCCTCCTCAAATCAATACAATGCAGGGAAATCAATGAGAAATGGGCTAGATTGTAATCAAAACCAAGACCGCAAGAACACTTCGTGTCTGGGCCTAACCATTTCTTTCAAGCCTTGAGGAGGAGAGCATTTAAACAAATGATTAATAAAAAATCTCTTACATTCGGGTGATTTAATATCACCTCTAGCCTCTCTAAAAACGCATTGTTTCAGTGCAGAGTGTCACATCGATACACTATGTGAAATGCTTTGTGACGATGCATTAGTTTAAAATGTTTGGATCTACTATTAAATAGGGAAATGTGCAGGCAACCCCACATTTTTAATAGTGTGCAGCCTTAAAAAAACAACTAAGCGTATCCTTCTTTAACGATGCTGTGATCTCTGCAAGTGTACGGTTAGTATTTGGGTTCTTGCAAACAGTTAATATTTTAAAAATAGCCTGCAAACCTAACCTGAGCTTGCACTGTTATGCGAAAACCTCCTTCTGTTTGAATCGCTACATTCCCTATGACAAACAAATGCAAATAGAGGAAGCAACGTAAAGAAGGATAGGTTATTGAAGTATCTATTTTAACATAAAATGATGGATTAAATAATGTTATAATTATTTGCACTTTCGCTGTGAATATCTTGCAAGGTGTTTCTGTATTAAGCGAATTTGAAGTGCTGTAATTGGTCAACGTCTTTAAGTGGATGAGGAGGTCTCTTTTGCCTGTGAACATTAGGAACAGCCCTTGCTGCATTTTTAAGGCCTTGGGATGATTTGAGGCTGCAGCAGGTGCATTAACCCAATACAATATCTCACAAGCTTTCAGGATGAAACTAGGGGATGTACCGAGTTAACCTTAAGAAAACATGTTTATAGAAGGGAAAAACACAACAGGTGATCTTGAGGAGATGATGCCTTTGTTAGCCTCGTTTGTTTGGTTGGTAGCTTCCAGACCACATATCTTCAGACCTCAGACAGTTCAGTGTTTGGCAGCTAGCGACCAAGAATATGAGTCAGGCAAGATTGTGCTGTTTTTCTATGTAAAGAAAAATAAGAAAATCAAAAATATTTCAGAAACTCTGTGTATGATTTCTCAATATATATTGGATCTGGGAACTGGAGATTGAGACGCAGGACTTGTTTTCCTTCATTGTACATGTGCAGAGCTCTGCTTTTTCCTCTGCTGTTTCACGTCCCTCATTCTGGTCTTCCACTGTTCCATCACTCACCCTGTTTTTGTCTCCTTGGCTCGTTCCAGGTCTCGTCATGTCCGCCATCACCGTGATCATCCTGGTTCTGTACTTTGTGATCGAGACGTTCGTCGTGCAGGGTCATTCCTGGCTGGCGGAGTGCACCCCGGTCTACGTGCAGTACTTCGTCAAGTTCTTCATCATTGGTGTTACCGTGCTGGTGGTGGCCGTGCCCGAGGGCCTGCCGCTGGCAGTCACCATCTCGCTGGCCTACTCTGTGAAGGTGAGTGAAGCCTATTTCATGCACGGTTATTTTGCTGAACACCAAAACCGCTGTTATTTCGTATTTAAGCCTTTTGGGGCTACTATAATTGTGTTTCCATCTGTGTTTGTTTTGAGCCTGAACATGGATAGGGATTTATCACCCTTTGTCACCATCAAAATGGCGATCCTCCATGCTCCCCTCTGCAAGAAACGCATTCTGATCACGGCTAACTCATCTTTAGTGCTGCTAGAAGTGGATTAATAGTATTCCACGCAGAATGTGCTGCTGCTAGAACTAGAAATGTACAGAAAAAAACATGTAACATAAATAACATAGACATTCATATTTGCATGCAATTTCTTCCATTCAGTGCCCTCTTGATTTTTGAGAAAATTGTCTTCCGAATCCTAGACTTAAAATAGTAGTAGGGGCGAAATGGGATGTAAATGGGAGGCCCCCCTTCCACCTCTGCTTAGCCTTATTAGCTAGGGTGACCAGATGTTAAGATAAAATCCCAGATGACCACAAACATAAAAGGAGGTCTCCCCCCCCCCACAAACATGAAAGGAGGTCTCCCCACCTCTTAACAGCCTCCACCCTCCACCCTGTGGCATCCGATATTATATCCAGTAGTGCTCTATCATATAAATTGTGCAGTTTTGACTGTTACTAAGAGCAGAGCTTTTGCTCTGGTTGATATGACACATCTTGCTACAGGTGCTTTTCTTAAACAGACTCTGCGGCACAGTTAATGCACGTGGTTGCTACCTGAAAGGTTGGGGGGTTGAACCCCTCCTACAATAGCAGCCCTCTAGTTTAAGTGATACTTTGATATTCGGAACTTATATTGGTTTAAAGTTGTTGCTGGATTGTGAAGATTTAATCATTCCCTGCACTTACGATGTGAGTGTGGATTTTGAAATTGCAATAGCACCCTTTGGGAGTCTCAGTCAATCAGGTTGCTTCAAACCCAGGCTTAATCTAACGATGTACGCCTGGGTTCTGGGCAACCTGAGTGCTCTGCGCACCCAACCTCCCCCCGGTGCTGCCTGTTCTCCCCCGACTCCCGCCCCAAACTCGAGCCCCTCAGCACCCTCCACTGCATCTGCTTACATTAACGGGGCTCCTCCGCCCACACAGCACCGCTTGGCTTCCTCTTTCCATCATGGAAATGGAAGAGGGGCTCTGATCAGAGCCCCGCCTTCCATTTCTATGACAACCATGACTCTCCCTGACAGCTTCTGACATGAAGCAGTCCGGCTGTATTTTCTTTTTTTTAAATTGCTCTTAGCACCTCAATGGTTTACTTTGGGGTGCTAATGGCAATAATCACGCATTTGATAGGTTTCACTGGCACGGGAACGGCACCAGGGCCTGGTGTTAAGGCCCTTGCTGGGGCTCCGGGTCTTTATCGGCCGGTGCAGCCCACTGAACACGTGATGACTGTCATAAAACCCTTGGACGGCGTAAAAAGCAGGATGTCAGGTCACCCTATTATTAGCACACCGTTTGGAATATTCTGCTTGGTGCAGCAAATCTAGAACGAGAATTCTGAGTGTATTCCTGTAGCTACTGACCAGTATATGCTAGGAATTTTCATCGCAGACTAGCTCTGCCAAGTCGAGTGTCCCTCTGTGCGGAGCTGTGTCTCCTTAGCATTGCCACCCCCACGGCATCCCCCTCCCCACCCAGTATCCTTTCCACCGAGGGTGTGAATCCGCTTCACTCCTTGCCACACTTTCCATGGTTCCTTCTCTGCCCCAGCCGTGCCAGCTCTGCCTCTACTCAGAGTGTGCTACTGTCTCCCTGCCGCATTTCGTTGCCCTTGGCACCTGCATTCCACTTCTGCTGATGTGCTGCTATCACTCTGATCTTCTGTCTGCCTCTGCCCTGTATTTTCCCGCCCCACACTTGGTGGCCCTCCCTTAGCTGCCTAGGGCTGCCGTGGCTCAGCACGCTTGATTTAGGGTGCCCAACCGTTCCGTATTTTGTGTAGGGTGACCAGATTTTGAAAATTAAAAAAGGGGACAGGCTACTGACATAGAAGTAGGACTACAGCTTCAGCTGTGAAACTAGTCCTACTTCTATGTGGGTGGCCTGTCCCGTGTCATGTTGGAGCAACAGAATGCTTATGGGGACCCAGAGGAAGGTATGTCGGAGGGGGTGAAAATCGAGTGAGGAGAACTCCCGGGGTCCCAAGACTATTTTAAGTTTTAAAACCCCTGTCTGGGATTTGCGGATCGGGTGGATACCATCCCGTTTTGTGCCCAAACCAATCGAAAAATCATGACATCGGGAAAGAAACCGAGATAGTATCCATCCGATCCCCAAATCCCGGCATGGGGTTTTTAAACTTAAAAAAGTTTTGGTACCATGGAGGCGCAAATACCCGGACAGTCCCAGCGAAACCAGAACGTCTGGTAACACTAATTTTGCGGGACTGTCCCTAATTGATAGGTTGTGTCCTCCTGTGTCCTAAACCCACTGTCAGGTCAGGGAAAATGCTCGACTTTAATTTGGCTGGAGGAAACCCTTTTCATCTGAAAGTTGGAGCTCAGGGCAGCAGAATGCCCAGGGTTCTACGAAATATCTTAACATGTTGCTCTGTCAACAGAGCATTAAAACGAGAGCAATTAGGCATTGATGGAAGGTAGGAGTTTTGCCCCTTAAGAATGCGAATGGTGGGTGATGAAACATGGGAAAGGTGCATAATGATGTTTGGTGTGTAAAATAAGAACTACGGTTTTAAAACTTAAAGGAGATTTTCTTTAGGTTCACATTACTGTGCCTGGTGCTACTATGACCTTCCATGCAGGATGGGGAAAATAAAGCTAAAGCCATGCTCTTTTTGCTCAACATGTTTCTATGACAATTTATACACTGTAAAGTTAGTTTACTAGGAAAGACCAGTTTATGCGATGTGTGTTCTTTTCAAGGCATTGCATGAACAAAGTATCATTTAAGCACATGAAGCCTAAACTAAAACGTTAATACATATTTATATCAACTAAACCTGGGAAGATATGTGGTCAAGTACTTAAATTGACCACATCCCAGTTTCACCTCTTAACCATCCTGGGCAAATCATGTGTTCTCACTGTGTCTTATGTTAGCCTATGTTATTATATATGCTACTATGAAAACAAACATGCCTCACTCATGGTTTACTCAACTACAGAATTGTCCATATACAATCACAGTGGCATTCATGTATTTTCACACCACAAAGCTATTGGTCTCTCGGCTTACACATGGCAACTTCTTGTAATGTCACTTCCCATGGTGCCACTAAGCATCAAAAGACTGATGATGCTCCTTGCAATGCCCTTTTCTGTGAAGTCACTTCTTTTGGTGTGAATACATACGCAAATTCGGAGGTTTGCATGTCGTCTACCACCCCCATCCCCTGGTCCCCCCACAGCAGGCCTGGGCAGATTTACAACAGGTCAGTGTCCTGCATGCATAATGGTCCTATAATTATGTTATTTTTTTTTGTGCTGTGTATGTGTTAAAATGCCATGTTTTTCCACCAATGTTCTCATTTTGAGCAGGCCATACAGTGTCTGTCTGAAACGAGTGCTAATAACCTCAGCATACCCAGGGGAGGGGGGGAGCGGGGGTCGGACAGGATTCACAGCCATGTGTTGCCCTCCCTTCGCTTGGGACCAAAAAGAAGGCTGTCCAGGAACCGATTAGCAGTGAATCCCTTGCACCCTAGGTGATCTAGGCTATAATCGCTGCAGCATCCAACTCCTGCTCAAGTTGCCAGCTGTTCTTCCCAGAGTGAGATTAAACTGTTAAGTAAATGGAATGTTTGCCACAAGTTGAGAGCATCACGTCGTTAATGCAATTATAACGTTTTGACTACTTAGGCAATTTTGTATTGCTATATTGGATTGAATGTGCTGCAGAAACCCACAATGTTTAGAATAGGAAGGCAGCCAGGGGAGACTGCTGTAATGCGGTTGTTCCGCAAGAGGATAGGGGTTGGGCTGCATGCCTCCACAGGCACCTCCAGTGCCCACATCAAACGAGTCACGCACACAGTACAGTCACAGGGGGGTGATCATAGTGCCATGAAAAGCAGGCCCTGTGACGTTTGGCTCTTTGCCTCCAAATGAATGCACTGTCTGCAAGCTTCTCTAGTGGCAGTCTGCATATATATTGTGTAGGTATCTGGGCTCAGAGTAGAGTTTAGGAAGCTTGATCCACCGATTCCCCTCTGACATGCACTTCACCACATAGTATATTTATTTTTTAATTAGTTGAATATGTGCATTTAAGACAATCGTAAACTCATATTACTTATAAATAATGTGCTTAAACCTTTATATAATGGGACGTTACTAGCTTTTATACTGCACCAGTCACTACCTTAGTGGTCTAGCAGTGCCCAGGCTTGTGCCAGAGAATAGCGTGTTGTGCCCCCACCATCTTAGTCTGCGATAGAATAGGAACGGCCAGCAGAGTGGAAAAGGTAAAGGAGGCGAAAGGTTAAATGTGCATGAACGATTTGCACTGGCAAGAAAGGAAATGGGGGGGTGGGTGGAGTTTTAATTTTTAGTTTGCAAACCTGTACAGTCAGTGCAGAATGATCAAAGTGTAGTACTTATCGGAAAGGGTTTAATAGCTTGGGGTAAGATCCCGCTATCACTAATAGGCCGAATCGCTGTCCTGAAATTGATAGTAGGCCCAAAGCTAATATATTTTTTTAATACCATCCCGATTTGGCCTGGTCCACAATTCTTCAACTCACTCTGTAGCCTGGCTGTGGGATTTATATGGGGCGAATGCAATAAAATGGATAAAATGGGAATCACTTACGGAACCGTACACCGAGGGCCTCTAGCGGCCCCGGATTTCGAGCTATATTATCTGGCTGCAAAAGCCCATTATGCCAGTCTCTGGTATAACCCTGATGTCAAGTACTCACATATTGATCTGGAAAAACGCTCTGCTGCACCAAATGACATAACATCCACGTTAATATGCTCACATAAGACAGACTCCTGCCCTTTCAGCTCACATAAGACAGACTCCTGCCCTTTCAATCCACTGCGTACCACACTAGATGCCTGGAGACGCATAATGTCGAGACTAAAAATTACAAACCTGTACAACCGGAACATCCCGTTGTGGTACACCCAAGATCTACCCCCCACACTATGTATGTGGATGTCCAGAATGCATTGGACCCTGACAGAACAATTAAATTGGGGGATCTTTTATTCAAGGGCAGGTTTGTCACTACAAACGAGTTTAAAGATAAATTAGGGGATAACCCCCGCGAAAACACTGCAATATTATCGAGTAAGAGCTGCTATACGATCAAAGTGGCCATCCTACCCAGCTGAAACCGAAACTAATGAGTGCATGGAACTGGTGATACAAAACAATTTTAAAAAACTACTAGCGAGACTAAACTCTAAGATACAAGACGAAGTTCCACTAGTGCCCAAAACCAGGGAACAATGGGAAAGAGACGCTGAATCTGTGACCGCGGTTGATTCAATATAAGGTTCTAAATAGACTTCACTATTTATTGATTTTGTATTTTTAAAGCGCTCACACAGCCCGCGGACATCGAGGCGCTGTTACAGGAATTGTTTGTTTTTTAGTTGCGTAATTGTTTTTTAAAAATCTTAGTTGCGTATTTATAGCGTGCTTAAATACCCGGAGGTTGTTAAGCACGGACCCGGGGATCGGACCTGTTTTGCTTTGTGTCGTCTTGCTTCCAAGGCGAGCACGTTGCCGCTGAGCTATCCTCCTGGGACAATTTATACCCCTAAACATATCACGAGATTAAACCCTCAAAATATACAGCTCTGTCCAAAATGTAATACCGAAGATGCAGATACAATGCACATGTTCTGGAACTGCCCACCGATTGCCGACTTTTGGAAGCAAATCGTGCGAATACTGTATGAAATGTTAGCCATCCCACCAAAGCCTCATCCATTAAAATACCTTCTAGGGGATATTGGCAAAACTGACATCAAGACTCGTAGGCTATTCAACATTGGGGGCATAATCGCCTAAAAATGGATACTGCTTAAATGGGAGGCAAAAGAGGCACCAACTCAAAAACAATGGCTTATCGAAATGGCGCGTTTAAACGAAAATGAAGAGGGATACGTGCAAATTGTTGTATTCACACAAAAGATAGGCAACACACAACTGTGTAAAAGCTACTAGCAGCTAACAGAGAACCCAGGACTAGGTCCAGTTCATAAAGCCAAGCCCAAAAAGGTTTTTTACTGTGGGGTGGACTCAAGTCTATTCATAGAAGGAAAAGAATAGAACAAGGTTGTGGCTGAAGACAGAAGGATAGAGCGAAACAAAGGTACTATCCCTGCCTACTGTGCACTCTCAACTAGGTTGCGGTATTACAACGCCTGTCTAATAGTGACAGAATAAGAATGAAATTACCACTTCTATGGTGTGTAATGCATTCAACCTTGAGAGTCCCAACCCACTCTCTTCCAGATTAGCTTGAATCCGAAGAGACTACCAGTAAAACAAGGGAAAGGAAAAGGAGAGTTGGCCCAGGAAGATAAAGAGAATCACTTTTTCTCTTCAAAGCAACTCATATGACATCTAATGGGATCGACAGTTTTTTAATAACCCATTGATTGTCACACTGATCCTGGGGTACTCAGGTTTAAAAATGACACAAATGGAGGAAATAGGATACGTTCCTATTCCAAAGAACACAGACAAAGACAATACAATCACCACTTCCCAAGTGGAATCAGCTTTATACTCATGGGAAGTGGGGCAATCTAAAAACGTTTGCTCAAACTAAAATGGGGGCAAATTGGAGCCCTTTTAGATGTAACAAACACCGTCAACGTCGAGACCAAAAGATATATGGGCCCCATATCGTGCATACATGGAAAAGACAACTTGAAACTGATAGCGGGATTGAGACACTAACACAAATTTATGAACTGTACACTCGAAACTATGGTCAATATGGTCAATATGCTATTACTGAGAGTTGTGCAGAGTTGTGCATAACAATTTATATGTATAAGTGACATAACGAAAGTAAAGATACTCCTTAAATAAAGTTTTATAAGAAAAGAGTGAATAGCGTAATGCTCCTGTGAAATTACAAGTATGGTACATGTACACTAAACGTGCATTCTGTTTCTATTATTTTTACATTAGAATACCAAATAGGGCTGATGCAAGCACGATGCAATCTACGCTAGTGGCCAGCAGGGGGCGCCAAAAGCGTATTTATCTCTGCTGCTATGAATTACACGATAGAAAATGCAATGTAATGCAAAATGAGGTGCCTCGTCCCCCAACAAAGAGGGGGCACGTTTCTGCAAACCACAGTACCCTTTATTTCACCCTACAAAGCAGACGGAGCGAGGCTCTGGCTGGCTGGTGCCTGATTTTGGGTTGCAGCATCACAGGGTTTAGCTAAAAGATAAAAACAGAGATGCTGGTAGGAGAACATTCTGTTATAACAGGCGGGCCCAGTCGCGACAGAAGTGCCTTTGCTTCCACCTGGATTTGGATCCCCTGGAGGCAGGCGCGAGTCAAGAGAAAGACACCTTACAGGCAGGACAGGGGAGCCATGGCCTTTCACAGACACCCCTCAGGATGTGACAAATAGAGCTGTGCTATTAGTACCTTCATTCTAAGCCTATTTTGAGCATCAACGAACTGGCAGGAATGATTGCTAAACGTATTGTTTTTCAAATGCTGGGCATGGCTTCCTCTAAACTAGTGACCCTGTGGCTGCTTGGGTTCAGTGTTTGATTTCAATAACATCGTTTTGCTCTCATGAATTTACTTATTCATGCAGTTTTAAAACTCCTGCATACACAAATCAACCTTATTTTGGGCATTTATGCGACGTGCATGTTGTACAAATTAAATATCCTAGTAAATTAGCATCTACAAACATGATCTAACATGTATTCCGAAGTTAGCTATGAAAAGATGCTCAATTAGATACAATATCTGCCTGAAAAATACCTAGGCTGCCTGCCCTTCCAAGGACTTCTGAACACTGCTCAGAGGTGTAGAGGTCATTGGAAGTAACTGATCATTTGGTGATTAAAAAAGGGGCTCTGATACTCCAAATTAGGATCACTGAAAAGTAGCGCCCTCTAGAATACAGGAACGGGCTGAGGCTGGCACCGCTGTGGCCAGCAGCCTAGTGCTCCTGCGAGATCACTGAAAAGCAGCGCCCTCTAGACTACAGGAACGGGCTGACGCTGGCAGCGCTGTGGCCAGTAGCCTACCGCTCCTGCGAGATCACTGAAAAGCAGCGCCCTCTAGACTACAGGAACGGGCTGAGGCTGGCACCGCTGTGGCCAGTAGCCTACCGCTCCTGCGAGATCACTGAAAAGCAGCGCCCTCTAGACTACAGGAACGGGCTGACGCTGGCACCGCTGTGGCCAGTAGCCTACCGCTCCTGCGAGATCACTGAAAAGCAGCGCCCTCTACACTACAGGAACGGGCTGACGCTGGCACCGCTGTGGCCAGCAGCCAAGTGCTCCTGCGAGATCACTGAAAAGCAGCGCCCTCTATACTACAGGAACGGGCTGACGCTGGCAGCGCTGTGGCCAGTAGCCTACCGCTCCTGCGAGATCACTGAAAAGCAGCGCCCTCTAGACTACAGGAACGGGCTGAGGCTGGCACCGCTGTGGCCAGTAGCCTACCGCTCCTGCGAGATCACTGAAAAGCAGCACCCTCTAGACTACAGGAACGGGCTGACGCTGGCACCGCTGTGGCCAGCAGCCTAGTGCTCCTGCGAGATCACTGAAAAGCAGCGCCCTCTATACGACAGGAACGGGCTGAGGATGGCACCGCTGTGGCCAGCAGCCTAGTGCTCCTGCGATATCACTGAAAAGCAGCGCCCTCTACACTACAGGAACGGGCTGACGCTGGCAGCGCTGTGGCCAGTAGCCTACCGCTCCTGCGAGATCACTGAAAAGCAGCGCCCTCTAGACTACAGGAACGGGCTGAGGCTGGCACCGCTGTGGCCAGTAGCCTACCGCTCCTGCGAGATCACTGAAAAGCAGCACCCTCTAGACTACAGGAACGGGCTGACGCTGGCACCGCTGTGGCCAGCAGCCTAGTGCTCCTGCGAGATCACTGAAAAGCAGCGCCCTCTATACGACAGGAACGGGCTGAGGATGGCACCGCTGTGGCCAGCAGCCTAGGCAGCGCCCTCTAGACTACAGGAACGGGCTGACGCTGGCACCGCTGTGGCCAGTAGCCTACCGCTCCTGCAAGATCACTGAAAAGCAGCGCCCTCTAGACTACAGGAACGGGCTGACGCTGGCACCGCTGTGGCCAGTAGCCTACCGCTCCTGCGAGGTCACTGAAAAGCAGCGCCCTCTACACTACAGAAACGGGCTGACGCTGGCACCGCTGTGGCCAGCAGCCAAGTGCTCCTGCGAGATCACTGAAAAGCAGCCCCCTCTATACGACAGGAACGGGCTGAGGCTGGCACCGCTGTGGCCAGCAGCCTAGTGCTCCTGCGAGATCACTGAAAAGCAGCGCCCTCTAGACTACAGGAACGGGCTGAGGCTGGCACCGCTGTGGCCAGCAGCCTACCGCTCCTGCGAGATTACTGAAAAGCAGCGCCCTCTAGACTACAGGAACGGGCTGACGCTGGCACCGCTGTGGCCAGTAGCCTACCGCTCCTGTGAGATCACTGAAAAGCAGCTCCCTTTAGACTACAGGAACAGGGCTGACGCTGGCACCGCTGGGGCCAGCAGCCTAGTGCTCCTGCGAAGGATTGGCTGCACTTCTGCTGAGACCTTCTGCCCTGTAGATTGTGGGTCCTCCTTGCCCCCAGCTCATCTCTTAAACCAGTATCAGTCTGCGTAGAAGTGGGTTTGGAGATGTACTTCATTAGGAAATAGCAACGCTCCCCTGCTCCTTTTACGTTGTGAAGTTAGGATCAGGGTCCTTCCCACAAAACCTTGAAAATCTCGTGCAAGAGTAAAGCGAAATGCACTGATGGGACAAAGGAGGTCAGCACAGCCAAAATCTTATCTCAGCTCTGCAGCCCTCCTCCGCCTTGCCAGTGCTGGAAAATGGGGCAGAAGGGCAAATCAAAAAACAAAGCACCTAAAGGAGACAGACTCAAATTGGCTTTTTGTTCCTCTGTCGCCATTCACAATCGCACTGTTCTCAATGCAGATATACCATTGGTTCAGGAGCAGCCCAACAACAAATGTACAAAAATATATATATTTTATTCATTTATGACACAATTAAAAAGAACACAATGATGTGTAGTCCATACTTAGTTACTTGACCTAATAACATAAATAATCATTTGAACGTTTCACAGAAGCTTAGTGATGGGGTTAGTAAAGTGTACCAGCATCTTTTTTCCAATTTATCCATTCCTTCATAGCAAAATGTGACTAGCAAAAACAATGCAAATGTATGTCTGCATTGAAAACAGTGCGATTGTGAATGGTGACAGAGGAACAAAAAGCCAATCTGAATGCAAGTGTCTCCTGTAGGTGCTTTGTTTTTTTGTTAGTCAGTTCCCAAGAGTGGGAGAAACTAGCCCGGGTCCCACCTTTCTGAGGATGGCTAAATCAAGGCGTTAAAGCATCGTGCTTTTCCTTCATGCCCTGCACTCCATTTAAAATGAGGGTGTCATGGTGGACACAGGCTTATTAGCAGCCACACTGACTGCTTCATTGCCATCTATTTCACCTTGCCAAGAGCCAGTGCATCAAGGTGCTTTGCATGTGCAATGTGCCCCCTGTGCCTGTTCCTTTCCCTGGCCGGCGTGTGACCCGAAGGAAGTTCTGATGGGGTAGAGTGGCATTGATAGAGCAGATCGCCAGGCAGGGTTGAAAACTGGCAGGCTGCATGGGGTCTAGCATCCATGTTGTATCTGTACTTTGTGAGTGACTTGGTCCATGATGATGATAATGATAAACAGAATGATTATTTCTGCTTAGAGCTACAATTCAGATTGCACCCACTTCCAAATGCTTTTTTGCCCAATTGAATGTTACTCAATGCTTTGACCTTGGAAGGATGAAGGTCTAATTTAGCCCTGCTAAGGGATTCAGACTTGTGAAGTGCGAACGTGCCCCATCCATGCATTGATTTGTGAGAGGCAATTGGCGAGGGTTTGGTATATGTCTTTGGTGGTTTAGATTTTGTACATTATTCATGCATAGGTGTAGCACGTCAGCCTGCGTCACTGGAGTTTCATGAGAGGAGCCGCCATGTAAATGTTGAAGACAAGTGGTGAGAGGGATGAGCTTTGTGGGAAACCACTTGAGTGAGGTTGAGCTAAAAGGGGGTAGCCAAGAGGTTTTCGCTCTTTTCATCAGGAAGGATTTCATCCATTGTAGTGCGGTGTTGCTTAGCCCTGTTTCTTCTTTCCATTTGATGAGGGTTGCAAGGTTGACTGTGTAAAAATCTGCTGAAAGGTCTCATAGTATCAGGCAGGTGGTGGTATTGGAGTCTGGATGTATTTTTAGGTGGTCCCAGATGGAGAGCAGTGCAGACTCAGCCCCTCTCATAGGCCTTGGCCATGCTGTACCTCTAGTCTAACGGAATGTTAGGGGATCTTGCTTTGTCCCTGAATGTATTGTACATGTGCCTCTTTGAAATGGATTTACTTTGCCATTAGTATACATACCTAAGTGTGAGGCAAACCTGCATTGGGCCTGCCTATACTGCACCTGCCGCACTATGCTGACAGGTAGCCAGATCGAAGAGTAGCTCGTCAGGCCCCGCCCATGCTGTACTGTTTAAGGGAAAAGCTGTCACTCTCCTTGCCAATGCTATACTAGCTTCAGTTTCTGCGTACATTTTTCCTTGGCAATGCCTTTTCTGTATCTTGTTATGAGTAAAGTTTGCACTAACCCTGTACTTGATGTCTGTACATGTTTGTGAGATGAATTTGAACTTACATTGCCCATGCTGAGCCAGTACCTGCTTAATAATAAATAATAAATAAATAATACAATATCAAATATCAATTGGTAGATAAGCTAACAATGGTCATCCATATGCTGTGCCTATTTGTGAAAAGAAACTTGCACGAGCCATGACCAGTGAATATAAATGTAAATAAAATACAAGCACAAACAAAAAGTACAAGCAGCAACACTTCACAATACAAGTTCAGTGGATACGAAAATGGTAACATAACTTGTTGGCGCTAGCAGCAAAGAAGAGGAAAAAGTGAGTTCGCAGTAAGCACATGTTATCGAATTGGATGTTATGGGGGCACGACCTAGGCCTCCACGTTGGGATATGTTCGCATATGTGTTTTGTTTGATTTAAAAATGGGAAAAACGTATTTGTTTTGAAAAGGTTATTCTCTTTGCTGCTGGCTGTATTAGTAAAGATGGTAATGCATAATAAGGAGGCTCCTGTCCTGACACACAATCTGCCTGCTTTTAGTAGGGCCTACAAAGAGGCAGATTCCATAGGAATCCATTGGTTTTACTCCAGCATGAAAATAAAATATTGCTAGCCACATGTGTTTTTTGCAGGAGGAGCGGGAACGCAAGGCTAAAACGGCAACCTCATTTGTGATCCCACTTTGCCTGAAAAAGTGGCAAAAATCCACTGGTGCACAAACAGTGGTGTTTAACTTGGCGGAACACTTTTACGGCAAGTTCTAACACCCGTTTTGCTCCGGCAGACTAGAAAATGAGGCGCAATGTAATTCAACATACTTAACTGGTAACCCCATTGTATGATAATGCTGGCAAGATGGATCAGTGAGTTAAGCACACTCCCCAGGCATCTGTGTTCAGCCTGAAGGGGACATGCTCAAATGTTGGCAAAGCCCTGTTAGCAGGGACGCCATTTCACCAAAATGACAGGGGTAACAGAAGTGACATTGCATGACCCTTGACATCAGGAAGTGATGTCATTTGACCCTACCCCAAAGTGATATCACAGGAAGCGATGGAACATGACCTTTCACCCCTTGACAAAACAGAAGTGGCATCACATAGCATTGTTCCGAAGTACAGTACGGAAAATATGGTTATGATATCACTATAATGTTATATACATTTCATACAAGAATGGGACGCCATATGTATCATTAAGATCAGTGTGTATAGGCCCATATTAGCAAATTACTGTGAATGCAAGCAGACGTCCATGGCTAAATGATAATGATGTGTTATTATATGGCACTTAGGCTTAAGCGATTTATATAGAACAAATATACATACAATATCCCCCAACCTGTGTTGGTACTCATTTATCAACGTCAGAAGGATGAAAGGCTGAGTTGAGGCGTTTAAGAACAGACTAAATCAGTGACTCGCCCCCTGAAGTGTGCCTGAAATAAACCTTTAATGAGTCTAGCAATTATTGTATAGATTCCAGAAAGACAAATTATTCGTTATTCCTATTCTTTCTTATTTAGGGCCCCTGCTGAAAGTGTTAGACTTGTAGAACCCCTGTTTTCTTTTTTGTTTTAAGAGGCCTGAACAAGAACGCCAGCCAGTCCAGAAGCAAAGAGCCACAAGGTGCTGGCGACAGACCAGGAGCTTGCATTAAAAAAATTGCGACCCCAAAAGGCATCCCTGCCTGTTAGGTCGATACACTCAATTTCATTAAAATGAGTAATAGCATCTACTAGCATCCTGGAGGTGTTTCTTGACCAATCTGGGTGCTTACAATCTGGGCAATCATCACTGCCACTGCATTGCAGTTCCGAGCAACACAACAGGTGGAGCGCACCGCCCATCTTTTTTTAACTTACTTTGTAAAGAGCTCCTATTCTTTGCTGGGTCTAAACATTTTCTAGTCCTTGTCTTTGCTGTTTGACGCATTTACAAGCGGAACAGCGTAAGTACTTTTTGAAGGAGACCCCTTTCAATTTCCATGGCAGCCATAACTAAAGAGTTGTTTTCTCTTTTTGAAAGATGTTCATGCTCCAAACACCTTGCATTAGAAGCAGGCACCTAAGTGCCAGTAGCTATATAGCCCAGGCTGCAAGATATACCTCATTACTTGCCCTAGCTTCACTTTGGTCACTAACTTGGGCTTCCGGGCCTTTAGAGCTGCACGCTCGAAGGCTATTTTAATAGAGCACTGAGAAGCAAGAGGAATCTGCAGCACAATAGAAAAGCATGACATTGTTATTATTATAAGTCCAATGATACCCAACAGAAGCACGAGCACTCCCCAGTCCCCTGATGTGAAGGATCACAGTGGCATTGCTGAAGTAGGCTAACACGTGCTTTTCTTGCACCGATGGAGAAAGGCTGCAAACACTAAGAACCTTAGGATTTTGATCTGATGGTACCTATACATTGGAGACCAAAGGGAGTGAGAACAGATTCCTTTCCATATTCCACTATGATGGATATCTCAGGAAATGGGGATGAATTGGAATTCTCACTATTGATGGGAGTTGACTCCCATCAATAGGGAAATCGGGCCATGTGCAGACTGTCAGGTCTTTCTTGTGATCTCAGTGCAGAGACAGCTGTGTGTCATGCCCTGTCAAGTGGATCCCACGGAAGAACAAGACTTTCCCCACAACTGAACCCCAGGCAAGAATTAAGTCAAGAATGAAAAGGCAGGAGGAATAGCCCACGATTCTCCCCTTTGGCTGTAAAAGAACATGACAAGGGTCATTCAGATTAATCACAACAAAGTCTCAGTGACACTCCCCCTTACCCCTTATTTGCTCCCCTGGTCAAACCTGGTCACATAACAGAGAAGATGGAATCCCTCTATCCGGAGACATGCAATCATGCGACTCCAGGTAAAAGCCTCTTCAGGAATGTGACGGCAGGAAAACTATTCTGGGACTAATACAGGAAGTTATATCAAGAAACCCATGAGGAACAGCCACACAGGGGATAGGAAGACCCTTGACAAATCAGAATTGTCACTGTATACCAGTTCAGAAAAATTTCACAAATCCACAAACGTCAGTGATCAAAATCATCCAAGAGTCAATAATAACAAGCCAGAGCAACTCCACAAACGAGCCTAGTTCACACTGAGTTAACACCAGAAATCATCAACAAAGATGAAGGGGGAATCCGTGTATCAAATCCACAAGGAGCCTGAGGTCAGTAACAGCGAATCTAGTGAGGCGAGACAGGGACAGCAGAGGAAATCCTCGGGAGAAACATGCCGCTCAAGTCTGGCTGACGGTAGAAAAGCACACCGCAGAGGGCAGAAGCTTCTCTTATTTCCATATCCATAGAACGGAGTGGGTAGATGCGTCTGGATTGGCCGTCCTCCTATCCTACACAATGACGACCTACCGTCTACGTGCTCTTGGGGAATATAGCCCCCTGGAAGCTGGCACTGTCCTATATGCTGTGGCATTCTCTAGTGCTGCAGCAAGGAGGAGAAGATGTGATTACCGCGCATCATGACAATGTAGTTATGAATGACACATCTTGGGAAGATTGTGGGAGAACAATCTGAACAAAGAACAATAAATATCAACCGTAGAGTTGACTGGTGCCACTATGCTATGGTTAGTGTCCAAGATTGGAAGAAGCGTGGCATATCGCAAAAGTCACATTTCTCTTTGGCAGGAAGGAGTGTGGCGAAGGGTAGATGGAGGTTGATGAGGCTTTGTAAGCAAAGCCTAAAGCAATGGTGGATGTTTGCCCCAACTATGAAAGGCTTTGCCTCATTGACAGTGATGCCCAGGTTCATGGCTGAAACTTCTGATGTCTTAGGTAAAAGAAAAGTACTTTTTTTTAAATTGTGTAATTCAGTTTATTATAAACCTTAAAACATTATAAATCCACAATTAAGATCAGATACACAATCCAATCAAATCCATCATATTTCGTATCCATTGATAAATTATTTAGAACAACATTTAAACACTAACATTCTCATTTAAATAATTAGTTACACCTTTTCAAGAATTCTTTCAAGAGCAGCGTCATAATAATCAAAGATTCTTCAGAAAATATGTGCCTCAAAACTGCTCCAAACTAATAACATCAAATCTATGTACAAAAGATAAATAACCCCTCCAATACACAGGCAATACATTATTACAACAGGAGAGGGCAGGGCGAATAGTTTCCACCTCTGCTTTACACAATCCACAGTCTTAACTCACAAGGAATACTAAGCCAGACACCTATAACTTCATTTGAGTAGCGCTCAATAATAGGGAGCTTTATATGGCGGTCAGGCAGGAGTAGTGTGGCCCTAGACACCTTATGCAGGGACTACGAACATGGAGGAATGCGGCTCCCACACGTCGAACTATATTATTTAGCAGGACAACTGCAGCACGTGGCAGGGTGGCGGTCAGACACGGTGATGCTGGAACACGTTCTGATGCTTGCAGCGATTGCTCCCCACCTGTTGGAGGAGGTGTTGTGGTTAGAGAAGGGCAGAATCCAAGACCCCCCACCCCAACGTCTTACGGCTGGTAAGGATGTTTTGAGCCACAACAAAGGCGTTGCTTAAGTTGGGTGAGCCATCGTCTCCTCATATACCACTGGTAGCAATTTATGGGGAAGATGTTCAGGACCTGACACTGGTGAGGTCCCAATGGGAGGAAAAAGAGTTGGCGATGGTGGGGGACCTACTCTCCCCCAGAGGGTTTCTAGAGTTCTGTGAGATAGAAGAAGGTTTTGGGTGCAGAAAGGACAGTTTATGACCTATTCCAATTTGGTGACCGGGGCACTGCAGAGATGGCATGGCTTCCCAGGTAAAATAGAAGAGGATAACACACTTGTGCTACTGTGCGATTATTCAGATGAAGGACATGGAGGGTCCAGACTATACCAGGGACTGCTTGAAGCATTGTCAGAAGATTTGGCTAAAGTTAGGCGTAAGTGGGAATCAGACATAGGCACAGAGTTTACGGAATCAGAGTGGAACTATACCCCCCAAAAGTTTCAAGGAATGCCAGGTTCAAGCTGATCCAGTTATATGTGTTTCACAGGGCCTATATGACTCCAGATCTCACTTTGCAGTTCCTGGGCTCGATGGGGTTGGGGTGAGGGGAGTGTCCCAGGTGTGGAGAGGGAGGGGCTGACATGCTGCACATGTTCTGGGTGTGCACAGTAGTCCAGAGGTTTTGGCAAGATATGGAATTAAGGCTCAGAAAATGACGCTTAACTAGATATACATGGTTGCCAGAGGCTTGCTTGCCTAGGAGCATCAAGCCAGTGAACAGGCTGATGAACCTAGCTTGGGTGTTAGCGAAGAGAAGTACCGCAATAGCGTGGAAATCACAAGAAGGCCCATGTATAGAAGGCTTGTGGAATGACCTGCAACGCTGGTCTATAGCTGAAACTGCAGTGTGGTATGGTACTATGCGGGTGGGATTGAGAGAACGTTCGGAGAATATAGCAGCCTGGAATGGTATGGTGCACTCACTGTTTAGCTCACCGGATCACAAACCTCCCTGAACTACAATTGGGAGCGGGATGGGGGAGGTACGTTGGGGGAGGAGGAGAGGAGACAGATGGCAGATCGAGGCAGACCCATGGAAGAAGAAGGGATGCACCTATACGTTGTAAATTGTACAGTGATGGAATAATATGTGAAAAAAAAGAGTTTAAAAAAAGGTTCCCAAGATGCAAGGCGTTTTTAAAGAAAATGTTATATAAAGATGTACTTTCCAAATTGCTTTTGAGACTGGGCTCCCAAACCGCAGCTTTCAGGGTTACTCCTTAGCTTTGAATCCCATTCCTCGTCAGCTCGACCTTCCTCGTCCTGCTTTGGCTGGAGGTGGTTGCTCGGTAGGCCGTGGGTACTTACCTATGGTCCTCCATGGACTCTCGCTGGCTTCTTATCTCTCGCTATGCTTCTTGCCTGAGCTATGCAGGGGGCAGTGGCAGATCAAGGAATCTCTGGCTCAGCTCTCGCGATACAGCTCTTGCTCAATTTTCCACATGTCAGCAATCAGCATCGGCTTTCTCCTCCCAGGTTTGGAGATGGCATGCCTCTTGCCCTCCCCACAGCAAATGGCTTTGGTCCTATATATCTAGCAGGTGCTCCGGCACGGAAAAGGGTTTTTCGTGATAGAAAACTGTCAGCAGGAGGATATGGTTTTGACACTGAGCCAAAAACCAAGTGATATTTGTTAATCACACAGGCAGGATAACTACCACAAATATGGTTACTGCTCTTGCCCTAAAACCAGTGCACATTGGGTAATTTCTGCACTGCTATGTCAAGCAAGTGCATAAAGACATGCCCATAAGAAATGTTCCACCAAGGGCCACATCCAGACATGCTCGCTTTTAACTGGCAGGCTGCCTAGTCTGCCTCACTCACCATGCAAGACAATCGCAGTCACTAGCCGTGGGGTACAGACTGCAAGATATGGCGTTATGTCTCATCCAGGCGCTACAGTGTTGGGAGCATTGGCCTTCTTTCTTTCCACCCATGACAACATAAGTTAAAGCTTCCCGCCAGAGGTCAAGATTAGGCCAAGCAATGTCAGCACTGACAAGATGTGTTAACAGGAAATAACGGAAATGGGAAATTAGGCGTACAGTGGACATACTATAAAAAAGCAATTAAGTGCTAAGTGGGTATAGAGGGAACCAACCATTATGTTTCAACTGGATGCTGTTCATTATCTGTTAAGTGAACATAATCTAAATTGATAACTAGGCATGGTATCAATGTGGCCATTTTGGCAAACGAGCATGCTTGACACTGGCAGGGGTTAACTCAAGTATCTGGGGAACCTGAGTTCAAATATGCCTATGTGAAAAAGAGAGACGGTATCCACCAACAGCTTTGGCAGCTTACAGTGCCACTGCCAGCCTGGTTGTTCTGAGAATGTTTGTGTGCTTGATGTCCTTCCCATCGTTTTGAATACATAATTTTAATTTATGGGAATTATGTATTACTACTCTAATAAATGACACCTTTAACTAAATGTATTAATTTAATGTATATGTTTTATTCCCATTTAAACAAATACATTACAAACTGTAAATTTAAAGGATGACATTACTAAATAATGTACAATGCTCTTTCATTTGCAAACCTTTTTTCAAACTACCCTACCCAGAACCTTTTTCCCGAGTTCACATGGAAGAAAAACCTGCATTAAAGGGGAAAACAAGTAAAATAAAAAATGAACAAAACAAATCTTTAGCAAATTCTACAATACAGTTAATCACACAAGATAAGTGTCACAGAGTTATCCACAGAGAAGGAGTGGGATGGAGACCAATGAGAGGCAGCAGAGGTGTCTGTGCCTACAAGTCCGGAAGTAGACCATGGGAATGCATGATTCAAAGGATATGTCTATCTGGTCAATCTATTGGTCGTCGTTGCCGGCAGATTCAGTCACATTGCTGGGCTGCTTAAGACTTTCAGAATCCCCCAACTCTTGGAAATGCTCACATTTTTCTTTTAACTCAGTTCACCTGTGCAACAGCTTTTATTGTGATGCTTCATTCTCAGCTGCCTTTGCTGCGTATAACCTTCGTTTCACCAATCTCTTTCTCCATCTCTTTCTTCCAGAAAATGATGAAGGACAACAACCTGGTGCGGCACCTTGATGCCTGCGAAACGATGGGCAATGCCACAGCCATTTGCTCGGATAAGACTGGCACACTCACGACCAACCGTATGACAGTGGTGCAGTCCTACATCGCAGACACACTCTACAAGGAGGCCCCGGACCCCAACAACCTGCCACCAAAAACCCTCAACGTTCTTGTCCATGCCATCTCCATCAACAGTGCCTACACCAGCAAGATACTAGTACGTTTTTTGGCTACTTCACAGAATGTACATCTTGTGCACCTCAATAGCGTGACGTGAGGTCCAGATCAATAGGCCTTTCCCAGTATACAAACCTCCCACCCAACCTTAATGAACCCTTCATTCCCAGTAGCACCTAAAAACAATGGTTGAGCAGTTTGTGATTCCCCACATAATAGGCAAAGAGGCATGTGTGATAAAAAGAAACAGACTATGAATTTGCAACAATACGTTACATAAACTGCAGAAAGCATAGAACAAACTAATGGGGATCTGCGACACGAGTATGTCAAACAATAATAATATTTATTTAGCATTTATATAGCGCGACGAACCCTCAGGCATCTGGGTGCTGCTTATTATTACCCATGACGTGTGGTGCTCCTTCCTCGACCTCGGAAGGATGAAAGGCTGAGTTTGACCCTGCCGGGATTCGAACCTGCGTCAGCAGGCTCTGCACAGAGGTCAAAGTGAGTGCTCTACTCAGAGGTCAAAGTGAGTGCTCTACTCGCTGTGCTATCAGACCGGCTTTTCACAACGGGTGATGCCTCATAAACGATACCACCAGAAAACACTGCAACCCACAAGCAAGCTTCATTCCAGAGCCGCAACCATTGTAGACCTTTAGGAAGGCTGCAATGTCATTCAGTGTCTCATCTGGGTATTCCAGCAGTGATCTCTTCCTTTTAGGTGACATGGTTTTTATTGAACATTTTATAAGCAACGTTACATATGGGTGAGTTAACAAAATGATTTTTATAGAAGAGTTCATTGAATGCATTGTAATAGTAAAGGTTAAATATTAATATCATGCATATTCTTAGATCAAATAACTATGCTAATAATTTTAAGTAATTAAAATTGCAAAAGTTATGAATTGTAAATAAGACTCACAAGGGAAGGCAAACTGAAAAAATAGAGAGAAACAATATGAAAGAAGAGGATGGAAAATAAGGTAGAATATAAAATGTAGCATTATTCCACATTAGATAAGCAGTAGTAAAAAAAAAACATTACATTTGTTGTTAAATGTAGGTACAGTTCTATAGGTTAGTGCATATATTTTCTACATCCTGTGAAAAGAACAGATGGAATTCCTCTATAGATTATAAATCCATGTTTGTGTGGCTTTCCAATGTGTTGCAATTATATGAAAAGCAACATAAACAAAAAAGCAGAATAGGTCCGGAGATTGAGTGAACATCATAAAGGGATTCACCCAAACACCAACCATCAAATGACCCAATGTTAATGGTTCATGAAAGGAGAATGTGTGTTGCAGTCATTTCCAAGTATTTTCCCAATAGGTATGAACATCTTATCTGAGCAGTCTTCTAATGTGTCTGACTTTGGTAACCCTTTGCTTTCCAGTAGATTTTGGTGTTGGTGGATGCATTCCAGTGCCCATTGAAATCAGACGGTAATCGAGTAATCTAGAAAAGCAGTGAAACACATTGCCTTCTTTTTTTTATCAAGAACCAAATATGAGGGAAAAAGAGGGATAGCCTAGCCTATGCAGGGTAGATGCATCCCGGCACAGTCACCTGCACACAGCCGGCTTTATCTGGGCACCTCATGTCACCTAAACATTTTGAATTCAATACTATTTTTTGTGTCCACCAATTTTGTTGAAAATACTATTCTGTGTAGTTAAACTTGTTAGTGTAATATTGTTTCATGTTGGTTTAGCCTTCAACCATCCAAAAACAAAGATAACATTTAAAATGTATCATTTACTATGGCAACTGTACCCCAATTACCAGACCCCAATGTGTCATTTTGGCATAGTCTTTTACTGCAAAATGCAGTACACTACTTACCGCCTTTCTCCATACCATGCACCATCTATCTTTTTTGTGGTAAAAAAGATTTAAAAAAAAAGGTGGCAAAATTGGATTCAACCCATTTGGTAGTGGAACAAAATGGGCAATAGCAGCTCATTTTGTCGTTAAATTACTTCACATTCCAAAATCCTTTTCACTATGATATGATATGATATGATATGGCATTTATAACGCGCCCATACACAAGTGTTTCAAGGCGCGACGAGGAAAGGGGGGGAACAAAGGGAAGACAGACAACGATCCTACTAGGCCAGGTGTCATTCAGATTGCGCAAGTGCATGGGGAAGGGGGGGGGGAAAGGAAAAGTGCGAGGGGGTAAGGGAGAGGGGACAGTGGAGTACAATGGAAAGTGGAATAAATAAGATAAATAAAACAGCAAGTGCAAGGAGCTGGTGGCAAGTGCAAGGAAGTGCAGACATAAGTGCTGGTGGGGGGATTGTAGGGATACAGAAAAACGGTCCCCAGGTGCAGGGATTGCCAGGGAGGCAGTGCAGGTGGGCAATTGACGGGGCCTGGGCCAGAGATCAGAAAGGGTGGTCAGGTAATCAGCGCAGTTTCAGTCAGGAATTCAGCAGGGGAGAGGGGGAGAGAAAGCAGAAGCAAAGAGGAAGGTTTTGAGGTGCGTCCGGAACCGGAGATGGTTCTCCTCGAGTTTCAGGGAGGCAGGAAGGCTGTTCCAGAGAGAGGCCCCTGCCGAAGAGAGTGATCTGCCACCAACTCGTTGCTTGGAGAAGCGACTGACCCTGAGGGAGTTGGAGGCGGATGAGGGAAGAGCTCGAGAAGCTGATCACTAGCTGATAAAAAGGCATACCACATAGACTAGTAGGAAAACCATTTTACTGTTGGTGATGATAGCAGCATAAAAATGTACTTTTCTGGAATGTTTTTGGCAGCTCCTTCAAAGATATTCTTGCCATTCTCCTTAGGGAAGTGACGTATGTTCGAACAGAAGCAAAAGACACACGTGGCGCTTTAGGCTGTGCCCAAATGGCCAGTCACACTGTGCATGCGAGAGGATTTCGAGGATTTGCAGAATTGTTCTCAGCAAATTGCTTTGGATAATCTCAAGAGAGCCATTTGAGCAGCTGCCCATTCATCTTTTATGCATTTCAGCTCTGGCACGGCTTCAGCATTACGCACTTTTAAGCACTGTCCATGGGGTGCTTTCTATATTCATAATTAGAATAATGGCACTGTGGCGTGACTGACCTAGCTGAAATGGCTTATTCTACTTACACATTTCAATGGGAAGGTTTTATTTTCAAGCCTTTACAAACCCACCATAACGTTCCCGGTGTCTTCTAAATGAAGTGTGTTTTGGATTGAAAATGCTATTGATAAAACAGCAAAGCCCTATAAAACAAAGGCAAGGTTCTGGAGATAAATGCTTGCATTTGAGATAATCTTCATACTCACAATGCATTAATCATGTGTCTCTGAATTGGAGGTGAACTGCCAGTGATGGCTGCTGGGCGGCGCAGAGGCGCAGTGGAATATACGACCTCGCTGACATGGTTTATTCTAGATTCATATTTCAGGTGGAAGGGTTTTTTCAATCCTTCATAAACCCACCATAGTGTTTGCTTGTTATATATTTATGATCAAAATAGACCTTGTTGTGGACGTTGATCAATACAATGGTTCCAATTAAAAGCTTTCTGTTACCTAAGACCCACTTCCAGATCCCACCTGCTTTGCCAAAACAGACTATTTTTCCTTGCAAGTTTTAATGCTAGATGTTTCTGGGCAAAATAGTCTCTTGATCTCACCAAACCCTTCTGCAATTCCATTGCGGTAAGATTGATGAAATCATATTCATATAAAAGTGACCTGCAGGTCTCCTTCCTCATTCTCGATGGGGCTGAATTACCATACCAAATGTTTGCCCTTAATGCTGAAACTTATGGTCGTATCTCCTCTGCAATTGCTTCTCACTGAATCAGTCATTAGAAATATATCTCAATGTTACTCCTAAGTATTATATTATGGCTTATTTCTTCTTCCAATTGCAGTTTCATATCTTGAGGTATATAGTTCAAAATCTCTAAAACGTATATCATTGTATACTGCGCTTAATCTGATTATCAATGTAAATGCCTCTACATGGATATGCACAGGCATGTTGATAGTACAAAAACCTGCCTAGGTGGTCGCATAAAACTGCTTGCCAGGAACCGCCTGGGAGGTCAGTGGGAATTGGCTGCAGGGTTGCTCCGCTCTGTTTTTCCAGCAGGTTTGCTTGTAATGTGGCATGCTGAACAATCTGAATAATCTGTGTGCTTCACCGGTTTATAAAGCCCACCACATTCCTCGGTTATAATTGAGCTTCATAGAGCCAGTCTGTGGGCTGATCCGGGCATTGTGGCTCTTAAGACTAAGTCAAAGGACCAAGTGCAGAAAGGGCTTTTAACAAGGTTTGCAGCCCTATAACGCCCGGTACAGCCTGAGGGCAGGGTCAAGAAATCTATTATATCCCTCCTCGCTCTTTCACGATAAATAAAAAGATTCACAATGGAATAAACAGTGCATGCGTGTAATGCCTTTATCAGATCCGCCAGGATACTGCAGCATTACAAAAGCACATTTTCCAGCACACAATTCTTTTTATTGCAGCATTTGATGTATTGACTGGAGGTGTAAGATCGGCAGTTTGCAAGAAAGTAGCACTGTGTAAAACTACAAGAGAACCTGGTTGTCAATAGTCGCACATTTTGTATCACACTAATAGGAAGAGTCCCGGATGTCCCAAACTTGACAGAAAAGTGTCTACGTTTTTGATTTAATGTGCATGCCAATTTAATATTAACTTTATTGATCATTGTCAGTTGTTATGATGAAGATATTCCCCTTGTGTGTTCTCCAATCCCCGCAAGCACCCGCTCACCAACACCCCTCACACTCACCGATTCCTCATCACAACATACTCTGCCAGTTCTACGCATACTCATGTGCTCTGTCACACTGCCAAGTCACAACTCGCACTCCTCCTTCCGTGACACACTCCAAACCATGCTCCCAACTCACACCTTATGCTATGTATGCTCCTCTTGCAGTCTACAGCCCTTTATTCTTTCTTGTGCCTTCAGCACCTTGCATCCTTTCTCCCATTTTATCACACTCTTCCTCCATGCTTTCTTCTAATCTGCAGATCTCTCCCAGTTTCCAGCCAACTGTGCACTCTCTGTTTTCTGGTCCACTGCTCCCCCTGTAGCCTGACTCTCAGCCTGCTTTCCGGACCTCTGCCCCACTGCTCCCTCTATGCTCTCTTGCCCACCGCCACCCCCTTTGGCCCACTTCTCTCTCTCAGCTTTTTTTGTCCATCCACTCCCCCAACTGGCCCATCACTCCTGTCTCCTTCCTTTCCTCCTCCCATTGTGACTATTTTGAATTTTTGTTTAGATGTAGATTTTGGGCCAGATCCTCCAAAAATGGAGCATCTAAAAACAGACTGAGGATGTGCTGTTCTTAGATGTCCATTTTTGGAAATTAGCAGGTCACCTTAATCTCCATTCACTCTGGCCACCCTCTATGGGCTCTGCCCCTTCTTCCACATCTGAAGCCAGAAACCTTGGTGTCATCTTTGACTCCTCTCTCTCTTTCCTCACTCAAACCTTGGAACTTGTCAAGAAGTCCCATTTCCAACTCCACCTCCTCGGAGATATCCTCCTTTTCCTCACTTTCCCGCAGAAGCTCAATGTCTCCAGAGCCCTGGTACTCTCTAGGCTGGACTACTGCAACAGCCTCTTCCTTAATCTACCCTCTTCCTCTATCTGCCCCTTCCAACTTGTCCAGAATAGGGCTACAAGACTTATACTTGGTCTCAAGTCCAGGGACCCTATCTCTCCTGCCCTAAAATCCATCCACTGGCTCGCGGTTGCCTCAAGGATCAAATGAAAATCCCTCTGCATCATGAATAAGGCTGTCTGGGGCCGAGGACCAATCTATCTACAACTTGCTCTCAGCAAATACTTTCCTTCCAGATCTTTACGCTCCTCCGGCTCCAACTCCCTGCGTGTCAGGTGCTTTTCTAAGCAGAAAACTGGTGGCAGATCTCTCTCCTCTGCTAGTTCCCTACTCTGGAACAGCCTCCCCCTTCCTCTCCGTCTTGAGCCAGATCTCCTCAAATTCCAGAAGTTCAAGACTTACCACTTCGCCTCCTCCTTCCCCATCTCACTCCCATGCTAATACCTCACAGTCGCTGGGATTGGTGGCCTGGGACGTTATGTGTCCTTGTGGGTCCCGGCATTCCGTCCAATTGTACCAAGCGATCTTTGCCAGGCACTTAGTGTTACACACAACTTACTCCTTGGTACTTCCCTCTGTGGAACTCCTACCACTTACCCCCTTCCCTGTCCCATCCCTCTCTCCCTGCACTTGCTCATTCTGAATGCTCACAAGGCCTAGTAGGACGGCCCATTTTCTGTTCATTTGTTTATTCTATTCGCCTTTGTTCCCTGTTCCCTCCCCTTTGCCATGTAGGCACTTTGAAATGCATGTTCTTGATGTATAAGCACCTTACAAATGCAAAATAAATCAAATAAAATAAAATTCTCAGGGGTGGCCTGTGTATTTACAGAGGCTGAGCTGTTGCACAAATGATGTGTTGGCCAGCTGCCTTGAAAATTTTGATTTTGGGCCAGATCCTCAAAACATTTTGCATTTAAAAACAGAGCAGAGAATGTGCCTTTTTTAGATGCCCATTTTTGAAAATTAGCAGGTTACCTTATTCTCAGAGGTGGCCTGTGCATTTACATGGGCTGAGCTGTGGCACAAAAGATGTGTTGGCCAGTCGCCTTGATTACATTAGTGTCCGGAGCGCTGATTTGTGGATTGAGCTGCTCTTTTTTGGGCACAAGTGTTGAGGTGTGCTAACGCATTTCAATATTTGCAGCAAAAAGGTTTTGAGAATCTAGCCCTTTTTGTCTTTCTTTTAAAAAAATTCTGTTTTTGCAAATCCGTCTGTATTCGCAGGTGTTTTTGCAAAATCAGTTTTGCGCTACATAGAAACCGCCATTTTCACAGAATTTTGCGGCATTGCAATGTTGTGATATGCTGGAAGGTCTCCTTAGTGTGCCTCTATAGCAGGATGTTTAGTGTTCTCTGCTTCCTGGTGTAATATCACTCTGCTTTTCGTATTTACATTAACATGGGTATGCACAGGCCTGATGATAGTAAATAAATCCACCTGGGCAGTCGTGGGGAATGGCTGCGGGTTTGTTTGCATGGGCCTGTTGATAGTAAATAAATCCACCTGGGCAGTCGTGGGGAATGGCTGCGGGTTTGTTTGCATGGGCCTGTTGATAGTAAATAAATCCACCTGGGCGGTCGTGGGGAATGACTGCGGGTATGTTTGCACGGTCTTGTTTATAGTACATAAATCCACCTGGGCGGTCGTGGGGAATGGCTGCGGGTATGTTTGCATGGTCTTGTTTATAGTACATAAATCCACCTGGGCGGTCATGGGGAATAGCTGCGGGTATGTTTGCACTGGCCTGTTGTTAGTAAATAAATCCACATGGGCGGTCGTGGGGAATGACTGCGGGTATGTTTGCATGGTCTTGTTTATAGTACATAAATCCACCTGAGCGGTCGTGGGGAATGGCTGCGGGTATGTTTGCATGGTCTTGTTTATAGTACATAAATCCACCTGAGCGGTCGTGGGGAATGACTGCGGGTATGTTTGCACGGTCTTGTTTATAGTACATAAATCCACCTGAGCGGTCGTGGGGAATGACTGCGGGTATGTTTGCACGGTCTTGTTTATAGTACATAAATCCACCTGAGCGGTCGTGGGGAATGGCTGCCGGTATGTTTGCATGGTCTTGTTTATAGTACATAAATCCACCTGGGCGGTCATGGGGAATGGCTGCGGGTATGTTTGCACTGGCCTGTTGTTAGTAAATAAATCCACATGGGCGGTCGTGGGGAATGGCTGCGGGTATGTTTGCATGGTCTTGTTTATAGTACATAAATCCACCTGAGCGGTCGTGGGGAATGGCTGCGGGTATGTTTGCATGGTCTTGTTTATAGTACATAAATCCACCTGAGCGGTCGTGGGGAATGGCTGTGGGTATGTTTGCAATGACCTGTTGATAGTACATAAATCCACCTGGGCGGTCGTGGGGAATGGCTGCGGGTATGTTTGCATAGTCTTGTTTATAGTACATAAATCCGCCTGGGCGGTCATGGGGAATGGCTGCGGGTATGTTTGCACTGGCCTGTTGTTAGTAAATAAATCCACATGGGCGGTCGTGGGGAATGGCTGCGGGTATGTTTGCATGGTCTTGTTTATAGTACATAAATCCACCTGAGCGGTCGTGGGGAATGGCTGCGGGTATGTTTGCATGGTCTTGTTTATAGTACATAAATCCACCTGAGCGATCGTGGGGAATGGCTGTGGGTATGTTTGCAATGACCTGTTGTTAGTAAATACATCCACCTGGGCGGTCATGGGGAATGAGTCTGGGTGTATGTTTGCAATGACCTGTTGTTAGTAAATACATCCACCTGGGCGGTCATGGGGAATGAGTCTGGGGGTATGCTATGCATTGTCGGTAGGCCTGGAATGTGGTGAGCAATCTGTAGACTATACCCATGTGTATAGCCCTCATATTGTTCAATGAGAAAACATTAGTATTATACAGTTAGTACAGCATATTATCAATGAAATAGGGCTTGTTAGGGAACCTTTGGTGCATAGACATATTTGTAGAGTGTGGTTGCGTATGTCAAAGTGTTATCACTAAGAGAGTTTAAGAGTATATGGATGGATGTAGTTTTGTACCTTTATGCAGGTGCTGAGGGTGGGCTTTTTGGAATGTTTTAATTGGCTTAATTAGGCTAACGTCTTCACTGTATATTTAATTAAAATGTTAATCCAACATAAGAGTCCAGGAGGGGGATAACTGACCAGTGCATTAATGCAAGAGGGATTTACAAAACCCACCAGTGGTGTTTTACATAGTTTGTGATCTTTGAATTAAATTGACACCTGCCAATTGATCCTTTGCGACCTGCCTTTGGATAAAATGTGTGTAAGTGTGTAAACGTTTTGCATCTATATATTTAGACATTTTATCTGAATTGAAATTTTTATGACTCTGATATTTGCAGCATCCACCCTCTTTTTTATGCTTTGACATGCATTGTAAAATGTCAAATGGAAATACCAGAAATAATTTAATTTGACAAAACCCAGGATCAGATTATACAACGTGATTCCTGTCGCGTAGAGAGTAACTGCACTGCTCTGCTTTCGAAAGAGTGTGACAGTACTGCTCTTCCTTTATCCAGTGGGCAATAAAACTGGAATCCTCCCTTTCCCCAGTGGGGAAATACGCGGCCCAATGGGCGATAGCACAGTAATGTCTTTCTCAAATCTGATAACACTTTTCCTTCTTTCTCTGACAGTGATAAGATTGCCCCTACTTTCCACAATTTATACTAATACTGTCACTTTTTCCTTGCAGCATAATAACAGTGCCCCTTCTTTCCCTGTGCATAAAACCACTGTCCTTCCTTTCCATTCCCCAGCAGGGCGTAGCACTGTCATTGCTTTTCCCAATAAGCACTAACACCGACCCTTTCTTTCCCCAGATAACACTGATTCTTTCCTTGTGAGCAATAGAAGTGTCTATGTTCCCCTAGTGGAACTCCCCCCCCTCCTTTTTTTTCCAGACGGATTCCCCACTGAGGCATAAACCACCCTAGACTGCTACCCTGTTACAAACATGTGTGCAGTGCATTAAATCGAAAATCTAATGAAAAGGCCTACATTTCAGCAAATGTTCTCATCCTTTTGCTTTCTTTTGTCTGTCTCGTGGTTTTTGCAGCCTCCAGAGAAGGAAGGAGGGCTTCCCCGGCAGGTAGGAAATAAAACTGAGTGCTCCCTTCTTGGCTTTGTCCTGGACCTGAAACGGGACTACCAGCTGGTGAGAGACCAGATCCCTGAGGAGAAGCTCTACAAGGTCTACACTTTCAACTCTGTGCGGAAGTCCATGGGCACCATCATTTGCCTGCCCGAAGGGGGATTCCGGCTGTACAGCAAGGGGGCTTCAGAGATCCTCCTTAAAAAGTGAGTGAACAAACAACTATGTCCCTCTTCCTATGTTATAATGTTTGGTTAGGAAGAGCTTTTAATTTGGCAACGCTAAAAGATCACCTCCTTGCAGCCTGTGCCCAGGACCTGTTCATTTAAAGATTCCTGCTCATATCTAGTAGAGGTACATAACATGCAATGTGTCAGTGAATCAAAATGATAGTGTTGCAACCAATAGACCTGCAGCATCTTGCAGCAACTCTTCTTATATTGTAATATTTCTTTTTTTCCTTACCTTTATTTGGTTTAGTTACAATTGCAACTTTACAAACATTTATTTAACGATAAAATTAGATGATTAGAAGAAAGAAAAAAAGAAAAAATATATAACAGTAGAAGAGAAATAAGGATGAGTGTAGAAAAGAAAGAACATTCATTGCATTTCATTGCATGTAGGTCATTTCAATTAGTTAGTTCTGGGAAATGCGATCAAATTCATATTCATTTCAGTTGTTTGCCATGGCTAACATATAATATGTTGGTGTAGCTTCTTCACCAAATCTTTCACATATACATGCAAGAAGATTTTTAACGTGCTACGGCCTTTCATCCCATGGGTACACTTGAATGTCAACAGAAAATGTCAACAGAAAATCTGATTATATCCTGTCTGCTTCGTTTCCTGTTATGCACATACACAATTGTCTTGTTATTTGGATCTGCATAACAGATGGACTTTGTTATAAGCGATCATTTTGATTGTTTATATTGGCAATTTTGTTTTTATCACCATTCCTGGCATTCTATCGGTGATTTGATTTACTCCTTCTTTGCTTTTACTCTAATTGCAATTTCTGTAAGTACCTAATAACAGAAAGGTTCAGAGAAATATGTTGGGTGCTCAATATCATGGACCACATGAAAGAACTTTTTATATACCTTCTGCTTCAAGACCTCCAGAATAATTCAGCCCAATTTGTGTTCAGAGCCATCCTCGAACATTTAAACCAATTTTTGTACATACAGCACTGTCTCTCAGTTGAAGACCAAGAACAACAAGTTACTTACCTTTGGGAATGTTCTTCCCGATGAATACAGTATTCCTACCACAGATAACATAACTTGTGAAAATGTCACCCAGGTATAGACTACTTCATAATTGTTTTCTCACAGCCACTAGATGGCATCACACATCAATGGTGCCTCTTGCACAGAAGTACAATCACATACAAAGCCTGTTGAGCCCTCTGAACTCAGTAACAAAACTTTTACCGGGTCAATGACACAGAGGAACAGTAGAACAATCATATCTAAAAAAGTCAAACCAATTACTGAGCAATCTTTTAGAAGGGTAAGTGGGAGGGTTGATGAAGAATCCATGTTGTATAAACAGTATCAATCAGAAATAGCATTACCAAAGGTAAGTAACTTGTCATTCTAATGCATACAATCCTTGCGCCGATTTTTCCGCTTTGAAAAGTCTCCCACATTCATAGCCAGAGGATGGAAGAAAGAGTTCAAGGAAATACAACATCAATCAGAAGGTTTGTAGCACAGAGCTTCAAACTTATGCATCATCACCCGTCAGAATATAAAGATAATAGTGCTTTGTGAACGTGTGAAGAGACAATCATGTTGGTCTCGGAAAGATGTCCAGCAATGAAACCAATCTCTGCAATGCAGAAGAAGCTGCCAGACCTCTTGTTGATTGTGACATCAAGCTTTCAGAAACATCTTTGTTTGGCCATACTCTCTCCTTTTTAAAGACAACCAAAGTCAATGAACAGCTGATTCTCCAGGCATTATTCCTTAGTTCTGACAAAATATAAATGCAAGACCATCTTAGGATCCAGTCTGTGTATTTAATTTATTAGAGCAAGTCAGACCGTGCCCACTCATGGGAGCAACCATGGTTTAAGTTCAAAACACAAAATCTGAGGTAAGTATTTTAAGTCTATTCAATCCCAACAAGTAGTTTCACATGGAGAGCGCTAAAGTGGAAAATACTACCGCACAGATACAACACACAGAATGATGCATGGCCACAGAAAAGGGGGCATTCAAGAGTCATTGCGAGGGCTTTCAACCAGGCTTGATGCTCGATGTTGTCACATTTTTCCTGCAGCTGGTGATTCAAAATATCTTGTACCTCAGCACTCGCTGTGTCTGACTCGATCTGTTCACCTGCAGATGTAATATTCAGAACCAAGGTCATCATCATACTCATCTCAGAGATAGTGTGCAATTCACCAAGACTTGTTGCCACCTTATTAAATTGTGTCCCAGTAATAAGGCCTTGTGCTATTTCTAATTGTCCTAATTTTTCATAATGTATTTGACCTTCACAGACATTCCAGGCTGCAACCATAGAGTTAGCACCATTCCACACATGCTCTTCTAAATCCCTTTGCTTCTTCTGGAGACTAAAGCTCTCTGTTTGGCTAGGTGGATTGTAGTACCCTTAAACAGTTCGTGAAATGAAAGGTTATACTGATAAAGGAGGGAAAACTGGACAGTTCCTAGAGAAAGGCGTTCAATATGGTCCCTCAATAACCCATAATATCTTCCTTCTTCAGAATTACTAACCACAGTTGTTAGGCTGCTACAGTAGTGTGACCTGAAAATATGTTGCATTCAAAGTATGGGAGAGGAAGCATTGGAATAGTGTACAAGTTCAATCAGAAACTGTGAGCATTTCACTACATAATATTCTGAGATAACGGGAACATACTCTTTCAGCAGAAGTGTTAGTTGGGTGTGTTATTGGAAAAAAGGACCCGATATATCATCGGAATCACAACAACTAGGGGCAGCTATCATGGTTACTCCTTCAGAAAGGGGAAACAGAACTTGCCTAGGGTGTATCTCATTTGTTATATCATTAACCTGGGACTGTACTTTACCATCTGTGTGCCACTTGATCAATCTTTCGTACCTTCTACTTTTGCCTTTATAATATAAAGCATGAGTGCAGTATTACATCAAATGACTCATGTGAGAGGGCCTGGTCTAACGGATCTCATCTTTTCATATCAAAGCAGTGTGAGGTTAGTAGTAGTTGGAGTGGTAGGGATTGTATGTGGCGTTAACTTGGGTAGATTAGGGGTAGTTACAGACACCATCTCTTGATAGAGTTCACCAGAAACCCAGTATAATACATTCAGCTGCACCAGGAAGAAAACCTAAATAATACTGTAAACCACAGTTGCTACCTTGCCACACAACAACACTTTGCTTACATTACCTCGGCCAGTTCTGTATATTTGCTGTGGTGGCTAAGTCTGTGGTATTAACGGTTTGACAATGTCTCTCAAATTGAGTCTTTGCTATTTGTACCATTCTTGAAAACATTTACCTGTGTCATTTTAATGATCGGTTTCCCAGGTCCAGTAATGACTAATAATGCAAACAGAACACCAGTGAACAGTAGGAGGCGCAGCATCTTTAGGACAAGGTTAGACTTTCTTACAGTGGGTGGGGTGAAACCAGGTGGGTACGTTTTGACACTTGACAGCTCTACTTGTAGTATGCACAATTAGGTAGGGGTGATTCAAGGGTAATCTTCCTCTGATGTACCTTGACGTATATGCAGTCGCTGGCCTCTAGGGAACTACACGCTTGTTCAAATTCCTTTGGCAGTGCTTCCTTGATGTTTGTGTGGTTAGATCTGACACCTTTCATTAGTGCAATGCAATGGTCCAATATTAAGTAGTCAGCTAAGTAAATGTTCATTTGCTCTAGAGCTAGTTGTGGGGATGCAAGAGGTATTTCATGTGGAGTTTCATCTGTGTTCCCGTTACCAGTGCTTCTCATGCTCACTGTGGCTAATGGGAGTGCATTTAGCCATTTACGACTTGTTTGAGTACATATTTTGTCAATTTTAAAAAAAAATCCCATTCTGATGTTCCACTACCCCTGCTGAATGACGATGATGTAGGAAGTGGAGCTTTTGCTGAATCCTTAACGCTACACAAAGTTCCTTAAAATCCAGTTCCGTAAAATAATTCCCACTGTTCCTGTCTATGCTCACAGGCACTCCAAATCTTGGAACAGGATCCCTTATTAACGTGTTTACTATTGCCTTGGAATTTGCTTTCCTGCAGCGGGAAGTTTATACCCATCCTGAAAGAATGTCCGCAAGGACCATAATAAACTCGTATCCGCAACACATCAGCATATGTAGGAATATTTACAAAGGGTCAACATGGAAGGGGATGTGCTTCAGTACTCATTTTCATAGTTTTCCCAACATAAGGTTGCTGACAAAGGTACTGTTCACAATATTACTGGGCAGTGGTAGGAAAATATGGATGTACGTGATTGTTTCGAATACGAACATTTAGAAGACCAAAATGTCGAATTCTAAATGTTCGTATTCAAAATAAGCACTCTGCAGCCAAATGGCCTTTATAGACCCCGCTACTCTTTCTCCCTTACTTTACCTTTTGGCGGAACACTTCGCTGTGAGCGGCCGAGTCCCTGCAGCGCCAGTTCCTTTCACTTCCGTGGATGGGAAACGGCAGTGCAGAGTCCTTTTCTTTTTTTTCTTTTTCTTTTTCTTTTACTGAAAACGTTGTTGATTTCGATCTGTTTCCTTTATAGAGAACATGTGTTCGTGGGACACCGCTGTAACCCCTGCTTCCCTTGTTCGCTATAATGAAAACCGAATGGCTGAAGTGTTAGGATTTCGGCTGTAGCAAAATTACGTACAGCCGAAAAAGTTATCTTTTTTTTTACTATATCTTTGTGCAATACTGGAAAATATGGAGCAAGCCAATTTCTTTTAACAGCAGCAACCATCCACAGTTTTGCTGTATAATACCCCATATGCACCCACGCAACTATGGCTAATAGCACCTTTGGCGCTAGCAACCGGACATCTAGGGAACACCAAGGGTGATTTGGGTGTAAAAGGCACTCTGCAACATTCCATGACCATCTATCAATTTCTGGTGCATTTTCCTCTAATACAGGTCCTCTGGGGATACAGATGGAGATCACTGCTTTTGATCATTTTTATAAGAACATTTGTATAGCGTGAGAGAGCAGGAAAGAGCTGCTTCCATAATGGCCTTATCAGCTAAGACATTAAAAGATGAGCCCGGCATTTGAAAATAGCAATTTCCTTCTGTATCTTTAAAGCATCAGGAAGGGTGGCGACATATAGAACACTTTTTATAGGTGATCCCCTTGAAGTTAAAAATCCCTGCCGTCCCTATAACTGACCCTTATCATATACACCTCCAAATGCATGGTAAAAATCAATGTATATTGAGACAGGGAGGAAGTCCAGTGACATCCCTGTTTCTCTGAGCACGGGCAAAGCAACATGTCCTTTTCATGACAGAAATGTTTAAAATGTTTCTTGTAATCGGATAGTCCTGATGTTGGTGCACTGTAGAGACCATTTTAATAACTGTGAGTGCTTTTTCTGCTTCAGGGACTACTGTAAGGACCTATGAGTATCGACATGTTTGAGATACTAAAATTATTTAAATTATTTAGCACTGTCACATAACTTAATATCCATTGTCAACAATATCCAGCTATTGCCAAAATGGAACGCATATGAGTGATATTGGTATGTCTGTCAAATGTTGGGGTCCTGCAGAAATATCATGGTCTTCCTTCCAAAATACTGAAGTTGTGGTGGTATATCTAAATGTCAGTGGATGCAACATTGCAATGGACTAAACAAGGTGGAGTACTGTGCGACAAGAGGTAACTGTTCTAACAGTAGAAGAAGTAGAAGTGTGGTTGTTGAAGTGGAAGCAGCAACACTAAAAGGTCATTGGGCCTCATTACGACCCAGGCGGTAAGTTACCGCCTGGGCCGTGACTTTACCACCATGGCGTAAACTACGTTTACGCCATGGTGGTTGGCGGACTTACCGCCCCATTCCGACCTTGGCGGGGCGGTAAGTCCCCAATCCCCATTTACCCTTCCCCATTCCCATTTTTGCCCCATAGGGCATAATGGGAGTGGGGAAGGCGTTAATTACGCCACCGTAAATTACGGTGACGTAATTAACTCCATGGTCCCTTAGCGCCATGGATTTTAACACCTGCTAAAAGCAGGTGTTAAATCCGCCAAGGCGCTAAGGGACCTCGTACTCAGGCGGTAAGGGTTGGCGCTGTTTACGCTGCCGTAAACCCCTTACCGCCTGGGTCGTAATGAGGCCCATTGTGTCTAATATACCATTGTGAATGCTAAAACTTGTAACTCAAGAAATCCAAGAATTGACCAAGAATTGTATATTGCTGATAGTGTAGATGTTGCATTTTCTTGTGAACTGTGGCAAATCTTCCTAAAGAGTTGATAAAGCATTGTGACCAGGATTACCACTGGTGCTATTTTGGCTAGAAGTGGAAAGTGGATATTTCACTGAGGAGGAATGGTATTAATGTCATGTTGTATTGCTGTATATAATTCTTTGTATGCTTGTTGTTTAGTGTGAGGGCCAGTATTCCTGTGTTAGAGTGTATTCCCTTAGCTCTGGTTAGGCAGGGAATTCCTCAGCAGAGTAGGGACAGTGAGGCATTGTTGAATATTATTTTAAGAAGAAAATGACATACTTTGATAAATCATCAAACAGCTGTCCGTCTCGCATTACTGACCCCTGAGAATTTCCACTCTTCAAAAGGAGGGCCACTTCCCTTGCATCTGTGAGTTTTCACTATCACACCTGGTAACTGTTGATAATGGGCCTCATTAAGAGTCTGGCTGTAAAGCTGCCGGTGCTACCGGCAGGTTGCTGCCAGACTCGTAATATTTTACCAGTGCCTGACTTCCTGGTGCCAACGGGAGATTACAAGCCCACTGGCCAGGGAAATCAGGTGCCGGTAAAATGTAAGTCCCCATTCACATAGAGTCCCATTATTATGTTAACAGTGCCAGTGCTTCCGTGAAGGGTCTGCCTACCGTGGCTGCTGTGCCTGGCAGCGTCAGACCTGTCGGGCACAGTGGCCACGGCAGCTAACACATAGGTTGCCGGTCCGAAAACAAGGGTGCCAGTGAGCTTACCGGCACCCTTGTTTCCAGGACGGCAAACTTGTAATGAGGCCCAATGTCTTTTATTCAGGTGTCTCTCTCCAAGAAAGCTGTTTTTACCTTTTCAATGCTGGTTATTGTCCTGGTTCGAAATTGCCTCTGCTTTGTTTTGCCAATGGTGGTTATACTGTGGGTTCAATACTGCCCCCTCTTTCCTTGGGAAATGGTAATCACAGTCTTTCTTAAATATAGTTTTTCTTATATTTGGGTAGTGATAGTTTAACACTTTCTCCTTTTATTTCCTTTTCACATAATCTTTGGGCCAAAAACATTTCCTTTCATTAGTTCGATATTCAAAAGATTGACAAGCGTTTAATGGTTTACAACGGTGCGTCCCAGGGTCAACTGTCAGAGGAAAACTCACCGGATTATCCTCTCACATCCACGGATCCTGCTGCCGCTGTTGCTTCTGCTCTGCTCTTCAGATTCAGAGCTTCTCAGAGCTCTGGTCGCGATCCCGTGATTTACACTTTCCCAAGTAGGAGACCTCATTCCTCCTCTCACTTCTTGGTGCTCGCCAGTCACTGGAGACAGGCACAGTGTGGGGAGAGCTCCTCTGCGCAACCTCTGCAGTCTGGGCTTCTTCTGCTTATGACTCTCTCACTACCATTAACCGTCAAAGGCACAGCGGTGGTCCTGACATCTTCATTCTGCCCATTCTGTATACAAGACCCCAGACAGCAACTTCTGCTGCTACTACTGCTACTTCTTTGCATCTGCACCTAAGGGGGATTTAAATACTAAAATTCCCACTCGGGAGTAGATTGTCAGAAACACTAGACTTCATACTGCAGTTCTGTGCTTCTGAGCTCCTCTTCCTCGTCCCAGTACCTATAGCATTATGGGACTTGAAGTCCCCAACACTGTCCTTTTTATCACATATTTTGGTTTTACTTAACCCATTCTGTCTGCAAACCATACCACTATATGCAGGTCTTAAAGATATTAATGTTTGTTTCTTCTTTTCACAGTTTAAACCAAAGGAAGGATAACATTTCTTAGAAGGGAGGATATTGATGTTCTGATTCTTATACTGACCACAATGGCTTTCACTACCAACATTTTGGATACCTTTATGAAGTCTGACTGACAACAAGCCATTAGATATTCTAGCATCATGGACATCTCATCCTTCGAAGATGATGAGTACTGCATCTCTCCTGGTGGAACCCTCCTGTTCCTTTGGGGGCCTTCTCCTCTCAGGTGATCCACTCGGCTAATACCACCCCCAGGGTTAGGATCGGGAAGCATCTGCCTTCCCCATGCCACCTGGGAGGAGATTTAAGGTAGGGATTCTGTGAGGATTCCACAGGATTCATCAGAGGTCTCACCACAGAAGCATCTAATGAGAGGACGGACACAAGGTTCTCATACTGCTGCTCAAAGACATTTTATTAAATAAAAATGGATTGGAGGGATCCACCAGGGGGCGCCGAGATGTTCTGAAGCATCTCCGCTCGTCTCCCCAACTGGGCGCTAATCGAGGGACCTGAGCCCCCCCGACACCCCTGGAGCGAGACATACACCCCCCCCCCCAGTACGAAGGTGCAGGGCACCCCTGGCTCAAGCCCGAGCCTCGGGGGTGCAAAGGAGCCGGAGTTACAGCCCCGCGAGTCCGGAGGGCGCGAAGTCCCTCCCCCCTGCGGCTCGAGAGGCTCCGCGGCACGCAGCGCCGGGCCCAGGGAAGGCCCACAGAGACCCAGGCGACCGAGGCCACAGACTTTCGCCTTGGCGGCGGAGCAACGGCCCGAGAGGGGATCCCGGAAGCCCGAGAATAGGACGCGGCGGCAGGCCGCGAAGCACTCCCAACGGGGAGGCGTGATCGTGCACCCCAGAAGCGCGCGGAGCCCCCCGATCGGCGCAGGAGAGACCCCCCGAGGTAAGGAGGCCCAACCCGGAACTGGGCACCCGCCGGGGGTAACAAGGCCCGTCGGGGGGGGGAGAAGAAGAACCCTGTGTAGCCCACACAAGCACCCGGAGACGGCTTGGGGCGCCGGGCCCACCTGGGAGAATCTACCCCCCGCAAGTGCAACATAAAGTCGCCCCGGGGGGTCCGGGGCTCCCCTCCCCGCCCCCTCCTAGCTCCACCACCCCAGGCCACGGCCCCAACAGCAGTGAACTACAAGGCGAAAACACGAGAGGGGGAGGCCCCCATCCACTACGGTCTCCCGGAGGTGGAGCAGGCGGGCCCGAAGTAGGCCTATGACCTGGAGGGAATCGCTACAGAGATTCCGGCGTCCGCTTCTAGAACCCCCCACAGCCCCTGGAATGGCGGCCCAAACGCAGCAAGAAGCAACAGATGCAAACGTTGTCTCCAGGGGAATGGCGGCCCTTCTCGAGGAAATTAGAGGATTCCGCGCAGACATTACCCATAGGCTGGACTCCCTAGACAAAAAGGTGGACAATCTAGACGACAGGGTGCAGGCATTGGAAAATAACACTACCTCGAATGGCATCTTCGAGACGCAATTTGACATGCCCCTATCGGAACTGGAGAGAAGAGAGGAGAAATGTTCTCTAAAAATGGACGACTTGGAAAATAGGGAACGGCGCTGCAACTTACGCTTCTTGGGGTTCCCGGAGCACGATGGCGAAACCCAGGCGGACATCGTCAAGGCCGTAAACGCGGTGGTGCGAGTGCTCTTTGATGGGGTCAACACCAACGAGCCCACTGTTGACAGAGCTCACAGAGCGGGGGCAGCCTCCAGAGGCCCCAGGTCCGTCTTAGTCCGCTTCCACTATTTCTCAGAGAAAAGCAGGATCCTCAAGCTCGCTCGCAAGAAAGGCCCGGTGGACTGGGAGGGGGCCCAGATCTCCGTTTATCAAGACTTATCGGCTTTCACTCTGGCGAGACGCCGCCTTTGTTCCCCTCTGACAAAAATGCTCCAGGCCAAGGGGGTCCGATACAGGTGGGGGTATCCTTTTTCTCTTTCTTTTGAATTCGAGGGTTATAAATATGCCCTGGTCACCGAGGACGACATCCATAGGGTGACGGGGGAGCTCCTAGAGGGCTCGGGATTGGAACCAGGCGACCACGATCGGGAGCGAGCCCCAAAGGGCCCAAAAGGGAACAATGCTCCGAAGGAAAGGCGCAGAGTACGAGGCCAAAGGAAATTCAGGAGAGTGGCCCCAACGTCTCCGGACATCCAGAATGGCTGAAACGAACCATCGGAGGCCGACGGTCGACTCTTGCAAAAAAACGTTTCAAGGGGGGTGGTTGATATGATTTTTCAATGTGTATGGACCCCGATGAAGGGGGGGGGCTCATAAGGGTGCTTATGAAGAGGTAATGAGCCCGGAGGAGGGAGACATGGTTGGCCGGTTGTGTGACTTTGGGACGATGCCTCAACACAACCAGGCGATCTGGGGGGAGGTGGGTGGGGGGAGAGAGGGGGGAAGTTGGGTTGTTGGGGGAATAGTTATATTACGCCAAGGCTCGGAGACTTGACCACACAATTTGTTATCTACGGCACTTGCATCCTCGAAATTGGAGCTACGAGCATCAAACTGCGCCCCAATGGATGACTCGCTCCAATCCTTGTCAGTGGGGACTTTAAATGTGCGTGGGCTCAACTCACCCACCAAGAGGTCGCTCCTTTTGCGTGAGTTTAAGAGGATGAATCTACAATTCCTCTTTGTGCAGGAGACCCACTAGGTCCGGGGGAAGGAGCCCAAACTCAGGGCCAAAAGCATAGAACGGGTGCTCTTTGCCTCTGCCCAGACTAAGAAGAGGGGTGTGGCTTTACTGGTTTCTCCCGGGGCTCATTTTGGGTTCAAAGCGTCTAAAGCTGACCCTGAAGGCCGGTACCTCATGGTAAAGGGGGATGTACGGGGACGTCTGTTTACCTTGGTCTGCATATATGCCCCAAACGAGTCACAGGACACTTTCTGGGAAAACATGAAGGCGACAATAGTCGCATTTACGGAAGGCTCTCTCCTGGTGGGTGGGGACTTTAATATGGTGCTGTGCCCCGAAAGGGATAGGAAATCCGTGAACCCTTGCCCTAACCTCCGTCTTTACAAAAAAATGGCATCAACCTTTCAGAAAGTGAATGAGGAATTGGGGTTGTGCGACTCGAGTACACCCAAGGAAGGCCTAAACCCCGGCTTTACTTTTTACTCAAAACCCCACGATGTTTTCTCACGAATAGACTACATTTTAGTGGACTCGCCCATGCAGAGGGAGGTCGCCGGCGCAGGGGTGGAAACCGTCCCCTGGACGGACCACGACATGGTTAAGATTAGGATTGGCCTCCCCCCTGCCCCGGCGGTCTGTTCCCGTTGGAGTTGTAACGACCTCCTTCTGCATGACAAGGAGACTCGCCAAACCCTCCTGAAGGCCATAGAAGACTACTTCTCCCTCAATGACAACGGAGAGGTGGGCACCATGGGAGTGTGGGAGGCGTTTAAAGCAACTATCAGAGGTACCCTGATTGGCATTGGGGCGGGAAAGAAAAGGGAGAGGGAACGGGAAGAGAAAGATCTGAAATCCAAGATAGAGGCCATACAACCGGGTGGAAAACTGAAAACACAGATGTTCCCGGGGCAGTGGGAGGAGCTGCAGAGGCTGCGCGCTAGGCTAGCCGACCTGCAAATAGGGCAGATGGAAAGGAAACTTTCATTTTTGAAACAAAAATACATGGAAAAAGGGGAAAAAGCCGATAAGATTCTGGCCTGGAGACTCCGCGAACTTAGGAATAGCAGGAGAGTGAACTCAGTCCGCACCGCGGACGGCACCTCGACTGCAAGGGACTCCAAGATAGCGGAGCAATTTAGGCTTTATTATGAAAAACTATACAGTTCAGAATACAAGGGAAAGGGGGTGGACATTGACAGGTTTCTGGATTCCCTCCCTGTCCCGGGCCTGCTACCCGACACAGCCGACACCCTGGAGGCCCCCATCTCCCCAGAAGAAGTAATCGATACAATCACCTCTCTAAAGAGCGGCACTGCCCCGGGGGACGACGGCTTCTCAGTCAAATTTTATAAGACCTATAGATCCACGCTAGCCCCCTTTCTGGCCAAGATGTTCAACATCGCACTTAGTCACGGGTCCCTCCCGCCCACAATGATGTCGACCCTCATAGTGGTCTTACCTAAAGAAGGCAAGGACCCCGCTCTATGCCAATCATATCGCCCCATTTCGCTCCTAAACACCGATGTTAAAATTCTGGCCAAGCTACTGGCGAATAGATTGGCCAAACTCCTCCCTACCCTGGTACATGGAGATCAAGTGGGCTTCATCCCGGGGCGCCAAGGGTCAGACAACATAAGAAAAACCCTCGACCTTATGCATCAGGCGTCCGAGCAGGGAGTGGAGGGATACCTCCTCTCACTCGACTCAGAAAAGGCCTTCGACCGCGTCGAATGGCCTTACATGATCAAGGTTCTCCGTAAGATGGGATTGGGAGTTAATTTTTGCGGGTGGGTCGCAGCACTGTACAACTCGCCCTCGGCGAGAGTACTGGTTAATGGGGGTACATCTGAGCCCTTTTCCCTCTCCAGGGGCACCCGGCAAGGATGTCCCTTATCGCCCCTCCTATATGCCCTAGCCATGGAGCCCCTCGCCATAGCAGTCAGGAACGACCCGGTAATCATGGGAATACGGTGTGAGGAGTGTGAATTTAAGCTCTCCCTATTCGCAGACGACATACTAGGTTACCTGACCAACATCCAACAGTCCCTCCCGAGACTGTTCAATCTCATACACTCTTTTGGCTCCTTTTCGGGGCTTAGAATAAATACATCCAAATCAAGCATCATGCCCATGGGCCCGGGGGAACAAGACATCGGGAACAATTCTGACATTCTGGGGGTTAGAATCGAGCGAGAATCCACAAGATACTTGGGCACTACCATCCCCAGAGACCTGACAAAACTATACCAGTGTAATTTCCCTGGAATTCTCGCCCAGGTCAGCAGCGATCTTAAAAGATGGGCTCCCCTCACTCTCTCCTGGCTCGGACGCATGGTAACGGTTAAAATGAATATTCTACCTCGCCTCCTTTATCTCTTTTCTGCTCTCCCCACTGTGGTTCCCGAGACTTTTTTCGAGGTGCTTCAGTCCCGTATTTCCCACTTCATCTGGAATGGCAAAAGACCCAGGATCAAAACATCCACCCTTACTCTCCCGAAATCCCATGGAGGCTTTGGACTCCCCGATTTCAGGCTTTACTATAAAGCAGCCCAGCTCAGGGTATTACTGGAGCACATGCGGGACGACATGCGTACGTATTGGGCGTATATCGAAGATACCCACGCTCACCCAAAAAAAGTCAGAGACTACCTCTGGGCCTCCCCCAGGTCCCTCCCCCCACAGCTCAGGACACATCCCACCTTAGCTGCTCTCTGGGCGCTGTGGAGACCCAATAGGGCCAACAAAACGCTTACCACATGGCCTTCTCCGCTGTCATCGCTCTGGGGCCCGCCCATCAACTCAGACATGAGGGGCTTCCCGGTTACCCAGGCCTGGTCTGACATGGGCCTGGAAAGAGTCTCCCAGCTTTTACAAGAAGAGGGCTTCATTGAACACGCCGACTTGGCAAAGGCTCTGGTGGATAGGCCCCCCACGGTCTTCGAATTCCTGCGATTGAAGGGGATACTGACTCAACCAAGGTGGTCCGAGCAGCTCAGCCGCCCCCTCACCCCATTCGAACTCATTTTGGCCAAAAGTACATCACGAAAAGGCTCTCTGTCCAGGTTCTATAAAGTACTGGTTACATCGGACCTGGAGGGCAGACAACCCTTCAAACACATATGGGAAGAGAGGACGGGAATGTCACTGGATGATCACACTTGGAGGGCGGTCTTTAAGTGCATCTTCTCGGGCTCCTTATACACAGCAGCTATGGAACATAACTTTAAAATCCTTCACTCATGGCATCGCCCCCCGGCCTTGTTGTCCAAAATGTTCCGGGACGTCTCCCCTTTCTGCCCTAGAGGGTGTCACCAACGGGGGACTTGGTTTCACATGTGGTGGGACTGCCCGCTCATACAAGTTTATTGGGTGGAACTACTTAGCTGGATCAAAGATATAGAGGGTTACGCTCCAGCGCTGCACCCGTTGGAAATTCTATTGGGCTCCCCCTTGCCCGAGTCCGAGGTGAATGCCTTCCCCAAGGTCATTGGCGCAATGTTGCGGGCAGGGAGGGTGGCGCTCGCGCAAAAATGGAAGAGTGCCCTGGCTCCCTCTAAAGAGGAATGGCTCTGCAAACTTAGGGTGATTTTCAACTACGATAAACTCACCGCAATAGCAAACGATGCTATGTCAGACTTTACCCAAGAATGGACAGCAGTGCTGCTGCACGACGATTGTATCTCAATGCGATTATAATGGGGCAACGGTACAAAGGTTTGCAAGACATGGGCCCACTCATTCCTCAGAGGTTTGGTCCTACCTCGGCCCAACCGCTTAGGGGTCTATCCCCACTGTTTCAAGGATCATTCGTTACTAATGTAAGCTAAGCAAGTGTACTCCGTTAAGCTCATAGTATTAGCACTTTCTCCGAACTTGGCAGGTTAATTGTTGGGGGGGAGGGGCCGGGAGGGGGGAAGAGGGGATGGGAGTTTGGGCAGCGGGAGGGGGGGGGAAAACCAATCGGAAAATGTTACTGACAATATGCTCTTCTTCTTGTTTAACTTCTTTATTGCTAATTGGACAGGCCACACGGCCCTCCCTGTTATGTATGTTGTCAATAAACAAATATTTTTAAAAAAAATGGATTGGAAAAATGCCTCTCTAGTCCTATTATGAAGAATAGATTCCCTTCCTAGAAACTAAAACTAAGGATCTTTCTGCGTCCGGATTTCAGTAACTGAAAAGCCGTCCTTGTGCCCAAAACAACCTATCCTGACCCTCACACTATAAACAAACAACAAAAGGTGCAAGGAAAATGTCTTTAACTTGAACTTTGTAAAAGTGTTCAAAACCCAAAGTATAAAAATTACTTCAACCAAAATGTTCTCCAAGGTGAAGACCCTTGGATCCAGAGGGTGATTCCCTTCCCCAGGATTCTCAAACAGGATGGCAAAAAGTGTCTCTTTAGCGAACAGGTCCTTTGTGTCGTCAGTGGAATCACAAAGTTCTTGTTCATCTAAAAGGTTCTGTTAAAATAAAATGTTCTGTAACAGTTTTTGTTATGTTATTTGGCATTTATATAGCGCTCTATATATCATTGGTATGACCTCAAAGCACTGGTAGGTTGAAAGCCCTCTAGACCAGGTCAGTTGAGAGAGTAGGGTGTCGAAGGGTGCTTGGGTGCACCAGTTAAGTGTGCAGCTGATATAATCACCTGATGGTAGCTGAATCCTAGCATTAGGTGTGTTGCTTTTGATATCGGTTCAATGTGTGTAGTCTGGCGGGTGGACACCTAGACTGGGTTCTGGCTGCGTTAGGCCTGTGGGACGCTTATGTGTGCAGCTAGGAACGTCCCAAGGTCGCAAGCTGCTTTGAGCAGACTCACCAGTATTTACCAGCGTCGCCGACGTTGCTTGTGCCTCGCCGTTATGGCTTCTACTTCAGTCTTCCAGGTCGAAGTGTGCAGATGCTCCCCCAGGACCCAGTGCGGCTCTGCTGTCACATATTGCCAGCTATCCTTCTCAGGCCAGGAGGAAGTCTGCTGCCTTGTTGAGCGATGGAACCTCCAGGAGCTTCTACACTGCTCTTGTCATCTCCAGAGTTTTTCTGGCTTGCCTGCAGCATTTCTCTTCCATCCCACTGGCCTTCTCTGCTTTCCAGGTTCTATCGGTGTGCATTCAGGAGGCCCAGTGTGAATGGTAACCTCTGCTCTTGCGCTGCTTCTCCCTTCATTTCCCTTCTACACAGCGCTGCTGCCATTTTTAAATGTCCCGCTCAATGAAGGTTTGCAAGAACAACTAGTCTGTATTGAGAACACTGTTATTACACACTCTGCTGTGGTAAAAACCCTTGGTGTGCACTTGGATTCCACCGTATCAATGGAAAGACAAGTCAGCGCCATTTCATCATCTGCTGCCCTCACGACAAAAATCATAAACGCAGTGAAACTCCACCTATCGCCAAAAAACTGCCTTAACATTGCTAGAGCTCCCATTGGCGCAAAGTTGGACTACTGCAACATCCTACTCCTAGGCACGTCCGCCAATAACATCAACAAACTGCAAACAATGCAAAACAACGCCCTTAGAGCAGCCCTAGGTATCCCTAGGAGGGAGCACATCTCTCAGGCTAGAAAAGACACCCACTGGCTCCCGGTCAAAGAGCGCATAATATTCAAGGCCCTCATGATTACACACAGGTGCCTCTCTCAGACTGCCCCATCCTACCTACCAGAACGAATATGTCAGGTGCCGGTCCACAGAGCAAAACGAGACCTATACTCTCACCTACTCTCAGTCCCGACATTCAACAGAGCCAAAGCCGGCAGCACCAACTTCGAGGTGCTAGCCCCAAAAGCACGGAACGCCCTCCCACTCAGCCTAAGAAAGGAAGACTCTCTCATGGCATTCAGAAAGGCACTAAACATTAAGCTTTTCAACTAGAATGTACCTTATTGTGCCTAAGACTATTCCTCTGTAACCATGGGACACTACACATGTTGTTGAACTTTGTATCTGAACCTATAATTTTGCCTTTGAAGTATCTATCTCAAGCTGTATCTAAGTGCATATACTGCAACAGCGCCACAATGCCTCTGGGCCACTGGGTGCATCATAAATCCAAATAAATAAATACTGTATGGCAAGCTCCTGTCACTTTGCACAAACTCCCTTGTCGTCCTCCTCAACCCAGCACCTGAGTAGTTATGGGAGTTGAAGTCCATATTGAATTTTAACTCTGGGATGGTTGGTTTTTCTTATGAACTTCACATGAAGGCACATCAGAAACAAAAGGTATCATATGTGAGTTGTGGGCGTTTGTGTGAAAGGTGGGAACCTGACTAAAATGACAATATGCCATTAAGAATTTGGGTATTAAAGGGTCTTCCTCATGGGGTAAGGAGGAACACTATGACTCCTCCAATGAAGTCATGACATCTCCCCGGTAGTTGTCTCCTCCAATGTGATCCTCCCTCATACAACCACCCCCAGAGTCAGGGTCAGGTAGCGGCTGCTGTTCCCTGGCTACATGGGAGGAGGTCAAAGGGGGAATCAGTGATGACTCCGTTGGAGTCATCACAGAGGCCACACTAGTATTGGATTGTGTGGATACTTGAGGTCACTGGCAACAAGACAGGTATGTCTTTAGAAGCAGGCTAAAATCTGGATCGCAGACACCATCTTAATGGTGATCTTTGGTAGGCATCTGTACAACATGCACAGGTCCAAGATCTGTCTTGATCCTCCTGTATTCTTGTCCACTGCAGGCAGTAAAGGAACTCTGCCACTGCTCGAGCAAAGCCCGTTCAATGGCTCTCATCTCCACCACAACTGCATCTCTGTCATTAACTGTGGGGAAGCAAGCTGCTGGGTGAGGGGAGGAGAGAGGGCGAGATAGTAGATGATGCAAAGAAGCCAAGAGTCTTTCATGGCCATTCTCTAAGCATGTAAAGCAATTTGGCCCACTGCAAGAGTGGACTGCACCATAACACTGGTCGGAGACACATCTGTTTTTCTTTTTCTTATCATTGCTGGCCAGGGTACTTGGCGTACATTGCTGCCTGCATCTTTGCCCACACCTGTAAAGCTCCTAGCCATGTTTCTGCTCCTGGCCAAGCTGTGCTCCTGGAAAGGCATCCAGAGAACCATACCTGTTAACTATAGGAGCTGAAATATCAACCAACTGCTTTTGGGGGTAGGATTTAGTGACAGCGAAAAGAGACTTAAAGTCTGAATTTCCTCCTTGCACACCTTTAAGCGAACCAGTAACCAGGTCCTTCCCAACACAGGCTAAGGGACCTCAGACAAGCATATCTGCAGACACTCAGGTTAGTGCTTCTCGCTGTTATGTCCACATGGTGGGGGGTGTGCTAAGCTTGGCAAGCAACAGTTTCTTGGCCTCTCGCAGTTCCGCTGTGAACTGGTCACATCTGTTAAAAGTAATTATACCTTACAAATGTTCCACCCAGCCAATTCTCCACATGTGGCAACAGGGGTTTTGCTCTTAGCAGGAGCCACTGACAAGTTCCCTCCATCTTAATGAGGGTCTAGACACCTCTCTTAGATGCTAAATTCTTCTTTGTGCAGTTCTTGCGAGAGTGGGCTCTGGAGCAGGAATCATAGAATGTTCTTCACATAGAAGTGGAGCATCCTGCGTCTCTCCTGATGGGATCTCCCTGACAGCCATCTCCTCCCATGTGATCCTCGCTCATAATTCCACTCGCAGGGTCAGGATGAGGGATCGGCTGCTGTCCCCTGGAAGCAGAGGAGGAGATTTTAGGCTGGGGATCACTGATCACAGGATTAATCACAGTGCCAGTTGATAATGCCCACGATTTGACAACTTGACTGGCTTCCAGACAGAATTTGGTTGCTAATAAGTCAGACCATCTAAACGTATACCACAATTACCACACATCATCTAATAGACACCTTCTATAAGGCAATTACAAAAGAGATACACAAGAGAGAGGACAAACATAGAGGTAAACAATCCACTTGACATGATTTTAAAATGACCAAGATGGCATGGACATTACAAGCAGTTCAAAAGGACATACATATCACAAAGAGGCTGACAAGGGAGGGAAAATAGTAATCCTTAAGAAGACAGACTACATGTCAATAGCACAAGAACATTTGAACACACAGCAAGCTACTTACAAATCCGACAAAATTCATAGCAGAAGAGGCTAACCCAATCTTAAAAAAGTGGTATGAGTAGGAGCACTTACGGACGAGGACAAGGAATACCTGAGCAACAATGTCTTACCTTACCTGCAATACATTTTTGACCCCAGATCCACAAAATATATGATGATTTGACACCGGTCAGAGCAATAGTTAGTGGCATCGGATGGGTAACTGAAAACCTCTCTAAATTTATTGACCAATATCTGAAACCAAAGGTTTTCAATTTAGACTCATATGTTCAGGATACAATGCATATTTTACATAAACCCAGTAATTTACAATGGGATAATGACTACATGTTAGTCACTTTGGGTGTTGCAAGCCTATCTACATGCATCAGGCATGAACTAGCATTGAATGCACTGGATTATTTTTACACACAACATTGGCATCATATACAATGGAATATCATTTTTAAAAAAACATTCAGGCTCAAGTACATTATTTTTATTTTCAATAAGGATTTATATATTTTATTTATTAATTTATTGAGTATTTATAATGCGCCCATACAGCAAATGATGTTGCAAGATGCAACAAGACAAAGGAGGGGGGGGCAAGGGTAAATGATAACAGGAACGGTCCTACTACGTCTTGTGTAATTCGGATTCCGCATGTTCAGTAACAAGAAGTGCAGGGGAGGGGCAGTGGGGAAAGAGCTGGTCAGAGCGGAATGTGCTAATGCTAAGGAGGGAAAGAAGTGCAGGTCATAGTGGAGAGCGCGCAATTGCTTGGGGTGGGTGTGGAGTGTGTAGGCGAGCGCTAAGGAGAGGCCAGGTGGACAAGTACCCGGGGAATGCAGAGAATGCAGGGGAATGGAGGTCCACATGCTAAGTGCGATGACGGAGCTGTAGGGGCTCAAAGTGGTGCAGACCCAGCCAGGCTAGTGCAGGGGAAAGGAGCCCCTTAGGGCAAGTGCAAATTAGAGAGGGGAGGGGTCAGGGGAGAACAAAGTGCTGGGGTAGATAGGGCGAGGAGCGCCTGGTGCCCTGTATGAATCAGAAGGAACCAGGCAGCCAGTCAAAATGAGGCAGAGGGGGACACATTAGCAGGGGAGAGGGAAGGAAGACGAGAAAAGGAGTGTCTTGAGAAGCTTCCGGAACTTAACAAGATCGGCTTAATTCTGAGTGGGGAAGGGAGGCCATTCCAGAGGGAGGCTCCTGCGAAAGAGCGAGATCTACCCTCAATTCTCTGCTTGGAAAAACATCTGATCTGAAGAGAGTTGGAGCTAGAAGAACGAAGGGCTCTAGCAGGGAGGTATTTTGGGAGAGAGAGTTGGATCTAGCAGTGCCCCAGGCCCCAGAAAACCTTGTGGCTAATGCAGAGGGTCTTGAAATTGATACTTTCAGCAACCGGGAGCCAGTGGAGAGATTTTAAGGCTGGAGAGATGCAGTCCCTGGGCTTGAGGACAAGGATAAGCCTTGCCGTCCTACTCTGGATTAGTTGAAAGTGGTGAAGGGAGGAATTAGGCAGGTTAAGGAAAAGGCTGTTGCATTAGTCCAGCCTAGAGAGGACCAGAGCTCTGCAGACATTGAGTGTCTGGGGTAAGGTGAGTAAAGGGAGAATGTCTCTGAGGAGGTGCAGCTGGAAGTGGGACTTCTTGGCAAGGTCGATGATGTGAAGATAGAAGTATAGAGAGGAGCCGAAGATGACACCAAGGTTTTTTGCATCACATGAGGGTGAGGGGAGGGGGCCCATGGAGGGTGGCCAAAGAGTAGGAGGGAAGGGGGAGATAGGGTCCCAATGAGAAGGATCTCAGTCTTACTCGCATTAAGGCAGAGATCTTTTCCAGTAGACCATGCCTGAATAGTGGTCAGTCAGGAATGAGAGAGGAAGAAGAGGAGGCAGTGGAGGGAAGCTTGAAGGAGAGCTGCGTGTAATCCGCATAGATCTGGAATTGAAGGGAGAAGGTGGAGATCAAAAGTGCTAGAGGGGCAAGGTAGATTTTGAAGAGCCACATCGAAAGGATAGACCCCTGAGGGACGCTGCAGGTGGAGAGTATGATGGAGGAGAGCAAAGGGCCCAGTTGAACCTGGGATGGTCGATCAGAGAGGAAGGAGGTCAACCAGTCCAGTGCCAGGTCTGTGATGCCAAGGGTATCACAGAGACGGTTTATGAGGGTGGAATGATAGACCGTATCAAATGCAGAGGAGAGGTCAAATGGCATGAGAATGGAAGGAGAGTTAGAATTGAGATGTGAGAGCAAGTCTTCATGGGTGCTCAGAAGTTCAGTTTCCATGCCTCTGGCTGCTCTGAAGCCAGACTGGTGGTCATGGAGACAGCCAACAGATTCAGTGTGGTGGATCAGCTGGTAGATTACCATCTTCTCCAAGAGTTTGCCCAGGAAGGTCAGCAGAAGGCTTTTTGAGGAGAGGATGCACGAGGGAGTGCTTGAGGAGTGGCAGGGAGGAGCCAGTGGCAAAGGAGTGATTGCAGAAATCAGCCAAGGGTGGAGCAAGGGAGGACATGTTGTTCTGGAGGAGCAGGGAAGCACCTGTTTGGAGTAGACTTTCATAGAGAGAACTTGTCTAGAGACCTCATCCGGTGCTATGGGTGAGAAAGAGGAGAGCAGGAGGGAAGGGGGAGGGGGGCCAAGGGAGGCCTGAGAGCAGATGAGGGTGAAGGGAGGGGTGTATATGAGAGTGAGGACAGGATTTCCTGAGTTTTGGTTATGAAGTGAGTGGCCAGTGCGGTGCAGAGGGTCAGAGATGGCAGAGGAGAAGTGGAGACTGCAGTAGAATTGGTGAGTTTCCTTGCAGATTTTGAACGGTTCAGCCATGTTGTTAGTTAGACAAACCTCAGCAGTTGCTATGGGGGCATGTTTTGCGCCTTCATTGGCAAACTTGTTTATGGATCATTATGAGGAAATGCATGCAAAAGCATATGATACTTGTGAAGAAGATGTGATTCTATGGTGTTGTTACATTGGCGATATTTTGTTAATTTGGAAAGGAGACAAAGTAGTATTGCTACAATACACTGAATATCTGAATAAGAGCAGATTTAATATCACACTGACAGAAACACATATTACCTATTCTATATACTAGGTGTACCTGGCATAACATTTGCTGTTCTAGTATATCTTAAAGGTTTTTAACTCATATTTCATTGTAAACACAATTAACAATCTAATTATTCTCTGATTCACCACTTAATGAGACGAATGATCGAACTCTTGAAAGAGCAACATATAGTTGCCCGTGACTGACTACAGGTTTCGGAAGATATAGGCAGATTCTGTCCCTGTGACTTATTAATGGTCATTGAAAGGCCATGGACAACATTTCTGTCCCCAGCACTTCCGCTCACATTGGCCACCATGGAAAGGGAAAATGTACTCTGTTTTCCCTTCCCCGGCAGCCATTTTTATTACATTTTTTTCTTCTTTTTCTGTTCCGAAATACTGCGTTTCAGAACAAAAAAATAATGCTATTAGTACACCGGCCTTGCGGACCAGGGTAGTAATAGCAATAAGCCCCTCGCTTCGCTCCGGCCTGTAACTATGGGCCCCGGGGCATTACCTGACTCGGTAAGGGCCCCACGACTCAGGGCTTATTGCTTAAATAACACCATTCTTCTTATTCTTGAATGTCCTTAATGCTGCACATCTCACTGTAACTAACACACAATAATACACCTAATTCCCAAAAGTAAACTTTGAACTTTTATCTCAGTATTGCAAAGAGTCTCTTTAGACTATCACAACACGGACAAAAACATTCCCTTGGACGCTAAATCCTCAGAAAGCATATATTAATAGAAGACCTTCTGTCAGTGCTGCACGTATTCTCAGCATGGCGTTCTTCCTTGAAGCAGAATACAACTAGATTGCCTCACAGCAATGCTTTTTAAACCATAATCTATGTGCATTATTTTACAAAATCAAAAAACAACAGGCAGCACTTTAAAATTATTTTCCAAGACAAAAAAAAACACGGCACTGTGCTACTTGAGTGCTACTCATGTCATGAAACTGAGTTGTAATTGCCAGCATGCTACAAGTCAGTCAAGTGCTTCCTCCAGAGTAGCTGCGAAATCTCTATTACAGTACCTCACAACTCCTACGAGTATTCTGTCAATCGTACTTTTTGAACTTCACTGATGCAGCCCTTTGAATTTCACTGATGCACATGGAAAAGTGCGCCCGTTTTGTTTTTCAAATCCATTTGAGTCTGCAACCAGCACTATAAGGAAAGTTCTGTGTTCTGTTCTTTAAATGAACTCACAAATCTGCGTATGTCATCACGCACGGAACGTTGAGAGGTCCTCTTTTCTAATGGCGAGTCCTCCGGGTTTGAAGAAGTAGGATGATGGTGCCGGCCCCAAAGCATGCATTCCAGTCTAATGGCATGGCCGGAACGCAGGGGCATCATGGACCAAAACCAGGCCCAAACCCACTTCTAGGGGCCTCTGCTCTACTCACTGATGCTGCGGCATCAAACAGCGCCTTTGGACTTAATGTACCACAATTTTGAGTTCTTTGTCAGAGAGACAATAATCCCTGGCTGGGGTAGTCTGGGAATGTAATTGTCGGTGGGGTCTTTCACCCAGAGGACCCATGGAAACATATGCTGGGAGAGGCTGGATATACCTTAACTGCACAGGGGAACGGTGGGTCTGACTGTCATGTGCCTACTTCCTCTCCACAGCTATCCTTACTTCATTTAGTTGCTGCTGTCTCCCCTGTGGTAGGTGATGTATCTTCTTAGTGTGGGTTCTTTAGGTATCCTGGTCACCAAGATGTGGGGTAGGGCTCTGACCAAGTACACAGACAAGCTATGGAGCCATGTAGGTTAAACCAGGATGCTTTATTATACCGACGCACCCCATACATGAAGGTAAACATGTCCCTCCAGCCAAAATGCTCCCAGCGTTGACATTCTCAACAAGATAGAATACCTTTTGCTGGACACAACGTCCTCCATACTGCAGCTACCCGATTTCAGTAACCGCTGGAGCCTAATAAGCATATGCTCTGTTTTCATCGCCCTCTGCCGTTGAGTGACGCCGTCACGCAAAGAATACGCTGTAATGTCCTTTACTCCACTCCACTCACTAGACTTCAGTCACAATCACCAGACCCTCCAGCCTCCATTTGACATCATCATACCTGGACGGACCACAGAGCTAAGATGAACTCTTTGTTCATCAACGTCCACCTTGGAAATGACCGCTGCATTCAGCCAAAAGGTGAGACATACAGTCCTCTGGAAAGCTCTCCCTCGGATTTCTCTGATCTCCATATATTCCCAGCTATTAGGGAAACCACTCCTGCTACCCCCAGGCAGGCCATCAAACCTTCTTTATTCTGCTCCCGTATTGCTGATGCCTCCATGGTGCCTGCACACCTCCAACGCTGCAGTGACGCGCACTGGTTAAAAAGGCAATTGAAGCCCTCCAGCCTCTTCCTGCAGGAGATGCAATCTTCCAGCACCAGTTGCACTACATGGTGCTCCTCTGAACTGGTGGCTTGACCATTACGACGACTGACTGTGGTGGCCTCACCAACTGCTGGCCTCCTACTGCGCCTCCTGACACCTCCAGGACAGCTTCTCCTGGACTCCTCATCTGATGTCATCCTGTTCCATTGCCGACTGCTTACTTCCACTGGCTACCCCAAGGCTCCTCCCCATCAGCAACATTGGCCCACATCTCTCCTTGGCTCAGCATTTAAATGTGGGTCCGGTTTTCAATATAGCTCGTCGCCAAAATGAAGTATTCAGCATGGTGACAAAGACTCAGGAACCAGGAAGGAGATGGTAAGTACAAAACAGGAAAAGTACTTTATTCTTCAGTTACAGATTAGCTTGGATCAAAGCACAGGGAAAATGCATCTTTCCAGCTCGCAGTCCCTTGCTGAAGTCCTGATCAACAGTCTCTCCCGAAATCACCAGCAACCCACATTCTACATTCCATCCAACATTCTTACAGCAGCATCTAGCTCACATCCATGCATGATACCACACAAAGAAAGTGGAGCAAGAAGCAACAGAAACCCAGAATGGGTTATAACAAGATTTTGAGGAAAAACACCACCACATTTGGGGGGTTTTAGGGGCAGCTAAATAAATCCAGTTTGGGAACAGCTGCAAAAAAGTGCAAAGCAGGGGCATAAACCTACACCCAGAACAAAATTTCAAAGGCATAGAAGACAGGTACGCTGGAGGCAGCATAGATGAAAATGGGAAGCAGGGATGGGGATGTTAATACAATTCAGGAGGGGATAGTAACATAAATCAGGCGGGGGAAATAAAATCCTGAAAAGTATCCAGAACGTTGTCTAGGGAGGGGAAAATCAAAAATCACAGGGACATCATTTAGAAACTGGGACAGCAACAAAATCAGGAGAGATGGCAATACAATCAGGGCAGAAGACCAGTACACGAATGACACATGGAGGAAGCAGAAATAAAAGTCCTAAAGTAAGCACAGCAAAGAATTATAAAGGGCCAGAAATAAGAATTCAGGAAAAAGAAAAACAGTCACCCGATTCAGAGGGGAGGGAGGGATGACAACGTCAAACTTCAAGCATGGACGACACAGAATCCAGGAAGGTCAGGCTGGGTGATGCCAAAGTCCAGGGTATACAGACACCAACACCATGGAAAGTTCAAGCAAGCAGCTAATGTATGGGGTCCAGTAGATGCTGCTCACCCAAGTTTCCTTCAAATTGGGCAAAATTGCTGAGGACCAAAAACGCCCTGAAGTATCCAAGAATCTCTTGAAGGGTGGTCTGAATCCTTGCAGAAGTGTGAGTCGTGGTATTGGAAGATCTCCACACAAATGGGGGCCCATGCCCTCCTAAATTAACACTGCATATCTGCATCTCTAGTCCTTCACCAACCCAAATACAAGACACTTCGCTCAAAATGTATTCCAGGAACATGCAGAAAGCTAGTGGAAGATTTACTGTCTGACCACTTAACTTCCAGGAACACCTAGGCACTGCTCTCGCTTGCCATTTCAGGGAACTGCCACTGCCACATTGTGTGCTGGCCCTCATGTGCTCCTACATGGATACTAAAACTAAAGCCAAAACTTAACCCCCAGGAACCCATTACATCCTCGGAGCATTCCAAAGGAGTGCATCACTATCATTGTTCCTACTGATCCAGTCTTCTCTCTACAACCCCACTCTGCACCCCCACCCACTCCTCCCTCACTCTAACTGAGACATCTCACTTCCATAAATGGGTGTGAGGAGGTGATGAACAGAGTGGCAAAATCAGAGAAAAAAGCAGACAAGGGCGAAAAGGCCTTAAGAGGTTGCTTGGTAGGTTAAAGGTTAGTCAGAAGAGAGTCTTGCCCTTCCCCCTCTCAGAAAGCCCCACTGTGATAACTCTAGGAGAAAGCACAGGGTCTGGCTGCGAGTATTGGAAATCAGCAGAAAAGGAAGCAAAGTATCTTAAATTTCCTCTTCCTCCACTCCTGCTCCAGAGCCCTCTCCCCTTTACCCACTGTTTGGGGGCAAAGTTGGGGATGGGAGCATAGTACATGGGGTTTTGTGTGGGGGTGGGAGTTCAACCACACCATCCAGACCAAATATGATCACAACCTCAGCCACGGATACCTATAAAGGGGGGTGAAAAAGGGTCTTAGACTTCAGCGTCCCTGCTCCAGGCCTCACCACCTCTTCTCCACCTCCTTGGTTACTGCAGCGGCATCTGCATTTCTCTGATGGCAGCACTGGTTTAGTGGTCTCCCAGATTCTTCTGCATCAGAGACCATCAGCTTGTCATGCACACTATATGCTGGTTTCTTCAGTAGTATTATGGGCAATGGTCCAGCATTGTTATCTACCCATGTCAGTAACTTTGTGCTTGCATCCCATTCTTTCAGGCATTTGTCATTTTCTCCATGTACTGTGTTTATAAGAGTGTGTATGCTTTGCTGCCTACTACTCCCTCCTTCCAACCTTCAGCTCTGTACACTTGGCCATACACAAGCATCTGTGGTCGTTCCCAACATCCTGGTTCTCCTATTTCCTTGGGTCCCATCTTAGGACATGGCAATTCTTTCAGTGTTATCATTGTTGTCTCTCCTTTTTGTGGGCCGACAGTTATGTATTGTATAGCCTTGTCTACTTGCCAGTAATTGTTCATGTCAAGTGTCTTTATATATCTATCTTCATTTGGGAATGTTGGGTTGGACTTCCATCTCAGTGTTGCTGTTCTCCCTTGGAATCTTCCTCGGGTTGTAAACATGGACAGGTATATAAGGCATTGTGCACTTGATGCTGGTATTTCAGTTTCTACAAATGTTCTGGAGGCACTCATGACATAGGGGATTAGTGAGCAGACATAGCAGTTCTCCCCAGTGGTTTGTTTACCTACTTTAATCATGTGCTTGTACCACATGGTATTAGGTACTCGAGCAGTATCCGTGAGCTAAAGTTCCACCCCCCCCATGTCAGCATCTGCATTGTGTCTACCTCTCCCTATTGTACTTACAGTGCTTACTTGTCCACCTGACATGGCTGTTCCACCTGCTGGAGTTGGGGTTGTGTTAGTAGAGGATACAGTAGTATTGCTAGCAACAAATGACACTCGCCAAAAGATGAGGGTGAAAATACTACATGAGAATAAGACACACAACACAATAATCATTCTTTTAATAGGCCATCCATCACTTACACCTCTTGGATCCTTGTGTAGTTTGAATATATCAGTTTCCCACCTGAAATGTGCAAAAACAAGCGTTACTGTGTTAGTATTTTATTAATTCAAGCTCTGCGAACAAAATAATCCACCATATAGAGAAGGAATAGCTGTTCCCATACAGCTTTTATTCTGGGGTCCTGAAATACTGAGAGTACTGATGGATTTCCTCTTTCCAGGTGTGGATATTGTAAGGAAGGAATGGTATCAAGAATAGACAGACACAAGTGATCACAGTTTAAGGGCGTTCATTAAACTGTATAGGTAGGGTGGAAAAACACTTAATCTAAACCTAAATCTAAGATGGGAGCAAGCTACGACCATCAAATCAAAATAAGGTAGTCCTAGTGGCGTCTTGTCAAAATAAAAGGGCCTATACTATAAAAAAGTATTGTCAATCCGTACAACTAAATACCAAAAAGAGTGTGGGATAGGATTCACGAGAAAGAAAGAAGTGTACACAAGTAATATGTCAGGATGCAGTAGCTGGGGGTGTTCCCTTCCCCACATTTTGAGCACGGGACAAGGTGGGAATTCTGAGCACAGCACACGCTTGAACTTTCCTAGCACAAGACAACAGTTCTGCTTCATGTATCAGGGCCGTTGGTGGTTAAGTCTCTTTTCAACAAAAAGTCTCTGGCCTGCGAGGACCTGATAGGCTTCAAAATAACAAATGATCCTTTCAAATGTATATGTTGGGTGATGACTCTTCACCCCTGGATCACCCTTTTCCGGTTTGGATCCCAAAACAGTTCCTTTCAGATTACACTTGAGGGGATGATTCTTCACCCCTGGGTCCCCCTCTTCTGGGCTTAGATCCTTCTCCAATATCAGCCTCCCTCCTGTCGGGTTCACTCTGGCTTATATTCAAAAATAACTTCTCAATTGCCTTTACGTGTCATTGGGGATCAGGCTTCTCACCTCTAGATCTCCCTCTTCTGTGCTCAGATCCTTTTCAAACATTTGCCTACCTCCTGTCGGATTCACTCTGGCTTTTGCAAAGATATTTTCTCCTTGGCATTCACAAATCTTAATGTCTTCTTAAACCGTTTCCCGTGGACCTCCCTCTGCCAGCTTCACTTTTGTCAACACACTGTTTCTTGGGACGTTAGTCTTTGCCCCTCTTTCTTGGCATCCCTCCTTCGGGTTCACTCTTGCCACTTCATATTTCCTTTTGCTTTCTCTTGATGCAGGATTCACTTCCCTTGCTTTCTCAACAGTTTGTCAGTCAAAGACTTTCGACTGAACAGGGATTTTGCTACACCCCTGTATGACCAATTTGGCAATTCTTGGCGGCTCTCCTATGGACATATCTGGTATCAGTAGTTTAAATTCAACATTGGATTTACCAGAGTCTCTTGAGTGAGCACCCATGTGGTGCCAATTCCCTCTGCAGCTGGTCTTGCCTTAACAATTTATTGTTCTTTGAACCTTTCTCAATGTGCCACTTTGCGACTTTCATTGAACACAGTTTGGTTTCTTATCGGTTCTCCCCTCGACTCATCGGCTGTGATGAACCGCTTAGCTTTCCTTGTATTTGAAGTCAAAGCCGGTACCACGGTAGCAGGCATTTCTCTCGGTCCTGCTTATCAGTTTAGGCATGCTCCGTGTACCGCTGACATCTGCTGCAACACACTTGAGCTATTGTCTGTGGTCTTACGATTTCTTCTGCAGAGGTCTCGCAGGTCTGTGTCAGAAAGGGGGAGGTTGCTTCTCTCCTCATCAGCCTTTCCATATTCACCGCCTTTGTCCTCCTCTTGAATTGCCATGCCTGGATAGCTGTCTCGTTGTGTGGTCTGCATTGCTCGTATTGTGCTCTCGTACTCCACATTTTATCCCTGTGGGGAAGGGGAAAGGCTGTCAGGTGCATTTGAGATCCTGATCAGTTGCCTGACTTTGCCTGACCCTTGTGTTGGGATATGTCAGGTAAACAGCTGTAGTGTTAGTCAGTTGTCTTTCGTGTCAAGAGAAAGTGTTTGTGTCGGAAAAGCAGAGAGGTAGAGTTTGTGAGTATTCAGCATAATCGGAAGGGGAAAAGGTGTTATATGGAATTATAATCCTTGTATTAGGGGGTTTGGTCAAGTCAAAAGGATAAGATTGGTAAATTTTGTGAGACAAACAGGAATGACTGGGTTTAGAATCATGAAATGAACAGGGGGTTTGTGGGAACAGTGTTTTTAGTCAAGGTAGAGTGGGTTTTTGGAAAAGAATAATAAAAGGGCTGTGAAGAAGAATGATTGGGAGAATTCAGGTCGAAAACTGGAAAACAAGGATTCTGCTATGATATGATATGATATTTTATTTGTAACGCGCTCGTACACAGGTTTTTCAGAGCACGACAAGGCGAGGGAGGGGAAACAGGGGAGAACACAACAACGAGCTTACTAGGCCCAGTGACAATGAGAATGTGCAAGTGCATGGGAAAGGGAAAAGTGCATGGAAGGGGGGGTGGAAAGTGCGAAGCAGAGGATAACAGATAAATAAATAATAATAAATAAAACTAAATCGATAATAGAGGCAATAAACAGTGGTAGTGCAGCCAGCAAGTGGCAAGTGCTGTGTTTACGGAAACAGATTGGGTAAGTCTGAATAAGTGCAGAAAAAGAAGAAAATAGGGTGGGGGACTGTATGGGTACAGATACAGTCACCAGTGCAAGGGGTGACCAAGAGGCAGTGCAAGAGGGTGGCAGGGTGAGAAGTTACCTGGGCCCAGGGGACAGGGGGTGGCCAGGTGCACAGTGCCAAGAGAGAGCAGAGTCAGCAGGGGAGAGGGGGAACGAAGGCAGAGGAAAAGAGGAAGGCCTTGAGGTGCTTCTGGAACCGGAGATGGTTCTCCTAAAGTTTTAGAGTGCCAGGGAGGCTGTTCCAGAGGGAGGCCCCAGCCGAAGACAGAGATCTACCCCCAGCTTGTTTCTTTGAAAAACGACGGACCCTGGGGGAGTTAGAGGTAGAGGAGCGAAGAGCTCGAGAGGAGAGGTATTTGTGGAGGGATAGCTGAAGGTTCAATTGTGGTTGTCCAATATACCAGGATTTGAGATCCTAGGGGATGTACCAGATATGGAGGGGTTGTTTGTTTTGGATAAGGGAGATTCTTAAGGTGGAAGGAAGGTTGAGTTGGTGCAACCTATTAAAGCTTCAAGAAGATCGGCTTCTTCATCCTTTTTTCCAGTATGATACTGCATCTCACCTGTGGCCTTTCCCCGTTTGTCTACCCTTAGGGTTGGGATAAGAGAGGATCAATTCTTCCCTGGCCACGTGAATAAGGGATTCCCGGGATCTACTTGGGATAATACCCTCAGGTTTCTCACAATATAATTGGCACAAATAGAAACACTGCAAAACTAACTATTCAATAATAACAGTCGTACTTTCACAATGAATGCTGTCAGTGTGCGAAAAGAAAAATAATAAACACGGTGTTCCCTCACTCTGGATGTGTAGGAAGTCCCTATGCCTGTTACTCTGGAACGAGTTATCATAGGGTGTCCTCTGCTGGGTTGTGATTGTTCGAGGTAATTATTTTCTTCTTCTGCTTGCGAGTCGTTGGCCCTTTCATTGTTGGTGCTAGGAAAGTTCACCGCTTTGTAGGGCATGATGTCTCGTGGGTCATTCTAAGGGTTTTTCCCTTCTAGCTTCACAGCTCGCTCAGTGACCAGCTCGACAATGTGCGGTCTAGTAAAATGTGGCTTGTCCAACTTTCTGCTAAAGTTCCTGAGCAAGATGGGGTGCCCCGGAAACAATGGTGGCTGCTTTAGGAGATCCTCAGTTGTTTTAGTGTTGTTCTCTTCTCTTGCTTCAGGCCTCTCCTGTTGTCCCTGCAGTTGATGAGAAATAAAAGGGGCACTAGCCATCAAGGAAGCAGTGTATTTGTAGATTTCCTGACCCAATATGTCAGACATTTTTTCAGCATCTTTGAGTGCCCTAGTGGGAAGAGCGAGGGGAAGTTGCATGCGCCGTCCTAATGGTGGTCGGACCCTAGTTTATTACGCAACGCGAATAATGCTAGTGGAAGACAGTGAAGCCAACTCTTATTGAAGGTATTTTTAATTGTGCCTATGCATTCTTTGAGCAGAGCATTGTTGTGCTCACACACCCCATTTGCTTGCGGGTGATTGGCACAAGAAAATGCGTGTTGTATTCCTAACAAGGCTGTGATGTGTTAGAACATCTCAATGGTAAAGGGAGGGCCATTGTCAGATCGCAGGAGCTCACACACGCCCCATCGTGGGAATATCTCCCGAACCAGGAATTTCGCTGCTCTAAGGGCATCAGGATGGGAACAAGGACCACCTTCGATCCATCGGGAAAATAGGTATACAACCACTATCATGTAGCGGTTCCCTTGGCATACTTGGATCATGTCAACATACAGGTGCTGGAATGGACCCATTGGGTGAGGCATGGCTCCTCTAACTACTCTAAATGTATGACCTGCTGTAAATTGTTTGCATACTAGACAATTAGCCATGAATTCAGTCATGTGTTCCGCCAGGTTAGGACAGAACCAGTCCTCTCCAATATGAGCAGCAAGTGCCTCCTTCCCTATATGGGTCGGATGGTGTAATTGTGTCAATGCAATGTGCAATAATGAGAATGGCATTACCACTTTCCCGTGTTATAAGGCATCTGTCGGAGACACTGAACATGTGAACATCCCCTCTTGATCCATAACTCTTTTTCTTCCCTGGGTGCAGCTACCTGCAATTCCATAATCTGTGTCACTGCTAATGTGTTGTAACCTTCCTTTAGTATCATTGTTCATGCATAATTGCACGCTGGGGACGAAGCATCCATTTTTAAAATGTGCCCAAAGTAGGTGGAGCATTTTGCTTCTGCATCTGTTGCCTCGTTACCCCTTGAGACAGACAGGATCCTCCCCCCTCGTGTATGCTTGCTACTTCGCCACTTCACCACTTCGCCACTGCTATGCGCTGTGGGTACTGGAGTGCCTCCATTAGTCTGCCAAATAGGATTGCATGCTGCACCAGTGACCCATCAGCACGTCTGAAGCCCCCCCAGCCAAATTAAGAGCCCAGAATGCACTGTCACTTCCTTTCCTGTGCTGTGCTCCAATGCCAATATTCAGCCACTAATTTTGCTGCCTGTGCTCATAAATGTGGCAGTAGATGTGCGGTAATCACCACCTTGCTCGTCCTGTCAACTTTCAGTCTTACTATTGCTGTCCCAGTATGTCTTTACCTAGATGTTTGGTCAATAGTTGACGACCCGTCAATGTAAAGCATGTCTCCCCCTCTAGTGCACTCTCCTGTACTTTTCTAGTGTCACTGAATTCTTATATGTTGGCTGTGCAGTTGTGTATATAGTCGCCCTCCTTTATGGGTTCGGTGATGAAAGTCGCTGGGTTGACAAGTCTGCATCTCACTATCTTGAGAGCCGCGTTTGACAGTAATACCTCGTAACCTGAAGCTCTCTGCATTGTCAATATACTTTTTAGGTCTCTCCAGTACTGTGAAGAGAGCATGCTCCACATAAAGAGTGGTGCTGTATTCCATGGTAATACTCGCTGGTTTGTCTACTGCAAATGTGGTGGCAGCCAATGCCTGTTTGCATGCATAGTGTCCTCTCATTGCTGGGTCTAATTTTCCACTGTAGTATGCTAGGGGCTTGTGCTCCAAGCTTGTCTTTTGTGTCAGTACTGCAATCATAACCACTCCATTTGAGTGCGAGAATAAGAAAAATGTTCTTTGATTGTCTGGGAACCCTAACACTGGAGCTGTGCATATTGCTTCTTTTCAGCTTGTCAAATATCTCAGTCATCCCTATTGTCCATTGTGATGCACCCTCCCCTCTTTGTACTCCTTTCAATGCACTCAATAAGGGCATAGTTTAAGTGCTGTAGTCAAATACCTGTGCCCTGCTGTAGTTACATAGTCCTAGAAACTGCTGCATTTGTCTTATGGTTGTGGGTTTGGCTGTCCTGCATATTGCTTCTGCACTTTCTGGTGTCATTTTTCGCCCTTCTTGCGATATCATTTCTCCAATGTACAACATTTCTATCTGGCAATATTGTAATTTAGTCTTCTCTACCTTGTACCCTTTGTCTGGTAGTACTGTCAACATGTGCATGGAGTCACATCTACAATGTGTCTCTGTCTTGCAGCTAATCAATATGTCGTCTACGTACTATATAACTGTGCTCTCTAATTTTACATTGCCTAAGTCCATTTGAAAGACCCTGTTGAATTTAGAGGGTGATTCGCAGTACCCTAGAGGAAGTCGTGTATACTTACACTTCTTATTTCTATATAGGAATTAAGTTAAGTCCTGTGAGCCTGGGTGTAGTGGTATAGAGAAGAATGCATTCTTCAAATCTTTGACCGTGAAGTGGGTAGCTTTCGTGGGAATGCTACACAAAATTGTCAATTGGTTCGGAACTAAAGACATTTGTGATTCTACAATGTGGTTTAGAGGGCACACGTTCTGTATAAAACACCACGGCTGTCTCGATCCATGCCCCTGACCCCCTCAGGTATAACAGCCCCCTGGCAGCAGTGGGGCTAAAGCCCTTCACACTGGCCCCAAGGGCCTTAAAACTCCATCAGAAACATACATGGAGTCAGTCCTGGCGCCTTATTGGGAATAAAGCAACTCTAGTTTTGGACCTTAATCCAACATGGAGGCCTATTACACAGCTCAGTTCCTTAGAACTAAGCCATGCGGTGTAGTGTTTTGGTTGTGGCTGGGCCTGGAACTGCTTTACCTGGGCTATTTAAACCACACCCAAACAGCAGAACCCGCTTTGCATTATTCTGCACTCCTGCAGCGTAACACTCACCGTGTCCGGCTCCTGCTCATCTGCTTCTCCGGCAACCCGATCCTGAAGCCCTAGATCTGGATTCCATTAATAACCTGAAAGAACAAGAACAGCATTAGCGAGCAAGAACACTTACCTGTGAAGTAACCAGTGTAGAATCCATCCTGCGCTTCGCTTACCTCACCCATATCCGGGGTTCGCCGCAACCTGCAAAGGTGAAGAAACAAGGACAGCATTGACAACAATTCTTACCTGGGCAAGCAGCGAGTCCTGGCAGCACCCTGCGCTTCTCTTACCTCGCCCATCTCCGGGTTTCACCGCAACCTGCAAGGGAGAAGGAACAAGGTCAGCATTAACAAAGTACTTACCTGAGCAAGCAGAGCTTCGATCCATCATCACTCTGGAACATCATCGCAACCTGTACAAAGAAGAGAAGAGAACACTGGTTAGCAATTAACACCAATAAACAGAGCAGTGCTCCGCGCATCAACATCTCACCGTGGTTGTCATGGCAACTCTGAGATCGCAACCATCCCTGTGAAAACAAAAAGAGACATTGTTAGGGAACAGCGTAGTGGAGCAAGACGCAGAGAAGACAGAGAAAACGGAGGGAAAGAGACAGAATAAAGACAGAAAAGACATTATAACTCACCTGGAAGACAGCAAGCAGAGTCGGAGTCATAGCCGGTCCGGACCCGAAATAAGAGCACACGGAACAGTGAAGCAACTAGGTCCACGGAACACCCGCACCAACCACGCGCCCCTGCACAGAGACGCAGGACGGAGAGTTCAACGCACAAAAACCTAAGTTGAGCAATAACCCCAAGGGAGGGGATTTGGACCAGAGGAAGGTGGGAGTCCAACCATCACAGAACCAGTGTCTTAACCCTCCATTCTCCTGTTATAGGCGCTACCCAACTTCTGGCACATAACCAAGCATAGAGGGGTCCGTAATAAGGCTTAGACCTCCTTCCAGTATTATGTGGCGCCCCCGTGGATACCAGGTGAGCAAAGCCTCAATTAAAAAATCCACCTCGGCGTCATGGAAACTTCAGAGACTGACCAACTAGCCCAGTTACTGGGAGAATTACGGGCTGAGGTGCACTCCGCCCGGCAAGAAACCAACGCCCTTAGGAGGGAGTTGATTGTCACCAAGGACCGCACCGATGAATTAGCCAGACAATTGCTCCAAACACAGGCTGGGCAGGCTCCGTTGCCAGGAAGTATTCCGCCGGTTCCAGCCACATCCGTCAATCCAGTGCAGGTGGTCCTCCCTGGGGCAGTTCCTTTGGCCTCACCACCCAATATGGAGTATTCATGAACCAGTGCTGCCTCCATTTTCTTTGTAGACCCGGAGCCTTTCCTACCGATCAGTCGCGGGTTCCCTTCATTCTGTCATATCTGAGTGGCAGTGCCGCGGATTGGTCCATACCGTTACTAAGCCAGGATGACCCACTCCTGCGGGATTTTAGGGGGTTTCCACAGGAGATGGAGAAGCTGTTGGCCTGACATACCCAGGGCCAAGCTCTGGAATAACAAACGTCTGTCCCTCCGCCAAGGCAGCCAAGATTTGTTAACATATATCGCCACTTTTAACAGACTTGTCGTTGAAACTGGGTGGCCTGCGGAGAAACGAAAAACGTTATTCCATCGAGGATTACGGGGGGAATTGAAAGACGTCCTAGCTCAAGTGGTAAACCCATCAAAAGACTGTGCAGAGTTCATCAACCTAGTGGTGCAGCTAGACCACAGGCTGCAAGATCGAAGGACAGATCGAGCCAGAACAGAGATTCGGACTGTGTATGTACGCTCAAAGGAGAACAGTCCGCGTTCATCAGAAAACACTTCGGAACCCATGCAAATTGGGGGGGTACAGAGCCCATTAACCAAGGCTGAAAGAGACAAAAGGAGAACTCAGCAATTATGCCTGTACTGGGGGAAATCAGGTCACTTCCTCAGAGAATGTCCTGTTAAACCCCCGAGGAGGACAGTTGGAGCTACAGAGAAAGAAGGAGAACAAGAGTCGGAAAACTTCCAGGCCCGGCAAGAGCAGAGGTCCGTTTGGCGAGCGAAGGAAAAGAGCCACAGACCTCACACCTTGCCCTGCCTGTGATTTTGATCAGTCACCAACAACCGTCTCGGATGCATGCTGTGGAGGCATGCATAGACATCAGAGCCGTTGGTAACTACATAGACCAAGGCCTGGCAACAAGGATCGAGCTTCCCCTCTGTCAGAAAACGACAACTGAGAAGGTCACCACTGTCGACGGCACAGAGATAGTTTCTGGTCCTGTAACTCAACGCACAGCAGAATTGACCCTTCTGTGCCAAGACGGACATCGGGAAGCCATTGCCTTCGACCTTATCAAGGCCCCGGTGATTCTAGGGATGCTGTGGTTGGTGGCTCACAATCCTAACATCGACAGGAGAGCCAAGAAATTAGCCTTCTCCAATGAGTGTGCTCATGTGTGCTACCAAGTGGAAATGCCATCTTCTGACCCAGAGACACCTGTCCAAGATAAAGAGGTGTTGATACTAGGTGTAACAAGTACACTACCAAGCAAATACCACGATTTCCAAGATTTTTTCCAAAAAGAACAGGCTAATATCTTACCCCCTCACAGGCCATATGACTGTCAGATCGACCTCATACCTAGTGCACAAATCCTGTGTAGTCGAATTTATGCACTCACCAAACGTGACAATCTCCACTTGAAATAATATCTGGACCAATACCTGGCAAACGGTTTTATCCGCCCGTCCAAATCCACGGCAGCCTCGCCCCTATTCTTCGTACCCAAGAAGGAGGGGGACTTGAGAACGTGCATCGACTAATCCGCACTAAATCAGATAACAGTTAAAAACCGTTATCCTCTACTCCTTATCCCAGAACTGCTGGACCAAGTCAAGGATGCCCAAATTTACACCAAATTGGACCTCAGGGGGACATACCATCTCGTGCATGTAAAGAAAGGAGACGAATGGAAGACCGCCTTTTGTACTAAGTATGGGCTGTACGAATATCAGGTGATGGATGCCCTTTGGGCTTTGCAACGCTCCCGCTGTGTTCCAGTACTTCATGAACGATGTACTACGGGAATTGATCAACGTATGTGCCCTAGTTTACATCGACGACATCTTGGTGTACTCCTCTTCTAAACAGGACCATGTCAGGCACGTTCGCTCCGTCCTTGCAAAACTGTGAAAGGACCAGCAATACACCAAACTTGAAAAATGCTCCTTCCATGTCACGGAAGTCGAGTTTCTTGGTTTTGTCCTCACTCCCAGAGGCGTCCGGATGGATATGCACAAAGTAGACGCCATCCTTAGCTGGCCATCACCGTCTTCAGTCAAAGGTGTCCAAAGTATGCTCGGCTTTGCAAACATGTATCGCCGATTCATCCCGGGTTTCTCCCAGATTGTGCACCCGATCACTTCTTTATTACGAAAAAACAACAAACTGTTCCAATGGACAGAAGAGGCGGAGAAGGCCTTCCAGGAACTCAAGTAAAGATTTACCTCAGCCCCGGTGCTACGACACTCCCGCCCAGATCTCCCATATGTAGTGGAAACAGATGGCTCCAGCATGGCATTGGGGGCTGTTCTTTCCTAAAGGGATCCCGAAACAGGCCAGTTACATCCCGTGGCCTTTTGGTTTAAAAAATGTACTACACCTGAACTTAACTATGCAATAACAGACAAGGAACTCCTAGCGATCAAGGCAGCCTTTAAGGCTTGGCGGCACTACCTCCTAGGCACCAGACATACCATCACAGTAATCACCGACCATCGCAACCTCAAGACGGCAAAGGCTCAATCATCCCGTCAACTCTGATGGGCTTTATTCTTCGCAGAATATGATTATATAATCAGGTACTGACGTGGAGTCCAGAACGGAAAAGACAACGCCCTATCCAGCATGGGTATTGATGAGAACGCATATTCATCCCGAGACCCGGTGGCCATTATTCCAGGTGACAAATTACTAGGACTTACAACAACATTATCTCTGGACGAACTCCAAAAGGAAATTCGTCTCCTAATGAACACTGAGGCTCTACAAGACTGGACCACTCAAGGTGAACATTACACAACAAATAACCAACTCCCGTATTTCAGAGGGCAAATAAGGCACTACAAGAACAAGTCATTTCTGCTTATCATGACCCACCTATAGAAGGACATCCAGGAATTGCCAAGACCCAAGCCAAGGTGAAAAGAAATTATTGGTGGCTGGACTTTGTTATAAGCGATCATTTTGATTGTTTATATTGGCAATTTTGTTTTTATCACCATTCCTGGCATTCTATCGGTGATTTGATTTACTCCTTCTTTGCTTTTACTCTAATTGCAATTTCTGTAAGTACCTAATAACAGAAAGGTTCAGAGAAATATGTTGGGTGCTCAATATCATGGACCACATGAAAGAACTTTTTATATACCTTCTGCGCTGACTTCAAGACCTCCAGAATAATTCAGCCCAATTTGTGTTCAGAGCCATCCTCGAACATTTAAACCAATTTTTGTGCATACAGCACTGTCTCTCAGTAGAAGACCAAGAACAAGTTACCTACCTTTGGGAATGTTCTTCCCGATGAATACAGTATTCCTACCACAGATAACATAACTTGTGAAAATGTCATCCAGGTATAGACTACTTCATAATTGTTTTCTCACAGCCACTAGATGGCATCACACATCAATGGTGCCTCTTGCACAGAAGAACAATCACATGCAAAGCCTGTTGAGCCCTCTGAACTCAGTAACAAAACTTTTACCGGGTCAATGACACAGAGGAACAGTAGAACAGTCATATCTAAAAAAGTCAAACCAATTACTGAGCAATCTTTTAGAAGGGTAAGTGGGAGGGTTGATGAAGAATCCATGTTGTATAAACAGTATCAATCAGAAATAGCATTACCAAAGGTAAGTAACTTGTCATTCTAATGCATACAATCCTTGCACCGATTTTTCAGCTTTGAAAAGTCTCCCACATTCATAGCCAGAGGATGGAAGAAAGAGTTCAAGGAAATACAACATCAATCAGAAGGTTTGTAGCAAAGAGCTTCAAATTTATGCATCATCACCAGTCAGAATATAACGATAATAGTGCTTTGTGAACGTGCGAAGAGACAATCATGTTGGTCTCTGAAAGATGTCCAGCAATGAAACCAATCTCTGCAATGCAGAAGAAGCTGCCAGACCTCTTGTTGATTGTGACATCAAGCTTTCAGAAACATCTTTGTTTGGCCATACTCTCTCCTTTTTAAAGACAACCAAAGTCAATGAACAGCTGATTATCCAGGCATTATTCCTTAGTTCTGACAAAATATAAATGCAAGACCATCTTAGGATCCAGTCTGTGTATTTAATTTATTAGAGCAAGTCAGACCGTGCCCACTCATGGGAGCAACCATGGTTTCAGTTCAAAACACAAAATCTGAGGTAAGTATTTTAAGTCTATTCAATCCCAACAAGTAGTTTCACATGGAGAGCGCTAAAGTGGAAAATACTACCCCACAGATACAACACACAGAATGATGCATGGCCACAGAAAAGGGGGCATTCAAGAGTCATTGCGAGGGCCTTCAACCAGGCTTGATGCTCGATGTTGTCACATTTTTCCTGCAGCTGGTGATTCAAAATATCTTGTACCTCAGCACTCGCTGTGTCTGACTCGATCTGTTCACCTGCAGATGTAATATTCAGAACCAAGGTCATCATCATACTCATCTCAGAGATAGTGTGCAATTCACCAAGACTTGTTGCTACCTTATTAAATTGTGTCCCAGTAATAAGGCCTTGTGCTATTTCTAATTGTCCTAATTTTTCATAATGTATTTGACCTTCACAGACATTCCAGGCTGCAACCATAGAGTTAGCAACATTCCACACATGCTCTTCTAAATCCCTTTCCTTCTTCTGGAGACTAAAGCTCTCTGTTTGGCTAGGTGGATTGTAGTACCCTTAAACAGTTCGTGAAATGAGAGGTTATACTGATAAAGGAGGGAAAACTGGACAGTTCCTAGAGAAAGGCGTTCAATATGGTCCCTCAATAACCCATAATATCTTCCTTCTTCAGAATTACTAACCACAGTTGTTAGGCTGCTATAGTAGTGTGACCTGAAAATATGTTGCATTCAAAGTATGGGAGAGGAAGTATTGGAATAGTGTACAAGTTCAATCAGAAACTGTGAGCATTTCACTACATAATATTCTGAGATAACGAGAACATACTCTTTCAGCAGAAGTGTCAGTTGGGTGTGTTATTGGAAAAAAGGACCCGCTATATCATCGGAATCACAACAACTAGGGGCAGCTATCATGGTTACTCCTTCAGAAAGGGGAAACAGAACTTGCCTAGGGTGTATCTCATTTGTTATATCATTAACCTGGGACTGTACTTTACCATCTGTGTGCCACTTGATCAATCTTTCGTACCTTCTACTTTTGCCTTTATAATATAAAGCATGAGTGCAGTATTACATCAAATGACTCATGTGAGAGGTCTAACGGATCTCATCTTTTCATATCAAAGCAGTGTGAGGTTAGTAGTAGTTGGAGTGGTAGGGATTGTATGTGGCGTTAACTTGGGTAGATTAGGGGTAGTTACAGACACCATCTCTTGATAGAGTTCACCAGAAACCCAGTATAATACATTCAGCTGCACCAGGAAGAAAACCTAAATAATACTGTAAACCACAGTTGCTACCTTGCCACACAACAACACTTTGCTTACATTACCTTGGCCAGTTCTGTATATTTGCTGTGGTGGCTAAGTCTGTGGTATTAACGGTTTGACAATGTCTCTCAAATTGAGTCTTTGCTATTTGTACCATTCTTGAAAACATTTACCTGTGTCATTTTAATGATCGGTTTCCCAGGTTCAGTAATGACTAATAATGCAAACAGAACACCAGTGAACAGTAGGAGGCGCAGCATCTTTAGGACAAGGTTAGACTTTCTTACAGTGGGTGCGGTGAAACCAGGTGGGTACGTTTTGACACTTGACAGCTCTACTTGTAGTATGCACAATTAGGTAGGGGTGATTCAAGGGTAATCTTCCTCTGATGTACCTTGACGTATATGCAGTCGCTGGCCTCTAGGGAATTACACGCTTGTTCCAATTCCTTTGGCAGTGCTTCCTTGATGTTTGTGTGGTTAGATCTGACACCTTTCATTAGTGCAATGCAATGGTCCAATATTAAGTAGTCAGCTAAGTAAATGTTCATTTGCTCTAGAGCTAGTTGTGGGGATGCAAGAGGTATTTCATGTGGAGTTTTATATGTGTTCCCGTTACCAGTGCTTCTCATGCTCACTGTGGCTAATGGGAGTGCATTTAGCCATTTACGACTTGTTTGAGAACATATTTTGTCAATTTTAAAAAAAAATCCCATTCTGATGTTCCACTACTCCTGCTGAATGACGATGATGTAGGAAGTGGAGCTTTTGCTGAATCCTTAACGCTACACAAAGTTCCTTAAAATCCAGTTCCGTAAAATAATTCCCACTGTTCCTGTCTATGCTCACAGGCACTCCAAATCTTGGAACAGGATCCCTTATTAACGTGTTTGCTATTGCCTTGGAATTTGCTTTCCTGCAGCGGGAAGTTTATACCCATCCTGAAAGAATGTCCGCAAGGACCATAATAAACTCATATCCGCAACACATCAGCATATGTAGGAATATTTACAAAGGGTCAACATGGAAGGGGATGTGCTTCAGTACTCATTTTCATAGTTTTCCCAACATAAGGTTGCTGAAAAAGGTACTGTTCACAATATTACTGGGCAGTGGTAGGAAAATATGGATGTACGTGATTGTTTCGAATACGAACATTTAGAAGACCAAAATGTCGAATTCTAAATGTTTGTATTCAAAATAAGCACCCTGCAGCCAAATGGCCTTTATAGGCCTTTATAGACCCCGCTACTCTTTCTCCCTTACTTTACCTTTTGGCGGAACACTTCTCTGTGAGCGGCTGAGTCCCTGCAGCGCCAGTTCCTTTCACTTCCGTGGATGGGAAACGGCAGTGCAGAGTCCTTTTCTTTTTTTTCTTTTTCTTTTTCTTTTACTGAAAACGTTGTTGATTTCGATCTGTTTCCTTTATAGCGAACAAGTGTTCGTCGGACACTGCTGTAACCCCTGCTTCCCTTGTTCGCTATAATGAAAACCGTATGGCTGAAGTGTTAGGATTTCGGCTGTAACAAAATTACGTACAGCCGAAAAAGTTATATTTTTTTTTACTATATCTTTGTGCAATACTGGAAAATATGGAGCAAGCCAATTTCTTTTAACAGCAGCAACCATCCACAGTTTTGCTGTATAATACCCCATATGCACGCACGCAACTATGGGTAATAGCACCTTTGGCGCTAGCAACCGGACATCTAGGGAACACCAAGGGTGATTTGGGTGTAAAAGGCACTCTGCAACATTCCATGACCATTTATCAATTTCTGGTGCATTTTCCTCTAATACAGGTCCTCTGGGGATACAGATGGAGATCACTGCTTTTGATAATTTTTATAAGAACATATGTATAGCGTGAGAGAGCAGGAAAGAGCCTCTTCCATAATGGCCTTATCAGCTAAGGCATGAAAAGATGAGCCCGGCATTTGAAAATAGCAATTTCCTTCTGTATCTTTAAAGCATCAGGAAGGGTGGCGACATATAGAACACTTTTTATAGGTGATCCCCTTGAAGTTAAAAATCCCTGCCATCCCTATAACTGACCATTATCATATACACCTCCAAATGCATGGTAAAAATCAATGTATATTGAGACAGGGAGGAAGTCCAGTGACATCCCTGTTTCTCTGAGCACGGGCAAAGCAACATGTCCTTTTCATGACAGAAATGATTAAAAGGTTTCTTGTAATCGGATAGTCCTGATGTTGGTGCACTGTAGAGACCATTTTAATAGCTGTGAGTGCTTTTTCTGCTTCAGGGACTACTGTAAGGACCTATGAGTATCGACATGTTTGAGATACTAAAATTATTTAAATTATTTAGCACTGTCACATAACTTAATATCCATTGTCAACAAAATCCAGCTATTGCCAAAATGGAACGCATATGAGTGATATTGGTATGTCTGTCAAATGTTGGGGTCCTGCAGAAATATCATGGTCTTCCTTCCAAAATACTGAAGTTGTGGTGGTATATCTAAATGTCAGTGGATGCAACATTGCAATGGACTAAACAAGGTGGAGTACTGTGCGACAAGAGGTAACTGTTCTAACAGTAGAAGAAGTAGAAGTGTGGTTGTTGAAGTGGAAGCAGCAACACTAAAAGGTCATTGTGTCTAATATACCATTGTGAATGCTAAAACTTGTAACTCAAGAAATCCAAGAATTGACCAAGAATTGTATATTGCTGATAGTGTAGATGTTGCATTTTCTTGTGAACTGTGGCAAATCTTCCTAAAGAGATGATAAAGCATTGTGACCAGGATTACCACTGGTGCTATTTTGGCTAGAAGTGGAAAGTGGATATTTCACTGAGGAGAAGAGATTTGTTGTCAGTGGAACTTTGTAAGGATTTTTTACTTTGACTTTGAAACATCAAGAACAGATTCAAGACATTTTCTTTCTTTGGTAGAACATTTGTAGAACTTACTTTGAATTCTGGCGAGGGGTGCCCAGGACATAAGAAAGTCATTTAGAAACTGGGAATGGTATTAATGTCATGTTGTATTGCTGTATATAATTCTTTGTATGCTTGTTGTTTAGTGTGAGGGCCAGTATTCCTGTGTTAGAGTGTATTCCCTTAGCTCTGGTTAGGCAGGGAATTCCTCAGCAGAGTAGGGACAGTGAGGCATTGCTGAATATTATTTTAAGAAGAAAATGACATACTTTGATAAATCATCAAACAGCTGTCCGTCTCGCATTACTGACCCCTGAGAATTTCCACTCTTCAAAAGGAGGGCCACTTCCCTTGCATCTGTGAGTTTTCACTATCACACCTGGTAACTGTTGATAATGGGCCTCATTAAGAGTCTGGCTGTAAAGCTGCCGGTGCTACCGGCAGGTTGCTGCCAGACTCGTAATATTTTACCAGTGCCTGGCCAGGGAAGTCAGGTGCCGGTAAAATGTAAGTCCCCATTCACATAGAGTCCCATTATTATGTTAACAGTGCCAGTGCTTCCGTGAAGGGTGTGCCTACCGTGGCTGCTGTGCCTGGCAGCGTCAGACCTGTCGGGCACAGTGGCCACGGCAGCTAACACATAGGTTGCCGGTCCAGAAACAAGGGTGCCAGTGAGCTTACCGGCACCCTTGTTTCCAGGACGGCAAACTTGTAATGAGGCCCAATGTCTTTTATTCAGGTGTCTCTCTCCAAGAAAGCTGTTTTTACCTTTTCAATGCTGGTTATTGTCCTGGTTCGAAATTGCCTCTGCTTTGTTTTGCCAATGGTGGTTATACTGTGGGTTCAATACTGCCCCCTCTTTCCTTGGGAAATGGTAATCACAGTCTTTCTTAAATATAGTTTTTCTTATATTTGGGTAGTGATAGTTTAACACTTTCTCCTTTTATTTCCTTTTCACATAATCTTTGAGCCAAAAACATTTCCTTTCATTAGTTCGATATTCAAAAGATTGACAAGCGTTTAATGGTTTACAACGGTGCGTCCCAGGGTCAACTGTCAGAGGAAAACTCACCTGGTTATCCTCTCACATCCACGGATCCTGCTGCCGCTGTTGCTTCTGCTCTGCTCTTCAGATTCGGAGCTTCTCAGAGCTCTGGTCGCGATCCCGTGATTTACACTTTCCCAAGTAGGAGCCCTCATTCCTCCTCTCACTTCTTGGTGCTCGCCAGCCACTGGAGACAGGCACAGTGTGGGGAGAGCTCCTCTGCGCAACCACTGCAGTCTGGGCTTCTTCTGCTTATGACTCTCTCACTACCATTAACCGTCAAAGGCACAGCGGTGGTCCTGACATCTTCATTCTGCCCATTCTGTATACAAGACCACAGACAGCAACTTCTGCTGCTACTACTGCTACTTCTTTGCATCTGCACCTGAGGGGGATTTAAATACTAAAATTCCCACTCGGGAGTAGATTGTCAGAAACACTAGACTTCATACTGCAGTTCTGTGCTTCTGAGCTCCTCTTCCTCGTCCCAGTACCTATAGCATTATGGGACTTGAAGTCCCAACACTGTCCTTTTTATCACATATTTTGGTTTTACTTAACCCATTCTGTCTGCAAACCATACCACTATATGCAGGTCTTAAAGATATTAATGTTTGTTTCTTCTTTTCACAGTTTAAACCAAAGGAAGGATAACATTTCTTAGAAGGGAGGATATTAATGTTCTGATTCTTATACTGACCACAATGGCTTTCACTACCAACATTTTGGATACCTTTATGAAGTCTGACTGACAACAAGCCATTAGGTATTCTAGCATCATGGACATCTCATCCTTCAAAGATGATGAGTACTGCATCTCTCCTGGTGGAACCCTCCTGTTCCTTTGGGGGCCTTCTCCTCTCAGGTGATCCACTCGGCTAATACCACCCCCAGGGTTAGGATCGGGAAGCATCTGCCTTCCCCATGCCACCTGGGAGGAGATTTAAGGTAGGGATTCTGTGAGGATTTCACAGGATTCATCACAGGTCTCACCACAGAAGCATCTAATGAGAGGACGGACACAAGGTTCTCATACTGCTGCTCAAAGACATTTTATTAAATAAAAATGGATTGGAAAAATGCCTCTCTAGTCCTATTATGAAGAATAGATTCCCTTCCTAGAAACTAAAACTAAGGATCTTTCTGCGTCCGTTACTTCAACCAAAATGTTCTCCAAGGTGAAGACCCTTGGATCCAGAGGGTGATTCCCTTCCCCAGGATTCTCAAACAGGATGGCAAAAAGTGTCTCTTTAGCGAACAGGTCCTTTGTGTCGTCAGTGGAATCACAAAGTTCTTGTTCATCTAAAAGGTTCTGTTAAAATAAAATGTTCTGTAACAGTTTTTGTTATGTTATTTGGCATTTATATAGCGCTCTATATATCACTGGTATGACCTCAAAGCACTGGTAGGTTGAAAGCCCTCTAGACCAGGTCAGTTGAGAGAGTAGGGTGTCGAAGGGTGCTTGGGTGCACCAGTTAAGTTTGCAGCTGATATAATCGCCTGATGGTAGCTGAATCCTAGCATTAGGTGTGTTGCTTTTGATATCGGTTCAATGTGTGTAGTCTGGCGGGTGGACACCTAGACTGGGTTCTGGCTGCGTTAGGCCTGTGGGACGCTTATGTGTGCAGCTAGGAACGTCCCAAGGTCGCAAGCTGCTTTGAGCAGACTCACCAGTATTTACCAGCGTCGCCGACGTTGCTTGCGCCTCTCCGTTATGGCTTCTACTTCAGTCTTCCAGGTCGAAGTGTGCAGATGCTCCCCCAGGACCCAGTGCGGCTCTGCTGTCATATATTGCCAGCTATCCTTCTCAGGCCAGGAGGAAGTCTGCTGCCTTGTTGAGCGATGGAACCTCCAGGAGCTTCTACACTGCTCTTGTCATCTCCAGAGTTTTTCTGGCTTGCCTGCAGCATTTCTCTTCCATCCCACTGGCCTTCTCTGCTTTCCAGGTTCTATCGGTGTGCATTCAGGAGGCCCAGTGTGAATGGTAACCTCTGCTCTTGCGCTGCTTCTCCCTTCATTTCCCTTCTACACAGCGCTGCTGCCATTTTTAAATGTCCCGCTCAATGAAGGTTTGCAAGAACAACTAGTCTGTATTGAGAACACTGTTATTACACACTCTGCTGTGGTAAAAACCCTTGGTGTGTACTTGGATTCCACCGTATCAATGGAAAGACAAGTCAGCGCCATTTCATCATCTGCTGCCCTCACGACAAAAATCATAAACGCAGTGAAACTCCACCTATCGGCAAAAAACTGCCTTAACATTGCTAGAGCTCCCATTGGCGCAAAGTTGGACTACTGCAACATCCTACTCCTAGGCACGTCCGCCAATAACATCAACAAACTGCAAACAATGCAAAACAACGCCCTTAGAGCAGCCCTAGGTATCCCTAGGAGGGAGCACATCTCTCAGGCTAGAAAAGACACCCACTGGCTCCCGGTCAAAGAGCGCATAATATTCAAGGCCCTCATGATTACACACAGGTGCCTCTCTCAGACTGCCCCATCCTACCTACCAGAACGAATATGTCAGGTGCCGGTCCACAGAGCAAAACGAGACCTATACTCTCACCTACTCTCAGTCCCGACATTCAACAGAGCCAAAGCCGGCAGCACCAACTTCGAGGTGCTAGCCCCAAAAGCACGGAACGCCCTCCCACTCAGCCTAAGAAAGGAAGACTCTCTCATGGCATTCAGGAAGGCACTAAACATTAAGCTTTTCAACTAGAATGTACCTTATTGTGCCTAAGACTATTCCTCTGTAACCATGGGACACTACACATGTTGTTGAACATTGCATCTGAACCTATAATTTTGCCTTTGAAGTATCTATCTCAAGCTGTATCTAAGTGCATATACTGCAACAGCGCCACAATGCCTCTGGGCCACTGGGTGCATTATAAATCCAAATAAATAAATACTGTATGGCAAGCTCCTGTCACTTTGCACAAACTCCCTTGTCGTCCTCCTCAACCCAGTACCTGAGTAGTTATGGGAGTTGAAGTCCATATTGAATTTTAACTATGGGATGGTTGGTTTTTCTTATGAACTTCACATGAAGGCACATCAGAAATAAAAGGTATCATATGTGAGTTGTGGGCGTTTGTGTGAAAGGTGGGAACCTGACTAAAATGACAATATGCCATTAAGAATTTGGGTATTAAAGGGTCTTCCTCATGGGGTAAGGAGGAACACTATGACTCCTCGAATGAAGTCATGACATCTCCCCGGTAGTTGTCTCCTCCAATATGATCCTCCCTCATACAACCACCCCCAGAGTCAGGGTCAGGTAGCGGCTGCTGTTCCCTGGCTGCATGGGAGGAGGTCAAAGGGGGAATGAGTGATGACTCCGTTGGAGTCATCACAGAGGCCACACTAGTATTGGATTGTGTGGATACTTGAGGTCACTGGCAACAAGACAGGTATGTCTTTAGAAGCAGGCTAAAATCTGGATCGCAGACACCATCTTAATGGTGATCTTTGGTAGGCATCTGTACAACATGCACAGGTCCAAGATCTGTCTTGATCCTCCTGTATTCTTGTCCACTGCAGGCAGTAAAGGAACTCCGCCACTGCTCGAGCAAAGCCCGTTCAATGGCTCTCATCTCCACCACAACTGCATCTCTGTCATTAACTGTGGGGAAGCAAGCTGCTGGGTGAGGGGAGGAGAGAGGGTGAGAAAGTAAGCCAAGAGTCTTTCATGGCCATTCTCTAAGCATGTAAAGCAATTTGGCCCACTGCAAGAGTGGACTGCACCATAACACTGGTCGGAGACACATCTGTTTTTCTTTTTCTTATCATTGCTGGCCAGGGTACTTGGCGTACATTGCTACCTGCATCTTGCCCACACCTGTAAAGCTCCTAGCCATGTTTCTGCTCCTGGCCAAGCTGTGCTCCTGGAAAGGCATCCAGAGAACGATACCTGTTAACTATAGGAGCTGAAATATCAACCAACTGCTTTTGGGGGTGGGACTTAGTGACAGCGAAAAGAGACTTAAAGTCTGAATTTCCTCCTTGCACACCATTAAGCGAACCAGTAACCAGGTTCTTCCAAACACAGGCTAAGAGACCTCAGACAAGCATATCTGCAGACACTCAGGTTAGTGCTTCTCGCTGTTATGTCCACATGGTGGGGGGTGTGCTAAGCTTGGCAAGCAACAGTTTCTTGGCCTCTCGCAGTTCCGCTCTGAACTGGTCACATCTGTTAAAAGTAATTATACCTTACAAATTTTCCACCCAGCCAATTCTCCACATGTGGCAACAGGGGTTTTGCTCTTAGAAGGAGCCACTGACAAGTTCCCTCCATCTTAAAGAGGGTCTAGACACCTCTCTTAGATGCTAAATTCTTCTTTGTGCAGTTCTTGCGAGAGTGGGCTCTGGAGCAGGAATCATAGAATGTTCTTCACATAGAAGTGGAGCATCCTGCATCTCTCCTGATGGGATCTCCCTGACAGCCATCTCCTCCCATGTGATCCTCGCTCATAATTCCACTCGCAGGGTCAGGATGAGGGATCGGCTGCTGTCCCCTTGAAGCAGAGGAGGAGATTTTAGGCTGGGGATCACTGATCACAGGATTAATCACAGTGCCAGTTGATAATGCCCACGATTTGACAACTTGACTGGCTTCCAGACAGAATTTGGTTGCTAATAAGTCAGACCATCTAAACGTATACCACAATTACCACACATCATCTAATAGACACCTTCTATAAGGCAATTACAAAAGAGATACACAAGAGAGAGGACAAACATAGAGGTAAACAATCCACTTGACATGATTTTAAAATGACCAAGATGGCATGGACATTACAAGCAGTTCAAAAGGACATACATATCACAAAGAGGCTGACAAGGGAGGGAAAATAGTAATCCTTAAGAAGACAGACTACATGTCAATAGCACAAGAACATTTGAACACACAGCAAACTACTTACAAATCCGACAAAATTCATAGCAGAAGAGGCTAACCCAATCTTAAAAAAGTGGTACGAGTAGGAGCACTTACGGACGAGGACAAGGAATACCTGAGCAACAATGTCTTACCTTACCTGCAATACATTTTTGACCCCAGATCCACAAAATATATGATGATTTGCCACCGGTCAGAGCAATAGTTAGTGGCATCGGATGGGTAACTGAAAACCTCTCTAAATTTATTGACCAATATCTGAAACCAAAGGTTTTCAATTTAGACTCATATGTTCAGGATACAATGCATATTTTACATAAACTCAGTAATTTACAATGGGATAATGACTACATGTTAGTCACTTTGGGTGTTGCAAGCCTATCTACATGCATCAGGCATGAACTAGCATTGAATGCACTGGATTATTTTTACACACAACATTGGCATCATATACAATGGAATATCATTTTTAAAAAAACATTCAGGCTCAAGTACATTATTTTTATTTTCAATAAGGATTTATATATTTTATTTATTAATTTATTGAGTATTTATAATGCGCCCATACAGCAAATGATGTTGCAAGATGCAACAAGACAAAGGAGGGGGGGCAAGGGTAAATGATAACAGGAACGGTCCTACTACGTCTTGTGTAATTCAGATTCCGCAGGTTCAGTAACAAGAAGTGCAGGGGAGGGGCAGTGGGGAAAGAGCTGGTCAGAGCGGAATGTGCTAATGCTAAGGAGGGAAAGAAGTGCAGGTCATAGTGGAGAGCGCGCAATTGCTTGTGGTGGGTGTGGAGTGTGTAGGCGAGCGCTAAGGAGAGGCCAGGTGGACAAGTACCCGGGGAATGCAGAGAATGCAGGGGAATGGAGGTCCACATGCTAAGTGCGAGGACGGAGCTGTAGGGGCTCAAAGTGGTGCAGACCCAGCCAGGCTAGTGCAGGGGAAAGGAGCCCCTTAGGGCAAGTGCAAATTAGAGAGGGGAGGGGTCAGGGGAGAACAAAGTGCTGGGGTAGATAGGGCGAGGAGCGCCTGGTGCCCTGTATGAATCAGAAGGAACCAGGCAGCCAGTCAAAATGAGGCAGAGGGGGACACATTAGCAGGGGAGAGGGAAGGAAGAGGAGAAAAGGAGTGTCTTGAGAAGCTTCCGGAACTTAACAAGATCAGCTCAATTCTGAGTGGGGAAGGGAGGCCATTCCAGAGGGAGGCTCCTGCGAAAGAGCGAGATCTACCCTCAATTCTCTGCTTGGAAAAACATCTGATCTAAAGAGAGTTGGAGCTAGAAGAACGAAGGGCTCTAGCAGGGAGGTATTTTGGGAGAGAGAGTTGGATCTAGCAGTGCCCCAGGCCCCAGAAAACCTTGTGGCTAATGCAGAGGGTCTTGAAATTGATACTTTCAGCAACTGGGAGCCAGTGGAGAGATTTTAAGGCTGGAGAGATGCAGTCCCTGGGCTTGAGGACAAGGATAAGGCTTGCCGTCCTACTCTGGATTAGTTGAAAGTGGTGAAGGGAGGAATTAGGCAGGTTAAGGAAAAGGCTGTTGCATTAGTCCAGCCTAGAGAGGACCAGAGCTCTGCAGACATTGAGTGTCTGGGGTAAGGTGAGGAAAGGGAGAATGTCTCTGAGGAGGTGCAGCTGGAAGTGGGACTTCTTGGCAAGGTCGATGATGTGAAGATAGAAGTATAGAGAGGAGACGAAGATGACACCAAGGTGTTTTGCATCACATGAGGGTGAGGGGAGGGGGCCCATGGAGGGTGGCCAAAGAGTAGGAGGGAAGGGGGAGATAGGGTCCCAATGAGAAGGATCTCAGTCTTACTCGCATTAAGGCAGAGATCTTTTCCAGTAGACCATGCCTGAATAGTGGTCAGTCAGGAATGAGAGAGAAAGAAGAGGAGGCAGTGGAGGGAAGCTTGAAGGAGAGCTGCGTGTCATCCGCATAGATCTGGAATTGAAGGGAGAAGGTGGAGATCAAAAGTGCTAGAGGGGCAAGGTAGATTTTGAAGAGCCACATCGAAAGGATAGACCCCTGAGGGACGCTGCAGGTGGAGAGTATGATGGAGGAGAGCAAAGGGCCCCGTTGAACCTGGGATGGTCGATCAGAGAGGAAGGAGGTCAACCAGTCCAGTGCCAGGTCCGTGATGCCAAGGGTATCACAGAGACGGTTTATGAGGGTGGAATGATAGACCGTATCAAATGCAGAGGAGAGGTCAAATGGCATGAGAATGGAAGGAGAGTTAGAATTGAGATGTGAGAGCAAGTCTTCATGGGTGTTCAGAAGTTCAGTTTCCATGCCTCTGGCTGCTCTGAAGCCAGACTGGTGGTCATGGAGACAGCCAACAGATTCAGTGTGGTGGATCAGCTGGTAGATTACCATCTTCTCCAAGAGTTTGCCCAGGAAGGTCAGCAGAAGGCTTTTTGAGGAGAGGATGCACGAGGGAGTGCTTGAGGAGTGGCAGGGAGGAGCCAGTGGCAAAGGAGTGATTGCAGAAATCAGCCAAGGGTGGAGCAAGGGAGGACATGTTGTTCTGGAGGAGCAGGCAAGCACCTGTTTGGAGTAGACTTTCATAGAGAGAACTTGTCTAGAGACCTCATCCGGTGCTATGGGTGAGAAAGAGGAGAGTAGGAGGGAAGGGGGAGGGGGGCCAAGGGAGGCCTGAGAGCAGATGAGGGTGAAGGGAGGGGTGTATATGAGAGTGAGGACAGGATTTCCTGAGTTTTGGAAATGAAGTGAGTGGCCAGTGCAGTGCAGAGGGTCAGGGATGGCAGAGGCGAAGTGGAGACTGCAGTAGAATTGGTGAGTTTCCTTGCAGATTTTGAACGGTTCAGCCATGTTGTTAGTTAGACAAACCTCAGCAGTTGCTATGGGGGCATGTTTTGCGCCTTCATTGGCAAACTTGTTTATGGATCATTATGAGGAAATGCATGCAAAAGCATATGATACTTGTGAAGAAGATGTGATTCTATGGCGATATTTTGTTAATTTGGAAAGGAGACAAAGTAGTATTGCTACAATACACTGAATATCTGAATAAGAGCAGATTTAATATCACACTGACAGAAACACATATTACCTATTCTATATACTAGGTGTACCTGGCATAACATTTGCTGTTCTAGTATATCTTAAAGGTTTTTAACTCATATTTCATTGTAAACACAATTAACAATCTAATTATTCTCTGATTCAACACTTAATGAGCCGAATGATCGAACTCTTGAAAGAGCAACATATAGTTGCCAGTGACTGACTACAGGTTTCGGAAGATATAGGCAGATTCTGTCCCTGTGACTTACTAATGGTCATTGAAAGGCCATGGAAACATTTCTGTCCCCAGCGCTTCCGCTCACGTTGGCCACCATGGAAAGGGAAAATGTACTCTGTTTTCCCTTCCCCGGCAGCCATTTTTATTACATTTTTTTCTTCTTTTTCTGTTCCCAAATACTGCGTTTCAGAACAAAAAAATAATGCTATTAGTACACCGGCCTTGCGGACCAGGGTAGTAATAGCAATAAGCCCCTCGCTTCTCTCCGGCCTGTAACTATGGGCCCCGGGGCATTACCTGACTCGGTAAGGGCCCCACGACTAAGGGCTTATTGCTTAAATAACACCATTCTTCTTATTCTTGAATGTCCTTAATGCTGCACATCTCACTGTAACTAACACACAATAATACACCTAATTCCCAAAAGTAAACTTTGAACTTTTATCTCAGTATTGCAAACAGTCTCTTTACACTATCACAACACGGACAAAAACATTCCCTTGGACGCTAAATCCTCAGAAAGCATATATTAATAGAAGACCTTCTGTCAGTGCTGCACGTATTCTCAGCATGGCGTTCTTCCTTGAAGCAGAATACAACTAGATTGCCTCACAGCAATGCTTTTTAAACCATAATCTATGTGCATTATTTTACAAAATCAAAAAACAACAGGCAGCACTTTAAAATTATTTTCCAAGACAAAAAAAAACACGGCACTGTGCTGCTTGAGTGCTACTCATGTCATGAAACTGAGTTGTAATTGCCAGCATGCTACAAGTCAGTCAAGTGCTTCCCCCAGAGTAGCTGCGAAATCTCTATTACAGTACCTCACAACTCCTACGAGTATTCTGTCAATCGTACTTTTTGAACTTCACTGATGCAGCCCTTTGAATTTCACTGATGCACATGGAAAAGTGCGCCCGTTTTGTTTTTCAAATCCATTTGAGTCTGCAACCAGCACTATAAGGAAAGTTCTGTGTTCTGTTCTTTAAATGAACTCACAAATCTGCGTATGTCATCACGCACGGAACGTTGAGAGGTCCTCTTTTCTAATGGCGAGTCCTCCGGGTTTGAAGAAGTAGGATGATGGTGCCGGCCCCAAAGCATGCATTCCAGTCTAATGGCATGGCCGGAACGCAGGGGCATCATGGACCAAAACCAGGCCCAAACCCACTTCTAGGGGCCTCTGCTCTACTCACTGATGCTGCGGCATCAAACAGCGCCTTTGGACTTAATGTACCACAATTTTGAGTTCTTTGTCAGAGAGACAATAATCCCTGGCTGGGGTAGTCTGGGAATGTCATTGTCGGTGTGGGACTTTCACCCAGAGGACCCATGGAAACATATGCTGGGAGAGGCTGGATATACCTTAACTGCACGGGGGAACGGTGGGTCTGACTGTCATGTGCCTACTTCCTCTCCACAGCTATCCTTACTTCATTTAGTTGCTGCTGTCTCGCCTGTGGTAGGTGATGTATCTTCTTAGTGTGGGTTCTTTAGGTATCCTGGTCACCAAGATGTGGGGTAGGGCTCTGACCAAGTACACAGACAAGCTATGGAGCCATGTAGGTTAAACCAGGATGCTTTATTATACCGACGCACCCCATACATGAAGGTAAACATGTCCCTCCAGCCAAAATGCTCCCAGCGTTGACATTCTCAACAAGATAGAATACCTTTTGCTGGACACAACATCCTCCATACTGCAGCTACCCGATTTCAGTAACCGCTGGAGCCTAATAAGCATATGCTCTGTTTTCATCGCCCTCTGCCGTTGAGTGACGCGTCACGCAAAGAATACGCTGTAATGTCCTTTACTCCACTCCACTCACTAGACTTCAGTCACAATCACCAGACCCTCCAGCCTCCATTTGACATCATCATACCTGGAAGGACCACAGAGCTAAGATTAACTCTTTGTTCATCAACGTCCACCTTGGAAATGACCACTGCATTCAGCCAAAAGGTGAGACATACAGTCCCCTGGAAAGCTCTCCCTCGGATTTCTCTGATCTCCATATATTCCCAGCTATTAGGGAAACCACTCCTGCTACCCCCAGGCAGGCCATCAAACCTTCTATATTCTGCTCCCGTATTGCTGATGCCTCCATGGTGCCTGCGCACCTCCAACGCTGCAGTGACGCGCACTGGTTAAAAAGGCAATTGAAGCCCTCCAGCCTCTTCCTGCAGGAGATGCAATCTTCCAGCACCAGTTGCACTACATGGTGCTCCTCTGAACTGGTGTCTTGACCATTACGACGACTGACTGTGGTGGCCTCAACAACTGCTGGCCTCCTACTGCGCCTCCTGACACCTCCAGGACAGCTTCTCCTGGACTCCTCATCTGATGTCATCCTGTTGCCTTGCCGACTGCTTACTTCCACTGGCTACCCTAAGGCTCCTCCCCATCAGCAACATTGGCCCACATCTCTCCTTGGCTCAGCATTTAAATGTGGGTCCGGTTTTCAATATAGCTCGTCGCCAAAATGAAGTATTCAGCATGGTGACAAGAACTCAGGAACCAGGAAGGAGATGCTAAGTACAAAACAGGAAAAGTACTTTATTCTTCAGTTACAGATTAGCTTGGATCAAAGCACAGGGAAAATGCACCTTTCCAGCTCGCAGTCCCTTGCTGAAGTCCTGATCAACAGTCTCTCCCGAAATCACCAGCAACCCACATTCTACATTCCATCCAACATTCTTACAGCAGCATCTAGCTCACATCCATGCATGATACCACACAAAGAAAGTGGAGCAAGAAGCAACAGAAACCCAGAATGGGTTACAACAAGATTTTGAGGAAAAACACCACCACATTTGGGGGGTTTTAGGGGCAGCTAAATAAATCCAGTTTGGGAACAGCTGCAAAAAAAGTGCAAAGCAGGGGCATAAACCTACACCCAGAACAAAATGTCAAAGGCATAGAAGACAGGTATGCTGGAGGCAGCATAGATGAAAATGGGAAGCAGGGATGGGGATGTTAATACAATTCAGGAGGGGATAGTAACATAAATCAGGCGGGGGAAATAAAATCCTGAAAAGTATCCAGAACGTTGTCTAGGGAGGGGAAAATAAAAAATCACAGGGACATCATTTAGAAACTGGGACAGCAACAAAATCAGGAGAGATGGCAATACAATCAGGGCAGAAGACCAGTACACCAATGACACATGGAGGAAGCAGAAATAAAAGTCCTAAAGTAAGCACAGCAAAGAATTATAAAGGGCCAGAAATAAGAATTCAGGAAAAAGAAAAACAGTCACCCGATTCAGAGGGGAGGGAGGGATGACAACGTCAAACTTCAAGCATGGACGACACAGAATCCAGGAAGGTCAGGCTGGGTGATGCCAAAGTCTAGGGTATACAGACACCAACACCATGGAAAGTTCAAGCAAGCAGCTAATGTATGGGGTCCAGTAGATGCTGCTCACCCAAGTTTCCTTCAAATTTAGAATCTGAGCAGTTGGGCAAAATTGTTGAGGACCAAAAACGCCCTGAAGTATCCAAGAATCTCTTGAAGGGTGGCCTGAATCCTTGCAGAAGTGTGAGTCGTGGTATTGGAAGATCTCCACACAAATGGGGGCCCATGCCCTCCTAAATTAACACTGCATATCTGCATCTCTAGTCCTTCACCAACCCCAATAAAAGACACTTTGCTCAAAATGTATTCCAGGAACATGCAGAAAGCTAGTGGAAGATTTACTGTCTGACCACTTAACTTCCAGGAACACCTAGGCACTGCTCTCGCTTGCCATTTCAGGGAACTGCCACTGCCACATTGTGTGCTGGCCCTCATGTGCTCCTACATGGATACTAAAACTAAAGCCAAAACCTAACCCGCAGGAACCCATTAAATCCTCGGAGCATTCCAAAGGAGTGCATCACTATCATTGTTCCTACTGATCCAGGCTTCTCTCTACAACCCCACTCTGCACCCCCACCCACTCCTCCCTCACTCTAACTGAGACATCTCACTTCCATAAATGGGTGTGAGGAGGTGATGAACAGAGTGGCAAAATCAGAGAAAAAAGCAGACAAGGGCGAAAAGGCCTTAAGAGGTTGCTTGGTAGGTTAAAGGTTAGTCAGAAGAGAGTCTTGCCCTTCCCCCTCTCAGAAAGCCCCACTGTGATAACTCTAGGAGAAAGCACAGGGTCTGGCTGCGAGTATTGGAAATCAGCAGAAAAGGAAGCAAAGTATCTTAAATTTCCTCTTCCTCCACTCCTGCTCCAGAGCCCTCTCCCCTTTACCCACTGTTTGGGGGCAAAGTTGGGGATGGGAGCATAGTACATGGGGTTTTGTGTGGGGGTGGGAGTTCAACCACACCATCCAGACCAAATATGATCACAACCTCAGCCACGGATACCTATAAAAGGGGGGGAAAAAAGGTTTTAGACTTCAGCGTCCCTGCTCCAGGCCTCACCACCTCTTCTCAACCTCCTTGGTTACTGCAGCGGCATCTGCATTTCTCTGATGGCAGCACTGGTTTAGTGGTCTCCCAGATTCTTCTGCATCAGAGACCATCAGCTTGTCATGCACACTATATGCTGGTTTCTTCAGTAGTATTATGGGCAATGGTCCAGCTTCGTTATCTACCCATGTCAGTAACTTTGTGCTTGCATCCCATTCTTTCAGGCATTTGTCATTTTCTCCATGTGCTGTGTTTGTAAGAGTGTGTATGCTTTGCTGCCTACTACTCCCTCCTTCCAACCTTCAGCTCCGTACACTTGGCCATACACAAGCATCTGTGGTCGTTCCCAACATCCTGGTTCTCCTATTTCCTTGGGTCCCATCTTAGGACATGGCAATTCTTTCAGTGTTATCATTGTTGTCTCTCCTTTTTGTGGGCCGACAGTTATGTATTGTATAGCCTTGTCTACTTGCCAGTAATTGTTGGTGTCAAGTGTCTTTATATATCTATCTTCATAGGGGAATGTTGGGTTGGACTTCCATCTCAGTGTTGCTGTTCTCCCTTGGAATCTTCCTCGGGTTGTAAACATGGACAGGTATATAAGGCATTGTGCACTTGCTGCTGGTATTTCAGTTTCTACAAATGTTCTGGAGGCACTCATGACATAGGGGATTAGTGAGCAGACATAGCAGTTCTCCCCAGTGGTTTGTTTACCTACTTTAATCATGTGCTTGTACCACATGGTATTAGGTACTCGAGCAGTATCCGTGAGCTAAAGTTCCACCCCCCCCCATGTCAGCATCTGCATTGTGTCCACCTCTCCCTATTGTACTTACAGTGCTTACTTGTCCACCTGACATGGCCGTTCCACCTGCTGGAGTTGGGGTTGTGTTAGTAGAGGATACAGTAGTATTGCTAGCAACAAATGACACTCGCCAAAAGATGAGGGTGAAAATACTACATGAGAATAAGACACACAACACAATAATCATTCTTTTAATAGGCCATCCATCACTTACACCTCTTGGATCCTTGTGTAGTTTGAATATATCAGTTTCCCACCTGAAATGTGCAAAAACAAGCGTATTTTATTAATTCAAGCTCTGCGAACAAAATAATCCACCATATAGAGAAGGAATAGCTGTTCCCATACAGCTTTTATTCTGGGGTCCTGAAGTACTGAGAGTACTGATGGATTTCCTCTTTCCAGGTGTGGATATTGTAAGGAAGGAATGGTATCAAGAATAGACAGACACAAGTGATCACAGTTTAAGGGCATTCATTAAACTGTATAGGTAGGGTGGAAAAACACTTAATCTAAACCTAAATCTAAGATGGGAGCAAGCTACGACCATCAAATCAAAATAAGGTAGTCCTAGTGGCGTCTTGTCAAAATAAAAGGGCCTATACTATAAAAAAGTATTGTCAATCCATACAACTAAATACCAAAAAGAGTGTGGGATAGGATTCACGAGAAAGAAAGAAGTGTACACAAGTAATATGTCAGGATGCAGTAGCTGGGGGTGTTCCCTTCCCCACATTTTGAGCATGGGACAAGGTGGGAATTCTGAGCACAGCACACGCTTGAACTTTCCTAGCACAAGACAACAGTTCTGCTTCATGTATCAGCGCCGTTGGTGGTTAAGTCTCTTTTCGACAAAAAGTCTCTGGCCTGCGAGGACCTGATAGGCTTCAAAATAACAAATGATCCTTTCAAATGTATATGTTGGGTGATGACTCTTCACCCCTGGATCACCCTTTTCCAGGTTTGGATCCCAAAACAGTTCCTTTCAGATTACACTTGAGGGGATGATTCTTCACCCCTGGGTCCCCCTCTTCTGGGCTTAGATCCTTCTCCAATATCAGCCTCCCTCCTGTCGGGTTCACTCTGGCTTATATTCAAAAATAACTTCTCAATTGCCTTTACGTGTCATTGGGGATCAGGCTTCTCACCTCTAGATCTCCCTCTTCTGTGCTCAGATCCTTTTCAAACATTTGCCTACCTCCTGTCGGATTCACTCTGGCTTTTGCAAAGATATTTTCACCTTGGCATTCACAAATCTTAATGTCTTCTTAAACCGTTTCCCGTGGACCTCCCTCTGCCAGCTTCACTTTTGTCAACACACTGTTTCTTTGGACGTTAGTCTTTGCCCCTCTTTCTTGGCATCCCTCCTTCGGGTTCACTCTTGCCACTGCATATTTCCTTTTGCTTTCTCTTGATGCGGGATTCACTTCCCTTGCTTTCTCAACAGTTTGTCAGTCAAAGACTTTCGACTGAACAGGGATTTTGCTACACCCCTGTATGACCAATTTGGCAATTCTTGGCGGCTCTCCTATGGACATCTGGTATCAGTAGTTTAAATTCAACATTGGATTTACCAGAGTCTCTTGAGTGAGCACCCATGTGGTGCCAATTCCCTCTGCAGCTGGTCTTCCCTTAACAATTTATTGTTCTTTGAACCTTTCTCAATGTGCCACTTTGCGACTTTCATTGAACACAGTTTGGTTTCTTATCGATTCTCCCATCGACTCATCGGCTGTGATGAACCGCTTAGCTTTCCTTGTATTTGAAGTCAAAGCCGGTACCACGGTAGCAGGCATCTCTCTCGGTCCTGCTTATCAGTTTAGGCATGCTCTGTGTACCGCTGGCATCTGCTGCAACACACTTGAGCTATTGTCTGTGGTCTTACGATTTCTTCTGCAGAGGTCTCGCAGGTCTGTGTCAGAAAGGGGGAGGTTGCTTCTCTCCTCATCAGCCTTTCCATATTCACCGCCTTTGTCCTCCTCTTGAATTGCCATGCCTGGATAGCTGTCTCGTTGTGTGGTCTGCATTGCTCGTATTGTGCTCTCGTACTCCACATTTTATCCCTGTGGGGAAGGGGAAAGGCTGTCAGGTGCATTTGAGATCCTGATCAGTTGCCTGACTTTGCCTGACCCTTGTGTTGGGATATGTCAGGTAAACAGCTGTAGTGTTAGTCAGTTGTCTTTCGTGTCAAGAGAAAGTGTTTGTGTCGGAAAAGCAGAGAGGTAGAGTTTGTGAGTATTCAGCATAATCGGAAGGGGAAAAGGTGTTATATGGAATTATAATCCTTGTATTAGGGGGTTTGGTCAAGTCAAAAGGATAAGATTGGTAAATTTTGTGAGACAAACAGGAATGACTGGGTTTATTATCATGAAATGAACAGGGGGTTTGTGGGAACAGTAGTTTTTAGTCAAGGTAGAGTGGGTGTTTGGAAAAGAATAATCAAAGGGCAGTGAAGAAGAATGATTGGGAGAATTCAGGTCGAAAACTGGAAAACAAGGATTCTGCTATGATATGATATGATATTTTATTTGTAACGCGCTCGTACACAGGTTTTTCAGAGCACGACAAGGCGAGGGAGGGGAAACAGGGGAGAACACAACAACAAACTTACTATGCCCAGTGACACTGAGAATGTGCAAGTGCATGGGAAAGGGAAAAGTGCATGGAAGGGGGGGTGGAAAGTGCGAAGCAGAGGATAAAAGATAAATAAATAATAATAAATAAAACTAAATCGATAATAGAGGCAATAAACAGTGGTAGTGCAGCCAGCAAGTGGCAAGTGCTGTGTTTACGGAAACAGATTGGGTAAGTCTGAATGAGTGCAGAAAAAGAAGAAAATGGGGTGGGGGACTGTATGGGTACAGATACAGTCACCAGTGCAAGGAGTGACCAAGAGGCAGTGCAGGAGGGTGGCAGGGTGAGAAGGTACCTGGGCCCAGGGGACAGGGGGTGGCCAGGTGCACAGTGCCAAGAGAGATCAGAGTCAGCAGGGGAGAGGGGGAGCAAAGGCAGAAGCAAAGAGGAAGGTCTTGAGGTGCTTCCGGAACCGGAGATGGTTCTCAACAAGTTTTAGAGTGGCAGGGAGGCTGTTCCAGAGGGAGGCCCCAGCCGAAGACAGATATCTACCCCCACTTGTTTCTTTGAAAAACGACGGACCCTGGGGGAGTTAGAGGTAGAGGAGCGAAGAGCTCAAGAGGGGAGGTATTTGTGGAGGGATAGCTGAAGGTTCAATTGTGGTTGTCAAATATACCAGGGTTTGAGATCCTAGGGGATGTACCAGATATGGAGGGGTTGTTTGTTTTGGATAAGGGAGATTCTTAAGGTGGAAGGAAGGTTGAGTTGGTGCAACCTATTAAAGCTTTAAGAAGATCGGCTTCTTCATCCTTTTCTCCAGTATGATACTGCATCTCACCTGTGGCCTTTCCCCGTTTGTCTACCCTTAGGGTTGGGATAAGAGAGGATCAATTCTTCCCTGGCCACGTGAATAAGGGATTCCCGGGATCTACTTGGGATAATACCCTCAGGTTTCTCACAATATAATTGGCACAAATAGAAACACTGCAAAACTAACTATTCAATAATAACAGTCATACTTTCACAATGAATGCTGTCAGTGTGCGAAAAGAAAAATAATAAACACAGTGTTCCCTCACTCTGGATGTGTAGGAAGTCCCTATGCCTGTTACTCTGGAACGAGTTATCATAGGGTGTTCTCTGCTGGGTTGTGATTGTTCGAGGTAATTATTTTCTTCTTCTGCTTGGAGTCGTTGGCCCTTTCATTGTTGGTGCTAGGAAATTTCACCGCTTTGTAGGGCATGATGTCTCGTGGGTCATTCTAAGGGTTTTTCCCTTGTAGCTTCACAGCTCGCTCAGTGACCAGCTCGACAATGTGCGGTCTAGTAAAATGTGGCTCGTCCAACTTTCTGCTAAAGTTCCTGAGCAAGATGGGGTGCCCCGGAAACAATGGTGGCTGCTTTAGGAGATCCTCAGTTGTTTCAGTGTTGTTCTCTTATCTTGCTTCAGGCCTCTCCTGTTGTCCCTGCAGTTGATGAGAAATAAAAGGGGCACTAGCCATCAAGGAAGCAGTGTATTTGTAGATTTCCTGACCCAATATGTCAGACATTTTTTCAGCATCTTTGAGTGCCCTAGTGGGAAGAGCGAGGGGAATTTGCATGCGCCGTCCTAATAGTGGTCGGACCCTAGTTTATTACACAACGCGAATAATGCTAGTGGAAGACAGTGAAGCCAACTCTTATTGAAGGTATTTTTAATTGTGCCTATGCATTCTTTGAGCAGAGCATTATTGTGCTCACACACCCCATTTGCTTGCGGGTGATTGGCACAAGAAAATGCGTGTTGTATTCCTAACAAGGCTGTGATGTGTTAGAACATCTCAATGGTAAAGGGAGGGCCATTGTCAGATCGCAGGACCTCACACACGCCCCATCGTGGGAATATCTCCCGAACCAGGAATTTCGCTGCTCTAAGGGCATCAGGATGGGAACAAGGACCAGCTTCGATCCATCGGGAAAATGGGTATACAACCACTACCATGTAGCGGTTCCCTTGGCATACTTGGATCATGTCAACATACAGGTGCTGGAATGGACCCATTGGGTGAGGCATGGCTCCTCTAACTACTCTTAATGTATAACCTGCTGTAAATTGTTTGCATACTAGACAATTAGCCATGAATTCAGTCATGTGTTCCGCCAGGTTAGGACAGAACCAGTCCTCTCCAATATGAGCAGCAAGTGCCTCCTTCCCTATATGGGTCGGATGGTGTAATTGTTTCAATGCAATGTGCAATAATGAGAATGGCATTACCACTTTCCCGTGTTATAAGGCATCTGTCAGAGACACTGAACATCTGAACATCCCCTCTTGATCCATAACTCTTTTTCTTCCCTGGGTGCAGCTACCTGCAATTCCATAATCTGTGTCACTGCTAATGTGTTGTAACCTTCCTTTAGTATCATTGTTCATGCATAATTGCACGCTGGGGACGAAGCATCCATTTTTAAAATGTGCCCAAAGTAGGTGGAGCATTTTGCTTCTGCATCTGTTGCCTCGTTACCCCTTGAGACAGACAGGATCCTCCCCCCTCGTGTATGCTTGCTACTTCGCCACTTCACCATTTCGCCACTGCTATGCGCTGTGGGTACTGGAGTGCCTCCATTAGTCTGCCAAATAGGATTGCATGCTGCACCAGTGACCCATCAGCACGTCTGAAGCCCCCCAGCCAACTTAAGAGCCCAGAATGCACTGTCACTTCCTTTCCTGTGCTGTGCTCCAATGCCAATATTCAGCCACTAATTCTGCTGCCTGTGCTCATAAATGTGGCAGTAGATGTGCGGTAATCACCACCTTGCTCGTCCTGTCCACTTTCAGTCTTACTATTGCTGTCCCAGTATGTCTTTACCTAGAAGTTTGGTCAATAGTTGACGACCCGTCAATGTAAAGCATGTCTCCCCCCTCTAGTGCACTCTCCTGTACTTTTCTAGTGTCACTGAATTCTTATATGTTGGCTGTGCAGTTGTGTATATAGTCGCCCTCCTTTATGGGTTCGGTGATGAAAGTCGCTGGGTTGACAAGTCTGCATCTCACTATCTTGAGAGCCGGGTTTGACAGTAATACCTCGTAACCTGAAGCTCTCTGCATTGTCAATATACTTTTTAGGTCTCTCCAGTACTGTGAAGAGAGCATGCTCCACATAAAGAGTGGTGCTGTATTCCATGGTAATACTCGCTGGTTTGTCTACTGCAAATGTGGTGGCAGCCAATGCCTGTTTGCATGCATAGTGTCCTCTCATTGCTGGGTCTAATTTTCCACTGTAGTATGCTAGGGGCTTGTGCTCCATGCTTGTCCTTTGTGTCAGTACTGCAATCATAACCACTCCATTTGAGTGCGAGAATAAGAAAAATGTTCTTTGATTGTCTGGGAACCCTAACACTGGAGCTGTGCATATTGCTTCTTTTCAGCTTGTCAAATATCTCAGTCATCCCTATTGTCCATTGTGATGCACCCTCCCCTCTTTGTACTCCTTTCAGTGCACTCAATAAGGGCATAGTTTAAGTGCTGTAGTCAAATACCTGTGCCCTGCTGTAGTTACATAGTCCTAGAAACTGCTGCATTTGTCTTATGGTTGTGGGTTTGGCTGTCCTGCGTATTGCTTCTGCACTTTCTGGTGTCATTTTTCGCCCTTCTTGCGATATCATTTCTCCAATGTACAACATTTCTATCTAGCAATATTGTAATTTAGTCTTCTCTACCTTGTACCCTTTGTCTGGTAGTACTGTCAACATGTGCATGGAGTCACATCTACACTGTGTCTCTGTCTTGCAGCTAATCAATATGTCGTCTACGTACTATATAACTGTGCTCTCTAATTTTACATTGCCTAAGTCCATTTGAAAGACCCTGTTGAATTTAGAGGGTGATTCACAGTACCCTAGAGGAAGTCGTGTATACTTACACTTCTTATTTCTATATAGGAATTAAGTTAAATCCTGTGAGTCTGGGTGTAGTGGTATAGAGAAGAATGCATTCTTCAAATCTTTGACCATGAAGTGGGTAGCTTTCTTGGGAATGCTACACAAAATTGTCAATTGGTTCGGAACTAAAGACATTTGTGATTCTACAATGTGGTTTAGAGGGCACACGTTCTGTATAAAACACCACGGCTGTCTCGATCCATGCCCCTGACCCCCTCAGGTATAACAGCCCCCTGGCAGCAGTGGGGCTAAAGCCCTTCACACTGGCCCCAAGGGCCTTAAAACTCCATCAGAAACATACATGGAGTCAGTCCTGGCGCCTTATTGGGAATAAAGCAACTCTAGTTTTGGACCTTAATCCAACATGGAGGCCTATTACACAGCTCAGTTCCTTAGAACTAAGCCATGCGGTCTAGTGTTTTGGGTGTGGCTGGGCCTGGAACTACTTTACCTGGGCTATTTAAACCACACCCAAACAGCAGAACACGCTTTGCATTATTCTGCACTCCTGCAGCGTAACACTCGCCGTGTCCGGCTCCTGCTCATCTGCTTCTCCGGCAACCCGATCCTGAAGCCCTAGATCTGGATTCCATTAATAACCTGAAAGAACAAGAACAGCATTAGCGAGCAAGAACACTTACCTGTGAAGTGACCAGTGTAGAATCCATCCTGCGCTTCGCTTACCTCACCCATATCCGGGGTTCGCCGCAACCTGCAAAGGTAAAGAAACAAGGACAGCATTGACAACAATTCTTACCTGGGCAAGCAGCGAGTCCTGGCAGCACCCTGCGCTTCTCTTACCTTGCCCATCTCCGGGTTTCACCGCAACCTGCAAGGGAGAAGGAACAAGGTCAGCATTAACAAAGTACTTACCTGGGCAAGCAGAGCTTCGATCCATCATCACTCCGGAACATCACCGCAACCTGTACAAAGAAGAGAAGAGAACACTGGTTAGCAATTAACACCAATAAACAGAGCAATGCTCCGCGCATCAACATCTCACCATGGTTGTCATGGCAACTCTGAGATCGCAACCATCCCTGTGAAAACAAAAAGAGACATTGTTAGGGAACAGCGTAGTGGAGCAAGACGCAGAGAAGACAGAGAAAACGGAGGGAAAGAAAGAGACAGAATAAAGACGGAAAAGACATTATAACTCACCTGGAAGACAGCAAGCAGAGTCGGAGTCATAGCCGGTCCGGACCCGACATAAGAGCACACGGAACAGTGAAGCAACTAGGTCCACGGAACACCCGCACCAACCACGCGCCCCTGCACAGAGACGCAGGACGGAGAGTTCAACACACAAAAACCTAAGGTGAGCAATAACCCCAAGGGAGGGGATTTGGACCAGAGGAAGGTGGGAGTCCAACCATCACAGAACCAGTGTCTTAACCCTCCATTCTCCTGTTATAGGCGCTACCCAACTTCTGGCACATATCCAAGCAGAGAGGGGTCCAGAATAGGGCTTAGACCTCCTTCCAGTATTATGTGGCGCCCCCGTGGATACCAGGTGAGCAAAGCCTCAATTAAAATATCCACCTCGGCGTCATGGAAACATCAGAGACTGACCAACTAGCCCAGTTACTGGGAGAATTACGGGCCGAGGTGCACTCCGCCTGGCAAGAAACCAACGCCCTTAGGAGGGAGTTGATTGTCACCAAGGACCGCACCGATGAATTAGCCAAACAATTGCTCCAAACACAGGCTGGGCAGGCTCCGTTGCCAGGAAGTATTCCGCCGGTTCCAGCCACATCCGTCAATCCAGTGCAGGTGGTCCTCCCTGGGGCAGTTCCTTTGGCCTCACCACCCAATATGGAGTATTCATGAACCAGTGCTGCCTCCATTTTCTTTGTAGACCTGGAGCCTTTCCTACCAATCAGTCGCGCGTTCCCTTCATTCTGTCATATCTGAGTGGCAGTGCCGCAGATTGGTCCATACCATTAGTAAGCCAGGATGACCCACTCCTGCGGGATTTCAGGGGGTTTCCACAGGAGATGGAGAAGCTGTTGGCCTGACATACCCAGGGCCAAGCTCTGGAATAACAAACATCTGTCCCTCCGCCAAGGCAGCCAAGATTTGTTAACATATATCGCCACTTTTAACAGACTTGTCGTTGAAACTGGGTGGCCTGCGGAGAAACGAACAATGTTATTCCATCGAGGATTACGGGGGGAATTGAAAGACGTCCTAGCTCAAGTGGTAAACCCATCAAAAGACTGTGCAGAGTTCATCAACCTAGTGGTGCAGCTAGACCACAGGCTGCAAGATCGAAGGACAGATCGAGCCAGAACAGAGAATCGGACTGTGTATGTACGCTCAAAGGAGAACAGTCCGCGTTCATCAGAAAACACTTCGGAACCCATGCAAATTGGGGGGGTACGGAGCCCATTAACCAAGGCTGAAAGAGACAAAAGGAGAACTCAGCAATTATGCCTGTACTGGGGGAAATCAGGTCACTTCCTCACAAAATGTCCTGTTAAACCCCCGAGGAGGACAGTTGGAGCTACAGAGAAAGAAGGAGAACAAGAGTCGGAAAACTTCCAGGCCCGGCAAGAGCAGAGGTCCGTTTGGCGAGCGAAGGAAAAGAGCCACAGACCTCACACCTTGCCCTGCCTGTGATTTTGATCAGTCACCAACAACCGTCTCGGATGCATGCTCTGGAGGCATGCATAGACATCAGAGCCGTTGGTAACTACATAGACCAAGGCCTGGCAACAAGGATCGAGCTTCTCTTCTGTCAGAAAACGACAACTGAGAAGGTTACCACTGTCGACGGCACAGAGATAGTTTCTGGTCCTGTAACTCAACGCACAGCAGAATTGACCCTTCTGTGCCAAGACGGACATCAGGAAGCCGTGGTTGGTGGCTCACAATCCTAACATCGACAGGAGAGCCAAGAAATTAGCCTTCTCCAATGAGTGTGCTCATGTGTGCTACCAAGTGGAAATGCCATCTTCTGACCCAGAGACACCTTTCCAAGATAAAGAGGTGTTGATACTAGGTGCAACAAGTACATTACCAAGCAAATACCGCGATTTCCAAGATTTTTTCCAAAAAGAACAGGCTAATATCTTACCCCCTCACAGGCCATATGACTGTCAGATCGACCTCGTACCTAGTGCACAAATCCCGTGTAGTCGAATTTATGCACTCACCAAACATGACAATCTCCACTTGAAATCATACCTGGACCAATACCTGGCAAACGGTTTTGTCCGCCCGTCCAAATCCACGGCAGCCTCGCCCCTATTCTTCGTACCCAAGAAGGAGGGGGACTTGAGAACGTGCATCGACTATTGCGCACTAAATCAGATAACAGTTAAAAACCGTTATTCTCTACTCCTTATCCCAGAACTGCTGGACCGAGTCAAGGATGCCCAAATTTACACCAAATTGGACCTCAGGGGGACATACCATCTCGTGCATGTAAAGAAAGGAGACGAATGGAAGACCGCCTTTTGTACTAAGTATGGGCTGTACGAATATCAGGTGATGGATGCCCTTTGGGCTTTGCAACGCTCCCGCTGTGTTCCAGTACTTCATGAACGATGTACTACGGGAATTGATCAACGTATGTGCCCTAGTTTACATCGACGACATCTTGGTGTACTCTTCTAAACAGGACCATGTCAAGCACGTTCGCTCCGTCCTTGCAAAACTCTGAAAGGACCAGCAATACACCAAACTTGAAAAATGCTCCTTCCATGTCATGGAAGTCGAGTTTCTTGGTTTTGTCCTCACTCCCAGAGGCGTCCGGATGGATATGCACAAAGTAGACGCCATCCTTAGCTGGCCATCACCGTCTTCAGTCAAAGGTGTCCAAAGTATGCTCGGCTTTGCAAACATGTATCGCCGATTCATCCCGGGTTTCTCCCAGATTGTGCACCCGGTCACTTCTTTATTACGAAAAAACAACAAACTGTTCCAATGGACAGAAGAGGCGGAGAAGGCCTTCCAGGAACTCAAGTAAAGATTTACCTCAGCCCCGGTGCTACGACACCCCCGCCCAGATCTCCCATATGTAGTGGAAACAGATGGCTCCAGCATGGCATTGGGGGCTGTTCTTTCCTAAAGGGATCCCGAAACAGGCCAGTTACATCCCGTGGCCTTTTGGTTTAAAAAATGTACTACACCTGAACTTAACTATGCAATAACAGGCAAGGAACTCCTAGCGATCAAGGCAGCTTTTAAGGCTTGGCGGCACTACCTCCTAGGCACCAGACATACCATCACAGTAATCACCGACCATCGCTACCTCAAGACGGCAAAGGCTCAATCATCCTGTCAACTCTGATGGGCTTTATTCTTCGCAGAATATGATTATATAATCAGGTACTGACGTGGAGTCCAGAACGGAAAAGACAACGCCCTATCCAGCATGGGTATTGATGAGAACGCATATTCATCCCGAGACCCGGTGGCCATTATTCCAGGTGACAAACTACTAGGACATACAACAACATTATCTCTGGACGAACTCTAAAAGGAAATTCGTCTCCTAATGAACACTGAGGCTCTACAAGACTGGACCACTCAAGGTGAACATTACACAACAAATAACCAACTCCCGTATTTCAGAGGGCAAATAAGGCACTACAAGAACAAGTCATTTCTGCTTATCACGACCCACCTATAGAAGGACATCCAGGAATTGCCAAGACCCAAGCCAAGGTGAAAAGAAATTATTGGTGGCTGACCTGGCGAAAGGACATTAGGCAGTTTATTCTGTCATGTGGCATTTGTGCACAGAATAAATCCCAAAAACAAACAACCCCTGGAAATTCCACCTGCACCTTGGCTCACACTCCCCCTCGATTTCATCCCAGATCTGCCTCCCTGTCAAGGGTTCAACACTATCCTAGTGATTGTTGACCTATTCTCTAAAATGGCCCATTTCATTCTGCTTAAGGGTCCACCAAATGCATCCAGTCTGGCAAGGGTATTTTTAGAGAAAATCGTACGATTACATGGTTTCCCCGCCATCCTTATTTCTGACTGAGGGAGTCAGTTTGTGTCTAACTTCTGGAAGAAGAGTTGTGCAATTGCCCAAATTAATATGCGTCTGTCCACTAGTCACCATCTCCAAACTGATGGCCAAAGGGAGCGGACAAAGCAGACACTAGAGCAATACCTACGGTGCATGTTACATCAAGTGGAAGAAAGCCGGAAAGATGTGCTGTGGCTAGCCGAATATGCCTACAACAACTCGCTACACACCAGTACCGGACAGAGTCCATTCTATACCGTATATGGAGGGCACCCACGAATTAGATACCCCCATAGCCTTGAAAATGCCTGCGGTGAAGACTTTACATACAACCATCACTCAAGCCTTCAAAAAGGCAGGAGAACACTTGATCCAAGCCAAAGAAAGACAGAAAAGATTCTCTGATCAACACCGAAGAAAAGCCCCAGACTACCAAGTCGGAGATGAAGTCTGGTTGACATCTCGGCAAGTGCTCATAAGAGGAACTTGAACATTTCATCCCAGGTATCTAGGGCCCTATACCATCAAGGCTATTATAAATCCTGTGGCACTAAAACTAGCTTTACCACCAAATATCCAGATCCATCCCGTATTCCACGTGTCACTCTTAAAACCTGTTCAGTCTGGAACTCGGGTCAAAACACCACCAAAACCGGTACCGGTTAACAGAGAACTCGAATTTTAAGTCAAGGACATCCTAGATTCTAAACTCACCAGGTCCAACTTATATTACTTAGTGGACTGGAAGGGATACGGCCCTCAGGACAGGACATGGGAGCCTAGCGAGCACGTCCATGTGCCACGCCTGGTAAGACGATATCATCCGACCAAACCAAGGCCAGACGGAGGAAATACCTTGAGTGTGGCCTTAGGGGGGAGTGCTGTCATGATCCATGCCCCTGACCCCCTCCAGTATAACAGCCCCCTGGCAGCAGTGGGGCTAAAGCCCTTCACATTGTCCCAAGGGCCTTAAAACTCCATCAGAAACATACATGGAGTCAGTCCTGGCGCCTTTGGTGCCAGTCTCATTATCAGGAATAAAGCAATACCAGTTTTGGACCTTAATCCAACATGGAGGCCTATTGCACAGCTCAGTTCCTTAGAACCAAGCCATGCGGTGTAGTGTTTTGGGTGTGGCTGGGCCTGGAACTACTTGGCCTGGAACTACTTTACCTGGGCTATTTAAACCACACCCAAACAGCAGAACACGCTTCGCTTTATTCTGCACTCCTACAGCGTAACGCTCACTGTGTCCAGCTCCTGCTCATCTGCTTCTCCGGTGGCCCGACCCTGAAGCCCTAGATCCGGATTCCATTAATAACCTGGAAGAACAAGAACAGCATTAGCGAGCACGAACACTTACCTGTGAAGTAACCGGCCTTGACTCCATCCTGCGCTTTGCTTACCTCGCCCATCTCCGGAGTACGCCGCAACCTGCAAAGGTAAAGAAATAAGGACAGCATTGATAACAATTCTGACCTGGGCAAGCAGCGAGTCCTAGCAGCACCCTGCGCTTCTCTTACCTCGCCCATCTCTGGGTTTCACCGCAACCTGCAAGGGAGAAGGAACAAGGTCTTTCTTTATACAGAAGAAAGAAAAAGATTTCTTTCTTCTGTATTCCCTCCTTACATTAATGCTTTAATCCCACAAATATATTTTTACAGAAACGCCACAAAAAAGAAACCAGTATTTAATCCCACCCAAATCAAAACAAAACATTGAAAGCTGAAACATGATGAATGTTCTGAAGAAGGAAGATCTCAAGACCATAAAACTGATAGAATTCAACATGCTTTGAGACAGAACAATGAAGGTGCTGAAGAACTTGAAGCAAGACTCACTAAACACAGACTGTGTGCTGCTAAACAACAAAGCAATGAAACTGCTGAAGAAAATGAAGCATGACTTGCTGTTCAAAGAATAAGTGCTGCTGAACAACGATGGAATGAAAATGATGAAGAAACTCAAGTGAGACTTACTGATCTGAGAATTTGTGCTGCTAAAAAACGAAGCAATAAAATTGCTGAAGAAACTGAAGTGAGACTTACCAATCAGAGATAAAAAAAAAATCTGAGAATTGAATTCCCGGGCGAAGCCAGGAAGTTAAGCTAGTAAGCTATATTATCAACATGTATGCTGGGTACCGGAATGCAGAAAGGGATTTTATGTACTAAAAAAGGAATGTATAGCCAAAGCCAGGCAATACGACTGGATTCCTGCATATCAGCATTGCGCTGAATGAAAGAGTTAGAAAGATTTTGTGCGCCTTGAGCACAAGTTCCTCACACCTCAACCCTATTTGTTTCAATTTCCCTCACCGCAGTTTTGAAGGTGCTTCATGCTCTTACGAATGGACAAACTTCCAATGTTGGCAGCATGTGGCACTTGGAAGGATGTTGCCTTAGACAAAATGTGTTGTAGGTCTAAGGGGGAACTCGAAAGTAATCAGCATGTTGTAACATCATGCTGCCCCCTACAGTCTTGGTACGTAGTCGCTTTGGGGAAATATGTGCACAATATCGAGTATTTCAGATCTGAGTCGATTTGGCATTGGTGTCTGGCTGGTGTACCTGTACATCAGTGACACTGACTACTATTAAATTCTGGTTGCGGATTGAGAGGAAACTTAATGACATTGAGGCGTATAAGCTATAAAGTGGTTGTGCTGTATGGAACAATTGTTAATATAATGCCTGTTAGGTTGCTTTGAGCCATAGATTTACATTCAGGATCTTACCCTACTAGGATGATGGTGTGCTATGCAGTTTATCCTTTAGTACTATGCACTGTATATTCCCGTACTTTGCACTTTTGTATGTCGTAAATTAATTTAAAACTAAAATATAGAATGGGCAATGTATGAAACATTATTGTACCTATGTATATAGATGAAATGCTAGCATTAGTTTATAAATGTATTCTACTGTTTTAATCACGTATCACAGCTGCTTTAAGATGTCTGCACTTTATTGAGGGTGCCCGTGAGCACAGCCAAGATGGCCATCGCCGAGTGAGCTCCCGGTGGTCCTCATAAATCCTGACAAAATCCTTTGATTCCGCTGCAAGACTGGAGCGGCTTGGTAAATATGCGCTGGGGAAACACCCCAGACACCCAGGGAGAACACTATCATCCTGTGACGAGCACAAGTAAGTGTTGTTTTGCCCTGAGACAGAGGCACCCAGCGAGACATCCTGATGTCTTGCATTCTGCACAGGAACGGACGGGCAGTCACGAGCGCGTAGGCCGGGAAGCACAGCTAGGCAATGCCCCATGAAGAGCCCTGGCGTTGTGAGGATCGGACGCTGATCTGGGTTCACCGTGCAGGGGAAATGACAAAGAGAGCCCCAGCTGGCATTTCTTACACCAGCAGGGTAGCTGCGACTACAGACAGGTTTCTGAAGGTAAGGTGGGAGCGTACACGGTAAGAGTACACGGGAGCCCGGACTGGTTGCAGCTGTGTCGGAAAAGAGCAGTCTTAGGGCAAGTAGACTCGGAAACGGTGCCAATCTGAAATTTAATGAGCAGTGTACGGAGGAAGGGCAACGAGACCGTTCGCCTGCAGCTGTGACAATCGATAGCGGGATCGCAATATTAGTATAGAGGAGCGGCCGGACAGGCTCACAGCATGAAACGACTGTGAACGATGTCCACACCCACCTCACAGCGCATGGACCCGCTCCTAATCTGTCGACAGCGTGACGGGGGAAATCAGTGAAGGGTGAATAGGGCATGGAGAGAGACAGATGTAATCACAGAGGAATCTGCAACAGTTCAGTATACATCATCCTGCGAGGGTATGTGACTTTTTCTAAAAATACTGCAATGGTTTGTTTGGTCTCAGATATCTGCGGATTCTGTTGTCACTGATAAGAGACCTAACATTGCACCACCCTGGGGATCTGCATGAACTTGATTACCCTGTTTACCCACTCTTGCCCGTGTTGGGTGTAAATACATCTGTTGCAGCATACATATTGGGACCCCCTCCAGGATGGGTAAAAAGGAGAGACACCAATCGAAGCTTAAATTCGCAATCGCTTCCCACAGCAAAAAGAGTACGACTTTGGATTTGGTGGCAGACGAAGACACAGATTTACAGCCCAACAAATCTCTGGGAGCATTGCAGGATAGTAAAAACAGTTTTGCACAGCTGCAAGCAGGTATCCAATCATTGGATAATAAGCTGGACACATTGACCTTTTAGATAGACCACATGCAGGTCAGGCTCAATAAACATGGTGACAGGCTACATGAAGCTGAACACTGCTTCTCTACTGTTGAGGATGAAGCCTGTTTGACCTTGAGAGAGAGATGACCAAAATTAAAAAAACACTTAAAGAGTTGTCAGATAAGCAGGAAGACCTTGAATCTAAATGTCGAAGGGATAACCTAAGGTTAGTAGGGGTCCTTCAATCAGGCGCCTTGTGGTCAATGGAACTCCTAGCAGAATCTATCCTAGATGAGACACGCGGGCACGACGGCTTCTCATCAGCATTTATGGTGGAACAGGCTCGTCATTTCCCAGGTGGGAAGCAGCCTATTCTTGGAGCACCGGCAAAGAGATATCATAGCTCAGTTGCTCAATTACAGAGACAGATACTTTGTGTCACATTCAAGGGTTATCCAGTGCGTCTCTTCCTGGACTTGTGTAGAACATAAAGGAAGGGCAATGTTCTTTCAGTCTCCTGAAGAAGCTGCTGATTTCCTGGATTCAATATCAAATAGTCTTAAAACTCCTGCGAGTGGCAATAATTCTGGTAGTTCCCTGGGAGGGGGCACTGGCTGATGTTAAATGCATAATTCTTGCTTGAGAATTTGACAGTGGCCATTCTGCATTGTGGCAGACGTAGATATGTGGGGTGGGTAGGAGTAACTAGGCACTTGAGTGGTCTTCAAACGACGATGCAGAATGGGCATTGGTTTAAGGGGGTGGGGATTTAACTGGCGGTTTAGGGATGCGGGTGGGGTGTAGGTGTGGATCAAGGGCAATTTATAATATTTTATAGTTGATTACCTTTTTGTTAGTTAAGACAGCACTTTTTCTTGACTCCCACGGTGGTATTGTGACTCACCTAGGTAAGGGGCGTTGCTATTGGAGAATGGATTGGGTGACTCATATGCATAATGTTATTGGCACTAAAGCAAAGGGGAGGCTCTGTCGCCATTGCAGATCGGGTCGGCAAGTTGCCTTTATGGTTATGAGTAATGGTTAATGGGATGCAATGCATGACGTGGAATGTCCGCTGCCTTATTGCCCCTCGAAAACCCAGAGGGTACTGTTGTGCTTGCAAAGGCATCAGGTGGATATCTCATTTTTGCAGGAGATGCATATAACTCTCTCTGATTAAACAAAGTTTGCTGACTCATGGGATTGTCACAGATATTTCTCCTCTTACTCTTAACTACTCCAGAGGGTTGTGTATCTTTGTACAGGGGGAAGTGGGCTTTTCACCTCATTGAAGCTCTGAAATATGCATATGGCAGAATGTTGATGGTCAATGGGGTTATACATGGACAAGTTGTTATGCTAGTCAATTATTATGGGCCCAATACCGAATGCCTAGACACGCTGGTATGGATTTAATTGCAATTGCTGAAGCAGTCTTCTAATATGATAATCTGGGCATGGGACTCAATGCAGTGTTGAACCCTGACTGGGATAGATGAAGCGGGATACATAGGCCACCTTCGAAAGCTACACACGATTTGCAACACATATGCTCAACTTGCAAACTCAGTGATGTCTGGCGAGGGCATCACCGAATGAGAAGGGCTACACATTTATATCTGCGGTTCTTCAATCAGTATCCTGACTTGACTATTTTCTTGTTTCGGATAAAGGAGTGGGTTGGGTCACAGAATGTGAAATCCTAGCTCACACTTTGTCTGATCATGCACCTGTGGCAATGAGTGGGGTTGTGCCAGAGAAGTTGGTGAATAGAGGCTACTGTGTCTTTAAAAACGATAGTCAAACTGACACTGTGTTTCAGGAGTCCATCCAGGGGAGTATTACTGATTTTTTCTGGGAAAATTAGGATTTGGTTGCCTCTCATTCCCTCTTGTGGGAAGCCTTTAAATGTGTCATACGGGTGGGAATGTATTGTGAAGGAAGCAGGCATATTGAAAACTATTAGAGCAGAATTGCTGCACAGTGAAGCGCTACTCCAAGAACTTGAAGCAGATGCCGACCACCTCACAGATCCCATTAAGCAAGCTCAGATACATGTTGAACTGGAAAGCTTCAACCACGCTCTTTATAGGAAAGTGAAATTTGTACATACGATTGTCTGTCCGTCAATACGGGGAGGGTCAACGCCCAAGCAGATTATTGGCTTGCGTGGCTGAAGTCGAAGCACCCAATCCCACATTACAGTTATATGGAGTAAAACAGGGGAACTAAAACACACAGACACAGACATTATTCAGGCTTTACCAGAGTACTACACTGGGATGTATTCCTCTGACACAAATGTGTCACATACATTATTAAGTAAGGGGTCAAATAGCACTTTATTGGTTTGCCCAAGGGAAAAGGGAGTGGCTGTGTAGCCCTATTACAATACACGAGGTTCATAATGCTATCCGCGCTCTGCCGAAAGAGAAAGCTCCGGAACCCAAATGGCTTTAATGCTGATATTTATCAATCTTTTTCGAAAACATTGTCGCCACATTTCTTGATTGGAGGTTACCGGAGTCAGTGAGGGAAACTGTAGTCACACTACTCTTGAAGCCAAGGAAAGAGGCTGAGGAATGCTCTTCCTATAGGCTGGTTTTGCTTATAAATATGGACAACAAGGTACTGGCAAAGATTCTGGCCTTTATATTAGCACCCCTAATGAATAAATGCATGAAGGCTGGCTTCATTCCAGGGAGGTTCACATCCTATGGATTACGTAGCATGTTCGGCTTGATTTCGGCAGTCGACTAACAATGTCCAGTAGCGGCTGCCCTATTGGACATCAAAAAGGCACTTGATTCTGTGGAATGGCCTTTCCTTTTCACAGTGCTGAGATGGATGGGGGCGGGAGAGGTAATGATATTGATGGTATCACTGCTGTGCACGTCCCCTGTGGCACGGCTATGGATTAATGGACAGGTTTCTGGGACAATTCAAATGAGATTGGGAACAAAGCAGGGATTTCCCGCATACCCCCATTGTCTGCTTTACCAATAGAGCCCTTGGCAGAATTAACAAGGGAACTGCATATTCACAGGGGTGCACTGTTGTTCACACACAAATTGGTAATCTCGCTTTAGCCTGACGGCATGATATTGTATGTCACAAACCCGGTAGTCAACTTGGCACCTATAATGCTAGACGTATTGGCATTTGGGCAGTCATCAGGTTTTAAGATTAATCATAAAAATGTGGTGCAATTCCTGCTGACTAACCAGACGGACTGGGATCCCAGTGGCACATAGAAAGTATCTGCTATCTGGGAATAGACCTTGCGAGATCCCCTGAAATACTTCTTCAAAAGAATTATAGTAAAACACTTGAAAAGGTCAGAACAGTGACTGACCGATGATTGCAGCTCCCGCTTTCCCTGTATAGTAGCATCTCCCTGGGTAACATGATACTCCCACCCAGGTGCCTATATATTTTCCTGAACGTGCCCCTGGTGGTAACTAGAGCCTTTTTTAGAGAGGTGAAATCCATTGGCTCCAGATTCATATGGGGAGGTAAACAACCACAGATATGTTGGGATACATTTAACGCCCCCTTGGAAAGGGGTGGGTTGGCACTCCCCAATTTTGAATCTTATTATGAAGCAGCACAGGCTACATTTTTATCATGCTGGTATGCTCCCATCCCAGACAGACCTTATGTGCAAATTGAGAAGGCCTTGGCGTCACTGGGACTTTTGAGAGCAGTGATACTCACGACCTTGCGAAGCATCGCCAGAGCAAAAAATATGGTGGGGGGCATATGCAAGGCCTGGCAGCGTATAGAACAATAGGCACAATGAGAAATGTTGAACTCCCCCATTTTGCTCGTGGTACACATTCCGGGAATACCCCTAACTGGCGTGAAAGGACATAAACAATGTATGGGCAAGTTGGGCATTTCCCAATTTCACAACCTCTTTCCCCAAAGACAATTTCTTAATGCAGATGAGTTTAAATAGTTGGGCGGTACGTGAACACTAGACAATTCATTTGTTTTTTAGGCTCAAAACTACATTAAAGAAGTTGTTTCCATCCTTTCCTAAAGCACCGAATCTTGCACCGCTTCTCCATGACCTGATAATAGCAGAGGGCAATGGGAAGCTAATCTCAAGCTTGTATGCAAAAACCATGGACAATAGGGTGGGATGGGCTGTGGATGCACATGGGAAATGGGAAGAGATTTTGCGGCACCGATTCCTGAGGAAATGTGGCGTTATTGCTAGGCACAGACTAAGAGAGTAGCTCATAATAGCAGATACAAATGAATACATTTGAAGTATGTACACCAGCTTTATTCCACTCCTGTAGCTCTGCATAGGTTTCTTCCTGATATATTCGATGAGAGTGTGGCATGTAAGCACTTGCTGGTGACCTTTTAACACCTAACATGCCAGTGTCCCTGCATGCAAGATTTCTGTCTAATAGTATTCGCTACTCTGGAGGGAAGATAATCGGAGAGCGGGTAGTCCCATCTCCCCTGGTGGCGCTTTTGGGGTACATGGTGGATATTGCAGGGCATATGAGGCGCTTAATCAGTCTCTTGTTGGCTCTTGCGAAAAGTAGCTATGGTTTGGGGAAGGGGTTGGCCTCCCCTGGTGATCAATGGAAGGCTGGTATCCCTTATTGTCATGGCGCTGAAGCAGAATATAGAGCCACTTTACATGCAGGTGCAATGCCTAGGAACATATAGGACCCTCAGATCCCTCAGATGTTGAAGATAATTCTACATAGTAATGTTACCTACTGTGGAATATAAGTTGATGAATTGTTACATACTGAATGGGATATATTGTGATCTTGTTTGTTTAAAAAATTGAGAACTAAAAAAGAAGTATGCACTCTATTGGAGGTACGTGAATCCATAGGAGCGAAATGATATGATATGAAAATGTAATTTTTTTAATTTAAATAATTGTTTTAAAAATGAACTATATATTATTTTTTGAGTGTGGAAGTTTATTGTAAACTATATCACGTAAATAAATAAAATAAAATAAAAATCACCAACCCTTTTCTTCAGGAGTCAGTGGTTCAGAAACTAGGCCAAATTGGTTAGGTTTTTATGACCTTGAAATATGTAATGGCTTTGAACTCAAATCAAAATCACATTTTTTCCTGCCCAACAATTGTCCAATGCCCTGCCTCTTTACATTCTCCTTCCCTCTTTCCTTAAAATAAAAGTCTTTGGGAAGCACTGACTTAATCAATACTTCAAACAGTGTTTCTTTGGCAGCTAATCTAAATAGCTCATCATTGACACAATCCTTCCATTCGCTGTGAAATAACACAACCTCTTTCATCACTAGCCAATTAGATTTCGGCAGCCTTCTGCTTGAACCAGGCAACGCAAGGGCAAACAGTTATGGTTCCCTGCGGGAGATCACACAGAGCCTCCCCATTGAACAAATTAAGATCTGGAACACAGAACATCTGTCAAAAAGTCACCTCAAAATTAAAGCAATTGTCCAAAAATGGTGTGGTCACGAATAGCATCGTCCCCACAAGCACGGAAGCTTCCATGGGCAATGCTTTTCAATGCTTTCAGGTATCATTCCCATAGATCACCAAATGGGTGAAATGAATAATAACTTTTCTTGCACCATAAATAGTTCCTGCATGGCAAAATAAAAAGATCTGTAAATGCGTTTGTTTCCATTTCTTTGTTGCCCCCAAGTACCTCTGCGCTCCCGAAACCCCAATTCCCATGAAAACTATTTGTAAGGGAAAACGCTGTCTTACAAATGGTTTCCCTGGAGGTCTCCGCCATGTGTAGGGTGGTGGGTGATCTGTTGTTGTAAAATCACTGTGATTGTTCATTATAACTAGGCTTTTTGGATTTCAGTAATATCCAATTTAATCTGATTTCTGTCCCCTGAAGAAAAAAAAATTCTGTCAGAGGTTAATCCGAAAATATCTGAAAATGTCCACTAAATGGCAGTGCTGTCCTTGCTACACATGGAACCCTGCATTTAAGTGAACATTAAAAGCAAGGTCAGCACTGCCATCTACTGGACATTTTCAGACATTTTCCTTCTGAATATGGACAAAACTGAAATAAGCTATATGATATGTCCCATTAATAACTATGTATTTTATGGGCCATGTATTTTAGAAAAGTAGCACTTTGGAGTTAATTATTGGATTCATGAAGTTACAAGGAGGAAAAAGTTCAGTTAGCAACTTGTCAGAGAAGATCTCAATGCACTACCTGATCAATGGTGCCTTGTATTCCAAAAGTCCTCCGTCAAACATGAGTCCATTCAAGTTCTTTTGGAGAAATGGGCCAAGGAAAGATCACTTATTTTCCCTTATTGCAATGGCTTCAGCATAAATGTGATGGTATAGTTCAGTGAAAAAATAGCATAGTTATGTGCGGTTTGGAATCCCTAATTCATATCAAATTAAATACCCAGTGCTGTTTTAATGGTTCCAGAACCTATTCAATATCAACTTAGTAAATATGCAAACTTTATATTTTCACCAAGGGATCCATTGTAATCAACATGATCAGAGGATTAGTTCCACACAAGTGTTTTGTTTAAAAAAAAAAAAAGGTTGTTTAGGTCTTTGTCCTGCATGCAGCTTTGAAAATGAATATACAGATACACCTGTCTCTGTCCCTCATGCACCTCCCCCTTCCTCTCTTAAACACCTTGATTTAGATTAAATTTGGGTAGTTAAGTCTTGAGGTTGACTGCAAAAATAATTCAGGCTCTTACCTTGCACCCTCTCAGGCAACTGGAGCCCATCAAGTCGTTTTTGGTTCTATGTTCTTGTTGTATATGTATTTTTCCTTTCTCATTATAAATTCATGACTACACGTCCAAGAAAGCAAAGAGATAACAAAGTCTGCATCGGCATAATCTGTGATTTTCTTCCTTCAAAACAATTATACATAATATACACACATCAATAAGAGATACATTTTTGTCTACAGTGGAAAAATGCAGTTGTCCGTGATTTGTTTGAGGGAAACAATTGGTGAACACTGATTTAGAAAAAGTGTGAAAAGCCTGCGAAAACACCACCAGAATAAGAAACACTGAAAACAGGAAATCCTAACTATACATCTGGATCTGCTGTTGTGGGTCTGCGTGTCCATTGTAAATATACAGGCATGCAGACACACAACAACAGGATTCGAGAAAAGCAGGAATACACGTCTGCATGGAAGAAGCATAGTACTGTAACTATTTTACGACATTTTCACTGACTTAGCTAAGTATGAGGGTCTATACGAGTACACTTTGTGCAATGCAATTAGGTATCTTAGCTACAGGTTTTTCTTTATCTGGTGGCTAATGTCACCTGTGGGCTAAAACATTCAAAATACTATCACTTTGTCTATCTGTTTCCAATCAGAAATGCAGTTATTGGCCAAAAACAGAGGTTGAATCCCTTCCCTGGCCAGCCAACTGCACATCTATTTATTGATGTCAAAATTGGGACCTGCCCCTAGTCTGCCTTTACAGTGCTTCTAAGGGTATCAGGTAATATTATCCCCATATATATGGTCGCCGTAAATAATATCGCCGGGAAACAGTTGTGCCGATATTATTTGGGTGACCATATATATGGGGACAGGGGCAGTGGGGGTTGCGGGGGTGTCCCCTGCTCCCCATGAAGAAAAAACAAAGGTTTGGGGGTTGCGGGGGTGTCCCCCGCATGTTCCATGTAATAATGTCCCCATAAAAAACGGCCTTTTTTCGGCGATGTTTTTGCATGGCGATATTTTTGCGGGGACATTATTACATGGAACCCTTACAAGTGTAACAGGCTGGAGCTAGCAATCCCAATGCAGTTTAAAAAGTATTATTTTGCAAACTGTGTTTGAGGCATCTTCAAAACAAACGTCTTGAAAAACCCAGAAGCAATACGAGTTCAAGCTGTGCTCATTTTCATTTGCATGGTGACAAAAAGGGCCTTCTTTAATTGATTACAGTTCTTTAGAGAAGGGTCATTGATTAGATTGTCTAAGGAAAACTAGCCTGCTTTGCACCCAACCAGGCTAGCGCTCACACATCTTCCACCTTGAAAGGTTACAAAAGCAATCCTACTAAAGGGAAGCCCTTTGGAAAACACCTATGAGCGGTAAATACCACAGCCTAGTGGTTTCAATACCTTCTACAAGGATGTGTTGGCAGTAATCAGGTAACAGGTTCAAATCCTGGCTAGACCAATTCATTTCCCATCCTTCTGAGGTCATTACATTGAGTACTGTATGCAATAACACATTCAATATTATTTAAAGGCAGTGTAACAATTCATCTTACTGGATCATCGTCTGGACTTAGTCCCACCCCTTGCGTTAGAGAACTCTGTCCTTTTTTATATTATTTTGTCATTTGTATAGCACCTTTCACCACGGGAATGGTCCCAACATGCTGTTTTTAATTGTTTTTAAGAAATCAAAAACGAAAAATTGAATTTTAAATGTCCAGTTTTCCCATTGTGTATTATACTTTTAAAATGGTTGCTTATCATGTTCTTAAGCATTAACAAATGTTGAAGATGGGACAGCTAGGGCACATAGAGATACAGGGATTTGCACAAGTAGATATTGGACCATCAACACCCAAATAAACCCCGTCACTCCTCAAACATCTGGCAGATAAGTCCAAGGGCCACCTAACGAGCCCCAAAGAGTTTTTACTCAGAAATCCATCGGTCTGTGTAGGTTTAAGCCTTTACCGCCCTCCTGATGAAGAAGCGTACATATAATTGCAAATACTGCATGCAGTGTTTCAGAAAACCTGCATGCCTTGATTGCCCCCCTGAAAAATCCATTCCCATCCCTGTTTGGGTGATGGGAATAGATTGTGTACAGTAGTAAATAATACCAGTACCGTACCATGTCCAAAAATACACAGAGGGGACAGTAATGACCCTTCTGTGCACTATTTATTTTTTAAAAGGTGGCCATCATAGATACGCACATTTTCACCCCTTTTGGGGTAAGCGCCTAGATATACTTCACTCAAATGACAAAATGTATGTTTGTTGCTGGAGGACCTTGTAAAATGTATTCATAGTTGTAGTCATACAGTATTTATAGCATTTGGCATTCCAAATAACTCATGACCTGTAATCAAGTGGGCTGTATACACGGTCAGTATTTCAAATAACACTTGTTTTTACTGTTATCGCCTGACACATAATGAAGTCCTAAAAATGGTGACTTATCAGGATGGACCTTTGCAAATATGTAGTGATCATTGTCTTTAAATTGCCAAACAAAAAGTATATAAAAAAAGATTAGCCGAAAATGTAGTCACAAGATACAAAAGAAGGGTGGGATGCAAAATAGACAAAAATAGATTATGGTGTCAAACAGCAAACACATGAGAGAGAGAGAATTCCCTGCCTTAAGATGCTAATAGCACCACTATGTAAAACATATATATATATATATTTATTTTATTATGAGGCTGGGACTATCAGTTGGTATTGACATCTTTTGATGGGCAGATTCTACTGCCAGACGTGGCGTCAAGCAGTTAAATCTGGTCATCAAAAGATGTCAGACATGTAGGTGGTCTCCTAGAATCCTTACCTACATTTGGAAATCTGAACATGTTTACATTATTTCGTTATCGCCATCTCTTCTCATATTATTGTTTAATTTCTTTGTTTTGACCCATCATGTATTGCATTTTATTATACAGCTGACCCTACTGTTCTTTCTGTGGTTCCTCTTTCTTCTTTTTAACTAACAGAATTTCTAATTCCAAAGGAAATCCGTTCACAGATTCTGATGTCGATTCTCTCTCCTTCCTCTTCCCAATTAGATGTTCCAGCATCTTCTGTAGCAACGGCGAGACCCGTGTATTCCGCACTCGTGATAAGGAGGAGATGGTGAAGAAGGTGATTGAGCCCATGGCTTGCGATGGCCTGCGCACCATCTGCATTGCCTACCGGGACTTCCCAGGGGTGCCCGAGCCAGAATGGGACAATGAGAACGAAATTGTGGGGGACCTAACCTGTATTGCAGTGGTGGGCATTGAAGATCCTGTGCGACAGGAGGTATGAAACTCACATTCATTCAAACTTACAGATTTTGCACAGAGTAATGGTTAGCAGGTTTCTGCTATTTCAATTTTTGGATAATGAAATAGAGGGTTCTAGTGATTTATCAAAACCAAGGCAAATAGCACATCAGAAAAACAATTGGTTCACAGAATTCTCTCTGATCCACAAGGTCTTCCCTGAGGTTAAATGAATTGAAAGTGGCTGATTTCCTAATAAAGGCTTAGCTGCAGTCGCCACTCCTCTTTTGACTGATGTTTTTGGCAGCAAGTGGGACAAGAGTGTTGTGGAGGAGTGCAACGATGAATGTGACGATATGGATATCAACAGAGGTTCGTGCTCTGAAACACTTGTGTATGAACGCGATATAAATAAAATATCATATCATCATATCATATCCAGGGAACCTTAAACCTCCTAGCAATAACTGTTTTGTAAACTATGGTAATGTTAGCAAACATGGGGCCAAATGTATTATTGTTTCCACAACTAGAAGATGCATTAAGACAGCATGTTCATCTTATGAATACGGTAGAAAATGTGAAAAGTTCATAATTTTCTTGGGATCTTGGGTATTTTATGGATGGGGTGGGGATCAAGGCCAGGCTTCTTTGTAATTATTTGCAGCAAATGAACCAGATGATGCAGGGTTCTCTCTCTGCGACGTAGGGGTTAAACATATGATAAGCTTTAAAAGGCTAACTCTTGGAATGCATTAATCATATTTAAACCCATTTGAAATGTCGCCATATTCATAAACCAAAGTTCATTTTGGGCTTAGCATTCACACATGGTTCAGGAGTAACAAGTGTATTATGTCACATTCAGGGGGTTCAGCAAAATACTCGCACACCATATGAGTAAGGACCAACATTGTGTTATTTTCATAGCAGGGTAGGTTGGATGAACACCTGGGAATATTAGTGCACAAGTATATAGGATGGCCTGCAGCGTAACTGTACGCAACAGTAAACAGAAAAGATGAACTAAAATACCAGTTTGGGGAATGGTGTCAGCACTCGATCCCTTTTTATCTGAGTTCTTCAGTACTTGTCCTAAGGATCCATCATACCCTTTGGTTGGCAACCTGCTGCAGGATGAATGGGTAGAAACTAAAAACACAAGAGGGAGAAATTCTGGATACCAGCGTCAGGAGATGGGAGTAACGAAAACAGATGACGATGGACGATTCTAGAAGGACATCATTTCCAGAGCACAATCCTTATTCTAAATCTCAACATCCTGGGGATGAACCCCAGCACACTGCTTTACTATTGTCTTTCCCTTTGCAGTTGCCTTGGTCCTAACATCCCGTGGCGTACTGTATTGGATGGCCTTGCAACTGCTACTGGGACAAGACTGGTTTTGTGCACCCCAAACTCTTTCTAGAATGACATAAGCTTCAAAAGGGAGGTGTCAGTTTAAGGTCGGGTGCCAATTTCGGTGCAGGTGCTAGCTAAGCAACGTTCAATGGCTGCCATGTGCTCCTTCTCAGGGGTTCCCTGTCTCTCCTCTGGTCTTAGGGAAACTGCCACCATTTGGTAAGTGTCTGAAAGGTCTTATCCCCTCCTCCCCTCGCACTGCGGTGCAGTGCTGTGGTGCTGTGCCCAGGGTTTCTGATATGGTTAGGATAATGAAGAGCTCAGACTTACTGGCTTTTGGTAGGAGACATTTCCCCTTTCCCCCTCTGTGCTTTTTTAGTGGAGTGTCTTTGGATCCTGTTGGTTGACTTTGATCTTGTCACCCTCTCCCAAGGAAGGTTTCACTTCTGTCCCTGCTGTCAGCCTATGTACATTTTCGAGACCCTTGCAGGCCAAGGGTACTGGTATGGTTGACTTACTCCCCTCTGGGTTCCTGGTTGGTCTAAGCTCTGAGTGGGGTTGAAGTCCTGAGGGGCCCTTCCCCTAACTTGTCTCAGCCTTTGAGGCTCATGGTCGCCAATTCCCAGGCCGGGTGCTCCATGCACGTCAATGGACCCGCTGTGCTAACATTTCCTGGTTGAGTCTTGTCCCTATCCCTGAGTTCCACAGGGTTGTTATGCCTGTTGTCTGGTTTCCCCTCACCATAAGGTCCCTCCCCATGGAAGATATGGGAGGAGAGAGAGAGAGACAAAAGGGGTATCCCCGTATAGCACTCTAGAGGTCAGTTCATCTAGAAGGTAGTTTCCCCTGGCCCCAGTTTCGTAATCTTTTTCAATGCCGCGTTTCTAAATCCCCCCACATTCTCTTTAGTGAAGTAGTTGTTGATCCTTTGTAAAGGAATAGGCTCCTCCCCTGCATTAGGTAGATCATATTCGAATGTACTGTGGTCTGATATGATATCATATGATAAGATATATTTTATTTATAGTGCGCCCATACACAAGTGTTTCAGAGCGCAATGTGGCAGGGGAGGGGAGCAAGGGACAAGACAACCATCTTACTAGGCCCAGTAAAATTGAGATTGCGCAAATACAGGGGAGATGAAAGGGGAAAAGTGCAGAGGGAGGAGGAGCAAGTGCAGGACATAGGATCTAAAGATCAAGAAACAAGAAGTGTGGTCAACAGGTGGCAGTGCAAGGTTAAGTGCAGACCAGCAAGTGATAAATAGTGCAGGTAGGGGGTATGTAGGGTAGCAGATACAGCCCCAAGTGCAGGGTTGCCAGAATGCAGGGACCTGGGCACATGGTCCAGAGGGTGCCAAGGTAACCAGTGCAGAATCAGACAGGAGATCAGCAGGGAAGAGGAAGAGAGAAGGCAGAAGCAAAGAGCAAAGTCTTGAGCTGCTTCCGAAACTGGAGGTGGTTCTGCTCAAGTTTCAGAGAAGCAGGGAGGCTGTTCCAGAGGGAGGCACCCACAGAAGAGAGAGATCTGCCCCCAGCGCATTGCTTGAAAAACCACATGACCCTCAAGGAGTTGGAGGTGGAGGAGCAAAGGGCTTGAGTAGGAAGATACTTCAGAAGAGAAAGCTGGAGATATTTTGGTCCCAGGCCCCAGAAGGCTTTGTGGACAATGCAAAGGGTCTTGAATTTGATCCTTGCAGCCACAGGGAGCCAATGGGAGGGATTTCAGTGCTGGAGAGATATGATCCATGGGCTTGAGGCCAAGGACAAGTATTGCAGTCCTGTTCTGGATGATTTGCAGAGGGTGGAGAGTAGAGGCAGGCATATTTTATAGGAGGCTGTTACAGTAGTCAAGCCTATAGAGGACCAGAGCTATAGATACAGTGAGCTTCACTTCTGGGGGAAGGAGAGGGAGAATACCTCTGAGGAGGTGCAGTTGGTAGTTTAACTTCTTAGAGACGTTGGAGATGTGAGGAGAGAAGGAGAGTGTGGAGTCGAAGATAACCATGAAGTTCTTAGCCCCGCAGGTGGGAGCAGGAGGAGGGCCAAGGGAGGCCGGCCAGAGAGTGAGGGGAAAGAAGGGTGCTGGTGTGCCAATGAGGAGGATCTCTGTCTTGCTGGCAATCAGGCAGAGATCATTGGCGGTGCACCACTCTTGGATTGCAGAGAGACAATCCGGGATGAGAGAAGGAGAAGAGGCGGCAGTGAGGAGCTTGAAGGCAAGCTGGGTGTCATCTGCATAGCATTGGAAGTTGGTGCAGAAAGCAGCAATGCTGGGGGCATGAGGTGCCAGGTATTGGTTGAATAACCAGGGAGAGAGGTTAGACCCCTGGGGAACACCGCAGGTGGAGAGAGATATAGAGGAGAGGAAGGACCCAAGTTGGAGCTGGGAGGGTCGATCAGACAGGAAAGAAGTTAACCAGGCCAGAGTTTGATCAGTGATACCCAGAATATCACGGAGCTGGTTGAGCAGGATGGCATGGTTAACCGTGTAAAAAGCTGAGGATAGATCAAGTAGAATGAGGACAGAGGGGAAATTAGAATCAAGGTTAGAGAGCAGATTTTCACAGATGTTCAGGAGAGCAGTTTCCATGCTTCTGGCTGCTCTGAAAACAGACTGATGGTCATGGAGACAGCCAACAGATTCAGTGGGGCGATTAAGCTGGGAGATGGCCAGCTTTTCCAGGAGTTTGCCCAGGAAAGGAGTGATAGAGATCGGGCGATAATTAGCCGGAAGGGAGGGGTCGGCTGAGGGCTTCTTGAAAAGTGGTCTGCGTCAGACTGATTGGCTGGTTCTTCCTTGGGCTATCTACTCGAGACCTATGCACCCGCTGGCCTGCTCTACTATGGGCAGTTCACCCACTGAATCCTCCTGCTCCAAATTAATCACTCTGTAAGAAGCCCCTTCCTCGCAAGACTTTTAAGGGATAACCTCATTAAACTCTTGTCGGAGGGCAGAGCTGACATCTGTAAATCTGCTTAGGGCAGTTGTTCTGATCTTGTATACGGACTGAGGTCTCTGAAAAGATAATCTTTTCTCCCCAGGGGCCCTTGTTGCCCCCCCCCCAACCCCAGAAGTACATGGTCAGCTATGCTCCAATGGTTGAACTTACATAGAAATCTTCTGAGGTTCTTTCCGCCTGCAGAATCTTTCAAAGATCATTTTGGGATCAGCAGTGTAATTTAGGGAAGACTTCCCTGATGTTGGGCTTAACTTCCCAAACTTGGCCTCTCCGTCCTGGGGATTTGGAGTTTTCTTCCCACAGGATGGTATTGCTGATCAGAAAGAAGTGTTTACAGTCCAGCAACAGAATATGTCGCCTTGAGTAATCTCTAAGGGGATGTCTGAAAAATGTAAGGCCAACTGTACTTTGTCTCCCTGATGTTTGGGGTCCACTGGAACTGATTGTTAACTAGATCCCCCCCAACAGATTGAACCGTGATGTGGTGTTAAGGCTGTATGATTGCCACCAGGTGCACTCAATTTCAGATACGTTTCAATCCAAATTTTCTATTGATAGTCCTGGGAACTGAAAACATTGTATCCGCTCACTCAGGGAGACCCATGGTTGGGATTTGTGCCTGTTCACTCAAAAGAACTTGAGGCCTGCTACCTGGTTATTGCCCTCTCCAGTTTCCAAGTAGTGATGCTAAAACGATTTGGCAGTTTCATAGGCATTTCCATAGAGAACTTCTGTATCATCACTCAGAGAGAGCTGGTATTTGGGACCATCCACTTGCTGTAAGAAATGTCAGAGTAATGTCTCATACACAAAGATCTGTAAGAAGGATACTGCACTCTGCATGTGACCAGACCACACTACTATTAATGACTGACACAATGTAATACCATTTTTTATTTGGATTTATTAAGTTTTCAAATGGTACATATTAGTTCATCTAAATTATATAATCAGAATATTATGATACATCTCTATGAAATGCAAATAGGGTACACAATGATTTAAGTTGCCAGTAAGTGATGTTCTTTTGTCCTATAT